>NC_141542.1:53735000-54935000 GCF_021556685.1 Rattus norvegicus
GAAACCAGTCTGAACTATATACTTGAGGGCGTGTCTCAACAAGAAAGCAGTGTCTTAGAATCAGCAAGGATCCACCGAGTTCACATTTCCAATGGCTCACAAATACCAAATGTGGGTAGTTGTCTTTTATCATTTAAATAAGTTTGTTTTTAAGGCCCTGGCTTAGCTGGCTAGTTTTATGTCAACTTGACACAAGATAAAACTAATTTTGAGATAACCTTAATTGAGGAAATTTCCTCCCCACTCCTAGACTGTCCTGTGGTACATCTTGATTGTGGGAGAGCCAAGCTCACTGTGCACAGTGGCAGCTACCCCTGGGTTGGTGGGCCTGGCTGAGCAGGGAATGAGCAAGCTAGCAAGTAGCATCCCCTAAGGCTTCTGCCCAGACTCTGGTTCATGATGCATTGTGATCTGGCGTTTTATCACAGCAACAGAAACCCTACCAACACCAAGCTGGATGACAAGGCCCAAACCTCAAGAACTCAAGTGATTTGCACAGGATCACACAGCTACCAGCTGAAAACCAAGCACAACCCGAAGCAGAGTTCTTTTTTTAAAATCACACTGTTTGACAATGTGAACAGAGGTAAAACTGGAAACTTGGTCTTGACAACCTTTACTGTCCTAACTGCCCCTCTCCTGTTGGAGGACCACAATGGACCTGCCTAGCAATAATGCACCCATTATTTCAACCTGTGCTTCAATTCAGCATGGAAAACGTGGGTCCCAATGACCTCAAACCACACACACACACACACACACACACACACACACACACACACACACACACACACACACACACGCACGCACACTGGAAGCAAAAGCAAACAAAGAAAACTAGTCTAGTTCTAGTCAGTGGAGCTTGTTTCCAGTCTGTTCTCCCGTCAGGGTCTTGCTTCCTCTGTACACATAATAAAAGTCAACGAGTGTGGCATGCGGTGTGCACCTGGGAGAGACTGCACATCTGAGGTATAAACAGTATGAACAACACAGGGCACCCATCTCTGACAAAACAAACTGACTAATAAATCAAAGGGGGAACTGGAAAGATGGGTAAACGTTGAGTAAGCATGAAGACCTGACTTTAGACTCCTGTTCACAAACAAAACTGACAGAAAATAAGATGAGATGGTTTGTGCATGCAGTCGGTGGTCTTAACCGCTGAGCCATCTCTCCAGCCCCGTACTTTCTCTCTACACTAGCCTTTTGTTATCTGACGATGCAGATGCCCTCTTAGAATCATCTACATGAGATGTCTGAACATGGGGGCTGGAGAGATGGCTCAGCGGTTAAGAGCACCGACTGCTCTTCCAGAGGTCATGAGTTCAATTCCCAGCAACCACATGGTGGCTCACAACCATCTGTAATGAGATCTGATGCCCTCTTCTAGTGTGTCTGAAGACAGCTACAGTGTACTTATATATAATAAATGAATAAATCTTAAAAAAAAAAAAGAAAGAGAAGGGACAAGGTCATACAACAGGCTCACATGTGGAGTAACATGGAACATTAAAGCAGAGAACTTCAAACGTTTATTAAGGATAAACGGACTCACCCTTTACTTTAGTAGGTGAAAATGTGAATGAACTACAGCAGGGCCTGGTGCTGCATGCTTGTGAGCATGGTGTGCATGCCAGTGGTCCCAGGCCTCGCAAGGCTGAGGCTTGAGAGTCTGTCTACATAGTGAATGAAATGCTGCCTCAAAGACAGAAATGAGAGTCAAAAGGGCAGTCTATGCTGCCCTTCTATAGGGAAAATTGTCGAAAAACAAACAAAAATGGCTGTGTATATTCTAGCAGATGTGGGTGATCTCAGTCAATTTGAGGCCAGATTGGATTACATTATAAACTCCAGGCCAGCCAGAGCCCTATCTCAAAAGAAAACTTTTTAGCTGTATGCATGTAATCCTAGCTACTTGGGAGGTTGAAGTAGACTGATCACAGCCTTGAGGTAAACCTGAGCAATCCAGCAAGATCCTGTCTTAAAAAATAAATCAAAGGGGGAACTGGAAAGATGGGTAAACGTTGAGTAAGCATGAAGACCTGACTTTAGACTCCTGTTCACAAACACTCACGGTGCACACCTGTACTCCTGGGGCCTTGAGGTCTGTCCAATCTTAGCACAAATGATAACTTTCAGATTCACTGAGATATCCTGTCTCAAAAACTACAGTGGAGAAGTGAACCAACAAGATAACCAAAGCCAATCTCTGGTCCCGCCACACAAGTGTGAGCACAAAGACACACACCCCCCATACAAGATGCAGAAGTTAAAAGTCAACTACTGGGAGAGAGACCTCACCGCCTGATCAGGTGGGCACTCCTGAGGCTGCAGAGCGGAGGAGACCACCAACACTGCCCGCCCCTGCCCACATCCCTGGCCCAAGAGGCAACTGTATAAGGCCTCTGGGTTCCCGTAGGGGAGGGCCCGGGAGCGGCAGGACCCCTGCGCCTGAGACACTGCCGGAACCTGAAGGAAACAGACCAGATAAACAGTTCTCTGCACCCAAATCCCGTGGGAGGGAGAGCTGAACCTTCAGAGAGGCGGACACGCCTGGGAAACCAGAAGAGACTGCACTCTGTGCACATCCAGGCGCCAGAGGAAAACACCAAACGCCATCTGGAACCCTGGTGCACGGAGGCTCCTGGAAAGAGCGGCGCAGATCTTCCCGGTTGCTGCCACAGCGGAGAGGACTTAGGCAGTACCCCACGAGCAAACTTGAGCCTTGGAACTGCAGGTAGGACCAACTTTTCCCCTGCAAGAAACCTGCCTGGTGAACTCAGGACACACAGAGGCAAAATTCCTCTAAGGCCAGGCACTTCCTGTGTTTACCGGAAGTCCCACACCGGCGGATCCCGGACCGCAGCAGCTCTCTGCTCCCAAACCCCGTGGGAGAGAGACCTCACCGCCTGATCAGGTGGGCACTCCTGAGGCTGCAGAGCGGAGGAGACCACCAACACTGCCCACCCCTGCCCAATCCCTGGCCCAAGAGGCAACTGTATAAGGCCTCTGGGTTCCCGTAGGGGAGGGCCCGGGAGCGGCAGGACCCCTGCGCCTGAGACACTGCCGGAACCTGAAGGAAACAGACCGGATAAACAGTTCTCTGCACCCAAATCCCATGGGAGGGAGAGCTGAACCTTCAGAGAGGCA
This sequence comes from Rattus norvegicus, assembly GCF_021556685.1. Taxonomy (NCBI): domain Eukaryota; kingdom Metazoa; phylum Chordata; class Mammalia; order Rodentia; family Muridae; genus Rattus; species Rattus norvegicus. The sequence continues at coordinate 53,738,151 of NC_141542.1, forward strand.
GACACGCCTGGGAAACCAGAAGAGACTGCACTCTGTGCACATCCAGGCGCCAGAGGAAAACACCAAACGTCATCTGAAACCCTGGTGCACGGAGGCTCCCGGAAGGAGCGGCACAGATTTTCCCGGTTGCTGCCACAGCGGAGAGGACTTAGGCAGTACCCCACGAGCAAACTTGAGCCTTGGAACCGCAGGTAGGACCAACTTTTCCCCTGCAAGAAACCTGCCTGGTGAACTCAAGACACAGGCCCACAGGAACAGCTGAAGACCTGTAGAGAGGAAAAACTACACGCCCGAAAGCAGAACACTCTGTCCCCATAACTGGCTGAAAGAAAACAGGAAAACAGGTCTACAGCACTCCTGACACACAGGTTATAGGACAGTCTAGCCACTGTCAGAAATAGCAAAACAAAGTAACACTAGAGATAATCTGATGGCAAGAGGCAAGCACAGGAACCCAAGCAACAGAAACCAAGACTACATGGCATCATCGGAGCCCAATTCTCCCACCAAAGCAAACACGGAATATCCAAACACACCAGAAAAGCAAGACCTAGTTTCAAAATCATATTTGATCATGATGCTGGAGGACTTCAAGAAAGACATAAAGAACTCCCTTAGAGAACAAGTAGAAGCCTACAGAGAGGAATCGCAAAAATCCCTGAAAGAATTCCAGGAAAACACAATCAAACAGTTGAAGGAATTAAAAATGGAAATAGAAGCAATCAAGAAAGAACACATGGAAACAACCCTGGACATAGAAAATCAAAAGAAAAGACAAGGAGCTGTAGATACAAGCTTCACCAACAGAATTCAAGAGATGGAAGAGAGAATCTCGGGAGCAGAAGATTCCATAGAAATCATTGACTCAACTGTCAAAGATAATGTAAAGCGGAAAAAGCTACTGGTCCAAAACATACAGGAAATCCAGGACTCAATGAGAAGATCAAACCTAAGGATAATAGGTATAGAAGAGAGTGAAGACTCCCAGCTCAAAGGACCAGTAAATATCTTCAACAAAATCATAGAAGAAAACTTCCCTAACCTAAAAAAAGAGATACCCATAGGCATACAAGAAGCCTACAGAACTCCAAATAGATTGGACCAGAAAAGAAACACCTCCCGTCACATAATTGTCAAAACACCAAACGCACAAAATAAAGAAAGAATATTAAAAGCAGTAAGGGAAAAAGGTCAAGTAACATATAAAGGCAGACCTATCAGAATCACACCAGACTTTTCGCCAGAAACTATGAAGGCCAGAAGATCCTGGACAGATGTCATACAGACCCTAAGAGAACACAAATGCCAGCCCAGGTTACTGTATCCTGCAAAACTCTCAATTAACATAGATGGAGAAACCAAGATATTCCATGACAAAACCAAATTTACACAATATCTTTCTACAAGTCCAGCACTACAAAGGATAATAAAGGGTAAAGCCCAACATAAGGAGGCAAGCTATACCCTAGAAGCAAGAAACTAATCATCTTGGCAACAAAACAAAGGGAATGAAAGCACACAAACATAACCTCACTTCCAAATATGAATATAACGGGAAGCAATAATCACTATTCCTTAATATCTCTCAATATCAATGGCCTCAACTCCCCAATAAAAAGACATAGATTAACAAACTGGATACGCAACGAGGACCCTGCATTCTGCTGCCTACAGGAAACACACCTCAGAGACAAAGACAGACATTACCTCAGAGTGAAAGGCTGGAAAACAATTTTCCAAGCAAATGGTCAGAAGAAGCAAGCTGGAGTAGCCATTCTAATATCAAATAAAATCAATTTTCAACTAAAAGTCATCAAAAAAGATAAGGAAGGACACTTCATATTCATCAAAGGAAAAATCCACCAAGATGAACTCTCAATCCTAAATATCTATGCCCCAAATACAAGGGCACCTACATATGTAAAAGAAACCTTACTAAAGCTCAAAACACACATTGCACCTCACACAATAATAGTGGGAGATTTCAACACCCCACTCTCATCAATGGACAGATCATGGAAACAGAAATTAAACAGAGATGTAGACAGACTAAGAGAAGTCATGAGCCAAATGGACTTAACGGATATTTATAGAACATTCTATCCTAAAGCAAAAGGATATACCTTCTTCTCAGCTCCTCATGGTACTTTCTCCAAAATTGACCATATAATTGGTCAAAAAACGGGCCTCAACAGGTACAGAAAGATAGAAATAATCCCATGCGTGCTATCGGACCACCACGGCCTAAAACTGGTCTTCAATAACAATAAGGGAAGAATGCCCACATATACGTGGAAATTGAACAATGCTCTACTCAATGATAACCTGGTCAAGGAAGAAATAAAGAAAGAAATTAAAAACTTTTTAGAATTTAATGAAAATGAAGGTACAACATACCCAAACTTATGGGACACAATGAAAGCTGTGCTAAGAGGAAAACTCATAGCGCTGAGTGCCTGCAGAAAGAAACAGGAAAGAGCATATGTCAGCAGCTTGACAGCACACCTAAAAGCTCTAGAACAAAAAGAAGCAAATACACCCAGGAGGAGTAGAAGGCAGGAAATAATCAAACTCAGAGCTGAAATCAACCAAGTAGAAACAAAAAGGACCATAGAAAGAATCAACAGAACCAAAAGCTGGTTCTTTGAGAAAATCAACAAGATAGATAAACCCTTAGCCAGACTAACGAGAGGACACAGAGAGTGCGTCCAAATTAACAAAATCAGAAATGAAAAGGGAGACATAACTACAGATTCAGAGGAAATTCAAAAAATCATCAGATCTTACTATAAAAACCTATATTCAACAAAACTTGAAAATCTTCAGGAAATGGACAATTTCCTAGACAGATACCAGGTATCGAAGTTAAATCAGGAACAGATAAACCAGTTAAACAACCCCATAACTCCTAAGGAAATAGAAGCAGTCATTAAAGGTCTCCCAACCAAAAAGAGCCCAGGTCCAGACGGGTTTAGTGCAGAATTCTATCAAACCTTCATAGAAGACCTTATACCAATATTATCCAAACTATTCCACAAAATTGAAACAGATGGAGCCCTACCGAATTCCTTCTATGAAGCCACAATTACTCTTATACCTAAACCACACAAAGACCCAACAAAGAAAGAGAACTTCAGACCAATTTCCCTTATGAATATCGACGCAAAAATACTCAATAAAATTCTGGCAAACCGAATTCAAGAGCACATCAAAACAATCATCCACCATGATCAAGTAGGCTTCATCCCAGGCATGCAGGGATGGTTTAATATAAGGAAAACCGTCAACGTGATCCATCATATAAACAAACTGAAAGAACAGAACCACATGATCATTTCATTAGATGCTGAGAAAGCATTTGACAAAATTCAACACCCCTTCATGATAAAAGTCCTGGAAAGAATAGGTATTCAAGGCCCATACCTAAACATAGTAAAAGCCATATACAGCAAACCAGTTGCTAACATTAAACTAAATGGAGAGAAACTTGAAGCAATCCCACTAAAATCAGGGACTAGACAAGGCTGCCCACTCTCTCCCTACTTATTCAATATAGTTCTTGAAGTTCTAGCCAGAGCAATCAGACAACAAAAGGAGATCAAGGGGATACAGATCGGAAAAGAAGAGGTCAAAATATCACTATTTGCAGACGACATGATAGTATATTTAAGTGATCCCAAAAGTTCCACCAGAGAACTACTAAAGCTGATAAACAACTTCAGCAAAGTGGCTGGGTATAAAATTAACTCAAATAAATCAGTTGCCTTCCTCTATACAAAAGAGAAACAAGCCGAGAAAGAAATTAGGGAAACGACACCCTTCATAATAGACCCAAATAATATAAAGTACCTCGGTGTGACTTTAACCAAGCAAGTAAAAGATCTGTACAATAAGAACTTCAAGACACTGAGGAAAGAAATTGAAGAAGACCTCAGAAGATGGAAAGATCTCCCATGCTCATGGATTGGCAGGATTAATATAGTAAAAATGGCCATTTTACCAAAAGCAATCTACAGATTCAATGCAATCCCCATCAAAATACCAATCCAATTCTTCAAAGAGGTAGACAGAACAATTTGCAAATTCATCTGGAATAACAAAAAACCCAGGATAGCTAAAGCTATCCTCAACAATAAGAGGACTTCAGGGGGAATCACTATCCCTGAACTCAAGCAGTATTACAGAGCAATAGTGATAAAAACTGCATGGTATTGGTACAGAGACAGACAGATAGACCAATGGAATAGAATTGAAGACCCAGAAATGGGGGGCTGCGGATTTAGCTCAGTGGTAGAGCGCTTGCCTAGGAAGCGCAAGGCCCTGGGTTCGGTCCCCAGCTCCGAAAAAAAGAACCAAAAAAAAAAAAAAAAAAAAAAAAAAAAAAAAAATGAAGACCCAGAAATGAACCCACACACCTATGGTCACTTGATTTTTGACAAAGGAGCCAAAACCATCCAATGGAAAAAAGATAGCATTTTCAGCAAATGGTGCTGGTTCAACTGGAGGGCAACATGTAGAAGAATGCAGATCGATCCATGCTTATCACCCTGTACAAAGCTTAAGTCCAAGTGGATCAAGGACCTCCACATCAAACCAGACACACTCAAACTAATAGAAGAAAAACTAGGGAAGCATCTGGAACACATGGGCACTGGAAAAAATTTCCTGAACAAAACACCAATGGCTTATGCTCTAAGATCAAGAATCGACAAATGGGATCTCATAAAACTGCAAAGCTTCTGTAAGGCAAAGGACACTGTGGTTAGGACAAAACGGCAACCAACAGATTGGGAAAAGATCTTTACCAATCCTATAACAGATAGAGGCCTTATATCCAAAATATACAAAGAACTCAAGAAGTTAGACCGCAGGGAAACAAATAACCCTATTAAAAAATGGGGTTCAGAGCTAAACAAAGAATTCACAGCTGAGGAATGCCGAATGGCTGAGAAACACCTAAAGAAATGTTCAACATCTTTAGTCATAAGGGAAATGCAAATCAAAACAACCCTGAGATTTCACCTCACACCAGTGAGAATGGCTAAGATCAAAAACTCAGGTGACAGCAGATGCTGGCGAGGATGTGGAGGAAGAGGAACACTCCTCCATTGTTGGTGGGATTGCAAACTGGTACAACCATTCTGGAAATCAGTCTGGAGGATCCTCAGAAAATTGGACATTGAACTGCCTGAGGATCCAGCCATACCTCTCTTGGGCATATACCCAAAAGATGCCTCAACATATAAAAGAGACACGTGCTCCACTATGTTCATCGCAGCCTTATTTATAATAGCCAGAAACTGGAAAGAACCCAGATGCCCTTCAACAGAGGAATGGATACAGAAAATGTGGTACATCTACACAATGGAATATTACTCAGCTATCAAAAACAACGAGTTTATGAAATTCGTAGGCAAATGGTTGAAACTGGAAAATATCATCCTGAGTGAGCTAACCCACTCACAGAAAGACATACATGGTATGCACTCATTGATAAGTGGCTATTAGCCCAAATGCTTGAATTACCCTAGATCCCTAGAACAAAGGAAACTCAAGACGGATGATCAAAATGTGAATGCTTCACTCCTTCTTTAAATGAGGAAAAAGAATACCCTTGGCAGGGAAGGGAGAGGCAAAGATTAAAACAGAGACTGAAGGAACACCCATTCAGAGCCTGCCCCACAGGTGGCCCATACATATACAGCCACCCAATTAGACAAGATGGATGAAGCAAAGAAGTGCAGACCGACAGGAGCCGGATGTAGATCGCTCCTGAGAGACACAGCCAGAATACAGCAAATACAGAGGCGAATGCCAGCAGCAAACCACTGAACTGAGAATAGGTCCCCCGTTGAAGGAATCAGAGAAAGAACTGGAAGAGCTTGAAGGTGCTCGAGACCCCAAAAGTACAACAATGTCAAGCAACCAGAGCTTCCAGGGACTAAGCCACTACCTAAAGACTATACATGGACTGACCCTGGACTCTGTCCCCATAGGTAGCAATGAATATCCTAGTAAGAGCACCAGTGGAAGGGGAAGCCCTGGGTCCTGCTAAGACTGAACCCCCAGTGAACTAGACTATGCGGGGAGGGTGGCAATGGGGGGAGGTTTGGGAGGGGAACACCCACAAGGAAGGGGAGGGGGGAGGGTGATGTTTGTCCGGAAACCGGGAAAGGGAATAACACTTGAAATGTATATAAGAAATATTCAAGTTAATAAAAAAAAAAATAAAAAAAAATAAAAAAAAATAAATAAACTCACCCACCAAAAAAAAAAAAAAAAAAAATTAGAGAACAGACTTTATGAACATGGAACAAAAAGTAAAGTTACCCAAAAATTTCTAGGGATGTAAGGTTGGTTCAATTTTAAAACCCAATCTACATAGTTGAAGACATCAAGACTGACATTGGCAAACATAGTATCTGAATGAACAAAGAAAAGTATTTGTATGTAATTCTATATTGACTCACAATGAAAATATCAACCAACTCGAAAAAGAACAGTGATTTTCAACTATATAAAAGGCACCTGGAAAAATGTTTATGGACATCAGACTTTTGGGGAAAAGAATGTTGATCCCTTCTTAGTAAAGTAAGAGAGGCCAGCTCAGATCACTCCCATTCCACAGTAATATTAGAAGTATCAAGTTAGAGCAATAAAAAAAAGGTGTGTGTGTGTGTGTGTGTGATATCTATACATGAATATAGACCCTTACCATGTAAGATACAAAGCCAGCACAGGCAGGTGCTTTGTATCATTAGGTTAAGGAAAGCTGATTCAAAGCCATGCTAAGGGGCCTGGGGATTTAGCTCAGTGGTAGAGCGCTTACCTAGGAAGCGCAAGGCCCTGGGTTCGGTCCCCAGCTCCGAAAAAAAAAGAACCAAAAAAAAAAAAAAAAAAAAAAAGCCATGCTAAGATAGCACCATTCACCTAATGGCAATAGCTTCTATTTAAGGAAAAGCTTTTAGAATTTATAAATGTTGATGAAGATGTGGAGTGTTAGATCTGTTCTCCTTTAGTTTTGATAAGAATTAAATTAAATGATACAGGTACCTTGCCAAAAAAAAAAAAAAAAAAAAGTCAACTACTGAATAGAAAGATAAAATGGCTTGGCCTATAGTTCTGGCAGGGCAGTGTCTGCATGGGATGCAGGGTTAAATCCTAAGTGTTATCAAGAACAACCAGGAATTGAGGGAAACGACAGGCATGCACTGTAGTTGGAGTCAGGAGGTGGGGAAACGAGGACCAGGAGTTCAAGGCAATCCTTAGCTCTACACCAGGCGGGCTTTGAACTAGTTCCAGGAAGCTACACAGAGAAACCTTGTCAGAAAACAACAAAAACAAAACACAAAATAGGACACAGAGGTGCTTCAGTGGGTAAAGGCTTTTGACACTAGGTCTGATAACCTGTTTGGTTCCCAGTCCCTATGGTAGGAGGAGGGAACAGGTTGTTCTCCAATCCACACATGGACCATGGAATGGTGTGTGAGCATACATGTGTATACATACATACATACACACACACACACACACACACACACACACACACACACACACACACGGACCATGGAATGGTGTGTGAGCATACATGTGTATACATACACACACACACACACACATACACACACACACACACACACACACACACCCCGGGGCATACACAATGCATGGGAAAAAGGAAGTTAGGAAGGAAGGTAGAAAGAAGGAGGAGGAAAGGAAAGAATAAATGAATGTAGTAGGTGCTTTCAACCCCTTTTTCTTTCTTTTTTTTTTTTTTTAAAGATTTACTTCATGTATATGAGTTCTCTGTTGCTGTCTTCAGACACACCAGAAGAGGGTATCAGATCTCATTACAGATGGTTGTGAGCCACCAAGTGGTTGGCTGGGATTTGAACTCAGGACCTCTGGAAGAGCAGTCAGTGTTCTTAACCGCTGAGCCACCTCTCCAGCCCTCAACCCCTTTTTCATAGAATGGCTCAGGGTCTGTTGGGTGCCTGCAGTAGTACCCAGACAGGTTGGTTCTGGTGGAAAACAGAGGAACTGGGCCCACCGGCCCACCCACCCGCCTGCAGACTGAATTCAATCTGTACTCTCCTCATATGCAGACAGCCTGTGTGAACCAAGCTTCTGAAGAAGAGTACAGTGTTGGACCAGGACATTTAGCCTCCTATTTCTGGATGGTTCCTTATATCAACATTCATAGATTAGGAGCATTTACTTTACTTTAAAAAGCCATAACGGAAGTCAGCTAAGAGGGATCGATGACTACTTCCTGGGTAAACCCTAAAGAAAACTAGCCATACCCCAAAAGACAGCAATGCAGCCATGGTCTGAGAATCAGTCTCTACTCACAAGTTCTGAATGATGAAACCAAGGGAAGGAGGAGAAAGGGAAGGAGAGACATACTCAAAAACATTGTGCCCAAACATGGGTGCACTACCTCAATCTTCACAACAGCCAACTCAAAGAGGTCCTGCCTTGCTCAAAGTGACAAGGCTAGAAACCTCGGGGTCCAAATTTGAATGCAGTCTGCTTTCAAACGCAGTGCAATGGTAGCTACAGCCAGCCCTTTGGCCAGCCGCACATTTACCTTGAACTGGAGCTCACTTCCTCGTCTGCCCAGGCCAACTCACCTGTGAACTAGAGGGCAGCATCTGGGAGTTGGGCTCCTCGGATGCTGCTGCTCCTGAACCCATAGGGCTTAGTGTAGTGATTCTGCTTGGCTGGCCGCGGAGTGTCAGAGTAATGGTGGTGGGGACCTTTAAGCCTAAGTAAGAGACAGACAGCACAGAGACAGGAAGACAGGGATTGATTTCTGGCCTCTACTTTCAGATAACAGTTTCTTCCCCAAGCAATGTCTTGGCTTCCTTCCTGGGTAGGTGTAGGTAGGTCCACGTTCTGTCAGTAAATTTGAAAGGCACAGCCTGTGTTCTCTAGCCCGTTCTGAGGGCAGACTCCACAGAGCTGAACCCAAGAATCAAGGAGAGGACACCTTGCCTATGAGATCTGGAAATACCTAGATCTGGAAGTCCCCATCTTTTTCATGAGACTTACCTGATGCTTGGTTGGAAATTTGAGCCAAGCCAGGTAGGCTGCTTGCCAACTTAGCGAGGCCTCCATTGGTCAGCAGCTGGTGGATGGCAGTGGGTTTCCCACCAGGGGTGGCAGCCAAGGAGGAAAGAGTGGTGGCCACAGGAATGGTACGGACAATGGTGCTCGTGCCTGTGGTGATGGCACCCAGGCTCTGCATGGGGGTTGGCAATTTCACACTGGTGGCCTATAGGACACACAACCAGATGATTAGAAGTCAGCACCCAACAACAACATTGGAACCTGGAGAGCCTCTTAGCACATGTTAAGGTACTCTTCCAGGATTGTTTACGATTTCTATTCATCTTTATATTCTCTTTAATCATCACAAATGTATGAGGGAGCTAATATTATTACTACCTTACTTTATAGATGAAGACACAAGATAGAGATGCAAAGAAACTGACCTAAGCCCATAGAGTAAGTCATAGATTATAATGTATGGTAGCTTCTTGACTATGCATTAGAACCCACTCACACCAGACAGAACCTCCCTTCCCTAAGAAGTCCTGATCCCACACTGTCCAGTACAACAGATGATGTACCTGTGGGGCTGGCCCTGGGGAGGGACTCCCTGGGAGACCAGTGGTCTTGCTGCTAATATCCTGCAGGCTGAAGCTGAGGCCTTGGAGGAGGCTGCTGGCTGACGCGGCCCCTAGGAGGACATAGCAGACAGCAGCAGATGTCAGTCTGTGTACTGGACCCCAAGCAGCCTACAATGCTTTCCACTCTTCAACAACCTAAACCTGCCCTTAAGTACTGCCCTGCCCTCAGAAAGATACCAGGAGAGCCTTCCCAGCACACAGCAGCAGTCACCACACCAGCACAGGGGCCACGCCAGACACTGCCTTGGATGTGTGCTCTGCAGCCTGCTCTAAGATCACACAGCAATCCTGCACTCTGATCAGCATTAGGAATCCTACTTTTCAGAAACACAAATTCAATTACTTCTACAGAAATAGAAAGACTAAACGAAGTGGACTCAGATACCTGAGCACATTACACACAGTTCAACAATCTCAAAGTAAAATCTTAAAGGAAAGGTAATCCAGCAATGTCCTAACCCATGTGTCAGGCAATCAGCCCTTCCAGGCAAGTTGGGCTCAGCAAAGCAGACAACAAAGAGGTAAAGCACATCTCACTTTGCACCACCCCCAGCTTTATCTAGTTGGAGGTATTAAAAAGAAGAAACACAACCCGGGCATTGTCCATCCTCACAGTAAAGGACAAAGCCCCTATAGACAGTAAAGACAAGGAGTTTCCCTCACTCAAGCTCATCCCAGCTTCCGTTAGCTTCTGCCACAGCAGGAGAGCAGAGCTACTCCTTCTAGCTCCAGTTCTAGAACTCCTGGTCTAAGACCACCCACCCTCAAGCAGCAGATCCAAAAGGCCCCCGGTAGAGGGTGTGATGGGCTACAAGATACCTGGAAGGGAGCTGCCTGGAGAAGTGGCCACCAATCGGCTCTGCAACGTGTGGATGGCATTAGGTGTGGCATTGCTGGAAGCCACAGATGGTGCTGCGCTGGCTGTAACTCCACCTTCAGAAGAACTTGACCTGGAAACAAAGGAAGGAGCCCTGTTATCCAAAGAGCAGCAGCCCACAGCCACAAGGGGGGTATTCCAGTGAAGTCCAGCAAGGAAGACTCTTCTGTTGCTTTGTTTTAGCTTTTAAGCCCCACCTCTATCTAAGCCAGGCCTAAACTAAGAATTCAAGTCAAGTAAAGTCAGTGGATGCTCTGCAATCTCCTGAGGAAAAATGAACTCAAAGCTGACAGATATGAAAGCAAGCTCCAATCAGGAAAGTCAAACACCGACAACTGACTCCAGAATCTCTCAACTTCCCTGAACACCAAAAGAAGCAATAGTTGAGCGAAGAGAGAGAGGGACTAGGAGACCAAAGGCAGACAGACTCACTTGGCTGTAGTGAGAAGTCCAGTGAGCTCCTTGGCTCCTGCTGAAGCTCCCAGAGTCATGGTGATGGGCTTCCCTCCAGCAGCTGCAGAACAACCAAGACCAAGGTCAGTCCTAAGTTGCTCCTAAACCAAGGCTGGATTTAAGATGGAGGTGAAAAAGAACAGCTATGCTATTACAGGAGAGCTGGGGTTCTACCTTCCTTCCAGCTTTTAAACTTGCTAGAGTATCGTATTACCTTAATTGAAACCCCCCATGGACACAGTATGTAATGTTCTAAATGGTCTCCTTTCTTGAGACAGGTGACTACCACTTTCCCACTATGTGTGACTTCAAACCATCTCTGCTCCAGTTGTCCATGGCACTGACAGAGGTTGGGTTGCCTGCCAAGTCTGGAAACACTGACCAGCCTTTACCAAACACACCGCAAAAGACTCACCTTCAGGAGTTCCACCTTGAGAAAGAGTACAAGGCCCCCCAACTGTGTCCCCTTGGGAGATCAGGGACACTTTGATCTTCGGTCGCTTGGAGGGCTTTGCGCCAGGAAGAGGACTGGAAGGATGGTGCCTCTTCAGCTGGACCCGAAGCTCTTCTTTCTCTACCTCCTCCACTGGTTCTGATGAAATGGGAACTAAGAAATAGAGCTGAAGTAAGATCTTCCATAACTTATAAATACCACAGGCCAAGCCAGTCAGAAGAGCCATGTGGAAGATGCAGAGAAGTGACACAGGTACAGGTCACACTTAAATTTCTACCTCAGGTCCCACCCACTGAGGACCTGGCTTGGAGCATCTAAGAGATAACTTGGCCCATTTCAGCTGCCCTGGTGTAGGGAGACAAGGGGCCTTGAGCTGTTGGGAACCAAAGGATAAAGGGCATGCTGACACTCTCTAGCAAAACCAACACCATCAGAGAACTAAGTAAACAGTCAGTTCTCTCAGCTTTTCCCTCTTATACACCTTCTCCCAAGCTGTCCTATAGTTGAGGACAGTAAACAGCCTATGAGGAACATACACAGGCAGGGCACCTAATTCTCTGCATAAGGGTGTTTTCACAAGGCTTCCGCAATCTCTATTATGCATTAGAGGCAGAGGGGTTTGCTTGTCAAATGGAGGTAGGGCAGACAGACAGTTACCATGACATGCTGGCTCTCAGAACTACTGGATGAGGTAGCATTTGAGCTGCTGCCCAAACAAGGAAGAAGTGGCCTGTGTCACAACCAGCTCTGGGGATATGGGCTTCCATTAACTCAAACAGATCACTGTGCATAAAGGCAAGCTTTCTAGACATGCTAACCTTTAGGCTTTCTCAGTTTCCTACTCTGTAACCTCAGAAGTCTCTCTTTTGTCCTTCTTAGCACGCACAGAGTAGGGAGCTGGGGTAGGAGCAAGACAGCAGGCCAGGGGTTGGGGATTTAGCTCAGTGGTAGAGCGCTTGCCTAGGAAGCGCAAGGCCCTGGGTTCGGTCCCCAGCTCCGAAAAAAAGAACCAAAAAAAAAAAAAAAAAAAAAAAAAAAAAAAAGACAGCAGGCCAATAAACATGGGGCGTTGCTGGCATGGGGTTATAGTGAGGGAATCAAGGGCTGCTTTGGGATGAGTGTGCCAGCCTCAGACAGAGGAATGCTCTAAGTGGTTCTTGTACTTGCGGTAATCAGGATGGAAACAACCACGGCAGAGAGAAAACAGACAAGGAAATGCAGGCTCACATGAAGGAAGCAGGCCACAGAGAGACTCAGAGCCAAGAAGCACGGCAGAAAAAAGTAAGAAAGCAAGACACACCACCATGAGAAACCAACAGGAAGAATACAAGCAAGGGAGCACGTACAGGGAGCTGTGAGAGAGAAAGAGAAGACATAGAGTGGAGAGCAGGGAACACTGAGAGGTAGGCAGGCTGGGAGGAGAGTGCAAGCCTAGGTAAGCGAGCAGGTGAAAGCGATACTCACCAAAGAGACAGGAGGAGGTGCCGGGAGGAAAAGCTTTCCTCACCAGCATGTTTTGTTTCAGAAAAGCAGCAAACTGTGCTGGAATGAATCAGAAAGAATTATAGAATCACAGCCAGCCAGAGAATGGAGAAACAGAGTGGGAACAAAGAAAAGATGAACACGGTCAACTATTCTTTGTAAGGGAAACACATGTATCTGGAACCTACACAGGGCTGTTGCCGAGCCTCAACAAGAGAGGGCAAGTCAACTCCAAAGAGAGGGGTCAGCAGGCAGTGAGAGCTCTGTTAACTACTCTCTCCCACCACCCATTAGCTCTGCCTAAGCAGTGGCTGTAGGGACACTGCTGTCCTCACTGACACTCTTGGGTCCCACCTTAAACACAGCTCACCACTCAGCCCTCCAGGTCACCTTACATTTCTCCACGAATCATGCTACCCAGAGATACAGCAACCTGCTGGCTCTGCCCTCACCAAACTCTACAGGAATCCCACCAGTTCCAATCACCACCTACAGAGCATCCGCACAAACCCCGGGTACCCAGTCTCTTTTGTTGCCTTCACTTGCCCACCCATTCACACTTGTTAGCGGCATTCATAAGAAGCCTGAGTTTAAGTAATGGAGCCTTTGGCCTCATTGAAAGTAAAAAAGGTAGTGAGCAGAGGACCATGTTGGGATGGAGAGGCATTAGGGACAGAGCCACCGATGCTTCTCTTGACTCACTGAATTTTTCCTTTTTACAGCTCCTCACTCACATAGCCCTTGGGTTCTCTGCCTAAGCCATGACTGTAGGGATGCTGCTGTCCCTGATGTCACTCTTGGGTCCCACCAGGGACCTCCATTCCCAGATTTCAACAATGCAAATGTTTCCCAGTCTCAACTGCAGAACACTGCCCAAATCTGTTAAGTGTCACCTCGTGGAACTCTTTATTCTTCAAGACCAAATGAGAAGGGCAAGGTGAGCTAGCCTAGTCTGAAGAGTAAACCAGTCACCCTGTGCCTATCATCTGGAAAGCCCTCTAACTCCAGGAATGGTTGGCAAAATACATAGCTTCTCCAATTAGAAAGGAGAATAAAAGTCAGGCTACTATGCAAGTCAGCTTATAAGCTCACCGTCTCCAGCACACCAGGATGGACAGACAGGGCTGTGACTAATGGCAAAATGCCTATTATCCCACAGCCTCGGACTCATTTCAACCTGAGTTTGCCTAGAAGCAATATGAGAGCCTCTCAACTGCCCTGAAAAAGTTGCAGAACTAATACTTCCCAACTCCACACAACACTAGCTGCAGGAGGCAGAGCCCCCGGGGCTGCCGTGCCAGGAGACCATCTATACCTTGGGCTTGTCTGTGGGTCAGCACAGCGTCCGTCCTCTGCACATGTCTTCTCAGCAGCTGGGAGGTCCCGATCTGACTGGACTTCTGGGCAGAGGTCACTGTGGTCCCTTTGGTCTTAGGGCTAGAGGTGGGGCTGCTGGACACACTGGAGAGATCCTCTGAGCCTGAGGGGGATGTGGGAAGCCTGGCAGCTGGGGAAGCAGGACGACTGCCTCGCTCAGGAATCTCAAAGGCCAGGTCTCTGCGGGCCACGTCCCGGGGTTTCTTCTTCTTCTCAGCATCCTGATCCCGAGGCTCAGAGCCCACGTGACCCTCAGCACGAGTGAGCACCCCAGTCAGGAAGTCCACAATCTCATCCTGTGTGAAAGAGGAAAGGCCTTGGTCCTCTCAGGAGAAAAGGACTCTCCTAGATAGCATAAAGACAAACAGAACTCTACTCTCTACCAACAGTTCTTCCCACCTCCAAAGCCACACAGAGGCCAAACTTGGCTGCTACACCTGGGGAAGACCAGCAGGTGCCTGGAGAAAGCTCTGGGCTTATTCCACACCCCAATCTGCTGAGACGCCCACCCATATCTCAGTTCACCTCTCCTCTGCTTGTTTCTCCCTCTTCCCCTTACTCTGATTGTAACTTAGGTCTACCACAGAGCCTACTGGATACCCTTCATGGTCCAGAGTGAGAAAGGCTGCTGCCAGTAAGAAAAAACCTGACAACAGAAAGGAGAGCAAATTATTTACCTGAATACACCTGTCCACCATGCTTTGAGTCAAGCCCTCTGATTTCTTCTTTGCTTTGCTTATTCTAAGGAGCAAAAAAGAAACAGTAAGACAGTGAGATGACCGAGTGGGAAAAGCGCTCACAGAGAGAACATGATAACTGAGTGTAAACTCTGCAGCCAGAGAGGAAGGGACCTGACCCTGAGAGTGGTCCTATCTCACACAGGTGGGGGTTGGGGTAATGGGTGTAAAAAAATTTTTACCTCCAAAATAAATTAAATGACTTTAATACAAATGCTACCTATGTTTATGTTGATCCTCCAAAATGAGTTGGTCAGGTCTAAGAGAGAACTCACTCCTACATGAGGTCCTCTGACCTTCATGAAGGTGTCAGGGCATGGAACACCTGCACACAAAACCAGTAATAAAAATGTAACTCAAAAATTCAAAAGAAACTTTTTAACCAGGTGAGGTGGCATACAGCTTTAACCTCAGCAATCAGGAAACAGAGGCAGGCAGATCTCTGTGAGTTTGAGAGAGTTATAGGACAGCCAGGACAATAGACTAGATCTCAAAAATATGAAGAAGAAATAGAAATAACATGTAAAGTGTATGAAATGAAAAGTTTGATGTCAAAGACAAGAGTTCCCAAATCTTTCCACTCTATGGACTGGTAGCTGACCTGAGTTTAGCAGTGTCCTTTTAAACGAGGAGAGTGCGTTACAGGAGCTAAGCGACTTATCCAAGTTCCCCATAACAGAACTGAGACTAACTGACAGTCCCGACTCTCAGTGCAATGACCTTCCAACCATGCCAATGTTTCACAGCAGCCTCACAACATAGCTCAAGTGTGCCAGCACCCCATCCTTCCCCATTCCCTCATGGCAACTCAGTACACACATACTCTCGTGAATAAAATCACTTGAGTATCTGCAAAAATATTTTGTTTAGATGAGAACACTGCTTTGAACATCAACAATAAGTGGCAAATGACAAAGGCCAGAAAGACTCCTCCAAGCCAGACAGAAGCAGGTATTTGCCTAAGCTGTTCAGTTAAAACAAACAAAGTTGGACATTGTGGATCACACAGTTAATTCTAGCACTCAAGCAGAGACAGGTGGATCTGTGAGTTCCCGGCCAGCCTGGTTTACATAATGATGGCTCCAAGATAGCCAGGGCTACAGAGTGAGATTGTTTCAATAATCTCTGCAGGTAAAGATGTTCCTGAGGATTTAATGAATGACCAAAGTTACAAATCACCTTCCCTTAAATCCCTCCCAACATTTGGCTTTGTTGATACTTCATAATGTAGCCAGTCAGGCTTAACACAAGTAAATCTATGTTCACACTGGTCCTCAAGGAATGAAATTTTTAAAAATACCTACTCCAGGAAAAATTTGATGACAAAGAATCTCAAAATATGTTCTTCCCACAAGATGACTCCTAATTACAAAGGGGAAACAGTAATTTCATAGTGGAGAGCCTCACAGTAGCTATCTCAACTGTGTGATCAACATTATTATCAGTAGTAACAGGACAAATTGAATCATGTATCCTCTGACACAATACTCTGGGAAGCTACATCACCTCTGTGGCATTCCTGACAAAGCTAATCATCTTCAATGTATCAGAAGAAAATATGTAAAAGAACTATTCATATTATAACTGTTCAGCTGTCTTCAACAGTGTCAAGGTTAAAAAAACAGACATTGAAGGCTGGACATGGAGACTCAGGAGGTTAAGGGCAGAAGGATCGTGCTCAAGCCCATTCTCAGCAGCATTGTCAAGAGCCTGGGCTACATGAAATCCTGTCTCAAAACAAACAAGAAAGGGAGAGAAAGGCTCTCCCCCACCCCCGTCTCCCCGTCTCCCCATCGGGACATACTGATGAAATCTAGGTTTGTTATTTGGACTAGACAATACTATCAAGTCGACATTATCTCATCATTTTGAAAACTGTATCTTGGTTATACAAGCAACTCTAGGTGAGGGATAGATGAGATTTCAGATTTCTTGTATTAGGTTCAAGGGCCAGGTGGCTTTTGCTTCAGCCTCCTGAATATATATTGGAATTATAGGATGGAAGTTTAATTGTTCCTTCAGTCAGACTGTCATTATACTGCCATGAACAAACATTCACGAACATTCTAATATGTTCCCTCTCATCTCTAGGGAAATAGACCCACCTGAGATTATCATCAGCTCCTCCAACCACCACCAAGCTATTTTCTGCTCGAATCTTTTCCCGGAAGTCCTCCATGGCTTCAGGGTGACACTGTAGAGAATTCTGACCAATGACAAAGAGGACTGGAGTCTTCATGTCCAAGAGGGGGTCATCCACATCCTGAAGAGGCAGCAGTTTAGACTTAACCAGCTGGGTCTCAGGAAGCACTGGTCTTGAAGCTGTCCAGAGGGTCAGTTGTGACCCTGCAGGAGGCCTCACCCCACCCAGGATGCAGCATGCACTCCACTGCCCCACATTCCTGCTATCTCCCACTCCCACTGCCAAAGACCAACCAGTTTCACCTCGCTCTTACCCCCCGGGGTCCATCCACAGTAAGCAGAGGAAACCCAAGGCAGACAACAGCAGTGACGTATTCCATCACAGACACCTGTACATAAAGACATCATTCAGTTTTAGGGCAAGTAATACACCCCAGCTTCCCCAGAATGTAGGTGGGTCTGGGAGTCCAGTCCCAGTCAGTCCCAGCTTTTCTTGCTTGCTCTAGCCTTCAGTTTTTCAGCCATACATGATTAAGTGTTCAGAGCAACACAGGCAGTCACCATCTAGACTGGACCCTGATAGCACTTTCACACACACATACCTGGGCCCAATGGGAGTGGTCACACTTCAGCCCCATCAACAACCAAGCCTAGAGCCCTCTTTACTTACTGACTTTGTTCTTGAGAACAAATATAATCAAAAAAACCACAGATGATACCAGGCTAGGAGACACAGATAGGACAAAGGAGCACACTTAAAAACATGTGCAAGGCCCTGGGCTCCATCTCTAGAACACACAGAGAAACACACCAAACACAGAAAAAACACAAATGCCAACTCTTAAGTAAAGAAATCTCTCATCAGTAGTTTTAAGGGACACTCCCACACAGCCAAGGCTTCTCAAAGCATGTGGCTCCTGAGAGTTTTGTCCCAGGCATGGAGGGTAGCAGATGCTTGTTCTCACTACTCTAGACACCACACTTGACTATGCTGGTTGGAAGACCTGGGACTCTCAAAATTCAAGCACACTTATACAAACTGATGTATACACACAGGAAAAAAATGTCCCTTGATGTTTATAAAGGAACCGAACATGAAGACAACATGAAATTCAAAACTAATTTGTACCTATTTGAATGTTAAAGAGAGAGTACAGTATGTATTTAAGTCTTGCAGGGGTTGGGGGTGGGGCACCTTTTTTCTCCAGAGATACATGCTCAAACATATATAAATGAAATACATATTTGGAACTTTTAATAGTGTTTATTTTCTTCTCCTAAGAAGTCTGGAGTAGCCTAGAACTTATATAGTCCAGGGTATCCCCAAACTCATGGTTCCCTTCAGGCCTCACCCACTAGAGCAGACATTACATTTGCATTACTCTTTGGAGGTTTCTTCGAAGTAATCTGGAGCACAGAGAAAGTGGGCAGGGTAAGTCAAGCAAACCTGACTATGAACTGGTCACTGAAAGGCTGGGTGAGGAGGTCACAGAATTTCTTTACTGCTCTACTCTTCCTAGTGTGACACTTCTACACATCATTCAAACACTGCACTTCAGGGGTTGGGGATTTAGCTCAGTGGTAGAGCGCTTGCCTAGCAAGCGTAAGGCCCTGGGTTCCGTCCCCAGCTCCGAAAAAAAAAAAAAAGAAAACAACAAAACAAAACACTGTACTTCACAGTTCAGATGTAGTTTCCCATGCAAAATACCTAGTACTAAGACAAACGGATCGCCAAGAAATAACAGCAGCACTGGTCCCAGAACCACCTTCACGTTTTCAGTGACCTCCAAATACAAGAGAAACTACTCACATGACAGGCCACCAAAGCTCCTGTACTCCATCCAATCAAGATGATGGGCTTGTGTGGGAAATGGCTGTGAATCTTCGGGGTGAGAGAAAGAAGCCAGTAAGATCGGAGACTCTATGGCACAGACCAGTCCCATACTGTGGTTACATCTCAGTGAACTAAACCTGGGTATTCTCACCTCCAGCACTTTGCTTCTCACTGCCCCAGTCATGTGTTCAAGGCACTGCAGAACTCCTACCCCACTGCCATTGTTCAGCAGGTGGGTAGCTACAGGGATGACCTAAAGGGAAGAAAGAACATTCGTGCCAGGAGTGCCAATCAGACCTCGATTCTGCTTAACACCCCACATCTCTTAGACAAGTGATACCTAATGCTAAATTAGAGTTAGGGGAATGAACCACATCTGAGTTTAACAAACCTGACCTCTCCCCGACACTCGTCTCTTTAATCCTCCAAGACTACATACATTCCTACCCACAATTCCCCTTGCCCTTACAATTACCTTGCCTAAGCAGGAAAGCTGGGACTGCCAGAAGCGGTGGCGGCGTGAGGCGGGGAACACAGAGCTGGAGGGACCAGAGGAGGCGATGAGAATCAAAGGAGAACCAGGGAGTTTGCTCTGAGGAGACAGAATCCCACCCAAGAACCACTGAGTGAGAGGTATTCATCTACAAGCTCGCAACAACTGTATCAACAGTTCTTGTACCAAGCACTGATCTTTTGCTTATGACTAGAGAGGTGGGGCAAGCAGGAAGAGCACACACTGTTCTTCCAGGAAGCTGGCTGCAGCTCTCAGCACTCAAGTGCCTCACAACAGCCTGTAAGTCAGTGCCAGGGATGTGAACCCTCTTCTGACCTCCACGAGCACATGAGCATCATATGCACAAGCACACGGCCCACGCTCGAGCACACACAGGCACACACAGGCACACGCGAACACACACACACACACACACACACACACGTACACACACACACACGTACACGCACACACACTCTCTCTAATAATAAGGAAAGTGAAGCCACTCCTCTTCCTCCCACCAAACCTATGTACACTGAAAGGCTGCTGATGCTAAGCCAAGGCTGAACAACCAACTTACTGGTTTGTTATGTGAAAGCACACCAACAGCAGGGTCCCAGGGCCTCTTGAGGAGAAGTGACAAGGCCTCAGCTCCTGCTGCCCCAGTTTTGGTGTTGGACGACACAAGCATCCGGTCTATCAGAGTTGGGATCTATGAAGAAGGAAGAGCAAAGATGTTTCCAGTGTGAAGTGAGAAACCTTCCCTGCAGTTGTCTGCAGGAAGAGTCCCACTGAGCTCCTAGCTCTTATGCACAGTTACAAATCAGTGCCCAGCCAAAACGTGCACTCCTGTGGAAGCAAGGCAGAGCTGATCCTCTGGAAGGCAATCTGGTGAGATGCACCAAGCGACAAGTGCATTCCGCCATCCTTCTTCCAGATGACTGTACTTCAGGTACTTTCTCACATCAGAAGACAGACAGAAATCAACCTTAGCTATACTAGGGGTGGGGGTGGGGAGCACTACCGGCCTGGGATACAAAAGACCTGCCCCCTGCCTCAACAGACAAATAGCCTTCAGGCTGTGATATGTATAAGGAACCGTTATTGCCCAAGGAACCCTGTTATTGCCCGCCCCCCGAATATACCCTACTATATCATGTATATTTGCTTTATATCATATCCTGTTTTTAACTATCCCCCCAAAAAGTGACCTCATCAATATATAAATATAGGTTTCAGACATGCTGATGCTTTTACTGCAAAAAATTTCTTCATAAATCCCACAATACCCACAGAGAAGTCAAAACAATCTCTAGGAAACAAAGAGTTCTTTAGTGTTAGAGATCATTTTCAGAGGAATTTCAAAAGGATTTTCTAAGACTAGAGAACATGGTGTGAGGCAGGCATAAAACTCCAAAGGCAGATGAGCTACTCCGAGAGAGAGAGAGGGGGGGGGGGGGAGAAGAGAGAAGAGAGAAGAGAAAGACAGACATGCAGAGTCAGAAAGACTGATTTGAAGCTGGGAGTAGCTTATCTAGGATTTGCAAGGCCCTGGGTTTAATCTCTAGCACACAAAATAACTAAATTAAAATGGACAATGTGGTATGTTACTTGAAGTCCTTCATTTGTCCTTCATATAAATATACTTCAGATAAGTTTTTTTTTTAAAAGATTTGAAATCTGGGCCCAGCGCTCAGGAAGCTGAGGTAGGAGTTTATCTAATTCAAGGCCAGAAAAGGGAAACACTGCCTCAAAACAGTAAGTAAATAAACATAAAGGGAGAAGAGACACTGAAAGGGAACTGTGCATGACATTGTGGAAAATATAACCTCTAGACTGCCTCAGTTAACTCAGGTACTCTTACAAAGCACCGAGCTAATCCTGCAGAGGCATTTACTCTCAAGGGTGAGAAAGGCAAACCAAGTTGGGGGTGGTGGGAAGGGATGTGCAGTGCTAACACCATGGGGGTGAGGGTGGGGGACAAGAAGCCCACACTAGTAATAGAGGCATCCAACAGAGCAGGGAAAGTGAACAGAAGTCACATCTGAAGCAGTAGCACATAAGGTGACACAGGCTTAGGAGAGACAGGACTCCACTGTGAGATGAGGTATGAGCTATAAGCCAAAGGGATGGCTGGGTATGGTAGCCCATTCCCATAATCCTGAGCTTGGGAAGCAGAGGTAGGAGAATGAAACAAAGTTTAAGCCTGTCTGGTCTACAAAGTTAGTTCCAGGCCAGGCAGGGTTACCCAGTGAGACCCACTCTCAAAACAACAAAAATCAAGGACCCAAGTAGACTTAAGTACCAGATTCTAACAAGGAAGGCGTATGCAGTGACAAAGGATCACCCCCAAATGGCCTTCCTTTCTAACTCCCTTTAACCACTGAGGGTGCGTATAAAGCTTGCTCAGGCACGGTACCTGTGAAACTGAGAAGCCCTGAGGCATTTGAGTTAACTGACTGACTGCCACCTAAGAAGACCAAGCTTTCCAGCCTCTCCAGCCCTGTATGCTTCTGTCTCAACACAGGGAAGACCCTGAGTTGGCCATCCCTTCTCTGCTAGGGGAAAGAGCTGGGCAGGAGCCAGCCAGGTGCTGTCTAAAGCCTACCAAGTATTTTAAACAAAATAACCCCCATGCTCATTAACAGCTCTAAGTCTGGAGGTAGAGGAGCCACCAATGGAGAGCACAGCCCAGTGCAGAAGGTACCTTATGTTCAACATGCTCACCGGCTAGTGTATCAGGCACGTTTGTGCTGTCCCAGCTAGCCCACACTGGACTCCAACAGTATGTCCAGGTAGCACTGGCACTCGCTGTGAACACTGGGAGTCCACAACAGGGGTCTGTCACTTTTTTTTGTAACTTAAACCAAAAGTAGTGCAGCCTTGTCTCTTCGAGCAAGGGAACTGCTTCTAAATCCTGGCCATGGCAAGTGTGACAGAGCTACCACTGCCCCGGGTACTACCCGCACTCGCCCCTAGAGCATACTATCCACCAACTAAAGCACACGACCAGCTTCTAACAAGCACAGAAATCTGTAACTGAAAAAGATTAATATTAAGAAACAAGTTTCAAGGACATGACTCTGTGAACATATGACTGAGCAAAATGCAAGGACCAGGGCTCTCCCCAGTACCACCATATAAAAGAAAAGGAAAGTGAAAACCTGAATTAAGAACCATTACCTAAGACCATCCTGTGCTGGAGCAATGCACACACTCCTCAAACCCCTATGAGCCGCCTACATAACCCCAGTGGTTACTGTGGACTTCCGACATGCTGGTTTCTGTGTCAAGAACGCCACTTCATTCATTAACTCAACCCCTACAGAACGAGCTTGCAGTGCAGACCAATCTAACAGTGATGGATATCCACCTTTGCCTCTACGGTTCTGAGATTAAAGGTATGCACCACCACACCCAGCCCGCAGTCCATCTCTTCCTGAGGAAGTTAACTCAGGCAGCTCCCTGCTCTGTAATCCCCTGGTCCTGAGAGCTACAGAGCTGCCTTGCATACACCTTACCTCGGTCCTCCTCCTCGGTTTACCCTCACCTCTCCCACCACATTCAAGTCAGGGATGACTCGAAGCGAGAACAAGGGTACAGGTGAGGTATGTTTTCAGATGCCACACTTTACCAAAAAATAGCAGGACTGAAGACAGTTATACCACACAAAACCTAAAATGATACTTTTTCTATTTTTAATAGCTAAATTGTTAGCCTCCATGCTGACCTAGTCACATGGTCCCGTCCAAACCTACATTCTTAACTCACAGCAAATACTGGCTGGTGCCACTAGGCCAAGCCAACCACAGCCTTACCTTTCCTTTCAGTGTCTGCAATGCATCCAAGTAAGCAGCTAGCATGGGTAGGCTCAAGGTCTCCACGAGGGTGGTGTGCAGCCACTGGATCAGCTTGGTGTCCCAGCTGACACTTGCCAGTGCCTGCCGCACCCTCCTTGCACACTTGTCCACAGCGACACGACGCAGCACAGGCTCATTGCAAGCCTGAATGGTGTTCACAAAAAGAATAAAACATGAGTTACACTCAGTGAGCAAGCCGGGGACTGTGGGGAGAGAGCACGAGGGACACAAACAGCCAGTGAGGGCTGAACTAAGAGTCAACCATAGACAGATTTCAGATGTCTTACCCCTTCATTGGCCAATCGTGCGAGCCGGTCAGACTGCAGGGCTTTGAGGATCTTGTTAAACAGCTTATTCTGAGCCACTGTCCAGCCAGTCCTATAACAGAAACTCCAAGGAATTAAAGTGTAACCCTGAGGACGTCCCCATGGATGTCCACCACATAAAGAGATGCTGTCATATTTCTGTTCTCATTATGAAAGAGTCTAAGGTCACTGAGCTAAAGCACAAACTCAAGGCATGACAAATCATGGCGTCTTTTCAGTGCTCAAAAGCATTTATCTGGTGGCTAAAATAATCATACTAGTAATTAAAACATGCTTCAATTCTATTTATTTCCCAGTATGGTCTCACTTCATACTGTACCCAAACTCCAACTCCTCTCCTGCCTCAGCCTCCATAGTGCTGGGACACATGCCACAACAATTGATCAGCCTACATTTTAATGTACTAACTATAGTGGAAGTAGGAGAGTAAGGTGAGAGCTCTATTTAAACCAGTTTGCAGAGCAAAAATGGAACAGAACTATAACAACTCTCCAGTGCCGCAATGCTGTACCCAATATTAATGGTTTTCCTTTTCCAGTTTTGCCTTTTTGTCACACAAGTGTGAAATAATGTTAATATTTTCTTATCCCAGCACATCACAACACACAAATCTCTGTCTCCTTATGGGCAGGCTCTAAGCCCAGCTGTAAACTGCAATCACAAATATTGCTCTCAACCCCACCCCACTGCCAACAGAGCAGGTCACTCCTCACCTCATGCCCAGCAACTCAGCAGTCTTGACATCACAGTTGTGACTAGCAATCTTAAGAGGCAGGAGGAGAAAGGCAACAGAAGATATTTCAACTCTATGTACTCTGTCTCCAATCAAGAAACTCCTAACAAGCTGGACATGGTAGTACATGCCTTTAGTCCTAGCACTCAAGATGCAGACATAAACAGATCTCTGTGAGTTCAAAACCAGCCTGGTCTGCAGTGACTCCCAGGATAACCAAGATTATTACACAGAAAAAAAAAAAAAAAAAACCTGTCTCAAAAATAAAACTCCCAACAACTGGGAATAGAATACAGTTATGGGGGGTTGGGGATTTGGCTCAGTGGTAGAGCACTTGCCTAGCAAGCACAAGGCCCTGGGTTCGCTCCCCAGCTCCGAAAAAAAGAACAGGAAAAAAAAAAAAAAAGAATATAGTTATGGGCTGATGAGATGGCGGCACCATGGGTAAAGCGATTATTGCTGTGCAAGCATCAGGACCTGAGTTTATATCCCTACCACCCACATAAAAGCCGGGCAAAGTGTCACATATCTGTAACTCAGTGCTGGGGTTGAAGGGTGGGCAGAGAAAGAAGTATTTCAGGGGCTTGATGCTCAGCCCACCTAATCAATCAGCAAGCTCTAGGTTTAGTGAAAGGCTATATCAAAATATAGATCAAAATATAGAGGCAATAGAAAAATACCAGATAATCTCGGGCCTCCCCCTATATAAACACAGGTGAGCACAGCTGTATAGTCCACATGTACATTTAAATGCTTAAATACACATGTACATGCAAAACACACACACACACACACACACACACAACAAATACATAAAATGTAAAAAAAAAAAAAAGTTACAGTTCTGCCCCGAGCTGTGTGGATCCAGGATCTTCCCCAATCTCATCATCTAATGGCATTTAATGTCATTCTGCTTAGTTCTGTGTGCTCTTCTGTCCCCGATCAACACCTTCCATTCTCCTACATAGACCCTGTGTGCACCAAGTGCAGTCCTGTACCTGGACCCTTTTCATTCATTCCCTGAATTCACACAGTTGTGCCCTTTGTCCTTCCCTTCATGCACTGTTAAATATCACCTTCTACTGAGGCTTCCTAGATCCCTCTTATCCCACCCTGGGATTCTCTAGCTCCGCTTTTCAACTACTTCACCACCTCACATTCTAGCCATTCTATGTGTCTGGCTTCCTTTGCTAGAATGCAAATGACAAGAAAGCCAAGATTTTTAAGGTTGTGTTTTAATGCTATATCCCCAGTACACACAACAAGTGCCTGACACACTGAGGATTAAAACACTGCCAAATGAACAGAGCGACTGCACACACAATCTAAGTGCTCTGAACAGCTGGGTCCATCCAGTCCCCACACATAAACAACAGGAACAAAACAGCATGGTCAAGCTGCAGAGAAGCTGCTTGAAAGGGTGTCAACAGTCTCCACCTGTAACTTCACAGAGAAGCAGCAGCTTTTCCATCACACCTGACCTTACTCAACAAGAGACATCGACAGGTCTATAACTACAAGTATCATGGCCCAGTGAACACACAGGAAGGGCAAATTACCTTTTTAATTTACTCTGTTCAACTACCTAGTTCCCCAGGAACTAGCTAATATTTACTAGAAACTCCCTTTCTCTAAGTAAATTAAAAAATCTCACCTACCACACAACCTGCATGGTACAGGAGAAGCCTAACCAAGAGGCAGGATGTTATTCCACTCTGTAATAAGGAGTAGGCTATGTACCCTGAGTCTTCCTGTCTAAAAGACAGACATGGACTAGATGACTTAATTCAAGTTAGCTATGAACAGTGAGAAAGTTTAGAGAGAAAACCAGGCGTTCCCTCTTCAGAAATGCCTTCATTTCCCTCCTGGATAACAGATCTAATCCAGCCAAGTATATCCTCAGATCTTACTTTTGTGAGACAGACTCTCAAACAACTCAGGACGATCCTGAACTTGCTATGTAACCAAGGTTCATGTCAAACTCAGGAGTCTCCTGCTTCTGGCTCCTAGATGCTAGAATCACAGACGTGCAGCATCACATGTTGCTGGAGCGCCATCCATCCATCCATCCATCATCTATCTGTGAAGCTTTCCTTGCTACAGATAAATGCCTGAGTCCCCAAAGCTACTCACCCTCTTCTAATACTGTGGAGGTAACTAGAAAGAGGCTTAGGTTCTAGATTGTGCTTTTTTGCCTTTTTTCTCCCAGTTCTCTTGGCGTGACCTCATCAGAATTATGTCTATTGTTAGAGAGTTTGGATTTCGGAGATAGACAGAAAGCCTTAACTCCACTTGGATGGGAAGGCTTGATGGTCCCTAGCCCTTTGGTTCATACTCTTTCCTTCACATTACTGAAATGCACAGCATATTTACCCTAGCAGCGTCTCCCCATAAACAGTGATTCTCAGGTGGGCTTGAGACATGCATGTGTAGCAGTGGGAGGGAACAGAATGTTCAAAAACAGTATAGAAAAGGTTTTCCAGAGACAGGTGCAGTGCCATTTTAATGTACTTCTTAGTTTTTAAATTCTACCCTGGTTTGGTTTGGTTTTTCAGGATAAGGTTTCTCTGTGTAGCCCTGGCTGTCCTGTAATAACTCTGTGTAGACCAGGCTGACCTCTAAAAGAGATCCATCTGCCTCTGTCTCCCAGTACTGGGATTAAAGAGGTGTACCATCACCACCCAGATAATTTCTACCCTATTTGTAAGCACTAAGATTATTATTTGTGTGTGTGTGGTGTATACACACATATGCATGTGAGTGGGATGTCCAAGTGTGCACATGAAAACCAGCGGTTGAATTTGGGTGTCTATCTTTTTCTGTATTATTTTTTTTTAACAGTCTCTCACTGACCCTGGTACTTTATGCTTAACCATGTTTGACTAAATGGTTGGCCAGGAAGTTCCAAGGATCCCCATCTCCTCCTCCTCCAATCTTGGTGCCACAGACTTGTGTCTCTTTGCCCAGCTTTTTTTTTTTACATAGATGCTAAGGATCTGAGTCCAAGACCTGAGCATGCCCAGCAAGTATTTTATCCTGAGTCTCTCCTCAGCCCTTCCCTAGTCATTTTTTTAAACTTGATTTCACTATGAAATCAAAATGGCATGAAGAAACAATATGATCTGAACAAGACTATTTAGAAATGACTACAACAACACATGAAATTAAATTTAAAAGCCACAAATTTTGAGTCTAAAAGCTCAGAAAAAAAATTCTTAGGGTTACTGTTGCACATACAATTAAGTGACCCAAGAATTGAAATGTGTTCTATGCATTGTCAGCTTCGTGGGAGGCTAAAAATTTAAACGGGCAGGGGGAAAAGATCTAACCCAATATTAAGATAAAGAGCACGCTAAAGATATAATTTAGGAGCTGATGGGAACTGTGTGAGTCAAAGGCCCCTCCCTTGGGCCTGACTCTGTTTGCTTTTCATGAGTGCAAGAAATACATTTTCTCATTTTCATAGATGACATCACAGTCTTTTGTCTTCCTTGGTCTGACCAACCTGGATGATATGCTGACCTCAGGCTCGGCCTAGTTGAAGAAAGCAAGAGAGCACACTGATCCTAGAAAGCCTGACTCTTTTTCCTTTCTCCTTTTTAAGAGACAGGGCCTCACTGTGTAGCCCACACTGGCCACAAGTGTGGCCCACTCTGCCTCATTTCCCAAAGGCTAGGGCTATGGACACATGCCACAAAGCTGGCAAACCCAGTGCTTTCAAAGGTAGTTATTAATTCCCCGATTCTGCTCCAAGGGAGACAGATTCAAAGCAAAAAATGTCTAAAAGAATTAAAAAGATTTCATCTTATGTATATGAATGTTTTTGCTTTCATGTATATGTGTGCGTGCCTGATACCCACAGAGTCTAGAAAAGGCACTGAATGTCCCAAAACAGAGTCAGGGTGGCTATAAGCCACCACATGAGTGCTGGGAACAGAAATCTGACCCTCTGCAAGAAGTAAAACTCTTTAACTGCTGGACCAGCTCTCCAACCCCAGATTTAAAAGAAAAAAACGTTTTTAAAAGATTGTGTGTGAGAATGGGCAGTGTGTGGTGTATTTAGGAGGGGGCATATGCCATGGCACTTGTGAGATCAGACAACAGCGTTGTGGAGTGATTTCTCTCCTTTTCCCTTACATGGGTTCCAGCAATTGAGTTCAGGTCATCAGCCCCTTGAACCAGGTTTGTGTTTTGACAAATGCTATCTCACTGCTCCTGTCTAAAGGAATTTTTTTAATCTTATTTTAGTTTTTGTGACACAAGGTCTCTCTAAATCGCCCTGGCTGTCCTGGAACTTACTAGGTAGACCAGGATGGCTTCAAACTCAGAAATTCTACTGATTCTGCCTCCCACCCACTGGAAATCAAGGTGTGCACCACCATGCCCAGACTACGGGAAAATTTTAAGTGAAAGTCAAACAGGATAAGACAAAAAACACCAGAAAAGCTTAATTAAGTCACACAACTAAGAAAATAAAGACTTAAAAGGGGAAAAAAAAAATAGGTGGTCTGGAGAGATGGCTCAGCGGTTAAGAGCACCGACTGCTCTTCCAGAGGTCATGAGTTCAATTCCCAGCAACCACATGCTGGCTCACAACCATCTGTAATGGGATTCGATGCCCTCTTCTGGTGTATCTGAAGACAGCTACAGTGTACTTGTATATGATAAATAAATAAATCTTTAAAAAAAAAAAGAAAAGAAAATAGGTAAGAGGTAAGGAACGAAAGAAAGGGCTAGAGAGATAGCTCAGTGGTTAAGAGCATTGACTACAGCACTGATTGCTCTTCCAGAGGTCCTGAGTTCAAATCCCAGCAACCACATAGTGGCTCACAACATCTGTAATGAGATCTGATGCTCTCTTCTGGTGTGTTTGAAGACAGTTACAGCTATATATAATAAATAAATCTTTAAAAGAAAATAAGGAACGAACGAAAACAACTCAAAGCTTTTGGACTTAAACACCAAAGATCCAACCTGATATATACACATATATATTGTAGTATGTAGCCACACAACATAGATGTATGTATATATATGTGCACACCCACACATAGTATTAAGTATTAGACAGTTATACAAAGTTCCAGAAGGACACTGGGAAAGCTCTTGGTTGAAATTCTAACATTATCATTTCTTTTAAAAAAATTTTATTTTATATATATGAACCCACTGTCACTGTCTTCAGACACACCAGAAGAGGGCATCGGATCCCACTACAGATGGTTGTGAGCCACCATGTAGTTGCTGGGAATTGAACTCAGGACCTTGGGAAGTGCTCTTAACCTCTGAGCCACCTCTCTAGCCCTAACGTTCTCATTTCTAAGACAGACTACTTTCCAATACTAGATTGTTTTGAGCTAAAATATTAGATGTTTTAAATGTTATTTGGCTGGGCAATGGTGTCACATATCTTTAATCTCAGGACTCAGGAGGCAGAGGCAGGCAGATATCTGAGTTCCAGGCCAGCTAGTTCCAGTCAGTTCCAGGCCAGTCTACAGAGTGAATTCCAGGTCAGTCAGGTCTATACAAAGAAACCCTGCTTTGAAAAACAAAAACAACAAAAAACCGACCTCACCCAAGCAAGTGAATGAGTATTTTGTCAAGTATTTTCTCAAAGGCAAAGCATCTAAAGCAGCGTTCCATCTGATGAACAGATGGGGCACAGGAAGGGGTGGGAGGCAGCAGGAGAGGAGTGGGGATGGTGCTGGTGGCCCAACATCTTCAGTACTATATATATATTACTTTGCCACCAAACAAATTTTTCAAAGATCCCAGAATCATGACTGTGATACACAAACATTAAACATGACCCAAACCCAGCTGGCTAACTTAACTACAGAGTTAACATAAGAGGGTTATAGAATATATGGTCTCTGACACAACTACAAAACTCTTGTTTGTGCAAAAACAGTCATGGGCAGTAGCTGTATTCCAATAATCGTTATTCATAGACACTGAAGTGAAAATTTTATGTGTCACAAAATACCTCTTTTTCTCCAGCCAACTTAAAAACATAAAAACTATTCTTAAGGCATACAAAAGAAATGGACCAAATCTGGCACATAGGTCAGTTTGGCAACTCCTGCCTGATCTAGACAAACACAGAGACTGAAACCATTTCATACAGTATCCACTCTCATTAGAGAAGACTAGGATTGGGTGGTGGTAATAGATTTTGTTTCCTATACACAAAAACGATCTGTAGGCAGTTCCTAATGAGTAGGAGCGGCAGGGGGAAGAGCCCTAACAAAGAATGGAAGTCTCTCACTCTAAAGACTCAAGCCACCCAGTCAGTAGTCTCTGAAGATGAATACCTAGACTCTAGAGAGCTGTCTGATAGAGGTGTCCATGGAGTTCTCAAGTGTGGGAACCTATAAATGTCACATGCCCTACGCAGACAGAAAGGAAGCAGCACTTTATCAAGGGAAAGAGGGCAATAAGATGATCATAACCACAGCAGAGGCAACTTCCAAACAAGCTAGACAACAACACTCACCTCTTCAGTTAAGGTAGTGTGTGCTAACAAATAATGGAGTCAGCTCTCTGCAAATGTGACCTTCCCAGAGAGATAGCCGAAGGGCTGTTGCTAATACAACCCTCCCAATCTTACTGAGACACAGTAACAGTGTATCAGTGTGCAGTCCTAACAGAAGGACAAAGGCTCACTCTAGAGACCTTAGGTGAAGGGCACCCTAGTCTACTCCTGTGCCCATCTTTCTTCTATAAACTCTCTACTCACCACCCCAGTGGAACAAAATGGCTTCTCAAGACTCTCTACTGGGGACACAAAAAACGATCTGTAGGCAGTTCCTACTGAGTAGGAGCAGCAGGGGGAAGAGCCTTAACAAAGAATGGAAGTCTCTCACTCTAAAGACTCAAGCCACCCAGTCAGTAGTCTCTGAAGATGAATACCTAGACTCTAGAGAGCTGTCTGATAGAGGTGTCTGGCCCAGCACTCAAGTGTCTCTTCGGCCTAGCAGTTTATCTTTCCTTATAAATTAAGAAATTAGTGACCACGCTTGACAGCACAGCCTCAGTTTTGACAGTAAAACAATATATAAAAATAACAAAAGGCCCGGGAGTGACACACCTATAATCCCAGCACATGAAAGGTAGAGGCACAAGGATCATGAGTTCAAGGTCAATCCTAGCTACTAGGGAGTATGAGGTAGGCCTATGTTACACCAGAGATCCCGTCTCAAAAAGAAATCAAGAAAGGGGTTAGAGACGTAGCTCAACAGCTGTGAACACCTGCTGCTCTTGAGAGGACTAGAGTCAGCACCTGGCATCCATATCAGGTAATTCACAAGTGCCTGCAGCTCTAGGGGAGCCAACCTTTTCTGGTTTCCAAGGCACCCCAACACCCTGGCATACTCTCACAGACATACACAGTAATATAAAATGTATCTTTTAAATGAAGGAGTGACTGAAGGAAGGCATTGTTATGTACTATAAAGTCTAATGACTAGCTCCCAGACCTCTCAATCATAACCAAGGGTTAACTAATTTTAAAAAGTGCTTCAATTCTCTCATACATGTATCCCTCAGGTTTTTTTAACATATCACTTTTAGTTTACATTCACTGGTGTTTTGCCTGTGTAAGGTTGTCAGAAGCCCTGGAACTGGAGTCACAAACTGAGCTGCCATGTGGGTGCTGAGAATTGAATCTGGTCCTCTCAAAGAGCAGCCAGTGCCCTTAACCTCTGAGCCATCTCTCCAGGCCCTGTTTCCCATATCTATTAAAGCTGTATTTTTTTTTAATTATTTACTTATTTATTTTATATATGTGAGTGTATCTTCAGAGGGCATCAGACCCCATTACAGATGGTTATGAGCCACCATGTGGTTGCTGGGAATTGAACTCATGACCTCTGGAAGAGCAGTCTGTGCTCTTAACCACTGAGCCATCTCTCCAGCCCATAAAGCTGTATTTTTAGTAGAGAGAGAGAGAGAGAGAGAGAGTGTGTGAGTGTGTGTGTGTGTGTGTATGTGTGTGTGTGTATGCAGGTGCCAAAGAAGGCCAGAAGCATCCCCCTTGGTCCTCTGAAGAGTACTACACCCTCTTAACCTATGAACCATCTCTCTTGCCCTCTCATCATTTTTGAAAATGGAGTTCTGCCATGGAGTTATATCTCCAACCTTGCAAAACTGTTTTAAAGCATTTCAAGCTACTAGCTTCACATATGATTCAAAAACATTTATTACCTCAGTTGTAGATCATGTCATATCAATGCAAATCTCACAAACATAAGAGTTTCGGTAGCTCTTCCTGCAAAGTTAGTCATATCTATATCCAGCAAGTCAATTGTACAGTTTTGTGGTGTTGGGGGCCTTACATATGCCAGGAAAAGGCTTTACCTCTGTGCTACATCCCCAATCCCCTACTTGTTATAAAAAGATTAAAGTTTCACTCTGCTGCCCACACTTATCTTGAGTTCAAGTCCTCCTCCTGCCTAGGCCCTCCATGGTGCTGCAACTGTGACATCTGCCACTGTGTATGCTGGGTAATGAGCGAGAGTTAGGACAGTAGTGAGGCAGCTCACTGCAACCCTCCTGCCATGCGCTGCACAGCAGCGAGCAAAGATACAATGCATGTGGAGAGAACATCCCACTGCATGACTGTGAGTGGAACAACATGAGCTCCAGTGGAAGTTTCAAAGACGATGATAATACACAATTACCAAGTACTAAAATTTGCCCCAAACTGGCCAATCTATCCAGGACTGGCCTACCTGTTGACGTGCTCTTCCCAGTCTTCTGGTGGAGGAGGAGCATCTGCATCTGTCCTGGCGAAGATCACATGCCGTTCACACTCATTCATCACACTTCTTGCCTTCTGATTGTCATAGAGTGGAGCAGGAGTTGCCGTGACAGTCTCCACATCTATTGGAACGTCTGACTCACTGTAAACAGGTGAGGAAATAGGACCAGGCCACACACACTTCACACAACACACATGCTTAACCATCAGCTGGCTGCCAATGTTTAAAACATGTCTAATCAACATGATCAGCTTTAAATGATTTCCACATCCACAGTCATGACATCCTCTCATCTAGCGCTCCCCTCCCTGCTGTGTGTCTGGGAAAGACAGGGTCATTACACTTCCTGTGGCTTCGGTTTTTTTCTTCTTAAAGTTTCATCATGCCTGGAGTTGACTATGTTGCCCAGGCTAGCCTTGAACTCAGTCATTACTGTTTTTTTTAAGATTTTAAATGCATGTATGTGGGTACAGTGTCCACAGAGGCATCTGACGTGAGTGCTGTGAGCTGAATTTGGGTACTCTACAAGAGCAGTATGTGATCTAACTGCTGATCTATCTCTCTCCAACTCCTAGCCTTAACCTCTTGACTCTGCTCTTGCCTCAGCCTCACCAAGTGCTGGAATTATAGGCACAAGCTGCCATAACTGGCTCCAAAGCCTTTTCAAGAGCATTTGCTGCTCTTGCAGAGGACCCAAGTTTGATTCCTAGCACCCATGTGGGGTGATACAATGCCTAATCCTAGCTCCAAGGGGATCTGATGCCTCTGACCTCTGAGGACACTGGTATTCAATGAACATACTACACTCATAAACACAATTAAAAATAAATTTTCCAATACAGTAATTCAGTTCCTAAATCACCGATTCTTGTTTTTTAAAAAAAAAGTCATTAAGTATAAACACAAAACAATAAGTTTTATATAGTTAAAAAATTTTCAAATTTTACTTAAAGTTGGTTTTCAGTTATGCCCCAGGCCATAAGCTTAGAATTATGCTAGAATGTTCCCCTAAAGTCACAGATCATGGACACTGAGGAAACTGAAGCCAAAAAACCATTAATATCATTAGGAAAAAAACTCCCCTGAGCTGGGTTGATTACAGGTCTGCACTTGGGAGGCAGAGGCAGGCGGATCTCTGTGAGTCAACCTGGTCTACAGAGAGTTCTAGGATGGCCAGGTATACATAGAGAAACCCTATCTCAAGAAAGCAAACTACATTTCTAAGCCACAGAAATGACTGCAATCTGAATGTTGGGAGGCTGCCAACCCGAACTACAAAGCTAGCCAGGGGTACACAGTATAGTATGACCCTGTATCAACAATCCTTGCACCTGAGAGGTACAGGCAGGAAGATCAGAGTTCAAGAGTCATCATGTCTGGGGAGTGAGAGTGTGTGTGTGTGTGTGTGTGTGTGTGTGTGTGAGAGAGAGAGAGAGAGAGAGAAAGAGAGAGGAGAGAGAGAGAGGAGAGAGAGAGAGGAAGGGGGGGAGAGAGAGAGAGAGAGAGAGAGAGAGAGAGAGAGAGAGGGAGGAACCCAAACACAAGATCTCAACTCCCAACAACAAAAAAATAACCTGTGTTTGTTTGAGGGAAGATTAAACTCAAAACAAACACAAATATCTCATTCCAAAAACTTGTAATGATCAGAAAAGAGCAATTCAACAAATTCTGACATGGGTGAAATCAGAAGGTGCAAAACAATTAACTAGTTAGTCAAATGTAACCAATTCACTTATCAGAGGGTAGATTTCTGAAATGTTCTTACCCTCTACTGTAGGGTGGCTGGAAATATAGAGATTTAAGGAGGGGTTAATCTAAACCTTGGCTTTCTGAAAGGAGGTAAGGGTGATGGCAATGTTGTGGGGACTACCTCCCAATTTGTGCACTGAAGTCAGAGACTCAAGAATAGTTTGGGGGGGGGGGGGGGTTGAGGATTTAGCTCAGTGGTAGAGCGCTTGCCTAGTAAGCGCAAGGCCCTGGGTTTGGTTAAGAAAGAAAGAAAAAAAAAAAAAAAAAAGAATAGTTTGTAGCCAAAGGGGGGGGGGGGGGGACGACACTAATTCTTCAGCTTCACCTTCCAAGCTCTCCAGTCACCCCACAGCCCCAATCACTCTCAAGAACATCTATGCCCCGCCACACTGCCATGGTCAGGCGGAAGTAGCCCTTAAGAAGGAAACCCAAACTCACATGGTATTCTCAAACTCACATAGTATTCTCCTGCTGCCGACGGGGAGTTACAAAGAGCATGCGGGTGGGGCGGGCGCTGCTGGCATCGGGGTGGGCACTCCACGGTTTTGCATAGCTATGATCCAGAAAAACAAGGTCCAGTTCCCGCTCATGCACTGAAAGCTGGAAAAGCAGGGAGGTACCCATCCGACGAGCTGAAGTCTGGAAGTCCCTCTCCCCACCCCGGTGGGCCATGTCAGTAGTCAGGCAGCCAAACCAAGTCAGGGTGCGAATATCTGCATGCTAGTCACCTGCGGTGAAAAGGGGCTTGTCAACTCAATAGCTTCCGTTTCTCCCAAGTTTCCCTATCAAAACATGCCTTTATGCCCATCATTCATCGATTATGCATACCACTACGGAACAGAAAGGTGGCGGGTGCCATACACAGTTTTGTGACTGTAAACTGACAAGACTCCACAGTTAGCAAAAATATGACCTTTCTGTGCCAAGGCATGGTGACGCACGCTTTTCGTCCCAGCATTGGGGAGGAAGAAGCAGACCTATCTCCGGGAGTTCGAGGACTGCCTGGTCTATAGAATGCGTTCCAGGACAGCCAGGGTAACAGTGAGATCCCATCTCAAAAAAAAAAAAAAAATTTTTTTTTTTTGGCTGAGCAATTTTCTTCCTGGGTGGTAAAGGATTTTGCAAATCAGAGGGATCACAAACATGAATTCTTCTAAAGCTAGAGGAAGTGCGTGGGGACGGTCAGCTCCAGCACGCCCAGCACAACAGGCGGGCACCGTGGGCTGAGTGCAGCCCAGGGCTCCAGACATCATCGCTTTGGCCTGAGGTCAAGGGGACTTTCCTAGGGTCACATTCTACCCAAGGTCTGCACCGACCTCAAGGTACACCGGAGTTTTGAGAGAAGAAAAACCAGAGCCCGCCCTCAGCCCGACCGGGGCCTTAGGAGGCCTCAGGAGGCCTCTTCTTCGCCCTCCCTCAGCGAGGCGCCCGGCAAACGGCCCGCTCCTCCGTGAGGTTCCCGCCACGGAACCGCAAAACCACAAAACGGCCCACCCGGGCGACTCGGCCAAGGTCATCCCGAGTTCCCGGCGAGGAGGAGCCGCCCGGCCCCGCCTCCCCTCCCCGGGCCCTCCTCGGCCCGGCGCCTCGGGCGCTGGGGCGGCCGCGTCGGCCTCCCGCGCCCCGCCCGGCCCGCGGCTCCAGCCCCGGCTCCCGCAGGCCCGCGGAGCCCCGAGGTCTTCTCCGATGCCGCCGCCCGCCGCCTGGAACCCCACGGGCCGCCACCCGCGCCGGGACGGACCCGCGTCTCACCCGCAGTTGTCGGCCGCGCGCTCGCCGGAGCTGGATCACAGTGCGCGTGCGCCTCACCGCCCGGCGCCACGGGCTCCGAGGAAAACGCGGAAGTGGATTGCTCTTCCGGAACTGCGCGGCGGCGAGCGGCAAAGCCTGGAGCGGATCCGCGACCTCGCTGGCCTGTGGGGAGTGCCGTGAGCCCGCGCGCGCGCGCGCGACCCCGGGACAGAGACGTCCTTCCTCTACGTTTTCTGTGGGGAAAGTGAGGGCAAAGAGCTAAGCAGTTCAGACAGCCCCGGCGCTCGGTGTTCCCCGCCACAGTCAGTTCCTCCTCCCCCGACCTATTACAGAGCAGGGTTCTATCTGCAGTGGGCGGGCTCAGCCCAGCGTTGAGACTTTGTTTATAATTCCAAGGCAGGAGGCTGAGACAGGAGAATCTTGGTGAGTTCCAGGACAGCCTGAGCTACATAGCGACAGACTTGTCTCAAGACCTCGACCACAAACCAGAGAGATGGGGAGAGAAGAGGGAGGGAATGCTTTGCAGAATGTCCGGATACAATTCTAGGGCTCTGCGGTGTTTAACGAAGAGAAATTGGTGGAGCTCAGACTAGGATGAGGTAGATGATGAGGTAGAGGAGAGATGTGAGGTTCAATTTTTAACCGCCTGGCCCACAGATCCCAGCAAGCAAAGTTTCCGCCCTTTTCTCATCTCGAAATGTGCAAATACCTAAACCCTGCCTCAATAGGTTGCCAGGGGAATACAGTGGATTATTTCCGCCACCTGTCAAGAGCTCAATTGATTTCTTGATGGCAATTACTGCAAGCTACCCCCACCTCCAGGTGTCATTGGTTGTTTTTATTTACTATTTATGGAGGGATGGTGAGACATGGTCGCATGTATCTCAGGCTGGGCTTCAAGCTAGCTATGCTGCCAGAGAAGACCTTGAATTTTATTGTTGGTTTGGTTCGAGTTTTGTTTTGTTTTTGTTTATTTGATGTTTTTTGAGACAGAGCTTCTCTGTGGAGCCCTGACTGTTCTCAAGCCCAGTAGGCCAGGCTGACCTTGAACTCAGAGATCTGCCTGCTTCTGCGCATGCCCACCACTTCCTGGTTAACATTGAATTACAGATCCTCTGCTCCTCTCCCTTTCAAGCGCTGGGATTATAGGCCTGCACTACCGGGCCTAGCATAGAGCAACGTGTTTTAGACTTAGACTTGACTAAGGAGGAGGGTCAGGAAAATTAAGCAACGACAAGAGGTTTCGTAGGTGTGCAAAGACTGAAAATTAACTCAAGGGGTGTTTCTGACAGTTCATCCACAATGTCACTGTATCCTTGGTTCTGAGCACACAACAAGCACACTTTCATGAGGCTCGTGCCATATAACTATGGCGCCAACAAATGTTTTCGAAAACCCCTTGGCTCAGACTTTAGACTATTGTATGTTATCAATTGCAGTGTTTTTGCTGTAGACACAAAGTTTCCTGCTCTTAGAGAAACCTGATAACTTTATTATGGAAAACAAAGGCTCTTAATACGTTCCTCTCTCTCTCAGCATGTGTCAAAGTAACATTTCTTTGGACTGTGATAGATAGAATGCTTGGTTTTAGAAACTGCCATCTGAATGGCTGATTTGAGCTTCATAAAACAATAATTAAATGAATTTTAGCTTGGGATTAAAATAGACTGCCCAATCATTTCTGAGATCACTTCTGCCATTTTGTAGCATGTCTTTATTTGAAGTAGCTTTCTTAGCATTAATTATTATAAAATCAAAATACTCATCACCTCAGAGGCAAGAAAATCAGGAATCCAAGAACAGCCTCAGCTATATAGTGAGTTCAGAGCCAACCTAGGCTACTTGAGACCCTGTCTCCCAGATTTAAAAAAAAAAATCAAACAAAGGGGAAAAAAACATGCCAAATGTCTTGCTTCTCCATTAAAAAGCCCTCCCCTGAGACATCATTGATTTACCTGTATATGGATTTTGATGGCCTCACCTCTTGTATTTTCTCATCTACATTGCATGTCTTTGCCAACAATTCATTCCAGACAGAAGAGAATTCTGTGCCTGTTGTTGAAACTCTAGAGGTCAGCGACAAAAGAAAGGAGTCCGCCTCAAAGCGGCAAGGTTTGTCTGTGTACACCTCGGGCCACTTGTTTAATCTACACTCTGTCACAGTCCTTTATCTCTTCCGGAGATTCTCTTCGGAACCAAGAACCACTTATCTCTGTGA
Organism: Rattus norvegicus; assembly: GCF_021556685.1. Taxonomy (NCBI): domain Eukaryota; kingdom Metazoa; phylum Chordata; class Mammalia; order Rodentia; family Muridae; genus Rattus; species Rattus norvegicus. Next base: position 53,777,095 of record NC_141542.1, read on the forward strand.
TGTTCCTCTTGTTGCTAAGCTCCCTCACCCTGTGAACCTGGAACAGAGGAGCTCCAAAGAGCAAGAGGTTGTCCTGTGCAGGGAAGGAGGGGAGGAAGCAAGTGTCCAAGATGCTCAGGGTTGTTGTGGAGTCTGCCACAATTAACCCTCCCCTCAGCCCCACACCCAAAGCCTGCGTAACTGTCTACTTCAGAGGTGAGCGCCCAGTTCCGAAAGGGTACCAGGAACCCTGCTAGGTATCTCATGGTCAATTCCACTATGTGAATGATGTCCTGTGCAACACATCCAGGAGGTAGATTGTTTCAAAACCTGTTACCAAGCACCTAGCATCTTGGGAGTGAGAAAATCAAGTCCATAGAAAAGAAGGCAGTACTGTTGGCCCTCCATATCTATGGACCCTATGTCTGGGAACTCAGAGTCAGAAATATTTAAGGGCAGGCAAGATGGCTCAGCGAGTAAAGCAAATCTCATTCCTATACTCCTTTGGCCAGAATCATAACCCCACAAGGCTTTGAGACTCAGGGCACTATGTACGGAAAGAAAGGAGAATGAAATTAGAGTTACCTGCTGCATGTGTCGGGGACTGGGTCCCCATGCGTGCTCTTTGGTTGGTGGTTCAGTCTCTGTGAGCCCCATGGGCCCAGGTTACTTGACTATGTGGGCTTTCTTGTGGTGTCCTTGACCTGTCCCGCTCCCTCAATCCATGCCCCCAACTCTTCCACAACATTCCCTGAACTCCTTCTAATATTTGACTGTGGGTCTCTGCTTCTGTTTCCATCTGCTTCTGGATGAAACCTCTCAGAAGACAGTTATGCTAGGCTCCTGTCTGTAAGCATGGCAGAGTATCATTAGTAGTGTCAGGGGATGGTTCTCTCGCATAGCACGGGTCTCAAGTTGGGCCAGGCATTGGTTGGCTATTTCCCTCATCTCTGCTCCGTCTTTCTCCCTGCACATCTTGTAGGAAGGACACACTTTTGGGTCAAAGGTTTTGTGGCAGATATGCTGCTTGATCTTCATGTGGGCCCCCTAACAACTGAAGTGGGGGCTCTCTCTGACTCTGTTGCCTGCCTTTGGACCCCCTTTCCCCAGCTGGGCTGCTTCGTCTGGCCTCAGTAGAGGAGAATGCACTTAGAACTGTTGCAATTTGGGCTGGAGAGATGGCTCAGTGGTTAAGAGCTCCAACTGCTCTTCCAGAGGTCCTGAGTTCAATTCCCAGCAACCACATGGTGGCTCACAACCATCTGTAATGAGATCTGGTGTGTCTGAAGACAGCTACAGTGTACTTGTATACATTAAATAAATAAATAAATCTTAAAAAAAAAAACTGTTCCAACTTGATGTGCCAGGGCAGGTGGTACCTAGGGAGGCTTGCTTCCCTTCCCTGAGGAGAAGGGGAGGGAGTAATGAGGGAAAGGGGCTTAATGGGGGGAGGGGTTTATGAGAGTGGGGACTAGGAGGAGGGGGGCTGCAATCAAGATGTAAAGTAAATTGATGAATGAAAGAAAAGAAAATAGGGTTATCTATCACACCAGTCAGTAAGTTTGAAATACCTGAAAAAGAAACCATAGACACTATGTTAAGGTGCCAACGTAGATTTGACCTGTAGGATACACTACCTCCCTTGACCCCATTCAGACCCAGACACCAAAATACTTCCCCTGACTTATACCAGGCCCTGCTTGGTGTCTTTACAGAGATGAAGAAAAGAACTCGTGTGGAGGAAGGAAACGACCCCATATGGAATGAGGTAGACACACTGTGGCAATCCTGGAGGAGGAATGAACACCTCGGAGAGCAAAGGGACAGGGCTAGGCACTGACCAGGTGCCAGGGGTCTAAAGAGCTCCAGGAAGTCTCACCCAAGTTTCTTAAGACTGAGGCAACCTAACCAATGTTAGCCTCTAATCTGACAGGGCTGCAGAAGTCCACAGCTGTTCTTGATCTCTTTCTCTCTTTCTCTCTTTCTCTCTGTCTCTGTCTCTCTCTCTCTCTCTCTCTCTCTCTCTCTCTCTCTCTCTCTCTCTCTCTCTCTCTCCCTCCCCCTCCCCCTTCCTCTCACCCTCTGGAGACACACCACAGCGTGGTCCATCCACTACACTAATCCATCGACACCACTCTGACAGACCTAGAATCCTGAAGCACAGACAAGGCTCCTTGTGCAGCATCATCTTTTCTTTTGGCCACTCATATCGTCTCACCTGACAGTCACTCAACTCCTAGCATGCCCAGGAAGCTTCAGCACAGGAGCACAAGTGGGATGACCCACATGTGGAACAAGGTAGCAAGTGCACTCTCCTTAGGAAAGTAGACATAACAGAAACTCCTAAGGTCTAGCACATCCTACACTTCCTCTCACTTCCTAGAAGGGTGGATGAGGAGGAGGAGGTAAGGTGCCTAGCTTGGTGTCCCACACTCCTAATCCCAGCCCTCCTGCAACTGAGGTAGGAAGGTCACTGAGCTCCAGGCTAACCTGGCCTTCCTAGTGAGTTCCAGGCCAGCCAGGAAACATCATAAGGCCCTGTCTCAAAACACCCAACTTTAAAATAAAAGAAAATAGAGATGGGAAATGCTGGTTTCTTTCTGCCCCCACAGACCCTAATCTGGCACCTCTGGAACCAGCCGCTGGGAAATGACTCCTTCCTGAAGGTCATACTTCAGGATTCAGGCTCTAAAAAGAAAGAAAGGTAAGGCAGAGAGAGACAGGGGGAGCCTGACTCCCTGACCAAACCTCACATGGGGGGCCAGCAACCCTGCCACACAGCTAAGGAAAATTGGAGGGTGGTATTAAAGGAGAAGAGGTGAAGATGGCATCAACTTGGGTACTGGCAGCAGCTCTGTCTTGAAGCCATAGTTCTTGAATATCTACCTAATCCTCTATCAAAGCCCAATTCTAGTATCCAACCCAGACTAACATCCCCTCAGGAGTGAAGCCACAGCACACACCACGGGCCTTTCCCAGCACATAGAATCTGATGGGTCCATCTTGGCCAGGTGCCCACCATCCTTGATCCAATGACGGAGTTTTTTTGGGATTTCCCTAGCAGCTTCCCATAGAGTGTGTAGAGACCCTATCCCCACCGGTCTCTGTGGATGCTCTGCTCACCTGGATTCTTTAGGCTGTGTGTGGGGGGGTGATCATCCCCAGGACACAGTCTGGGCCACAGGAGGAGCCCTCTACCCTGCCTGGGGATCTCACACCTACCCCTTGCCTCCCCCAGGTTCATTGGCCTGGCCACTGTACTGCTCAAGCAACTGGTGCAAAGACCAAACGAAGTCTTTTATGTGAAGAACCTGACCCTGCTCAACCATTCCATGAACCCCACTGATGTGAGTCAGGCACCAGACAGCCCAGGCAGGAGGAATATGGGCTGCTGGTGTAGCTGAACTTCTCGATCCAGGAGCACCCAAGTGCTCCCCCACAAAGGAGTCCTTTGCACCCTGGGAGTGCCCATCACACTGCTGTCATCACCTGGTTCCCTTCATGCCATCCAGCTAGACACTGGGATTCCAGACTGGATGTTGGCGGGCAAAGAGGAATGGGGAAAGCTTTGTGGGAGAGAAAAGAGAAGGCTTCAGTGTGCCCCGACTAAAGGCTGCTGCTCTGGGGAGAGCAAAGACAGGCTCACCCAAACAACTGGTTTGAAATTCATATTTGGCTTTTCTCTGTTGAACCTATGAGATGGAAGCCTAGCAACCTGAGTTCAACCCCAGACCCCACATTGTGGCGTGAGGATACTGGCTCCTACAAGCTATCCTCTGACCTCCACACTTGCACCTTGACACAAACTTGCCCCCCTCACCTTACACAACATAAATAAGTAGGTCATCTGCCATCTCACTGTTTATCACACCCTGGCCATTCGGGGATGACAGCCACTGTGTGGCTCCTTGGCTTGTTATTAGAGATGGCAAACTGACTTCCTAGAGTCTGGCATGGGGCAGGCTGGCCTCCTGGGCTGCTTTCTGTAGTTAACAGATTGGTCTTCTGGACTGGTGGCCACAGTGAGAATCCTGTTAGAGATGGTGTGGTCACCACCCATGTATACAGCCAGTCTCTCAGAAGGACATGAGTTTGTCCACTTGTCAGGAGAGGCAGGGCCCTCCTTGGTGGTGCAAGGGGGAGGTGTAGACAAAGCTGGAGCCAGAGGCAAAGGGGCTCGTGGTGTGTGCTGCTGAGACTTGTTTCTAGTCATTCAAACAGGTGGTGGGTATTCTGTGGGCAATCCTGAGGGATGGTCTGAAGATGGTGGGTAGGTGGGTGAGGTGTTTTTGAAGGAAGGATGTCAGTTAGGAGGTACTGATAGGAGTTTTCCTCAATCAGGAGACATTAAAATTGCCATGGGTGGACACCCTAGTTTAGTTAGCACCATGGTTCAGGACTGGTCCTGAGACATGGTCCCCTCTTCTCAGCAGCCTCTTGGGTCTTCTGCCATTGATATCAGTTATAATTCAGTTATCTTCCAAGTCCCTTTCATGGTAACCCATTACTATCACTTCACCTCTGTGGCTGCAAACACACACACGCATGCACACACAGAGATGCACACACACACAGAGATGCACAAACACAGATGTACACACACAGATGCACACACACATAGATGTACACACAGAGATGCACACACACACACACACACAGATGCACAAACACGTCCACGCCCACGTGCGCAGTACATAGCCCTGTCCCGCGGGAGGAGGGGTCATGAACCCAGCCAGAGGAGAAAGGCTGGTGGTATAACCTATTAAGGGTTTCAAGATGTGGCTTCCAAATCCTTGCCTTTGCTTTGCAGTGTACCATCACCCTACAGGTGGCCCAAATAGATGACCAGGGCACCAAGATGACAGGTATGTCTTTTCCTAGGGCATTACCAAGCGTATCTGGGTAAGCCCTTTGGAACCTTTGAGACCCAGTTCTTAAGGTCCACCGAAAGACTATGGTCAGTGAGGGGTCCCTGGAGGCTTTATGGACCTAATGGTCACATCATTTTCCATCTGGCTAATGCCGCTGTTGTAATTTGATTCCTATTTCTATGGTAAACACTACGACCAAAAGCAAGTTGGGGAAGAAAGAGTTAATTTCGCCTTATAGCTCACAGTCCACCATAGCGAGAAGTCAGGGCAGGAGCTCACCGTGAGAACCTAGAGGTAGAAACTGAAGCACAGACTGTGGATGAGTGCTGCTTACTGACTTGCTCTCCTCAGTTTGCTCAGATAACCCAGGACCACCTGCCCATGGGTGAAACCAATGGAGTAGGCTGGACCCTCCTACAGCAATTGTTAAGGGAAAATTCCCCCATAGACTTGCTCATGAGTAAACTGATGGGGAGAACCTCTCAATTAAGGTTCTTTCTTCCCAGATGACTCTAGGTTTGTGTTAAGTTGACCAAACACTAGCCAGCAGAGCCATCCATGTCTCCGTCTCTAGTTCTCATCTCTGGACGTAAGACTTCTCTCAGCAGGGCCAGAAAGACACGTGGATGGCCATTTCCAAGAGCCCCATGAATGGAGAGCAGGGTCCAAGGGTCCCTTACTGCTTAGAATGAGGCGGCCCATGAGCTTGTTCATGGAAAGACATACTCTATTGTGGTCAGGTTTTTAGTCAGGAGTAGGTCATGGAGGGCAGAGTGATTGAAAGGGGAAAGGCTTGAAAGTCTTCTAAACTGTCCACCCTGGACTTTTTCCTTAGGCCATGGGGAGCTCCTGGACTCAACTGTAAGTGAGGTGACCCAGAAGAATCAAATGGTCCCTGGCTTCCCCACGCACCTGTCTTCCAAGCCTCAGCACTTTCAGGTAAGAGGCTAGAAAAGGGGGCTGGAGAGATGGCTCAGAGGGTCTGTATAGTAGCTGACCAGACCCTTGATAACCCAAGCCTGTTCCTTAACATTCAGCCCCTTCCAGCCTCCTCCCGTAGGACCTCTCCATCTGTAGTACCTGCCGTGTTGTTCCTCGAAAGGTTTGCTCTTGAGAGAAGGGTCCCTGTCGGAAGAGAGAAATCCACGATTCCATGGACATCTCTTGGGTACCCCCTCTGTAGGTTCGGCTGAAGGTGTTTGAAGCCCGGCAACTCCTGGGTAACAACATCAAGCCTGTAGTAAAGATAAACATCGCGGGCAAGCAGCATCTCACTCGGATCCAGATGGGAAACAACCCTTTCTTCAATGAGGTAGCCTGAACAAGCCACATAGGGCAGGGGAGCCAGCCAGGAGCTGGGCATTCCCTAGAAGCAACTGGCAAGCTTGCTTCCTAAGTAGACTGTCTATAAGGTACAAACGTTTATTGAGCACCTACTATACACCAAGTATCACGCCCAGTGTCAGAAAAATAGGGTGGGTTGATTCCGAGAATTCTGCATTTTGGGGAGCTAGTGCTCTGATAGCAACCCAGCATGTGAACCCACAAACGAGTCCAGGGCAGAGCAGACAGGTCCGGAGAGCACTGTTAGAGGGACTATGGAAGGAAACCCCAGCTTACACATCTCTTCACTGCTGAGCCCCATAGCACGGTGTCAGGGACACAGAAAGTGCTGGGCAAATGCTTGTGAGATTAGTTGGTGAGTCGATAAACGAAGACAGAAGCCACAAGGACCAGGTGCTGGGGCAGTGGAGAAGGCCTAGGGAAGGCTACAAAAACTATAAGGAAAGAATTTCCCGGAAGATAGAGAGGACAGAGAGGTAATTCAAAGACTTGGAAGCAAGAAGCAGATTTGAATTGTTTTAATGCCAAACTGTAGCTGAAGGGGGTGTCTGGGAGTGTGCAGTGCAGATGAGGGTCCCACCACAGATGGCGCTTGACAGCCATGGAGGACTTAAGTCTGAGGGTGACAAGGAGAGTCCTACAGTTAGGTCCTCTATTCGGTTCTCTAGAAAGGCCTTAGGGGGAAGATGCTTCCAGGAGCCTAGGAATCCTTTGGTTCTGGGGAGTCTGTGGGTGGTCATAAGCAGAGAGTCACTGGAGTAGGCACGTAGTGAAGGAGAGGGGGAGGTTGGAGCAGCAGAAGAAGCTCATTATTCCAAAGCTTCAAGTGTGCCAGGTCCTTGGATAAAAGGACTTCCTCGGAGTGGAAGAAACCGCCTACCCCGCCCCCGATTCTCTCTGCTCCAGATATTCTTCCAGAACTTCCATGAGGTTCCTGCAAAGTTCTTTGAGGAGAACATCTTAATCGAGGTAAGGGATCGAACCGGCCTCTAGCTAAACAGGACCATTTTCCTGTCCTACCTCAGTATCAGAAAACACTCTGAACTGGAGTCACTTGTCTGGATGTCTCCAAGGCAGCATCTCCAACACTTTCGTTCCCCTCTGTGGTCCAAACGCCTCTTTTGTTCATTCATTCATTCATTCATTCATTCATTCATTCAACCAGGATTATTCAAGATTGCCAATTGACAGGTCCCGAGCTACACGCTTGGGTGAACAGGGAAGCCAAATTCTCTTGTCACCAGAGTGACATACCCAAGTCCCCCAACAAGAGGGATCCAGCAACAATGGTGACTTTACGTTCATCCAGTGCCTTCTGGGTGGGTGTCCAGCTCACGGCTGAGGGGAACTAGGACGCTTCCCCGTAGACCATTTTCTTGTTCTTGGGCACAGAACACAGTGGAAACGACCAGAACGGTGTGCACTAAAAGGAGTCTATGGCAACAGCTTACTTTGGGACAAGTGAATTGATCTCTCTGATCAATATCCTCATCAATGAGATTAAATTTAAAAGTGTGACCCTCACAAGGTTCCTCTGAGAACTACCTAAGAAAAATGACACGCAACTTCCATTAGGAAGTTCTTGGGGCTGGAGAGATGGCTCAGCGGTTAAGAGCATGAACTGCTCTTCCAGAGGTCCTGAGTTCAAATCCCAGCAACCACATGGTGGCTCACAACCACCTGTAATGGGATCTGATGTCCTCTTCTGCTGTGTCTGAAGACAGCGACAGTGTACCTATATATAATAAATAAAATCTTTTTTAAAAAAAAAGGAAGCTCTCAGTGAGGGGGTGTAGTGGCCCACACCTGAGACCCCAGAGCTCCAGAGGTGGGGGGCAGGAATCCAGGGTGATTTTTGGCTACACAGTGATTTTGAGGCCAGCCTCGGCTACATGAGACACCCCCCCCCGCCCCGCCCCAGCTATATCCTTGCGTTGCCCCTGCGGAGGGTAGGTGTAATTGGCATCGTGACTGATAAGATCTTCCTGGAAACTCCCTGCAGGTGGTGGACTCTGCCGCATCGAGATCTAAAGCAGAGATCGGGAGATTCCAGGTGAGCCCTAATGAAGGAGGAGGCTGGGAAGACTGTTCTGGAAACCCACTCTGGGCTCCAGGATCCCATCCTGGGAAAAGGACTTGGCATTTCACACAGATCCACATGTGGATCTCAGCTGTCGGATGCTAATAGCGGTAGCAACGATCCTGACACTGGGCCCAGCCTGAGGGAGCTGTGAGAATTGACGTGTGTCAGGTTCAGATAAGGATTGTTGCCCACTGTCGTGTACTGTGGACACTGGGCGAGCCTCGACTTCCGTTCATGGACCCGGAAGGTCACCCCAAGGGCCAAAGAACTCCAGAAAGAGATCGATGGGGGGTAGGGGGTGGGGGGGATATTTTATGACATAGTCCAAACTGGTCAAGAACTCACTATGTAGTTCAGGCTGGCCTCAAACACACTGCCATCCTCCTGCCTCAGCATTAACTTTAAATGTTTTTATTTTTAAAGATGAAGGGTTTTATTTATTTTTTCATTTTGTGTATGTTTGTGTGTGTGTGTGTGTGTGTGTGTGTGCTTGCATGCATCTAACTTTTATACAAGCTCTAGGGATTAAGCTGCAGGCCTTGTTTAATAAGTACTTACCCACTAAGCCATCTCTCAAATCTCCAGAATTTTTTATATTATTTATTATTTGTGTGCACACATGTGCGTACATGCATGTGCTACAGTATAAAAGTCATGGTGCATGTGTGAGGTGAAAGGACAATTTTTGGGAGGTTGGTTCCTTCTATCGTTAGATCAGGGGATGGAATCCAGCTTTGGGCTTACAGCACCTTTACATGCTAAGCCATCTTGCCAGTCCAGTTCCTGTGGAAACAAATGGAAGGACCCCAGTGTAGCTAAATGATGTGTTTCCATGGCCAAAAGTCACAAGTTTCTGTTTCTATTGTCTTGGAGTGGGGAGGTAGCTCAGAACTAAAGGACTTGCTTGGCATGCAGTGTCCTAGTTCAGTCTTCTACACTAGGGGTAGGGGAGAGAAGAAAAGCCATTTTAGTAAAGTTCAATGTATCTGGGTTTTCATGGGTTGTACATTTTGTGTGTGTGTGTCTGTGTGCCATCTGTTTTGTGTGCAATCTGTTTTGTGTGCATGTGGGTGCATGTGTGCTTTATGTGTATGTCTGTGTGCATGTGTGTGTGTTTGTGTGTATGTGGTGTGTGTGTTCATTGTGTGTGTGTATGTGTGTGCATGTGTATGTATGTATGTATGTATGTATGTATGTATGTATGTATGTGTCTCTGTGTGTATCTGTGTGTGTGTGTGTGTGTGTGTGTGTATGTGTGTGGTGTGAGTGTGCATGCATACATGTGTATGTGCTAGGGATTGAACCCAGTGCATTGTATATGTGTGTTGGCTGGGAATATGTTCTAGTCTAGCTTATACTTTTTGCCTGTTTTTTTTAAGATTTATTTATTTTATATATATGAGTACACTGTAGCATCTTCAGACACATCAGAAGAGGGCATCAGATCCCATTACAGATGGTTGTGAGCCACTATGTGGTTGCTGGGAATTGAACTCAGGACCTCTGGAAGAGCAGTCAGTGCTCTTAACTGCTGAGCCATCTCTCCAGTCCACTTTTTGCTTGTTTTTATTTGTGTGTGTGTGTGTGTGTGTGTGTGTGTGTTAAACTTTTGCTTATCTAATACAAGCCATTGAGTGAATTTGAAAGCAGGTCTGTGGGGTTGGGGATTTAGCTCAGTGGTAGAGCGCTTGCCTAGGAAGCACAAGGCCCTGGGTTCGGTCCCCAGCTCTGGGGGGGAGGGGGAGAAAGCAGGTCTGTTATGCAGTCTCTCTATTGATCAGTGGAACCTGGGCACTGGCTCTATTCACACTGCTTCTTCTCCTGTAGCATCTCCCTCAGGCCTAGGCTAATTACCTCTCCCAGGAGGAGAAAGGAAAGCCACCTATGGTCTCTACCAGAGACCACTCAATCATCCTTATCCCAGCATAGAGCTGCCCTTCGCCCCCCAGGGAAAGGGGAAAGTTAGTGTATATTCTAGATATTTCCAGCACAGGCTTCCTCACTGACTAGCTGTTAAGTCTCGAAAGCCATCTTTCAAACTCAGTAGCCTCTTCTATATCAGGGACTACCACTTTTTTCTACAGGTTTTAGACTAATTTGACACTCCAGCACTGCTCTAGTGTGGCCACTGGGTTAGTTGAAATTGCAAATATCTTGCCTTTTGTTTGTGCTGCCTGACTTTCCCTTGCTAGACCAGATACCAGTAATATTCAGCATGGAATGAGAAAGGGCTTATTTTGACTCTCAGTTATAGATGTTAGTCCCGTTGCTTTGGGCCTGAGGTGGCACATGTATTAAAAAAGAGTACAGCTGAGCAAATGGGAAGACAGTAAACAGGGAAGAATGGGTTTCCCAAAATCTCCCTCAAAACAATGCTGATCAGTAACCCACAAACCTCCCACTCAGCCCCAACTCCTAAAGGCTCCACCATCGGGGTTGGGGATTTAGCTCAGCGGTAGAGCGCTTGCTAGGCCCTGGGTTCGGTCCCCAGCTCTGAAAAAAAGAAAAGAAAAAGAAAAAAAAAAAAAGGCTCCACCATCTCCACATGGCCAAAGTGGGAACCAAACCTTTACTGTATGGTGCTTTGCGAGGTCGGGGGCATTTAAAGTCCAAGCTTACTGGGCACAGTAGCCGATGCCTTTAATCCCAGCATAGGGAGATGGATCTCTTGTGAACTCAAAGCCAACCTGGTCTATGTTGTAGGATCCAGGGTAGCCAGAGCTATATAGTGAAAACCTGTCTAGAAACAAGAACAAAAACCAAGCTATAACTAATCATCATTTTACTCTTATCTTTTTCAGATAGACATTGGATTTATCTACCATTCCCCAGGTAGGTGACAAATATTGCAAGCATTGGAGCCTTGTGGGAAAAAAGTAGGCCAGGAGTCAAAAATCCCTCAGAATCCTCAGAAAATGGGGAGAAGATATCACAAAGTATCCATCTGCTTGAAAATATTTACTCTATGGTAAAGTTTATCATGACATGTTCTAATAGCATCTTTCTCTGAAAAGCTCAACACATTTGGGGGTTGGGGGAGTCAAATGCTCAAGTCGTGTTGTACTCTAAGGTAGATTTCTAATGTGTGAAGCCAGTAACATCTTTGTTGTTTTTCAAATTAGTTGTGTTGTTTTTCTTGAGGCTGGATCTTACTATGTAGCCAAGGCTAGCCTGGAACTCATGAACCAAACTCTGAGTTCTAAGATCACAGACAAATGTTCCATACCATGCCCTTTTTAAGCATACTATTTTAATAGATAGTCAGACAGACAGACAGACATAAGTTAATTAAATGAGTTGACATTTTTACAACACACACATAATACTTGCTGAATATTTTCTCTCCCACCCTCTTATCTCTCTTCCACCCTTGTCTACCCTGCCCCTCCCTGTCTTAGTCAGGGTTTCTATTGCTTCGATGAAACACCATGGCCAAAAAGTTGGGAAGGGAAGGGTTTATTTGGCTTACACTTCTACATTGCTGTTCATCACCGAACGAAGTCAGGACAGGAATTCAAACAGGGCAGGAACCTGGAGGCAGGAGCTGACGCAGAGACCAGGGAGGGTGCTGCTTACTGACTTGCTCACCCTGCTCTCTTATAGAACCCTAGACCACCAGCCCAGGGATGTCCCCACCCACAATGTGCTGGGCCCTCCCCATTGATCACTAATTGAGAAAATGCCTTACAGCTCGATCTCATGGAGTCATTTCCTCAACTGAGGCTCCTTCCTCTCTGATGTCTCTAGATTGTGTCATGTTGACACAAAACCAGCCAGGACACATCCCTATAAATTTTTCTTGTATTCATATGTCTATTTTGTTTTGCGATCCACTGAGTTTAAGCAGGGCCTTCTGTGTGACCACAGGTTTAGAGTTATCCATTAGAGCCTGATGGGCTCAATGGTGAATGCTCAACTAAAGGCAGTGACTCCATATGGCCTAGAGTTTATCAACAGCCACTAGTTCAGCAGCAACAGAAAGGGGGCCATGAGCTCCTCCTCCATCTGTGACTGACTATTAATGGGGCCAGCCTTCCACAGGCTCAGAGCTGGTAATCACTGCCACTGCGAGTTCACGATCATAATGTCATGCCCGGTGGATGGCAGTTCTCAGCCCACCTCCCTATCCTCAGTCTCTTCCTGCCTCTCTTCCACAAGATTTCTTGACTTTTCAAGAGAACATTAGAGGAGCGGGGTGTCTTGTTTAAGGCTGAGCCCTCTCTGATATTTTGACTTTGGTTTTTTTGTTTTTTTTTTCTTTTTTTTTTTTGAGACAAGATCTCAAGACCCAGGCTGGCCTCCCTCTTGCTGTCACTTCTTCGTATTGAGAATGTTCAGTATCTTCTCTGTCGTTTTGAAACACACAATTATTGTCAACCACCATCGCTTTGCTGTAGCGATCCCATCCCTTCCTATCCCACTGCATCCTGTGCCCACTAACATCCTCTCTCTGCTCCCCTTCTTCCTCTCCAGCCCAGCTCTGGTACCCACGAGTCTATAAGAGACTGAGATTGTAGTGGGGAACTGTACCATGAGCTTGCCATGACATGCATACCCGGTTGGCACTGGGTCTGGGGGGTGGAGAGGTGCTTGTCGCCATATGTCTGGCATCAGGTCAGGGAGCAAAGAGGGTCCTTCTTTCCCAGAGGCACTTGCAGACTTGTGCAGTCGTAGAGAGGACTTTTGTTCTCTATCATTGGATGAGAGCCTGTGCATGCCCTATTTTCCTGGGAAACAAAGTCTGTTTAAGGAGAGACAGACAAACAGATTGGAGGGTCTCACAGACAGATTGGAGGGTCTCACATTGGCTCTGTCTCCTCAGATCACACACTTCAAAGGAAATGGTTAGGCCTCTGCCAGCGAAATAAGACCACCAGTGGAATCAGAGGCTACTTGAAAGTGACCATCTGCGCACTCGGTGTGGGGGATGAGGCACCGGTGAGGCTACCACCTCCTTCCCAATCCCCAGTAATATTTCTTATGTGGCTACTTCCCTGAGGACCTCTGAGCCTTCCAAGCGGCCGTTGGCCCATACCACCTTTGTTCGGTGCATCATAAAGGGGCTGTCCAGGGGCTGGGGATTTAGCTCAGTGGTAGAGCGCTTATCTAGCACGCACAAGGCCCTGGGTTTGGTCCCCAGCTCCGAAAAAAAAAGGGGGGGCTGTCCACTCTCCGTGCATCAAGTGGAAAGTCGGGAAAGTCAAAAGTGGGTGAACCGAGCTGTGCCTTCCCTGCCTATGAGCCTGACCCTGTCCTACTCTCTGGCATCTGCAGGTAGATCAAAAGCTGCCCTATGAGGATGACAGCCAGGTCAAGATCTTCAAGTCAACACAAGTTCCAGTCAGCCTGGCTTACTTACAGTTCTTCATCTACTGTGCAGAGGACCTCCACTTCAGTTAGAGTCTGTGGGAAGGCAGGGGGAAGCTCCACGATTCCCTGTGACAGGCACCTCAGATCCGTGCCAGATTCTCCCTCTCTCTCTCCCACCCCCCTCTCTCTCCCTCTCTCTCTCTCTCCCTCTCTCTCCCTCTATCTCTCTCTCTCTCTCTCTCTCTCTCTCTCTCCTTTTAAATATCAATTTAAGATTTGGAATGGGGAATGGGAGGCACTGAAATTCACAAGTGTTTCTTTTCTCAGCTTTTTTGAGACAGGATTTCAGTTTGTAGCCCTGGCTGTCTTGAAACTTGCTTTGTAGACCAGGCTGGCTTTGAACTTAGAGATCTGCTTCCCTCTGCCTCCCACCTGTTGGGATTAAAAGCGTGCACCATCACTGCCAGGCATATAATTCCCACGGATCCATTTTCAAGACTCCAAGCCATTTACTTGGTTTTGGTGTCTAGGTGCAGATATGAGCTTTTCTACAACATCCTGACTGCACACATGCATGTATAAACGCATGAGAGCGCACACATACCACACACATGCACACAGAAAGGGGGAGAGAGAGAGAGAGAGAGAGAGAGAGAGAGAGAGAGATAACATACCCTGGAACCGTTGTGTAAAAGCTGGGGGGGGGGCATGGCAGGGGCAGATTAAAAGTTGTTCAGTTCCCCCGTTTCCTCTTCCTGACCCCCTCCCCCACAAAAAAGATGCATCTGTCTTAGAAGTCTTTTTAACCCCCTGTCCTAGGGAACCCTCAGTCGGCCACTCCTGCGTTGGAGGTTGAACTAATTGGGGACAAGGTAGGTACAGAAAGGGTGTGAGACTAGAAAAAGTAGCACCTAAGAAAAAGCACTGCATAGGAGAGTGGGAGGAGGAAGGCAGAACCAAGACTAGCCTGGGTTACATATATAGAGTTCCAGGCCAGCCTGGGCTACATAGTGATACTCCATCTCAATAAAATACAATACACATAAAATATGTGCTAGGCATATGATATGTAGTACATGCCTGTAGCCCCCAGACTTTGGAGGGAGAGAGAGGAGGACCAGGAGCTGGAGGCTAGCCTTGGCTATATAAGACCTGCCTCATTTTTAAAAGGGAGGGGGAGGGGCTGCCACCAGCCATGTTCTTTGGCCATTTTTTCTGTTGAAGTTGATCTAACAAATCCTTGGTAATATGCCTCATGGAGCAGAGCTGGCAGTCCTATCTGGGAGGTGGGAAGATCGCTGCCAATGCCAGGTTAAAGCCTGGAAAATATTGAGTTCTAGGCCAGTCAGGGCTACTTAGTGGAACCCTGCCTCAAAACAAAACAAAGTTAGGGCTGGCTTGGAAGTTACACATCCTGGCTACTCTTCCAGCATGGTGGCTCACAACCATCTGTGACTCCAGTTCCAGCACTAACACCCTTTTCTGACCTACTCTGACACCAAGCATCATGGGATGCACAGACATCCATGCAGGCAAAACAACCACAAGTAAGGTAGAAGAACACCGCCTGTCTTAGCTAAGCTTTTACTGCTTGGACAGACACCATGACCAAGGCAAGTCTTGTAAGGATAACATTTAACTGGGGCTGGCTTACAGGGTCAGATGTTCAGTCCATAATCATCAAGGTGGGAACATGGCAGCATCCAGGCAGGCATGGTGCAGGAGGAGCTGAGTTCTATGTCTTCATCTGAGGGCTGCTAGTGAAGACTGACTTCCAGGGAGCTAGAATGAGGGTTTTAGCCACACCGACAGGGACACATGTACTCCAACAGCTACACCTTCTAATAGTGCCACTCCCTGGGCCAAGCATATACAAACCATCACACCACCCCCCAAAAAAAGCCCACATTCCTAGCATGTGTAAAGCTGTGGGTTTTCGGTCCCCGACACTGCTATAAAAAGGTATGGAGACAATCCCTTTAAGATAGTGAAGAGAATGAAGCTGGGCCTCGAGAAATCATGGCCTGAGGATAACTGTAGGCCAAGGGTTAGGAATTAGCTCATTCATCTAGGCACTGCAGGAAGTGGACTGGACAGGGAGGTGGGAAGGGAAGGCCAGTAGCAGGAGGAAGGGACAGGCTAGCACTGACTGACCCTCTGGATGTTCTCAGCTCAGGACATATCCAAAGAGCCAGTCCGACAGCCCCATATGGAACCAAATCCTCACCTTCCAGATTCAGGTACGGCTGCCCAATCACGCTCACCCTCCCATTCCTTGCACTCCAAAGGGAAATTCTGGTGTTGGTATGGATGAAGGCTAGGGTGAACTGGGCACAGCGGAAGAGGCTCTGCCTGGTAGGAAACACGAGGAAGCCCAGGGCAGGCTACTGAGTCCAGTAGAGAACAGTAAGGCCATACAACTGAAGTCTGGAGATTTAGGTACATCCTTTCACCCACATGAAGAAAGAAGTTGGGATGGGGTGGAGACGTGGCTTAATGGTCAAGGATACCACAAGAAGAGCTACAGAGCCAAGTAACCTGGTCCCACAGGCTCACAGAGACCGAACTACCAACCAAAGAGCATGCGTAGACTGCACCTAGGCCCTGTACACATATATAAAGAGGAACAGCTTGGTCTTCATGTGGGTCCCTGTCTTAAGCTATGTATTCCTGCACAAACATCATGACCAAGAAGCAAGTTGGGGAGGAAAGGGTTTATTCAGCTTACACCTCCACTATGCTGTTCATCACCAAAGGAAGTCAGGACTGGAATTAACTCAGGTCAGGAAGCAGCAGCTGATGCAGAGGTCGTGGAGGGATGTTACTGCCTTGCTTTCCCAGGCTTGCTAGCTTGCTTTCTTATAAATCCCAAGACCACCAGCCCAGGAACGGCACCACCCACCATGGGTCCTCCCTCCTTGGTTGCTAATTGAGAAAATGCCTTACAGCTGGGTTTCATGAAGACATTTCCACAACTGAGGCTCCTTTTTCTGTGATAACTCCAGCTTGTGTCAAGTTGACACACAAAACTAGCCAGTTCAGTCCCCCAACAATTGGGGGTGGAGGCTATCTCTGACTCAGACTCTGTTGCCTGCCTTTAGATCCCTTTCTCCTAGCTAGGCTGCTTTGTGTGGCCTCCATGGGAGAGGATGCATTTAGTCCTGATGAGACTTGATGTGCCAGGGTGGGTTGGTACCTGGAGTAGAGGGGCTCTCCTCCTCAGAGAAGGGGAGGGGGAAGTAGAAAAGAGAGGTGGGAGGGTGGTACTGGGAGGAGAGGAGGGAGACCACATTGGGATATAAAGTGAATAAGTAAATTAATGAGAGAGAAAAAAGAGCACATGTTGCTTTTTTTTTTTTTTTTTTGGTTCTTTTTTTCGGAGCTGGGCTTCCTAGGCAAGGGCTCTACCACTGAGCTAAATCCCCAACCCCACACATGTTGCTCTTACAGAGGACCTGGGTTCAGTTCCAAGGTCACCCATGGCATTGTGTATGTGTGGGGGAATGCATGTGCCAAGGACACAAAGAACAACTTGAGGGAATTGTCTGTACTAAGGGGTTGAGCTCAAGTCATTGGGCTTGCACACCAATCCCTTTTACCCACTGAGCCATCTCACCAGCCCCAGCCCTGGAATTTAAACTGCAGACAAGCTAATATCAAGAATACAAGACAGTCTGAGGTCCACATCATAAAAAAAAATACAAGACAGAGTCTGGAGAGATAGCTCTGTCGTTAAGAACTCCGGTCCCTATTGCAGAGGACCCAAGTTTACTTCAAATACCTAAGTGGAGGCTCATAACAGCTGGTAACTTCAGTTCCAGGGCATCCAGTGCCCTCTTTAGACATACATGTGGTGCACTTACACAGACACAGGCAAACATTCATCTATACAAAATAAATCTTACAAACCAAATGGATACGACACACTGTTACAGCATCCCACGTCCTTACCAGCAGCCCCTGAATGTGGGAAGCCTGGGAGCCCAAAAGTGCCCAAGCACCGCGATAAATTTGGCTTGTCTGAGATTGAATATGGACTGAGGCAGCCGCTCCCAAGTGCTTGCAAGGTCCCCTGAGGACCATGGCCACACTAGTGTACCTTCACTCTCCTCCCCCTCCCCCCTCCCGCTCCCATCTTCCCTCGCAGCTGCCCTGCCTCTCTAGCTACATCAAATTCAGAGTCTTGGACTGGTGAGCAAATGGGCTACAGGCAGACCCATGTTCTGGGGAGGAAGAGGCAGAGATGGGCCTGGGCTCAGCCTGCAGCGTGTTTCCCAGCTCCAAAAGCAATTGCCGGGATGAGATTGGGTCTGCCAGCTTGTGCCTCAGCCAAATCTCGTCCACCGGAGAGGAGATCCAAGGCAAGCAATTCATGGGATCCCCTCCCTTCCTAGGATCCTTCCCTTTGCACCTGTCCCACCCAAGCCCCTGAGTGCGCTCTATCTCCTTCCAGGGATGTACTCTGGCTTCCTGCCCTGCTTTGGTCCCAGCTTCCTGACTCTCCGTGGGGGTGAAAAGCCCCCTTTCAGGACCACAGAGGAAGGCACTGTAAGCTTTTCCTGTCAGCTTGGGTGAGGGTAGGGGGCAGTAGAGGTAAGGTTGACTGTGAGTGAAGCACCAGAGGATTAGCAATGTCCAGGGGGGACTCTGCCTGGCTTCTGTCCACCTCCTTCCAGAAGAGGATGGGCATGGGTATATAAACAGCCATGAATACAGGAGTCCTAAGCTGAGGTACCAGAAAGGGACAAATGGGATGCCTTATCTAGTCACTGAGGAACACTGAAGATGAGACCTTTGGTAGGTTTCCCACAGCTAGGAAAAAAAAAAATACAGGGCCGTTCAACATTACTGATTTGTGCTGGAAACCCAACTCAAGCTGGCTTAATCAAGAAGGGAATGAGAGCATTTGGGAGGCTGATGCAGGAAGATCATGAGTTGGGAGCCAGCTAGACTGCAAAGCAGTACCTTGTCTTTAAAAGGGGAAGCGGGGGGCTGGCAAGATGGACCAACCAGTAAAGATGCTTCTTGCCACCACACCTGTGAACTGCATCCAGCCCTGGAACCCACATGGTGGAAGGAGAGAGCCAACTCTGAGCAGTTGTCTTCTGATCCCCAATCTCGTGTCGTGGCACACCCCACACCTAAGTAAAAAAATAAGATATATAGGAGAGAAAGTGTGGGTCTGCTTGATAAGACTGGAAGGGAGTTTGTGAGAGGAACCCTGAGTTGTCACAGTGTTGTCTCGTCCTCCATGTCACCCCATGGCTCCTCAGCCTTTGTCTCCCACCAGTCAGCTCTTGCTGGGAATTTGCCCACAAGGCCAGGGGATCCCTCAGTTGGCCTTTTGTGGGGGCTCTTGTGTTCTTCTTGGATCAATTACTTTCAACACAGAGGGAGAGCATACATTGACCGGCCAGATAGGGAACCCTCACTCTGGTAAGAGATTACCATTCCCTCCAAGCTCCAAACAAACATTCGGGTAATTCAAGTCCTTCCAGGTCAGCCAGAACGAGCAAGAGGGGCACTCTTCTACACTGAAGCATCCTGGGAATCTTTAGCAGAGCTGTGGGCGGAGCCATCCCCAAGCAGACTGTCCGTGGATAGTCTTCCTTTGCTGTGTGGATTCCAGAGAGATCCGTTTACTTTTTTTTTTTTTCCCTGTCATCCCTTTCTCTCTCTGTTGCTCTAGTGCATCCTCGATGCTGTTAATAAGGATGGTTTAGCTTACCGTGGCCGAATCTTTATAGAGATAGTCACCAAGATCAAGTCTCAGCAAGACTCTGTGATGAAGGACCTGTCTCAGGAAGTGATCAAGGTGGAGGTAATCACAGGAGACAGGTAACCCAGGGAAAAAAGGGTTTCTCTGCTTCCCCCGATCTACTGTTTGTGGAGGGGGGGGGCGCATTTCTGACACTGCAAGGGACACTGGTCACCAATCTGTTGGGAACATAAGGATGCTTGGTCAGTCTACTGGAGGGTTCCCCAAGCGTTTTCCAGGGCTTTCATGCTGAGCCAAATCCCTAGTGGTCAGGAACCCTGAATGTCCAGAGACCCCTTGCAAAGAAGACAAAAGTGAGGCTGACTCCCACAAGCTCTGCCTATTTTTAGTCTTGGGAGATGGTGTGGTCAACAGTGTCTGCCACCAAGATGGGCTCCCTGAATGAAGAAAGGAATATGGGAGGTGACAGGTCCTATCTCTGGTATGGGCTTCTGAGACATATACATAGCTCAGCCTGGAACCTGCCAGCTACATTGGCAGTAAAAAGCACATCACAACTGAATCTGAGGTCTTGGAACAAAGGCCCAGGAAAAAGAGGACTGAATAGAGCTGAGACCCTGACATGGTACCACAACAGGAGAGGAGGGGGAGGAAAAGAAAGCAGAGATCTTGAGTGTGTGTGTGTGTGTGTGTGTGTGTGTGTGTGTGTGTGTGTGTGTGTGTGTGTAAGAGAGATACAGAGACGGACACAGAGAGAGGGAGAGGGGGGAGGATGGAGGAGAGAGGGGGGAGGGGAGCGAGAGGGGAGAGGGGAGAGGCAGGGAAGGAGACAGACTGGAGAACCTGGTGGCTGTGGTAGCTCATGTCTGTAATCCTGTCACTCAGAAGGCTGAAACAAGAGAACCATCATAAACTCAATGCCAGCCTGGACTACACAACAAAAATGTCTTTTTAGAAAAGGAAAGAAAGAAAAGGAAGAAGGGAAGAGAGGAAGGGAGGGAGTGGGAGAAGGGGAAAGGAGGTAGGGGAAGGAGAGTAGAAGGGAAGGGAGGCAAAGGAGGGAGGGAACAGGGCAGATGTTAGCAATAGGAATGAGCAGCTATTGTATGCAAAGGACCCAGGCTCCTGGATGGCACAGCAGGAACAGACATAATTAGGGGACAGTTGGTAGCTGAGGCAGTAGTAGAAAGGGGCAGCCTTTTTGTATAAGGGAGGATGACTTGAGAGCCACCAAGAACAGGGCTCGTGTGTGTGTGTGTGTGTGTGTGTGTGTGTGTGTGTGTGTGTGTGTGTGTGTGTGTGTGTGTGGTGTTGTTGTTCTACTTCTCTTACCTCAGAGCCAAACCTGACTATGAAGAAGACCCTCCTGCCCAGCTTCAGAAAGGGAGGGAATGGGCCAGCTGGGTGGAGTGGAGCAGGTGACGGAGATCCTGGGAACAACTGCCCTTGATCAGCCAGTGCACAGTCTCAGGAATGGTCTGGTTCATCCTAAGCCAAGTACAGAACACTTGATCATGCTCTGTGATCAAGGGTGCCCTTCCTCTGCCTGTCAGGACAGCCTTACTCATCCTGTATGTACTGAGGTGTCTGTGGTTATCGATTTAGATGCAGCAGTATCGTCAGAAGTATGGGCTGTGCGTTGTCTTCCTCTCCTGTACCATGATGCCCAAATTTAAGGACCTGATTCAATTTGAGGTCAGCATGGGCCACTATGGAAACAAGATGGATCCAAACTACAAGCCTCTTGTGTCCACCACACAGCACAGCCCGGTGATATACGATGGTAACTGTCAGATTCGAGCAGAAACTGAGGTAGCCCATGTGTGTATGAGGCTCTTCTAGGGGCATTGGCCCATAGAACATTTCCTGAACATTCCAGTTGTTTTTACTAGGGTCTCACTATGTAGTCCAGGCTGGCCTTGATCTCATGGTCCCCCTGCCTCAGGCTGCAAAGTGCTAGAATGATAGGCATGAGCAGCACATCTGGTCACTTGACACACATTCCACACATGACAACGACAAAGTTCAGGATGGTAAAGTCACCTGCCAGACATTGCATAGCTAGGGGGTGGTGACCTCTAGAATAGAAAACCACCAGCCACCCAATTATCTACTGGTCCTCTCTCTACTCTCCATCCATCTCTCTGTTTAGTTTATTTCTGCGTGCAGTTGTCTGTGCACATGTGTGAGCTTCTGTGTGCATTTGTAGAGGCCAAAGGAGGACGTTGGATGTCCTATTCTGTCACTCCATCTTACTCTTCTGTTACTGGGGTAAGGCTGGTGGCCTTACCAGTACTCAGTAGTGCCCCTGTCTGCATCATGCATGGCACAGCCCCAACATGGCCACAACCTGCTCTTTAAACAGTATCAGAACTCAGGTCCTCATAGGTGTGCAGCAAGCTCTTCTTATCCATGGAGCCATCTCTCCAGGCCCCAATCCATTTATTGAGCCATTCAACTTTCATCTGTCCACTCCAGATACCCCATCCATCCATCCATCCATCCATCCATCCATCCATCCATCCATCCATCTCCTCATCCATTGTGAACTAACCAGGAACCTTACCTGTCCACTA
Source organism: Rattus norvegicus (assembly GCF_021556685.1). NCBI lineage: Eukaryota > Metazoa > Chordata > Mammalia > Rodentia > Muridae > Rattus > Rattus norvegicus. The sequence goes on from NC_141542.1 coordinate 53,798,977, forward strand.
CAGCCCCTGGGCCAACAGCATCAGCATGTTAAAAAGGCAGATTTTTGACCCAATCCACACCTATAAATATCAAAAGAATCTAAGAAGAGAGCCCAGCGCACTGTGGGGGCCCACAGGTGATGTGGGTTCATGTTAAGATTTGAAAGCTCCTGACTAGTCTCTCCTCCCCTTTGTCAGCCTCACATCTCAGCGCCCCTCAGGGTGCTTTGTGTGGGCCCCACTTCCCTACCTACACTTTTAAATAAACGCTCTGTTGAGACGGAACTCCCATAACATATAATTTGCCCCTTTTGAAGCGTACAATCGCATGGATTTTAGGATATTCACAGTTATGCAACCGTTACTGCAGCCTGTTTTAGAATGCTTTCCTCTCTCCCGAAAGACACCCTAGGCCCATTAGCCCTCCTCCTTGCTCTCTCACCTTCACAGCTGTAGACAGCCACTAATCTACTTTGTCTCCATACATTTTCCTTGTCTGACATATGGTCCTTTCTGACTAGCCAGCTTCTCCCATTTAACAAAATTCTGCTGTTTTTAGAGTGAGAAATATGTATGCAAAAAGCACTAAAGATGCATATGGACCACTTATAGAAGGGTAAAGTGACTTCTCACAAATTTATCACCCGGCTAATACGCAGAAGGCTGCCATGGCCTTAAAAGGTCCCTTCGTATGAGAAATAGCTGATTCCGTCTCCTAGGCTCATCAACCTTTCTCTCTTGCTTTGATTGTCTGTGTACGGAAGCCAGGAGCAACATGCTCTTCTGTTGTATTGGACGGGACTCCATCCATGCGTATGCATCTGCCTTCTGCCTTCTGCCTTCTGCCCAACAGGACTTGGCTCTGGGTAGCTACATTTTGTTTCCATTCCTGAATGCATCCCACTGTGTGATCAGACCACAAATTATATAGTGTATATAGATAAGCTGGCTTGGTATAATAACTCTGTTGTAAGCATTCTCATACATGTCTTCTGGTCACAAGGACAGGGGTTCCTCTAAATTATATACCTAGGGGTGGGAGGGAGTCTCAGAGCAGAAGCGATTACGCCAAATTACACTCCCAACGGCATGGGATGAGAATTCCTTTTGCTCTCTGTTCTCACCAGTACTTGATGCTGCCAGGGATTTAATGTTGCCATGCTACTGGATGTGGAAAGCCATCTCATGTGACTGCAATGTGCTCTTTCTCACTATAGACAAAGGTTGAGCATCTGCGTACACAGGTCATCTTCCCTTACCCTCCCTCCAGCTTTTCCTCCAGTGTATAATCATTTGGCTCTATCTTTCTTAGTGCTTTATACATCAAATCTTCTGTCAGATCTGTGTATCGTGCACTTATCACTCCCTTTAAAATATAGACTAGCCACCCCCTTTCTGTTTTGTTGTTTGAGATAGGGTTTCTAGATGCCCAGGCTGGCCCCAAACTCACGATGTAACTGAGAATGGCCTTGAATTTCTGATCTTCCTTACTCTACTTTCTTTTTCTTTCTTTCTTTCTTTCTTTCCTTCCTCCCTCCCTCTCTTCTCTTCTTTCTTTCTTTCTTTCTTTCTTTCTTTCTTTCTTTCTCTCTTTCTAAGATTTAGTTATTTGCAAGACACTGTAGCTGTCTTCAGACACACCAGAAGAGGGCATCGGATCCCATTATAGATGGTTGTGAGCCACCATGTGGTTGCTGGGATTTGAACTCAGGACCTCCGGAAGAGCAGTCAGTGCTCTTAGTCACTGAGCCCCCTTACTCGACTTCCTGACTGCTAGATTCACATTCATGTGCCATAAGACCCTTTATGTGGTACTGATGGCCAAAGCTAGGGCTTCTAGAATGTGAGGTAGAGTTGGTACACGCCTAGGAGCTACACCCCTAGCCCTACACGTATCTACTGAAAGGATTGTTTAAGTCTTTTGCTTATCACATTTTTTTATTATGTCTGCTTATTGTGCGCGCCCATACACACACACACACACACACACACACACACACACACACACATACACACACACACACACACACACACACACACACATATGAATGTACATTTGTATAAGTGAAGTCAGAGACAACATGGGGGAGTTGGTTCTGGGTCCTGGGGCTCAGGTTGTCAGGCTCAGTGGAAAAGCGCCTTTATGAACAATGCATCTTAGAGGTCAGAGGTCCCTAGAGGTTTTTCTTATTATCTTGGGTTTTTTTTTGGGGGGGGGGGTATGACTTTGAACTCAAGATCCTCCTGCCTAAGCCAGGTGCCAGACGGGAGAGCAGGTGTGCCACAGTTTGCACACATGCATGTGGATAGGAGAGAACAGCTTTTGGGAGTTGGTTCTCCCCTTCACATTCCAGAAACTGAACTCAAATCATTAGGCTTGGTGCAAAGCGTCCTTACCCACAGGTCCTTCTCATTGGTCTTGACTTAGTTTCTGTATGTTGTGTAAGGGGAGGGGTTGAAATTCATTGTTTCTAGATAGACAGCCAACTCAACACTATTTGCTGAGAAACATTTGATTTCTGCATTGAATTACTTTGGCACCATACCTAAAGGTTAATTAGACATATATTGTGGTCTCTTTCTAAAATTTCTTATCCTATCTCTCTCCCTTTTAAGGTTATTTTTATAGTTTTGGTTTTTTTGGGGGGGGGTTGTTTATTTAATTATGTGTCTGTGTCTATGAAACCAGAAGAGGGCATCAGGTCCCCTGTAGCTGGAGCTTCCGACTGTTAAGAACCATCTGACATAGAATGGAACCAGGACAAGCAGGAAGTTCTCTTAACACTGAGCTGTTTCCCCTGCTCTGTCTGTCTGTCTGTCTGTCTGTCTGTCTGTATTGTTTGAGTTTTTGTTTGTTTTGAAGACAGGGTTTCTCTGTGTACCCCTGGCTGGCCTTGAACTCACAGAGATCCTCCTGCCTCTGCATCCCAAGTGCTGGGATTAAACACATGCTCTACCACCACCACCACCCTTTTTAATCTTTTGAGATGTCATTTTTTTTTTAAATTTAGGTCAAATCCAATTTTTCCCCTATGGTGTCATATCTCAAGAACTTGGCCTTACCTTAGGATATAAAATTGTTTCTCCTATTTTTTTCCTTCAAAAATGTTTGGAGGGTTTGTGTATCTAGTTCGATGACTTATTTTGAATCAACCTACACACACATTTTGTGGTGTTCACCTACTGTCTTAGTTAGGGTTTTACTGCTGTGAACAGACACCATGGCCAAGGAAACTCTTATAAAGGACAACATTTAATTGGGGCTGGCTTACAGGTTCAGAGGTTCAGTCCATTATCAGGAAGGCGGGAGCATGGCAGTATCCAGGCAGGCTTGGTGCAGGAGGAGCTGAGAGTTCTACATCTTCATCTGAAGGCTGCTAGCAGAATACTCACTGGCAGGCAGCTAGGATGAGGTACTTAAAACCTACACCCACAGTGACTCCAAAAAGGCTACAACGTCTAATAGTGCCACTCCCTGGACCAAGCATATACAAACCATGACATTTCACTCCCCAGCCCCCATAGGCTTGTATAAACATGAGAGTCCATATCTAGCCATAGCATAATAAAAATATATATTTAGTCTAGTTTCCAGAGTCCCCATAGTCTATAGCAGTCTCAACAATGTTAAAAGTCCAAAGTTCAAATTCTCTTCTAAGATCCATCCAATCACTTAACTGTAATTCCCCAAATCAAGACAGAAAACCAGGAGGGCAAACTCCAAACTCTGCATCTCCATGTCTGATGTCAAAGCTGTCTTCAGATCTCCACCTCCTTTTTCATGTTTGTTGACTGCAACAAACTTCTTTTTCTGGGCTGGTTCCACTCCCTGTTAGCAGTGTTCCTCAGGAGATATCCTATGGCTATGGCAACTCGAAAATCTTGGGGTCTCCAAGGCAACTTCAATGTTAAAGCTTCTTGCTTCAATGTTTGGGATCCACACATGATCTTCTGGGCTCCTTCATAGGGTTGGTGTCACTTCTCCAGCTCTGCCCTCTGTAGCACTCTAAGCTCAGGGTGATCCACTCCACTGCTGCTGCTGTTCATGGTGATCATCCCATGGTACTGGCATCTCCAATACACTGGAGTCTTCCGCTGCAACTAGGCTTCACCAGTAGCCTCTCATAGGCTCTCTTCATGGTGCCAAGCCTCACATCCTTTGCCTGACTCCTTCAGTCCTAAGCCATCAATTGCAGCTGAGGCTGCACTTTCACCAATGGCCTTCTATGGCCTCTCACAGTGCCCAGCCTCAGCTGCTCTTCATGGCCCCTTCATGCCTTCAAAACCTGTACCACCTGGGTGACTCTTACACATTACCAAGTACAGCTGCAGCAGGAGGTACAACCTTGGCTATCTCTGGAACACAACTTCTTTGTGCTCTCAGAAAACGCTTCCCAGATTACACCTCACTGATGCTGGTCTCTTTTTAATCACCACTAATTTCTTAGCTCCAGCTAACCAGCATCGATTGTGCCAGTAGTCGATTTTATTCTGGACTCTAAAGTCAGAGCCACATGGGTGAAGCTGCTGTGCTCTGCTGTTTGTAGGAGCTGGAACATGGCCCCCTTGTTCTATTACATTATCATTAGCTTCCTCCTTTCCAATTCCTTCACGGCCTAAGCTGGCTGCCTTGGCTCTGTAGACTAACCTTGAACTCAGAGATCTGTATGCCTGTCTTTTGGGATTAAAGGTGTGTGCCAAATCCCTGGATTTAAGTTTTTTCTTCACCTAAAACTTGTTCTGTCCCAGGATGACCTTGAACTCAGAGATCTGCTTGGCTTTATCTTCATGGCGGTGTGTACCACCGTGCCTGGATCTAAATTTAGCTGGATAGGGTCTTGCCCCAAAGTCCCACTCCCTTAATCTGCACTCTCCTAGAGCATAGGATTCAGCTCCATTCTGCTTCCCGGAGCCCCTTTAATACTTAAACCATATATTTTATATCTTTCCTTTCTCGGCTTGCTCCTTTTCACTAAAATGCTCTTCGTAAGAGTGGATTTTAATAACCACACAACAGAATTTATACCAGGCTGTTTTGAGACTTCCTTTTTCAAAGCAATTAATCTAAATCTCTTCACCTTAGCCTCAGGCAGACTCTTTGGCCAATGGCAAAGCAGTCACATTCTTCACCAAAATACCACAAAAATAGTTTCTAAGCCACATACTGAAATTCTTTTCTAGTAAAACCTCTTGGGCCGGGTCTGCCTAGTTCAAATCACTCTCAGTAATAAAGTCTTCCACATTCCATATTCCTACTAGGATAGCCCATTAAGCCCCACTTAAGACATTCCATGGCGTCCCAAATCCACATTCTTCCAAACGAAAGCATGGTGAGGCTTATCGAAGTGATACCCCAGTCCAACTTTTGTCAGGCAGCCAGGATGAGGGACTTAAAGCCCATACACCCACAGTGATGTACCTACTCCAACAGGGCCACACCTTCTAGTAGTGCCACTTCCTGGGCCAAATGTATACAAACCACGATATTTACTGTCTGTTTACAGCATTATCCTTACCTTGACTGACTAGCTTTATGTTCTGAGGTAAAGAACTCTTCTGTGCCTTCTTCTGGGGCTGCCACAAATGGGGTTCCCAATTCCCCTTGGTTCTCTTCTAGTTAACGTTTTCTCCCTGGCCCCCTTTTCCCCATTAATTTACTTGTTTATTCACTTTCCATCCCAATCGCAGCCCCTCCTCACACAGCCCACCCCTACCCCCCTTTGACTCTGTCTTTCCATTTCATTTTGGTCACTTGAGAAATTCTTACGCCTCAGTGAATTGTCTAAGTAAGTAAATGTCACTCTGGGGCTTCCCAAAGTTGTCTTTCTCAGGTGTTTTTGCTTTTTCTTGGCTGTTTGCCGAGCTCACATTTCATCCTCAGAGCCCTGCTTCCTTGGGGAGTGAACTTTTCTCCAAGACCTCCTCCCAGCAAGCCTTGTTTCCTGCTGTGGCTCTTGCTTTCTGTTGTCTTTGCTCCTCAGAGCTTCCATGGAAGCCAGATTGCTTTTGCAGTCCTTATGTGTATTTTGAGTCTATAGGTTATCTCTGTCTCCCCAATTGCTGGAAATGGACTTATTTTCCATCTCATTGCATTTGGAAGTTCTCTAAGAAGAACAGAAGAAAGTTGGCATCTTGGATCCTGGGCTCGTACTCAGAACCTAAGTTGTGGACCTCTTTTTATTGATTGTGAAGCCTATTCATGCCCCTATTTTTAAGTCTCTTGTCCATATCTTTCATACTGGCTCTCTCCAGGCTACATCTGGAAACTTCTAGATCCTTTCAGAAAGGCCTGTCCGTGCCCGCCTTCCGCCACTTTGTTCTTCTCAGCGGCATGTTCAACGGCCGCACACTCTGCACTGCAAACACTGGCTTTGTCCTTTTTGTCCTCACTGTTTTTTTCTGTGCACAGGATACAAATGGCCAACTGTATTCTTAACAATAAAAAATATTTGTAGTTAGCACAAGTTCAACACCAGCCATAGCCCTAGGACAGAAAGAAAGACAGCGGGTGGCTTTCTCTACCATCCTGTTGAGCAGGGCAGTGCTATTTTTCAATTTGTTTTTTAAAGTAAAAATCTGATTCAAGAAGAACATACTCTTGGAAAAACCACACAAAGCACAGAGTTCAGTGACCAATCCTGGGGTAAGCACACCAAACAATAGCACTCAGATGACAAAGGTGATGCAGTATGGACACCCTAGTGGCCTGTGCGTGTACCCACCAAGGGCCACTGTACTCCTAACCTCCATCTCTTCCTTCCATATTAAAGAACATGTATTACACATATTTTTTGAAAGGCTTTACCTTCTTCATCAGTTTGCAAAATGTGGCCGCAGATCAACATATCCTTGGATATAGCTGAAACTTATGTTCACTGCCGTGTACTTAGTATTCTGCTGTGTGAATATAGTCAGCCATGTGTAAGCATGTAGACAACCAGATTTAACTAACCGGGCATCAAAAACACTAAAACAAACCAGGTGTTGTAGTGCAGGCCTTTGGTCCCAACATGTTGGAGGCAAACAATTCAGGTGAATTGTTTGAGGCCAGACTGGTCTCCATAGAGCGTTCTGGGACAGCCAGGGCTATGTAGAGAGATCCTGTAGACCAGATAGATAGATAGATAGATAGATAGATAGATAGATAGATAGATAGATAGAGTAGAGATAGATAGATAGATAGATAGATAGATAGATAGATAGATAGATAGATAGATGGATGACAGATAGAGAGATAGAATGAACCAGCAATGTATACACAAGTATTTTTTTTTTTTGGAGCTGGGGACCGAACCCAGGGCCTTGCGCTTCCTAGGCAAGCGCTCTACCACTGAGCTAAATCCCCAACCCCTTATACACAAGTATTACAATGTATGTATACCATGTATAATTATAATGTATACATAAGAAACATTACCTGAGACAAAGAAATTGAAAAATACCAAAACAAGAGCTGGTTTGGCATTCGGAAGGGAGGGCTTGCTGTGCCAGCCTGAGGATTGGAATTTGTATTATAGTTCCCCTATAAGAAGCCTGCAACCTGAGGTTGGAGTGGAGACAGGAGGATCATTGGGCCTGGTTGGTTGCCACCTAGCCAAGTAAATTGAGCTCTTCCGGGAGAGATGGCTCAGTAGTTAAGAGCATTGGATGCGGGGCTGGGGATTTAGCTCAGTGGTAGAGCGCTTACCTAGGAAGCGCAAGGCCCTGGGTTCGGTCCCCAGCTCCGAAAAAAAAAAGAACCAAAAAAAAAAAAAAAAAAAAAAAGAGCATTGGATGCTCTGTCTTCCAGAGGACCTTGGCTTAGGTTCCCAGCACCCATATGGTGGCTCACAACCATCTATAACTTCAATTTCTGGGGACTGGGTGCTCTCTTCTAGGCCCCGCAGGAATCCAGCACAAATGTGATACACAGACAAGCACAATAAAATAATTAACAAGACAAGCTCCAGGTTTTAGGACAGCCCTTGCCTCAAAGGAACAGGCAGAAAATAAAAGAAGACATTTGGGACTCATATTTGGCACTCTCCTCTGAACTCCCCATGCTGTGCACAAGCACCAGACTCATACGTGCTCTGCACAGACTGAGATTGCATACACACACACACACACACACACACACACACACAGAGATGTGCATTTGTGCACATGTACTCACACATGAACCCGCATCTATGCTGAACATGTGCAGATTGTTGTTCTTGTCACTGTCCTGTAAAGAATGTCACATAGCAGAGTAACAGGTATTTGCATAGAATCTGCCCTGCTTGGGGTAATAATAAACACTCTGCAGATCATGAGTATAGGGACGTGAAGGGAGATCCTATGCAAATGCTATGTGTTTATTATAAGGGACTTATCGGGTGTGGATTTTGATAACACAGGGTGTCCTCAAACCAGTCCCTCGACAGCCCTAAGGGATGGCTGATTACCATAATTCTAATGTGGAGGGCATGTTAGCGTTTTCCAACCTTTTCCCATTCCAATCACAGCTGCTATACAAGCCTTCTCTTCACATCTCTTAGTAAGGCGGTATTCGCCTCCCCGTGGAGTATTTACAGCAGAACCGGAATTGCTGGGTTAGGGGACGCATGTGTCATTTTTAAACTGCTAATTTTCTCTCCATGTTGTGGGAATTCTTTGAGGTCTGGCTCAAATTTCATTCTCCAGGGAAATCTGTCTGTCCCTTACTCCAGCGACCTGGCTCCTGCCAAGGAGCCACATCCAACCTGCTTGTCTGGCACCCTTCAGACTTCAGTAGTAGCTTGTCTCAGGATGCTAAGCTGAGTTATCTGACCCCACCACCGAGAGTCATAGGGGAGATGGGCAGGTGTCCTCACTGTCCCCTTGTGGGTGATGGGCCATCTCTTCTTCATCCTGACCCTGAGAGCAGAGGTTTTTGGGTATCCGCATTTCATTCTCGGTCTGACATTACCTTGTCCAAGAAACTGGGTGGCTTAAAATGGCGACTCTGGAGTGGAGAGATGGCTCGGTGGGCAGAAGTGGTCACTGTGCAGGCCTGGTGATCTGAGATCAAATCCCAGAACCTGCTTGGTGGAAGGAGAGAGAACTGACTCCTGAGAGTAGTCCTCCAACCTTCACCCTCACACACATGGGAAGGCCTGCGCTCACACACACAAACCACGCAAGCTTGAGTAACGAAAAGAAGAATGTTAATTTTAAAAGTTTAAAATAAGACAACAGGAGGCTATGGTGGCACACACCTTTAACCCTAACACTCAGGAGGATTAGGCAGACAACAGTTGTCTGTGTTGAGGCCAGCCTGGTCTACAGAGTGGGTTCCAAGACAGCCAGGGCTACATAGAGAAACCCTATCTCAAAAGTAAAACAATAATAACAAAAAGATAATAAGGAGGTGGAAGTTGGAAGTGAGGGAGGCACGGTTGGTTCTCCAGGACAGTGCTAAGGGCAATCCTTGGAGTTCTTCATCTTGCAGATGAGTCATTCTGTTCCCTTGATTTTTCCTGATGATCCTGGGCCTTCACAGGGACACTATCTTTCTGTCTGCCTCTCAGTCATATTGGCTGAAGGACCCACCCTACCCCACAATGAATGGCCTCCCGTCAACTAATCATATCATCAGTGATCCTATTTCCATGTTAGATGGTATATTGAAGCAGCAGGGTTAGGACCTCAATGTATCTTTCAGGATTCACAGAACATAGGGTGTCCTGCTAACCTGTCCACAGTGGGTAGAGCCCAGCTTTCTGCTGTATTCCCATGCCATAGAAGCTCATCAACTTTTCAAGGTTTGGGTATTGTCCTACTGGGTTTTCTTCTGCTTAAATATTTTGAGCACTTGTGATTGTTTCTTTGAGGCCAACACAGCAGGGAATTGCAGAAAAAGATTACTGTAGGGAAGGTGGCTCTTGTTGCTATGCCAGTTCCCAGCACCCACATCAGCACCAACCTGATTCCCTACCTGTAAACCAGGGGCTTTGGAAAACCACATGACACACTGAACACAGTATATACCCGGTAGGAACCCGCCATGTTCAAGTGCCCACTCTTGCTTTGAGCTTGAGTACCCACTTGGCATGGTTAGCCGATCCTTGAGAACCAAGGTAGCCCAGGAGCAATTCTTTAGGAGACAGTGGTTAGGACCTTCTAGTTTGGTTCCTCACATATCCCACCTCCCTCCATCCTATATCTCTGTGTCTCAGGGACTAGCTACCATTATGTGCCCTGGTACAACACGAAGCCCGTGGTAGCTGTGACTTCCAACTGGGAGGATGTCAGCTTCCGGATGAACTGCCTTAACCTCCTTCACGTCACCCGGGATCGCCTGGTAAGTGTGCAGGAGGGAGCTGGGGTAGCTGGGAGGCTGAGGAACGTATATCACGGTACTAGGAAACCAGTCACACCCCTCATATGTCTACAGCATGATATTGGGACCCCCACACCACTCAGAAGTATGCCAGATACAGCATCGGGCACTGAAGTCACAGTGATCGATAAACAGATTTGTCCTCAGTGGCTGCAGAGGTCAGAGATGCAGTTACTGTGCAGTGCAACTAGGGTTGCCATGGAAATACAGGAGCCAAGAGATTTAGGATCAGAGAGATGGGGATGGAGAGGGGAAAGAGCACAGTTAGGAGGTGGTTAAGAGGGCAGTAGGGCTTTGAAAAATTCATAGGCAGTTTTGGGGATGGGAGCACAAAGCTAATAATATGTATGAAGTCACAGAGATGCACAGTGTTTGAAGCCATGAGAGGAACTAGGGCCACAGAAGTACTGCGGAAATCAGAGGGGCTAGGAGGGGCCACATCACAAAGAGCTTTAGATTCTTGTCAAAGAGCACAGGTCTCAAAAGGCCTATGTGTATAGCACCTCCCTCGTCATGCCATTCTACTGTTTGCGGGTGGGCATCTGCACATGTCCATCCCCCATTTCCTCTGTTGGATATGGGAAGTCGGGAAGACAGGGTGTTCTAGCTTTGCTAGGGCATGGGGCAGTCTGGAACTGACATCACCAGATTACTGGCCTATCAGTCTTTCAGCCTATCTCAGAGAGCTCCAGGCTGAGGCCTGTTCTTTCCCTCTCTCTCTCTCAATGGGCAGAAAACCAACCTGGACATCCTGAAATCCATACGGAACCCCAGGGATCCAGCTCTGCTCCAACAGTGGGAGAAACTGCTGAAGGATCTGCAGGAGGACTGCCGGTAGGAATGAGTACCCTGGCTGAGGTTGGCTTGGGCTGAGCTGGGTGAGGCTCGGACTAGAAACCGGAGGCTCTACGGAGTGCCCAGTGAACCCTTACCCCACAGGAACACTTCTCAGATCTCCCTTAGCTTGAACCCACACGTGGCTACTTTTTCGGCCCATGTGGAACATTCCTGAACTCCAGTCCAGTACAGACTTTGTGGCTCCATGCCCACACTAGAGGTCTGTAGCACATGGACAGATCTCCGTTGCCTAGAACAGCCCACACTATTACCATGCCACGCCTCTCGCACCACGCCTCTTGCCTTTGTTCATTACATCCAGTATGCTGTTTCAAGTTCACTGGGAAGCCTCTCCGTGCCCAAACCCCCACTTCCCCCAATGGTTAGGTTAGGCTCTTCTCTAGAAGAGGAAAACTTCTACCCACAAGAAGTCTTTGGGAACCAACCTAGCATCCACAGGGCTTCAAGGGGGGAAGAGGGCAGCGTGAGAGTCTAAGTCAGGCTTACAGAAAGCTAGCTTCCTAGGGAGAGAGCTAAGCATCTCTCTCCCAGGTCAGGCCAGCCATGGGTCCGGTAGATGCTTCAGGCTAGAAAGGAAACATTGGCCTGCAGTAGGACCGTGTACACATACCTTCCTCCTAACCTGTCCCGGCCTCAGGGGCCCTCTGCCTTGTATGACTGATCAGCCCAGAGCTAACAACTTAGACAAGAATAAATGGAAGCTTCGCAGCTATCTCCTGCAGCAACTTGAGCAAAGGGCCAAGGAAGCCAAGCCAGTGAACATGGTGGGCACAGCAGAGGACTGGTTGCGCCGTCTCAACACTGTGATCCCTGAGGTGGGCACTGGCTGCACTGGCTGGATGGTGATGGTGAGACCCAGAACTGGCCACACAGGTCCTGATGTTCTCCCACCTTGGCAGCCCCAGGAAAGCCTCCCGGATGTGCTGATCTGGTTGATGTCCGGGCAAAAACGAGTGGCCTATGCTCGGATACCCGCCCACACTGTCCTGTTCTCCACAGCAGGACCCATGAGCTCTGGCAAGTTCTGTGGGAAGATTCAGAACCTCCTCTTACAGGTGGGAAAGAAGGGGTGTCTTCCAGGGAAGATGTGGTCTCCCAATACACCAGAGAGAATCCCTGAGATTCCGCGAAAGCCATGTGGGGACCCCCCCCCCCGAAGCCCCTGAGGACATGGCCTACATGTTCTCTCCCTCATCCTGCATTAAGTAGAACTGAGCTCATACAGTCCCTAGAGGTAGGGAGGGGGCTGCACCTCTCTGGGTGTGAGCTGCTGCCCAGCCCACATCCGTGGTAAATGCTCCTCAAATCCCCCACCCCCTTCATCACTCCCATGCCTACCACTTGGTCTAATACCTCATTATCTCTCCTTCGAACCACAACTGGATGACTTCCAGAACATTCTGTGAGTGTAAGATTTGGTATAGGCTCCTCAGATCAGAAGCTCCTATTCCCTCTCAGAGAAAATCCAGCCTGCCTGGCCTGCCCTAGACACCTGTATCAACCCTGTCAACAGACAAGCCACTCTGGGCCCTCCCAGATCCCAAATATGCCTGCTCTCTGCCCTTTCTACCAGCATGCAAAGCCCCTTTCCCCTTTTGTCCAGTACCTGACTGAATCCTGGCCTCAGTGTGTTCCTTGGGCCCATGGGCTTGGTGACACCCTCACTGGGATATGAGGACTGGCGTGCTTAGCAAAGTACTAGAGCATGGTGATGAAGCAGTAGGCAGTCGATGGCAGCTAGCATCACCAAAGCTACCATCATCACCTTCCTTCGGTTCCCCAGGCAGCCTTGCCTATTTTCCACACCCCTATCTTTTTTCTTTGCCTGCCCTTTCCCTCTGTGAATACCAGAGCAGAACTCAGTCACCTTTCAGTACTGGCAACCAGCCAAGAGCTCTGTAATATTGCAGACTCTTTGACTCCAGCACACAATTTGATGGGAGGGCCCTTGCTCCCAGGACTTGGTCAGAAGGGGTCGATGTGGCCCATTCCCTCACCCTCTTCCTCCCCCATGCCCCTCCTCCCCGGGGAGTGACACATCCCATGGGATTGATCTGCCTCTGGTTCAGTACCCAGAAGGGGAAGGACAGAACATACTCCCAGCCTACCTCCGGGTCTGCATGTGGCTTGGCAACGTCAAACACAGCAAGAATCTAAAGCTGCTTCAGCAGGGCACCATGGTGGTGTATGCAGAGACGGTGAGCAGACGGACAGACGTCCAAGGGCAGTTGGAGGTTGGGGTCGAAGGAGCCAAGGCAGAGAGCCCAAGGCAGGGAAGAGGAGGCCTGACAGAGGGACATGTGGTTCAGGAAGGAGGGTAGAGAGACAACATATTGGACCCAATGTGACAGAATTCTGTGAGGTGGCAGTGATGACAGCGGTTGTGGATGGTGCTAGTCTGGTGTCCCTGCTCACATATTCTAAGAAATGAATGTGTGGCCCTCTGATGCCTGGCCACACTGTTCCTGGTGGAAGTTCATTGAGAGCTTCTGCCTAGCTTTTTCAAGGCACGGGGACAGATCAGGGCTCCAAATTGTACGGAGTCTATTTGTCACCAAAGGGAACTTAGGACCCCTGCACACCCTTACCCAGATCTTCAGACCAGTCTGGAGGTCATGGGAGGTAGGGAGAGCCCAGGAAGTGTAAAAGGAACTTGAGATGGGGCTTCTGCTCACAGCACATCAGAGATTCGGGGGAACAGCTGGGCAGACTGCTCTGCTGAGGGCAAGGGGTAACCTTTGCTCTTTGGGTGAAATCTGGCTCAGGAAAGTATCTCTGCCAGCAACAGGAAGTAAGGGCTGAGTGTCAGACTATTGGCTATTGTGTAACCTCTTCTGGGAAGATGTGAACAAATGCCTGTCCACCTCAGACAGGTGACCCTTGACAGAGCAAAGAACCAGACACACACACACACACACACACACACATACTAGGGAAGAGAGATGACCATGAGCCTTGTAAGCTGCTCATGAACCCCAAAAAAAGAACAGGGGCCCACATCTTGCTAGTTTCCCATAGGTAGTCACAGCTGACCAGATTTCAGGACAACAATAGTGGTGTCATGTCTGGAAGACAGGAGTCCACAACACAGGCTTTTTTAAAAAGATTTATTTATTTATTTATTTATTATATGTAAGTACACTGTCACTGTCTTCAGACACACCAGAAGAAGGCATCAGATCCCATTACAGATGGTTGTAAGCCACCATGTGGTTGCTGGGATTGAACTCAGGACCTCTGGAAGAAAAGTCAGTGCTCTTAACCACTGAGCCATCTCTCCAGCCCAACACAGGCTTTTTAAGTTATAGAATTATAAGGGTTTTGTATGTGTGTTGGGGTATTGTTTGTTTGTTTGTTATTTTGATTTTAGTTAGTTAACATCTATACATAATCTCAGCTTCACTTGGGAAGCTTAGGCAGGAGTTCATGCCTGCCCCGGGCTACATAAGAAGTAACAGGCCAACCAGTGCTATGTTACAAAAGAAAAGTATTGCATTAAAACCATTGTTATGTTTTTAAGATGCATGTGTTGACAATATATCATAACACAGTCAGCTCCCTATGTCAACAGTATCTATATTACTGAACCAGCCATAGCTTTAAAATGCAGTTAAGTCTGTGATGGCTGCATATCTACTGTCTTAGGATTTTACTGCCGTGAACAGACACTATGACCAGAGCAACTCTTATAAAGGACAACATTTCATTGGAGCTGGTTTACAGGTTCAGAGGTTCAGTCCATTATCATCAAGGCAGGAGCATGGCAGCATCTAGGTAGGAATGGTGCAGGAGGAACTGAGAGTTCTACATCTTCATCTGAAGGCTGCTAGCAGAAAACTGACTTCCAGGGAGCTAAGATGAGGGTCTTAAAGCCCACGCCCACAGTGACACACCTACTCCAACAAGGTCACACCCATTCTAACAGGACCATACCCACTCCAACAAGGCCATATACCTTCTAATAGTGCCATTCCCTGGGACAAGCATGTTCAAACCACCACATATACCAAGCATGAATATACCTGTTTCCTTGTCACTGTGACCTTAACTACACACTAGAACAACTGCTAACATAGTGATGATGTTGGATTAGGTCTTATGACACATACAGATGATTTAAAGTGTATGTTACACATAGATACTAGGCCATTTTAAAGTGTAAGGGACTAGAGCATAGCTTGTGGTACCCAGGGACATTCTAGAACTAATTCCCTGAGATTGCCAAGGGACAGTTGTATCTAAGCAGTCCTGCATAAGATAGATGTAGAGGTAGATAGAAAGAGTTGTACGAGAAAAGACCTGGGGTAGCACAGAAGGATGACTGTATAGCAGGACTGGATTTTTCATGTCTGCATTTGACTAGGGAGTAGGCAGGTCACATTGAGGATGCAGACTTTAACCAGCCATCACACTACTTCTCTGATAGTTGAGCAACGTCAGGTAGTGTTGACTACTGAGTCTCAGTCTCCTAGATTCAGTAGAGCTATGACCCCATCTTGCCTGGCTACTACATTTCTAAAGGTTAGGGATCAAGTGTGTCAACATCCCCAATGCTAGGAGGTTGGTGAAGGAGGTATGGGCACTGACTGGGACTCTCCTTCCCCAGTATGAAAATCAAGCCAAGATCAAAGACGACTGGGGACAGCAAGGGCTATACTACTGCCCCAACTTCTCAGATGTCATGGGACGCAAGGCTCTCCCCAAGACAGACTTCAGGGCTCCCCCAGAATGGCATTGGAAGGCCGACTGGGTAATAGAGCCTCAGAGGAGGTAAGGACGGTGCAAGCCCTGACCATGTCTCACCTTCGAGGGCTAATCAGTGGGCCCCAAGCCACTGTTCTAGTCCCCGTGAGTGGGAATACATAGGGCCAACATCACTACCCAATACCCTGTCTGTGTGCCAGGCTCTGCCTTGCTCAAGGGAGGTGGGATGTCACATAGGGGTGCTTAGCTAGCAGAGACAACCCTGAGTGTTCAGACAGCTCTAGGAACCTGGGGTATCACTGCTTCCCAGACTCCTTCTGGACATAGACATCAACAAGAGCCAGGTTCTGGAAGAGGTGTACGAGAACCAGAGTCGCAACGCCACAGGTGCCTGGGTGCCTGCAGCTATCCCCAACACGGATGTGGTAGGTAGCTCCATTTTGCCCTAGGGTACACAGGGAATGGCAAGGACCAGATGGGAAGAGTCAGAAATTGGGGTAGCTCAGCAGCTAGAGCTCTGTCTGAGCCTTGTTCTACCTAAGCTGTGGGACCCCAGATAAGCATTCTAGCCCTGGATGCCCTCTTCTAGCACCGATAAAGGGGCTGTACTTGAGGATGGCAATCTGCAGATATTGTAAATAGGATGACAGGAAGAACCAGGCACTGTGGTACCTGCCTCACAGTGCAACTCTTCTGGGAGATGAGGCAGAAGGATCACTTGAACCCAGGAGTTAGAGTTTGACCCTGAGTTGTGTCCACGGTGCCCATATAAAAAGCCAGGCATGGCGGTACAGACTTATGATCCTAGCAGTGCAGAGGCAGACACAGGTAGGCCCCTATCGCTTGCTGGTCAGACAGCCTAACTTAGCAGGCCAAGCCCCAGATCCCAGTAGAAGACACTATCTCAAAACCTAAGGTGGATGGGCTTCTGAGCAACAAGAATGATAGCCAGTTTCCACATGCATGAACACGTGTGTGCACCAGCCCCAACTCCCACATGCACACACAATCACACACAATCTCTCTCACACACACACACATATACACACACACATTTTATCATGACAGAAATATTGTCTTCTCCATCGCTCTTGAGCACAGGAAAGATGGCTCCACTATATAAGAGCCAGCCTTTGGATTGTGTTTCATTTTAATGGAAGCTACAGGTCACTGAGTAGAACCATGCAAGTCTAACCAACCCCCAGTGCAGCAAGGAGAGAGCCATTCACCTCTCATAAAAGCGCCATGGTGGCTGCAGAAGGAGCAAGGTTTTCTGGTCTAGAGTGACTGGAGGGTCAACAATAGGTGTGTATGTGAAAATGAGCGAAGTTTCATCCACCTCATATGGACCTCCTTCATCCTCAACATCCTTACAGAATGGACAGCCTGTGGAAGCCCCGGAGAATGTGAAGTGTCCCCAAGGCTGGCACTTTAAGAAGAACTGGATTGTGGAGCTCAACCATGCAGTGGACAGTGAAGGTCAGTCTCCGGACAAGTCAGGCTTGCAGGCCTGGGAGCCTGAAGCATTCAAGTCTGGTTCTTCTGGAAGCTCTGAGTGGCCAAGCCCTCAGGCAGGGTGTGTCTGAATTTCTGGGGTTCCCAGCCTCTAGGGAATAGAGCCTCTGTCATTTCACAGATATAGACCCTAGTGTTGAGATGCAGCAGGCACCTCCCAAGGTCTGACCCCGAGCAAACCTGGTGGGTGGATGCATGGACACAAGCAATTGCTGCAGCCGGTTCCTGATGTCTATATTATACAATTCGAGCACACCTTCCTGGACAAGGGGACTCCTCTGTCACCAGGACCTGGCTTTCTAGGGCCCTTTCCTCAGGCATGTCAAAGCCCCCCAAGTCTGCAGGTTCAAGTGGACCCAGAAGCCATGATGCTGCCCCTGCAGGCTGGGAGTATGGAGTGGGGATCCCACCCTCCGGCCTGCCCCAGATCTGGAACTCGGTGGAAAAGACTTACCACTCGTGCCGCCGGCGACGGTGGGTGCGCGTGCGCTTTCGGAATCACAGGGAGGTGGGCCAGAAGCTGAGCCTGGAGGAGGAGACCCTCTCCTTCCTGCAGATGGTGAGGTGTTTGGAGCAAGGGTCCTGGTTGGGATGGGGGTGATTTGCGAAGCAGGGACAGGAGCACAATTCTGAGGTCCAACGTCCTTCCCTGCAGCAAGACCTCTCTGAGGAGGGAAAGGAGGGCTGGGAGTATGGCACATTCGGCTCTAGGTTCCACCTGGACCCTCAGCCCACAAGCCGGTTCCGTCGTCGCTGCTGGCACCGACAGCTGGCGCCCAACGAGGACAGGGGTGTAGCTCCCATATTCCTCCTGGAGGGATCTTTGGTAAGGCTTCCCCGGCTTGGGTGACATTTATTATTCCACATCCCAGAGGATCAGGGACACACATCCCTGATCGGGGCCCAACTTTGCAAGTTTGGCAGGTGACATCTGTACAGGGGTTGTGGATGGCTAGGGCCTGGAGAGGAGTCAGGGTGGCCTGAGAACTTACAGGGCCTTCTGGGTACAGGAAGTGGAGCAGAAAAAACAACCAAAGAAGGAAGTGGAGAGGACATGGGCGTGGCAGCACTGGAAGGACTGGAGGCGTGCCCCGGAGGACCCCCGGATCCCCACCATGCCTTTCATCTACTGCACCCTCAATAGTAAACAGCCTGAGAGTCCAGGGCCTGAGGGCAGGGAGTAGGGAGGAGCATATGAGGAGACTGGGGACAGGTAACGAATGAGACTTCTCTTTACCCAGAGCCTCACTACTACCAGCTTTTCTGTTACATCTACCAGGCCCGGAATCTGATGTACAACCAGGTCCTGACCTTTCAGGGTAGGAATGCCCCTTTGTCCTTCTGCCCTGTCTCCTATTCCTCAAGGCCTGGCGACATAAGACTGTGATGAGTATGTGACAAAGATGGAGACCCCCCCTCTCCCAAAAAAGCTTGTCTCAGTTGGGGTCGATACTCCTGTGATAAAATACCATGACCGAAAGGAACTTGGAAAGAAAGGGTTAATTTTCTAAAGCAGTGAGGGCAGGAACTCAAAGAGGCCAGGAACCTGGAGGCAGGAGCTGATACAGAAGTCATAGAACAGTGTTGTTTACTCCCTAGAACCCAGGACCACCAGCCCGGGGGATGGCCACACACACAATAGGTTTGATCTTCCCCCATAAATCACGAATTAAGAAAATGCCCAACGAGCTTGTCTACAGCCTAGTCTTATGGAAGCAGTCTCTCTCCTCTGCAGTTATTCTAGCTTGCATCAAGCTGACAAAACACTAGCCAGCACAAAGCTTATAACTGTCGTTTGGATGGGGGAAGACCCCCAAGCAAAAACTACAAACCCAGGGTGCTCTTGAGACATGACCCCAACGCCATGAAAGTCGGAGGGGAGGAGTTAAGGAACTCAGTGACTTCACTGAAATTGCTTAGTAGGCCTAGAAGAGGGAGGAGCTTGTATGACAGACTGGAAGAAGGGTAAAGCATGGGATGTTGAAGGAGAGTGATAAACTGGGCTGGAGAGAGAGTTCTGTGGTTAAGAGCACAGGCTACTCTCCCAGAGGCTCGGGGTTCAATTCTCAGCACTGAAATGGCTGCTCACAATTGTAACTCCAGTTCTAGGGGATCCAGTAGCCTCCCACAGATATATATGCAAGCAAAACACAAATGCACACAAAAGAAAAACAAATCGGATAGATAGAACCATAGAACCATTTAGGAGGTGAGTGGATTATTCCTCCTGTGTCCTGTTAATGGCACTGTTTATGGAAGATAAGCAATGGCTGGCAGGGATCTAGGATGTTTGCTGAGGTCTGTGTCCCTTGAGTATCACCAGCCATTTCAACGGACAGTCACTGCTGCTGTGGGCAGTCAGTAAGGAGAAAGCTTATCCTTAGACCTACCTCTTCCATCTCTGTGAAAGCCAGGCTGAACCACCATGGGCATGGCATTGCCATGGATGGAAGCAAAGGTTCCCCTGGCCTGTGGAGCAAGCACAGGATCTGCAGCTCCTCATTCTAGAAGGGCTGTACTTTACAAGAGCTAGCAGCCACTGGGGCTGCCTGTCCCGAGTCTCCTAGGTCTAACGGCTGCGTCTACAGAGGAAAGGAGAACCTCGTTTGGCAGTTTGGAGCTGTGACGTCCTGTCCTCCCTCCATGATCTAGAGTCTTTCATCCAAGTGGTCTTCCTGAACCACAGCTTGTGCACCCAGACCCTGAAAAGCTCTGCAGCTCCGACGTGGTCCCAGACGCTCATCTTCCAGCACCTTCTGCTGTTTGAAGACCCCAAAGATACCAGAGAGAACCCCCCACTTGTGGCACTAGAATTGTGGCAACATGACTCACGGGTACAGCAGGCTGTGTTTGAGGGAGGAAGACCTACCCCTCAGCCTTGCTTTGGGATAGAGGTGTATTTTAGAACAAGGTGTTGGTGTATTTAGCGAGGCTAATGTTCAGAGGCCGTGTATGTGTGTTACTGCAAGACCCCTTCCTCCTCAGAAGCCCATGCTGGTAGCCTACCTGGTCTTCTACATCCCATGAGCTCCCTTCTCTTCTAGGGAAACAAGATCTTGTGGGGACGGAGCATGTGGCCCCCAGTCGTCTGGCTGGGCCTCCAAGACTGGGTCTTTACCCCCCTGAGGTGGCACCCTCTTGTAAGAGAGTTGGGAGAGGAAGAGGGTGAGATCTTGGCATCCTGTGAGCTGATCTTAGAAACACGGGTACGATGGAAAGTTCAGGGCTCATGCCCATCCCTGCCCCACCTCCACCTGCAGGTTTCTCCAAACACCAGGACCCTCCCTTTCCCCTCATGAAAGGTCTGAGGCTCAGGATGGGTTTGGTGATGTCAACCTGGCCAACCTCCCACTTAAGTCTCCTCCAACTCTAACCCACAGATTCTGGGACACATTAGGTGGGGGTAGGAGCAGCAGCACCAGCTCCCAGGGCCTCATGCTCTGACTTCCCTCTCCTGCCCTCCAGAAGCTGAAAGAGTTACATCTGCCAATCCTAAGTGTCCCCTGTAAGAACGGGATTTACATGCTGCCCAAGAACATTCGGCCTAACATGAAAATGATGGCCATTGAGGTTTGTACAGATGAGGAGAGGTGAGCAGGGAGAAGCCTTTCCCAGAGCAACCTAGAGCTCTCGGTGGGGCTTTTCTGACAACCTGGCCCAAAGTTCACGAAGCCTAAGAACACATTCTCAAAAGAGAATCGAGGGCAGAGGCCTAAACAATATGGTGAGACAGGCAGCTGGCAGGAGACCTGGGACCCTCTTGTACTGACCCCTGTGCATCGGGGACTGGCTTCCTGGGGAAGAAATTGAGGCTCAGAGATGACATATTGCAGACAGAGTGATCAGAGACTAAGTGACAGACCACAATTTAAGTCCATCCCTGCTTGAGGCCAAATGGATGCCCCCACATTGGTTATTCTGTGCTGTGTTCGATTTGTCAGACAATAGTCAAGTAGTCCAGGAGCTAGTGACTCCTTAAGACCAACTGATGTGGTTTGGCCTCCATTCAGCCCCCAAGAAGGGTCTTGTGAAGAGTATAGAAATTTCTTTGTCAGTTGAGAGAGAAATTACAGGGTGCCAGGTCACTGGTTGGTCATGGAGCTGTCTGGATACAGCCAGTGCTAAGCTAAATGTCCTAAGGACTTTCAAAAGTCTGAGCACCATCTGCTACTATGGACCCTAGAGGCAGCCAGCCAGCCTCAGGACCTCAAAGTCTAAGAACTGTCTGGAGCCAGCAAGCCAGCAGTGAGCAGGTTTACCACTTACCAGTGTGGAGGGCAGGGCGGGCGTGGGGGCGGGGGGATGGTGAGTAGCAGATTCAGCAGTTGCTTAGATGACACTTTTTTTACAGAGAGAGCAGCCAGCAGCAAGTCTTGAGAACCAGCCTGTCCCCTCATAGGGCAGAGCAACCTGGGGGAGCCTCATTCCTAACCTTGCCATGCTTCCTGCCCCATGTCACTTCCAGTTACACACACACACACACACACACACACACACACACACACACGCGCGCGCGCGCGCGCGCGCGCTCGCCATAACTAAGAGGTGCTGTCTGCCCCTTGCCCTGGTTTTGACAGATCATGGCCTGGGGCCTTCGGAACATGAAGAATGTGCGTTACCCCCAGCTCTTGCTGGAATGTGGGGAAAAGTCCCTGAGGACAGAACCCATCAGCAACTTCCAGGAGAATCCCAACTTCCCTACATCTACCTTCTTCTTCACGGTGGTAAGAGGCCCTGGGTGGGGGCTAGACAGTCTCCATCCCTGGAAGGGCCTCACGTTCCCCTCTTTGGGCTTGTAGTTCATGCCTATGGAGGAGTCCCACGCACAGCCCCTGGTGGTGAAAGTACTGGACAACCAGGCATATGGCCAGCAGACTGTGGTCGGTCAAGCCAACATTGACTTCCTCCAGCCCTATTTCTGTGACCCCTGGTCTCTCAACTACACAACTGTAAAGCTGCCAAGTATGATCCTTTCTCCTGCCCTGTCTCTTCTCTCTCTAGTGGGACCATGCCCTTGTCTCTTCTCTCTCCAGGAAGTCCTCAAAAGCAGTAGGGTGGGACCCTGGCTCCTTTGTGGGGTTCGTGCCCCTCTGCCCTGGCTTCTCCTTTCCTGAGGCTCATGACTATGTTCTCTCCACAGCACTGTCTATTAAGAAGCCTAACACCGTGAGTAAGGGTCCTGGGCTACCTTCTCCCTTACCTTTTACGTGAACGACCTTATCCCTGTAGAGAGCTGTCTATTAAACTGTTCCCATGAGGGGGCTTAACTCATGGGCTTGGTCCTCAGTCAGGTCTACATGTGAGAATCACCTGAGTGGGGGCGGTGCTAGGAGGCAGTTCTGAGACAGGGCTGCATATATTTATGGCTGGTCTTGAATTTGTGACGTGGTAGGGGATAACCTTGAACTCCCAATTTTCTTGCCTCCTCCCAGGTACTGGGATTGCTGGTATTCATCCAGCGTACATCTGCTTTTATTATTGTGTTCATCTGTGTGTAGGGTTCATGTGGTGTGTGTGTGCGCGAGTGCATGCATGCGTGCATGCGTGCATGTATGTGTGTGTGCACGTGCACATAAGCCAGACATAACTCCACCTTGCTTTTTGAGACAGGGTCTCTCCCTGGCCTAGAAGTTGCTAATTAAGCTAGGCTAGCCAGTCAGCCCAAGGGATCCCTCTGTCTTCACCTCCCCAGCACCAGGATTGCTAACATATACCACCATTTTTACCGAGGTTCAAGAACTTTAGATTCTTACACTCAGGAGACTGTGATGGTTAACAGTGACTGTCAACTTGATAGGATCTAAGATCACCCAGGAGTCAAGCCTCTGGGCATGGCTGTGATGGTTATCTAGATGAGGGTAGTGGAGGTGGGAGGACACACAGTGAATCTATCTGGACAGCAGCATCCTGTGAGTTGGAGCCCCACAGGAAATCAAAAGGAGAGAACTGAGCAATGGCTTTGAGCACTGCTTCCCAAATCCATATGCAATGAGACCATCTGTCTCAGGCACCGGCCCTGTCTCTACCTCACCATGATATCTCGAGCCAGAATAATCCCTTCTTGTCAGGTATTTGATGACAGCATCAAGAAAACGAACACACACAAGCATTGTGTGGACTAAGACCTCCTTACCTGAGCCCCTGGCCCCAGAAGGATCCAGATAGAGTTGCCGGTTATTAAGATTTTGCCCCAAGTCTCTCTACCCCTAACATTTCATGATTATAGCTCTCAGACGAGAACGGCACATTCTAACACATAGCAATCCCTAAATGCCTTCAGATGCTGTCAGACATAGTGCTATGTGCCTGCATTCCAGCACTCAGGGAGACGGGGCAGGAGATTGCAGGTCTGAGGCAGCCTAAGCTACATAAGCAGGACACTGTCTCAAAAGGACGAGGGCTAGGGATGCACCCTGAGGGACAGGTTGTTGGCCTAGCATGGACAGACCCTGAGTTCCATACCTAGCACAAGATATCGGAGGGAGGGAAGTTGATTTTGCTGGGTGGGCCATAATAGTTAGGCCTGTGATCCCAGCACTGAGAGGCTGAGGCAGGAGGATCACTGCCTAAGTAAATGATGAGGAAGGGGAGGGGCAACCAAAGAGAGAGACAAAGAGAGAAAGAGAAAGGGAGAAGGAAAGATTCTGCCTCCACAGGTTCAGATAGTGTGAGGTTCTGCATTTCTGAGCACTTCTGCATCCTGTCCATATGGATGGACAATGAACCCTAGGAAGCACAATTCCTCTCCCTCACCCCTCCCATCCCATCTGAACTGAAAGGCCTATGTAAAGGCCATGGGGAGGTGGGGTGGGAGAGCCAGGGTGAGCGTGCTCAGCCTGTTCTTCCCATTCTTCTCCTCTAACCTTCTCCACTTTTCAGTTCCTAGACTTAGTCTACAAGAAGTTCTGGTTTGATTCCAGCAAAGACGAGGTAAAGCAGACTCAGACCAAGGAGCAAGGGATAACCCCCATCAGTTCAGGGAGGTGGGGTAGGCTCTAGCCCTGCCTGAGAGCCAGCAAAGGCCTCTTCTCGGTCAGGGTGAGTATGAGCAGGACGTGGACTGGTGGAGCAAGCTATCCTGGGCCACGGGCAATGAAGACAAGTCCCTGAAGTACAACTACAAAAGCTACCATACCCTAAAGGTTTGGAGAGTCCTGGGAAAGGGGTAGAACAGAGCCTCCATTGGGAGGGGCTTGGAAACTTACTTAGCCTTGCTTTGTCAGGGAACTACCAAATGGCAGAACTGTTTTTGCCTTGTCTGAAATGAGATCCCGTGTAGTACAAACAGGTCTCCGGCTTGCTGGGTAGATGTAGATGCCCTTGAACTCCTGAGCCTCCTGCCTCTACCGCCTGAGCACTAGAACTGCAGCCATGCATTGAGCACTAGAACTGCAGCCATGCACCACCAATTCAGCTTAGAGCAGGGATCCTGTTAGACGAGCACTCTCCCAGGCCTTCGAACTTTACCAGAAGCCCAAGGGGGATGGCCCCGTGATAGGGGAATTCAAGGCGTATCTATAGCAGCTTGGCTCCCTGTCTCTCTGTAGCTCATCTGTCACCAAAGGAGGGGGACTTTCTATATTATCCCCTAAGAATACCAGGGACCCTTCCAAAAGCTGTTTCATCTGAAGCAAACAGTGGGGCTCCTGACAGGGCAAACTCTGAGGGAAAGGCTTGGGTGCTCATAGTCTCTTCCTCTCAATTCCCCAAATGGTTCCTCAGCAACCCATGTCCTGCACACACCCCTACAGGTATATGACTGTGAGCTGGAGACCATTCAGGCCTTCCAGGGCCTGCAGGACTTTTGCCAGACCTTCAAACTTTACCAAGAGAAGCCCAAGGTGGACAGCCCTGTGGTAGGGGAATTCAAGGTATGTCTATGCTAATTTGGCTACCCGTCTCTCTGTAGCCCACCTGTCCCCAAAGTCTCTAATAAAAGCCCTGACACTCTGCACATCCCCGAGGATGCCAGGGCCCGAGAAACAGCTCCAGAAGTAGAGCAACACAGACCGGTCTATGCAGGCAGGGACTAAGGAAGGCAGGACCTTCAGACTCCCAGGCCTGGCTCATGCTGGTCCCCTAAAGACACAGATGTGTTCAAACCTGAAGGGATGGGTGTGCAGAGCTGACATCAGCAGAGTCTGGGAACACCTAGTAGCTTTGAGTGCTTTTGCCCAGTGTCCCTTTAAACTCAATGGTCCCTTCCTAAAGACTCCTGCTGCTCACCCTTAGCCCAACAGCCCCCTCCCCCAGTTATACCCAAGCGGCTG
This sequence comes from Rattus norvegicus, assembly GCF_021556685.1. Classification (NCBI taxonomy): domain Eukaryota; kingdom Metazoa; phylum Chordata; class Mammalia; order Rodentia; family Muridae; genus Rattus; species Rattus norvegicus. The sequence continues at coordinate 53,824,648 of NC_141542.1, forward strand.
GGGTTCGGGGGCACTTTACAAAGTTAGCCTAGCACTGCCAATGCCTTCTCACTCCCAGGGCCTCTTCCGAATCTACCCCTTTCCTGAGGACCCAGATGCCCCTAAACCTCCACGTCAGTTCTCGGCTTGGCCTGAGATCGAGGACTTCCCTCAGATGTGCTTGGTACGAGTGTACCTGATTCGAGCCATCAACCTGCAGCCACAGGACTACAATGGCCTGGTAAAAAAAAAAGAAAAAAAGAAAAAAAAAAGGCCCATCTGTGTCTAATGGCCCCCACCACATGCCCAAATCATGCCCAAATCACGGTGATGCAGTGCCTTAGGCTGTTTACACCCACCCAGCCACCCCCACCGGCATCGCCTACTCCCACCCTCCACCTCCCTGACCAACCTTGACTGACTCCCCTCCTCCTTCCTTCCCAGTGCGACCCTTATGTGATCCTGAAACTGGGACAGACAAAACTCGGCAGCCGGGACTCATACCACCCCAACACTCTAGACCCCATCTTTGGCACGTGAGCTGCCGCCCAGTCCCCCATGCTGTGCTAGTAGGCAGAGGCATTCCCTCAGAGCCTCCATGGTCCCTGTAAGCAGCATCTCACTGCCTCTTAGGGGCTCCATAAACCGATGATCCCAAAGACAGGCACTCCATGCCTCAGCCATCTTACTTTCAAGTTACTTTCAGCCATGTTCAGGGAAATGGGATGCTGGGTAGACAAACCTGTCCTGTGCTCTGCTGCCTACGTTCACTGTGGATGGAGGAAGAGGTGGAACAGGGACACTCAAGCAGAGTGCATGCTCACAGCCACTCTGCAATGCCTTGACTCTAGGATGTATGAGCTCACCTGTAACATCCCACTGGAGAAGGACCTGGAGATCCAGCTGTATGACTTTGACCTAATTACTGCTGATGATGAAATTGGAACTACAGTTATTGACCTTGAGAACCGACTTCTGTCTGGCTTTGGGGCCCGTTGTGGGCTCTCTAAATCCTACTGCAAGTGAGTGAGGACCCATTCGGCAAGCAAGCAGCTTCCAGAGAAGTAGCTGGGACCTGGGCTAGACCTGCCTCTCTGCTCATGCTTCTAGCACCTTCGCCTGAAGCTCAACACAGTGGGAAGGACCTGTTCCTTCCTATCTGTTTCTCTTGCATACTCCCACAGGTCAGGGCCCTTTAAGTGGAGGGATCAGATGACCCCGAGCTACCTTTTGTACCGATATGCCAAACAGAAAGGGCTGCCTCCACCCGTATTTGACCTTGAGGGAGATTCAATTTACTACAATGGGGAAAAGTTCAAGTTGCAGAGTTTTGGTGAGCCCAGCACACTTCCAGACGGCACAGGGGTAGGGTAGCCTCAGGGAACCAGTAAGGACTCGGGCAGAGGGAGAGAAGGGCAGTTTGCCCTTGGGTAGAGAGCCACAGACATTTTTCCAATTTTCCCCTTTCTTCTCATAGAAGGCGACCATAGCCAAACATCCTGGCAGGGCTGGGGAAGGTGCTCAGATGGGAACACTAATGACTTCATGAGCCTGTCTCCCATCCAGAGCCCACACCCCCCACCTATGAGAATTTGGGGCCTAAGAAGGAGCGCCTGGCACTGTACATCCTAAACACACAGGGGCTGGTTCCTGAGCACGTAGAGACTCGCACACTGCACAGTAACAGCCAGCCAGGTATCGACCAGGTATGTGACTGGAGAGGCTGTTGCTGCCTCCTGTGGACTGGACTGGACTGGACCAGGAGATATGGGTCACAGTCCACAGTGTGAGGCAAGGCAGGCTGACAGCTCACGTAGGTGCACGGACAGAAAGAAGCCAAGCATGCTTTGCACGTTAGCAGAGAAGATGTTCCAGTGGAGAGGACTTCACACCCGGAAGGGCCGTGAAATGGAGGCCTCACAACAGTTGTGGGAAGCTCTCGGCTGTCTTAGAAACCATCAGTGCCACTGTTTTGCTCTCCTGGGTGTAGGGAGGTGGTATCACAGATCAGAGGGCACAGATACACAAACCGCAGTTCTGGCTGTTTAACTGCAGGCTGTCTTCTCTGTGAACCTGGGGACACAGACACCCCACCACCACCACCAAGAGCACCTTAATTATCCCTCACTGTCCCACCATCAAGATGGCTTCATCTTCCATAAATCTTTTATATTCATCAAGTCTTATGTTGAGAAAATTTTAAAATAACCATCCTCATTAAACTGACTTTCTCAAAATGGGTCAACTTTGAGAAATTTAAGTGGGTCAGGTGGTTTGACAGGCAGAACATATTTACCTGTTTCCCACGGCTTGGGGAGCCACCCTTTCCCTTCCTTCTCTTACCATTTACACCACTAATTCTCATATTGTCTATCCATCTGTCTGTCTCTCTCAACTCTACTTTGTGGCTGACTTAGTATCCTTAGGTTGTGGCCTTCCGATCTAGTCTCCTCTACTTAGGGCTTCCATGCTGTGAGTAACGAGGCCCAGCCCCAGCACGGATCCTACCAACCGTCTAGCATGACCTCCTCCCCTACTACCCAGCCATAGTGAGAGCTCAATGCCAATTGGTGCTCTCCAAGCCAAATCCTTCACCCTTACTCACTTGCCTTCCCAGCCAAAACCTAAAGGAACAGGCAGGTAGTCACTGTCACCTCCCAGGAGGTGATACTTGTCACTTGTCATCTCTAAGCCCTGTCCCTGGGTGGTGGATCAGTCCATGTGCCACACTATTCAAGTCCAAAGAGACCAGCAATCCCCGACCAGCAAATCCATTCTGACTCTAGGGAAAAATACAAATGTGGGTGGATATCTTCCCCAAGATGCTGGGGCCTCCTGGGCCAGAAGTCAACATCAGCCCCAGGAAGCCTAAACGGTGAGTATGCTAACACTCAGTTCCTGAGCATGGGGCTCCAGCTCAGCCCCCAGGGTGCGGGGTGCCTCTGCCCACAAGCCCGTGCAACAGGAATTCCCAATCGAGTTTAGAAGGAGCTTCACTGCCCAAGTCCAGGACCCGTGCGCAGCTCCTCCCTTAGCGAGGCTGTTTGTGGCTGTGGGGCTGGTCCTCATCCCAGCCTCAGAACACAGTGGCTGCAGGTACCAACTGCGTTGTATCATCTGGAGCACGGCTGAAGTGGACCTGGTCCGAGAGACTTTCAGTAGAGACAAAATGAGTGATATCTACGTGAAAGGGTAAGGCAGGCGGGGAGGAGGTCTCCAGAGGGCCTCCTAGTTCCCTGGTTCTGTTACCCTGCTGGAGCTCCCAAGGGGAACACCTCTGCCACCACCTGTGTCTAGGGGATGGGGACCACACACAGGAGCCCAGGTGAAAGGACTCTGTCCCCAGGTGGCTCTTTGGGCTAGAGAAGGATGCTCAGAAGACAGATGTCCACTATCACTCCTTGACTGGGGAGGCCATCTTCAATTGGAGGTTCATCTTTAACATGGACTATCTGATGACGGAGCGGGTATGCGTCCAAAGCCAGAAGGTAAGGAAAGGGTGCCGAGGGGAAAGAGTCCGAGGCCCCAAGAGATCTCTCCCTCCTTTCAGAGACCTGCAGGCTGTTATAGGATGTGTCCTCAGGCAGAACCCCTCTTCCTTGATAGTCTGTCACTAGTGGACCAGTGGGTATCTGAGGGAAATGTCCAAGAGGCAGGCCTCTAACAGCCTTCTGCTGTCCTTCAGGACTACATATGGAGCCTGGATCCCACATCAGTGAAGTTTCCGGCTCGACTTATCATCCAGATATGGGACAATGACTTCTTTTACCCAGATGACTTCTTAGGTGAGGTTCAGATGTAAGGAACTTTTGTAACAAGGGATAAGGAACTCCTTTTGCTGACAACAATCTTTCTCTGGGCTCAGGGGTCTTGGAGATGGATTTATCAGACATGCCCCTTCCGGCTAAGAACAGCAGGCAATGCTCCCTCAAGATGATGGAGACGGAATCCAAATGGCCCTTCACCCCACAGAAGCATATCTCTCTCTTTAAGAAGACCAATGTAACTGGATGGTGGCCTTGTCAGGTCCACGAAGATGACAAGTGGCGTTTGTCGGTAGGGGATGGGGAACAGGTTTGGTGAATAGGATCTCTCCAGCAAAGTCCTGGGGGCTGTAGCCAAACCTCTTCTCCTTTGTGGAGGTAGGAAGTGGTCCTGAAATGACCTTGCCCTACTGTCTGATATAATAGCCCCTGCTCCATCCTTTGGTGGTCCTAGGGTAAAATCAAGATGACCCTTGAGATGCTGTCAGAGAAGGAAGCTCTAATCAGGCCAGCCGGGCAAGGCCAGTCCGAACCCAACCAGTTCCCTACACTTCATGCTCCTGAGTAAGGGCCCTGGAGGGTGGAGGCACAAGCCCAGATTTTTCCTCCTTGGTATAGGGTGGTAGCTAGTGGGCCTCCATGTGGAAAGGGACAGCTACTTCCTCCTCCATGGTTAAGTTGACATCAGAAATAAGACTTAAGGTTGAGTGTAAGGGGCTCCCCCATCAGTTAAAAAAGGGAAGCCCTTTGCTCTCGATCACTTGACCTGAAGATTGCTCTTGCCCTCCATTCCCGGCATCTACTGTCACGGGCAGGCGAAATGACTCCTTTTTACTGTGGTACCGGTCACCTATTAAAAACTTCTGCTATGCTGTCTGCAAACGCTACCGCTCCAAAATCATTTGCTTGGTGGTGATCCTGGTTATAGGGTTTATATTGTTCAAATTCGTCTATTCAGCTCCGGTGAGTGCCAACCCGTGGGGAAGGGACAAAGGTGGGGGCCACTCTGGCATTAGTTCTCAGAGCACACTGAAGTTGCTACTTTAGGCTACTCTGGTGTCTCTTTTCTCTAGAACTATTTAACCATGAACTGGATCAAACCTAAACTTCGGCTGTATCCGCCCATTAAAATAGTCAACGTCATCGGTTCGGTGAATACCAGCAGCCTCAACTCGTCCTTGTTTACCATGGAAGGCTCAAAGCTGAAGCCTTTAAAAGACCATGGGCCAACATTGGTCAAGTACCCAGGAATCACGTAAGAGATGTCTTCCCAGAGATTCCAGCTCCTTCCTCTCACCAGCCAAGCACCAAGCACCCTGTGTCTTGGGTTTCCAGGCAGATCCTTGTTTGAGTTTTGTAGGAAATGCCCGAGGGGCTGTGCACACTGACGCACATGTTTAGAGACCACTTCTGACAAGAGCAAAGCTATAATTTTCTACTGAAATAAATGTTTTTTCCAACAGAGCCACCTTAAGACTTGGGGGTTGGGATCGAAGACAATGTGAAAGGCTGAAAATGGCATCACTTTGAGAGTTGGGGAGCAACATTGCATTTAATCACCCTATCTAGTGTGAGGTAGGAGAAGGGTAACTGTGTACCATACACGGAGGTCATGGCTTCTACCTAAGTTTGAGTGCACAGGAGCCACACCACCTCCAGTACACACTCTGGGGCTACAATACCCAGAAAGACAGCCTCTTTCATCATGGAAAACATTTGCTTCTGTAACAAAAACCAAGAGCTGGGCAGGATGCTGATTGGGGTAGGTTTTGTTTTTAATTTGTTTGGTTTTTTGTTTTTAATTTTTCAAGTCAGGGTCTCTCTGTGTCATTCTGTCTATCCTGGAACTTGCTCCATAGACTAGGCTGGCCTCAAACTCAGAGACCCACTGGCCTTTGCCTCTAAGTGCTGGGATTAAGGGTGTGTGCCACCACCACCTAGCATGGGCGGTTTTCTTCTACACGTTTCTCAAAGGGGAAAAGTTTAGTTCCCAGGCAATGCGGGAACTGTAGAGCCTATCTTCCGGCCTTCTTCCAAAGCATCAAGGCGCTTACGAGCAGTAGTCACACTAACCTGACTCACTCTCTCTTTTCCTGTGAGCAAATCCTTTCAGTCCCATGGCTGAGAGTCCTCTCAACAGGCCACCCAGGTCCTCTACTACAGGATTCACCCAAGCTCCCTTTGAGCTCAAAACAGACAAAAACTGCAATTACCTTTCAGTACTCTGATACTAGGGCCAACCTCTCTGTCCCAGTTGTCCCTGGCTTCCCCTTGCTATTCTGCTACTGGGGGCTGGTGTGAGGCTTTCTGCACCCCATCTATTTTTCTCCTGCATAAAGACAACACAGACTATCCTGATTAATTAAGACGGGGCTGAGAAAATGAACTCTCCCCTGCAACCAAATGACCCCTCCTCCTAGTCTATGGATGGATAGGGTGAGGGATGGGGTGAGGGTTTCCCCAACCATCCAGCGGGGACAGGATAAGAGGTGACACACCTGGGGCTCAGGAGAAAGGCTGGAACCTCCCAACCAAGCCCACCCTACAAGAAGGCCACTGAGCCAGAACTCATGATTGGTTCCATCGGCTACTTTATGAAGACTTTTCCTCAGGCTACAGAGAACTGTGTCAGGCCCTCCATGGAGACTAGCCTGTAACCAATTTAACCACAGGGCGGATAGGTGAGCAGCATGTGACACTCGTAGAATAAGGCAGTGTAGTAGGTGACACACAAGGCCACTCAAGCTGTGCTGCTGCTCGATGACCAGAGCTTTTCCAGGCACAGAGGATGAAGGGCTTTCGCTCTCAGAGATTTGTAACGTGAGATCACCAACTGTTTCTTCTCATTGAGAGGCCAAATGTCTCAGGGGTGTGTCCAAGTCCAGGGAATAAGAAGAAAGCTGCATTTCACTTCCAACATTCAAAGCAGGATCCCAAGAATCAGGACAAACACAAAGCATGCGACTAAGCAGGGTCCAGCAAGTCGAGAAACTCCACATGGTCAGATGCAGCCAATAGCTCTGAGGCACGCCTGGACCGGGATGATTTCACAGTTAACCTCACATCTGTGAATTGTCCACGCATCTCTCGATTTGTAACAACGTTTAGCCAAACCATCCAAAGGCCTGAAGGGCTGGCAAGGAAGCTGAAGACCCAGCAACATTCAGAAACAAGGTCCACCCAGCAGAGAAGAGGCTGAAGCAATGAGCTATTGCAGGAAACACAGGGCTGCCTGATGTAAGCAGCAGGCTGCTTCCCTAGCTGAGGATGTAGATAAAGAGGATGGTGAGTGGAGGGAGACAGGCAGGTGCGGGAGAGTCTCCATCCAGGTTGCCAAGGAGTTCCTGAAGTAGAAAGAGGTGTGAGCAAACGCAAAATCTAGTAAGCGAGTTTCCAGAGGGTATAAGTTCTGGTTTTCTACTTGGTAATTTTAAAATGCAGTGGGAGGCCTGCTGTATCCAGTCTGCGCCTGGGCTGCCGGCCTCATTCTGTAGTGTAGGCATCACAATAGATAGTGCTCCATCCATGTCTCTTCACCCCTAAGTGGAAGGACTCCAAGGAAAGGCACACCACAGCTGCTTGGCCCCGAGGGTGGTAGCCTGGGCCAGTGAGATGTCCCCGTGTACGACCATGAGGATGCAGGGTCCCTGAACAACAGGCTGTGTGCTCACACCCACACCTCATGGCTGTGGAGGGGCTGACAGCAGTGGGCTCAGTAGAAGCGTTTCCGGCTGTGGTCCTGCCATTTGTTGTAGAGTATGATCCCAATGACAATGGCGAATACGGAAAACACCAAGGAGAAAAATACAATAAGGAAGAGAGCCAGCCCACTCAGGGGCGTTGGTGGTTCTGTCACTGAGGAAGTAAAAACAACAACAGTAAGGAATGCGGAGCCCACCCTACAGTGGGCCAACAGTCCCTAATTTCTGATGTCCACTTCTGAGGACCCAGACCCCTGACCTCCCTCTTTCCAGGTGGCTCAACTTAAAAATGGAGCAGCAGCCCACCTACTGCTGCCTTGCCTGTAAGAGAACAGATGGGAGGCAGTGCAGGCATTCCTTGTGCCTCACAGGAGCACAGAAGGACTGACAGCTGCAGGTGCCAGTTGTCCCAGACTCTACAGACACTGCAACCTCCTCCCCGAGCACAGGCCACTTCCCAGAATCCCACACTCACTCTCCGGCAGCTTCAGATTGTCCACTGAGGGCAGGAACACGTCTCGATGTAGCTTTTCTTCTTCTGGGGTCCTTACTCCAGTCAGCTCAAACAACTTCAGGGAAATGACATCATGGTTATCTAAAGGAGAACAAAGGGTTACTCCCTTGCCCTCAACAAGAGGGCTTCTGCAGCTCTATCTTGCGTCAAGGCTCTGATATAAGCCTCTCTACCCCATGACAGCAGTGGAAGAAGACCTCTCAGGAAAGTATGGAAACTAACAGAAGGGAGGTGGAACCAAGGCATGGTAATGGGGGCACAAATACAGCAAGCATGTTTTCTCTCATAAGCAGAATGTAGATTTAAATACACAAGTGCAAGGGAGGGACAACCTGGGGGAGGGAAGATCTGCAGGAGGAGCAAGAAGACAGGGTACAGGGGAAGTGAGGATTAGCTAAGGAAATTACATAGTCAATCAAAGTGTCCTGTGAGACCCTCTGATGGTGTATGCCTGCACTTAATTAAAAAAGAAAAAAGCCAAGTGTAGTGGCACAAGCCTGTACTTCTAGCACTGCAAGGCAGAGACAGGAGGACTGGTGCAAACTCAAGGCACTTGGACAACACAGACGCAGGTGAGCCAGGGCAATACACTAAACTCAACAGCATCAACAGCAAAACCCAAACTTCTTTAAAAGTTAAAGCTTCATAATTTCCTTATCTAAAAGAATAAAGAATTGGAGATAGTCTATGTATTCTACTGGTAACTATGCATTGCTTATAGAATTAATTAAAGATAATACTAAAAATAATTAGGGCTAGGGTGATAGATGGTCAGTGGTTAAGAGTGTTTGCTGAGGGCCAGAGTTCAGTTCCCAGCACATATCCCATGACTCCCATCCCATGTAGCTCAAGCTCCAGGGGACCTGGCATCCTCTTCTGGCCTATGCAGGCACCTGCATACACATGTACACACGCGTCTCCTTGTCTGGTTGGTTTTATGAGACAGGCTCTCAGTAGGTAGCATGGGCTGCTGGCCTCAAGCCTGTGACTTTCTAGTCTCGATCTTGTTAATGCTAGGATTATAGGTGTGAGCCCCTGTGCCTAACTCCTCTTTTTTTTTTTTTTTTTTTTTTTGGAGCTGGGGACCGAACCCAGGGCCTTGCGCTTGCTAGGCAAGCGCTCTACTAACTCCTCTTTTTTAAAGTTTTTGTTCTTGTTGGGTTTGGGCTTTTTAAAATTTTGTTAGTTTGAGACAGGGTCTTTTTATGTAGCCCGTGTTGTTCTAGAACTTAGAGATTCACCACTCCTGTCTGCTGAAAGCTGAGACTAAATGGCCTTCAGGCTGTTCCGATCTCTAGGCTTGTAAGGTTTCCTGCTGCAGAAGTAGTGTCAGCTCACTCTTTTTTTTTTTTTTTTTTTTTTTTTTTTGGTTCTTTTTTTCCGGAGCTGGGGACCGAACCCAGGGCCTTGCGCTTCCTAGGCAAGCGCTCTACCACTGAGCTAAATCCCCAACCCAAGTGTCAGCTCACTCTTGATGAAGCTCTGCTCCCTTCAGTGGGGACTGACTTACTTCCTTTGAGGACAGCAGTTGCCAGAGGCCAATTTTTGAGTGTGTTTGTTATCAGAGCATATCCACAGCTCCTTGGTCTGACACAATCTTCAACCTTTGTCTAGAAAATGTTTGTGCTGTTGGAACTAAGTTTAAACTACAGGACAGGATAAAAAGCCAGGGTAGGCCAGGCACAGTATCATGCACGTAATCTCAGCACATGGGAGGCCAAGACAGAAAGAACCAGAGGTTCGAGGCTAGCCTGGACTACACAGCAAGTTCTAGGCCAGCCTGGGCTGCATAGACCCTATCACAATACAAAGTAAAACAAAGAAACAAATAAAATATCAAAGAAGGGCTGGAGAGATGGCTCAGCAGTTAAGAGCACCCGACTGCTCTTCCAGAGGTCATGAGTTCAATTCCCAGCAACCACATGGTGGCTCACAACCATCTGTAAAGAGATCTGATGCCCTCTTCTGGTGTATCTTAAGACAGCTACAGTGTACTTATATATAATAAATAAAATAAATCTTTAAAAAAAAAATATCAAAGAAGCTATGCAGAAAACTGACCTTCCCTTTATTTCCTTTCTTTTTTGAGACGGTGTCACTCTGTAGCTCAGACTGTCCTGACTGTTAGGCTCCTCTTTCTTTTCTTCCTTCCTTTAGGCAGGTCTATATAGCCCTGGCTGTCCTAGAACCCATTATGTTGACCATGCTGGCCTCAAACTCGGAGACCCCCCTACCTTGGCCTCCTCCTCCTCCTTTCTCTTGCCTTTCTGTTCTTCTTTCTTTCAGAACTAATGTTCTACAGTGTAGACATCAGAGCCTGGATCAGATGAGAGCTAGCTGAGCTTTCTCAAGGAGTTCTTGAATTAAAAAACACACACACACACACACACACACAAAACCCAAACAAACAAACCAGACAATGCGGGGTGTGGTGGTGCGTGGCTATAATTCCAGCACATATAAGGTTGAGGCAGGCTACATCACTAGCTCAGGGCATGGGTACAAAGCAAGACTGTCTCAAAACTAAAATAACTAAAATGTGAATAAACCAACAAACAAAAAGCCAACATTAATGACCACAACAAAACTAGACTTCTACAGGTTAGAAGTTTATAAATTTTTAAAAATTGGCTGCCTAGGCCAAAACTAAGTGTGGTGCTGTATGTCAGCCACAGAAGTAAGGAGCTGCAGTGCTGGTGAACTCGGCCCAGCCAGAGGAGGACGAAGACAGTGCACTGTGCATAGGGGGAAGCAGACACCACAGGTCAGAACAGAGCCAGGGCAAGGCTCTCTCCAGCGTGGACCAGTGCAGATGGCACAGTAGACATTTATAGTACCAAGAGCAGCATTATAGTACCAGGAGGAGGCAGATGGCTAGCAGACTTGTACACAAACTTCATTCAAACATCTGAACAGAGAGAGAGAGAGGGAGAGGGTTCGGGGTTGGGGTTGGGGTTGGTTAAGAGGGGGTGACAGAGTCAGGGAGCAGCTTCAAGAAGGGAAGCTAGGCACAGCAGCCAGAGCCGGGAGAGGGGCACAGGCCGGAGAGCTGGGCAGACAGGCGCGCACACTGCTGGAGGGCAGCTCAGGATACAGCTGTCCCAAAGGAGCCTGGGTGGAACTTTGACAGATTCAACAGAAGTGTGCAGCATTCCTAAACCATCTGAGTGGCTTCCCACAGCTCTCTATCTAGCTGTCCTCTGAAGGGCCTCACCAAGTCTGGGGTCCTGACAAAAGGGGTCAACTGAGGCTCAGGAAGAAAGAGCAGTGCAGTACCAGAGAGATCCCCAGTGATGGAGGATGTGCCGAAGTAATAGCCCCGGGGGAGCCGCACCCCAGGCATCTCGATGCAGTCCCTCCACTCATGTCGGCCATCGATGTCCATCATTATCTGAAGCAGAGCAGAGACCAGGGTCAGCCACCGGAGCAGAGGCAGGACACACCACCAGCTGCTCCAAGACGGGACTCACCGTCAGATGCCTCTTGACATAGCGAATCACAAGGAAGGTGTCATAACGGATATTTCGGACAATGGCTGTGCAGCCCCCCAGCTCCGTGGGCCGCCCGTCCCGCTCATGATCATAGCTGAGGGAGCCGTTGTTCACCATGGCTGAGATGTAGGGGAATACCCGCTGGAACACAGGGAGCAGAGAGCAGACAGGAAGAAGACTCAGCACTGCCTGCACTACTGAACCCCCTGCCTCATCTTAAGCAGCCCACCCCCAACAGGACCCACATACAGATGATCATGCACAGGGCGCATGGACTCAGGGAGCACGGACTCCACACTTGATGTTAGTCCACACTCTCCAGACCAGGGTAGACCTGAAGTGGCCCTGCAGGATGCTGGGGTCCACTCTACTCCCAGCGATCACTGTTTGGTACTGCAAAGCAAGTCTCTTCCACATGGATAGCTACTTTTCTCCCCAGCTGCTGCTTGAAAAAAAGGAAAATCATCGCCCAGGTCTCCACTTCAGCCCTAGCCCTCTGCCCAAGTGAAGTGTTTGGCACACAGCAGGCATTCTCAAAAATACGTTTGAGTGGTCAGGGAATCTTTCTAGTCTGGATAGCTCCTTTCTGACCCTAAAATCCTGCCAGTATTTGATGTTAACTGATTCCAGAAAGCACTGCTAGGACAGGCTCTGGGGGGCTTCTCTAGCCACAGCCACTGTTCTTAGTCAAGACGTCCAGCATCCGCACATAACCTCCCCCAAAGATACCAACAGTGAGAGGGCAATGTTTCACATGTAGGAAAACTTAAAAATGTCCATGTTACCTACTTGGGTTCCCACTACTTAAGAGATGCCTTCTCTCCACAGAGCGGTGTAAGCAATTCCTCCTCTAAACTGGTGAGCTAACCATTCCAGAATGATCCCAGTGCAAGTCAATGCAGAGAGGTTGAGTGATGAAGGGGGAAGGGAAGATGAGGCATGCGCTTCTTGGACAAGCTCCACACTGTTCCAGACAGTCAACATGCAAGGTAGAAATGCAGTCAAGACCAAATACTCAGAACTCCTGAGACAACAGCCACATGGACTCTGAGCAGCCAGAAACGTCAGCTGGATGGTGAAAATCAGGGGTGAGCACAGTGAGTCAAGAGCCCAGTACCTGAACTCCTGGGGAATAGCGCCTCTTCTGGGCCTGAGTGGGTCCAGCAGGTTAGTACAAAACAAGATAGGACACAGAACACAGAACACAGGAGACCCAGTCAGAAAGAGACAGCCTTGGGAGAGCTATGACCCTGCTGTGGTAGACGAATTAGCAGCCAAAATCCTCACACAGAATTTCAGGGTCCACAAAGGGCTCCCAGCAAACTCTTGAAGCTCTCACTATATATACAAAGTACCTGCCCAGGTGCCTGCACACTGCTGTGAGGCTGTCCGGCTACCTGATATCAGACTCTCAAGGAGCATACTACAAAGACCTCTCTACTGCATGGAGGGAGGGACCTGGGGCTTTCAGCAGCTTTGTGAAACAAAACATCTTGCATTACCCGAACACAACTGGGTTATGTCTCCCAGACCACTGTATGCCTACAGCACAGAGGGGAAAGAGAAACCAAACAAAACCAGAAAAAAAGTCAACTCTTCCAAATTTGAGATGTCTTGTTGTACTGGCTGGTTTTGTGTGTCAACTTGACACAAGCTGGAGTTATCACAGAAAAGGCGCCTCAGTTGTGGAAATGCCTTCACGAGACCCAGCTGTAAGGCACTTTCTCAACTACTGGACAAGGTGGGAGGACCCAGTTCATTGTTGGTGGTGCCGTCCCTGGGCTGGTGGTCTTGGGTTCTAAAAGAAAGCTGAGCAAGCCAGGGGAAGCAATCCAGTAAGAAACTTCCCTCCATGGCCTCTGCATCAGCTCCTGCTTCCTGACCTGCTTGAGTTCCAGTCCTGACTTCCTTTGGTGATGAACAGCAGTGTGGAAGTGTAAGCTGAATAACCCTTTCCTCCCCAACTTGCTTCTTGGTCATGATGTTTGTGCAGGAATAGAAAACCTGACTAAGACAAATTGGTACCAACATAGTGGGGTATTCCTATGACAACCTGACCATGTTTTGGGGCGGACTGTGGAAGGACTTTGGAACTTTGAGCTAGAAGAGCTATTGGGATGTTAAGAGCTTCTGTAGGAGCTTCGAAGATAATGTTGAGAACAGTGCAGAAGATGGAGGCCTGGCTTGTGAAATTTCAGAGGGAAGATTAAAGACTCTTATCAGGGCCATGTTGTTTTGATTGTGAAGATTCTGTGGTTTTGGTTAGCTGGGGAAGAAGAATCAGTGATTAACAAGATACCAGAACTACTAAAGCAAACCTTTGAGTTACCGTGACTATTGATGCTGGTCAGCTGGAGCTAAGAAATTAGTGGTAATTAAGAAGAGACCAGCATCACTGAGGTGAAATCATCTGGAAAGTGCTTTCTCAGAGCACAAAGAGGCTGTGTTCCAGAGATAGCCAAGGTTGTGCCTCGTGCTGTGGCTTGGTAATGTGTGAGAGTCACCCAGGTGGTACTGGTTTTGAAGGGGTCATGAAGAGCAGCTGAGGCTGGGCACTGTGAGAGGCCATGGAAGGCCACTGGTGAAGGTGCAGCCTCAGTTGCAGTTGATGGCCCAGGACTGAAGGGATCATGCAGAGGACTTGAGGCCTGGCACCATGAAGAGAGCCTGTGAGAGGCTATATTGGTGAAGCCTAGTTGCAATGGAAGACAGCAGCATTTTGGAGACGCCAGTACCATGAGATGACCACCAAGAGCAGCAGCAGCAGTGGAGAACAGGCATCTGGAGCCTAGAAGACAAGGTGTGTGCTACAAAGGGCAGAGCTGGAGAAGTGACTCAAGGCCTTGGAGGAGCCTAGAAGATCGTAAGTGGATCCCAGACATTGAACAGTTAGTTTGATTTTGCTTTTGATTGTGACTCTGCCCTGATAATTTTCTCCCTTAAAGTAAGAAAGTATTTTAGTGGAGCCCACAGTTAAGAGACTTTGCATTGTAAAAAGACTTTGAACTTTAAAATATATTAGATATTTTAAAGGGATTGAAATTTTAATATGTAAAGACTATGGGACTTCTAAAGTTATTTAGATTTTGGGGATCAATAAGAAAGTAAGAGTTGAGGCTTAATAGTGATGTTTGTGTGTCAAGTTCACAAGGGGTCAATTGTACTGGCTGGTTTTGTGTGTCAACTTGACACAAGCTAGAGTTATCACAGAAAAGGAGCCTCAGTTGTAGACATACCCTTTATGAGACCCTGGGTTCTATAAGAAAGCAAGCTGAGCAAGCCAGGGGAAGCAAGCCAGTAAGTAACATCCCTCCATGGCCTCTACATCAGCTCCTGCTTCCTGACCTGCTTGAGTTCCAGTCCTGACTTTCTTTGGTGATGAACAGCAACAAGGAACTGTAAGCTGAATAACCCTTTGTCCCCAACTTGCTTCTTAGTCATGATGTTTGTGTGGAAATAGGAACCCTGACTAGGACACTTGTACTGCTCAGGTCTCAAGATACAGCTCTTGCCCAGAAGACAAAAACTCTACTGTACGAGACCATAAAATTAACTCTAATCCAAAGGGATCATTTGCCCTCTAATTGAGCCTCACGGACATACATCCCAAATAACTGTTGTCACTCTGACCTACAACAGGGAAAGTCTCCGTGGGAGCGCGGCAGCACAAGCTTAGAAAGTCACTGGCCAAGCTTGAGGCTCTTTAGCTTTGCCTCAGCAGATCTCCACAGCTCTCAGCCACCAGCCCTGAGAGAAGCCTCACATGCTCAGCTCAGCCCAGTTCATAGGAGTGTGGGGGAGGGGCTCCCAAAGCATGCACTCCTCTCCTCCTCAGTAAAGCCAACTATGCTAAGAGTCAGTACTGTTTGAAATGCTATGGTCCAGTGGGAAATATTCCACCAGCAATAACTGCTCTGGAAAAAAAGAGGCACTAGCAGCCGGTGAGAGAACTGTGCTCTGGGTGGGGCCCAGGTGGTCAGAAGGACGGATGTAAGAAAGAGACTGGTGGGAGGCAAGGCAGAGCATGTCAGGGCACGTCAGCCTCATGGACCAAGGTAGGGGAGCCCCTCCACCCCCCAGGAGCTTCCCAGCAGTTGTGAATCACCAGCATAACCTATGTGCTACAGGACCCCGAGGGCCATGTAGTCCATCAGTGGATGATTAAGCCACCATAAAGTTACTCTTATGCAACTGTCATTTAGAGCAAGGTAATTGCTAGCGTATTATTAGGTAATTCTCAGAAATGGGTTCTGAGAAAGCTTGTTACTTCAGTGAACAATTAAGGAAAGGAAGGGATTAAAAAGTGCCCTAGGGTCCTCTGATGACCCCTAGATTCGCCTTATTCATCACTTCCAATCACACGATTAACTTAGAATTTTAGAATGCTTAGGACAGCAATCCTTTGGCAAGGCTACCCAACTCTTCCTAAGGCTGGTGTGACAGCAAAAGTCAGGCAGGAAGCTGTGTCCAAGTTGCCCTGGAGGAGCCTTTCATCTGTGTACACATGAGGGTACTCCAGTCAGGGAATTTCGCAGCAGTCTAGAATGGGGCTGGGGTTCACTCTTGGTTTTGTTTCTCTGAGGCATTTGTGCAGCCCTGGCGTCATCAGACCGTGTATCCAAGGGTGACTGAATTCTCTACCTGCACTTCCGAGGTGCTAGGAATAGAACGCTGCCTTTGCCAAGTCCACAGCAGGCTAGGGATCAAACCTAGGGTTTCCTGCCTGCTATGGAAACACTGAGCTACATCCAGGAAGACTGTGACGCACGAAGTGACACTGAGCCCATGACTCCATCGCTTCCATCTGTAGCTTCAGCAGCTCACGCTATGGCAAGGCGGGCGTCTCATGCCTGATTTCAGAGTCCCCAAAATAAGGAATTCCCACCTATTGTCCAAGTGAATACTGACTATAGCACAGGAAAAGCTTCCAAACCTTGTACCACTGGAACCACTCATATTTTTTTTTTTAAAAGATGCTCTGAAGCATTTGCTCATTAACAAGATACTCAGGATTCTTCCTTGGACCCCTCCCACTCTCAGGACCACCCCACTCTCAGGACCCTCCCATTCTCAGGACCCTCCCACTCTCAGGACCCTCCCATTCTCAGGACCCTCCCACTCTCAGGATCCTCCTACTCTTTGGACCTTTCCCACTCTTGGGAGTTTCCTCACTTTTCTTAATAAGTCAACTTCTGCTTTAGAGAGAGATGGTAGGGGAGCTGGAGTGTAGCTTAGATGGTAGGATGCTTGCCTGGCATGCACAAGGCCTTGGGTTGGGTGCTCAACCCCACATAAAACTGAGCATGACTGCATATGCCACAGTCCACAGTCATCCTTGGTTACATAGAAAACTCTAGGCTAACTCCCTGTCTCCCCTAACATACCCCCAAAAAGATACTCATGAACTTTTGGTGTTGTGGATTCTAAGAGTGTACAGGTCCAAAGCACATAGGGTGGATGCCTAACAGAAAAGCGCATGGAGGGTCTGCCTCTGGAAGCTGAGGCTGGGTCCTAATCATCCCACACTACCACAGCTGCACACCTTCGCAATGTGTGACCTCTACGTCATATCCTTATTGGAATACGTGGAGATGCTGTGTAGAGGTTACAGGGTTAACCATGGGAAGAAGAGATGGGTGGACAACTTGGCACAGTGCCTGTCATTCAGGAGGAAGTCAACAAAACTACAGTCAATTAACAGTTGAATAAATGAATTTTTACATTAAATGTTGTTCAAAGCCAAACATGCATGATCTAGGGGAGTAATCTCCTTGGCTCACATAGACCAGGAAATTGTCTAGAAACATTTGGGAATTAATAGGCTCAGTCTCTTCCTCTTTTTAAAAAGTTGCACTTTAAATATGTTCAAATGCAATGAAAAGGTCATCTATGACACCGAGATACCAGAAGGTGAAGAAGTGTCTAACTTCCTAAAATAAAGCACACTTGAATATTCTTAGCAAACAGGGAAAGTCACTTCTCGGTTCAGAATCTTGGGTGGAAAGCCTGTAGTGCCAGATCTCCAAGTTCATCAACTGGCACAAGATAGCCACTCTTCCAGGGCAGTGCTTCCCAACCTAAGCCTGCTACGAACTGCCGAGCTGTGCTCCCAAAACTCTGCGATGGGAAGCACGGGGTGGGGAGAGGAGAGGAGAGACAAGAGAAGGCTACACAGCAGCTACTGTCAAGCTGGCTGCCAATCAATCTAGAAGGGTGAGTAACAGCGGTGGCGTTTAAGAGGTCATGTTTTCAGTCCTCTCAGTCCTGTGAGCCAGCAACACCATCTTCCTTACGGAATCACTTCATTTATTTACTTAGCAGGAAGAGGGCAGAGGACAACTGGAGGGAGCTGCTTCTTCTCTCCTTTCACCTTTTGGGTCCTGGAGGTCAAACTCACTTGGTGACAGGCACCTTTGAGCCAGTGTCCTCGTGGTAGGAGAGAACATTGGTATTCAGGAATGTACTTAAGGCATGAAACCAAGTGGCTGAGCTCCAGAGCCTTGTCTCAGTCGTAGTGTGTGTGACACTAGTAACCCATCATATTCTTGAAGGAAGTCTCAGCAAGTATGGTGGGTACCTATGACCCCAGGACTGCCACAGTTACAGACCAAGATACAAAGTAAGACCCCATCCATTTTAAAATCCTTAAAAAAAAAAAAGTCAGGTATGTAAACAGCATGCTTAGGAACTCTAAAGCACAAAGACATCTGACATCTGAGGATGGTTCCAGATTAAAGACTAAGAGTAGGCAGCGATATGGCTCAATGGGGAAAGGAGCTTGCTGCCAAGCCTGACAACTAGAGTTTGAGCCCTGGGACCCACAGGGTGGAAGGAGAGAACCAATTCTAACAACTGTCCTCTGATCTCTACACGTATGCACTCCGCCATACACAAAATAAATGAGAACACATGCTCTAATGGCTCAACAAATGTCCATGGGCCTTGGGTTTTCTTCTGCTAAAGGACTCAGAGGAGCACTAAGGACACCCGAGTGAGGCCTGAAGACTAGCAGCAGTGAACTCACCATTTATAACTCCTCTGTTTTGACCACTAAGCTGGGAACAGACCTTGCTTTTTTAGGAAAAACACACAGGTATTTGACTAAGGAGGCAACGTTTAACAATTACTCTTCACTAGCTGAGGAGAAGAAAATGCTCCCATGTGAGCAAGTGCGGTTATGCCAGGACATAAAGGACACAGGCTGGGGGCACAGTGACACACGACTATAATCCCAGCTACTCAAGAGGCTGAGGCAGGAAGAGCACCTAGGACCAGAAGTTTGATACCAGCCTGGGTAGTATCAGTAGATCAGTAACGGATTACCAATCTATAGATCTGAGACTTTTATCAGAATCTGAATCTGACATTCATGCTCTTAGGCTCCCAGTCTCGTAGTTATGTCTTTAGACAGTTGCTGAATGGGATGACATTTTCTTTGTAAAAAGAGGCCTATACACATTCGTCTTTTTTCCTGCTCCGTGGTAACAGAACAAATGGCTCCTCCACTAGGTGCTGCTAGGAGGGGGCCTCCTCCTGAGAAGTACACGTGAGCCCTCAGATAGGGGATGCAGTGCTTGCCACAGCCTCTGGCTGCACCTGTCCCTTTTGTAGGCCCTACAGGCCCTACAATGCTCTTCAGCTAGCCCTTCATGCAGGAACAGAAAGGACCCCAAGTACCTGAGCAGAAGTCATGCTCCTCAGAGCAGGCAATAATCAAAGCTGAGACACATGACTGTATGAGCGCCAAACCCATCAGTCTCCTGCTAGGTGACTCTGACCTCCTCTCTTGGCTCCTCAAAGGTTATGGGAAAACCAGGTCCCCAAATGATGCTTATACACTTGGGCATCATCATTATCTAAGAAACTTTTAAAAAAGGAGTCCCGTCTAAGTGTTACAACAAGAAAACTTAAGAAGTCAGAGTTCTTTGAACAAGATTTCCCTAGACGGTGGTAGAACACGCCTCAGAAGGCAGAGGCAGACGGATCTCTAAGTTAGAGGTCAACCTGGTCTACAGAGCAAATTCCAGGACAGCTAGGGCTACATGGAGAAACCCTGTCTCAGAGAGAGGGGAGGGGAGAGGGGAGAGGGGGGAGGGGGAGAGGGGAGGGGGGAGAAGAGAGAGGGGAGAGGGGAGAGGGGAGGAGAGGGGAAAGGGGAGACAGAGACAGAAAGAGACATAGGCCAGAAATAAAAATACCAAGTGAGATTAGTTTATCAAGAAAAGGACTAAGGGAACACAAAGTGTGCACATGTGTGTAGGTCTGTGGTGTTCATGTGTGTGGGTATGTTAGGGACTGAGCTCTCCACTTTCTGGACATGAGTTCTATCACTATTTCCTCAACTTGAAATGTGTTTTTTAAGAAATTAGAGTTCATTTTCTTCCAGTTAAAAGGAGGAAACCAATATATAAGGAGAGAGCCTGGACCACAACGTCCAGGCTCACCTGATCAAGGCAGACTGGGGAGCTGTTCCCCTCACTCTTGGCTGCCTCTCCCTCCCATGCGTGAAGATCAAATGTGTCACAGACAAAACGACGGCCTAGCCTGCAACAGCTTTGCTCTTCTGTGTGGTCATTCTGAAAGTTCCTTGCCACTAGACTCTGGCTTCAACTGAACAAAGACATCTGTACTACCAAGTTCCTCCAAGTGTTCACCAACATCTGGGTTCACAGGAAAAACATGGCCTTCAGTGGACGGGCTCCTAGGGCCAAAAGCCTATGGACTCATCTTTCAACCACGTCTAAATCAGCAGCAACAAAGAGATATCGTCCATGTACCACTTGATCCACCCAAAGTGGGTTCCGGTATGTGATAATTAAAGTGATTATCATAACATCAGAACATTTTTTTTTCTTTTCTTTTTCGGAGCTGGGGACCGAACCCAGGGCCTTGCACTTGCTAGGCAAGCGCTCTACCACTGAGCTAAATCCCCAACCCCAACATCAGAACATTTTTTTTTTTAAGATTTATTCATTTATTATATATAAGTACACTGTAGCTGTCTTCAGATACACCAGAAGAGGGCATCGGATCTCTTTACAGATGGTTATGAGCCACCATGTGGTTGCTGGGAATTGAACTCATGACCTCTGGAAGAGCAGTCGGGTGCTCTTAACCGCTGAGCCATCTCTCCAGCCCCCATCAGAACATTTTTAACCACTCCCTAACTCTGTGCTCACTGGCAGTTACCCTTCACCTCCCTATTTGAGAGTCCCAGCTCTGGACAACTCCTGTCTACCTTATCTCTATAGATCTGACCATATTTCATAGGTACAAGCTCACGAGATAAGCATGACTCTCTTATGACCCTCTGGGCACAATGTACAAGCCTTTCATACAAACTTTTATTTCCCTCGGCTACACATACACAAGTGGATTCACCGGATTAGAGAATCTCTTTAGCAGTCAGAAGAAATGCCTGCTTTCCAACTGTATCATTTTACATCCCCACAAGTATCAGTGGGTTCCAAATGACCGCCACATCTCTGAACTTGTGCTCTGTTGCTGTGAGGATTTCACTGTGGTCTCATCTGTGATTCTCTAAGTTAATGACGTAGAACATCGGTTCATGTTAATTGGCCATCCATTTATCTTCTTCACATAAACTCTACTCAGCCCACGTGCCTATTATTGTATTGGCTTGTCTTTTATTAACTTGTAGTTGGCCGTTCTTTATATAGCAAGCAATGGATTTCTACTAAGGTTTGGATAGATTTTCCTCCACTCTACAGGTGATCCTACTTTCTTGGTATGCCCAGTGTTGGGCTCTTGTGCACATGAGGCAAATACTCTTCTGAGAGACAACACCAGCCCTACTCCTGACAGTATGCTTTGAAGCACTTAGATTATTACTTTAAAAAATTAATTTTAGGGGTTGGGGATTTAGCTCAGTGGTTAGAGCACTTGCCTAGGAAGCACAAGGCCCTGGGTTCAGTCCCCAGCTCCGAAAAAAAGAACCAAAAAAAAAAAATTAATTTTAGAGCTGAGCATAGTGGTGCATGGGAGACAGAGGCAGGCAGATCTCTGAGTTAGAAGAAGACAGCCTAGTCTGCAAAGTGAGTTCCAGGATAGCCAGGGCTACACATAGAAACCCTGTCTTGAAAAACCAAAAAAGAAAAAGAGAAATGTAGGTATCTGCGTGGTCTTCCTGCATGCATGTCTGTGCACCACATGCATCCAACAGATGTCAGAAGAGGGCACAAGCTGCATAAGTAGTTATGGACAGTTGTGAGCCACCATGTGGGTACAGGAACTGAACCTGGGTCCTCTATAAGGCCTGGTGCTTTTAACTGCTGAGCCAGCTCTCCAGCCCCAGGTTCTTCCTTCTGGTGAAGTCCAGTTTCCCTGTGCTTCTTTTTGTCATTTCTGCTTTTGTTACCAAATCTAAGAAGCTGAAGTCCCAGAGGCAGAGATTCTAGAGCCAGCTCTGTGACCTGTGTGACCCCACTCAGCTCTGCAGACTTCCTTCTGCTCTTCAGTCTTACTCACAGGGCAAAGACGCTAACAGTTGAAACAAAGAGTTGCTACAAGTAAATAACAAACAATGCCCTGCACCCTTGTATGAGTAAGCAGAGTAAACCACACCATTGAGAAAGTACATCTGAGCTTATCCTCTGAGACGGCCCCAGTTGGTTGGGAGTGGACTAAACAGAAGCTCAAAGAACTTGAAATCACATATACGAAAATACCTAATGTCTCTTCTCTCTAGAAAGAAATCAATGGACAGGGAATGAGTGAATGGATTCTAGCACCAAAAGGGTAAGCTTCAGGACAGGGAGACCCTACAAAGGCTGTGGCCTTGAACAACACAGCTTCTCTAGTCTGTTCATTCACTGGGAAAGAGGAGTCACACTGTAAATGATCTAACAGCCCAACTAACAAGCACTCGGGCACACAGCCTCAGTGTGGCTAGTGTGCCTAAGAGGGATGCAAACAAACAGGAACACTGAAGCTCATGCAATGTGGGACACAGCGAGGCGTTGGCTGCCTTTCTCCTAGCCTCTGTATGAAGATCTGTACTTCCTATCTTCCCTGTCCCTTCCCAGAATGCCTTAGTACATGCCTTCCCTCTCCATGGACCACTGGCTCCTTATCCTTCAGACTTCAATTTAAATGCCTTGTCCTGGAGAAAGGCTCCATTACTGCTGCCCCACCAAGGACAGCCCACTGTGTCCTCTCAAAGGACCCCCAGAGTCTCCAGAAATCTTCACACTACAGAACACAGAGGTGATGCTGGTCTTGCCCCGGCATCTAGCAAGGGTCTGATGGGCCTAAAACAACAAGGAGCCAGAGGAAACAGAGACACAGTTCTAACTGATCCACAACAGAAGGTTACTCACCTAACCCAGGTCTCACTTTTCCAGCTCCTCTAAAAGTGACCTCGGGAGATTCTGACTGCCACATCTGAGTGTGGTACACACAGTAGTCACTGTCACATTTTGCATGTGTTTCTGATAAGTCTTTGTGGGGAGTGAGTGGTCTCCATCCCCAACCCAGCCCTGCCTTCTGAAGGGTACCCAGGACAGCTTGTCAGCAGCTTTCGACCACCTCAGGGCAGCGCCACAGGAAAGGAGGATACAGTCCTTGCCAGTAGAAGGCAGTACTGAAGAACCTCAGAGATAGTTAATGTCTCTGCACTGTCTAGACACTGGGCTCCATCAGGATGCTTAGATCTGAGGCAGGTACGGTGGCCCCATTCACAAGCCTAGGACTCAGAAGGCTGAGGACGAAGAGCTCAGGTAACTCCAGGCCAGCCTGGGCTACATAGTGAGGCCTTATTATTATAAATAAGTGTATCAGTTTCATCAACTTCTGTTACTCAACCCTTTCTTGTAAGAGATGGGAACTGCTGCTGGAGAAGATAAAGATGCTGGCAACGCAGGGCAAGTGGTAGGAGAGTCCACAGTGATGCTTCAAGTCTGGAGCACCCATCTTTCCCCTTGCTCTGGCCTCAACCCAGAAGCCAAGACAGCACCACTCAACCCCAGAGGCTGCCTTACAGCAATGCATGAGAAGCTGCTGGCACAACAGGAAAACACCCAGTGTGACCAACAGCTGTCCCTGAAGGAGAGCACCCAGTGTCCATAAGTAGTTATGGACAGTTGTGAGCCACCATGTGGGTACAGGAACTGAACCTGGGTCCTCTATAAGGCCTGGTGCTTTTAACTGCCGAGCCAGCTCTCCAGCCCCAGGTTCTTCCTTTTGGTGAAGCCCAGTTTCCCTGTGCTTCTTTTTGTCATTTCTGCTTTTGTTACCAAATCTAAGAAGCTAAAATCCCAGAGGCAGAGATTTTCTCTCTAGGAAAAGAAAAAGAAAAAAGAAAAAAGAAAACTGCCAAGAACATCATCCTCTGAAGGTCAATGGGAACCTCACTGTCTCTCACATTCCCTCCTGTACTCTGCTCCTAGGGGAAGGGCTATGGTCAGTAGACATGCCCTAGCTCTGACACTTGCCATTACCTCGTGCTGCTTCTCCTCATTGGGATAGGTGTCTACAAACACCCCCAGCCCCACAAATTTGTCCATGTTTCCAAACACAGGCCCTAGAGAGAGAGAACAGATGATGAACAATGACATACAGCCAAGAGCAGACAAAGGGAGAGGATCTTACACGGCAGAGCACAGGGTGATATTCAAACAGCTCCAGGTATTTCCTGAGATGAGTACACACACATGAAAGCACCCAGCAAGGGACCTACATCCGGGTCCATGAGCAGGTATGGAAGCTTGCTGCTAAGGCAGGAAAAGGGGAGGCTACTTTAACCTTGTTAGCACTCTACTCCAAACAGGTTGCTAAGGCTCCCCTATCTACAGAATCCTGCTTCACAAACACTTGGTGACAATTATGCCCCCAAGAGAGAACTGAATTCCCAAGTTCTACCTCTTGCAAGAGACCAGGTCAAATCAGGTTCAGCCTGCCATCTACTTGGAGCACCGGCTCCAACAGCAGCAAGGACAACAGAGAATTCTCTCTTGACTCGTGCTGAGATCTGTAAGTGCATATGTGCCCAGAAGAAACTAGCACACCAGCCTCCAGTGTTCCGGGAGAGTGCATTCAGCCAGCCAGTGGCCAGACTTCACAGGAAAACCCAGGAGGAATCAACAAGCAAGGACTCACCCAAGGATGAGCCAAGTTCAGACTGCTTAGGACTCAGACCCTACTCTACAATAGGTTAATATTCATTCACAGATACCACGGGAGAGGGAAAACTTGAAGGAAAGGCCTGTCTCAAAAAGAGGAGACAGGAATAAATAGGCCTGCTACACCCATGTGGGTGCAACCCAGGGTCCCTAATACCTGGCTGCATTCGGTCCTTTGTGTACCAGATTGCCAAGCCGTCTCCATGCAGATTCTTCTTCCCTTGGCCGTGGATCTTGAAGTGCACCTGCAGTTCCCAGTCTTTCAGGAAACATGGCTGATATGAGGAAGACAGGTGTAAGACAGGAACATCAACCAGAAGCCCATAAAACCCTCAGAAGTGGTCTAGACTTAGAAAGCGGCTTTGGTAACACACTCAAAGCTAAAATGAAATCTGAGACTTGGAAAGTACTCTGTCAAAAAACTAGAGGCAGGGTCACTCAACTGTTTAAGGGACTCTGTATAAGAGGCAGACAAACCACCCAATTATCTTCTCATCTTCCGGCAGAAACAGGAATCTGGAAAAGGCACATCAATTTGCTGTGATCCTTCATCTACCCGGAAGTACAACTGGATAAAGGTGATTGAACTAATACCTGTTTGCAACTTAAGGTTATTTTTCTGACAGAAAGACTCTAAAAAGTGGGGCTTCCAAGAAAAGTCAAAATCTCATTTGTTTAAAAAAATAAAAATAAAGAAAGCTAAGTCCTACACAGAGGTTTCCGGAGATAATTAGCAGATGTTATTGAAGAACTCTAATTAGCTAAAGCTGGAATTCAGCCAAGCTGAGGGGCAAGCCTGAGTTCCCAGGAGAACAGAAGAGTAGAGTAAGTTACGTCCCCCAACCTTTGTGCCATGGCTAGGAAGGATAAATGTGCCAGAGGCAAACACTAGCTTCTTCTGGGACAGCCTCTTGGGGCTGGGGATATTAGGAGAGAGGTGTCATTCAGACTTCTGAGTTTTGTAATTGTATGCCAAAATCTTATAAAAAGGGAGGTGATGAGAGGCTGGCTAAGTGTGTGACATAGTTGTAGTGTTTCCAGGAGAAACGGGGTGAGTAGTCTGGGGAGGCATCCAGTTAAACTCTGCTGTGAAGAAAGAAAGGAAGGGTTGGCTGGGCTCTGCCAAAGGCTTTCCAAATAGATTGTTCTGGGCCTTGAGCAACACACTGCTTCATCATGTTCAGTTTTTCGTTTTTAATTTCTGGGACATCAGCCAAAAGACCTGGTGTTAGGAGTAGAGAGTCACAGTGGAAAGGGGGTGGACGCTTTCTCACTTAGCAGGGAGCCCTGGTGTCTCCAACAGTCTGCTCTATTCTGTCTTTCCATGTTGAGTTATCTCGCTGCTGTTACATTTAGCTTTCAGGACAAGCTCAAAGCTGTCCTGTAGACGGCAGGTAGTACAATGGCCCTGCAAAAAGGGCAGGCCCAAGAAGCCCACACTAAGTCAACAGGTAGTTGCAGCTAATTCTTGACCATGGGTATCATCTATACGGTTTTGCTCCTGGTGATTTTTTTTTTTTTTTTTTGGCTCATGGTAATTTTTAAGAGTGGCTCTGAAATTTCACTGCATGTTTGAAATCCCAATAGCTAAATCAATAGTGGTGGCTCACACGTTTAATCTCAGCATTAGAGAGGCAGGGGCAGGTAGATCTCTGAGTTCAAAGCCAGCCTGGTCTCTACAGAGCACGTTCTAGGACAGCCATGGCTACACCGAGACAGCCTGTTGCAAAAAAAAACAAAAAGAAACAAAAGAGGAACAAAAAAGAAAGAAAAGAGAGTATGGTGAACAAACTGCTCCAAGAAAGAGAAAAAGAAAGAGAAAAGAAAAATAGGAAAGAAACCTAATGAGTAAGTTGTGCCCTATTCTAACTCAATCAGCATCCTGGAGTAGACCCCAGACATAACTCCAGTGGAAGCCAAATCTGAGAAGTGCTTGCTCAAACCATGCATCTTAAAACAGTTCCTTGGTTCATTCTGTTGAGAACATAGGTATCGGAGACTTTTTTTTTTTTTTTTTTTTTTTTTTGAGCTGGGGACCGAACCCAGGGCTTTGCACTTGCTAGGCAAGCGCCCTACCGCTGAGCTAAATCCCCAACCCCGGTATCGGAGACTCTTATATTAAGGTATTAAGCCATGTATCATTCAATAACCCACAAGAGCCCTTCAGTAAAACCAGACGTGTATGTGTGTAAGAACAGCATGCATTTCCATACCCACTGTAGCAAACTGTAGTCTTTCATGCCCCATCTGGTTATACTCTGAGGACTCAGATTGGTAAGTTAAGCAGGTATTACAGGTGGAGATCTGCCCAGAGCTCTCCAAGCTGGACTTAGATCCATCAGTTATCTTCTCCCACGACCCACACTGAGCTCAGTACTACAGCCTAGGTTCCTTTACAACTCTTGGATAGAAAGAAATGAACAGGGAAGAGACACAGTCCCTTTTATGAGATCGGCTCAAAGCATCTACAGCTAATGAGAAAAACCACAGTAAAGTGTAAGATTTTCGCACCCTCATTCACAGGAGTCCAGGAGAAAAAAACACCAAGGATGGCAAAGTCATCCCTGACAGTGACCTGGTTGTGCACGGTCAGCAAGGACCGGGAACCTGACACCTGCAGTCACAGTGCAGCAGTGCCAGGTGCTCCTTCCTGCCATCATTCCTCGAGGAAGAGGAGGAAGCTAGAAAGGGTCCAGAGGACAAGCAAAATGACTGTCATGGCTCAAAGTGACTTTCATACGAAGCAGAAACAAACTCTTGACTAAAACAAGGGAAAGCCACTAGGATTATGGGTGGGACAAATGCACTTTGGAATCCTTTTTAATACTCACTTAAGTGTCTACCAGCAGTGTCTGTCCCACTATGTAGCCCAGGCTGCCACTGAGTTTCTGGGCTTAACTGATCCCCCTACCTTAGACCCCCAAGTAATTTGAACTACAGATGTATAGCACCATATCCAGAGTAGAGAGGTAAGGCAGAAGGATCATAGGTTTGAGGGTAGCCTGGGCTATTAAGTTCAAGAACAGCCTAGGTTACATGCTAAGAAATAAATATATAACAATAACAGCAAAAAGCCAAAAGTTTTCTGTCTAACAAAGTAATTAAGTAAGATTTAAGCTATTAAACTCCAAAGTGTGGTATTTCAGGGTAAGGAGAAAATGAATGATTTGTTCTAACTATAGGGCAATTGAGAAATATCTGATTTCTATATTATGAAGTTCACCGTTATCTGTAAAGACTTTTAGTTTCTTTTTAACGATTTATTTATTTTTAACTTTATATGCATTGGTGTTCTGCCTGCATGTATGTTGTGTGTGGGAGCTGAATGACCTGGAACTGGAGTTGCAGATAGTTGTGAGCCACCTTGTGGGTGCTGGGAATTGAACCCAGGTCTCCAGAAGAGCAGACAATGGTCTTAACTACTGAGTCACCTCTCCAGCCCTCTAAAGACTTTTAATATCTTTAGAAGATGGGACACTGGGAAAAGACAAAATAACGTCGAAGTTATTCTGGACTTTTTAGGACACTGAGGGTCCTAGCACAGGAAGCCTCTTACCACCCGGTTCCACAAGGCACCCTGTTTACTTTGCATATCTGGAGTGAGGCGGATATACTGCGTCATCACCATGGCGTTGCCCATCAGGTTCCACAGCGAAGAACTGCTTGTTCCCACACCTATGGGGAGAGAAATATCAGCTTATATTTACCATCAATTGGTTCACAAAGTCAGACTCCGCCCCCTAAAAAAAACAACAAAAAAACAAAACAAAACAAACAAACAAACAAAAAAACTGGAGCCATTATCTTTCCTCTAGTCTTCATGAATAAATGGTTTTTTTTTCTTTCTGTTTTTTTGTTGTTTGTTTGTTTTTTGTTTTTTGTTTTTTCCGGAGCTGGGGACCAAACCCAG
Organism: Rattus norvegicus; assembly: GCF_021556685.1. Taxonomy (NCBI): domain Eukaryota; kingdom Metazoa; phylum Chordata; class Mammalia; order Rodentia; family Muridae; genus Rattus; species Rattus norvegicus. Next base: position 53,853,146 of record NC_141542.1, read on the forward strand.
GACCTTGCGCTTGCTAGGCAAGCGCTCTACCACTGAGCCAAATCCCCAACCCTTTTTTTTCTTTCTGAAATGGGGGTTGGGGGGTCTCAATATTCTGCCTCAGCCTCCTGAATTCCTGGAACCCCAGGTGCCTGCCGTCACACCAAACTTCCTTTAGCTAAGTCCTTCAGCTTTAGAAGATTCCAATGTACCCTTGGGCTGTCACAGTAACAATAGTTGAGACCTATATGTGTAGGTGAACTTTAGCAAGAATTTTGTCATTTATATCAAAAGAAAATGATCCTGAAAAGCCCATGAGCTTAATCATATTCTTTTAAAAACCAATCTTTCAAGTGTGAAGTCGATTGTCCCCAAGTCCCTTAGCCTAAGTATCTCCAGGGTGAAAAACTCATTTAACATCTAAGTATCAGCAGGGACCAACACTAAGGAGGTACTATGCACAACATGTGAAACAAGGACATCCTAATAACAGTGCATAGCTTTCTGCAGTTTGAATTCTTATTTCCTGCACCCCTATCCACAGCTCCCCGAGAAAAACAAACTTGTATTAAGCTACAGCTACACTAATTTCTCTTCTTTGTAGACAACTATGTCAATTTTCTGACACAGAGCTGTGCTTAGAGACCTAGAAATCCCTGAAGAGAGCAATGCTAACCAGCCTCTTTCATCATCAGGGCTCGCGGCCTGGGCAGGAGCAGGTGTTCTAACCAGCAAACAGACTTTTTTCCCCCACTCCTGTCTCAATCCGACCGAGTTCTACCAGGGTTCTTTCTCATGTTTTTATTTCCAGAGCAGCCACCGCTCCATCCCGGACACAGGCTCATCACTAATGGTCCTCAACCATCCCTCGTTTTTCTCAGTTCTCTCTCCCCATATTTCTGTCCAACTCCAAACACCCCTTCCTCCAAGCCTGACACTGGTGACATCTGAGAGCCCTACTCAGACCTACTAGAAACTTCTAGCGCTCGGAAAGGGGCGGAGGTGGGGGGCGGACCCCTGTCCTTGGGACCTGTGGCTCTTCAAAGGAGCGGAGATCCTCGGGGCGCCCCCTCCCACCCGGTGACTACGACCCCCGAACTCAATCCCGGCTAGGTCCCCAAGCCCTCCCTGCGCGACCACCTCACCCCGGGCGCCTCACCCTGGTAGGGCTTCGACAGCGAGTGCTCCCGTTTCAAGTATTCCACCGCTTGACCCGCCCTGACATGCAGCGGCCCCGGCCCAGACCCAGACCCCAACAGAAGGAGAAAGAGCAAAAGCCTGGCCCCGTCCCGAGCCCACGCGCGCCGCCGCCACCGCTGCCACCAGGAGGGTCTTGGAGCCGCCGCCATCTTTCCCACCGCCGGCCCTTCATCAAAAAGCCCGCCCCGTGGCCCAACCCATTGGCCTGCGGAACCACCGGCCCGACCTCCCATTGGTTCCTGGAGAGTCCCCGCCCCCGCAGGTGAGTATCCCACCGATTGGCTGGCTAGTAGCAGTTGCCTTGCCAACCCAGGCAAGGGGCGTTGCCGAATGTCCAGACACTCTGCTTTTGAACCAGGCTTCACCAGGCCTGCTAGTAATGGTGAATCTTACTTTGTTTCTGCGTTCTATAGTAAATTTAAAGCGATAAAACATTTTTTTTTCCCGATCGTCACTGTCATTTGAACCTACCTGACCTCCAAGCTAGCAGTCAAGAGGGCATATAAGTAAAAAGAAAAATAGACAAATCCACAAATAAAATGAGTGGAAGGAACTGAAGACTAGTTGTGTTGGTAAAGAACTGGACTTACAATGTCAGGGAGCATTAGGTCATCCCGGCACTCTGGAGACAGAGGCAGGAAGGTGGGGAGTTCAAACCCAACACAGTGAGTTAGGGAGTGACCTAAGTAAGTCGTTAAAATGAAACGGCTGGCTCCTGGGTGGTGGTGGTCCATGGATTGAATCCCAATGCTTGGAGGCAAAGGTATGTTAATCTCTTGAGTTCGAGGCTAGCCTGGTCTACAGAGAAAGTTCCAGGATAGCCAAGGCTACTCAGAGAAACCTTGTCTCTCAAACAAACAGCCAAACCAAACCAAATAAACAAGCAAACAGCTGGCAAATTATAAAACATATAAAGGACAGCCGGGGTTACCTGCTAGGTTGATGAGCACTGTCAACCAACATCACATGATGACACTTATAGAAATTAAATATTTGTCAAGGTGTGGAAAAATTGAAAACACACAATCCATTTTCCTCCTATAGCCTCCTTCAAGCCACCACAACCATCTTCCAACATGCTTCATCTAGTTATCAGTCAACCCTCTAATGGTTTGCCATCATCCTTAGGACGTGGACACATGAAGCTCTCAACATCTGTCCCTGTCCCTCTGCTGTAGCCAAATTGCCCAGTATTGAGGTTTGGTCTCTTGCTATGTATAGTAATGCTAAATTCTATACAAAAAGGCTATTCTTGGGGTTACAACCTTTTGTTCCTTGTTCCTTGATTTAAAACGACTGGCTAAATAAAATTGGCTACAGCCCATTACAAGAGGGACTAGAGGTAGGTGGGTTTTGCGTTACTTAGTTGGGGGTCGAGAAGAGAGAGGAGGGAGGAGAGACCAGGAGGAAGAAGGGAGAAGAAGAAGCCTCCGTGAGGGGAGATGGACCATGAGCACGTGGCCAGGAGAAATGGCAAGTATCTGGGGTGCACCTCTGGGGAGGTAGCCAGGCCAGCAGTTAGAAGAGAAGACTAAGGGTTACCCCCAGTAATTGTCAAAGCCAAATAAAGTGACCATAGTCTGAGTCTCATTTACTTGTAAGCTGGTCGGGGATAAGCTTAAATTGGTTGTACTACAGCCCAGAGTCCATATCTCAGTAAGTTCCAGCTTCCTGCCTGATTGCTCACTGCTTTCAGAAAATTAGCTTCTTCTTAACTACTTCCTCCTGGAGGCCTTCCTTGACTCCCTCAGGCCAGAGCTTGTGTGAATTGCTGAGCTCTGACTCTGATCCACAGATATCTACAAAGTTCTTATCAGACTTGGGTCTATGTCTTCCCAGTAGACACGGCCAAAGTTAACTCTCTTCTGAACGTGAGTAAATCTGACAGAGAAACAAGGCATGAGCTCGCCTCAGAGAAGATAAACTCTTGGAAGACGTCAAAGATATCGATCTTTTACAAACTTCACCCAAAATAGATGCATGGTGACAGGACTTTATGTCATTCCCTTACCATAAAACCATTCAGGGCCCGCAGTGGCCATAGAGTAAAACTCGGTCACCCTAGTGTGACCATCAAAGCCCTTTATAAACTGATCAGATCAATCTGTTCACATGTCCTTTACGATGGGTGTCACTGGAGTGATATAACTCAACTAATTGATTCTGCATGTCTCCTACCAGGAATGCGGCTCACGGGCCTCAGGCAGCCTCTCTTACTCATTTCCTTTTTTTTTAAGATTTTATTTATTATATATGAGTACACTGTCACTCTCTTCAGACACACCAAAACAGACCATCAGATCCCATTAGATGGTTGTGAGCCACCATGTGGTTGCTGGGATTTGAACTCAGGACCTCTAGAAGAGCAGTCAGTGCTCTTAACCCCTGAGCCATCTTTCCAGCCCTCTTATTTCCTATATCAGGCCCTATCCACTTCCCTATTTACTCAGTACAAAGTACTATTGCCAGTACAGGGTAAGGGTTCTAACGGTTTTGAAGAATAATTTCTGTTATATTTCTCAGTTAACTAGGCTATTTTGATTGTGCCTAAATAATAAAAATTTGACCTCTGATGACTTATTTGTTTGGCTAGCCCTCTGCCTTAGGTTCCCCCCAGCTTGTGACGCTAACGATTAAACCCAGACCGTGCACATGCTAGGGAAATGTATCAAACTACATCCCCAGCCCTGTTTATTTCTTTATTGTTTTGCCGTATGGGGAAATCGAACCAAGGATTTCATACATATCAGGCAAGTCGTGCACCTCAAGCTATGCTCCCCTAACCTCCTTTAAGACAGGGTCTCGAGTAGCCCAGGCTGGCATTAAACACACCATGTAGCCTAAGTGGGGCTTTGAAATCCTAACACTCCTGCCTCAGCCTCCCAGGCCCTGGGATTCCATGTGTGAAGCATGAGACCTGCCTCCAGCTCTCCATACATCACACGGTACACCACAGGCATGGTAGCATGAATGTTTGTTGCTTACTGTAAACCAATGAAGGAATAAGGCAGATGAGCAGGCAAGGTGGATTTACTTGGTGAAACCACCACAGATCTGAGATCTGGTCATCAGGACTTGGACTTTTATGACTTCGTCTTTGACTAAACGAAGCAATGAAGTCAGAAACCCTGATCGAATTGATGGTTTGGTTTTGTTTTTTAATTAGTGCAGGGTCTCAAGTGTGTTTGACAAATACTCTACCATTGAGCAACAGTCCTTCCTCTTCCTCATCATCAACTTTCTCTTCAACTTCCTCTCTGCTCCCTGTGTATGTGTCTGCATGGGTGTGTGTGTGTGTGTGTGTGTGTGTGTGTGTGCATGCGTGCTGAAAACTGAATCCAGGTGCTTGTGTATGCTAGATGAGTCTATTCTTCTGCCAAGCCAACCTCTGCCTCTTTAGTGCTAAGAAAGCAGAGGTAGGCAGATCTCCATGAGTTCTGGGACAACCTGGTCCAGAGATACAGTTAGTTCTAAGATAGCTGGGTCTACATAGTGAGTTCAAAGACAGTCAGAGCTGTCTATGAATGAATGAATGAATGAATGAATGAATGAATGAATGAATGAAAGGATGTAGCTCATCCCTACCAGGGACAGCTTTGCAACACAGCCCAAGTTGGCCTGGAATCCAGCTATCCTTTCACCTCTAGTTCTGGGATTATAGGAATATGTCAGCACACCTGACTCTTAATTAGTTTTTCTCTCTTAATTAGAGAAAAGTTTATGGGACAGGGTCTTAGAAGTTAACCTGTAGCCAAGGGCTAGCCTCAATTTGAGACATTCCTTCTGCCTCATCTTCTTGAGGGCCAGGATTACAGGCATGCATCGTTAGTCCCAGAAAGTTCTTAGTTTTAAAGATTTATTTATTTTTATTTTATGTGTACGGGTGTTTTCCTGGATGTAGCTGTGTGACCCACCATGTGGCTCCTGGGAATCAACTCAAGTCTGCTGCAAAAAACAGCAAGTACTTTTAACTCCTGAACCATCTCTCCAGCTCGCTCTCTCTCTCTCTCTCTCTCTCTCTCTCTCTCTCTCTCCCTCTCTCTCTCTCTCTCTCTCTCTCTCTCTCTCTCTCTCTCTCTGAGACAGACCTCTGCTATAGGAACTCAAGAAACTTGTGGGTAAAATGGATGTAAGGATATAAGAAGATTACCACAGGGGGTTGGTAATCCTCAGTGGGTAAGAGCACTGACTGTGTGAAGTCTGAGTTGAACCTCTTCCAGGATCTATTGAATGAGACTCACTGAGGCAATGATCGATGCAATAGCAAGAGGAGTTTAATTCTGACATGTCAGGGTCCTCCCACTTCAAGGAGAGACCACCCAGAGCCGACTCTGATAGGGAGTTATATACCTTGCAAACAATTGGGGCAGAATTTGCACAGTGGTAACTAGGCAGGGTACTATGTACATTTGCTGGAGCAAAACAACTTTCAGATTATACTCAGTGTACCCTTCAAGACTTTTCCCAAGAGGGAGTTGGTTGGAAGCCACAGGTAGCTTTGTGTGACAGGTGGGCTTGTAGCTGTTCCAGGAGCTAAACCAGCTTTTTTCTTTCTGGAAGGGAGGGGTCCTTGTGCTCGGAGATTTGTGGTGGAAATTTTCCCACTGGTCCCAGATTGGCCCCAACTCTGGCTCTTTCATCCCCCCTTTTCTTTTAGCATAGCTTCAATCTTGACACTTACAGACCTCTGGCTCATACTCTTGCTTCCCTGCTCCCAGCTGCATATAATGCTGCTCTAAGATCACTAACTGGACTGTATTATAAGCAAAAATGTAGGGGCCAAAAGTCAGAAATAAAAGGACCTTCATAACAGGGGGAATATAAGACACACAGTACATATAGACATATAGTTGGCAGGGACTATAGACTCAGGACTGAGAATGATTCAATGTTAACTTGAGGGGGTTGGTGTCCTTTTGAACCCTCTCTTTTATCTGGAGCCACGTCGTCTCCTTCAGTGGAGAAGCAGGTCTGGCGTGGTTGTAGTGCACCCAGGTGGTGATCATGGTCCTTTTCACCTGGGTTTAGACGCATCTTGATGAAATATCTTCATATAGACCCAGTCTCTTTTGGCTTGTGTGCTTCTGGAACTGGATCTGCTTCACGGAGGGCACATAATTTAGGGCAAACATATTCATGAGCCTATTCGGTAGCTCTGACCTTACATATTAAATTATCGTTTTTCAGTTCTGTAATAACCACCAACTGTAGGCTGGATACAATGGGGGCTAGAATATAGGGCAAAGGGGAGGAGATTCTAATGGTGCATGTATTGGTCTACCTTACATTGGGTAGTTGAGCTGCATTTGTCTTTGTCAGGACTCTATACAGAGAAATGCACCAAAAAACTTCTGGTGGTGTGCTGCACTTTCTTGCCACTTCTTCAGACTCAGGTTGATGGGCAGAGTGGTGTCAACTGAGGCAAGACCCGTGGAGGACACATGATATTTGGAAGGAGTATAAAAAGGAATCTATGGACAGTGACAGAGGCTGAGCCTGGCTTGCTGAGAGAGCTAGTTGTGCAATGCTTGTTGGTCTCTCATCTTCACTGATCTTCCCTGAGAGAGGCACACCTGAGAACTTCAGGCATTCCTTCTGGTCCCTCTTACTGACTTGTGCTGAGGCTGAGGCCTGTCTGTCTCTGCTAGGTCATGCCACCACTGCTGCTATCCTGACACTACCGAACTGGACTGCTGTACCCCTGAAGTGTTTGTGAGCGGATTGAGATGCCGCCGCTGACCTGCGAACTGAACTGCTGATTTCCAGACAATGCAGACAGGAGTTGCTCCAAAGAACCTTTCTAAACAAGTGTACTTGCCCCGTGTCCTTTTTTTACCACTGCCTCTGGTAGGTGATGGTCTACAAGGGAGGTTAAAGCATTTAAGAACCATCATTAATGGGCTGGAGAGATGGCTCAGTGGTTAAGAGCACTGACTACTCTTCCAGAGATCCTGAGTTCAATTCCCAGCAACCACATGGTGGCTCACAACCATCTGTAAAAGAGATCCGATGCCCTCTTCTGGTGTATCTGAAGACAGCTACAGTGTACTTATATATAATAAATGAATAAATCTAAAAAAATAAAAAAACCATCATTAAAAGTAGGATTTGAAAAAATCAAAGTTACAGGTACATGAGATTCTGTTATGGCTAGCCTACTAATTCTTTTTCTTTTAGTTCCTTTTTTTAAACTTATTTTTTCCTTTTTAAAAAACTATTTCTTTGAGAATTTAGTACAGTGAGTATTGATCATACTCTTTCTAGATCCACTTTCCTTCCCTACCCAATCAATTCTCTCTCTCTCTCTCTCTCTCTCTCTCTCTCTCTCTCTCTCTCTCTCTCTCTCTCTCTCTCGTCATGTCTAGTTTGAGTTCCCCCATATATGCCGAGAAGTGTGGCCTTCCACATGAGCATGGTCAACCTAGCAGGGATAGTTTTCTTCTACAGTTGAAGAAAATTGACTCTTCCCTCTCCCACAAGGGTCAGTTCCTGATGGATACCCAACTAGGGGTAAGGCCTCATGTCTACCTCCCTTCTCCCCACTGAGATTTGGTTTAGCTCGAGTTGGGCTCATCCATGTCGCCGTAACTGCTGTGAGATCATAGTCATAGCTGTTCTGCTAAGCCTAGCAAACATTGCTCCACTGTAGCCATCCACTGATTCTGACTCTAACCCTCTTCTCACCCACCCCATCTTCTGCAGTGCTTGATCTCTGAGCCTTGGGTGGAGGAACCACAGTACATGTGTTCCATATAGGACTGGTCATTCTGAAGTCTCTTACTCTCTGCACCTTGGCCAGTTACGGGCCTCTGTATTGATTACCATCTACTGCAAATAGAACCTTTTCGGATGAGGGCTAAGAGTTGTGTTAACCTATGGGTAAAGCCACAGATCATTAGGAGTTGGTTTAAATCATCTCAACATGTGGCCCTGGTGGGTCTCCAGTGAAGTGGAAGTTTCTCGTCGTGTCATTTGATGCAGACTCACTCATGTGGTATTTTGCTGAGGTAAGACTGGTGGGAGGACAGGTGATATTGGAGAGAGTATAAGTGGGACTCAACAAACAGTGATGGGGTGCTTGCATAGCTAGCAGTGCAGTTCTTCATTGGTTTCAAGTCTTTGCTGATTTTTGCTTCAATCAGAGAGGCATGGCAGAGAACTCTTGGTCCTAGTCACTCCTGATGACTCGTACCCATTCAGCAGAGGCCTGGCAGTTTCTGCTGGATTATGCTGCCATTGCTGGTTTGTGTTTGGTGACACTTTTGAACTGAACTGTTGGTATCCTAACACTACTGAACTGGACCACTGATATCCTGACAAACAGAGGTTGGAATCACCCCAAAGAACTACGTCAAAACAGGTCCACATCTCCTTGTCTTGTTTACCATCGTTTCTTCCCTGCCTTTGGACAATGGGCTAGAAGTGGGGGTTAAAGGTTTTGAGAACCCTTATTAAAATAGGTTTTTGAAAAAAAAATCTGGGGTTGGGGATTTAGCTCAGTGGTTAGAGCGCTTGCCTAGGAAGCGCAAGGCCCTGGGTTTGGTCCCCAGCTCCGAAAAAAAGAACCAAAAAAAAAAAAAAAAAATCTAAGCCTACACTACATCTTGAGTTGCTCATTCCTAAACTTGAAATCCTTCTACCTTAGCATCCTTAATGCTAGGATTCCAGACCTGTGCTGCCATACATGGCCCTACACACTTGTGAAATGTATTCTGGGAAAGTGACTCTGGTCCTTTTACAAAAAACTACATGGGAGACCCAGAGAGTACCACGCATCTATAATTGCAGCAGGCAGGGGAATTGCCCTATGTTGGTGTGCATGCAAACACACACACACACACACACACACACACACACACACGACTGACAAAGAAAAGCAAGCTCTCTTTGGGACAAGTGGAAGCCATGACCATATGTATGCAGCCTGGAACCTCAGAAGGCACCCTGGGTCCAAATCCTGAACTTGATGATGATGGTGGACCCCTGAGGTAAGTAGAGGGTGCGGGTTCTTGCAGAAAACTAAGAGGCCAAGGTTAGAGACCGAAAAACCAAAGACTAGGCTCAGCGTGGTGGTGTAATCCTAGCACTAAGGAGGCACAGGTTCAAGGCCAGCCTGGTCTAACTAGTGAGTTTCAGATCAGCCAGTGCTACATAATAAGACTGTTTCAAAACACATAAAGCTCTGACCTCCATAAGCACATTCACACATACACACTCAGAAACAGACACACAGACATACATATATATGCACTCACAGAGAGGCACAGAGAGAGAGAGAGAGAGAGAGAGAGAGAGAGAGAGAGAGAGAGAGAGAGAACCAAACAATACAAACAAATGAAGCAAACTGAAGAAAAATATGTAGAGTCCAACAGTAGAAACTTGGTTGTGTTTCTCTAAACCATACTCTGTATTCCTTGAACATCCAGACTCATATCACTGGGCTTTTGTTTTGTTTTTCTTTGCTCTTCAAAACAGTCTCACATGGGCACGATGTTCATGATTTTACTCCAGCCCTCAGGGAGACAGCCATCTGTGTGAGCTCAAGGCCAGCCCAGTCTACATAGCAAGTTCCAGGCTGGCCTGGGCTACACAGTGCAATCCAATTTCACAACAGAACAAAACAAATAAAAATGAAAAGACACACAACAATCTCACTTGGTAGCCCAGGCTGGCCTCAAATCAATTCTCCTGCCTCAGTGCCAGACTTAGTGAAGAACACTCCTGGAAGCTTTCTTTTTGAGACAGGGTATCTCTGTGTAACCCTGGCTGTCCTGGCACTCACTCTGTAGATCAGGCTAGCCTCAAACTCACAGAGATCTGCTTGCCCCTGCCTCCCAGGCACTGGGATTAAGGGTATGTGCCACCAGCACCTGGCTCCCAGCTTCTTCTTTATTGTTGTTTTGTACCAACATTGGTAGCCTTGTGAAGCCCACTGTCTACCACTGAGTTGTGTCCCTAGCCCATAGCTGTTCCTTAGATAAAGATTTCTGTCTTCTGTTGTGAAGATGTGTGTGTCCTTTAGTTTCAACCTTTCTCGATGAATATGACTCCCTGGAATGCTGGAGATAATCGGGTTTGGATCTCAGCCCTGTGCTGTGCTGGCCTTGAGCAAGGTATTTAAGGTACTTGGCACCTAATTTTTCAGTGTGTAAAAAGGGTGTCTTAGTTAGGGTCTTATTGCTATGAACAGACACCATTTAATTGGGGCTGACTTACAGGTTCACAGGTTCAGTTATCATCAAGGTAGGGGCATGGCAGCATTGCAGCATCCAGGCAGGCATGGTGCAGGAGGAGCTGAGTTCTACATCTTCACCCGAAGGAAGCCAGGAACAGACTGAGCATCCTCAGGCAGCTAGGAGGAGGATCTCCAAGCCCACCCCACAGTGACACACTTCCTCCAACAAGGTAACACCTTCTAATAGTGCCCCTCCCTGGGCCAAGCATACGCAAGCCATCACAGTGGGTATAACACAAAGACTTTCCATCACAGAATTACCATCGGAGAGAAGGCCGAGTGTCTCGGACCCAAAACTTGATAAGCAGGACTTTGGGTTTGTTTTCTTTTGTTTTATTGATATCATGAATATAGGTTTCACAATGAAGCCCTAACTGGCCTGAAACATGCTTTATAGACCAGGCTGGCCTAGAACCCATAGATTCACCTGCTTCTGCCTCCTGACTGCTGGGTTACAGCATGCAGCATCATGCCCAGATCATACTTGGCTTTAAAAACATTGTTAATCAATATTTGTTCCCTGTGCATGGGATAAACACACTGCGCACTCGTGCAAATGTATCTTTGGTTTTTTGTTTTTTTTTTAAGACAGTGTGGTTATGTGGTCAAGGCTGACGTCAAGCCTTTAATCGTCCTGCCTGTCTCCCAAGTGCTGAGATTACAGGCATACACTACATACAGCTCCTCTTAAAATCTTTATTACATTTATTTACTTATTGGGAGCTGTGTGTGTGTGTGTGTGTGTGTGTGTGTGTGTGTGTGTGTGTGTGTAGGTCAGAGACAAGCTTGTAAGAATTCCTTCTTCCGGGTTGGGGATTTAGCTCAGTGGTAGAGCACTTGCCTAGCAAGCGCAAGGCCCTGGGTTCGGTCCCCAGCTCCGAAAAAAAAAAAAAAAAAAAAAAAGAATTCCTTCTTCCTCTACCCTGTAAGTCCTGGGGATTGAACTCAGGCCCTTAGACTTGACAGCAAGCACCTTTGTCCATCAAGCCATCTTGCCAGTCCACAATATAGCTTCTCAGTTGGGCGTCTTCCTATCACACTCACCTAACAGCCTGTCAACCATATTTTCCCAAATTCTTAAGCTCTGTCACATCCATGCCTAAGAACCATCACTCCTCCAATAAGAACTCTTGTCTTGGGCTGGAGAGATGGCTCAGAGGTTAAGAGCATTGACTGCTCTTCCACAGGTCCTGAGTTCAATTCCCAGCAACCACATGGTGGCTCACAACCACCTATAATCAGGTCTGGTGCCCTCTTCTGGCCTGTAGTTGCATACATGCAGGCAGAAAGCTGTATGATGTATACATAATAAATAAATAGATTTAAAAAAACTCTTGTCTTACCCTGAAAGGGCTTTTTAAAAAGAAAACCCCACAAGCTGTAGATCAATGCCAGGTCTTTGGCTAGAACTTCAGAAGAAATAGAAAGCTTCTGATAGGTTTTGATCAGAGGAAACATAACTTCCAAATTGTTTGTTTAAACAGTTACTCTGGATGGTGATTTATAAAAAAAAAAATTAAAAAATAAAATTAAAAAAAAAAAAGCTTGTAGGGGAACCGGATGGAAGGAGAAAGGCCAGAAAGGCGACAGGTGGTAACCTGAAGGAGAAAGGAAGGTGGCTGGGCTGGGAGTGACAGACAAGTAGGGAAATCTTGTTTTTAGATTTTATTTATTTTGGGTGTTTTGCCTATGTGTGAGGGCTGCATGTGTGTGCAGTACATGTGGAGGCCAGAAGGGGAAGCCAGGTCCCCAGAACCGAAGTCAAAGACAGTGAGAGCCACCATGTGAGTAAGCAAGTGCTCTAACAAAGCTGTACTGTTAGCCCCAGGTGTCTAGACGTTACATGTATGGTCTGTGCTTTCTGCCACAGGCTAGCTCCATAGGTCTCCCTGTGTCACAGGCTAGCTGCATAAGTTCTCCCTGCATCACAGGCTAGCTGAATAAGGTCTCCCTATGTCACAGGCTAGCTGTGTAAGGTCTCCCTGTGTCACAGGCTAGCTCCATAGGTCTCCCTGTGCACCCTAGACTAGATTTGCCCACACAATCTTATTGCCTCAGATTTCTGAGTGGGATTACAGCCTTCACTACCACACCTAGTGAAAGAAAGTATTTTCAAAGTTTTCTTCTGAGGGGCCGAATAAGGTAGTCACCACCAAGCCCAAGACCTCTAGTTTGATCTCACACAGTGAAAGAAAGGAACTGAGTCCAAAAGAAAAGTGTCCATGGTACACATGGGCACACACCCAGACCACCACCCCACCACACAGACATACACAGACACACACACACACACACACACACACACACACACACACACACACACACGCTGGCTGCTCTTCAAGAAAACCATGTTCTATCCCCAACACTTGCAAGGCTGCTCACAACTGTCAGTAACTCTAGTTTCAGGGGTTTTGACACCTCCTTCTGGCCTTTCTGGTACACATGACACATGCGGGCAAAACACCCATACACATAAAATAAAATTTAAAAGTAGAAAAAAAAATCCCAGAGCTGGAGAGATGGCTCAGTGGTTAAGAGCACTGACTGCTCTTCCAGAGGTCCGGACTCAATTCCCAGCAACCACATGGTGTCTCACAACCATCTATAATGGGATCCAATGCCCTCTTTCGGTGTGTCTGAAGACAGTGACAGTGTACTCATATACATAAAATAAATCTTTAAAAAAGAAAAAAAATTCCTACATCTGGCTATGTTGGCATAGACCTGTAATCCCATCCACTCAAGTTCGAGCCTTGTCTGGGCCACCAGCAGGCAATTTCAGACCAATCTGGGCAATGCAGAAAGAACTTCTTTCAAAATATAAAGGGGTAAGATGGGTTGAGTGGCGCTGGGGGCTAGAGTTCAATGGAGGAGCACTCACCTAGTGGGCAGGTGGCACTAGTTTCAATCCTTAATATGGGTAAATATTTAAATAACATCTGAACTACCTATATAGAGATTTATCTTGTAACCATCCTGTATACAACTGTTAACACAAAATTCATGCCGTGTTAGATGTCAAATAATCCAGAGATGGTTTAAGGTCAGTGGAGTGAGGACTGGGCACATCAACTCAATAGTGGAATACTTTTGTAGCATGCAGGAGGCTCTGTTTGATACCAGAGCTTCAGAGAAGAGAAGGGTGAGGAGAGGATTTCAGTGTCTTCCAAAGGTCCTGGGATGTGAAGTGATAACCGGACTTTCAATGTATGGCCACCGTGGTTTGTTGACAAGACGGACAGAGATGAGAGAGAGAGAGAGAGAGAGGAGAGAGAGGGGGGGGGCATAACTCCAAGAGATTGTGCCATGGCAATGGGAAAGATAAACTTGTCCTATAGAAGGAAGGTTATGGGACAAGCTGAGTACATGTGGTAGTGGTGGATTCGGAATCTCAGCCCTTAGAAGGCTGAGGTAGAATGGTTAAGAGTTGGGAACCAGCCCAAGCTACATATGGGATTCACAACTGACTTGGGCAGCTAGTGAGACCCTATTTCAAGATTAAAATGCTGCTGCTGCTGCTGCTCCTGCTGCTCCTGATGATGATGATGATGATGATGATGATGATGATGATGATGATGACGACAACGACGACAATGACGACGACGATGAAGGTTGGGGAGATCTCGAAGTAGGGAAGAGTGCTTGCTGCGTGCTGACTTTCAATCTCCAGCATCTATGTAAAAAGCCAGCACACGTGGCCATGCAGGGCTGCAGCCTAGCGCTGTGGAGGAGTAGGCGACTGGAGGAATGCTTGCTGGGGCTTTGCTAGTTGCCAGCCTAGCTAGGTTCAATGAAAGACCCTGTCTCAGGAAGTAAGGCAGGGAGGGGAATAGAGCAGGACAGCTAGCGTCCTCTTCTGCCCCGCCCCCACCTGCATATTCATGTGCACAGACATAACACCGTGCATACATACAACAGCAGCAGCAGCAGCAGCAACAACAACAACAACAAAGTTTGTAAGTAAAAGAGAGTAAAACTATCACTGGGTTAGCACAGTGATAGTTTGCTTCCCTATTGTGCACAAGGCTCTAGATTCAGTCCTAGATTCAGGAGACAGGGACTTAGAAGAGTGGGAGTTTTGTTCTTGTGGTTCTAGGCTTCTCTGTCTACTGAATGCCTAAGCAAAGAACGGTTGCTCTACTAAAGCCAGGTTTCCAGCCTTTAACAAGAAGCTATTGGGATCCCAGGAGGAGGACTCCCAGCAGGGTTGGTCCACGGTTACTTTCCCATTGCTGTGGCTGAGTGTCTGACAGAACAGCTTAAGGGAGGAAGGATCTATCTCAGTCCACCATTATGGGGAAGGCAAGGCAGCAGAAACGTGTGCTGGCTGCTGTTCGCATGGTGCAGACAGAAAGCTGGAACCGGAATTAGGTAGAACCTTCGTGACCGACCACCACCAGCCAGGTTCTACCTCATGAGGCCCCACAGCCTTTACAATGGCACCTCCTTTGGAGACTGGTTATTCAAGATGTGAGCCCATGTTAAAAATTCAAGGCAGCCCCAGGCACCGTGGCACATGCCTTTGTCTCAGCATTTGGAAAGCAGAGGCAGGAGGATCCCTATGAGTTTTGAGGGCAGTCTGGCCTACATAGTGAATTTCCAGATAGCCCGGGTTAGGGAGACCCTTTCTCAAAAAGGGAAACAAAATGAACCAAACCAAAAGATTTAAACCATAGAATTCAGTGAAGGGTAGGTCCAGTGAGAGCCAGACTCCTGAAGGCTGTTTCCAGATTTACAGTCTTTATGTGGAATATCAGAGTCTGTCCCTGTGACCAGAAGAATAGGAATTTAACAGGAGATAAGAGGTAGCTTGTGGCTTTGTAAGTCAAGGTCAGCAAACACACCTTGTCCAGGCCCCTTGCTCCACTTTCTTGGTTCACTTATTCCTGGGAAAACCAGTTACCATGCTGTGAGCAACCCAGATAACGTAAAACTACAGCCCCCGACGAATGGACACAGATATGAACTTGGAAATGGATTTTCCAGTCCCAAGTCAAGCATTCAGAAAACTGCAGCTCCAGACAACACAGAATATAGCTTGTGAACCAGAACTACCCAGCTGCACTATTTCATAATTCCTGTGGTTAGGGAATCATGACTTAATAAATGTTTACTGTTTTGAGCCACTCAGTTTGGGGAGGGCGGAAGGTGATTTGCTATACAGCAAAAAATAGCTAACATACTTCTCACAGCCGAGTGGTGGGATGATCCAAGAAAGAAAGAGAGCTTGGCACCTCGTGCCACCCTAGAATCCCTCCTTAGTCAGAGATACGTACCAGCGCATCTCTCCATTCAGCAAATGTTGCAACTGGAGGAAGGAGAGACAGACCAGAGTACTGGTCGCCCTCGAGCTGGAGGCGGAACAGCACTTGCTTGAGTCTGTCAGACCCTCCAGTTCAATCCCTAGCTTCTCCAAGCCCATTCAGGAGCACACAGGAGAGCTGCATTTACAACTGAGATAATAGAATTACACCTGCGTGGTGATTATTTTTCAAAGATTTTAATTTAAAAAAACTTTAAATATTTTTTATATTTTTATATGAGTAAATACACTGTCACTGTCTTCAGACACACCAGAAAAGGCACCAGATCTCATTACAGATGGTCGTGAGCCACCATGTGGTTGCTGGGAATTGAACTCAGGACCTCTGGAAGAGCAGCCAATGCTCTTAACCACTGAGCCATCTCTCCAGCCCCTTAACGGGTTTCTTAAGCTTTCCAAATCTCCATTGGAAAACTAAACTGACACCCCACGTTGTAAAATAATGTAAAGTGCTGGGCACACGCCTTTGATTCCAGCACTCAGGAGGCAGAGGCAGGTGGACCTCTGTGAGTTCGAGGCCAGCCTGGTCTACAGAGTGGATGCCAGGACCATCAGGGTTATACAGTGAGACCCTGTCTAGAAAAAAAAACAAATAAAATAAAGTAAATACATAAAGAAATTGATGTGAATGAACATGGATTAGCATTGCCAATCAGAGAGAAGAAACAAATAATAATGACTAGCTCTCCTAATTGTTCATAGCTACAAAAAGGGGCTAGCGAGATGACTAACTGGGTAAAGGTGATTGCTGCCAAGCCAGAGGACCTGAGTTCTAGCCCCAGTGCCTACAGAGTAGGAGAAAACTAACTCTGGAAAAAGTTGTCCTCTGATCTCCAAACATCACACACACACACACACACACACACACACACACACACACACACACACACACACACACTAAAATAAATAAATTAAAAAAAAATTTTTCGAAGCTGAGGACCGAACCCAGGGCCTTGAGCTTGCTAGGCAAGCGCTCTACCACTGAGCTAAATCCCCAACCCTAAATTTTTTTCAATAGATTTATTTTTATTTGTCAATTGATTCTCAGCACCCACATGAGTGTCATAGTCTGTAACTCCAGTCCCAGGGGATCCAATGCCCTCCATGTGCACCTGCATACACACATGTGCACAATCATATTTCTAAGCAAACATTCATATAGAGAAAGTAAAAATAAAATCTAAAAAAAAGTTTTGGATTTTTTTGTTTGTTTGTTTTGTTTTTTAAGAAAAGACTTCACAGAAGACAGAAGAGGCACCCATCCCTGACCTCAGGAGTGGAGAGAGCCATGAGGAGGTCAGACTGTGAACAGATTAATGCTAAGCTCACCATTTCCTTGATGGAAGTAGTTGCATTCCCCCCTTTGGTTGACCAAAATCTTTGCTCATTTGTTCCAATCGCAAAATTCTTGAGACCCGTTAATTTACAAGAAATTAAATTCACGGACTCATGGTTCTGGTGTCTGAGAAAGTTGAGAGATGGTGAGAACTGTGTGCTGTATGGTAGAAGGCCAGGTCCTCTCTTCTTCTTGCAAAGCCATAATGCCCCCTTCTAGGGACCTTAGTGAATCCTAATGCCTTCTCCGAGTCTCCACTCCCAGGTGGCGTTGACACAAGATTTTCAGGACTGAATTGCCCACACATGAATTCCAGGGGAGGCACCCAAACCATAGCCCCAGGAAAGACCACACAGGACAGCCAAGAATTTAAATTAGGATTGAAGGTGCATCTGATTCAGTGCTCTTGTATAAAAGCCCTGGAGGCCCAGAAATACCAGCTACTCACTACAGGCTCTCCTGGGAGCTTGTGTGGTGGCAAGCATTTAGATGAACTTGAGGAAATCTGGACACCTGGGAATGAAGACCTCATGTTCTGATTTCTGGGAGGGGTGGGGACACAATCAGAACTTGCCTTATTGATTTGCCCAAGGTGATAGATTGCCACATGTGGATTGTGACGTTGCCATGTGTCTCAGGTTTACTGTTGCTGGGGTGAAACACCATGACCAAAGCTACTTGGGGAGGAAAGGGTTCGTATGGCTTATACTTCCACATCACGAATCATCACCAAAGGAAGTCAGGACAGGAACCTAAGCCAGACAGGAGCCTAGAGGCAGGAGCTGCTGCAGAGGCCACAGAAGTGTGCTGCTTACTGGCTTGCTCCTCATGGCTTGCTTGGCCTGCTTTCCTATAGAACCCAGGGCCACCAGTCCAGGAATGGCACCATGCACAATGGACAGGAGCCTCCCACATCAATCACTAATTAAGAAAAACCCCCTACAGCTGGATCTTTCGAGGACCTTTTCTCGGTTGAGGTTGCCTCCTCTCAGATAACTCTCGACTGTGTCAAAGTTGACATGAAACTATCCTGCACACCATGAATGCGACCACCAATGAGGAAGAACTGAGAGAAGGTTCTAACCCTCCAAGGGCAGTTCCAATGCTTACAGAAACACATGAGACCAGTACTGTGCTTACTGTGTGTTGGTCAGGAAATCAATTTAAGCCCAGTGGATGTTGTGCACACCTTTGATCCCAGTACTCGGGAGACAGAGGCAGCTGAGTTTCTGAGTTCAAGGCCAGCCTAACCTACTCAGTGAGTTCCAAGACAGCCAAGGCTACACAGAGAAATCACGTAAAATAAAACAAAATAGAACAGAAAGGGGGAAAAAAATCCATGTATCCGGATCAAGATCAGATTTTTTTTCTCTCCCTCTCTCCCTCCCTCTCTCAGGAAATAAAATAACCAGGGCTGGAGAGATGGCTCAATGCTTAACAACACTTGCTGCTCTTGAACAGGATCTGGGTTCAGTTGCCAGCACCCACAAAGTGGCTCACAACCATTTATAACTCCAGTTTCAAGGGATATAAAACCCTACCGTTATCTTCGTAGGCCCCAGGCGTGCATGTGGTACCCATACACACATGCAGGCAAAACACATACACGTAAAATAAGTAAATCTTTAAAAATGCAATGCAGTACAGGGGTTGGAGAAATGGGTCGGTGGTTTAGAGCATGTACAACTCAAACAGAGGGTCTGAATTAGATCCAGTACCACATCCGGTGGTTCACAACAGCCTCTAACTCCAGCTAAAGCCACTGGTTTTCCTGACCCCAGTATACTTGTGAGTGCTCTGCAGAGAGAGAGAGAGAGAGAGAGAGAGAGAGAGAGAGAGAGAGAGAGAGAGAGAGAGAGAGAGAGATTAAAAATAGTCTCAGGAAACAGACTTGTAGTTTTATATCTAAAGCCACTGGCTGAGCGCTTCCTCTTCTCCTGCCCCAGTCTCTGTCCCTATCTTTGCTGCCCCTTTAGAGGAGGTCTAACCCACTCTACAGATGTCTAAGCTGTCACAGCACACTGCTGGGACAAGTGGGCATGGTGACCAACGGTGCTGAACGTGGTGATCTCTAGCAACTTCTGAGTACCAGGAATGGTTCGGTGGGTGGGGCTGGGGGACCCCTTGTCCTCATCACTTGACTTGGGCCCCACCTCAGCACCTCAACAGCTGTTAGACCCTGGCCTTTCCCTGTCTCTGTCTTGTGTCCAGTGTATATCTCTGCCTACCAGACCTCATTCTCCACATGTTGCTAATCAGTGCTTTGTGCTTTTTAAAAAAATTTTGTTTTGTTTTGCTTTGTCTCAGAGGCTCTCTCAATCTAGTGGAAGATGGTCCAGAGTCGAAAAGAAAGCAAAGAAGGCAGGTAATGGAGAAACACTAAATGGAAGAGAAGCTGCCTGATGGGCAAGCAATCTGTGTGTCATACACTTTATGCTACTTGTCCTTGCTACAAGAAAATTCTGTTTTTCAGTTTTAAAAGTGCAGTAAAGGGGTTGGGGATTTAGCTCAGCAGTAGAGCACTTGCCTAGCAAGCGCAAGGCCCTGGGTTCGGTCCCCAGCTCCAAAAAAAAAAAAAAAAAAAAAAAAGTGCAGTAAAACATATGAAAATACCTGATTGAATATCAAATGAAATACCACACTGAAGTCCTGGCCCAAGGAGTGACTTTGGGCCACTGGCTCATTTAGTCCTTTCTGAAGGCTCTTGGTCCCTATCCAAAGGGAGAAAAAAGGGCTCTGTGTGTGTGTGTGTGTGTGTGTGTGTGTGTGTGTGTGTGTGTGAACGCTTCTCCAATTCAACAGCTGTGGAGGGCTATGAGCCTTCAAGTTTGATAGAGCCTCTTCCTACTGCTAGCTTGTAATCTGAGAAGTCTGGTTCTTCTGCTGTGTGATGAAGCCTGTCACTCAAGAAACAGAGCGACAGGAAAAACAAAGTACACACACGTACACACATGTATACACACATTTATGTACACATACATATATACACCTACACATACACTCACATGTACACATGTATATATACGCACATACTACATATACATATACATACATGCACATACACACAGTACACACACAGCACACACACATATATATAAACACCCATACACACTTATACACACATATATACACATACACACATACGCATATACACATATAACCCACATATGCACATACACACATATACACATATGCACATGCACACACATACACACATATGCACATGCACACACATATACACACTACATACACACAAATACATACACACATACCATACACACATTTACACACGGCACACACACACACACACACACACACAAAACAGCACACATATGAACACAGAAAAAGAAAGGTAAGTTAGTTTTTTTTAAAACTCTTTATTTAATTATGTACATATATGGAGCCCAAAGGAGAGCATGAGATTCCCTGGTGGTGGAGTTTTAGGCAATTATGAGCAGCCATCTTGGGTCCTGGGAACCCAACTCTTGACCTCTGTAGCATACTCTTAACCACTGAGCCATCTCTTCTGCCCCCTATTTTTTTAATTTAACTTTTTATTGGTTCTTTGTGAATTTTACATCATTCACCCCAATCCCACTCATTTCCCCATCCTTTGGTATCCACCCTCCACCCTTGCAATCCCCCACAAGAGAGAAAAAAAAACTCATTGTGGAAACTGCAGTGTGCCACAGTGTATCCCACAGTACACCCTTTTGTTCACACTTCCTTGCTTACCATGTTCATTGCCATGCGTGTTTGGTCTACTTCGAGGCCTCTGGCCTCTCATATGCTATTGCTCCTCACTCCCCTTGGATGTCCTATTGTGGCCCTGTGTCATGGAGCTCCTGCAGCATTGGATCTGCAGCACTGAACTCTTCACACACTCCAGCAGTTCATAGATGTTGTTGGTATTGGGCTGGACCGATTCAAAGCCCGGAGCTGAGCCTGGGTGGTGGCTGAGCTGGACAGCACCCACACCACTAGGGCAAGCTCTCCAGCTCTGCCCCAGCTAGCTCACTCAATGCTGCAGCTTCAAAGGCTGCTCTCACACCCTCGGGGCTGGTTCACAGGCAACTCTTGCAACCACAGCCAGCTTCCTAATTTCTTTTTGGGGGGGGGAGGGAGGAAGCTTGACACTTCCCATATATAGCATAAACACCAGGCTGGCCTCAACTCTTAGAGATCTATTTGCCTTTGCCGGGTGAGTGCCAGGATTAAAGGTATATGCTGCCACACTTGGCAAACTGGAAAAAAAAGAAATTATCTTTGAGACGGAGTCTCTCTACACAGTCCTGGCTGTCCTGGAACTCACTGTGTAGAACAAACAGGCCTTGAGCTCCCAGAGATCTGCCTGTCTCTGGCTCCAGTGCTGGGTTTAAAGCACCATGACCAGCTTAAAAACATTGTTTAAAGACTGAGGAGATGGATCATGTAAATGGTGAACACCCCATGCATGTAGTGATTTCAGATTCAATAGGCAGAAACAGTGGATCCCCCAGAAGAAGCTGGCTAGCATGTGTAACCATATTGACGAGCTCTGGGTTCGTTTGAGAGACCCTTCCTTTAT
Organism: Rattus norvegicus; assembly: GCF_021556685.1. Lineage (NCBI taxonomy): Eukaryota > Metazoa > Chordata > Mammalia > Rodentia > Muridae > Rattus > Rattus norvegicus. The sequence continues at coordinate 53,874,786 of NC_141542.1, forward strand.
CTTGCCAAGGGTTGCAAAAGCTTGAGCGTCTGTGGAATTTCTTTCTGTTCAATTTTAGCCAAAACCAGGTATGACCACTCATCTTTATAATAATTCTCTTGACATTCTCTCTATGCTAGGCAAAGCAACCCATCACCAAACTGCATCACTGGCTGATTCTGTGCTGTTCTAGATCCTAGAATCTAGGGACACCGGGTCGTTCAGACATTCTGCTTCCTATAAAGCTAAAAGAGGCCCTACAAGGTGATGTGCTTTGTGATTTGTTATACTTTTCAGGTCAGGCTGGCCCTATCTGCTAATTGTTTGGGACAAAAAGCACGAGGTAAGACAGACAGACAGTGGGGCAACAGACTTGCCAGAGCCGGGAGTGAGTTAGCCCATTGACCAGCTTCAGATGCATGCAAGGGTCAGACCATAGTCAGGTGCCAGGGGCCGGTGATCCCAGGAGTTTTGCTTCCATTCCTTTGTAAATATTTAGCGTTTGTTATCTTGGTCTTCGGTTTTCTCTAGTGATCCCTACTTAATCCCTTACAATAAGAAGAGGTCAGGGCTGGGGACATAGCTTAGTGGTAGATAGAGCATTTCTTTATGTGTAGGAAGCCCTGTGTGTTCTCCCCAGCATAGAAAAGCAAAGCACCTTCAAGAGGCGGGTGTGTTGGCATATGCCTGCAATGCCAGCCCTCAAGAGCTTCATAGGGAGGATAGTGAGTTCAAGGCCAGCCTGGATTACAACACAGCAAGACCCTGCCACAAACGAATAATAGACAACCGTTTGGATGGATGACAGCAGATGTTACCTGGGACTTGCTTCAAGAGTGTATAAAGAACTAGGGATGCAGCTCAACGCTAGGTCACATTTGCCACACAAGTAGAAGACTTTAGTTTTGATCTCTAGACCAAAGAATCCAAAGAGATACAGACACACAGACAGACAGTGTTTGTGTGTTTTCAGAAGCAGAAAAAAAAAAAAACAAAACCAAAACAATCTTGCTTGGGTAACCAGACTTGGGGGACAGTGGGTGTTCCAGTGTGGAGATGGCAGTAGTGGGCAGAAGAGGGAGGGAAGAGGAGGGTGAGTCCCAGCTAGGGTCTGTGGAGACCCTCAGATTCATGTAACCTGGTGCTCTTCACAGAGGCTCTGGACAAGCAGAATTTGGGGGTCTCCTGGATGCTGAATAGCAGGTAGGCTTCTCTCTCCCTGATTTGCTAAGACTTCTAAGTTCTGACCCCTTTATTCTGTGAAGACGATTCTAACTTCTATCCAGTGTCACTGCCTCCAGCTTCCTTTCTCCCTTCCCCACAGAGGCCAAAGTGCCCAGATTGGATCTGGTTTAGTCTTATGTGACCTTTCTCTCAGCTTCTCTCTCCTTTCCCCACCATTCTACGGATCTCCCCCTGGAGAAAAGGGAGATCCGTGTGGCCAGGGGTAGATGGAGACACACGGTGATTTAAAAAAAATAAATGAGAGCATCTGGGGAGGAACCTACTATTATTGTTTTTGCTAAATGACCAGGTTGCCAAACTGCCTTTTAAATATTTATGTGTATAGCCATGGATTTGTGCTGCTCTCTCCTTTGATTGGAGATGCTTCGTCTTGCAAGAGGACATAAGTAGTCAAAATGCTGACAATGAGCGTCTCTGAGTGCTCGGCCCTAAATGGGGCAGCTATACTAATATCCCTCTCCTCCATACGCACCATCAAGGCTGAGAACATCTCAGAAGATCTGGGCCGGAGAAGAAATTGAAGAGCGGAAGGCAGAGAGCAGAGCTGTCTTCTGGGCAAGCAATGGCCACGACACTCACACGAACTAAGAGTGGTTGTGGTTACCCGCCCTAGATGGAACCGATTACGTTTTCAGAATGGATAGCGGACAGGCACCTGAAATCCCCCGGCCCTAGATGAGAAGCTATTGAAAGCTGGTGGGAAAGGAAGAGTAACTTCTCTCTGTGAGTGCACCCTCTGGCTGGCTGCCCATGAAGCTCCGCCCCACAACCGAGCATGCGCTAATCAGACTCAGTGGCTTAGAAAAGGGGTGGGGTATGAAGTTGGAGGGAGACATTGTGGGTTAGAGGTCCAGGGGGAGTAGATGTGATCGAAATACATTGACTGCATATACCAAATTCCTAAAGAACAAATAGAATTTTTTCCCCCCGAGCAAGGAGTAAGGGCGTGTTCTCTCTAAAAAGCATTTGCCTCATGTGGTCACCCAGCGCATCTGTTGAACTCTTGCTATAACCAGTGAAGACCTCACTGAGCATCCTCACATAACACTCAGAATCCCAGGCCTCATAGACAGTCAGCAGCCGATAGCTCCCAGTGGGGCTTTCAAAACTCTGACCCAACACCAAGTGTCCAGCTTTCTGCGGTTCTGTCCCAAGGAGAATACAATGCCAGGTGCCCCCCAGGGACTTTTGAAACCTACTTGCCCAATTAACACCAACTGTCCTTCTGTTTTGTGGCTTGGCATTCCTGCCCGAGACACACCCTTTCCTCGGTCTGGCCCCTCCCACCTGATGTTTTAGCTTTGTTTACTCCTGACATTCTCTACACTGAGGTCCCCATGCCCACCCTTGCTTGCTGGGATGATTTGAGTTGGGACTTGAGCTGGCTAATTTTTGGCTTATTTTGTCTCCCTGTACAGGGAGAAAGGTCCCTTCTCTCGTGAGACAATGCAACGGCTTGGACATATCCACGTGACATAACGTAGGTTTCTGTGATGGCTAAGTGCACAGGCTGCCAAACTTACAGTGATGGCTTGCACCATCCCCTGATAAATGCACCCACTTTCTCCAGCCAGCCTATCCATTCCAGGGCCCATGACACGCCCTGGGAGACTTCCAGTGTTGGCTCAGAGCAAGGCTTAGGCTCTGGGTACTATAAGGAGAAAGGCAGCCTGTTTGCCAACATCTCCTCCATCTTGGGAACCTAGAAGGTGAAGAGACTAAGAATCCATCTTGGAAGGGTTAGGTCCTGGTTCTCCAATTCAGATCCCCGTGGCATAAACGCGATACCAGGGACAAGAAAAGGAGTGAACTGGGCTGGAGAGATTGCTCAGGGCTGGAGAGATGGCTCAGGGCTGGAGAGATGGCTCAGCAGTTAAGAAGACTGACTGCAGGGTTGGGGATTTAGTTCAGTGGTAGAGCACTTGCCTAGCAAGCACAAGGCCCTGGGTTCGGTCCTCAGCCTGAGTTCAACTCCCAGCAACGACACATGGTGGCTAACAACCATCTGTAATGGGATCCCATGCCCTCTTCTGGTGTGCATGAAGACAGCTACAGTGTACTCACATACATAAAATAAATAAATCTTTAAAAAATATTTAAAAAAGAAAAGGAGCGAACCCTCTTAAGATAGCATCATTGCCTAAAGGGGGAGGTACACATATACACTCAGATAGGGCTGTTCAGGACCTCAAGACTGGAGAGCGTCACCTAAGGACCACGTTCTCTTGCAGAAGGAGGCATCTCAGATAAGTATGGACTTGACACCCCACCCCCACCCCCACAGAGAGACTGATGTCTTTCTCTGTCTCCCTACCTAGAGGTTCAAGCTGACAACCACAGCCCCCAGGCACAAGACTGGCCTCCCCTGATACCTCTTACATTACCATCTATTTACTAATTATTATTTATGTGTATGAACATTTCGCCTGCATGTGTGTATGCATAGCATGTGTGTGTCTGGTTCCCTCAGAGAACAGAAGGCATTTGATCCCTTGGAACTGGAGTTACAGACCATTGCAAGTCACCGCATGGGTGCTGGGAACTGTACTCACCTCCCCTGAGTCTTCTGCAAGAGCAACAAATGCCCTTAATCACTGAGCCATCTCTACAGCCCTGAATTTCATTTACTTCTGGGGTCTTCTCTTATTCTCCTAATGGTTTTGGGATCCCTACTGTGAGTAAACTAGGCCTTAATAGACCATGGATCTGTTACAACCTATCCACCGTTGTTCCTGTCTTGCTTTTCTCCCCCTGCTCCTTCCCTTCTACCTTTAAACCAAGTGGCTCAAACGCTTGTTTTCCTTTTCCTTTGTTGGCTTCTGCTGCTTAGGCTGAGTGCCTACCTACAGAGCATGAGTAAACACAGACCCAAAAAGGGCAAAATAAAAATAGCAGATTGGTCAATAATAGAACTGCAGAGTTTATAAGGGGAGGTGGGGGAACAGAGGAGGTGGGGGTGGGAGCATCTATAAACTACAGGGATGGTGATAAGGAAGCCTGCTAGGCCCTTCCAGGGACCTGGGTGAGGGGAGTATTTTCAAACAATACAGGTGGCTCTTCTGGGTTGACAAAGACAGGGAGGGGACAGTTGCCCAATCTGAAGGTATTGTTCACCAGAAAAAGTTGGTTTTCTGGCCTCACTCTGTGTGTGTGTGTGTGTGTGTGTGTGTGTGTGTGTGTGTGTGTGTGTGTAAGGATGTAAGGGTGTAAGGGTATAAGGGGAGGCACCTCCTCACAAGGAACTTCCTCCAGCTGTCTGTTTACAGAACCCACCAGCTGCGATGCCAGAGCATTAAGTCAGGCCTCTGCTACCAAACTTCCCCCACAACACTGCATGAGTGTTCCTTTCTGTTTGGGCTTTTTGCTGCTGGTATTGATTGCTGCTTTTATTGGCAGACTGTGTACCAAAGTAAAAATAAACACAGGGGTTTGTACAGGGAGATGGAGAAGGGCTTTCTGTGTCTCTGGGGCCAGCAGAAGCCTTGCTGGGAGACCCAGGGGTCAACCCAGGCCCCGTGCTTAGCTTAGCTCCTGCAACTGAGGTAAGAATGTTTGTCATCCACGTCCTGCCCTTCACAGGTGGACAGTTGTGGGTGGATGGCTGTGGTCATCCTCACACACTGAGTTCATAGCTGCCTGCCGGATGACATCCAAGTAGGGCTGACCAGGAAGCAGTGATCTCAAGGCTAGAACAGCAGCCACACCTCTCGGTTCATTTCCACAAGCAGCTGCCTCAGCTGGCCAGTCACCACAATTTGGGGTTAAGGGTACGGTTCTGAAAGAGCAGGCAGCAATGACTATTACTACACAGGCAAAGACTATTCACAGAGAGTTGTCATGTCATGTTTGATGTGTAAGCCAATTGTTCTCACTTGCTTTAGCCAGGTGATGCTGTGTTATCACTCTTCCTGCCATCAAATTAAAAACTGAACCCATAGCTGAACAATCAAATCAACCCAGGCATGGTGGTGCATGCCTGTAAACCCTGCACTTGGGAGTCTATGGATGGAGGATCGGGGAGTTCACGGTAGCCTTAGATTTGAAGAGTTCAAAGCCATATTGGGCTATGTAAGATCTTGTCTCAATAGTCATTCTTACCGCCGTTTACAGACAGGAACTAGGATTAACGGTGGAGATCTGAAAGGCCTAAGATTTGTGCCTAGGTTCAAATCTGTAAGATATAAAATACTTCACGTGGCCAGAAGGATTCAATAACTGTTCCTGTGTGTATTTGTTTATTGAGCTCCCCCTCCCGCCACCACCACCACCCCCCGCCCCGTATAGCTATACTTGCTTATTGCCATTTTTTCTGATGCTAGGCTGTAAACTAAGGTGTGCAAGAATTTTGGCGTGTTCGTTGCCTTATTGTTAGAGTCTGCAAGTATACATATTCAATGAAAACATCCCTAAATAGAAATGACAGGTGAAAAACCTAGCTCAGAGCCTGAATCCTCAGCACCTTAGGGGGCTGGTGGTCTCCAGACAGAAGCGACCGGTGGGCTGGGGGAGTTCGGGGGCAGAGACAATCTATTTCTGGCCTTGGGTCAAGGCCAGCAAAAATACCAGAAGTGAGGAGGCTGTAATGCCAGCCTGAGCCCTCAGGTTCCCTTTTCTTTTTCTAAACCAGGAAATGGCATGCTTTTTTCTCGCTGTGCTTGTGGAGAAGCACACCCGCCCTAGAACGGAGCAACAGAGTGCAGGGGACCCGGAAGCAGCCAGGCGCGTGAGGCCTGGGAGCCGGGCTCCCTAAGGAGGAGCTCGGGAGAAGCCGCGCGCGGCGCGGAGGCTGGGCTGGGCGCCCCCCCGCCGCAGGCTCCCGCGCTCGCCTCGCGCCGTTCCACCTTAAGCGCTCAGACCTCCTTAAGCCCGGAGCGCGAGCCCTGGGTAGGGGCGGGACCTCGCATGCAAATAAGGGGCGTGGGGCGGCGGGGCGGGGCGGGCGGGGCGCGGTCTGACGTCAGGCCCTCTCCTGGGGCAGTTGGCGCGGCGGCGGCGGAGCGGCAGGAGGGCAGGAGCGGCGGCGCCGAGTGAGGCGCGCGGCGGGGCGCGGGCAGCGGCGGGGCCGGAGCAACATGGCGCCGGGGGGCGGGGGCGGGCGGCGGGACGGCTGGCCGGCCCGAGGGCGCCTCCTCCTGGCCGCGCTGCTGCTGCTGCTATGGACGCGGGCGGCCAGCGGCCAGAGCAGCCCCCAGCAGAGCGTGATCCTAGGCATGAGGCTGGCGAGCTGCAACAAGTCGTGCGGGATGAACCCGGATGGCATCATCTTCGTGTCCGAGGGCAGCACGGTGAACTTGAGGCTCTACGGCCACAGACTGGGCGAGATCTCTAGCAACCTGATCTCCTTCACCGAGGTGGACGACGCCGAGACGGTCCACAACTCCACCAACTGCCTGGAGCTCACCAAGGACTTAGTGGTCCAGCGGCTGGTCAACGTGAGCCGCGGGAACACGTCGGGGATGCTAGTGGTGATTACCAAGTTCCTGCGGAGGAGTGAGAACATGAAGCTGTACGCGCTGTGCACCCGGACCCGGGCCGACGGGCCCTGGCTCAAATGGACGGACAAGGACTCCCTGCTCTTCATGGTGGAGGAGCATGGGAGGTTTCTGCCGCTCTGGCTGCACATCCTTCTTGTTTTGGTGCTGTTGGTGCTGTCGGGCATCTTTTCTGGCCTCAACTTGGGGCTTATGGCCCTGGACCCGATGGAGTTGCGCATCGTGCAGAACTGTGGAACTGAGAAGGAGAGAAGGTACGCTCGCAAGATAGAGCCCATCAGGCGCAAGGGCAACTACCTGCTCTGCTCGCTGCTCCTGGGGAATGTGCTAGTCAACACCTCCCTCACCATCCTTCTAGACAACCTCATCGGTTCTGGCATCATGGCAGTGGCCTCCTCCACCATTGGCATTGTCATCTTTGGGGAGATCTTACCTCAAGCCCTGTGCTCCAGGCATGGGCTGGCTGTGGGTGCCAACACTATTGTTCTCACCAAAATCTTTATGTTACTCACTTTCCCCCTGAGTTTCCCCATTAGCAAACTCCTGGACTTCGTCTTGGGTCAGGAGATTCGCACTGTTTACAATCGGGAGAAACTGATGGAGATGTTGAAGGTGACAGAGCCCTATAATGACCTGGTGAAGGAGGAGTTAAACATGATCCAGGGTGCTCTGGAACTAAGGACCAAAACTGTGGAGGATATCATGACCCAGCTACACGACTGCTTCATGATCCGCAGTGATGCCATTCTGGACTTCAACACCATGTCGGAGATTATGGAGAGTGGCTATACTCGCATTCCTGTGTTTGAAGATGAGCAGTCCAATATCGTAGATATCCTTTACGTCAAAGACCTGGCTTTTGTTGACCCAGATGACTGCACCCCGCTCAAGACGATCACTCGCTTCTACAACCACCCGGTCCATTTTGTTTTTCATGACACCAAGCTGGATGCCATGCTGGAGGAATTCAAGAAGGGTAAGGACTGGGGTGGCTCCTGGTTAAATGTCCTTTTGATATCTCCCCCCACCACTTTCCCTGAAGCATCTCCTGCGTGCTCTCTGTTTTCTGTTTCACTCTTCTGTTTGTGCAATTGACTCTGGGTCCCTCTGTCCATCATTTCCTGTACCTCTGGGGTGAACGTTATCACAGGCGCAGCAGAAGCAGCTCTCACTGTGCTCTGTGTTTAGTTGAATCCAAGCTGAAGGAGACACACTTGTCTGGAGCTGCGGGAGGGATACAGGGTAAGGCTCGTGGCTGAAAAGCAGCCACCAGGCCTCATGGAGACGTAAAGGGTGGTGAGGGGAAGTAGTCTGGGAGCTGAGGATGTTGTCACAGGGGAAAACATTTGAGGGGAATCTTGACTGATGAAGTGACTTGGGACTGGGTTGCACCGCTCTTGTGAGGATTGTTTTGTGGTTCTAGTGGACCTCCTGGCTCTTCTGACCCATGACCACCAGGGGACAGCTTGGATATTTTCACACTTTCCCCCTCGAGTTTGCCCCAGGTTTGGAGCTCTAGATTTTGTGGCAGCGTAGTATCACTCACCCTCCAGCCCACAAGCAAAATTGGGAGGTCTCTCCTGGGCTCCCAACTCGGAACTCCCACAGTTTCTGCTGTTTAGCAGAAGCATGGAGGGAGAGCTTTGGTTACTGCTCCATCTTTCCCAAGAGTCAAACATAAACTTGCCCCCACTCCCAGTCTTCAGGTGGCCTTGCTGTGTGTGTGTGTGTGTGTGTATGTGATGTGTGTGTGTGTGCTTGGCTAGCTCCCCCGTAAGTAGGCACTTAAGAGGGTCTACTCCCTTGCCTCCAAGCTCAGGGCACACACCATTTTCCTTATTGCCAGCAAAGACTTCCTCCCTCTTCTGCCCCGAAACTCCCAAAAGTGGCTGTAAACAAGGCAGCTCTAGAGTAAAACTCTCCTAGGGTGAAGGAGGTGAGGAGGAAGAAAGGGAACTCTGTAGAGGAGACCCTGAAGCTCATATGACTTTGCTTCACAGTCCTGGTCCCAACCTTCCTCCTGTACATAGAGCTGTTTCTGGCTAAGGCTCGGCTGACCCGGGAGCCACATTTGAACACTAGTTGTGATAAGCCCGGGGTCATTTCCGAATCCGGAAGGTGGTAGACAGGCTTGAAATGGGATCAGGAGAGAAGAAATGGCCTTACCAGGTTTGATCTTCAAAGGCGCACTTGGGTCAGGGTCACGGCCAAGGAGGCAGGTTGGCAACTCTCCCTTTTAAGTTTTCTACAGAGATCCTCAGCATCAGAGCCAAGGGCATCTTGAGGATGGTGACCAGGACAGGAGATAGTCTGGATGGCATGGAAGGAGAGTTAGTGCTGTAGACCCAGGAGCCTGTTTCGCTCTGAGTAGGAGCAGTGGGGAGTGTGTCTCCTCCCTCCATCTTGCAGCTGAAGGACCTGAAAGTTTCCCTGCAGTGGCTTCTTTGGGAACTTCATGAGGATTCCCATGACAGCTTCCTCCTTACCTGCCTCTGTGGTCTGAGGTGGTTTTCTGGTGACAGATATACCTACCAGTACCTCCCCATCAGTTTGGTTAGATCTGGATCCAACTAATATGAATTGGCTTAATTTGATGTCCAGCTCCCCCCCCCCCCCGGAGCTGAGGATCGAACCCAGGGCCTTGCTAGCAAGCGCTGTACCACTGAGCTAAATCCCCAACCTCTGATGTCCAGCTCTTGACCAGCAGGGCTGACCTCTGTTTCATGGGAGCATACTGGGTTTGAGCAAGGTGACTTTAGACTCTGCTCTGTCCTGTGAAGAAGTGTCCTTCCTTGAGCTGGAAAAGCAGAGCTGACGTCTCGTAGGCCAGAGTTGTCCTGAGCTGAACCCTATCCCCACAGTTTGGTCCATCCACCAGACTTTCCTTGACAGAGTCTTGTGGCCTGAGTCCAGGCCGTAGAGTGTGGATCCCAAGCAGTTCATGGAAAAGCAGGAGCAATCTACCCTGTGGTCAGATAACAGTGTGACACAGTGGTCACTCCTTATGAACAGACCCTGGGCCATGTATGCCTCCTTGCTGATGTCTGGAGGACTTAGGAGACCAGTCTTAATTTGGTAAATTTCCACAGAGGTGTCTTGCTGTTGCCCCCTGCTGTGTGGGCTTTTCTGGGTCCCACCTGGTGCCCACCCCTACCTATCCCGAGGCTGCCAGGATGTGACACACACCTAGTGTATACTTACAGCTTCTAAGATTTTTCTTTTCAAGGTTAGTGTTTGGAGGGCTCTTTTCTTTTTGTTACTAACCAGGAACAAGTACAGTTCAGCAGTGCCAGCGTTGTGCCAGACGGAGTGGCGTATTTCAGGGTCTTTGCTGGATCTTTCACCCCCAAATTGTATGATGGCTCTAGACCTCACTCTGCCAGAAGCCCCCCTGACTAAAGACTTTCTGTCTTGTCTGTCTTGTTGAGGTTTGGTTTGGCTTGAGTCAGCTTTCTTATTCTGTAGCTGAGGCTGTACCGGACTGTAGGTCTGCGCCCCAAGCGTGCATCTAATTTTTTTTTAAACCAGGTTCTTTAATTCCCCACTCCCTAGCTTTGTTAAGTTCCTTGAGCATGGGGCCCTGCCTTACTGATTTTCACCGCTGCAGGCCTGGCCAACAGATGGGGCCTCCGTGAGCGTTAGCTGAACAAATGAATGGATGATTGTCTGCCAGGCTTTCTGTTCCTCAAACACACCTCGACACTCCCAGCTCTGGGGCCTTTGCCCCAGCTGTTGTCCAAGAAAGTTAGTGTGGCTTCCTTCCCCTAACTCACCTCCTCAGCCTTGCCTCTGGGAGGCCTTGCGGTCACCCCACTTAAGCCTGTCACCCCAACATCTCTCTCGACTTTCCCAGTCCTCTACCTCTGTGCTCCGTTCTCCTCCTCAGCTCAGGGGCTTAGTGGTTTGCCAAGCCCTCATCTCCACCCAGTACGATATAAGATCCAAAGGGCAGGCTCCATGCCCTGGCGGTTGTATGGATAGCTCTGGTATGGCCCTTGGCACATAGTAAGGCCTCAATAAAATTTTACCTAGTGAATGAAGGACTTGTCAGATTTGGGAGAACATTATTGCTGTTCTAGAAGCTTCGGAATTTTATGACAAGGCTAAGGGAAGTACTGTGGCATCTCCGGCATCTCCGTCTGCACCAGGAGAAGTGGTGTGTGTGTATCTCGATTCCAGGCATGGAGAGTTTGGGACTGTCTGAGTGTAACACTCAAGGCCCATTGCCAGTTGTGTCCCTTTGCCTGCTAGTGAGCCGTCTTTGGCCGTGGGAGGTTTTACACAGTCTCCCTCATTAAGGTGGATCACGAAATGCCCTGCACAGCACATGTGTGGGTATGGGGAGCTGAACTCCCCTAGGATTAAGGTAGAGAATCCTGGTTCCTACCTCAAGACAGGTAACCGTAGATGCTTTTGAACCCTCTTGCCACGTTCAGGACAGGCTTGCAGGTGCTCTAGGGACTCTCAGGAGTAAGACGCTGTGTGGCATAAAGACATGCCATTAATCAAGGCCACCCAGATTCACGGAGTTTGAACCTTGGCCCTTCTACTGGAACCTCGCCTAAAACTGTTTGCAGTACTGGGTGTTGGGAGTGGGCTTGTCACAGCTTGGAATCCTGAAACGAGAAAGCCCAGTGACTCCTAGGCCACTTTACATCTGACTTCCCCTTAGATGCTTTTGCAAATGCTAAGGCAGAGTCATGGATGATGCCTCCCCCCACCCCAACCTCGAGCCCACCTTCTAGCCCTTCTGTGCCCCTTCCTGGGGAGTCCTGCCCTTGCCAGGCCTTAGCTCATCTTTAACCATCTTATCTCTCCCTACCCCCCTTATAACCCTCTGGACCACTGTATATTGACGGATATAAACACTCCACCCAGCCAGAACTGGGGTTACATTCTACCCAGCTTGGTCACTGACCTATGACGTGACCTTGAACCCGTTAGTACTCCTCCCAGCAAGTTAGCAGGGTGTAATTTGGAGAAGAAAGCAAGCTAGAAATATTTTCGTGTTAAAAAAAAAAATCCCTCCCATATTCCTGCCTGTGCCACGTCATATTTTCCCATCTACTTAATTTATTCCCAGAACAACTATAAAGTCAAGAAAAAAACACTGCCTGAGTTTCGCATTCACCCTCAGTTCCTGCCATGTGACACACCAACAGTAATGTCTCCTGCTCCCCAACACAGCTACCTGTTCAGGCATTTGTTCAATAAGCATTTAACTTTTTGCAGCACTGCGTGTCAGACACAGCGCTGGCTGTGGGGAGTCAGAGACTCTTCAAGGCATTTATTCACAGAGCTCACAGTCTGTCAGGGAGACAGGCGTGAGACCAAGGCTTGGTTGTACAAACACAGATAGGGCAGGCAGGCACAAACGTCAATGTCTGAGGTGTCTGGCTTGTGATTTGGGGATCACAATGTGGTTTAACTGTGGTAGGGAAAGGAGAATCGTCAGTTTGGTGAGAATGGAGCAAAAGGAAATAAAAAATCTCACCCTCTGTTGCTCCTTTGCTTAGCACCGTAAACTTTAGAGCTTCTCACATTTGCTTCAGTCACCCAGCCTTTTTATTGAAAATTAACATTTCCTTTCTAAAGCCATTTTGTGTGTGTTTGGGGGTGAAAGATCCAGCAAAGACCCTGAAATATGCCACTTCACTTAGCCTTTTCAAGTGCACTGAAATTTTTAGGAGTTTTTTCATTCTGCTGTTGGTTCTAGGGACCAAATGCTTTTAGCCCAGCATCTCACTGAACTGGTTTTGTTTTCTTGAGACTGTATCTTACATTGTAGCCAGCCACTGACCTTAAACTCACAAGGATCCTCCTGCCTCAACCTTCTAGGTGCTGGGATTATAGGCAGGACTCACCACACCTAATAGTCTGCGTTTCCGACAGGGTCCCACTCAGTGGCCAAGCACCTGTGCAGGTGACATGCTCACATGGGGCCCGGGAGGAAGGCCAGGGTCGGGCTGGGCACTGTCACTGCCAGGCTCATGAAGAAGGTGAAAAGGTGTCAAGGACCGTACTGGGCTCTGCGCAAGGAGAAGCCTGGGACATCTAAGCCAGGGGCTCAGGGACAGCGCAGGGACAGTTGCTCAGCTGATGTCCATCAGCCCCTCATCAGTCAGTGATTTGATCTTGAGGAGCCGCACCTGAGAGTGACGGTTGCCATCTGTGTGTGAATGTCACTCTGGACATAGGGCATCGGTCCCAAGTGTGGGCAGCTGACATAGCCTTTTGCCAGCCAGGCTGCTGCCTCCTTTCTTTCTGCCACTGTGCTGTGAGTAGGGGGCAAAACTCTCGAGCAGGCTGGCACCTCGCCACCTGCAGGCTGGCACCTCGCCACCTGCAGGCTGGTTCTCTCCGAGGAGCCGGGGCGCAGTGATCCCGGGAACCTAGTGTGCATAGACCTCCCTTAAACCAGTTGTGGGTGTGCCAGGGTGTGTTGCCTACGTCTAGGCCCTAATAAGAGCTTCTTAGCATTCCAGCATTGGCTTTGCAAAAGGCTCATTTTTTAATTGAAAGCGTCTAGCTCTAATGGTTTCCTGACACCACAGGTCAGGATAAGGGTCACTGAACAAAGTTTAACCCGGAAACAGATGAGTACCGAGAACACAAGGTCACAGAACAGCACCCAATGGGGGCAGGGGATGAAGGCAGGGGACCTCGGAGAGGAGGCTGTCTTGTCACTAGAAGTCTGGAGAAAGAAGCAGTGAAGCAAGAGGACCTTTCTGTGGGCTCTTCACAGGGGGTCACTAATTCACACACTTCTTGGGACACTTAGACAAACAGATAGGAAATGACCTCACTGGTCCTTCATGGGTAAGAGAACCTGTGCCTCTTGGGACTGCTTTTCAGCCCTTTGGGGTTTGAAGTACAGATCACTATTTTCTCTGTGTCCCTGCTCCTACCATCCTCTAGACAGAGCCACAAAGACATCTTTGAACAGAAGGAATCCTGTTGTGCCTTGAGAGTGACTTACCTGCCAGCTCCAGTCTGCTGACAGAGACTGTGCTTAGCCTGCACTCGAAGTTGGTTACAGAAAGGCCGCACGTCCTGGGAAGTATGAATCGGAGGGGAGCAGGCCAGGTTCCTATGCCACTGTCTCAGTGCCTGGCGTTGGCAGGACCTACTGGTTCCTTTATCCAGCCCATGAGAAGGGACAGGCTGCCCTTGCTTGCCCTCAGACTACTACTCTCTCAACATTTCTTGTGGGCTTACAGACACTCTGAATTTCTCTGAGGATATGAGGGTTATCCAAGCTCCCCCACTTATCCACCATGACCCTAGGCACCGCTGCCATTTCAACCAGCCTCCATCCTGTATGCCTGCACGGGTCGCAGCTGTCCTGGACCATAGTTGTCCCTGTCCTCACAGCTGAGCATGCCAAGATGTACTGTTGCGAAAAGCTTGCAGCCTCTTCTGTAGACTGAAGTCTGGATTGCTTCTTTGTACTCCTGTTTTATTTATTTGCCATTTTCTTTTTTCTTTTACTTTTATTGCTGGTCATTATTTTTTTTTTCATAGCCATAAAAAAACAGGCATCTCACTGCCAGAACTTCAGCAAAGATAACAAAAAGTCTAAGCCAAACCAAACTACCAGCGTGTGACCAAGAAGGAACTCCTTGGAATATTCTAATGCGTTGTGACAGCTTTTTTAGAATTTCACTTTCACAGTAGGGCACACTGGGGCATACTGAAATCCTAGCATTCACATCTGTTAGCTGAGGTAGGAAGATAGTGAGTTTAAGCCTAGGGTGGCCAGAGACTCCCCGGAGGGTGGCGGGGAGAAAGGGAGGGAGATTGAGGCTTACCATTGTCACAGTTTTTAAAACTTCTTACAACAAACAGCAGTATCAAAATCATGTCCACAGTGGCACAAGTCTGCCACCCTGGCAACAAACGGGACAGCAGTGGGCAGATCTCAGATTTCAGTCCAGCCAGGGCTGCATCTCTCGACTCCGTCTGAAACAAAACACAACGAAAACCATTTTTATTCTCCATTCGTGTGCTCTGCCTGGAGCCGCCCTAGATCTTTAACATTAACATCACTGTCGGCAGTTTTATACCCAGCTTTTTGGAACACAGCCTAGGTTGGTTCTTCTTAGGTAAGAAATGACTTCTTTGTGTCCTGCATTCTCAGTCTTGTTTTGCCCCACGTGGGTCTGCAGGAAGTAGAGCCCAGAGAGGCCCAATGTGCAGTGTCACCCTTTGGTTGAGGGGTTAAACTCGGTGGGGCTGGGACATTCTCCAGAGCTTACCATCAGAGTCGCTTTCCTGCTGCAGGCCTGATCTACTGTGACCTGGGCAGGGCTCTAGAAAGACTGGTTCCCTGGGCTCTCTGGAATGTGTAGTCTTTGGCCTGCAGGCACCTGGAGCCTCCTTAGAAGGAGGATCCCTTCCCTACCCCAGACAAGCACACATATGTGACCCCCACATAGGTAGGGAGGCTCATTCACATGTCCACACACATCCCTCTACCCCAGCTTTGCATTTTCATAGTTGTGAACACACATGCACGTACACACACACACACACACACACACACACACACACACACACCCTTGTCTGTGTGCACAAGCAGGGCCATGCCCTGGTACTTGAAGGCTCACACACACACTTGTATGCACAGGCACTGTAACCCACAGACCTATTCCCAGCTTACGTCCTTCTTTCTTCTCCAGCTTTCCCAAGAGTGAAAGCGAGTCTGAAAAATAAGTAAATAACCCACGTACAGCCAGTTTGTTTTGTGAATTGTTTAGAATGGTGACCTTACTCTTGAACTCAGAAAAATTCCCTTAGTGGCCATGAATCTGCCCATCCACACCTCCAGGTTGATGTGGGGACTGAAGGAGGTCAGGCATGCAAGGCATTTAGCTCTGTGCCCAGTACTATGTCACTGTGTAGTAAACATTAGCTGTGTTAACTGTTACCGTTCCCATTGTCCAGAAGGTGCCTGAGTTGGCAGTGACAGCAGCTGGTGACCACAGCAGCTCTTATGCATGACAGTCGGCCCCACTCTTCAGCGTGGCACCTGCCTTTTTTTTTAAGTTATAAATGTATTGAGCTCAGCCAAAAGTCCACTATAGGATAGAGATGGTTCATTGTCCAAGAGCAGTCACTGCTCTCCCAGAGGACTCAAGGCAGGTTTCCAGCACTTATGTTTGCCAGTTCAGTCACCTGGAACTCCACCCCTAGGGTCCGATGCCCATCACCACACATGCACACGCGCACACACACACACACACACACACACACACACACACACACACACATGCACACGATTAAAATAAATTAAAAAAAAAGAACTTAGTTTCTGTAAAAAGCAAGTCACTCAGTTTTTTAAAAGCCTATTAGAAAGCCATCTGCAAAAAGTCCAATATTCTCTTATTTGTAAATCGCAAGCTGAGCAGAAAGGAAATAATATCTGGGCGAGAACTGAAAACAGGATATTCTCTTTGTGTGTTTGTGTTTTTGTTTTTGTTTTTTTTTTCTTCTTTTCTTTTTTTCGGAGCTGGGGACCGAACCCAGGGCCTTGCGCTTGCTAGGCAAGCACTCTACCACTGAGCTAAATCCCCAACCCCGTGTTTGTGTGTTTATGTGTGCATATGCATGTGCATCTGTGTGTGTGCCATGATGGGGCTGCTGTCAGAGGACAACTTCTGGGGATTGTTTCTCCCCGTCTACCATGTGGGTCCCCAGGATGGAAATCAGTTTATCATGCCTCGTGTCAAATGTCTTGTACCCTCTGAGCCATCTTGCCTTTCCTCTCTACCCCTGACTCAGGGCCTTGAGCACCCTAGGCCTGTGTTCTATTAATGAGCGGCACCCCCAGCAGTACATTCTCCCTGCTAACTGGGAAATGTTGAGTCCCATCTTAATTGCTGGTACACCCATTCCCCAAGTACGAGGGCATAGGCAGGCTAGTCAGGCAGGAGGAACGTGGCCTCTCGTACCAGTCACAGCAGATGTAGAGCTCTCTGTGTAAAACCGACATATTCATGGCAATCTTCCTGCCTCAGGGATCTGTCTGAGTGCTGCAATCATCGGTGTGAACCACTGTGCCCAAAACGTTTATCTCACAATGATACACAACTGTGTCCTATTAACACTTAGGGAGGCAGAGACAAGGGATTGGAGAGTTGAAGGCTAACTTGGCCTACACGGAGAGACCCTGTCCTGGAAAAAACAGACAAGCAAACAGAAACAGAATGCCTTTCTTAGAAGTGTCCAAGCAAGAAGGGTAAGGGAGCATGCAAATGCTGCTGCCTGGGAACTATGGCATAAGCAGACAGTGGCTTCCAGCCCAGTCCTTTGAGAAGTGGCTGCCTTCTGAAAAACAGAGGGGCTGGCAAGATGGCCGCTGCCCCTTTGGGTGAAGTTACTTGTTGCTAGGCACGGTGACCTGAGTTTAGTCGAGGCACACATGATGGAAGGAGAGAACTGGTTTCCTCAGTTTGTCTTCTGACCTCCAAAGGAAACTGGTACAATCACACCCCAAAATAAGTGAAGAAACATAGCATAAAATAATAATAAATGAAGTAAAAGAGGGGCAAGCAGAGAGCTTAAAGGAGATGTCTGGATACTGACACTTATGGAATACTGATCTACGCCTTAGACGGGCTGAGGCTCAGCAGGCCTGTGTCTCCACACCCCATGCTGATGGCTCCAGAGGCTGCCCTGCTGAGTACTGGGTGGTGTCACTTCAGTTATTGATTTAGAGATTGTGGTGGGAGAGTGACAGTGAGGGAGGTGGAAGGGTGGCCTCGGACCGTTACCCTAGCGACAGGCTGAGGCAGGAGGATTGCAAGTTCAAGACCTGCCTGGGCTTTAGCGTTTGTTGAGGTTAGAAGGTCACTTTCAGGAGTAAGTTTTCTACTTCACCTTCTGTATCCAGGACTGAATTCAGGTCTCCACACTCACAGGTTTAGAGCCCTCTAGTTGAACACCCTTCCTTCCTTCCTTCCTTCCTTCCTTCCTTCCTTCCTTCCTTCCTTCCTTTCTTTCTTCTCCCCTCCCTTCCTTCCTCCCTCCCTCCTTCCTTCCTTTCTTCCTTTTTGTAAGTTAAGGTTTCTTTGTAAACCTGACTGTCCTGGAACTTACTCTGTAGACCATGAATGGACTTGAACTCATAGAGACCCATCTGCCTCTGCCTCCTGAATGCTGGGATTAAAGCCATGTGCCACTCTGCCTGGCTTTCCCCACTATTGGGGGCAGGAAGGGGAGCAGTTTCACTAAGTAGCCTTGACTGACCCTCAACTGATTTCTCATTGACCTCAGTCTCCCCGGGTGCTAGGATTTCAGGTGTGTGCCATCACTGTCATTTTAACAGGTTTTGATATGTGTACACACTGTACAGTGACTACATCAAACTAATTATCATATGGATTCCCTCATGTAATTAACATTTTTGTGTGTATGTGTGTGGCAAGAACATTTAGTCTTGCATTGTTAGTAACTATAGTCACCGTGTTGTACAATAGAGCTGTTCAGCTCATTTCGAAGACCAATATCTGCCCACCCCCAGTCAGTGCTTCAAAGCTTTTGATGACTTCAGCACCTTGTGTAAGAATGTGTGTGTGTGTGTGTGTGTGTGTGTGTGTGTGTGTGCGCGCGCACGCGCGCGCGCTAGTGCATAGCTCCTCACCTAGAACGTTTCATGGAGCTGTAGTTTGCCTATAGATTGTGGGAACACAGGCGGGGCCTTACTCCCTGCGCACTCCTGAACAGCTTGTGAGAAGTTTAGGGTTTCCTGTGGGTTCACTTGAGTTCACTGATTTTATTTTTTGGTGCTGGGGATTGGAGGTTGAACCTGTAGTCTCATGCACACAAGACAAAAGCTCTTCTGCTTATACAAGACTGGGAGGTCTTTCCCAGCCCCGCCAGTACGCTAGAACAACTCCAAAGAATTAGGGAAGTGCAACTTGTAGAATTGCAGTATCACGTTGAAGGAAGAAGGCATATAGACCAAAAGGGCCTGTGCCTGTGGAACCTAGGCACCTCCCCTCCAGGGGCAGCAGTGTGGTCACCAGCCTGGAAGCCCCACCCACTTGTATCAGGGCTACAGTATGTAGGCATGGTTGGATGAAAGTCTGTCCCAGTTCCCCATCCTGGAGACTGGCAGTGCAAAGTCCCAAGCTGGCTTAGTTAGCAAGTTTGCTCTTCTGGTGACTAGTGCCTGGAGCTGTCTGGGAGTCCCCCAAGGTGCTTCTTTATTGGGGCAAAGATATTTGGGCTTCTGAAGCCCTGTGCTGAGAACTAGGGAACCAGGGTCAAACACCAGATAACCCTTTTAGCCTACATGCAGGTGCCGAGAAGTAGAATTAGCCTTTATTGTTGGCTATAAACCGAGTCAGCGCAGTGATTCTCACTCCATCTGTGAGCGGTGGCAGTTTGTTCCTTCACTGCTAAACCTTTCCCGCTCTTCGTCTTGTTTTGCTTGTTTCAGTGGTTGGGGTGTCACAGCTCCTAGTGTCCTCACCCCATTCTTGTCTTGGGGAAGTTTTCAAAGCTGACCGTGGAGGGCTGGGGAGTAGCTCGGCAGTGTGGTGCTTGCCTGGCATGCTGGACTCAGGATGCTGGACTAGCATGAGGGGTGGGACTCAGGATGGGAGGAATGACAACTGTCATTTGTTTTTTTAAAAGATGTATTTATTTTATGTATATGAGTACACTGTATCTGTCCTCAGACACACCAGAAGAGGGCATCAGATCTCATTACAGATGGTTGTGAGCCACCATGTGGTTGTTGGGAATTGAACTCAGGACCTCTGGAAGAGCAGTCAGTGCTTTTTTTTTTTTTTTTTTTTGGTTCTTTTTTTCGGAGCTGGGGACTGAACCCAGGGCCTTGCGCTTCCTAGGTAAGCGCTCTACCACTGAGCTAAATCCCCAGCCCCGCAGTCAGTGCTCTTAACCGCTGAGCCATCTCTCCAGCCCCCTAACAGTTGTCACTTGTGATGTTGCTTCTTTTAACTTTGTAGACCTCCTTTATCAGAGACATTCTTCCCTGAGCAGTTAAATACACTCTCTCTCTCTCTCTCTCTCTCTCTCTCAGGTTAGTGGACTGCTGTCCTTCCACCTTTCCGTGGGTTCTAGGAATTGAACGCAGGCTGCTAGGTTTGCACGGCAACCCCTTTTTACCTGGTGATATAACCCAATGATTAACCCCTTTTCATCTGAGATACTGATGTTTTTCCCACGTTAATTCAAATGCTGCATGACTGGAGCTGACCTGTCATATTCTTGATTTATTGCTCCCCTTTAACATCACTAGATTTAATTTGCTAACATCTTTTCTGGGAATGTTGGCACTTACATTCATGAGAGATGGAGCTGTAATTGTTTTTCCTGCGATTATAAAGATGCCATCGGCTCTTTTAATAGCAGGAAAAAAATAATTGTTTAATAATTAAGTCTTTCCCCCTCTTGTAATTAATATCTCACTTTAGGTGAGCAAGTTTGAACATATCAGATAATCCTCTTGTCCTCTGGTCTCTCTCCTGCTCAAGTACTGGCCTCTTACATCACCTATGCTGCGGTTGCTGTCGTTTTTCTCCCTCTTCAGGTTTGTCTATCAAGATCTAGAATAATTTTAATAGTTTGTAAACAATTTGGAACTGGTATATGACTACCAGGAACCCACTGGAGTTCACTAAGGGGAAAAATTGCTAACTTTCTTTTCATTAATGTGTAATGGGGTAGAATTACTAGGCTCATGCAGTGGAACGTTGGTCGCAGGATAGAATGTGCTTGGATTTCAGCAGAGCCTTTAGCAGACTTTCCTATTAGATATTTATGGCTAGCATGCACAGCGTGTTCACCCACTGTGGTCTGACGTATGACCTACCGACATATCTATGGCAGCTGCCCACGGGGTTTGAAGAACAAGGACCTCCTGAGGTAAAGAGGCAGAGGCAGGAGGGGGAAGGGGCTCCTGGCTGGATGCTGCTGGGACAGGTCAGTGCTGGGAAGGGATGAGCCCAGAAGGAGGCTGGCGGTGCTGGTGTACTTCTGGATCCCTGAGAGCCCCTGACTCTGCGCTCTTCCTGTGCAGAGAGCCTGCACCCACACACCAGGTTCTCAGCCTGGTCAGCGCCTGGGCTGCACACCCAGACTCTTCTCTCTTTGTGACCAGTGGGGCAAGGTCTGTGTTTTTGTCCTTGTGCCTGGCTTTGGATCCTTAAGTCTCGTGTGAGTCCTTCTAACTGTCCCTATCCATCCTACCTAGATACCTTAGATCTGAACTGCGTCTATATTAGATAATTTCAGAAACATCTAAAGAACCTGTCCTGGACACCTATCTTAAATAGAGGGGATAGAGAGAGTTTTACACACGTGCGCGCGCGCGCGCGCACACACACACACACACACACACACACACACACACACACACAGAGTTTCCATGTGCTATCAAAGGGGAGGGCACAGTTGAAGAGCACTGTGTACACATATGCTGGGCTAAGAGGCATGTGGCACTGTATGCCGTACCCAGCCCTGGAAAAGGGACTTTGGGGTGGGGGAGGTGTTTAGAGATTTTATGTATCTCAGATTCACATCTGGCTCAATAAAAACGTAATGACACAGGAAATAAAAAGAATGCGAAGTATTTTAAAAGTAACAAACAAAGCCCCGTATGCGGGCATCTGACCCAGAGGGTGGAGGTACTGTGGCTTGTCACCTGTGCAGACAGAGGTTTCGTCTTGGAGACCAACCCCGCTCTGCTATTCCTTCCGCTTGTCCCAGAACTCATGATTCTTCTGCACCTGCTTCCCCGGTGCCGGGGTGCTGGTCTGTGGCATCACGCTACACATTCTTATATCCATTTTAAAATACCCCCACTCCCCAAAAATTGCAGCTAGCTATAGTTATCCTGGAAAGGTAGGCGTATTCCAAGTGCTAGGGACTAAGTCCAAGGCATGAAGTGCTTGGCATTGTGGTTTTCTGTTAAACTGTGCTCCAGCAAGGCGGGTCTATAAACGTTCTTACTTTCCTCACTTCCTTTTGTTACCAACGTCAAGGAGAAATGGGGAACATTCCTGGATATATATCTGCACATCCAGGAGTGGTGGCACACACACACACACACCTTTAATCCCAGCTCTCAGGTGGCATAGATGATGGGTCTCTGAGTTTGAGGCCAGTCTGGTCTGCATAGTTAGTTGCAGGACAGCTAGGACCGTGTAGAGACCCTGTCTCAAAACCACAGATATATACACCTACCTTTTCAGGATAACTACAGCTAACTGTAGTTTTGTGGGGGGGGGGAGTGAGGGTATTTTAAAAATGAAATATATATATTTATATATGTGTATATTATTACCATGCATGCATATATATACATACACATGTGTACATGTATGTATATGCATGTGTGAATGTGTTTATGTGTCTGTAGATGCATGTACAGCACTATCACTGTTTACTCCTAACAGGACATGTGGGGGTTGGCAGTGTATGTTAGTTGGTAGAGTGTTTGCCTTGCACACCTGAAGCCTTCGCTTTTGACCTCAAGAGGCAGAGGCAGGGAGATCAGAAACCCCACGTTATCCTCAGCTGCATAGAAAATTTGAGGTCAGCCTGGCTCCTTGAAACCCCATCCTAGAAAAGAAAGGCCTCCTTGTGCAGGAGTCAGAGGTGAGAAGCAGGGGGCTGGTTAGTTTGTGTCAACTTGACTGAAGCCAGAGTCACCTGAGGAACGGGAACCTCAATTGAGAGAAGACCTCCATTAGGTTCACTCACAGGCTGGCCTGCGGGCCTCTTCTTCATTGATGGGAGAAGGCCCAGCCCATGGCGGTGGGGCCATCCCTGAGCAGGCATCCTGGATATATAAGAAGTAAGCTGAGCTAGCCATGAGGAGAAGCCAGGAGGCAGCACTGCCCTGGCCTCCACTTAGTTCCTGCCCTGAGTTTCCATCTTGACTGTCCTCGGTGGAGTGTTGTGGCTTGGGCTGTGAAAGCGGAAGAGACCCTTTCCTTTTCAAGTTGCTTTGTTTGTCTGGTCTTTATCACAGCAATAGGCAAGATGGATAGCAAATTTGAGGCCAGCCTGGGCAAAACTCTGTCTCCGGAAAGTCCTTTTGAGATACAAATTGAAATATTAGATATCTAGATATCTGTAGGTATAATTTTATAGATGTTTACAGATAAAGCCCAGGCTTACTTCAAAAAAAAAAAAAAATCCGGCGAAGTGAGTGGAGCAGAGAGAGGGAAGGAGACCGGCCAAGGGCGGTTACGTAGTTAAGAAGAGGCTGTGATTATGTCACTCCCTCCACTTTTGCATGTGTTTAATATTTCCCATAATGAACGACACAGAAAATGAAAGGTGCGGGTGAGCATGTCCCTGGGCTGGGAGGGCGGCCCCGGGTCCCAGTCCCATCTTTGTCAACAGCTCTGCCCTTGGAGCTGAGGGTTGGGATGGAGGAGCACACAGCTGGTCCTTGCAGAATGACCCTGGATGTGGCTTCTCTTGTGAAGCTCGAGGTGAAGCTCAAGGTCGAGGTCTGTAGTAGGAGACAAAGCCGCACTTCCTGGGACCCTTCTCAGTAATGACTGTGGGGACAGACAGACTGACTTCTGGGGAGAAGGTCGTCCTAAGGGTGTGCTGATGACACCATGTGGTGTCTGCTATGCAAAGGGGTAACTGAGGCATGGCCATCTTTATGGGGCTCTGATTTCTTTCAATCAAATTTTATATATAGAGAGAGTGTGCGTGTGAGAGAGTGTGAACAGACTGGGGATTGAACTCAAGTTGGTGACAAGTGCTTTTATCTGCTACGTCATCTTACTAGCCCCAGTCTTATTCCTTTTGGACAACAGACCCCACTTTGTTGTTCATCCTAGCCATCAGCCTCCTGAAGAACTGAGGCCACAGGGTTATGCCACAGGGATTTCCAAGTTTCTAATGGACACCCTATTCCAAAGAGGTGGTTTTCGTTTGTACCTCTGCTCTCACAGGTATTATATATGTACAGGTACTATTTTAATAGTACATTTCATAAAACAATTAAGAACAATTCCATTACATTTATGTATGTGTGTATGTATGTATGTATTTATTTATTTATTATGTTTATATGCACACATTCGAGATTGTGCCCTGTTGTGTGTGTGTGTGAGAGGGGGGAGTAGGTCAAAGGACAACTTGTGGCAACTGGTTCTCTCCTTCTACCACGTAGCCAAGAGATCAGACTCAGTGTGAGCCCTTCTACCCACTGAGCCATCTCACTATAACATTTAAAGAAGTAAAGATGAAGTCACCATACTTAAATTTGTTTTCCTAACAGTTATTAATGTACAATAATCTAAACAAAACAAAATCTGGAGGCTCTCAAGACACACAGTACACCCCTGGTAGGGGCTATGGTTAATGGCAATACCTAGAAGTCTGTTCTACTTATTTATCTGTAAGTATTATTAATTGATTATTTATTGCTGATTACTTATTTATGAGTGTTCTATCTTCATGCACACCTGCATGCCAGAAGAGGGCATCAGGTCCCAGTGTAGATGGTCATGAGCCACCTTGTGGTTGGTGGGAATTGAACCTCTGGAAATGCAGACACTACTCTTAAGCCCTGAGCTGTCTTAGCAGGCCCAGCTCATGGCCTTTCTAGTCGAGTTCCCTCAGAGCCTGCCATTACCTTCCAGGAGGCACAGCACCTTAGGTCTCTGCTTGATGAATATTTATCTGGCTTAAAGTGCAGGACACCCTGTGTGTGCTCCCTCTTGGGCTGCAGAAGAATGTACAGACCCTCCCATGAGCAGGATCTCGGCAGGCTCACAGTCGGGGTATGTGCAAACAAAAGAGAAATTTACTTATTTTGGACTCGGACCTAAGTGTAAACAGAACCGGTACTGACAGGTTCCAGGTAGGCCTGGCCCTGCGATCTGTGGGCTGTGCAGTTTCCAGGAAGCCCTGTTACCACCTGGTTCCCATCTCTGTTTTTGGCAAGTGGGTCACAGTGGCCACTCACTCTCTCTCTTCTCCTTGAGGTTGTCATCAGTCAACATTTTTGTCTTCTTTGTCTTTTGCTCCATTGGTTTTCCCTTTGTCATTGATGTCCTTTAAACAAAAACCTGGGGCTGGAGAGATGACTCGGCAGTTAAGAGTCCTTGCCCTTGCCTAGCTCCTGGTTTGGATCTGAGCACCCACAGGACAGCTCCAACTGCCTGTAATGCAGCTCAGTGGGTCTGCCGCCCTCTTGTGGTATTCTTGTACGCACATAGTACATATTGATGCATACAGGAACATGTACAGAGATGCATGCACACAGAACACCCATATACATAAAATAAAAATCAATAAATGTTTTCTAAAGATTAAAATACATAGCCTGGCATGGTGGCACACACCTTTAATCCCAGCACTCGGGAAGCAGAGGTGAGTTCCAGGCCAGTCTGGTCTACCAAGCAAGTTTCAGGACAGCCAGGACTATACAGAGAAACCCTGTCTCAAAAGAAAACAACAACAACAACAAAAAAGATTAAAAACATATCTAAGACAGACATAGTGATGCACAATTTTAATCCCATCAGTTGGGAGGATAATCGCTTGAGTTCTAGGCCAGCTAAGACTGCATAATGAGACGTCTCATAAAATTAATTAATTAATCAAAAATAAATAGACTAAATAAAACGACTAAATGACTAAATTAAATTAAAAGCAACATCCTTACTCATGCTGCCCATTGGTGGTGCCTACTGAGTTGCTGGCTTCCTGAGCATCCCTTGTATTTAGCTATGCTAGAGGAATGAACCAGCAAGGCCGCCCTGGTAACTGATGGGAAGGGTGAAGCCGGGACTCCTGCTGATTAGGGGATGTGGAGACCACATTGGCTTCACCGTTGATGTCAGCATGGACAGGAAAGAGGCTGGTGTGTATCAGTGGCCCAAGTGGGTGGAACTCTGGGACCCTGGCTGAGGGTTTAAAAAGAAAAGGCTCAGAAAGGGGCAGGCAGTATTTCTTTTTGTATGGTTGGGTTTTTGAGACAGAGTCTCCCTGTGCCACCTCAGCTGGCCTATGACTGAATGTGTAGATGAAGCTAGCTTTGAAATCATGGAGATCCTCCTGTCTCTGCCTTCTGGTACAATGCAGCTTCTGCACAGTGAAGCACAGTGGTCACTTTCTCTGTGCTGCTTCTCCTTGCTGCCCTTGTTGGTTGGTCTGAGCCAGTCTCACTATGTCTTCCAGCCTGACATGAGACTTACCCTACAGTCCAGCCTGGACTTGAACTTGTGGTGATCCTCCTGCCCCGCCTCCTGAGTGCTGAGGTTACAGGCATGCGTCACCACACCCGGCTTCTGTAATGTTTATAACTTTTATTTGTTTTGTTTTGTCCTTCACATTCCGTGAATCACTGGCTCCTCCAATAAATTTAGGCCTGAGTCATCCTTTACAGCCGATGCAATTCTGTGTTACAAATAGTTCGGCTCTTCCTGGCTATACCTTGTACACTATATGGTTATTTCCTTAATAGTAAGTCACTTCCTAGGAGTGGGAGGAAGGGCTGAGTCCAAGGTCTTGCACATTGAACATTTTTATATATGCTGCCATGGTCTTGAAGAAAATATTTAAACTCCTATCAGTAGTGACTAGTTCTTTTAAGGCAGAATAACCATCTGATAAACCAAAACAGCACCTACTCCTGTATGTAGTTTACTGGGTTGGGTCCCTAGCACTGCCAAATTAAGCAACAGACTGATAGGTAAATTTTTCAAACCCAACGAAATTTGCATTCCCTTGGGTTAATTTGTATTTATTATATTTGTATTTAAAATTAAGCTTTTAATGCAGTGAATTTAAGCCTAAGCTACAAAGTTTCAGGCTACCATGAGGTACAGATGGAGACCCTGTTTCCAAAAAAAGGGGTGGGGTAGGGTGGGCAAAGAGATGGCTCAGTGGCTAAACACAGACGAGACTTGTGACTTTTGATATAAAGACTAGCCTGGTTAGTCCAACACCTCTCAGAAAATAGACTCTTTTCTTTTGATTTTCTTTTGATTTGATTCAAATGTCAGATTTGTAATCTGATCTCTCTCTCTCTCTCTCTCTCTCTCTCTCTCTCTAACACACACACACACACACACACACACACACACACACACACGAGGGGGTGTGTCAAGTGGAGGTTTTATTTTGTTTGTTTTAAAAGCAAGGTCAGCTTGGTTGGTCTGAAGCTCACTGTAGCCCAGGCTGGCCTCCACCATCTAAGTGCTGGACTTTATTTCTGAACCCTTTCATTGGTTTGCCCAGGCAACACTGCTGTAGTCAAAGGTAACCTTATCTCCAGACATGGCAGACATAGTAGCATGTGGTTATGGGAGAGGCCAAGGTAAGAGGCTTACGTGATCCTCGGAACCCAAGAGTCTGAGAGAAACCTGGGTACCATAATGAGACCCTCCTTTATTTTGAAAACAAACAAGATTTGGGCGTAAGAGATGGCACAGAGGGTTAAGACCCTTGTTTCACAAGCCTGACCTACCTGACATAGAACCCTAGAACCCACATAAATATGGAAAGAGAGAATCAACCCCACAGAGTTATCCTTCAACCTCCCACAGGCACTGGGGTATGCCTCTCCACCCCCAACATACACACATTACAATAGCAAGTGAAATTATTTAGGGGTATAAGTAAAATTAACTTGAATTAAAGTAAAGGCTTCTTTTAGTATTCCTTTCTGTTGTGACTGGCCAGTTTCTGCCTTGGCCTGGGTATCTCAGGTCAGCCCCAAGCTGCAGATCAAGTGATCTTCAATATTTGGATGGTTGAGGGGGGAGAGGGTTGTGAACTGAAGACCTTTATGTGAAACTGCAGCTTGCTCCTGAGCTCTGGTAGCCTATGGTACAGCCTGGGTTCCTGGGCAGCTGGGTGACTGCTTCTCTTGTCTGTTCTCTGGGGGAACAGGAGTGTGGCCACGCCTTTCCCTCGCTGCCCACTTACAGGCTGCAGTGGGTCAGTGGTATTGGGTCCTCTCAGTGCTCAGCGACTCCACCTTTTCCTTTATTATTTATTAGGATTAACTATAATTATTTCAGGTAGGCTCACACTTGGGCCCTTGTTTGCTATAGTGCGAGTAATTTACCACCTGCGCCATCTGACCCCCCCACCCTCCACTGCCTTCTTGCAGCCTTGGAAACCCAGCATGACTGAGCACGGTGCGTGCGGGTACAGCCTACCCGGCAGCCACAGCATTTTGGTCTCCTAGCTTTTGCCAGGTCATTTGCCAGGCCTGGGAGGAGAATGGTCACCATAGATGTAGCTAAGATAATGGATGAATGGCCCCAGTCTTCCCAGGCTGGAAGGCAAGGACCTTGTCCCACTCTGGCTCATGCCTCTCCCACCCCTTTCGCTCTGGGAAGGGCGGCTGCTCCTCCTGCTGGCTGAGGTCAGCACTATTAATAGCTAGCTTAATCCTGCTCAAGCCTGGGCAGAGGGAGGAAAGAGAGCCAGTTGCCAGGAAATCAGTGTCCAGCCATCTGTAAGTGCCGACCAGTGACCCAAGGCCACGGTGTCCAGTCAGAAGTCAGTACCCAGGACCTGTTGTGAGAACTCGGGATTTGGCCTTACTGGGTGACCCAGTGGGAAGGCCACCTGGCATAGCACCATCTCTGATAGGAAGATCCCATTTGATCAGGGCCTTTTTTCTTCCCAGGCAGAAAAGTAGCTGGGCTGACGGGGGCCCCTTTGGACTTTGAAAGCCAGAACGCAGTAACACATTTCCTTATAGTCTCTGACGGATTGTAAACATTTTTTTATGGGAGGGAGGAAGACATGGCAGTTTGCTAAAAGAAGTGTGGTGCAGGGTGGGGTTCTGGCCTTCTAGGGCTCTGGAGACTTCCTTTTAAAATCTGGATGAGAGGGCTGGAGAGGTTGCTCAGTGTTAAGAGCTCCGACTGCTCTTCCAGAGGTCCTGAGGTCAAATCCCAGCTCCCACATGGTGGCTCACAGCCATCTGTCATGAGACCTGATGCCCTTTTCTGGTGAGTCTGAAGACAGTGACGGTGTACTCACATACATAAAATAAATAAATCCTTGAAAGAAATCTGGATGAGGGTTCAGAGCACTGGATACTGGGAATAAGGAGGCTTCAGGATTAGCTGGGGTGATGTGTGAGCTTTGGGTAGAGAGGACAGGTGTGCCACAAGCTGGGGATGGTAGCCCACTTACGTAGCTCAGCGTTTGGGAAGGAAGGCAGGAGGGTTGGAAGTTCAAGATCATCACATGCTGCGTAGTGAAGTCAAGGTTAGCGTGGTCACACGAGACCCTGTCTCACAACCTGACTAAGCAAAACCAAATGCGACACGGGAAAGCTGGTAGCAGAAGGTTGGGAAGCTGAGGGGCTCAGGTTATAGGTCCTTTCTCCCTTTGCCTCCAGCTTTTAACCTGTCATTCCTTGTGAACCAGGGCCATGGCAGGGATGACGGGGAGGGGAGCGAGGGGGACTGAGGGAGTGGAAGCTCACCTATGGCTGGCTGGGGGAGGTTAGTTTCCTCCTGGCTAGTTCTGGGACAGAGGTCAGTAAAAGGTAGAGTGGGCAAGCTTGCCTCAAAGTAGGACCTGATGCACCCAGGACAGCCAGGACTCTAGGATGCCTCCTTCCCACCCACTCGTCTGTCCCCTTTCAAACAGTCCTGGCACTTAGGACATCGGGAGCAGCAGTGTTAGAATGTCTTTACAACATTTCCTTGCATTTGTTTTATTTATATGTGTGTGGGCATGCACATGCTATGACCCACACATGCATATGTCAGAGGTAGCTTTGTCTTGTTGTGTGTTCTCTCCACCTGGTGGGTTCTCTGTATTAAGCTCAAGCCATCAGGCCGGGCCACACCATCTGGCAAAGCAGACCTTAGCATGCTGTCTTGTTATTTATTTATTTTTTTATGTGTTTGTGTGTATGTGTCAGTGTGTGAGCATGTGTCAGTGTGTTGAGCATGTGTCAGTGTGAGCTTGTGTCAGTGTGTGAGCATGTGTCAGTGTGTGAGCATGTGCACATGCATGCAGGTACCTGTGGAGGCCAGAAAAGGATGGCAAATGTCCTAGAGCCGTAGTTTCTGGCAGTTGTGAGCCACGCAGAATATGTGTTGGGAACTGACCACAGTCTTGGAAGAGCAGCTAATGTGCTTAGCGCTGAACCATCTCGCTACGCCCCCTCCCCAGAGCCATTTTTTAAAAAGTTACTTTGAGTGTTCCTGCTGACTATAAAATGAATGCAGTTGGTTATGGAAACTTGGGAGTGTCTGTATAGAAAAAGAGAACAATGAGAAAGCCAGTCCTCGGGTTACCCTATATAAAATTGCTGTTTTGGGTCAAAAGCAGCCAAGTACCAGCAATTATATATGGACCAGCCAAATATTAGTGCTTCATCATATTTCCTCTTTGAAAAGTGGGCTCTCCAGCTGTAAATGTGCCATTTAAATACTCCTCATTTCCCATTTCAGCCACAGCCCAAGCCCCATTATCTAGGTGAATGGTCTTCAACCACAAAGTGAGGTAGCTCACTAAAATACAGTTATACGAGGGTTACAGTCCATGTAAGGGAAACCATAAACTTGAGTCTTAGTTGACATTCCTAGTTTTGTTCTGTCTCATGTGCTGGGGTGGCAATCCTTGGCCTACTAGGTAAGCTCTCTAACACTGAGCTGCGTCTCCAGCTCCTGATCTGTGTGCTTCATTATTTTTATAAAATATCTTTTTAAAAAATTTATTCATTTATTTATTTATTTCATGTATGTAAGTACACTGTAGCTGTCTTCAGACACACCAGAAGAGGGCATCGAATCCCATTACAGATGGTTGTAAGCCACCATGTGGTTGCTGGGAATTGAACTCAGGACCTCTGGAAGCGGTCAGTGCTCTTAACCACTGAGCCATCTCCCCTGCCTCTTTATAAAATATCTTTGATTATTATTTGAAATATCATGGATAGGTACTATGTATTTTGATCATACCCCCTTCCCACCCTCTAGCTTGTCTCTCTCATATCCTCTTGCATTTTCTCTGTAACGCAGATGGACTAATTGCCGAGGATCTGGGTTGGGTTCCCAATGTCTACGCGGAGGCTCACGGCCATCTGTAATTCCAGTTCCAGGGGTCATCTGCCTTCCTTGGTTACCGGGCACTCACATGACACACATTAAGTGCAGACAAAACACTTAGACACATAAAATAAAAAATAAATAAATCTTTAAAAATAACAAAGAGGAGGGTTGGGGATTTAGCTCAGTGGTAGAGCGCTTGCCTAGGAAGCGCAAGGCCCTGGGTTCGGTCCTCAGCTCCGAAAAAAAAAAAAAAAAAAAAAAATAACAAAGAGGGCTGGAGAGATGGCTCAGTGGTTAAGAGCACTGACTGCTCCTCCAGAGGTCCTGAGTTCAGTTCCCATCAACCACATGGTGGCTCACAACCATCTGTAATGGGATCTGATGCCCTCTTCTGGTGTGTCTGAAGATAGCTACTTATATACATAAAATAAATACATCTTAAAAAAAAAATAACAAAGAAACCCACTAGGGCCAGCTGTGCCCCCCTTGTGCACTGGCGTGTTAGCGACTTTCCAGCTCTGCCTGCCTGAGCTCGTGCCAGTCTTGTGCAGGAAATCGGAGCTGGCGTGAGCTCATGAACATGTGAGCATGTCATGTCCACAAGGACATAGCGCAGCTCTCCTCCCCATTCTGCAGCCATCCTTCTTCCTGCCCCATCTTTCTTTAAGCCTTGGTTATTGATGGTGGTGGGTGTTGTGCTGTGGCGGGTGTTGTGCTCTGGAGGGGGGTGTTGTGCTGTGGTGGGTGTTGTGGGGCTGTGGCGGGTGTTGCGGGGCTGTGGTGGGTGTTGTGCTGTGGTGGGTGTTGTGGGGCTGTGGCGGGTGTTGTGCTGTGGGGGGGTGTTGTGGGGC
This sequence comes from Rattus norvegicus, assembly GCF_021556685.1. Taxonomy (NCBI): domain Eukaryota; kingdom Metazoa; phylum Chordata; class Mammalia; order Rodentia; family Muridae; genus Rattus; species Rattus norvegicus. Next base: position 53,906,391 of record NC_141542.1, read on the forward strand.
TGTGGCGGGTGTTGTGGGGCTGTGGCGGGTGTTGTGGGGCTGTGGCGGGTGTTGTGGGGCTGTGGCGGGTGTTGTGGGGCTGTGGCGGGTGTTGCGGGGCTGTGGCGGGTGTTGTGGGGCTGTGGCGGGTGTTGTGGGGCTGTGGCGGGTGTTGCGGGGCTGTGGTGGGTGTTGGGCTGTGGTGGGTGTTGTGGGGCTGTGGCGTGTGTTGTGGGGCTGTGGCGTGTGTTGTGGGGCTGTGGCGTGTGTTGTGGGGCTGTGGCGGGTGTTGCGGGGCTGTGGTGGGTGTTGTGGGGCTGTGGTGGGTGTTGTGGGGCTGTGGCGGGTGTTGCGGGGCTGTGGTGGGTGTTGTGCTGTGGTTGGTGTTGTGCTGTGGGGGTAGTGCTCTACCTGTCCCATTTAGGGCTGAGCAGTCATAGTCCCTTTCAGCACTCTGACCCGTTAATGAATTTGTCCATTAGCTTCTGGCTTCTGTATAAAGTTTCTCAAACTATGGTTGAGAAGCAGCACAAATCTATGGATAAACAAATATTTAAAAAGTAGTTTGATAATATGACCATTTAAGCAAACCACTCTACTAAGCTCCACCTTGGGGCCTATGGTCTCCCCAGATGTGGGCTTTTGAGCAGGTTTATTGTAACAGACATGACTCCTCTCCTTTGGATCTGGCTTCAGTCCGCTGAGAAGTGCCTGGTTGCCTTGCAACAGTCGGGCGCTGTTGCAGCAGTGGGTACATCTTGGCCGGCAGGCAGCTGCTTCAGCAGTGGCCCGTGATGGTTAGCCCATAGCTGTCTTCTCTTCCTGGTGACCTGTTTGCTCTACATGGTAGATTAGCAGTACAGAAACTCAAATTACTAACCCTGACATGCGTCTCCTCATGTGTGTATCCCTTTCTCCTTCCTTCTCTGAGTGTCTTTCTTCTGCCGCTGAGTAGATGAAGAGCGAGAGGCACCTGCCTGACTGAAAGGACAAAATGGAGCTGTCTTGAGCAGAGGAGAAAGACCGTGGGGTCATGGGCTAGCTCTTAGCCCTGTCTGGTTCAAGGTGTTGAGGCTTTTAGCTTGCAGTTTGGATAGAAGATTTGGGGGCACAGGAAAGGGCTATGAAATTTTACTTGGAGTCTGGGAATATAGCACAGTTGTTAAAGAGCTTGCCTACACTGCACACAGCCTTGGGTTGGAACAGCAGCACTCTATAAGGTGGGCAGGATGGTGCCGGCCCTCTAAGACCTGCACCCCTACCTTGGGAGGTAGTGGTGGGAGGGTCAGGGGCTCAAGGAGATTGTCAGCCACACAGGGAGCTTCAGGAAGTTCAGCTATGTGAGACCCTGACTTGAAAAAACCAAACTTTTTTTTTTTATTTGAGATATCTTGACCTGTGACTCAGTCACTAGGCAAGGTACCAGCTGCAAGGACTCAGCCCTCCTTAAGAGGTCAGGGAGGAGCCAGGATAGTGGCACACCTCTACACACTTGTAATCCAAGCACTTAGAAAACTAAAGTTGGGAGGATCACTGAGTTCAGCACCAGCTACCAGGGCACCCTATTTCAAAAACAGAACACAAAATCTGGCTGCTCATGACTGTCACTTCAGTTCAGTTCTGGGGACCTGACACCCTCTGCTGGCTTCCAGGAGCACTAAGAGTACATGTGGTATACATAATATGTCTGGGTGTGTGTGTGTGTGCGCACACACATACACATACACACACACATACACACACACACACACACACACACACACACACACTTTTTTTTTTTTAAAAAGCAAACTAGAGATCAGAGAAAAGAGAAGCCCTGGTGCCAGGAGCACAGTGGAGAGAGGTGTTTGTTGCCAACAAGAAAGGGGTTTCCAGGAGGGAGCAAGGACCCCTGGCCTGTAGGTCCTTCCAGAATGAAACCTTCCCATTGAAGGTCATTGGTGACCTTAACAGGAGCGTCTTCTGTGGGAAAGAAAGGTTCTGCCAAGACAAACAGGTGTCCCCACTGGCAAAGCACACAGCTCGGGGGCCCTGAGCTAGCCCAGCAGAGGGTTCTCCTAGCCAGGAACCTTTTTGTGAGGTCCAGTGGGCGAGCCATCTTTAGGGACAGTGTCAAGAATTTTTGGCATTGAACAAGGCTGACTGTTCAGTGGTTCCCCGTGGCTACATACCTACAAGGTGCCTGTCAGGTGGGTAGCTGCTAGACTCTCTGTCCAGCTGGTACATACACACCCCTGACCAAGGGCTTCCTGTGTTCTTGTACTATAGCCTCTCTCTTCTCAGAGGCCTCGGAGGCCCTGGCAGGCAGCACCAGGCAGAGCCTGTCATTTCTCTCCTCCTTAGGTTCTCGCCTCCTCTTCCTCTTCCTCCTCTTCCTCACCCTCCACTTCTTCCTCTTTTTCCTTTTCTTCATCCTTTTCCTCTCCCTCTTCTTCCTCCTCTCCATCTTTTTTTTTTCTTCTAGTGACAGGGCGTTAAATATATTCTAGGCAAGCCTGGGTAACCCAGGATGGCCTCAAGCTCACAGCAATCCTCCTGTTTCTGCCTCCTGAGTATTGGTCTAACAGATGTGAGTCATCACATCCAGTTTTTGTATTCTTTAAACAAAAGGTCTTTAATGTAAGGCCTTTACAAGTACTGTGAGTCCTCCTATTCATAAGAGCAGTATCTGCTGGCAAAAGAAGCATCAGAACTTGGAAAGGAAAGCAAACCCCAGTGACCACCCAGTGACTCAACCCAATGTGTTGATGTTGCTTTATGCCTGACCTAGTGTGTGTCCTTACAGGCAAGTCCCACCTGGCCATCGTGCAGAAGGTGAACAATGAGGGCGAGGGCGACCCCTTCTACGAGGTGCTGGGCCTGGTCACCCTGGAGGACGTCATCGAGGAGATCATCAAGTCTGAGATCCTGGATGAGTCGGACACGTACAGTGAGTCGAACCCTCTCTGCAGGCGCAGAATCCTACTGTCTCTCTGAATCTGTGCCCCTAGGTAGAGAGGCTTCAGTGCAGGGGTGTGGAGGCCCTGGGCGCCTGGAGTCAGGTCTGGCAGCCTGCTAGGCACCCTGTATTGGCCGTTGGGAGGAAGGGCACAGTGCTGAGCCTCCTCTGCCCTCCCTGCCTGGGGCCTGCTGCCCCTGTGGAGAGAAACCTTCCCAGAGCACTGGGGTTCAGGTCCAGGCCTTTGCTCTCACAGCTGACAATCGAACCCGGAAACGGGTGTCCATGAAGAACAAGCGTGACTTCTCTGCCTTCAAGGATGCTGACAATGAACTCAAAGTGAAAATCTCACCTCAGCTTCTTCTGGCCGCTCACCGCTTCCTGGCCACAGGTAAGCATGTGGAGCACCCTCTGCCATGGGAGAAGGAGATATAGTCACAGAGGGAGCAACCCTGGGCCTCTGACCCTTCCTCCCAGAGAGAGCAGTGAGTGCTAGGACACCCTCACCTCGGAGGGGTCTGGGAACCACGACCACCACCCTCCCTCCCTGCCCACGGAGAGCACCATGTTCACCATGGTTGCCACAAACTTCTAGACACAATCTAGCTAGTTTACAGAGCGAGTACTGAGACATCCAAGGAAGTACCTGGGAGCCCGGGCCCTTCAGGCTACCTCCCCCTAGCCTACTCACCTGGCCTGAAGGGCCTCCACCTTCCCTCTGAGATGGTTACATCCTAGCAGCACTCCTCCCTCTCCTCTAATTCAAAGCACCTTTGGGACCTGGGTGACAGCTGAGACACACCCTGCCACCCATGGTCTCTCCCTAGCTGCAGCTTCCCTCTGGCTCACTTGCCAAAGGTGCTGGTAAATCCCTTTCCCGTGGTGTTTTCCGATACGGTGCAGAGAGTAGTAGTTGAAGGAGCACTTAATTAACATCCCAAGCTGAGAATGCCTCTAGACGCTGCCTGTGGTATCCACTTAAATATGAGACCACCCAGGGAAGTCATGTCCCCATCTTCCTGATGAGAAAATGGAGACAGGTCATGACTGTCGGACCAGAGCCGTGTAGGCTGGCTGATGCCATCTCAGCATCAGAGACCAATGTGGGACTTCCCCGGGAGGCGCAGGCTGAAGAAATGGCCAAGCAGGGAGGAAGCCGTCCTGGCACAGAGTGGCCATGGTCACTTAGATGTTGGCACAGAGGTGACCCGTCCGTTTCTTGTGCAGAGGTGCCGCAGTTCAGTCCCTCCCTGATGTCAGAGAAGATCCTGCTCCGGCTGCTCAAGTACCCTGACGTCATTCAGGAGCTCAGGTTCGACGAGCACAACAAGCACTGCACCCGCCACTACCTGTACACCCGGAACAAGCCAGCCGACTGCTTCATTCTCATCCTGCAGGTGGGCCCAGACCCAGGGCTTAGCTGCTCAGGCCACCCCACACCCATGTGTGGCCTTCTGATAAACCACAAGGGAGGGTACAGCCTGCCCCTGAGCGTGCGTGCTCCAGGTCACATGCATGGTCTCCCTTGAGGGTCTCGTGCCCACAGGTCCAGCCCTCGAGTGCTGCGGGGCTCAGTGGCCAAGTGTTGCTGCCTCTCTGTTCTGTGATCTGCCCTGCTTTAACCCTTCTCCCATTGCCACGCAGGCCTCAAACCATCTCCAGCTATGTTGTGACCTTAACCCTATGTTCTTTCAGGGGAAGGTGGAGGTGGAAGCAGGCAAGGAGAACATGAAGTTTGAGACCGGTGCCTTCTCGTACTATGGGACCATGGCTCTGTCCCTGGCGCCCCCAGGTGAGCGGTGGGCTGGGTCCCTGGATTCTCTGACACTTGGGAATTAAGGGGCCTGGATGGCTCATAGCAGAAGGAGGCAGCTAAGGGCCTCTTTTCTGTTGGAAGACTGAGGGCAAGAGAGGAGCAGAGGGGGACCAGCTGATATGGAAAGACTGCAGACAGGGATGGTCAAGGGACCAGGCAGCTGATGAGCTTTAGAATGAAAGTGATCACCTGCCTTGAGCTTCGGACACCGTGATGAGATTAGGATGGACCAGTAGAGAGCCACTGGAGTATCGTGACTGAAACATCAGGGTAGGATAGGAGGTACATGAAGGCCTGTAGCCCGCAGAGTCCGGGTATGCTGGTGTTAGGCGGCAGCTCAGAGCTGATTGCCTGGGGAAGTTGGAGATGACTTTCTCAGGGCCTCAGCTACTGCATTCTGGTCAGGTTTGGTTCTGATCGTAGGGGCAGGCATTGGGAGCTGGGTCCCCCAAGGATGACCTCTGGTCTTGGGTGGCTCAGGAGGTCATTTTGGGGAAGGGTAGAACCTCAACATCCTAGCAAATCTCCCCCCCACCCCCCACAGGCTTTTCCCTGTGTGAACACTCTAACCTTGGCAAAGAATAAAAGCCACATTTGGTGCCTAGAGCAGGCTATGCCAGGAAGCATTGGCTGTAGCTCTTGGGAACCCTGTGCCATGCTTGTCCCTTTCACAAGAAGCTCCCAATGCACATGACCAGGGCATCCGTGAATATCAACACAGCCTAACCACCACATTCCCTGCCCCTGCATTAGGATGAGCTGAGGTATTACAGGCTCTGGGGGTCAAGACCAAGGGCAAACAAGCTGGGCTCCAGAGCAAGTGCGCCGTCTAGCCTGAACCTGTCACGCCTAGCAAGGACCGACCTGCCCCTGCGAGGGCATCTTTGTCTTGGTGCTTGGGAGAGTTTTGGTCTTTTGGAATGGCCTTGCTTTGTAGCTGGCCGGTACTCTTTCTCCTCCTGCTGAGAGTGTAGGAACCAGCTAATGTTTGGGGAGTTCTCGTTGAGAAGGGCTTGAGGGACTCCTCCCAGTGCTGAGGAAGAGTGACTGGAAGCCAGGCACTTCCTCCATACAACTCCTTGGTCTGTCCTCACCACCAGCACCCTTCCATCTAAGTCCCACCCTACCCTGCTTGAAGTAGCCTGGCCCATCAAATCTGCCTCTCCCTTCTGTCCCTGGGGTTTGTGACCCCTCCCGGTCACTGACTTCCTCCTCTGTTGCTCCAGCGCCTCCTGTGCAGGCTGGGTGCTCAACAGGCAAACTGAACTCCCTGCTCTCCCGGCTCGCAGGTAATGGGGCATGCTCGAGAAGTGCGCAGCGCCACCTGTTGCTAGAGCTTTGTACTGCAGCTGCACTAATGGCTCCCGGGGGAACCTGGGAACTAGGTTCTGGGAACACTTAGGATCTAGCCTGACTCTTAATAGGTATTGTCTCTGCGTGACTGAGAGTTCAGTTTCTGGATAGGTCTGCCACAGTCCTGGAAGGGCCTTTTCAAAGGTCCATCAGTCCAGGAGAAATTACTTCCCAGCAGAAACACACACACGCACTGCCCAGATGACGGGCTTGGGAGTGGAGGATTGTTCCAGAGCAAGCCAGGTGTGCACACTCAGCCTGGAGGAAACAAAGCCCAGCTGGCCAGCACCCTGCTCCAACCCGCTCACACGCTTCTGCAGGGTGCCATGCTAGGCTTCTTCATAGCCTAAGGAGGGAGCCCCGGTCAGCCCGCCCATCCCTCTGAATCTGTATCTACTGTTCTTAGCTAAGCCCCATCCCTGTCCTCCTCGCACTTGAAACATGTGACTAGCACTGTCCCCAGGCAGAGAGCCCAGGTAGAAGACGCGAGAGCCCAACTCGCAAGGCCTTGCAAGGCCTCTTTTCTCTGTAACAACTGACTCGGGACATTCCCTTCGTCAGCTACTGAGGAGAGAAACAAATGCCAGGTGCTGCTCCTGGACTTGGCCTCTCTGGGAACCATGGGAGCCATTAGAGACATTCAGCTTGGAGGTCCTCACACACACTACAGCCCCAAAGGATGTGGGAAGGAGCCAGTCACTCTCAGGTTCTGACCAAGCTGCTGAGCCCTGCACAGGCAGGTCAGGACCAACTCAGGACAGCCTTGGAACTTATCTAGTCATTCTGTCTGTCTGTCTCCCCTCTCCTCCCCTGCTCCCCCTCTCACCTCCCCACTTCTCACAACCCGAAGCTTCACACAGGCTAGACAAGTACTCTACTACTGCGCTGATTCCCTAGCCCCTCGAGTTTTTCTTTGATTTTCTTGTTTTTACCACTGTACTTGATTGCTCTTCCTCTTTTTTTAAAAGATTTATTTGTGTAAGTATTTTATGTATATGGGCACTTTGCCTGCATGTACATATTATGCACATTAAGAGACAACATCAGGCAGTTGTGAGCCACTGTGCATGCTGGGAGTTGAACTCAGGGCTTTCAGAAGAGCAGTGAGTGCTCTCAACCGCTGCGCCATTGCTCCAGCCCTGATTTTTCCTTTCGTTATGTGATTTTTTTTTCTCTGAGTGTTCCCCAGTATACCACACTATTCTGACTCCCTGTCTTAAAATAATAAATAAAATGATGACTTAGTTGCAACTCACCGACTTCAGCCTCCCTCTCTCCCTCTCCTGTGCTTACTCTTGTTTCATGGGTGGCCAGGAGTTTACGCACCCTTAGCCTGAATCCTGGTGTTTGTACCTAAATGGACACTCTTCTATGTTTCCTCCCATGGGGTCAGGCGAGAAGACTCAGAAGGTGATAGTTCTTGCCACATGGCTTGTAGACCCGAACTCAGTACCCAGAATCCATGTGGCATGAGACTTTTGGCTGCTGAGAGCTGTCCTCTGACCTCCATGAGTGCACATAGTATGCACATGCATGTACATGCATGCACATGCACACGCACAAATTAAAAGGTAAAAATAAAGGGACCGTTGGGGATTTAGCTCAGTGGTAGAGCGCTTGCCTAGCAAGCACAAGGCCCTGGGTTCGGTCCCCAGCTCCGAAAAAAGAAGAAAAATAATAATAAAGGGACCAGAGAGACAGCTTAGTAGCTAACTGCTCTTCCAGAGGTCCTGGGTTCAATTCCCAACAACTACATGGTGGCTCCCAACCATCTGTAATGGGATCCGTTGCCCTCTTCTGACTTGCAGGTGTTCGTGCAGACAGAGCACTCATACACAAAATGCATACTTTTTTTTTAATCTTTAAAAAAATAAAAATAAGGGCTGGAGAGATGGCTCAATGGTTAAGAATGCTAACTGCTTTTGTAGAATATACAGGTCCAGTTCCCAGCAGCCACACAACACCTTACAATGTTCGGGGTTTGTTTGTTTGTTTGTGTTTTTAAAGACTGGGTCTTATTCTGTAGCCCAGAATGGCTTGGAGCTCACTGTGTAGCTCGGGCTGGTTATGCATATATGTAGTACTGGGCACTTTAAACTCGGTTCTCAGGACTACTCAGTGTTAGAGCCTTTGGTAAGTGTATTCTATATTCTAGGCCCAAGGTTTGATCCCCGGAAGAGAGTAAACAAATCCAGCTCCTGTTGTTGTGTTAGTATTAATGAAAGAACATCTTGTCATTCAAATACTATGAAGGGTCTTTGTAATTTATTACACTTACTTGTGCGTGTATGTGTGCAAGCGAGTGTGCACAGGTATGTCAAAGGACAACCTGTGGGAGTCGTTTCTCTCTTTCCATCCTGTGGCCCGGGGGTGGAACTCAGGTCGTTAGGCTTGGTGGCCAGTGTGATAATATTAAGTAATAATGCCAGTATTCCTTTATTCCCTGGAAGCTAAGCAGAGTTTCTGTTTACATTGGCTCCTGCACGTGGTCTTCCAGTGACCCTGTGGCAGTCTTAGCAGTGGAGCTGCTCCCTGTGTCTGTTCCTAGTTTCTTCTAAAGGACAATCAAAGCTACCCGTAGGCGCCTGCATGGTCTCACTTGGTGAAAGGCTGGGTTGGTCTATTGAGTCACTGGATCTAACATTCTGTCTCTGCTGTGTGCAGCTAACTCAGAGGTTGATAACGTCATAGCCACTTAGAGCAGATGAGCCCACTTTAGTCTGCTCCAAGCAGGCTCCCTCTCACTTCAGAGTCAGCGTCCCTGCACGCCAGTGTCCTCTAAGTGAGTTAGCGTCTCTGTGCATGCCAGTATCCTCTAAGTGTTCTCAGCACTGAGAACCAAGGATGGGAGTGTTCAGTGCCGAGGTATCTTTGTTCTACCTTTAGACTCCAGTCACTGCCCTTACCTGGATAGAGAGATCTGTGTTGCCTCTGGAGCCTCTGGCTTTCTGGGACAAGACTGGTTTCCCCATTCCAGGGTTGCAGCTACACATAGAGCACACCTTTGACCCTCGTAAGAGCATGGCAGCTGTCATGTTGCCAGGGTAGGACTCACAGTGACAAAGCAAACTGTAGGTCTTCTTGTTCTTGAGACAAGGCTAGACTAGCTGAGGTTAGTCTAAAATGGGATTATAAGCACGGGCAAGTCAGCTGTTCTTTTTAATACATGTATTTTGTTTAGTATATGCAGCTTAATGCACTGTGGTGCTGTGCGCCTATAATCCCAACACTTGGGAGGCAGATAGGAGAACTGTGGGTCAGAGACCGACTTGTGCTATGTAATGAGACTTGCTTCAAAAAAGCTTTAAAGATTATTTTACGGGGGCTGGAGAGATGGCTCAGCGGTTAAGAGCACCCAACTACTCTTCCAGAGGTCCTGAGTTCAATTCCCAGCAACCACATGGTTGCTCACAACCATCTGTAAAGAGATCTGATGCCCTCTTCTGGTGTATCTGAAGACAGCTACAGTGTACTTATATATAATAAATGAATAAATCTTTAAAAAAAAAAGATTATTTTACTTAGCTGGGTGGTGGTGGTGACACACATCTTTAATTCCTGCACTGGGGAGACAGAGGCAGGTAGATCTTTGTGAGTTTGAAGCCAGCTTGGTCTACAGAGTGAATTCCAGGACAGCCAAGACTACACAAAGAAACCCTGCCTCAATTTATTTTATTTTATTTTATTTTATTTTATTTTATTTTATTTTATTTGGAGCTGGGGACCAAACCCAGGGCCTTGTGCATGCTAGGCAAGCGCTCTACCACTGAACTAAATCCCCAACCCCCTTGCCTCAATTTTTAAAAATTATTTTACCTTTCCATTCATGTGTGTCTGCATGAATATATATGCACCTCTATGTCAAGGCCAGAAGTTATCAGATCTCTTGACGATGTTGAAGGGGCACAAGACCCAATGCATGGCTTCCGGGATCTGAAAGCCAGTCCTCATATTATGCAGCGAGCTCTCTTAACCGAGTCAGCCTGTCTCCTGATCATTCTTTTTTTTAAGGCAGAGTCATTTTGTGTAAGTTGGTGTTAGACCAGGATAGTTTATCTGTCATGTGGGAAATCGTTGTTATCCTGACTAATGAGGGGTTTTGAGGCCATAACTGTTGTCTTGGTTTTCATTTCTGGTTGGTTTGCTTGGGTGGCATTCTTAATTACTTCTCACGTGACACTTCAAAGCACGATAACTCGCTGACCTGCGCAGAAAGAGCTTCTGTGTGTGTATTCCTGTTTGCTCCGGAGAACTGTGACCTGTTCTGTGCGGAACATGGTTGGAGTCCCTAACACCCATGGCCGAGGTCAGGCCAGGCGCTCGAGCAGGCCCTAGGGCCGGCTGGCTCTGTGCTGATTGTCTGCTGTCCCCACAGACCGGTCCCCAGCCCACCCAACTCCACTCAGCCGTTCAGCCTCCCTCAGTTACCCGGACCGCAACACAGACATGACACCCTCCTCCCTGGCAGGCAGCAACCAGTTTGGCAGCTGCATTCTGGGCCAGTATGTCTCTGACTTCAGTGTGCGGGCGCTCACAGACCTGCAGTACATTAAGGTAAGTGCTTCTCACAATTCCCCCGCATCTGCTGGCCTGCTCTATGCATTTATGTGCCTCTGTTCTGCAGCCAGTGTGGCCACTCCACACCAGAACACTCTTTTTTTCTTTTGTCTTTTTAAGAAAAATTTGGATGTCACCTGTTATATATCTCTTAGGCCCTTGTCCCTTGTACATGCCAGGCCAATACTGCCCCATAGAGCTACGTTCCTAGCCCCTCTTGTTTTGTACTTTTGTTTTCTTGAGACACAGTGTGACTATGTAGTCCAGGCTGGCCACAAGCTCTGAAAACCACCTGCAGCAGCCTCCTGAGTGCTGGGATTACAGACATTGACCATCACACCTGGCCTAGCAATTTGATGATGGCAGTGGTGGCGTATATCCATGTGTGTGCGTGCGTGTGAGTGTGTGTGTGTGCGCGTGTAGGTAGGTAAGTGAGAAGATGAAGAGCAGAGTTTTCTCTGTTCACTTTTACGTGGGTTCTGGGGGTTGACCTTGGGTGCCCAAGCCTGTGTGGCAGGTGCTTCTACCTGCTGATCCCTCTTGCTGGCCCCTAGAACACTTCTCCTCCCAGCTCTCTTGGAAGGACCCACCTGATCACATCTCTCCTGGCCCAGTCTAGCTGGGTCTTCACATCTCAGCCGAGCACCTCACACTTGTCCTCCTCTCTCTCTTCCTCCTCCCTGTGCAGGTCACAAGACAGCAGTACCAGAACGGGCTGCTGGCCTCCCGCATGGACAACAGCCCCCAGCTCACCTTGGATGGCTGTGCCACCTGCACAGAGAACTTATCCGAGAGGCCTGAGCTGCCCGTGGTGGACGAGACGACGACTCTTCTCAATGAACGCAACTTGTTGCTGCACAGAGCCTCCCAAGAGGGCACCATCTGACAGGAGGGCCCGGGGACTCCCGCCCACCCTGCGGGGTCTCCCCAGTGGGCCCACATGAAGTCAGGGAGCCTATTAGGCTAGAAGGGGTGCAGGTAGATATCCTGCATGACTGAGCAACCAGACGTCCCTGCCCAGGGGCTCTGGCTGCAGATGGGGACCTCTGAACAGCTCTGACGTGAAACCTACCCAGTCCAGCTAGTGAGCAAAGGCTGTGGGGTTTTGTTTTTTAAAACACTGAGAGAAGTTTTAAGCTAGGCGCATTGCTCCTCTTTTTAAATATCATTTTGGGAAGGGAAGACAGGGTTAAGGAACTTTATGTAAAAAAACAAAATTTTTTTTCAAGAAGCCCCACAAACTGTAAAAGGGGAGGAGGGCTCCTCACTCCAGGAAGCAATAGCCATAACCTGTTTCCAGCAGAGACCTTGCAGCCTGTGCCTGTTGCTCCAGGAGGCGCTCTTCTGCAGCAGTGGGGGCCTGGAGCCCACTGGAGGGGATTCCTGGGAGGAAGCAGGGATCCAGGTCATAACATCGACTGCCGGGACACACGAGCAGAAGTCATAGAGAAGTGCTGGGCAACGGATCAGGGACACGGTGACCCCAGCATCAGAGAGGGATACATCTGCTCTTATCAACTGCCGGATCCAGTGATCTCCTAGAACCCTGCCCAGGGCCTCTCTTGGTGAGGCGGGACTCGGCCGAGAACCAGACCTGGCTCTCATCTACCTACCACTTTGGACAGTTCTCCCCTGGAAGGGTCTGGCCCCAAGAGTTAGGCGTGGTCTTTGGCTCTGCAGTTGCTTATCTGCTTCCTGGCTCTGGTTTCACTCTTACCAAAGGTTTCCTCTCAGAGGGGAGAGCATCAACATTAGAGGTGACTTATTGGGCACTCCTGGTAGTCTCAGGCTATCTGATAATAGGTAGATCTGTGTCAGCAGTCATTCCTACCCAACCACCTGCTGGAAGAGTCAGGGCTCAGTAGTCCGCCCAGGAAGGTCTCTTTCCTGACTCCCCATTCTTATCTATCCTGGTCCTTCTGGGGACTGGAAGCCCCCCAAGCTCAGTCATTGTGTCCTTGCCTGTGTAGTGGGCAGAGGACCACCTGAGCTCTGAGCTCTTTTCCACTTAAGGACCCCAAGAAAGGAGGGTTCCCTAAGGACAAGCAGCAGATGGCCTGGTTCTCTCTGCCTGAGGCCTGTGCTGGTGAGAGGTATTTGATGAGCATAGGCTGAAGCTCTTGGTACTGCAGGGCAATCCACACCATGTGAAATCCTACCCCAGTTCCACCTGGGAAACCTGAGTGCAATCAGTCCATGGGACTGAGCTGCACACTTCTATTGTAGGGAGACTGTATGACCAAGGGCCACATCTACCTTTTGTTGGGACAAATGGAGCTGCAGTATAAGAGCCAGGCCAGCGGGAGCACGGGCGAGTGGGAGCACAGGCCATCTGTGTTTGTTCACTTCATTCCTCAGCCAGCGGAGTCCTGTCACACCAGGTACTCTGCTGTCTGTGTACCCAGAGAATCCTAACTCCTAGGATGATGCACCAAGGTGTCCTGTACCCCTGGCCAATCTGAAGTCTCCTCCACTCACAAAATTTACTCTGAGAAGCCTGGAGATGGCGGCTTTCAACGATAAGGGAAAAAGACATCAGACCTCTCGTTCCTTAAGAAACTCTTAGTTCTCTGTAGGTGCGGCATGCTCCTGAGTCTGTAGATGAGGTGCCTAGCTGTGTTACTGTGAGACCTAAGTGCCAGGTAGAGCAAAACCCTGTGGTGGGTGTGAGGCAAACGTAGCAGGTGCACACACTTCCACAGCTACCTCTCTGCATACACAGTCACCGACAGCCGGGCCCCGCCCCTCCCCTCCTCACTTAGAATCACTTCTTGCAGAGGGTCATAATTATTTCCAAATATTACTGTTCTGATGACTTCCTCCTCCTAGTGCAATTTTTCACTTCTTCCAACCTCTGGTTCCTGGGCAGAGCCATACCCTGGAACTGGCCTGGTCTGCGTGTCTTCCCAGCAGGGGAGGACTCCACAGACGGCGTCCAAGTGGGTAGGCAAGTCACAGCCGCCATAGCAGATGACTCCTATTTATTTTGCATTAAGATTTTAATTTGTATATTTTTGTGATTTATTTTGGCATTGTTATGAGTTTGACTCTCGGGGAGTTTTGTTGTTATGACTCTTGTGTCTTTTGTCACAAAACAATGATAATATTTGCTAAACAATATATGGAATTTATTTTTGATTGGTAATAAAAAATGAAATGCACATACGTTTTGGTGAGCATATAACTGGGTATTTTGCTTCTGGACTATTGGTGTACAGACAGAAGTGACTAGCTGTCACTGTGACAGGACCAGAGCAGCTGAGTGTTGTAGAACCATTTGGAAGCGAGACGCAAGAACTGCAGTTTACAAACATATATAATCACGGCAGTTGTCACAGAGTCGCAGAGTGGCAGCTGCTGGCAGGCACGCAGGGCAAGTTGGTCAGATGTCATAGGTTTTGAGTTTGGGATGTTGAGTTTGTGAGTGTTGGGATGGAGCAACCAGAACGAACAAATTGCCCTCCCTCCACTCTGGGGGCTGAGAGCTGTTTGGGCTCCGTGCAATTGTGGGATGGCGGCGTTTCACAACACACAGAAACTACTTTGCGTAGCCCCCATGGGTGGCTTTGGGGGTTGGAGTGTCCATCAGAAATGGTTGGCCTAAGGTTTCCTCGCTGTGCTGCCTAGGTTATCACTCAGAACCGCAACTGTGGAACCCTTTGGTGGCAAACACACACGCTGAAGACTTACGTGTGCAGTCCTGGGTGCCAAGGGCTGGAGAATCAAGCAGAGCTCATTTGTACTTGATAAAGATCTCCCTGTGGAGCCCATGTTGGTCTCATGTGGTGGTGACCCACTGCCTCCAGCTCCGAGAACTGGCATCTCAGGTCTTGTGCTTGTTTTGAGACAGGGCTTTTGTTATGTACCTCTGGCTGACCTGGAATTTCCCACGTAGACCAGGCTGGCCTCAAACTCAAAAGATTCACCTGCCTCTGCCTCTCAAATGCTGGGATTCAAGACGTGCGCCACCACGCCCAGCCCTGGTTAAGTTGTTTTTTAGAAGAGATCTTGCTCTGTGGAGCTGGCTGCTCTCCATTTGTCTTCCTTTCTTCCAATACCCTGGTTGACCAGGACATGCTGGCATGTCACCTCAACACACAAGAAGCTGAGGCAGCAGCATCATGAATTTGAGGCCAGGGGGGTTGGGGATTTAGCTCCGTGGTAGAGCGCTTGCCTACCAAGCGCAAGGCCCTGGGTTCAGTCCCCAGCTCCAAAACAAAAAAAGAAAAAGAAAAAGAAAAAAGATGAATTTGAGGCCAGCCTAGGCTATACAGGAAGGCCTGCCAACAGGGGGAAAAGGAAAGCACTTGGGTAGGCAACAAAGGAATACTGCAGACGAAAGGCTAACATGGAAATGTGTATGCAGAAATGAGATGAAGTGGCAACTGTCTGTTGTCTGTCGCAAGTGTGTTTGGTGCTGAGCCCCTGCTTGCTACACACCAGCTGCTAGCTTTGTGAGGAAGAGTCCCGGAAGAGAGCATGGTCCACCGCTTTTGCACTTCCTGTCACCTCCTTCTGGGATATTTCTTCCCAGACCTTAGAAGGTTTGCCCTTCGTGTCATTTCAACTTCTGTTCAAATGTTACCTCCTTCGAGAAGCCTCCCTTGATTACCTTCACTTCAGACAGCATCTCCTCAATGTTTCCTCATAACACTTCCTGCCAGATCTTAAAACGTTTTCTTGTACCAGAGTTGATTCTGAGCACCGTGAAGGGGGCAGAGGCTGCTGTTCCTGCCAGACTCGCAGCCTTTTGGAAGGCACCTGTCCTACACACACTCAGCGTAGGAAATGCTCATCACGTGAGCCAGTGAAGATCTTGGCTGGATCCTTGGCCCAATCTCATCAACACAATCAGGTGACATCACACTGGAGAGCTGGCTCAGCACTGACTGCTCTTCAGAGGTCCTGAGTTCAATTCCCAGCAACCACATGGTGGCTCACAACCGTCTGCAATGGGATCCGATGCCCTCTTCTGGTGTGTCTGAAGACAGCGACAGTGTACTCATATATAATAAATAAATAAATCTTTTTTTTTCCTTTTCTTTTTTTCGGAGCTGGGGACCGAACCCAGGGCCTTGCGCTTGGTAGGCAAGCGCTCTACCACGGAGCTAAATCCCCAACCCCATAAATAAATCTTAAAAAAAAAAAAAAAAAAAAGCAAATGTCTTGATAAAAAGTAAAAATGCTCTGGCCTAGATGGTCACTAAGGAGAACGTCCTAGGGAGGGTCAGCGAGAAACCTAAGTAAAGGCAAGCGTCTCCATTGAAATTGAGATGAACCAGAAATGGGAGTAAAAAAAACAGCAGGGAGAAAGAATGCTCTAAACTGAAACCGGCCACTCTAGCAACCTGCATTCTTCATGGGCTTAGATATAGACAGTTTAAAAGACCATCTGTTGTTTTCTACATTGTACTCAATCTTCTTTAACTCAAGGTTTTTAGCCTCAAAAAAAAAAAAAAAAGTAGAGAGAGGAAAAGTCTCTTGAGTTCCTCCTTCCTTTCCTACAGGCTGTTCCTTGCTGGCTGATGGCTTCGGACACGTGATTCACTGCATGCACACCATCTGTTCTAGCCCGGTGTCAGCATTTTATCTTGACTTGGAGACACAGTGGGAACTAAAGGTTGCATTCACTTTAAGGACGTTTGTCCTTAAAGGCAGCAAGACAGTTCCAATGCAAAAGAGCAACCATGTCTTAATTGCTTCTACTGGTGGCTTACTCTGTCATCCCTAGAGGCAGAACTTCTTGGGGCATATAGCACTGTTCAGATAATAAAAACGGGAGCAGAGATGCGACTTGCCAGCCACCATTCTGAGTTTACAATGTAGAAGAGTCACTGCCAACTTTGTAAAGACTTTTGGGGGGACTCTGTTTAGTTCTTAAAGGTGTGTGTGTATATGTACGTATTCGATGTATGTGAGGGCAGACGAGGGCACAGGATTCCTTGGGGCTGGAGGTAGAGGTGGTGGTGAGTCACCTGAGTGGAGGTATTGGGAACCACACGAGAGTCCTCTGAAGAGCAGCATGGGGTCATTTCTCTAGCCCCTTGTTTTGATTTTTGAGACAGGATCTCACTATATAGCCCTACCTGGCCTCTAACTCACTATGAGGCCCCTGCTGGCCTCTGCTGAGATTACAAGCTGGGTAAGAACTTTTCACCAATGATTTTCCCTCTTGGTCTTTCCTCAGGGGCCTGTTTTTTTGTTTGTTTGTTTTGTTTTGTTTTTGTACATTATCTTCTACACAACTTGTGGTCATATTACATAATATTTTTAGGACACTGAGTTATGTCTACAGAATCCTTTTTAAAAAACATTCAAGGGGCTGGAGAGATGGGCTCAGTGGTTAAGAACACTTAACTGCTCTTGCAGAAGTCCTGGTTCTCAGAACCCACATGGTAACTCACAAATGTCAGTAATTCTAGTTCCAGGGGATGCAGTGACCTGTTCTAGCCTCCTTCTGCACCTGCATACACAACACACATATACCACATACACACAAAACAAAACATCTATGTATAAGATGTGTCCATGTATTAGGGCATTTAGGGAGAAAATAGAAAATTGCAAAAACGTGGATACCTACAGAAGAGCTAATCACAAAGACTACATGCAAAGAGTGAAGACCGCTCCATCTGATCCATATAGGTGTCTTCCAAAATGAGGACAGAAAGAACCCTCTAGAACAGCTTTCTCGGCCCAAGGAATCAGGATAAAGTGCGGTTGTGAAGCTAGCAAGTGTGAACATTCCTGAAAACTGCTACCTTCCTGCGTGGCTTCATGACCTGGATTGTCAGGTGCGCGTCAGAACCCAATGGCACACAGACTCAGTCTCTAAACCTCATTCTATCCTTAAGATTAAGTACATGAAACAGGTGTGAAGATTCGAGGAAACTGATTTTTCTGGGGTTGAGTATTTACTATGGAGCGTCCCGTCAAAGTAACTTGCTCAAAAGCAGGTGTCTGTCTTGACATCCACAGAGTCCAACGCAAAGCAGGAATGCCTTCGAGAGACGTCAGCTTTAAAACAAACCAATAGGGCCGGAGAGCTGGCTGAGGTTAAAGAATGCGTGTTAAGAAACAGAGTTCAGGAGGGGTTGGGGATTTAGCTCAGTGGTAGAGCGCTTGCCTAGGAAGCGCAAGGCCCTGGGTTCGGTCCCCAGCTCCGGAAAAAAAAAAAAAAAAGAAAGAAACAGAGTTCAGTTCTTGGAACTCCAGCTCCAGGGGGATCTGACGCCCTCTTCTGTCCGCATAAAGCACTACACTCGCATGCGCAAACCCACATACATATATACAAATAAGAAAATCAATCTTTGGCTTCCGTGTGCCCAGCGCCTGGTTCTTATTCAGCTCTTAACCTTGCAGGCCAGAGGGCTAACGACCTTGCTCGTCCACACACGCCGGGACGCTAAGGTCGTCCCAGACGGCCGCTCCGCGTCCTCCCTCGCCAACCGAGCGCCACGCCCCCCCGGCCTGCCCCGCCCCGCGCCGCTTGTTTACTCCCCGGCGCAGCCTAGTTCTCCCCAGAGCCCGCCCCCGTCAACTGCTTATTGGTTAAAGTGACGGGAAGGCCCGCGCCGATTGGCCGCAACAGCATAGGCGCGGGTGAGTGGGGTAGGCTGCGCCCGAGGCCCAGAAGGGGTAGCAGGCCATGGCGGCGGCTGCTGCGGCTGTGGCGGGTTGGTTGGGCTGGGTGCTTGCTGCGTTCTGTCTGGGCAGCACCGCAGGGGAGGCGGCGCCGGGCGCGGGACTGCTGAGCTTCTGCACGGAGGAGGACGGTGCTCCGGGCGCGGGCTCCCTACGCGGAAGGGCAGCGCCGGAGGCCACTTTGTGCTTGCGACTCTTCTGCCCAGGCTTGGCCAACAGTTCCTGGACCTGGGTAGCCCCGGAGGGCGCAGGCTGCCCCGAGGGCGGGCGGGCCACGGAGCCCTCGGAGGCGGCCGCCCCCACGGGCGAGTGGCGCGCGCTGCTGCGCCTGCGCGCCGAGGCCGGCCACCCGCGCTCCGCGCTGCTGGCAGTGCGCGTGGAGCCGGGCGGCGGGGCAGCTGAGGAGGCGGCGGCGCCCTGGGCGCTGGGGCTGGGGGCGGCCGGGCTGCTGGCTCTGGCGGCTGTGGCTCGCGGCCTGCAGCTGAGCGCGCTGGCGCTGGCGCCGGCCGAGGTGCAGGTGCTGCGCGAGAGCGGCTCGGAGGCGGAGCGCGCGGCTGCGCGGCGCCTGGAACCCGCACGGCGCTGGGCCGGCTGCGCCCTGGGCGCGCTGCTGCTTCTGGCCAGCCTGGCACAGGCGGCACTGGCGGTGCTGCTGTACGGGGCGGTGGGCCAGCGCGCCGTTCCCGCCGTGCTGGGCTGCGCGGGGCTGGTGTTCCTGGTAGGTGAGGTGCTGCCGGCCGCCGTGAGCGGACGCTGGGCTCTGGCGCTGGCGCCGCGCGCGCTGGGCCTCAGCCGCCTGGCGGTGCTACTCACCTTGCCGGTGGCGCTGCCCGTCGGGCAGCTGCTGGAGCTGGCAGCGCGGCCCGGGCGTCTGCGGGAGCGCGTGCTAGAGCTGGCGCGCGGCGGTGGCGACCCCTACAGCGACCTCAGCAAGGGAGTGCTGCGCTACCGGACCGTGGAGGACGTGCTCACGCCGCTCGAAGACTGCTTTATGCTGGACTCCGGCACTGTCCTGGACTTCAGCGTCCTCGCAAGCATCATGCAGAGCGGCCACACGCGCATCCCAGTGTTTGAGGAGGAGCGCTCCAACATCGTGGACATGCTGTACCTCAAAGACCTGGCCTTCGTGGACCCCGAGGACTGCACGCCGCTCAGCACCATCACCCGATTCTACAACCATCCACTCCACTTTGTCTTCAACGACACCAAACTGGACGCCGTCCTGGAGGAGTTCAAGAGAGGTAAGGGGATGCCCTTTGTTGGGAAGGGTCTCACTCCACCAGAGAAGGCAGAGGAACTTGACCCTTCTCAGAAAGTGATGGCCTTGCACCTGGGAGTGACCTTTGGAAATATTTAAAGACCCACCTTTTAGAAGCAGAAGCAAGTGCTGTGGGAGTCCAATGCGGGAGGATTGGAAGGTGATGGCCCAATTTGTATTTAAAAAAAAAAAAAAAAGTTGGGGAGGTAGCCTAGTGCTTGCTAACATACAAGAAGCCCTGAGCACTCCCCAGCACCACATAAATTAAGGTGGTGCCCTCTACTTAGAAGAATGGAAGCTGAACTGGACTAAAGATTCCGTCTCAAAAGTAAATGAATGAATAAAAGCTCCCTTGGCAGGCAGTGAGCATGCCTACTTGGCTCTAATCCTAGAGGTTTCCTTCTGGGCCGTTTTTTGTACACTTGGGCTTCCTAGCTGCCCCAGATTCTTGGATAATAACTAAAATGATGTCAAAAGGGTTAGGTAACTAGAAACCGTTGTCTTTGCCTTTTTAACATTAAATTAGCTGGCCCTGTGATGGCTCCTGGCCCTTCCAGATTGTGGGATTAGGAGGGACTCACAAATACTTCCTATAGGTACCAAGAGAACTTTCATTTTAATGTCATCGAAAGCAACTCATAAATAGTGATTTAGTTTCCTTTCTTGGCTTCCTGCCCTCCACCCACCCGCCCTCTACTTACCCCCACCCCCCCGTTAAGTTTTTTTTCTCTCTCTCTTTTTTTAAATATATTTATTATGTATACAGTGTTCTGCCTTCATGTATCCTGCACCAGATCCCATTACAGATAGTTGTGAGCCACCATGTTGTTGCTGGAATTTGAACTCAGGACCTCTGGAAGAGCAGTCAGTGCTCTTAACCACTGCGCAATCTCTCCAGCCCCCTCCTCCCTTTCTCCTTTCCTCTTCCTTCCTTATTTCTTTTCTTTTTTTTTTTTTTTTTTTTTTTTTGAGATTTTTATTTTCATATGTACGAGTGCATGTATTGTGTCCCTTGTGCATGCAGTGCCTATGAAAGCCAGAAGGGGGCGCTGGGTTCCTGGGGACTGGAGTTACAGCCACCCTGTGGGTCCTGGGAACTGAGCCCTGGGTCCTCTGGTGCTCTTGACAGCGGAGCCATCTCTCCAGTCTCCTCCCTTTCACTTAAATTGTTTTTCAGCTTGTGCCAGCTGCTCACTCCTCCCATACCACATCTCCAGTTCCAGTGTCGTGCCCCCTGCCCCTCCACCCCCGTTTTTTGCCTTACTGTTGCTGGGATTTTCCCTTAACTCTCCTTTTTCACCAACTCCTTTCACTGCTGCCTGATCAGCCTGTTTTGTTTTTTAAGACTCACTTATTTTATTGTGTGCGTGCTTTGCGTGTGTTTATGTACACTGTGTCTGATGCCTGAGAGGGTAGAAGAGGGCTTCGGACCCCCCCCCCACAACTGGAGTTGTAAATGGTTGTGAGACACAGTATGGGTGCTGGCAACTGATCCCAGGTCTTCTGCAAGAGCAAATGTATTTGTACATCTACTAAGGTTGACAGTAAAAACTATGAGGTGCTCCACGTGTTAATCTGTAGAGCCCTAGGGAGCAGGAGGCACACACCTTCAATCCCAGCACCTTGGGGAGCAGAAGCAGGCAGATCTCTGCGTTCACAGAGAGATCTACACAGGGAAATCCTGTCTTGATACAAAAACAAGATGCGGGCACCTCTGCAGCACTCAACTCCTCATCTCTAGGCTGCTTCCAGAGCCTGGGCGCTCCCGTGCACCAGATGTGTGTGCTGCCTGGGACTGTAGGGATGGACACCAGGGCTCTGGCTGGATGGGGCTGCACAGTGAGATGGAGCAGAGCCTCCTGAACAGGGTAGTGGGCAGGTCTTCAGGCCCCAGCGCCTGTCAGGAGAGGCAGCTCTTGCATTGCACACAGCACATGCCAGGCTCTGACGGGCACCCTCCATGCCCAGTCTCCCTTGTCTTTGCAGGAGGTCTGTGTGTAGATCAGGAATGGGTGACGCGGGAGGCTTGAGTGAGCACCTCTGACTGTGTCCGCCCTCAGGTGTGTTCTGACTCTATCCTAGAACTTGGTCCTGCAGCCTCCTCCTAGGGAGTGGGTAGATAGTATGGTGTCTGGGCTGCTGTCATTCCTCACAGAGTGGGAGCCAGCCAGCAGGTGACCTTCCTTGCCTACTTTGAGATCCCAGGTCCTAGGAAGACAGCCACAGCTCTCTTGCTCTGTTATTTTACCAAAGAAAAGAGACTCAGGTCTGATGTGCTTGTCACCTAGTGACTCCTTGGGAGATGGTTTTGGCTGGTGCCCGGCAAATTAGCCTTTTAAGGGTGACCTGGACTATAAAGACCTTCACTGTCCCTTTGATGCCCCAGACTCTCTTCAGATTTCTCAGTCTCATCAAGGATGGTGGCACATGCCTTGCCAGAGCAAGTTCTGGTTGATTCGTGTCAAGAGACAAGACAAAGTCTCAGCTTGGAGGCAGGGGGATTGTGAATTGGAAGCCATGTGGAATGGAGGAGGGTTGGTGAGCAGGGGTGGCATTCGTCGCCATGTCCCATCCCATCTGCAGCTCAGGTCAGGGATGGTGGAGGAGTAAGGGTTGTCCCTGTCTGCAGAGAACTGAATTTAAGCTTCTAGACATAGTGATGGGGTTAAGGATGACATGATGGGGGCTCTTTTTCACTTTCCAGTCCCTTAGTTAAAGTGCTCACAGGGGAGATGAGTGGAGCCCTTGTGCGTCACCTTTTGGACGTGGCTCATCTGGTCAACAGGGCTGGGAGCTGGGAGCAGCACTGCCTCAGTGTCTTACGTTTGGAGACGGGGTCTCATGGTGTGGCTTTGGCTCCCTTCAACTCAGATCTTCCTGCTTCTGCCACCCATGGGCTTGCACTAAAGTGTTCTGTGTGTTCCGTACCCAGTACCTTGATGGTCTGGTTTTTATTGATGGTGGCTGATGTGGGTACCAGTGACTCAGGGAAGCTGGTCAGGTGCCACATTGGCCTGAGGGGTAACCCAGGGAGGCATTAGCAGGTGGAATAGAGGACATGTGCTGTGCTTGGCTTAGGGCCATGGAGCCAGAGGTTGTATTGGAGGACAAGTTCTGGCTTCCCTAAGGGCTGGAGCCAGGAGCAGGTGAACATTTTCTTACATTGGAGTTTGTGTCCCAGGATGTAGATTCCTAGCAGGCAGCTGTGATACCAACTGCTAACTGAGAGTCAGGGTTAACTCATCAATCTCCAGAGCTACAGGAGTGGTACCAAAGCCTAAACCCTGAGAACACAAAGCATGCAGGAGAATGGGGCCGAAAAATTGCTAGGAACAGGCTGGACCGTGGAAATAAGAGTCTCAGAATTTCCTGAAAGCTAAGGGAGAGATATTTGTAAGAGAAGGAGTGGGGGTATAAGGAGAGATCAGCAGCGAAATGTCCTTGACTTTGTTCCTCTGAGTGCTAGGGAAGGAACCCAGAGCTTTTTAGTACGTGTTAGTC
This sequence comes from Rattus norvegicus, assembly GCF_021556685.1. Taxonomy (NCBI): domain Eukaryota; kingdom Metazoa; phylum Chordata; class Mammalia; order Rodentia; family Muridae; genus Rattus; species Rattus norvegicus. The sequence goes on from NC_141542.1 coordinate 53,929,437, forward strand.
AAGCACTCTGCCACTGCCACAGAGATTTTGCCCTTGGTCTTTGGTCCTGGGGCTGAGGAGTAGTTGGGAGAATGGATGCAGGTAGATGGCCTTCATTCATGTGGGGCTGTAAAGTTGAGCCCAGGTAGCAGTGAACTGGCACAGGACCAAAGGATGGAGGGTGTGTGGCAGGATGAGACATGGAGCAGGTTGCATTTAACATGTCAGCAGGAAAGAAATGTTACATACAGGGACGGCCACGTCCATGTGGGTGGCCTCTGGAGAACCAAGCATCCTGATACTGAAGGACTTGGGGTGAATGCCTCTCTGCCTAAAGAGACTGTTCCAGAAGCTGCTTGATTACATGAATTGTAGAAGCAGTGGGGTCCTTTCTGCCTGCCTTGACTTCCTAGGTCCTCTGGTGAATGAGGAGCTTCCTTGATCTCTGATCCTGGATTTCCATGTGTGGGTCCTTTCCTTCCTGACTCCTTTATACTTTTCTCCTCTTAAGAATAAAGAGGGCTGGAGAGATGGCTCAGAGGTTAAGAGCACCCAACTGCTCTTCCAGAGGTCCTGAGTTCAATTCCCAGCAACCACATGGTGGCTCACAACCATCTGTAAAGAGATCCGATGCCCTCTTCTGGTGTATCTGAAGACAGCTACAGTGTACTTATATATAATAAATGAATAAAAAAATAAATAAAAGGGGCTGGGGATTTAGCTCAGTGGTTAGAGCGCTTGCCTAGGAAGCGCAAGGCCCTGGGTTCGGTCCCCAGCTCCGAAAAAAAAAAAAAAAAAAGAATAAAGAGCAGCCAGGCCGTGGTGGCGCACACCTTTAATCCCTACACTTGAGTGCAGAGGCAGGAGGATCTCTGTAAGTTCGAGGCTAGCCTAGTCTACAAAGCAAGTTCTAGAACAGCCAAGGCTATACAAAGAAATCCTGTCTCAAAAAAAAAAAAAAAAAAGAAAGAAAGAAAGAAAGAAAAAAGGAACGAATAAACAAAGGGCATGTTAGGCATGTTACCGTCTTGCTGACTTCACTGATGTCACAGTCTTTGGATCACTTCTCTCCCCTCCCTGCCTCTGAGCCTGAGGTAGCCACTGATCTTCCTGGAGCTCAAGTCTCTGGTATCTGGACTGCTAGCTACCCTTTGGGGCCCTGCTTCACAGAACCATGGCAGGTATGACTGCAGTGCTGAAACAACCAGACCAAAGGCCCTAGAGTTCAAGGTCAGTTCAAGCAGCATTAGTTTGGGAATTATGTCCCCAGGGGAGAGGTGCCCATGGCAGGGATTATTTTGTGCCCAAAAGAGAGAGTGCTTTGGGGTTGGGGATTTAGCTCAGTGGTAGAGCGCTTGCCTAGCAACCGCAAGGCCCTGGGTTCAGTCCCCAGTTCCGAAAAAAAAAAGAAAAGAAAAAAAGAGAGAGAGAGAGAGAGAGTGCTTTGGAGCTGCAGCGACTTGTGTTTTCTATGACGCAATCAACCCCTGCTTTCTTCCCTGCCAGCCCCACTGGCCTCTTGAGGCAGAGGAAGGATTAGGAGTAAGCTCTCTACTCAGCCTCTGTCTTCACCAGCTTGAGGTTTGGTTTACTCTTGTCTGTCATGGTGCTGAGTTGACTGAGACCTCAGTTCTGAAAGGCGTGTTGGCATGTGATTTTTCTCAGTGTGTACACGTACATGATGACTTTAGAAGAGAGCAAAGGGGCTTGAAGCACAGGTCAATGCTGGCAATAGTGAGAAACCACGAGGCCCTGGTTTCTGTGCTCAGCAGAGGGAGAGAGCATGCGTGTGCGCATGAGAGCGTGTGCGCGAGCGCGCGCGCGCACACACACACACACACACACACACACACACACACACACACACACACAGAGCATGCATCATGATGGGTCTTCCAGCTTCCAAATAACTGCAGTGCATTTGAGCCTGTTAATGAAAATGAGAACTCTAGGGCCTTTGGTCTGGTTGTTTCAGCACGGCAGTCATTACCTGCCGTGGTTCTGTGGAGCTGGCCAAGCCAGATTGTATATCTGCCCTGGGGAGTATTCAGTCCTGTCTAGTGGGGACACAATGTTAATCCCTAGAGCCTCCCTGCTTTCTGTTCCCCTGCTGCCTTGGAAAGGCCTTCTGTCCCTTTGCACGCACCTTGTCTTAGGTTCGCATGGCTGGGAGCTTCCTTCCCCTGCTTACTGATTGATCCCGGCGCAGCAGGCCCCAGAATCGTGAGCCTTTTTCAAGGAAGTCCAGGAGCACAGGAGAGGTTAATCCTTCCTGTTAGTAGTACCCAAAGGGACTCACTCTTGCAAGGAGGGAGCTGAGTGGAGGCCTCTCTGAGTGGCCTTGGGGTTTGAAAATTCAAAACTCAAATGCTGCACTTGTGGCCTTTCCTGCCTGGCCTCATGAGTTTGTATCCCATGGCAGATCAGCCCTTGTGGAAATGGCACCTGCCTGCTAGCTTGGACCAGCGCCAGCACTAGCAGCAAGGACTAGAAAGAATTTAGAAACCCGGTAGGCACTCCGATCCGACCCAGTGCCCCTGACTCAGCAGACTGAGCAGTTGTCAGGGGTCCCTGCAGGCTGCAAATAAGTATCCCTCCTACAGGCAAGTCCCACCTGGCCATCGTTCAGAAGGTGAACAATGAGGGCGAGGGCGATCCCTTCTATGAGGTGCTGGGCCTGGTCACCCTGGAGGACGTCATCGAGGAGATCATCAGGTCTGAGATCCTGGATGAGTCTGAAGACTACTGTGAGTTTGACAACTGCTTTTCTCTCAAAGCCCTTCCAGTAGCCTGAAGGGCGTCTCCGTCAGAGGCCTGTGGGTCTTAATGCTGCTGAAAACTGGTTGGAGCTCCAGCCAGACCAGACCTCCCCTGCCCTGGTATGGGCTAGTGTTGTCCCTCTATACAAGCCAGGCAGACCAACCTGAGGTTGAATTTTGTGACCCTCTGTGAACAGAGGGCTCTGCAGACAGCCCTCCATCACTGGAAGAAGCTTCTGCTGTTGGCAGGCCTATGCCTTCTGCCTTTGCCAGCCCACATTCGCTCCTTGATACACTCTTTGAATTGGATTTGAAGCTCAGTAGTAGAGTATTCATCTAGCCTGAATGGAGCTGAATTTGATCACCTTCAACACACAGGTTTTAAAAGACCATCCACATGCCTTTAATCCTAGCCAAGCAATGGCAGGTGAGTCTCTCAAATTCCCAGCCAACCCGGGCTACATAATAGACCTTGTCTCCAAAACAAACAAACAAATTATTCACTACCAAGCAGGTTGTGGGACCTTCTGTAGCTGGAGCCTCACGTAGCCACTTTGGACCCTGCACTGCCATGTCTGTGCTTTCAGTTCTGTACCTGGGCTGATGCAGGTCACCAGGGTAGCCGCTGCCCTGGTATGGTGAAGCCCTTAGGTGCTGCGGGTGATGGTCAAGCACGTATTCCCTTCTGTGGTCCTCACAGCAGGAGAGCCAGGCTTCCTCTTGGGCGTGGCCCCAATGTGAGCTGTCGCCTCCTCTGTCCTGGGCACTAGGATTACTGTCTTGAAGGAAGCAGTTCCAAGGTTGTGTCTGTAGGGTCCTGGCAATATCCTCCCTGAAATCCCTGAACCCTGGGAAGAAGGGGATAGGCAGCCGAAGCATTTGTCTGTCTGTGTTCATGGTTGGGTGCTGACAGCCACTCACGCCATCTGTTCACTACCCCAGCAGACACAAAGGTGAAGAAGAAGGCCGTCACCCTGGGCGCCCCTCTCAAGCGGAAGGAGGAATTCTCCTTATTCAAGGTGTCTGATGATGAATATAAAGTAAAAATCTCGCCTCAGCTGCTCCTGGCCACCCAGCGCTTCCTTTCCCGAGGTGAGGGTGAAGGGTGGTCCTTGGCCCCCGGTCTCACCACCCAGAGGGTCAAGAAACCACCCAGGCCAGACACCAGGCTCCTAGCGAGCTGGAGGCTCTGGACGAGCATCTGCTTCCCTCTGCAGAGCTAGTGGTGTGTCCTGGTAAGGCGTGTTCTGGGAACCTCATCTGGCTCATGCATATGTCCTCTTGGCTCTCTTGTGTGGATTGATTGCCGCAGCCCAGGGGCCACTGGGAGAGCCCAGGAGGCAGGTGTGATGACAGGCCATTTGGGCCCCAGTGGACACTGTCCCTTTCTCCCACCGTGGGGCAGAGGTGGATGTGTTCAGCCCATTGCGAATCTCTGAGAAAGTCTTGCTGCACCTGCTGAAGCATCCCAGTGTCAACCAGGAGGTGAAGTTTGACGAGAGCAACCGCTTGGCCACACACCATTATTTGTACCAGCGCAGCCAGCCAGTAGATTACTTCATTCTCATCCTGCAGGTAACTCTGGTTGCCCAGGCCTGAAGCCTGAGAGAGTGATGCAGACATACACCCTTAAACACTGAGGGCTTCTCTGTATTCTCTCCTGTGATGGGGGAAATAACCTGTCCACCCCCGTCGTCTTCTCAGGGCAGGGTCGAGGTGGAAATCGGGAAAGAGGGCCTGAAGTTCGAGAACGGGGCCTTCACATACTATGGCGTGTCCGCCCTGACAGCTCCATCTTCAGGTAAGCCGTGGCTTTGGAACCCTCAACTCTGGTGCTGCGGCAGGTCTGGGTCTGCCCACAGCAAGCTGCCCGTCACTAGGTAGTGTAGGGCAGAGCTGCTGCATTTCTGCCTTGTTTATCTCGGTTGCTCACTCGATCCCTGCAAACGCTCCAGGGTGGCTCCCCCACCTTCCATGTTCCCGCTGTCCCCTCTCAAAGGTGACTTGATGGGTAGGTCTGAGGGCTGTGCTGTTGTTCTGTTGGCGTCCACCGCCTTTTACTATTTCTTCCGTAGCTCATCAGTCCCCAGTGTCTTCACGCCAGCTCATCCGCCATGACTTGCAGCCTGAACCAGCGGACAGTACCCGCTCCTGCACGTACTGTCCTGACTACACTGTGAGGGCCCTTTCTGACCTGCAGCTCATTAAGGTGACTGTCTGGGCTGCGTATTGGTGCTCCTTCAACTGCCTTTGTGCCCCCAAGGGGCTAGTCTAGCTGGTCAGTGTAAGGACGGAAAGTGAACTCTGCTTGAGAAGGTGTGCTCACACCCTAAGTGGTGGGGCCTCCTGTGACCCTGGATGTTGGGACCTGGGCCTGTGTGGAAACCTTACATCTGCTCTCTCTATTGGTGATCCTAACACTAGGCCCAAAACCAAAACCCCTTTGCCTTTCACCAGTTTAAAGTCCCGCCTGTCAGAGGCCAGAGGCGGGAACCCTGCTGTCTGTCTGTCTGTCTGTCTACATCTGCTAGGTAATCTCTCCATTCTCGTGTCCTCTAGGTCACACGGCTGCAGTACCTTAATGCACTCCTGGCTACCCGAGCCCAGAGCTTACCTCCATCTCCAGAGAACGCTGAGCTCCAGGCCATCCCGGGCAGCCAGACCAGGCTCCTTGGTGACAAATCCAGAGAGACAGCAGGTAAGTACCACACAGTGCATTGTGAAGTGCTGGGGCCCAGGGTTATGTGGGACGCCGCTTCTGCTCCCTGTCTCCCATCCTTCTGTTTCTCTGTGCATCCTTTTCCTTCTTGCCGTTTGTAGGGACTTAGATTATACCGAATTATATAGATCAGCTGGCACTCCAAATAGAGCCCAGCCTTTTCTCTCTGACCTCTTGGAGATGGCTTAATTGGTTCTTGATGGATGGGGAGATGTGTAGTTTAGAAACACTCAACCCACTTAAGATCAAGGTTAGGTCTAGAAAATTGGGTCCTGGCTCCGAGGACCACTTGGTGTGGAGCTGAGTCAACAACACAGTGTTGACAGTGAAGGTCTGTAGCGCTGGAAACAGAAGGCGCCTGGGTGGGGGACGGTTTGCATTGTGGGTAGGCACTGGCCTGCCTAACAGTCCCTGGTGTGGGGTTTTCTGTTGTTTGTTGATCAGTCCTTGGATAAGGCTCAGGATTGTCATGATGAGCCTGGGAAGTATTCTGGAAAGCAGGCAGGCAGGCAGGCAGGCAGGCAGGCAGGCACTGTCCCTCACTCCATTCTGCCACCTGAGGGAGCCAAAGCATTCACTCTGCAAGCACCATATTTAGAGCTGCTGTCTCCACTGGCAGAGCTACCCAGCCTGAGAGGTGGGAATGCTGGGCCTGTCCAGTACAGGAGGGCCGGCGGCTCCAGCCTCCCAGGAGCTTAGAGCTACGGCCACCTGAGATCACAAGCACGTTTTTACAGTAGTACTGCTTTCTGAATCAAGAGGCGTGGCGATACACAGGTACAGAGGACAGAGACCCATGGCGCTGAGCCACGGTGATGACTCAGCCCTGTGGGCTATAGCTCTAGTATTCCTGAGGGACAGCCTGTGAGGCGAGGCAGACCTTGCAGTCCTAGCCGTGGGCACGGGTCACCTTCACTTTCAGAAAGGCAGGTTTAGACCATGTCTCAGTGCTTACCACTGCCTTGTGCAATACCCCAGAGCAGAAGTTCACACGGTCACGTTAGCTCTATCGAGACTTGTTTTCAACATGAACTCAGACTGTGCAGGCTGTTTTCAGTGTGCAGACCTGAGCTGGGGACAGTAGTGCTTTCTGAGGGTGCTTTCCACTGGGGATTTTTTTCCCCTCCTTCCCTCCTCCCCCTTCTGTCTTCCCCTTCCACTTCGCTTCCTCCTCCTCTCCTCCTTCCCTGCCTCTAGAGCCTTGCCCACAATAGGTGGCTTTCTACCATTTGAGCTGCACCTCTGGTCTCAAGAGATCGTTTCCATTCCTCTTGACTTTGCCGACTCTTGAGGCTATCCTATGGGAGAGGACTTAGAGTGGCTTGTGGGCCATTTCTTCTGTGTAACAGTTTATCCACCCTGTTTGCCAGCCTAATGTTGGCAATTTTCACCTAAATATGATCCGATGCTTGCCACATTGAGATGGACCTAACTCTGGGGTCTCCCTGTGTTTGTCCCCAACTCTGAGATCAGTGTTACTGCACAGAGCTGGTTTCGGTGGAGCACTGATTAATACAGAGAGAGACTCAGGTCCTGCAGACTTGGGCACTAAATCCCTGACAGAAAAGTGACATTGTTGAAATGTTTGAAAGGTATAAGAACTTTAAATTGCTACATTGGGAGTCGGCAAACTGTGGTACAGGAGCCTCATTTGGCCGACGCATGAGCTCATAAATAAGGTCTTATTAGGGCCTTATTAGGGCCCGTCTGTTTGGGTTGTGCCTGGCTGCCTCTGAGTGGCAGAGGTGCAGCTGAGTACTTGGGACATCAGGTGACCTGCAAAACCTAAACTCTTGGCCCTTTGCCAAGTTCTCTGAGTCCTGGTGAGTCCTGCAGCCCTGCGATTGGTGCCTTCCCAGCAACCCTTGCATGGTACAGAGCTTGATGTGGAGCTGAAGCGGGTCCCTGCCACTCGTCATCAGCCTGTCTCCTTCTCTCTCTCTCTGCTCTCTTCAGCCTTCCCAGTTCACCTTCCCCTCTTTGGCACACTTGGAAACTGCAGTTGATAAATGACTGTGGACTAGTGAGCATTTTTTGTTTTAAGAGAACACCAAGGTAAATATCTCCCTCCCCCTTTTCTTTGCTTTCCTTTCCCACCCTTAGCTGTTGGCCGACACTTTGGGTAGCTTCCCAGGCTGGGGCGCTTCTCTGTGGGAGGAGTCGGGAGAGGTACTGTATTTCACTTTCCCGGTATTTACTTTTTCTAGAAGACGGGGATATGAGACACCTGGTTAGTCCTGGAACACTAGGCTTCCTTGTAACTGGAGCACAGCAGCTCTTGGCCATCCACGGAAGCTCTTTTTGCCCAGCATAGCTGCCTTGAGCCTCCCGTAGTGAAAACTGCATAGCACCCTGTAGGCACCATGACTCGTGCCTATAATCTCAGCACTCCAGGATGAGGGAGGATGAGGATGAGGCAGGAGACTGCCTTGAGTTTGTGGTCACTCTGCACTACATGGTGAATTCCAGGTCACCCAGCAAGACTTTGTCTCAAAACAAAATAAGGGCCGGCCATATGGCTGCGTGGGTAAAGATGCTTGGTACTAAACCTGGTGACACAGGTTTGGTCCCCAGGGCCTTAGAAGGTGAGAACTGATTCTCAGAGATGCCCTTCTGACCGCCACACTTCTGACACCCCAACACATGCATACCCTCACATGTGCGTATGGACACACCAAATAGTATGAGACGCTGGCTTACTTCGAAAAGTAAATTGAATAAATTAAGTTTAAAGGCAACTATGGTGGTAAAACCTTTAATTCCAGTTCATAGGAGGTAGAGATAGGAGCATCTAGGGTTCAAGGTCGACCTGGACTGCTTAAGACCTCTCAACCCCTCCTGCCCCAAAGAAGGGAAGCAGCACTCACAAACCAACAATAGAATAGGCTATAGATGGCCTTTGTCCTTCACGGTGGCATCTGGCCTTGGAGTAGGTTTCTCTCTTGAAGCCTTCTGACCATGTTGCTAACAGCCTTGATGACTCCTGCGGGTCTGAGGCCCATCTGTCCAGGCTGCTACTCCCTGTCCTAAACTCCCTAAAGGCTTTGTGAGCCTACTCCCTCACTAGGGTGAACGCCATTTTCTTTTCCCTTTTCCTTAGGGCCCAGCAGCAGCAGACGCAGCATCCCAGTGGAGGAGAGCCCTGGGCGGAACCCAGGAGTGTAACTGCTTGCCACTCAGCCCCGAGCTGGGAATGGACAAGCTCGTGGGGAGCTGGGACAGCCAAGCAGGAGCTTCATACCAGCCCATCCCCACCTATCCTGGCCACGTTTTAGATGGCCCTTAGAAGCTGTGGGTCCTGGGCCTCCTCAGTGCCAGAGCCTCCAGCCCCTCTGTTGTCCTTGAGGAGATGGGATTAACAGAGCAACCCTCCAGAAGCCTGTTTCTGAGGGGACAAAAGAAACAGCATCATCTCTAGTCCCGAAGACCCAGTGCTGTAACAGCACAGTGTGTGTGTCTCCCTGAGCCCAGTGCCTTCACATGGCCTGGGCCTGTGCTCATTTTGCTTTTGATTAGCCTGTCACTGGCACTACTCTGAGCAAACCAGGAGTGCTGGCTTTAGATGAAAGTGTTCAAATCCATGGCCCTGCCATGTACTTTTTGGCTTCTCTTACAATGCTGTATTTTGATTCATGAACCCCAGTTTTTTCTGTGTGCCAAATCTAAGAGCAGAGCTCCCCAATAAGTTGGTGCCCCGGTTCTGCTCCCTCCTGTGGAGGAAGCTCCTCTGACTCATAAGCAGGCTGGCCCAGGGTCAGCTTGCATTTCCTCCCCACTTGGGGAAGCCATAACGGTATTGTCGGTTTCTGTTTGAGGTCGTGTGGAAGGCTAAAGGCGGATGCTGACCGCCTGTTGTACCTGTCTTGTGCTTTTGCCCTGAGCATCCAGGAAGATGTACAGCTGTAATGTCGGGAGCATCAGTCAGTTAGGGTCGGTTGTGAGCCTGCTACGTCCTCGTCGCTTGCTAAGAAGTCAAGGTTTTCTTGTATCTCAGAAATATTCAAATCCTTTGCACTTTTCTGTTTCCAGTGATGTTTTAGAGACACAGGAATGGGAAGACATTGTCTTTTTATTTTAGTTTACCTGTACTTTCTTTCCACAGTTTCGGCTCTGGGACCATAGATTGGGGTGGGAAGGAAGGATTTCTGGAACCTTCCTTAAAAGAATGCAGGCCCTTGTGAGACTCGGAGGCCCGAGAAAAATAAATTCTAATGGAATATGCTCTAAGAACAAACCCAGGTCAGACACAAATAAAATTTTCCTGTCTCCAAAACAGAATTCTAAATTTTGGCTGAACCTCAGAATCAAATTAGAACCTTGGTTACCTGTGCTCACCTTGAACCGGCAGAGCTGTGGTCTTGAAGTAGTTTTAACTTCCTCCTAGAAGAGTTCCCTATGCCTTTTGCCAGCTTCTCCTGATGTTAACATGTTAATTAACCTTGTTACATATATCAAAACTAAAGTGTTAACACTGGAGTACTCTTAACTGTGGCCTTCATTTAGATTTTACTTTTTCTTTGATTTCTGGTAACTGGGTTCCAGGGTAGGATGCCAGGATGCACTTGGAGCCATTGTTTCTTTTGCTCTGACTTTGTCTTCTACAGTAATTGCAGATTCATAGGATATGGCAAAGACACAGAGCCCACGCACCTTCATCTGGCTTCCCCCAGTGTTCCCATCTCATAAACTATGTAGTGGGCAGAACTATGGAGTTCTGCATCCCCGCCACCTCTGTGTAGACCTGAGTTCTGCTACCTTGGAAGACTAACCCACTGTCCTGGCACTACCAGGGTACCCCCTGGACCGCCCTCAGAGCCACCTGCCCTGGCCCTAAGCCCCGGGACCACTAGACTTTCCTCAGCTCTGTCACTTTGTCACTTCAAGAATGTCATAAGGGGCCGAGCGGTGTGCATCCTTTGGGATTGACTCCTCCATTCATCGTAGTGCTCTGGAGACTGTTCCAGGTCAGTGTGTCATGGCGTGTTCCTCCCCCTTGCCAAATGGTGTCCCATGGTGTATTCATTGTCCTGTCAGAGGACATCTGGGTTGTTTCCAGTTCTTGGCCTTTTCAAAATAAAGCTGCTATGAACATTCACGTACACATTCAGTGTGAAGATTAGTGTCTGCCTTGGGGAAGTGCCAGCAGCACAGGGACAAGGATGTTTACCTTAAAAAGAAACCGCCTGGCCTTTTGGCATAGCTGTGCACAAGCTTAAATTCCTCCAGGAAATACAGGAGTGATCTGGTTTCTCAACACCCTACCCCAAAGTCATGTGACCATGCTGTGGTCCTTGTCTAGTTTTCCTTGATCACATCTAAGTACGAATCTGCTCACTGGTTCAACTTGGTGACTGGTACGTTCCTTTCCACGTGTTTATACATCTCCACCCTCCCCTCCTTTGTTTCCCTTGAGAACTCTTCAAATACTCAGATTCTAAAATCCCTTGTATTTTTGGTTTGCAAAGATTTTAATCTATGTGTTGCTGGAGTCTAGATCTGAATTGTGCCCCGAGTCTGTACTAAAGACTTCTGATCCCTGGGCTGCCCTCTGAGGTAGGGCCTCCTGGGTTCATCTGGGCTTGGCCTCAAAGGGGTGTTGGGCCTCGGCCCCTGCTTTACTCCCTCTTTATAAGCATCTGGTCTGAAGGACCAAGCAGCCATGGGCTCCCATGAGTGTCCATCTCGGCGCGTCCTCTCTGACATTTTTTTTTTCTTTTTTTCAGAGCTGGGGACCGAACCCAGGGCCTTGCGCTTGCTAGGCAAGCGCTCTACCACTGAGCTAAATCCCCAACCCCCCTCTCTGACATATTAACAGTGAGCCGTGTTCTCACAGCAGGGGCATGTACAGAACAAAAGCAGATTTTAAGTTTGGATTTTCAAGCCAAGAGTTTGTGTAGCCCAGGCTGGCCTGGAACTCAGGTTCACCTGCCTCTCCCTCCCAAGATAGGGGTCTACAGGCATGCGCTGCCACACCTGACTCATCCTAAAGGTTTTTGTGATTAAATTCATTTTTATCAAACTTTCTTTTGCACTTTTACCATATCAGTCTCAATTGCCTTTCTTCCTAATTGTTTTGCATGTAAGCTTGTGACCCATTTTGAAATAATGTTTCTATAAATAAGACTTGGGTCATAGCTGGGGTGTGTGTGTGTGTGTGTGTGTGTGAGAGAGAGAGAGAGAGGAGTGTATGTGTATGTGTGTATGTGTGTGTGAGAGAGAGAGTTGCATATCTCTGCTTACTGCCAGCAGACACTGGCTTCTCCCGGACCTGAGAGCTTTGGAAGAGTGGTGGTTGTTGCTGCTCTTCACTGCTTTGTTATGGGTGTTAGTTGGTTCTTATGTTTTTAGGCTCCCTTCTTTCCTGTTTAGCCTGAGGATCTGAGGATGTCCGTTTGTTGGAAGGATGTGCCCCTCAGTTGTATTTGTGTGGCTCTGAGTTGTCAACTACTTCACATTAGTTTCTGACCGCTCTTGCTCACTAAAGTTGAACCCACTTGGGTTTTTTTTCCCCGTTTCTCTTAAAACAGGGCACATGCCTTTAGTCCTAGCACTCAGAGGCAGGCAGATCTTTTGGGTTGAAGGCCAGCCTGTTTTACAGAGTGAGTTCCAGAACAAAATCCTGTCTCAAAAAATAAAACCAGAAAGGGGAGGAGGAAGTGTCAGCCTGTGGGCCAAGCCGACCTCAGTGCCTTGCCTCTGCCTCCCACGTGTTATTACAAGCATGACACCTATGCCTGCCTGCCTGCCTGCCTTTTATTCAAGTCTCATGCTGTTCAGCCTAGACTGGAACTCAAAGCAGCCCTGGGTCCACTCAGGTACTGGGGTTGTATAGGAAGGCACTACCATCACACGTGGTGAGATTGGGGTGGTATGTATTTGCTTACAAAGTTGAGGAGAGTCCTGCTTACATCTGGCTCCGGTAGGAACTGTGCAGAACTCTTCTTGTGCTTTCTTAGGTTTAAACAATTGTAGTACTGTGGTTTTTGTATCTGTGTGTTCACTAGTATTAGGGAAGAGACAGATTTTTGTTTGTTTTGTATCCTGGGCTATTAAGGTAGGTATTTCTGGCCCACCACCCGCCTAGGATCCCTTACAGTTTGCACAGATTACCATGTCCTCAACCGATACTTGAATCCCATCTTCAGGGCTCCTGACCTAACATCAGGACTTTGTTTAGCAAGGTCTCAATGTACAGCCCTGGCTGGTCTGGAGCTGCCTCATTGATTAGGCTGGCCTTGAACTCAAAGGCAAGACCTATCAGTACTGGGATTAACATTGTGCACCGCCACATGCAGCAGACAGGATTTTTAAAACTTAGTGATTCTAAGAACGGCTGAAGTTTGAGAAGTGTGGTTTTCTGAACTTGTCCATCAAGGAGCAGAGATCCTGAGCCATGTGCCGGTCCCCGTTTACACATGCAAATGCATGTACACATACACACACACCCACACACACTCTTGATGCCATGTCATGCTGTCCACTGGGATAGTGATGATCTTAGTCTTTGCAGTTGAGGGTGATGAGGCCATTGCATTGGTTTCTGCTGTGTAGCCCAATATCCTGCCTCCTCCCAGTCCCCACTAGACAACCAGGCTGTGGTGAGTAGTCAGTTTAATGAGAAAACATTGATCTGTATAAAAAGTTGCTTTGTGTGTCAAGTGTCCTTATTTCTGAGGAGTCGTCATATTGAGTAGTCTTGAATGTCTGTTGCCCACGGCACCAGTGTCGCGGTGCACGCTGGCTGGCATGAACAGGGCAGGGCCTGCCCCATGGAAAGATACGTGCCCCTAGGGGGGAACACTAGTCAGGTTCTTCACATAGTAACAATGGCCAGAGAGGCCAAAGTTAATCAGAAAATAGCTGCTGCAAAACGGGCGTCAGCTGGGGGCTCCATGCGGGAGGCAGAGCCTCCACCTTTCAGCCCCTCGCTCAGCTGCGGCTTCAGCTCTTTAAGTCAACTTCCTAGCATTTAAGGAGCCAGCCCTGCCAGCAGTGAAGCTAGGAACAGAGCTGGGAGGAAAAAGCAGCCATGTGGGGAGCCTGTGTGAGGTCCTCTTTACACCACCAGTTGGCACAGGGGGCCGGAGAGGGATGTACACTGTTGGCATTGTCCCAAAGCAAGGTACAGGACTCCATGTGCAGGGCCTACAGAGCCTAGTCCTGGTGCTTTCTCCAGCACCAGGGGGCATTAGGGCCTCAGGGTAAGCTGGAGTTGCGGGCCACCGCCCCAGGAGTTGAGTGGGCCACAAGCAATCCCCAGCACCCGGTGCTTGACCCTCACATGAAGCAAGCGGGCCTGCCCAAAGCCTTTAGGTAGTTTCCCTAGGGTAACACTAGTTCCAACTCCTCACTCTCCAGCTTCTGAGGCAACCTGGTAGGTACTGACTTCAGTGGGGCCTCAGTCCTGCTGACATGCCCCTCAGCCTGCCAGGACCCTTTCAGAGCTCTGAAGACTAGAGATGGCTAGAACTACTGCACACACTCACTACCAGGGTCGCTACTGATAGGAATGAGGTCCCAGGGGAAACACTGCCCAAAGGTTAGAAGTGCCTGCTCCAGTGCCTGGCACTCAGCCTGCTTCTTTCATCCCTGGATGCAGCTGCTGGCCACATCTGAATGCCTGCTTACAGGAGAACAGGCCAAGACCCGTCTCCTGGCCTAAGGATTGGCAGACCGAGGCCTAGACCTAGCTGAGGGTAGCGCTGGTCTGCTCACTTGTGCCCTGGCCTTAGCCCTCATCTGGATCCCTTTGTTTCTTGCTGCCCTGTGGTCCCTGCTCCAGCCCTGGCAGGGAACAGTGCTCCTCACTGAAATTAAATCCAGGTCTGCTCTACCTCTTGCCTCAGGCCCGAAAGGAAGCAAAGTCAGAGACAAATTGGGACTGGGGTAGGGAACCATTTAGGGGTGGTCTGTGGGTGTGGAATGGTGGCTGAGTGACCCGCAGGTGCCCATCATCAGCACCGGGTGCGGGGATGCCCCACATGGGCCTGGAGTGCTTCCCGGATACCCCTCTGCCAGTCTCGTGCCAGCTGCACCGGTGTCAGGGAGGCCTGTGAACAAGGGTACTGGGTCAGTCTCCCTCCCCCGAGGGCCAGGTATACCTCACCTTCCCCTGTCGGCACTCACCCCATTCTTCATGCCTAGCTTGGCTCCATAGAGCAGCAGCAGCTTTGTGGCTTTGTGGTGCCCGTAGCGCACTGCCTCGTGGAGTGCTGTGTCCCCTTCCTGTGGGAGAGCAGGCAGTCACTGCTATGGACCCAGTGCAGGAATGTGCGGCTCACACACATGACTTCCACTCTGTCTTAGAGTGCTTGGTCACCAAGTCACCCACCTTGTCCTGTGCGTTGATATGGGCGCCACACTCAATGAGGTGCTCCAGGCAGTCTGAGTGGCCCATGCGCACTGCCACGTGGAGAGGGGTGCTCCAGATCTAGAGGGTAAGCAAGTGGGGTGCAGTGCTGGATCTGGTCTGTGCCTTCTTGCAGGGTAAGCCCTAACAGGTTACCACCCAGAGCAGGCACCCGCCCCTCACCTTGTCTTGTGCGTTGATCTGAGCTCCCTGGTTAAGCAGCTGCTTGAGAATGTCCAGGTGTCCTCCACGGCAGGCCCAGAACACAGGCGTCCTGTCCAGCTACAACGCAAGGTATCAAAGTGCTGTGGCTTGCTGGGTTACGGGTCGTACCACCACATTCATCATGAATGAGGACCACCCTTGAGACTTACCAAATCTCGAGTTTCTATAGCAGCTCCTGCCGCTAGCAGCTTGTTCACTAGCTGTCTGTGGCCCTTCAGACAGGCCCAGTGCAAGGCTGTGCGGTGGAGCTGGGAGCGTAGACAGAAAATTAGGCCAAGAGAGCAGAGCTGTTCCCTAGAGGAACCCACCCCTGCTGCCACACCCTCCATTCCTAGAACAGGTCATCAGAGTCACCCAGGTGAGGACTAAAAAGTGTTCAAGATGGCATAGGTCTCATGAGCTCATTCGCCTACCCTCCCTACCTTGTCATGGGCATTGGGGTCCCCTCCGTCTGCCAGGTACTTGTCAATCAGGGCCTCCTGATTCTCGGCAGCTGCCTTCAGGAACATTTCCAGGCCCACCGGCTCCAGTGGGACCTGGGGCTGAGGCTGGATGAGAACAGGACAGAACTAGGTCCCCAAGCACAGAGACACCTGCCCCCGGCTATCTCACCAGCCTAGCCCAGCGCACCTGTCCTGTTTGATTCTGGTTTGGGAGACTTAGAGTGGGAAGTGTTAGGTGCCGATTGTGCCTCTGCCCTAGTGCACGTGCCGAGTCTTAACCCCACTGCTTTTGGATGTGACCTTCTTGGAAACACGGTCATTACACTTGTAATCAGACGAGGGCAGACCCCTTGCCCTACTCTAGGGGTAAGATGCCCTTATGTCATGGGTGTTGGGCACAGGCAGACACATGGGACATGAGCCAAAGGTACAGGTGGGTGATTTGTCTACAGACCAGGGGCACTAGTGCCAGCAGCCTCAGGAAGCTGAGCAATGAGTGGATGCTGAAGGGCAGCCCTGCTAAAAACATTACCTAAGCTCCCGAACAAACTGGAATCACCCGTCTGTGTGGCTAAGTCCCCAGTGGCCAGCCCTTCGTCACAGCTAGCTGCCTGTGATGTTTGATTCTGTTAATTTGACAGGATCTAGAATCCTGTAGGAGACAAGCTCTTGGACACGTCAGGGAGAGAGTATCTGGATTAGGCTAGCTGAGGCAAACCACCTGAAGTGTGAGTGAAACCATTTGGTGGCCTGGGGTCCTAGGCTGAAGAAAAAGGAGAAAGCAAGCTCCAGAAAGCACTGGGGCTGAAGAGGGCCTCAGCGGTTAAGGGCACTTGCTCTTGCAGTAGATCCAGGTTCAATCCCTAGCACCTACATGGTGCGTCACAAATGTCCATGACAGCAGGACGCTCTCCTCTGCTTCCTGCCTGTGGTTTGCTGTGTGACAGCTCCCTCGAGCTTCTGCTCTTGTGTGCCCTCCACATCAGTGAACTATACTCTGAAAGGGTGAGTCCAGATAAGCCCTTAGGTTCGCAGGTGTCCTGTCATAAGAAGCCAAGCAGCTTCTACAGTGCTCTGAGGAATGCACTGGGATCATCCGCATTCCATGCAGCTCCCAATGTGACGGCTGTGCAGCTGCAGCCCCTGCATCCGTTCCTCTCGGGCCCCCAGGATGGGAGGCCATCTGTGCTCTGGGACACCAGCTCTACCCTCTCACTCACCTCAGCCCCAGACTCAGGTTCCCTGGGGGGGACTTTGTGTCTCTGTCGTTTTTTTCTTCGTCTCTGAATCAAGTTTTCCAAGTCTGTCAGGTTGTCCAGGGTCAGTCTGGAACTGTTAAATCTTTCCAGCTAGGGCAGAAGAGGTACCCAAGCCAGACATCAGCCACAGGGGGTAGGGACTTGGGGCAGGCTGCTGACTAAACTATTTCTGCTCTGAGGAAGCACCAGTGGCTTTGGCTGGCTGACAATGGCCGTGGGCTCTAGGCCCTCATTGCTCATAGATACCCACACTGCCCCTCTCTCATCAGTCCCATCCCTAGAACACTCACTTTCTTTCTCTTCTCTTCCTCCAACTTTAGTTTCTCCCAGGCCACAGCCTCTTGGGGTCCCAGCGTCCAGCCACTAGGCCAGCCACCAGGATCAGGAACTCCACGGCCAAACTCCAACGCTTTCCTGCCAACTCTTTCTCCACTTACCTGCAGGACAAGTAGGATAGATTACCGATCGGAACCACTGTAGGGATGCTTTGAAATCAGTGGCAAGGCATTAGGATAGCTGAGGCCTGGCATGCAAAGGCCAGTTGTGAACCTGGAGTCAGTCTGACTCTTACTGCTGAACACTTCCTGGTGGGCTGTGCTGTTGGTACACACACACACACACACACACACACACACACACACACACACACACACACACGCCACCTGCAGTTTTCACCAACTGTGGCAATGGCCAAGGCCCAGGGGAAATGACTGGCTGCCCCATCAGCAGATCAGAGAGTTGAGGGAGGTGGGGTCTATTTATACTGCTGTGTTCATGCCAGGCGACACCTTAGCTTCCACCCTGGGCTTCTACCCCCAGATTCCTGAGGGGTTATGCCACACTGCCACCTGACCCGAGCTTAAAGAAGAGAGGCTCCTGGGTCAAATTCCAAATCCCTGCTTTCAGCCCTTGGGTCTTAAGAGAAATTATGTTTCTGCCTCTGTTAAATGCGCTCAGAGACCATCCCCCTGCAGCCTACCCATTCCCTTAGCAGACACCCAGGGAGCTGGAGAACACAGGGGGTGCAGATGCTGAGAGAAAAGAGAGACAGGTGTGAGTCACTCTCACAACCTCAAGCCTCTCGGACCCAGCTTTGCTGTCTACTTCCCCGAGGGAGCCAGCGGGGCCACCGTACCAGAGTGAGGCATGTGTGTGCCTCATGCCTCCATGCCCGGTGTCACCAACATCACACAGCCACACTGCCAAAGGCTGTTTCTCTTACTTCCCCAGGGAACCCAACAGCACCCCTAACATGGCCAGACCCTCTGGGAAGTTCAATCCGGACTACCCTGTTGCTTGACCTAAAGGAACTGTATGTACAGCTCTACCCATGGCTTCCAGGGTACTTACCATTTCCTTTCCACCATCCAGATCGAGCGTTAGGAGTGCTAACCTGGCATGTGTGAGGCCCCAAGATGGGGCCCCAGAACCACATTCACCAAGCTAAACAAAGACTCGGTAACTTGTTTTCCCGTCATCTATGACCCAGCTTCTTCCCATCTGTCCTTCCTCTCCTGACACCCGTCATTTGAGACCTGACCCTCAGCTCCCAGAAAGATTTCATTGCTCTGGCCATGGTCAGGGTCCCTGCGTCTTATACAGATTTCTCGGCAGTCACCCGCCCTCCACTCACATCCTTACCAACTGCTGAATGCTGATGAAGTCCATGGTCCCCCCCTTGCTCTCCATGAGCACCTGGGACCAAGTGAGCTCAGCTCTTTTATGGGAGAGAGCTCTCTTGGGGGTGGGGAGCGACAAAACCTGTGCCCAGGCCAGATGACTCTGGGGCTCTGTCACACTAACCAAAATACAGGTCTGGGAATGTGGCCCGCTGGGGGCGGGAAAAGGAGCTGTTTGGAGCCACTGAGTCGGCAATCTCCTCAGACTCCCACTACCCTGCACCTGCCACACCCCACATCTAACAGGGAGCCATTTTACCACCAAATGGGCTGGGATCCCTGGGCCAGACCCAAGGGAAACTTTTTTAAGATTTATTTATTTAATGTATATGAGTGTACTGTAGCTGTCTTCAGACACACCAGAAGAGGGCATCGGATCCCATTACAGATGGTTGTGAGCCACCATGTGATTGCTGGGAATTGAACTCAAGACCTCTGGAAGAGCAGTTAGAGCTCTTAACCACTGAGCCATCTCTCCAGCCCCCGGGGAAACATCTCTTACTCTTCAGTTTAGAGCCCACTGGTGAGGAGCCCAGGTTCACAGTATAAATCTGGCTGCCTGAGATACTGCAAGGACCCAGGGCTGGTGCTGTCACCCCAGCACAAAGCTGGCAGCCTACAGAGGACCTCAGGAGGGACAACAGAAGAGGCTGACCTAATGCCTTGGGAATTCTCCTGGGCTACAAGATGAAACTAGGCTTCATACCATTTCCCAGCTGGCTAGTCTCAAGGCTGCCCTTCCCTCCCAGACTCGTCCCTCAGCAGGCTGACAGCCAACATGGTGTTTTTGCCCAGTCTGTCATCAGCTTACAGGTCCACATCAGACACTCTTCATGGAACATGCTCTTCCTTCAACGGGGCATGGGGACTGAGACCTGCTCTGGGTCTTGCTCTGTCTGTGTCAATACCAGTGACAACCAGCCACGAAGCAAACTGGTCTTAGCCAACAAAATCAAATACTTAATTCTCCAGAAGCCTGGAATGCTTTTCACTCTGCTGTGCCCCGAATTCCAGCTTGACCTTTGAGAGGAAAGCGGATACCCAGTAAACAAGATTCTCGCACAGGCAACATCAACAGAGATGACCGTGTGAGCTCAAGACTTATATGTAGCTGAAAGGGCCAGAGACCGTGGAGGGTCAGCACAGTGTTTTTTAAAGCTGCCTGGGAATGCTTTCTTTGCAAAAACAACCTTGGTGATGAGGGAAACAGTTACTCCTGAGAAGGCAGATAAGAATGTCGGAGTAGCTCTCCTTCCACTGTCCTACATTTGAAGCATCTGGGTTTGGTTGCTTGCGACTGCTATTCCAATACTCGGGTGGGCAGAGGTGGTGCATGCCTTTGATCGGAGCACTCTGGAGGCAGAGGCAGGAGCATTGCTGGGAATTTGAGGCCAGCCTGGTCTACATGGTCAGTTCCAAAAAAAAAAAAAAAACCCCAGGACTACTACACAGAGAGAGCCTGTCACAAACAAGCAAACATCTTACGCTCAGGCCAAGGAAAGAGGATCTGGGGTTCAAAGTTCTTCTGAGCCAGCCAGGTGCGGTGGTGTAAGCCTTTAAATCCAGCACTGCAGAGGCAGGGGCAGGTGGGTCTGAGTTTGAGGTCTACAAAGTGAGTTCCAGGACAGCCAGGGCTACACAGAGAAACCCTGTCTAGAAAACAACAAAAAACAAAAAGTTCAGCTAGGCCACTCTGTATCCAACCAAAGGAATTTTTTTTTATTTTAGGAAAATTCTAGTTTGTTCCATACAAAGCTAACTGTTATTATCTCTAAATTAACAAGATAATAATTCTTAATTTTTAAAATAAATCTAAAGACCCACGTGATTATTGCTGCCTCAGTGGCCTGAGGGGAAAACACGTCTTCCCAACCTTTCCTCTTGTGCCTCACAGCACGATATTTGAAGAGTGTCACTCCGAATAGCTTGGCACTCTTCCCACACTGCCGCCAGCATTTGGTATAGGTGACACCTGACCCTCATACCAGGGAGCAAGTCAGTTTGTGTCTTCTCTCAGTAGGTCGGTCGTTCCTCTCCTTAGCCCTCCCGAACCCATCTCTGCACTTACGCGTGCACACACACAGAGTCTCACACTGTTGCTCAGACCAGCCTCTAACTGGTAACACTGCCTAAGCTCCCGAGTGCTGGGATTACATCAGCCTCAAGGCCTGGTGCTCTTTTTTTTTTTTTTTTAAATATACAGCATAGTTCAGTGAGTCTCTCAGTCAGTGCTGGGGGATCCAGGGCCTTGTGCTTTCCTGCAAAGTTTGTAAATGAGTCTGTAAGCAGACACTTTTGTATCAAAGATGGATCTGCCTAGGTTGCTACAGAGAGGTCAATGATTAGCTGGACACAGTTAAACAGGGATTGCTAAACTGCCATCTACAGTGTGTGTGCCAGTTTCCATGACCAGAAGCCAGCCTGCTCAAGGCAAGCCATGGCATGACAAAGAATTTTAATATACATTAGACAATATGTACGTTATGTTTCTATATGTACAGACAACGCCCAGAGGGAATTGCTGGGAATTGAAACCAGGACCTCCGGACGAGCAGTGCTCTTAACCATTGAGCCATCTCTCCAGCCTAGCAAAAACATTTGGAATGGGCATAGTTGGGAGGTCAGAGACAGGCGTGCAGCCTCACCAGTAATCAACGCAAGACAAACAGGAGAGCAGTTATGATTATGTGAGGTTTAGAGACAGGGTCTCTGTAGCTCTGGCTGGCCTGGAGCTCGGAGAGATTAAAGGTGTGTGCAGCCACACCTGGACAGTTGCACAGTTGCAAAGGTCGGACTACTAGAACTGAACATCGGGAATAAAGGCTAGCGTTGGTTAGACTGTGAGGTCCTGGCACTGTTATCGCACTGTATCAGGAATCAAGCCCAGGGCTTTTGCATGTCAGGCAAACATCCTACCACTGAGCTATGCCCCTCTTTTTACCTGAGGCCCAGGCTGGCCTTGAACAACGGGTGAGCACAGCTGGTGTTCCAGGACTGCACTACCAGGCCAGGCTGAGCATCCGGTGCTCCCCCTGCTGCTTGTGACGTAGTGCGTGCACTCATGAGAGTGCTGTCTGCAGACTTCCCATGTCCCAGAGCAACCGTGAGGCAGTCCTTTGCATCTCTCAGACGGGGGCCCTGAGGGCTTAAAAGAACCCTGCACCAAGCTCAGTCAGCCGGAAACAGCTTCCTTTTTTCTTTTTTTCCCAAGATTTATTTATTATATATAAGTACATTGTAGCTGTCTTCAGACACACCAGAAGAGGGCATCAGATCCCATTACAGATGGTTATGAGCCACCATGTGGTTGCTGGGATTTGAACTCAGGACCTCTGGAAGAGCAGTCAGTGCTCTAAACCACTGAGCCGTCTCTCCAGCCCCATGTTTTCTCTAATACTTCAAAGTTTTGTGTTTTTAGCTTCCGAATGCTGCATTTTGAAATTCATCTTTGTCCGTGGGATGACATCAAGAGATGAGCTTTATTTTCTTTCAAATGGCTATGTATCTCTACATGGATTCGCTTATATGATCGCCTGTCTAGGCTCCCAAGTCTTCCCCTGCCGGCTGCCACACTGGCCAGACCGGGCTCTTCAGGGCATTCCGGCCCTGGTCCCGGCAGCACGATGCGGTTGGTACAAGTTGGGGGCAGGGAGAGCTAGTCTGTGCACCCTTCAAGGGCAGCCAGACACAGGAGGAGGAGCCTCAGCTGGCCAGCAGGTCCCACAGGCCACTGTTGCAGGGCAGCAGGTCACATGCTAGGCGTGCTTTGCGATCCCGGACAGTCTTCAGGGCTGGGCTGTGTTGTAACAGGAGGGAGCAAATGTCCTCATGACCCTTCTCGGCAGCCTGGGGGAGGGAGATAGAGGGAGAGGGAGAGGGAGAGGGAGAGGGAGAGAGAGAGAGAGAGACAGACAGACAGACAAGAGAGACAAGAGAGAGGGAGAGAAAGAGAGAGACAGACAGGCAAGAGAGACAAGAGAGAGAGAGACAAGAGAGAGAGAGAGAGAGAGAGAGAGAGAGAGAGAGAGAGAGATTAATGAAAAGGCAAACCGGAGCTGGGCCCTGCACCTTCTTATTCCTCCTTCTAGAACCTGCTTGCTCTGACAATGTCTCCTGGCACAGGAGCCCAGGTGTGTAAGCACACTTCCAAAGGCCACCAAGGCCCCACGCCTCCCTGACCCGAAGGTTTGTGAAGCCCTGGGGCTGTCTGGGAAGCTACTCAGCATCAGCTGTGGTTCGGTTCCTTCTCTTCTGGAACTCTCTTCGTGAAACTGACTGGCCTTGAAATTTGGCAATCCTCCTGCCTCGGCTTTCCGAGGGTTGGAATTACAGGTGTGAGCAGCCATGTTTGGGTCGTCTTTGGTCTTTGTGCACGTCAGGCTTCCTACCACTGAGCTACACTGGAAACTACCCCCACCCCAGCCAAAGCTCACTCTGTAGACCAGGCTGGCCTCAAACTCAGATCTGCAGTGATGGGATTAAAGGCTTGTGCGCACCACTGACGAGTCCTGACAAGTATTTCTTTAAAAAAAGACAAGACCCAAGCTTCTACGCCTAGGAGGTATCTAACAAAACCCAACAGCCAGCTGTTCAGGCAGTTGGATTTCAGTAAGTGCCTAGGGCATGTGCTAAGGCTATAGGTTAAACACAAGAAGGCCCAGCTGCTGCCCCTGGTGAGAGACGGACCTCAAGCTCAGGATGAACAGGTGCCTGGGTTACATTTCTACTGCTGTGAGGAAACATTGTGACCAAATGCAATTTGGGGAGGTCAGGCTTTATTTCCTGGGGTTGGTGTTGCTCACCGTGAAGGGAAGTCAAGGCAGGAACTCAAGGCAGGACCTGTGGTGCCCAAAGTTAACCTGTAAGCCCTATCTGCCACATGTTTGAGAACACCCTGATCTGCATTAGGGAGTTCCAGGTTAGCCAGTGCAGCAAAACAAAACTCTGCTGGGAAGGGCAGGGTGGGGTGGGGGGCTTGTCTCAAAGAAGGGGAGCAGAGGGAGTTGGGGAACAGCTATTCAGGGGATAGTTTGTGACACACAGTGACAGTGAGTACACGGGGATAAAAAGACTTAACAGAGTTTGAATGCACGAGTCAAGGTTAGGAGCTCACAACAGGAAGCCGGCAGGAGCCAAACCCAGATGGCTTGGTAGGATGAGCTCCTTGGACTTGGAAAAAGCCAGCCTCTGGGGTAGGGCTTGGTGGGAACCCTCCTCCTCACCCCAAGATAGGGTTTCTCTGTGTAGACCAGGCTGGCTTCAAACTTAGAAGTTGGTGTTGGGATAAGGAGGGACTCTATACGCATATGCATAAATCAAGTCTCTAAGATGCATATGTGGGCTGGGCATAGAGTTCAGTGGGAGAGCACAAACCTAGCAATCCCCAGAGCTTAGACACAGACAGACGGACAGATGGACAGACAGACAGTTGGAGAGAAAGAGGGAGGGAGCAATTGGTAAAGTGGATGCCTGGAGAAAGGGTGTAGAATACTGAGCCCCCAAAATGATAATCCTGTCTATGACCCGGGACTCTCCAAAGTGGTGGCAGAGAGAGGCAAAGCAGTGCTGGTTTCATAAAGCTGACTCCTCAGGAAGCTTCACAGCTTGTCACTGAGTGGGGGAACCAGTTTCTGTAGTGAGAAGACGGTGAGGGAGCCGTTTTCCTAAAGTGGTGGCAGGTGAGGGAGGTGAGGCGGAAGATTCCAGGTGGTCTTTCCTTGCCTTTATTTCCTGTTCTCCACAGTGCCCTCTGTGACGGTTCAACTTGGGGGGTTTACAGTCACCTACAGCACATACCTACGGGTGTGAGGGCATTTCAGTCACCTACAGCACATACCTACGGGTCTGAGGGCATTTCTAGAGCCCTTTAACCTCCTGAGTGGAGGTCCCAGCCTGCCTGGCGCCCTGTCTTTAATCTTAGCAGTTGGAAGGCAGAGGCAAACAGATCTCTGTGTGTTCAAAGCCAGCCTGGTCTACAGAGTAGAGTTGTAGGCCAACCAGGATAACATAGACTTTGTCTCAAAAAAAAGTAAATAAGGGGTTGGGGGTTTAGCTCACTGGTAGAGCGCTTGCCTAGCAAGCGCAAGGCCCTGGGTTCGGTCCCCAGCTCCGAAAAAAAGAAAAAAAAAAAGTAAATAAAAATAATATTTTTGGGGCTGGAGAGATGGCTCAGAGGTTAAGAGCACCCGACTGCTCTTCCAGAGGTCCTGAGTTCAATTCCCAGCAACCACATGGTGGCTCACAACCATCTGTAAAGAGATCCGATGCCCTCTTCTGGTGTGTCTGAAGACAGCTACAGTGTACTTATATATAATAAATGAATAAATCTTTTAAAAAAAAATATTTTTGGTCACAGCAAAGCAACAAGAAAAAAAAAAAGCAGTACAAGATTAAAGAGAAAAAGGCTTGAAGGAGACAGCGACATACCTTATGTAGACTGGTCATGCCGTCATCGTCCACCAGCTGGGGGTTGGACCCATGGGAAAGCAGCAGCCGTGCGATTTCCGTGTGCCCACAGTAGCTGGCCCGGTGCAAAGCCGTGGCGCCCCCGTTGGTCCGGGCATCACACTTTGCTCCATTTTCTAGCAGAAACTGGCAAACGTCATAGTGCCCATTGCGGCTAGCATAGTGCTGCAAAGGTCAGAGACTGAAGTCAGGTGGCAAAGTCCTGGCAGGTGACAAGGCGTTGGGAGGCTAAGAGCCAGGGGGCAGTGTCGGAAACGCTGTGCCCTTCCACTAATTAAGATACCCAGCTGCTCAGGATGTGGCCAGAGTTAAAAGCGAAGGGTGGCTAAAAATGCAATGTAGGTGGGGGGTGCTTAGTGGTCACGGTGGCACAGGCCTGTGTCTGGAATCCCAGCACTTGGGAGGAGGCAGGGGGATCAACGACAAGTTCAAGGCTAATCTGGATTCTGTGACAGCCTATTTCAAGAGACAGAACAACAAATTTTAAAGCTGGGTGAGGTGGCATGTACTACAGATTCTCAGTACCCAAGAGGGAGAGTGACTGCAAGGACAGCCTGGACCACAGAGTGAATCCTGACAAAAGACCAAAACGAACGAAACAACAACTACAAAAAACCAGTGAACTAGTGTGACGACTCGTTTGGTGAAAGCACTTACCGCAAAGTCTGATGGCTTAAGTTCTACACCCAGACCTCACATGGTGGAACACACACACACACACACACACACACACACACACACACTCACACAAAGAGAAAGGGAGTGGGAGGAAGAGAGGAGAGGGACACACACACAAGAGGGGAGGAAGGGGGAGGCGAGAGGGACACACACACACACACACCAGGGCCTTCCTGGAAATAAAGGGAAGGGAGCAGCAGCCCAGAGTTAAGCCTCTCCCAGAGCTCACCAGTGCAGTGTAGCCAGCAGAGTCTGGCTGGCTAGGGTCTGTGGCCTTCTGGATGAAATGCTTCACTCGGCCCAGGTCTCCATTCAGGGCGGCCGACCAGATTCCTGCAGAAAGGCATTCAAAGCTCTGAGCAGAGTGATATGACGTTTTTTCTTTTCCTTTTTATTTATTTTGAAAGCATTGCTTCTACCTTTTGACTGAAGTTTCAACATCTCTAAGTTAAAGCTTGAGCTGCTATATCGATATTACCCCCAGGAAGCAAGCAAGAATTCCATGCGAAGACTATTGTAATCTGGACCTGTCATAAAAGTGAATTCCAGGACAGCCAGGGCTACACAGAGAAGCCCTGTCTCAATACGAGGATCAAGGAACAGTGGCTCAGCAGGTCAAGTTCCTACTACCAAGCCTAACTACCTGAGTTCAGTCCATTCCACCTACACAGTGGAAGGGCAAAACCGAGTCTACCAAGTCCCCTCTGACATCACAGCTCACACCCTGACACCCCACCTGTCCTAATTAAAAACCGGGTAAAATTATTGGAGTAAAATGATCACAAATAGGTCGACCAAGACTACAAACCCAGCTGGTGAGAGCATTAACTAGTAGCTTAGTTTACTCACAATGCAGCACAAAGTGACGGGTAAAAGAGATAAGGAAACATGAAGGGAACAGATACCGACATACTTCTAAAAAGTTATCACAGAGAGGTACGCTAGCTGGGACCGGTGCCTGGTGCCCTGTCCTTGTATGGCTCCAGAAACTCAACCTTACTGATATAGGGAGCCCAGACACACATAGAAGCTGGGAAACTGGGACTGGTGGACTCTGAACGGGAACTGCAGCATCCCAGGAGCTCAGCATGGTTATTAGATACAGTTGAATGGCTACCCAAGGTTACTGTATCAAAGAGGCAGGGTTGTTACAGACAGCTGAATAAGGAGGCGGGGCTATTCCATACAGCTGAGCAAGTAGGCGGGGCTATTCCATACAGCTGAGCAAGGAGGTGGGGTTATTACATGCAGTTGAGCAAGGAGGCGAGCACAACTAATTTCAGCAGGAGAGGTCTCTGTAGGGGAGCTATCTTAAGGTCATAAACATTCAGGGAGAGAAATAGTGGATATTTTCTGCACACATTGTCAACATCTGCATATGGACCAGAGGAAGGATTTTCTGTCCCTCTAAGCCTAGACCCCTGGTGTGTGTGTGTCTGTGTGTGCCATTTCCCCATAGGTCGGAGGCTCTGGTCCTTAACATGTCCTGCTCATGTCAACATTCACTCGGAGTTTCCTCTGTTCCCATAAATGAAAAAGATACCGGTTGACAAGATAAGAATTATACAGAAATAAAGATAATCAGAATGTAGGCATGGTGGCACACACCTATAATGCCAGCACTTGGGAGACAGAGGCCTGTAGATCTCTGGGTGTTCAGGGTGTAGACAGCCTGGTCTACAGAGTGAGTTCCAGGACAGGCAGAGCTACACAATGAGATGCTGTCTCAAAAAACAAAACAATAACAACGATCAGAGCTGGAGAGATGGTTCATGAACTGCTGCTTTTCTAGAGGACCTGGATTTGATTCTCAGCACCCATAAGGTGGCTCACAACCATCTGTAACTCCAGCTTCCAGGGACCCAATCTCCTCTTCTGACCAGGCACATACATAGTGCATAAATACAGGCAAAACAGCCACACACGTTAAACATATGTGTACATAATTTGTATATATATAAAATCAAAGAGATGGCTCAGCAGTTAAGAGTAGTTGCTAGGGCCTGGCAGTGATGGTGTACACCTTTAATCCCAGCACCAGGAAAGTAGAGGCAGATGGCTCTCTGTGAGTTTGAGTTCAGCCTAGTCTGAAAAATGAGTTCCAGGACAGCCAGTGAGACCTGTGGTTTGGGGGTAGGGAAGGGCGGACCAACAAAACAAAACATAGACACACATACACACACAATGAAAGTCACCAAAACAAAGAGATTAAAAACTAAAAAACATAGCTGGAGGGCTGGAGAGATGGCTCAGTAGTTAAGAGCACTGACTGCTCTTCCAGAGGTTCTGAGTTCAATTCCCAGCAACTACATGGTGGCTCACAGCCATCTGTAATGAGATCTGATGCCCTCTTCTGGTGTGCCTGAAGACAGAAACAGTGTCCTCATATACATAAAATAAATATTTTTTAAAAAGTCTTTGACTAAAGAAGTCAAAGGCTGGGTTGGGGACTTAGCTCAGTGGTAGAGCGCTTGCCTAGGAAGCGCAAGGCCCTGGGTTCGGTCCCCAGCTCCGAAAAAAAAAGAACAAAAAAAAAAAAAAAAAAAAGAAGTCAAAGGCTTTCATCAATTTTTAAAAATAACTAAAAAACATGCTCTACAGAAAAAAAATCACATAATAGGTGCGTATCTTTATCACATGTGGAAAATAAATAATAAAAGAATTAGCTGACAACATTGCAGCAGGTGATAACAATCTATTTCTGAGACAAAGTGTCTCACTATGTAGCTCTGCCCTGTCTGGCCTTGAACTTGTGACCTTCCATCTCAGCCTTTGAGTCAATCCAAACTGCTACAATGAGAGCAAAGCGCTAATGTAACAGAGTAACCAGAGCTTTGAATATGATGAGGTGTTTTTTTTTTTTTTCTCAACAGAGGCACGGCTGACATTTTGAGCCAGATCCTCTTGTTGTAACAGGGAGCCAGCCTGTGCATGTCAGGATAGCTGTGACACCCAAAAATGTCTCTAGACCTAAACTGGGCATAACTGTCTCCAGGTTGAGGACTCACTAAGGCTTAAGGAGGGGTTCCCTGAAGAGGTGTCATGGAACTGAGAGCTGGTGGAAAAGCTTCAGTCAGCCTGAAGGTGGCTAGCCAACAAAACGGATGAAGTCATGAGACAAAGGGCTTGCATATTTTAGAATTGTAAAGGAGACCGCTGCAAGGGTGAGAACCATAATAAGGTATAGAAACAGACCTCTGGAGGCCACAACAGTCAGTTTGGCTTGGAGAACTTATAGCAATAGGAAGTGCTGGAGAGATGATGGCTCAGCAGTTAAGAGCTCTGGCTGGTCTACAGAGGACCCGGGTTGGTTTTCAGCTCCCCTGTTCAAGGCCATCTGTAACTGAAATTCCAGGGAATCTGATGCCCTTTTTTTTTTTTTTTCTTAGCTTCTATGAGCTCCTGGCACGTGTGGTATACAGACATGCATACGGGGGAAAATGCACATAAATAATCTTTAAATTTAAAAAGGTGTAAATGTAATAATCCTCTCATTTGCGATTTTCCAAAGGCAGGGAGGAGAAAACACTGCAAGAGGGCATGAGAGGAGGTGGGGTGTCCTATTATGTCCCTAGCCCAAAAGATGGCAGTAGCAGGGGTTGGGGATTTAGCTCAGTGGTAGAGCGCTTGCCTAGGAAGCGCAAGGCCCTGGGTTCGGTCCCCAGCTCTGAAAAAAAAAAAAAGAACCAAAAAAAAAAAAAAAAAAAGATGGCAGTAGCAGAAGCACAGAGGAACAGCGCAGGTTAACCGTCAAGTGTTATCGCAGACTTGTGTATCACCAGTCCTCCACGGATGACAACCTTGCTACAGCTGCACAAACTACCCGAAGTAACAAGGCACAGAAAACAGGGAGCGCTGCTAAACGGCAAAAATCTCCGTATAATCTTGGACAAAACAGTTACACCCCCTTCGCTCCACAGGTAAAGATGCAGTCATCTCTTTGGAGATCACTGTCATAGCTAAAACGTGTGCGCTCACCCGAGATCAGCAAGGGCCAGCTCCCCTGACCTCCCAGGTGGATACAAACCACCAACTGCAGATTCTTTCCCTAGCTCCTCTGTCACCAGGCTGTCTCCTGCTGGGTTGGTCTCCAGACCCAGTTCAGAAACCAATGCCTCAATTTACCCGTCCGCACTCGAGACGGAGTGGCTGAGGGGCTTCCTGCCGTGCTTTGAAGCCAGCCTTCCTGCACCAGGCCCGGAAGCTCCAAACTCGGTTCGAGGCCTCCTTCAGTCCACGTTCCCGGAGATGGGGCTGGAGATTGCCCGCCGCCGGCCACGCGGCCGCCTCACCCCTCTCACCCCTCTCGAAGTCCATCTCTTCCAGTGTCTGCTGTACCCCGGGCACCGCACCAGGGTGCGAGCAGCAGGAGCCATCCGCGCACGACTGAGGTGCCGCCATCCCGGCTGCCGGGATTGCAGCCACGCGCTCCTACGGAATGCCCACCCCTTCGTCCCAGGCTGACCACTCCACGTCCGTAGTTGACCTTCGAGTCCCGCCTTCTCGCCCAGGGAAACCAATCCTGCATTTAGACCTTAGCTTAGCAACCAATGAGAGTGGCGAAGTGTGGCAGGATAGACTGAGCCTTGCTGCCCTGCTACCACCAGAGGGCGCCCGAGGCTAACAAAGCACAAGGAGGAGCAAAGGAGCGGGGATCCGCTGCGCACCCAGGGAGGAGGCGGGACGGTTCATGCAACCGCGCCTTGTAGGGTGTGGGGACCAGGCATCTTGGCCCGTCTGGTAATGTTTATGTCGCATTCGCCAGAACCGAGGCCTCGCGGGCTACCCAGGGCACAAGGACTCTGGACGCGGCCCAGAGTCTCCTCTTCCGAGCATCACCTGAGCCATAGGCCATCCAGGACAGAGCAGTGACCGCTAGAAAGCTACTAACACTCTGACCCTGGATCTTTAGCACTCCAGCTGGAAGCAGGTGGCCTGAGGGCAAGGACCGGGCAGGCCACCTTTGTGTTTAACCCTCCGCCCTCTCAGTGGGCGCTGGTTGCCAACACCCACTGGGCTGACAACTGAGCTGAGGGGAACACACTCAAGCATTTTCCAACCTTCTGACCCACACATGGAAACCGAGACACCAGCCTGTTCAAGGGGCGTCCAAATGGATGGGGGTGGGGTGGGAGCAGTCGAGGGGGAAGGGGGGGCGCGCGGCGGGTGGGGGGGGTGTTGTGAAGCTCACTGTCGCGGTCTGTTCCTATGCACCGGTTAGATTGATCTAAACCAGGTGTGTCCAAATTGTAGCCAACAACAGCATTGAATTTAGCACGACACAAAAATCTTAAAACGTCTTATTTTTTCTTTCCCCCTATTTTCCTTTTTGAAATTCGATTGCCAGGCAACTCTCATCAAGGGCCCTCAGAAATGAATCCAGGCTGGGCCTGTTGTTTTTCCCAGTAACATCTGGGCCTACACCACTCCCTCACTAAGACAAGGGCTTGAAACTGACTGGGTGGCAATAGGGGACTATCCCTACACAGTTAGGACATTTGAGACCAGCATTCTTAGAGTAAAAAGCTACAAATAGCCCCTCTCCCACTGAGCTTTTCCTAACCTCCATTTTTATAAAAACATTGTCCACACAACCTTGAGAAGCTTCTAGGAGGACCTCTCCTTCAGCCCCTCACTCCTTGCTCACCCTCCCTAGAGTTCCGGGAAGACAAACCCCTTCTCCTCCTTTCCTCCAATGCTCTGCCTTCTTTCCCTGTGGCACCAGGCCAAGTCCAGCTCCCAAGGGGATGTAGCCCTGGTCTGGTTCCCAGTCACATAGGCACCACTGTGGGAAAACACTCGCGTCTCCGCTGGCCCCTCCAGAGATGGGACACAGACAGGCATTAAGACCATGATGGGACCAGGCCAAAGGATGATTCCCTCTTTGGTCAGTCAGTGAGTTTGAGTCAAAATATCTGTGTGGTCAGGGTTAAGTTTCATTTTCTCCATTTTATTCGTCAATATAAAAATACTCAAATATTTACAACAAATAAATATGTGGGGACACAATAAGTTACACTGTTAGCCCTTTTCCCAGAGCTGGGAGAAGATAGGCCAGTATCCACAGCACGCCCACCTTCTCCCTTCCCTCCCCCCAACAACCCTTCCCAGCCCTGTCAGAAGAGCACAAATATAAAATACCACCGAACCAGGTGGCAGGCAAGTGGGAGGCCCTGCCCACCCTTCCCCCTGAAGCAGGAGGTTCCATCTCTACCCCCCAATCCCCGCCCTGAAAACATTCACAGCCCTAGGAGCAGGGCTAGGCCCACCCCCAAGTCCCGCACTCCCCCTAAAGGGGTACAACACCCTGTCCATCCCATCCCCATATGTATGTACATCACCATCCCAAGCTCGGGACAGCTGGGGGTAGGAGAAGCAAAGTGCTATGACCCCCTTCCCCTTCATAGCTGCAAAGGCTCAACCAGGAGG
Organism: Rattus norvegicus; assembly: GCF_021556685.1. Lineage (NCBI taxonomy): Eukaryota > Metazoa > Chordata > Mammalia > Rodentia > Muridae > Rattus > Rattus norvegicus. The sequence goes on from NC_141542.1 coordinate 53,961,421, forward strand.
ACCCCAGGCCAAGGGAAGACTTGACAGAGACAGGAAGGTTATCACACACACACACACACACACACACACACACACACACACACATACACACACACACCCCTCCATACACACACCAACACATATATGCACAAACACACCCACATCTTGAAACCTCTTCCTTGCAAAGTTTTGGCTGCTGGGGTCCCACGTATGTGAAATTCACAGAGGAGGGTGTGCCTCCTGTGAGGCTGATGCCCCGGTGAGCCATAGCAAGTGGCAGTGCCCATGCTGAGCAGGTCCTCATGGCTGGGCAAATGCTGCCCCTGCCATGTCCCTGAGGTAGCTGGTGCCTGTGCAAAAGTTAAGAGTGCACCTCCCATGAAAACCCCCCGCCACTGAGGTGGGGGGGTTCCCTCATACTGAAGACTCCTCTGGGTTGGAGTCAGGCAGCGGCTGGCGCTGCTGCAGTTTCCGTCGTAATTCATCAGCAATCTCAGGCAGTGGGTGCCCAGATCCTTCTCGGTCCTCTCCACCCAACTGTAAGCGCACATAACCGTTGGCATTTGAGTTCCGACCACCTCCTAGGTGAAGCCGAGTTGGAGAAGGCAAGGGCTGGCCGGGGATGCCAGGAGGTGGGGAAGGGGGCCCACCCCCGGGCTGGCACCGGGCGTGACCAGGCACAATCTTGAGAGAGCCATCTGAATAGTAGTAACCAACAGGATCCCAAAGTTTCTCATCGGTTTCTGGGCCAGGACGGAAGGGGGGACTGGCTGGCTCCTTGGGCAGTTCCAGGGGGTACACCAGTGTCCTCTCGGCTGCCTTGGAACCCTTTTCCAGCTCTTCTCGCAGGCGCCGGCGGAGCGAGAGAACCAACAGCAGCAACACCAGGCACACAGCCCCCAGGGCCACCACGGCTAGCCACACAAGCCCCAGGTTTTCCAAGGGAGCCCGTGCCTCCAGGGTCACCGATGAGCCAGCCACGACAGAAACAAGGTAGCTTTCTGCAGCCAGTTTTGTCCCCTGCTCCTCTGAATAGCAATGATAGGGCCCAGAGTGGCGGGACTGGGCGGCCATCACCACCAGCGCCTGGAGTCCCGTGTCATAAAGGAAGGAGCCAGGTTGTTCTGCAGGCAGGTCCCGGCCTCTGAAGGTCCAGAGGGCATGAGCCAAATTGGAGGAGAGGTGGCAGGGTAGGACCAGGTCTGTGCCTGCTACAACTGTGATATTTTTGGGAACAACAGGTCTGGCTGCAGAGGCAGAAATGAGAGAGAACCAAGTGTTAACACAGGAACCCCAGGCCTCACAGTGAGGAGATGCACGAACTCTGGCTGTGATCCAGGCAAAAAACAAAAAAAAAAAAAAAAAAACAAAAAACAAAAAACAAAAAAAAGCTCACCTTTTTTAATGGCATACTGGATACACATCTTTGAAGGGTCCAAATTTGCCACGTGTTGGACCAGAAGGGACCTGGTAGGGAAGTGAGGTGACATCAGCAGTCCGACTCCAACCACATTTGCCTCCCCTCCTGGCCCTGGCACTGACTACTGACTCACCCTGAATGACCACCGGTGGCCACACAGCGGCTGGTGTTGACATTCCAGGCACAGTAGGGGTCCCTGGCAAGGACACAGTCTACACAGAAGCGATACTTCGTGCAGTCCGCCAGCGACAGCTGAACCAGTTGAGAACGGGAGCCAGCAAACAGCACCTTCTGTAGAAAAATAAGGCAGAGGGTGAGCCACGCCACGTCTGGGGGGGGGGGGCGGGAGGGGGAGGGGGGTATGGCTGAGGTTTGTTCTGAGAGCATAAACACACTAGGTCCAAGGAAGAAGAAGGCAGAAGAAAAATCCAGGCCAGAGGAACAAATTTGATGAGGGCTTACCACAGGCCAGCACAATCCCAATCACTTTACAGACATGATCTTATTATTAGACAGGGATGAACGGCAGACGTGCAAGGCTGAGGTGTACCCACACTCGCTCACACGCGGTCCAGAAAACTCAGTTTCCCCCAGCCTCAGAAGCCAGCACAGTAATAGCAGTGTCTACCTAAGGTGGTTTTCCTGTTTGAATGGTGACTGCCAATCTGTTTGTTTGCTCAGCCCCATAGTTCCCTTATTATTTAGCGCTCTAGGGAGGAACTCTGCATCACTGTAGCTGGTGGAGGGCAAGCAAATCAAAATCCAGAGGGTGCTTTGAATATGCCAGTTTTGCGCAAAAAAAGTGAACGATTTAAGTAAATGAGCCAGGAGACAGAGCGCCTGGCTCAGAGACCCACTGGGGACTAAAGGAAAACAGATGTCTCTGATTCGTGGACACCAAAACATCTCGACTGAGAAGGGACTGCAGGTAGAACCCCAGCTCCGCCTGGAAGGTCCTGAAGAAAACAGGAGGGGAGTTTACAGAGTTTGGATTCTGGGAATGGGGGCCCTACAAGGACTGGCTCTATATGAGAACCTTCAGAGAGCGGGTTCCGGCGCCTTAGATCTTTTACTTCCGGGAACTCGCGGGGCGGGAACTCGAAAGAGCTAAATGAGGGGGTCCTGAGCTGGCCAATCACAGGAGGCCAACTACGAAGGCAGAGAGATAGCGAGACAGAGGTGCTGCAGGGAGCATGGAGGGAGGTACGTGCGGCCCATCTTACTACCTTGCTCTGAGACAGCACCAGACTTTCCACTGGCTCCTGGTCAAACACCTGCAGCTCCTCCACCATGTGGATCCAGGGCCCCAGGCTTACAGCTTTCAGCAGCCAACCATCTCCTGGAGGGGTGAGGGGAATATGTAAATGAGGAATCGGTCACTGGGTCTCCCCAGGTTCCCAGCCTTGGGCACAGCTAACGCTCCTACCTGTACCAATGAACAACACTGTATAGGTGGCGCCATCAAGTCCTAGGATCCTGTCGGCCACCACATGTGTGAAGTTCGTGTTCTTCTTTACAAGTAGGGGGCGGCCCAACCGAGGCTTCACCTGTTCCTCCATCAGCGGGTGCTTCTTGATGAAGTTAAGGGTGTTGTCGGGCAGCTCCAGAGAACTGGTGTAGCCATTGTCTCGGTGCCAGTTGTTGATGCACTGTGTCGGGGAAGGGTGTGGGGAGGACGGCCGTCAGTCAGCTGGTGAATGAGCGGGTCCTGGAGTTGATGTCAGGAGCACATCCCCATGCCGAAAACTCACCGAACCGGGCCGGGGGGTGGGTACTGGGTCAGTATAGCGGGCCCACTTCTGGGCTTGCTCGCTGTACTCCTTGAAGGGACCCTCAAACACCTGCTGGATATGTTCCAACTGGTACTCGCAGACTGCTGACAGGTCCATATCACCCCTGTTAAAGAAGGGCCTTGGCAGTCAGGTCACGTGCCTACTTACCCTCACCATACCCAGCTCCAGAGGAAAAAGCAAGGCTTGGTATATGGAGCAGTCAGGACCATGAGGTAGCTCTGAGGTATCAAGGCAGGGTTCTGCTCACCTTCCCCCACAGAGCTTTAAAAAGAGCAGGCACAAAGGCAGCTTGGCTGCCAGGCACTGACCCGCTGGACTTCCTCCAGACGCCTGGTGAGGGGGCCCTCACACCCACACACCATCCCTACCTGACCTGACCACCTGCTCCTCCCCACCCCCCAGCTACCCCACAGTGGCACAGCATACCATCGAGCTTGAAAAACCGCGAAGAAGGTGGTGTTGTGCCAGGAGGCGCCCAGCAGGGTGTGCACTGCCCGCAGCTGGTTGAAGTAGACCTTCCAATCCGGGGCTGAGCACACCAACCGAGCTTTCAGGAACGTTGTCCACTTCTTCTGCAGGGTCCGTGCTCCCCCCATGTCACCCTGGCAGATGGCAAGGAGACACGGCTGGTCAGCCCCTGCCAGGCCTTCAGGGCTCCCTCTGCCCACCACTGTGGAACCTGGTACCTTACAGACTCGTGCCACTCGAGCCACCACCTGCTCGGAGTAGCAGTCATACTCCACTGCCCGCTCACTGAAGAAGAAGTAGATCTTGTCATCATCTCCCGTGAAGCTTCCCACACTCTCAGGGACAAAGGCAGAGCCTACAAAGTGAGGTTCTGGGGACAAAGCAAGGAGGGTCAGTGGCAGAGTCCCAGGGCCCTTGAAGACCCTTCCACTCAGGCCTTCCCCAATCCTGTTCCGTGACTAACCATTCAACCAAAAAGCCAGGTACTCCGTCTTGATGGGGTGGTGGGGCCCCATGTTTCGAAGGATAACCGGCTCTGTGCCCAGGAAGTTATTGAGTGTAGCCGAGTACAGTTCACCATCTATGGGAGAGAACAGCAGGTCTAAGGAGGTAGAAAACTGAGGATGGGCTCTGAAGGCAAGTCCAGAGTGTGACATCCCAGGTTTCCCCCGTCTGTGATGGCGGCAACCACTCACCCACAAGGAGTCCAGTGTGGCCCTTAGCTGGGTCGTAAGGGCATTTACCCTTCCCGTCCTCAAATTCTGCACGATCCAAGGTGAACGTGAGCATGTTCTAGGGGTGGGAAGACATTGAAGACGGGTGTTAATATAGGGCCCCACGAGGTCACAAAGGTTGGAGACAGGCAAGCAAGGGGCACACCCAAAGAGAGGGAAACACTCACGATGTAGGTGCACTTGGGCTGGAAGGCATAGGTACCACAAACGTACAGATGGGAGGCGTTGTATGGCTGAAGGAAGCGGATGAAGTTGAAGCACTCGGTCTTCAAGGAGAGAAAGGTATACAGGTTAGCAAGAACTAAAAGCCAGAGATAGGAGGTCCCCTAAGGAGGGAGTCCTGGTAGGGGAAGTGCCCTAAGCACTCACCTGGTTGCTCTTCCCTTTCTGGGTACACTCAATTTTCTTCTCAGCTGGAGCCTCCCAGGAGATCTGAGGATGGGACAGGACATATCAGCAATGTCACAGGTATGTGCTCAGTGTGTGCCTGCAAAGGACCCCTTAAGCTACACAATGGGTGGCACCTGGTCCCCATTCCACCCCAACTGGCAGAAACCAGGAGCGGGAAGCAATGCTAACCTGACACCCCCCAGAGAGACCTCTAGGCTGAGGGCCAGCCCGCACAGTTCACACACACCCTGAGTCCTTTCCCTCTCCCTTCTGAGTGCCTCCCACTGCCCCACCTCTCACCACTCCTTGAAGCTCCAGAGCCTCTACGCTGAAGGCAAACAGCGCCTCCCGGGCCCCCACATATAATAGGCCAGAACGGTCTGTCAGGGTCAGGGTCAGGAAGTCCTGGATGCCTGTCTGGGAGAACCGCCTCACTACTGTGACCAGCTCTGTAGAAACAGGGATTAGAACATGGTGGGGGGACTGGAGAGATGGCTCAGTGGTTAAGAGCACTGACTGCTCTTCCAGAGGTCCTGAGTTCAATTCCCAGAGACCACATGGTGGCTCACAGCCATCTTTAATGGGGTCTGATGCCCTCTTCTGCTGTGTCTGAAGACAGCTACCATGTACTCACATGCATAAAGTAAATAAATAAATCTTTATGAAGAAGAAGAAGAGGAGGAGGAGGAAGAGGAGGAGGAGAAGAACAACAACAACATGGTGGTGCTGAGCAGGGGGCGGATGGCATCCTCCCTGTGTGAACCCATCAATCTTCCTTTGTCCAAGGATCCCCCTGGGCCTTATCATCACGATTCTCCACAAAAGCTAGCACCATGCACACACAGACAACAGTCAAACCTCCTACAGCCCATAAAGGACTTTTTCTGTATACCTTTTGGCACAACAGCTCCATCCTACCCAGGCTTCCAAAACCCTTCTTCAGCCTCCCCCTCAAGGCGGGGAGGAGAAGCAATCTGGGCCGGTAAAGAGGAAGGAAGGATATCTCGGCCAAAGCTTCTGGCCAGAGGAAGCCATCTGATGGATGACTCTCACTCAGGGTCAGCGGTACCTCAGGCACAAAGCTAGACACTTCCTCCCAAACCCGGCTTCCTCGGTTGCCATTCCCAGTTCTGCTACTTGCTGACCACGGCAGGGTCCAGGCAGACCCCAGTGGCAGGTCTAGTGCAGCAGGAGGGAGGCACAGAATTCCTCGTCTAAGAAGCCATTCACTCCATCTAGGCCGCCAGAGACACACACACAGATGTCAAGGTGGCTCGTGGAGAAGGAGGAAGAGGTTAGAACTGGGAGATCAAAGGAACCAGAGACTCAGAGATCATTGATGATGTTGAAACTCGGGAAGCTAGGCTGCCATCCAGCACATGATCAGACATACAGCCATGTAATCTGCCAGAGGCCCGTATACCTGCACCTATCCACAGGATCCCCGCTTAAGTCAGCTTCAGGCTTGGAGGCAGTGACCAGTGAGAGTTGGGTCCGCATGGGAGGGGCTTTAATAGCAGCTGAGTGCAGCCTGTGGGAGGTGAGCTCATCCCACGTCCCAAGAGCACAGGGATGATACAAACACCTGACATCACCACCTCTCCATACAGGTGTGTGTGTGTGTGTGTGTGTGTGTGTGTGTGTGTGTGTGTAAAGGAAAGCTATCTGGTCCACTCTGCCTCCTCCCCCATAAAGCACAGTGCTTATATATGCCCACCCAGAGCCATCAGAAGGCTCCAGTGTTAGAGCAGCACAGGAGACCATTAGGGTGAATTAAAGGGGCTTCTAGGGACAGACAGCCTCAAAGACTGGAGATGGGGTTAGGTTTACACTTGCTCTGGGGTTCAGGTTTCTCTGTCTAGGCTTCCAAGCATGAGTGACAATTCAAGTGAGGAACAGGGAGGTTGATTCAGAAACTACCTCCTTCGCACACTAGGACAGCCAGGTCAGCATGAGGGTGGGGGTAGGGTGGTAAGAGATCCCACAAAGTTATCCCAGTGTCAGAAAGGGACAAAGCTCAGATCTAGACCCGCACTACCAGTTCTGGGTCCCTGGGGCCACTCACGTTTCTTAGAAAGCCACAGTCACACATATCAGTATAAAGGTGTACGCTTGGGGGTAATTCCTCAGCAGTCGCTCCTTCCTTCAAACAAGCATCACTCCCACCTCACCCTTCCCCCAGCAGCCTGCCCCAGGCTCCCTCTGGCCCTGCCTCCCATGCTTCAGGCACTCACCCCCAGAAGATACAGTCTTCCGAGGCGCAAGGTTCCACCACATCTCAGCCCCAATGCCCAGGCCCCACAGCCCTGCTGCCAGCAGCCAGACAGCCCAGTGTGGGGCCATGGCAGACACCCAGAGTCTAAACTTCAGTCCAGCAGCCCTGCTGAAGGAAAAGAAACTGGTCAGCATCACAGACCGGAAGGGGGCCCGCACCAAGAGACAGGCAGCACAGGGTGCACACTGGAACAAGCCTCCCCCGGAGCCCTTGGATCTCCCCCTGCTCCCTTTTTTTTGCAGCAGACCTAGCTCCTGCAACTGGCCCCTGCCCCCAAGATCCCTGGGGAGATCTCCCAGAAGAGCAAGGAGAGGAACTTAGTCAGCAAGTACTAGGCGTGGGCAGTCATCAAAAAGCCTTCTGTGGTCTCCAGCCATCCCTACTCCCTCTCTTCAACAGGGAGTTGTGTGGACTCCCCCCTTCCTTTGCTCCTTCAGGCCTTAAAGATTTCAGAGTTTGGTTTTTTTTTTTTTTTTTATAATAACCGTTAAAAGCCGGGTTGCTACCAGTGGGGCTCCAGCCAACACCAAGACCTAATTCGGGGAGATAGACCCCTTATTCAGCAGACGCAGGCAGCCGGTTGGGCAAAGACCTCCAGTGAGGGACTTGGTGAAGCAGGCAACGTGCAGAGTTCCCGGCCCCAGCCTGTCCCCTCCCCCAGCGCAGACAATAGCCGGGCAGAGCCCAAACCCGGTTCCACATCAGCAAAGCTGGAGTAGGAGTGGAGCCGGGAACCAAATGGGCCCAGCTTCCCGAGGCCCCTTTGTTGCCCAAGAGGGAGGCAGGAAGTGGGTGGGATGGGCGTGGAAATGACCAGGCCCAGTCCTGTTCCTCCAACTGCCTTCTAGGAGACACTGACCCTCCCGCAGAGAGGCGGCCGGGCCACGAGTCGGCTCCAGGCTTCGGGGGATCTCCCCGCCGCGGCGGGAGCGGGATCGTGGAGGGAAGTGAAATGGGTTGGGGAGGCCGAAGCGGGGTTCTCCTGGACAACAGGGGATGCCCACGAATGGTCGTCAAGGGCTACTTTCCTCCCACGCCCTCCCCGGCTCTGACGAACGTTCTTAACTCGGGGATTGCACCCCGGGGACCCTGCACTAGGCACTAGGCCAACGGGACTGATTTCCACTAATCCAGACGCTAGGGGCCGGGAGCAGAGATGCAGAATCTGGGGATTGCATCCCAAAACAAAGGTTCCGGGCCAAGACCCGGTCCCGGTCTCCCTACTGTGGGCTTTCCCCTCCCCCAGCTCCGGGGATTTGAATGCAAACAAAGCGGCAGCTCTGGGAGCGTGGCAAAGCCGGGCTTGCGCTCGCCCCCTGTCGGTCCAGAACCCCAGCGCGGGAAGGGCGGGGGGCTGGGGCTGCCTTCCCCGGGGCAGTCCCCCCCTGACACACCCTCAGTTTCCTCTCTGCCAATTACCCTAGGCTGGGGTCAAAACCCGGTGGCGCGCTCCGAGAATCTGCCTGCGTAGTGATGACCCAACCCCCAGCTCTTCCCAAGGCAAGGGACACGGACAGCCAGGGGGATGGAGGGTGCAGGACCAGGACTTGCGCCCCACACTTGCACACACGGTCGTGAGTCGCGGCGCTCCAGAGCGGGACCGGGCGGCCGAGCTCTGGAGAGGGGGCTGGTTCTCAGTGCCAGCCCGCCTCTGGAGCAGAACGGGAGGGCGGGGGGCCGCGCTAGGGAAATCCGATCCCACAACATCGGCTACGGTCCAAGCCCGCCCCTAACTTTCCGTCGAGGTGGGGGGAACGGGAGCAGTTTGCAAGCCTGGCAAAGATTCGGACCGCGCGCTGGACAGCCCAAGGGTCTCCCCGCTGCCCCTAGCTCCGTCCGCACCCTCAGGCTCCCGCCGCTCCGGCCAATGGAGCTGCAGGCACTGCTTGCCTTGATGCCGATCGTCCGCTCGGCAGCCCGCGGCGGACTCGAGAGGGACCCGGATCGGACAGCTGTCGCCCCGCCCTGCACCCCCCAGAAGCTGTCCCCTGGCGCGCGCGCCAGCCCCTACCCAAGCAAGGGGACAAAGCGGCGGCCCCGGGGCCCCAGCGCTCCGGCCTCACTCACCTCTTCCGTGCAGCTCCAATCCCTGGGCGCCGCCCTCGCGTTTGGCTCCAGCCACCTTCCTCCCCTGCCCCCGCGCCGCTCCAGACTGCGCCCGCCCGCCAGCACGCTAAGGCTGTCCTGCGCCACCGCCCCTCGGTCTCAACACGGCTCTCGGCGCCCCAGAGCTCGGGTTCGGCGCTCCACCGCGCCGGGCACCGGTTCTTTCTCCGCTGCAGCCGCCGCTCTCCGCCCCCAACCCCCTGACGTCAGGCGAGGAGGGTGTCGAGTGGTGGCCGGGGGCGGGACGCAAAGGCCCGCCCAGGAGGGGGCTGCGACCCGCTCCGGTGCTTGCCCAACACTGAGGTTTGGGGACCCTTAGCTACTCTTGCAGCTTGGGAGTCAAGGTCTACGCCACGGCGCCCGGTGGAGGGGGCGGGGAGGGACTCCAGGCGTTGCCACCGGGAACTGCACTCACCTGGTCTTCTTGAAGTGTGCCTTGGAGCCCTGAGGCGGGCTGGGTTCTCTGGAAGGTTGAGGGGCTCCCCCACGCTCCAGTTACAGGAACGAAAGCTGGCAGACCATTTTGGGACTTGTATCCGAAGGGGGATGGCGTAGCAAAAGAAACTGAAGGTTCTCTCGGGGGCTAATCACAGTGGTCCGTCTTTCGGCTCCAAAGTTGTCCTCTTTTCGGGGCCCTAACCCTTGGACTGGCAGGAGCAGTTCACAGACAGAGGAGACCCCAAGTCTTCAGGCAGCTGCTAGTTTCCTGGGCTACCCCCAGGAAATGACTCCTGGTGCGGCTTGGTAAGGCCGATTAACAAGCGGCACGAGCCCCACAAGGGGATGGAGGGAGCCACGCCGAGAACCACCACCACCACCTTCAGAACTGCCAGCCTCCGCCCACCGGCGCTTCTTGAAGTAACTTGTAGCTTTGGCCTCCTGGGCGGTGCTGGCTGGCTGGCAAGTCCTTCCAAGTCAGCTAGTTCTCTAGTAGACAGGTGGACTGAGACACCTCGCTGAAACTGCCCCGGCGGTACCTAGAGACCACCCTTAGCCCGAATCAGGGGACAGAGACGAAGGGAAGGCGGCCTGGAGGTTTCTGTGGTAACTTTGAACCCCCAGGGACCAGCCCTGGAGGGGAAAAAGCACTCCAGACCGCATAAGCAGATCTGGAGTATAAATCCGTCCGACAGCAGCTTTTGTTCTGGGTTAAAACTTGGCATTTGAGAAGTGGAGACCAGAAGAGCAATGCGGGTAATGGAGAAAGGCAGCCCAGTTTGGTTTCAGTAACAATTGCGTCCTTACTGGAACACAGAAGGGCCCCTTCTCCCTCGCTGGCCAGAGCCATGGTTCCCAGCTCCATTCCCATTAGGAAACAAAGCTGTGGCTTCAGAGATAGGAGGCAGGCCAGGGGTGGGCAGGGAGGGTGCCCTATGGAAGCTGGCCAGGGCGGGAGCCCCAGGCACACTTCCCTTGATCTGACCCTTGTTCCATCTACTAAGGGCAAGCTCCACACCAGGCTCAGGATACTTTAAAAGCTAAGAATCCTCAGCTCCTTGAGGCTGGAGCAAGACTTCGAAGTCAGCTACTGTTTCTCTCCAAGTAGCAGAGAGATTAATCAAGATCGAGAAAACAAAACAAAACAAAAACAAAAACAAAAAAACACAGGGTTTAAATTCATACAGACAGCAAGGTGAAAGTTTTGAATGGGATCCTGGAGTGCTGGGGGCAGTCTATGGTCCTACCTGCTTGGGAAGGCTGAGGTAGGAAAACTGGGAGCCCAGAGGTTCAAATCCATCCTGGGCCCTTAATGAGACTGTCTCCAAATAAAAAGTGAGGTGAGTTCTAGTTCCCAGTTCTACCTTTCTAACAGTCACCAAGCACAGAGCAAATGCTCCATTTCCTGCTGTTTTTCCTTCTCACCTGTGAGTCGCCCCCCAGAATTGAGGGCTGCTTGGTAGTGATCTGAGCTCCCTGGCTCTACCTCCAAGGTGGCCCCAGTGGAAAGTTTCAAAAGGTTTTAGTTTCACTGGCAGGGACAGTATTCAGTACCTTCATGGCAGGCGCCAGGGGCTTCTAAGCCAGGGATGGGGGTGGAAATGAGACCATTCCAGTAAGAGAGCCTGTAAGCTTCTCAGACACAAGGCTCCCCAACTATAGGGTTCCACCCCCCCACGTTCTACCTCTGCCCCTTCCCTGCCGCACTGTTTACTGCCACAGGTCTTCTCCATGAGTGGGTGGGCAGGAGATGAAGTTTCCTCCCATGACTACTTGTTCGTGATTCATGCTTTTTAATAAAAGGACAACTGGCAGAAAAAGAGAGATCCTGGATTGTCCATCAAAAAAAAAAAAAAAAAAAGTTGCAGATAGATCCACCAGGCCTGCCTAGCATAGGCTAGGGAAGACGGCACACCCTTAATCCTCATTCAAGCCTGATAGAATGTGGACTCCCCTAATTTGCCCCTTTGGCTATGGCTTAAATGCTTGTAGCCAGATAAAAGGAACACAAGATATGTTAAATACCTCCCAGACCCACTAGAGCCAACCCTTGTGGAACCCCAATACTGGGCATGAGACTGGGAGTGCACACTGGGGGCTCTATTCAAGGCCTGCCTGGATCTGGACCATTTCCAAGATGTCCAGCAGTTGTTTCCCCACTGGTGGCTGAGTGAGAAGATTAGGGTCAGCCATCTTTCAGGGAGTTCTCTAACCACTGGGACTCAGGGAACTGGGCCATAGGAAGAGGACGTCCTCCAGAAGGACAATTATCAAAGCTGTCCACCTGGGAAGCCCTTCCCTTCCCAGCCCCTCCCTTCCAGCCTCAGCAAGAGGAAGCAGGAAAACATCTGTCATCGAGGCCCAGGATGCTGCTTTTCCAGCGCTTTTGTCAGGATATCCCTTGCCTTTTCCCCAAGGCTTAGGGTCAAAAACCTGGAGGGCAAACGGTGAATGGGCAAATGGTGAACTAGCAAATGGTGAGCAGGAACTTGGCCTTGGAGAGGCTCCATTTCTATTGTCCCAACTTGGTTTTAGACCTGGTCAGCCCCCAGTGAGTCCCTGAGTGGGGAAATTACGACCCAGGGGAGAGTGTCCACCCTTGAGTGACCTCGCATTGCATACTGCTGCTCAGGTTACAGCCAGGCTTCTGGGAGGGAATGAGTTGTCACCAACACCTCTTGCCCCCTAGATGTACCTCCCTCTCAGGGATAAGTCTGTTTTGGGAGAAAAGGGCCAGGGAGGATTCCAGATGTCTACATTGATGGACAGTTTGATCCGTTCTCTTAGAGCCAGGTAAAGGCAGCTTCAGGAATGGAAACTCCCCAGTTCAGCCTCTCAGGTCTCCCTACCCCATCTCTGCCCTTGGCAATGAGAACAAAAGAGGGAAATTTCAAGGTGATTTCCAGGTTTCCAGAGCAAAACCAGTAACTGAGGATTAACTGTCAGGGTGTGCAGTGTCGGGCAGGGGTGCCCAGAGGCTGGGGGAGAAGGGTTGGCTCTCCAGAGTCCCTGCCCTCCTGTCACCATCTGAGGCTGACCTGCTTGCTGCTGCTGGGGTGTGAGGGTAAGCCAAAGGGGCATGTGACACGTCCAGGAAGAGAAACCAGAACTATCAGTCAAGTCACTGGGCATCCAGGTTACCTGGCTCCAGAAGGGTTTCTTCCACTTCTCATTTGGCAAGGGCTTTGAGGCAGTAAAGATGTCTCTGTGGTACCCAGTAGTGTGCAGCCTATGCCGTGTCCTCTAAATAATAGATGGCCTCTAGCGCCTGGCCTTCTGGGGAGCCGGAGAGCAGGGTAGCTGGGTCTCAGTCAGGCCTGGTATATGGGGTTGACTTGGGGTGTGACCCCAACCCTGGGGCATCTAAACAGAGAAGATTGTATGCAGCAACCTTGGGCCTTCACACTGAGAAGTGGGCATGAGTCAGGGTGGTAGGAGTGTCCTCCTCCGTGTCCGGCTCCCTCTTGTACCTGATGTAGAACTCATCCTATCCTAAGTATCAGGGGGCCCGGGGATGAGCATGGATTCTGTCAGAGGAGTGGACAGTAAGAAAGAAAATAGGGCGGGGGGACGGGACTGCTCCTAGAGGTACAGAAGGACCCACTTACTCCTCTAGGGGTTCAGATCAAGGACATGGAGATAAGCAAGAAGAGATTAGGGCCCAGGAAACTGATCTGGAGACAAGGCAGAGAAAGAAACAGGAGGATCCAGGGCTGTCTTTTCCCTACTCCTAACTCTAGGACGTTGGCTTCAGAGCTCAGCTCTAAATTGAAGTAAGCAAAACCGCAGCCCTGACCCACCGTCCTCTCCGTATAGTGTGCCTAGCAGGGTGAGGTAGACCCAGACAGAGTCCAGGTAATTGTTCCTCATCCAAGAGTGTCCAGGCTCCAGAAATTCTGGCCTCTGCACTGTGGACGAATCCTAGAATCACTGAGTCCTTGAGTGCAAGAGGTGGGTCCTAGGCCCCAGTCACATGACCTGAGGTGAAACCTGTAGTGGCTGGATTAAGCAGAGGTGAGTCTTCTGTCAGGCTAGGTGCTGGGCATGAGCCCTCAGGGTAGGGATGGAAGGAACACTCTGGAACCACGGATGCTGGAAACAACACTTTAATTTGTACAAATGAACATCATATTCAAGATGGGCAGAGAGAGCAGGGTGTGGGAAAGAGAGTAGCCAACAGAGAGGGCTCGGGAGAGAAAAGACAACTGGGCCCTCAAGGGAGGGAGCTCATGGGCAGGATGGTCAGGGACACAAGGACCCTGTGCTGGGTAGTGGCAGTAGTCTAGCTTCCCAGCAGGCCAGGCTGACTCTGGCTCCACTCTTCTCCTCCTACAGTTCTCTTCCAGAGCCTTGGGCCACTTGTCTCTTGTCTCTTTAAATGTCTTTCCAAGGGCTGAAGTACTGGCCCTGTGAAGAAGAGAAAGGAGCCTGTAATGGCCCAGGCCCAGTACCCCCTCTATCCACAGGCCTCTGTACTGATGACATCCATTCTCAGGCTATCCCAGAGGTCTCCTTCATACCAGGTACTGTAAGACCTTTAAGACTCAGAGTCTAGACACAGTAGGTCAAGAGGCAGTGCCTAGAAGGCTCAGCCAGGTCTCCCCTTGCCTAATGCTAAGGTCCACGGAGTATGGAGGAAGATGCTGTCTATGTAGACTCTGTCAAGCTTTAATTGCTTCCTCTTTGTGACAAACAATGCTTCCTACCAGAGGCCAGTGGGATCCATTTCCTGGGGATCAGTCTGAGTTCCAGTTTTCTTTTTCTCAGGGACTTGCGAAATTTGAGCACCAAGCCACAGCCTGTGGCCAGTGTGTCAGCCTCAAGTCAGGGGTTAGAGGGAATTGTAAGGGAGGAGTCAGGGAAAGACAGGCAAGTGAGGAGCAGAGTCCAGCTGTCTCCACTAAGGGCTTGGGAGCTCATGGCCAGCCCAGCAGGCACTGCTTGTTGGAGAATTAGGGGTGGAGGGAGTGTGCAGATGGGGCCGCTTTGTGCCAAGGAGTGGCGCTGGCTATGAGCCCTCATCCTCACATTCTCTCAAGCTGCTTGCATGATGGGGCAAGCTATTGTCCCAGGAGCCTCTAGATTGCCCATCTGTAAAATGGGTTTCTACCCATCCCTGCTTCATGAGTGTTCTTCAGGTTCCTATAGAAAAAGGTCTTCTGTAAACTTTAGCTATAAAATGTTACTACCTAGATGACCTGAAGCAATTCCAGGGATAGAGATTACTCCCACAGAAATGAGAGTGGATGCTGGGCACGTGGAGGAGGGACGGCGCACATGCTAGCACGCATGAGGCCCTGGGTTCAAGTACTCACCCTGTGCTCCTTCAAAAAAACCAGCCAACAAACAAAAAGAAAAACACAGAGCAGCCTGGGAAATGCTCTTAACACAGCAAGAAGCCATCTGAGGTCTATAGAACAAGTGGACAGGGGGTGGACAACAGCTGCTACCTCGAGTGCCCCTTCCTGGCTGTTCATGACAAACCAGCACTGCTCAGCTCTCCCGGGCTGTGTTTTTTTTCGCATTTATTAATAAGCAGGCCTCCCTGTGTTCCCTTCTGCATCCCTCCCTGGGTCCTGGATTAGGAATGAAGGTCCCGGGAGACATCCCCACCCTGCATCATGCTTGCCCATCCCACCCTCTCCCTTTGGAGTCCAGCAGCTGCAGTGGGGGTGGATCTGCCAAGTCCCGCTCACTGACCACTTCCCTTTCCTCCCAGGTCTAGGGGATTATGGGACACCACCTGGGGCTGACAGTGGGCCAGCAAGTCCTGCCAGCGGATGTAAGTCTGGGTAGCCAGGTCCTTGAGTTTGGTCCGGTGCATGGCCTGGGGGCTCTCCCGGATATGGGTGCTGATGTGGCGGTCCAACTGCATGCACAACAGCTGCAGCTCACCCTGAGGAGGAGGAGGAAGAGGAGGAGAGGCATGGCATAGCCAGGCTTAATCTAAAGGCCAGGGCAAGGAAGAGAGCTAAGTCAGAAAGGAGGGGATCTCTGAGTGTCTGCTGGGAAGCTGGAGTGGGAAGGGCAGTTTCTAGGAACTGGGCCATCATCCCTTGGGAATGGCTTTTGGGACATGGTGGGAGGAGGTGGCCCTGGCAACCCTCGCCACTTCTTTCTTGGCCTCTCAGTCTGCAGTTCCTGGGGGAAAGCTGGCTCTGTCCTGGGTAGCTGCTATTGACCATCCAAGCCTTTCTTGCTCCAGCATCTTGGGAGACTCACCCACTGATCGGGAGTAATGTCCTGGCTACTGACCACGACCCCAGCCAGTGTCAGGAGGCTGTGGCACAGATAGCAGACCTGGGGAGAGAGCGAGAGCACAAGGATGCTTTCCTGACTCCTTCTGAGCCTGTGGACAGCCCAATCTCCTAGCCTGCAGCAGCAGCAGCAGCAGCAGCAGCAGCAGCAGCAGCAGCAGCAGCAGCAGCAGCTTCTAGGAGGGCCTGCATGGGCAGAACTTGGCAGCACTGTCTCAGAGCTGTGACTGTCCCAGTAGCATGTACCCAAGACCCACATTTCTTCTAATTAATGATTGTCTCCAAATGGCTTTTGAAAAAGAAAGAATCCTTGCCACTCGGAAAGCCATACCCCCTATGCCTTATCCTGGGACTCCAGAAACAGCAGAAGCCCAGAGGGTCTGTACCCTCCCCACCTCTGCACAGCCTGTTGGCTAAGTCATCCATCCACACTTGTGTTCAAGGACTGAAGTGACACTATCCCTTATGCCACCTCTAGGTCCCCATCTTTTAAATGTGACTCACAGTGGATAAGCACCTGCACAAACCTAGACATGCACCTTTGACAGTCCTGATTACAGACAGGAGGATGGTGAGGGAGGGGAGGCCAGTAGGAGCAGTGTGCAGTGAATATCCGCATGCTGCCTCCACTCAGTCCGCTGCCCTCACTGTTGCCACTGGACACTTCAGAGATCAAAGGCCATGTGTGAGAGGCCATACCTGGAGTCCCTAACTCAGAAGCTAAAGCAAGGAGATCATATTACAAGTTCAAGGACAGCCAATGCTACTGCAAAGACCGCATCTCAAAAAATGAAAGAAACAAATATAGCAACAATGAACACAGACAACAGAAAGAGGAAGAAAATTAGGACAGTTGCCAATTCTACTGGATAAGAAAAGGATTAGCCCATGACGCCCTTGAAATCTCTATCAGAGATATTCACTTAGGGAACATCTGCCTGCTATACAGAGTAAATGAACTGTGTAGTTCCTGATAGACAGAGTTACTGACACCAGGCAGCCTGCTCTTGTTACTGTGGACCACAGTCTGCAGGTACACTGTGCTCCACAGAGGCCCTTTGGTCCTTCCCCTGTGTCCCTTTACATCTAAGACAAGGAGAATGGCTGCACACCTGGGGCCTGGGGCACATCTGCCATCCTGGGATGAGGAGACGGAAAAGCCAAGCCCTGGGATGACCAGGAAGCGCCAGGACCTTTCTGGATGACTTCCTTGCCCTTTGGATGACCAGACAGCGGCCAAGAAAGGACTGCAACAGTCTTTTTGCATGGACCAAGGGCCCTCCCCAAGACCTACTTGTGGAGGTGTGCAACTCGGAGCCATGGACTAACTTCTTGAGACCAAATATTCCCTGTGGAGAAATGCCACTGGGTGCCCAGCAGCAGTTCTTGCCTTGCTTCAGACCAGCAGAAGAGCCAAAGCCTCTTGGGGGCCTGACTCCGCAGATAGACCTACTAGGTGGCAGTGAGGAGTTCTATACGTGACAGGTCCAAAAGAAACAAAGCCAACAAGCGTGGGCCTCCAGGAGGGCCATCACGGGGGAGGCAATAGCCAAGTTTCTCAAACTGGGCTCCTGCCCACTGCTGCCACCTCCTCTGGGCTGCCCCTGGAGTCCTCAGTAGACCCCCTTTGTTCTATAGCCTCAGGCCTGTGCACCCCAACTGTCTAAGTCAACTTATAAAGCAGTTTCATTCAGAGCAAGGAGCTTTGGGAGGCATTGAATGATTTGCTTAACAAATACCAAATCTCAGCTTCCCAGTAGACCAGAGAGGGAAAGAGTCCTTCTGACTCTGGACAGATTGTGGTGGGGGCCTTAGAGAGGAAGTGACTAAGCCAGAGTGGGCCTCAAAAGGACAGGATTTGAGGCAAAAAAATGGCCCTAAGGGGGCAGAGGCAGGAGATTACAACAGCAGACAGATCCTGAGGGCTGATGCTAGAGGCAGGCAGGCATAGGGAGGGGGCAGGGCTGGTCAGCCAGGTAGCCTGTAGGGCTGGAATTGGGTGAGGGAGGGCATGGCTTGGGGGCGGGGCTGGCAGCAGAGAGGGTGAGGAGCCAAGGAGCACTGGGTTGTTGATGGCTGATTAGAGGTTCCTGGGCGGGGGAAGCTGGTGCTAGAAGGTAGCAGTATCTGCTGTGGGCTGAACACACCAGTAGGCGCAGTATTTTGGGACAAAGGATTCCAAGGTGTGTCTTTTATATTCCTATTGCTGTCCTCCATATAGCATGTCTGTCTGTCTGTTTGCACTAGAAACTAAACTCAGCTTACATATGTAAAGCACACACTCTTCCATGAGCTGCATCCTCAGCCCACATCCTCCTTTTCCCTCAGCTATGAATACGGGGGTGGGGGTGAGGGTTGGGGTGGGCTAAAGAGATGGCAGCTGCCAGCACCCCAGGTGGAAGGTTCACACCTCTAACTCCAGCTCCAGGAGATTCCGATGCCTTTAGCCTCCTTGAGCACATGTACTCTACTCATGTGGACATTCCCCACCCCAACACACACACACACACACACACACACACACACACACACACACACACACACAAACACACATGCACGCACTATAACCTATATAAGTAAACAAAGAAAAAGAGATCACGATGTTGGGAGCAAGGTGGTGGGCAGTACAGGGAAGGACAGAAAGAAAGGGGGGATGTAATTGTATTTTAATTTTTAAAATAAAAATATGTTAAATAAATAATAAAAATATTTTTTAGGTGGCTACTTCTGGCGACTAGGGATATAACTCATTTAGTACAGTGCTTGCCTAGCATGCAGGAGACCTCAGGGACAATTCCTACCACCCTAAACCTGGGCCTGGTGTCACACGCCTTAGAGGATCAGAAGTTCAAAGTCATCCTTAGCTACACAGTAAGTTCAGGGCTGGACTGGAGTAAAATCTGTATAACAGATTTCACTGAATTCCACAACTGAATTTGTGGAAGTTTTTTTTAGTGGGCCCTAACTACTTTAATTGAGCCTAACAGGGTTTGGAATAAGAAAGGAACATGGCCTTGGAAAGAAGTTAAGGCCCCTTAGTGACAACAAAGCATCAAGGTGAGAAGCAGGAGAGGATGCCAGAGAACCTCCCAGGGCAGAGGGGCTGGGGGCGGTGGGGCTGGGGGCAGGCCTAGTCTGCGGAGGACTGGGTACTATCCCAGCTCGAGAGACCTCAGATGACTACAGCAGCAGAGGGGGAGGATCTAGTGTCTCCTCACCTCTCAGACCTTTCTCTTCTAAATGCCTTTCTCCTGCATACCCCACCCTACCCAGACTGACCCACCCAGAGTTCAACTATGGAGGCCTTTGCATGATCTGGGTGGCGGGGCTTAGCTACCCGGAGCGGGCGGAGGCTTCGAGGGCAGGCTGTGGGCTCCCAGGCATGTCCTGGAGGAAAGGCTACCAGCTAAGTGCCCTGTGCATGGGGTTCACTAGGAAAAGCAAGCAGTGCACAGCTCCAGTTTCACAACAGTCCTCACTGCTGATTCCCATAACTTAATCTTCTAGGGAAACCACAGATTAACTACTCTGAGGTGTGTTTGTGTGTTTGGTCTTGTTGGGGGAGGAGGGATAGGGTGTTCACCAAATTCTCTAAGCTGTTTCTCCAAAGGAAAAGTCCAAACGCACACCAGCCTTGGGCTTGCTGTGTTTTCCCCTTACAAGAGCAGGCCCTTTAAAGACTCTGACTTGGAAGGCTCAGGAATCCAACTCAGGACAGGCAGATGCTTGGGTCCCCTGCTGGGAGGGAGGGGGGGTCTGGCCTTGGGGTGTTGCTCAGTACTAGAACCCTGGTCTGGCAAAGGTAAGATTCTCAGTTCCATCCTCAATCCTGCTAAAACAAGAGTAGAGTGGCTCATGCCTTTGAGCACATTTGAGAGGCCGAGCTAAGGACTACACAGTGAAAGCCTGTCTTAAGGAAACAAACTCCTGCTATGTGTATAATCCTAGCACTGGGTAGGTGAAGGAACAAGTTGAGTTCAGCTTCCAAAACATAACAAGGTTTAGGCAAACCTGGGCTACTTAAGATGCTGTCAACACAAACAAACAAACAAACAAACAAACAAACAACTAAAAGCTGGGCGTTCGCGACTCACATCTTTAATGCACAAGCACTGGGGAGGCAGAGGCAGGCAGATCTCTGAGTTCAAGGCCAGTCTGATCTACCGAGTGAGTTCCAGGACAGCCAGGGCTACACAAAGAAACCAAACAAACAAACAAACCCAGCTTTCAGTGTGGACACGGCCATGTCTAGCCTTTGTCTCCCCTTACTTCCTCAGGACATGCAGGTGAAGGTCTCATTTGTGGAGGCAGAGTGGCTGGTTCCTCTGTGTCAGTCAGGGAAGCCAATCGTTAGCAGGAGCTAGGGACTGCTCTGAGCCCAGAGCAGGCAGAACCTGAGACCCTTCCTCTAAATGCACTACCTGGAGACCCCCGAGGTGGTTAGGGATATAGAGTAGGAGCAGGATGTATGTGAAGTGAACAGCCAGAGTAGAGAGATACATTTTCCTGTCCCAGTTACCTGTTTTGTCCCAGCTGCCACTACAGAGACTTAGCAGGAAGCAGTGACCAGAGGTGTGGACATGGGCTTTGTCTCTCTACCTTTAGGGACACAACTGGTCTTCCTCAAATTCCATGGGAGGTCCTATCAGTTTGTGTTCGTGTGTGTGTACCCAGGGTGGGGGGGTATAACTACTCCCCTCCATGACAGTGGGGCTGTGATGCCCAGGCCTCAAACCTCACCTGGAGCAGCAGGGCCCCAGTCAGCTTAGGAGCCCGGCCCCTGCTGCAAGAACATGGATCCAGGCTGGGAAACCACAATGGGAAAGAGATCGGGAAATCTTAGCCAAGGACTCAGAGGTCAGAGGCAGAGGAGGAAGAACAGGGCGTGCCTGGGCTCAGTACTGACAAGCTAAGGCAGTATGTCCCTGGGTCACACTGCCAGCAAGGCCTTTGCTTCCACTTCCTGGGTCTCTCCCCAGAGTCTGGTGGCAGGGCTCTTCCCAGAAGCTCTCTGTGGCATGTCTCATTCTGGCCCTCCTCCAAAACAAGGACCCAGGGATGAAAGGATCCCAGGGCACGACACCCAGCAGGCAGCAGGCAGGGAGCACCTCTCGTCATCCTCCAGTTAGTTCCTATCTCAGCAACTGCTCCTTAAGTCTCAAGGGCCAAGTGGAACTCATTTGCAAGATTTTGTCAAATGAGACAAAGGGAACATGGGTGGACATTTCCCAGGAGCTTCAACCTTTAGGAAATCCCCTGCTAGCTGATGCCAAGGAGGGGAGGCTGGGTTACTGACACCGAAGGGAAGAAGGGAAAAGGGAGTTCCCAGGAAGCCACTCTCGCTAACTCTAAAACAGCAGCATAGTCTCTCCCACCTCAGGTCATGCCAGAGGATGTAGTCTTACCCCGGAGTCTTTAAATGGAACCCTTTCCTCAGAGCCTGCTGGGCAGAAAGGGACAGCAGTCTCATGGGCAAGAAGACTCTAGAAGCAGGTCAAGCCGGGCTCTAGGCAGCTGCTAGGTGGGGAGGAACTGGGGAGAGCTGAGGCTAGCCCAGGAATACCGAGGAGGAAGGATGAGAGGAGGTAACTCTCTAAGCCATGATGCTGCGGCCCAGGCTGCACCTGCTCAGCAGCTCCAGGATGCCAGGACTATCTCCTGTTTCTGCCTCTGACATCACGGGCCCCGGCTGGTGGCTACCCTGGGGAACATGCATTCATCTCCAAGGTTAGAGGCCCAGCCCAGCCTGACAACCGATCCCAGAAGAATCCAGCACTAAGTGCCACTCCTGCCTCGATGTGGGTCCTCCCGGGTACGGCTGAGCACACTGGCTGAAGATGAGCTCTAGAAGCTGCGCTGACCCTTAGGCCACCTGTGGCGAGAGGTAGACTATGATTCATTTGCCCTTTAAAATTAAATTTAAAATCCAGTATCACAGCATCCTGACATACAGACCCCTCTGTATGTACAGAGAAGGCCTGGTAACCCTATGTCTCTATGGCATATGTGTAAGCTCAACTTTGGCTAGATACCCAACATGTCCAGTGAGGGAAAAGTCTAGCAAGAAACAGATGTCTGGGTTCTTCCTCTTCATCAGGAAACACTGTGTGTATTTCTGTGTAGATGGGGTCCATAGGCCTGTGCTCCAAGGGCATGGCTCAGGTGTTCCTCCTGGGGTTTGGCAAACAACAACAACATCATTGATCCTGAGTAATCCTCAAGTAAGGCTACTCACAGGCCCAAGCCAAGAGTTTCAGCTCAAGGAGAGAAGCGGGCTCTAACTATCTCAGGAGTCCTCAAAAGGACATGTGTGTTTCTGAGTATGCCTTATCTGGATACTGGCACTTTGCACCTGCTATCTTATCTGTAAGACATTATTTCTTCTCTGTTCTATGTGCAAACCTTACAAACTGCTCTCCTCCTCCATGCGGCTGCAGGTCCATGGCAGGCACTAGATCAGCAACCAAGCAGACGACGTCTGTTCTGAAAGAAAAGCTGGCTTCCAGAGTGCCTCTGCCCAGGACAGGGCATTGGCCACTAGCCCTAGCAAGTAGGAAGTGATGAGGACACATGATTAACTGCTAGGAAATGAGACGTGTGACATAATACCCTCCATAGCCCAGAGTCCCTGAAGATGCAGGGTCAAGAGGCCAGCAGCAGACGTCACAGCATAGCCTGCCAGATTCACCACTGGGTAGGGCTAGGCCACCCTATTCTCGAAGCGAAAGTGATGGGCCATACGGTTGGGTGGAGCCCTGAAAATGGAACAGGGATGAGGCCACTCTAGGGTGAGAGGGGACAGACTGGCAGCATCTAGACAGGAACAGGATGTCCGGCTCAGCTGATGGGAACAACCGCTAAATGAAAAGTTGCTCTTAGGACCAGCTGGGTCCGGAGCAGGAGGTATCTTCCCAGGGTGCTGGAAGATGTGAGAGGCCCAGGATGTCCCCATATGTTATTTCCCACCCCCAACATCTCCTCACAGTGTGAACCTGCGCTTGTTCTAACTTCCCAGAAAATGAGGTTTGAGCCTTCTCACAGTAGGATCCTCTTGTAAGTCCACCTCAACTTTGAGAGTGGACCCTAAGGGGTTTCTGTTTCTGCTCTGAGGACTGGGTGGGAGCTGGGAAGCTTCAGCACAGGAGGCAGGGGTGGGACATAATCTCCAGGAAGGCTGAGGGCATGTGCTGAAGTGCTGCTATCCTGACAGTTGAACCAGGGCCTGTCTCCCTAGGGAGGAACCTCAGGGCTATGAGCAAAGCCTCGGGAGAGTGGTCCCACCCTGCCCACCCTTCCTCTCTGGGTTCCTGGGGTGGGGGTAGGGCAAGTAAGATGACAGGCAGCTGCTTCTCCAGCTGGGACCAGAGACCCTGATCCCACGGGAGTCTAGACAGAAAGTCTAGCTCTGCCCAGGCCCTCTCTAGCTACAGGAGTCTACGTATGTGATTGTGTGAGAGTCCAGGCTTACACATATGCATGCTTATCAGCGTGTGGGCCTGAGGGCATGGGTGAGCATGTGGAGCCCTTCGAGGAATAACTAGGAATGGCCATCTGTAAAGAGAGCTGGTGTCCCTCAAAGCCCATGACAGAAGAACAGGGTGTACTGCACAGCCCAAAGTTTCTAGGTACCTAGGACATACCCCTTCCTTTGTAAGAGTGGCCTCGCTTCCTGTCCCTACATTTAGGCCAAACTGTTCCATGGTGGTGTCTACAGAGTTGACTCCAGCAGAATACATGTGACCTGGACTAGCCAATCATGGTCCATGCCAAGCCAGTGAGACTTGACTCTGGGACAGATGCTCTTTCTTTACTCCTGGCCAGGGTGACCGAGAAAAGGAGGTCAACCCAGGGTTTCCCACAAAGGCAGCAGGGAGCCTCTCTGGGAATGCACCATAGGGTAGACCAAGCATGGAGAAAGTGAAGCGGATTTTGTGACACTGTGCATGTAACCTTGGGTTTACTTAAGCCTGGGTCATCTAAAGAGGTCCAGCAAGGACAAAGAGAAGGGACTGAAGGGGTGAAAGACAGACAGCAGGCAGCAGGCAGTAGCCAAAATGCAGCACTTAGCATGTGCTCCTATGACCCACTCTGGACTGATTCAGGCCTGGTGAAGAGAAGCAGCAGCAGCCAGGCTGGGTGCGGAGCTGGTGGGAAGGGTCCCTGGCATGCCTTACTTCTGCTTAGGCTGGGCATTTCAATGGAGGCCTGGGGCTAAGGTTGACTTGGGACCCAGCCTCGCAGGGAGTACACAAGTCACAGGGTATGTGAACTGTTAGGACCCCCAGGGTTCAACAGACGGGAAGTAGAAGATGGGAAGATGCGACAACAAGGCCATCAGCATGCAGGGTGCTGAGGTTTCATCTCAGGGCTGTAGGTGATGGGGCAGAGGCTCCAGGTAGCCAGGTAGCTTGAGTATAACAGGTCTGAAGGCAATCTACAGAGCGCCCAAAGAAATGGAGACCCTCAGGTAAGAACAGCAGGACAAGCTGAGGAGTTACTTGCTGGAAAGGAACCCTAAGGGTCCTCAGAGCCCTGTGCTGACTGGGGTGAAGGAGAGAGCAGGCCAGCCCTCCAGCTGACTGGGCTTGAATAAAAGCTCCTTGGACCCCACCCTGCCTCCTGGGCTTCACTCTGTCCCTGCAAGCCTGGCTCTTGTTCTTACAAAGAACCCTGATTTCTGGGAACCAAGCAAATCTGGTCTGGGCCCGGGCCCTGCTGGTCTACAGGTTCCTAGACTTGCATGTAGTTTAAGTCTCCTACAGGGTCAGCTTCTTGGAGGCGCAGGTTTCTGACAAAATACAGCTGATGCTCCTCATTTTGGAGGAAGGAAGATGGAACAGAAGAACCACAAGGCAGCCAGGGAAGAACCAAGGAGTCTTCATGTCTATTTTCTGTTCCTCAAATCCAGTTTCCTCCCAGCTCTCCTAACTCTGGCCTGACCCAAGTTTACAGCACTGTATGTGTGGGCCAACTACTGAATTTTCAGGTGACTAAGTGAGGAGAGGCTCCAGGATCCACTTGTCTTTGAAGATGACACAGGTTCAAGTCAAGCCCCAGAGAATACAGGTCCCCTTGTTGGGATTAGAAGTATCAGCAAGAGGCCAGAGGCGAGCATAGAGATGCCAGAGGGCAGCAAACCCTATCTTGTCCCTGCAGTGAGAGTGGGCCTCTCCCCACCACAACCTCCCATTAAAGCAGTTCTTGGCAAGGTCAGCCAGCACAGGCACAGGGACAGACTGCTGCAGTCTACAGTTGCAGCAGAAAAAGCAGCAAAACTTGTTCACCAAGTCTCTCAACACACCTGGCACACCACAAGGGTTTACAGGAGATACACAGAGCACTTGCACACAAACACATGGCAAGCCCACACCCTCCACACAGGCTGGCAGACACACACCTCTATAGAGTTGCAGCTGGCTGGAGCCTATCCCCAGCATCACCCACATTCAGGAGCACACCCTACCCCCATAAAATCATTTCTTTGCAAACACTGCTCCTCCATAAACAAGTTTTCCCCAGGCTTCTGCAGCACACAGCAGCCTGGGAGTGAACCTTACACAAGTGAGCGCACCTGCAGGAGCTGACCAATGTCAGTAAGTCCTCAGTGAGTCCTCAGTGAGCTTCAAGCTGCCATCCTTGGAAGGCATCCACTGACACACTGAGAGGAGGCACATGTGGGGTGGGGGGTGGGGATGAGGTGGGGGTAGGTGAGGCAGGCTCCCAGGGCCAAGTTATCCCAGGCCTCCTTATCCTTAGTTTTCATTCCACAATGGAAGACAGTTTTAACTAACTAGAGAAATACTCCCATCCTATCATCAAGATTCTGGTTCCCTATACCTTCCATATCTCTAACAGGGGGAAAAGTTCCCGTTAATACAGCATCCTGGCTGTGAGGTAGTTCAGTAGCAAGCATATGCTTAGCATGTGACCAGGCATCATGACACTCAGCAGTGTCAGAGAAAAAGTACAAGTATGTATGTCTACATGTATATATGTATGTATCTATACACTTCTGCATATAAATGTAAATGTGTACACACATAGCAGCAGACATTGGAGAAAAGCAAAAATGAGCTGGAGACTGTGGTGAAACATAAGGGCAGATCTAACAAGACCAAAACGTCAGCCATCTCTGTAAAAGCGAATGGGTCCCAACTCAGCTCTGAGACTGAACACGATAGAACTAGGCCACATCTGGCCACATGCAGATGACACTTACCATGGTTCAAAGCAAATACCCCAGTAAAGTCTGGTGCTGCATTGGAAGGCTGAGCTGGTCGACTGGAGGAGAAAACTGAGTCAAGTTATGCAATGTTTGTCTGCCTGCAGCCAGAAGGCCAGTCTCACAGAGGCCTGGGAAGGAGCTGTCTCTGGCAGAATCATGTCCTTGGGCCAAAAGGAAGCACTGGGAAGCCAGCCCTCCTGTTGTTACACTCTCCTCTTTGTAAACACGTCATCTTCCACCTGCTGCTGACAGGAGGCCTGCCTCTTGTTAGTTGCCAGGCCCCAAGCATCTTCTCACCTAGATGTTTACCCTCACCCTGGGTAAACCCAGCTCAAATCAGGTGAGCCTAGGGCATAGATAGCCATCGAGGAGATCAGCACTCTATATAAATATTTTGAGCTGGTGTCTTGTTATGCTGTCTGAGCTGGAACTGAACTCATGGGAATAAGAGTGAACCTTCCACCCCCACCCCCCATCCCCCAGTTGCTTGAGTAGCCTGGACTACAGGTTCTAGGCACAGTTTAAAAAGTTGAGCCCTCTAATCATCTAAAGTTCCATCTCAATTTTTTGGCACTGCAGAGGCTTGAACATGTGACTTTATTTATGTAAGCCAGGTAAGCATGCTACTACTGAGTTAGGCTCTGGCCTGCCACAGAAAGCCTTATTTTCCAAGCGTAATTTTGTATGTGCTAGTAGCACGTAAGTGACTTTGACCCTGCTAGGACAAACAGCCTGCTTGGGAACCCAGCCTGCCCCTGCCTCTAGTGCAGCTCTCACTCCTCCTCCCTGCCCCCACAGATTGGAAGCCAGCAAGCAAGCAGTTGCTTCTTTTGTTCAAGTACTTGGTGGTTTGCTTTCCCAGGCAGGAACCTTACTAACTTATAATTACCAACAATGCCCTGTGATTGGCTCTCTCATTACCCAAGGTAATACTTCTCCAGTCCAGGGTTCCATAAATGCTTGTGGTCTTAATGATACAAGGATATTAAGAGACCGGGGGTGGGGGTGGGGGCTGCTGTAAAGGCAGAGAGAGGGCAGGAGAGCAGAACAGAGCAGAGTGGGAGAGGTGGAACACATTCATTTGTTCAGTTTTTCATTTAGTGCAAAAAGCATGAGTGCTGAGACATACAGCTGTGCCCACAATCCAGACGGACAGCCAGATGTGCAAAGGGACAACAGTGGGACAGAGGGACAACAGTGGAGCCAGAGGG
This sequence comes from Rattus norvegicus, assembly GCF_021556685.1. Classification (NCBI taxonomy): domain Eukaryota; kingdom Metazoa; phylum Chordata; class Mammalia; order Rodentia; family Muridae; genus Rattus; species Rattus norvegicus. The sequence goes on from NC_141542.1 coordinate 53,988,717, forward strand.
ACAAAAGGAGGAGGGTTAGCCAGCCTGAGGCAGGGAGGAGGTGGGGAGAGCAGAGAAGAGCCTGCAGACCTGTCTATTTGCAGGACTGGGGTAGGGCTGTGACCCCTGCAGCTCAGGGCAGGAAATCTCCCAGACAGGAGTGAGTTTAGCACGGGATAGGCAGAAGCTCAGTATGGCTGCCCCAGAGGCTGAGAAGAAGCCATCTCCTTCGTGTATGATCACCTCCAGTTGACCTGAACTCTGGCCTCAGTTTCCCCACTGCACTCAAGAAGAAAAACAGCAAAGACTGAGCTCTGGGGATGAAAGGCTGCTCCATCCCAGACCACCACTCCCTGTAAACTCGGGCGGATGACGCCGCTGCTGCTCGTTTTGGCTGCTGAGTAGCCCCACTGCATCTTTGAAGATGAAACACGCTCTGCCCTAATGAGGAGTCAGTCGGCTGCGGTGGGTGGGACCTGGTCACCTGCCTGGCTCCTCCCAGCACCACAGCACTCAGTCCAGGCACAGGCCTGGAGCCACGTCTCATTTCTCTCTATCCTAGCAATCCACTAGACCCCATGGGCACCATGCACACATCAGCTGTCCCTGCTGCCCTTCCCTGCGTGCCTCTGCCCTTGGGTGCTTCACTAAGGTAAAGATGAAGGGGAGCCCAGAGGCTCTACCGTGGTCTTGGCTGCAGCAGGGGCTCTGGAGCTGCCCATGCCCTGACTATTGTCCCCACCTGCCCACTATGCTCTTTGCTTTGGGGCACTGAGCACTCAGATGGGCTGCTCTCCTCTTCCCCAGCTTTAAGACAAAACTCATGACCTCTAATGGCAACCAAGGAGGGAGAGGTGTTATGCATAAAGCCTTCACAAAGGATCCCACAGCCTACTTATTCTCCCATCCAGTGACTACTACATACACACCTTCTGTGATTGCTCCAGCAGGCCAGAAATGTGTTGAGCCCTGTGGAAGCCTGGGGCCTGGGGGGGGGGCGGGGAGCCACACCCCTGTGGTGAGGCTGTAGCCTGACCCCCAAGGCTCCTTCCTGGAAGCCAGACAGTATCTGCTCAGGCAGCCCAGACGGCAGCCTCGTCTTCCTTTTTCCTCTACTCCTCTTCTCTAGTATCCAGCTCTGGTCGACTACCTACCCAGAGGCTGACCCAGACTCTTTTCTAGAGCCCTCTAAGCTCACTGGAAAACATCTGGCAAAAGAAGAGGGACATTCAGGTGGCACCCACCTTTGGGGAGACTGTCGCCTCATAAAAGCACTGATAGGAATCCTATGGTAAAGATAGCGCACCCTGCACATTCTGGAAGGGGAGCATGCACCTGGGGATTATCCCATCTTCTTAATGACTCATTTGTGTTCATTAGGTAATTAACTCACTTATCTGATTCTCAGGGTGATGCCCAAAGGCTGGACTCCTGGACTGTTAGCACTCAACCTCAAAAGCGACATTTCTGAATCCCCACCTTCCTGAATTTAAAGATTCCTCTCTCCATTCTTCATCCTGAGTCTCTAGGGATAGAAGAGCCCATGGAGATCCACTTGGAAGCCCTCATGCCCGGCTTGCTCCCTGCTCTGAAACTAACCCCAAGAATGCACATTCTACTATTACTGATGCTCAACCTCCCGAGCCAGGGAACCTCAGTGCTCTTGACCTGCACCCAAATTTGGCTTTCAGGAGAGCTGTCAATGCTTGGAAGACCCAGGGGAAGGTCAACATTAGTGGAAATAAGCAGAGAGGCTGAGCAAAGCTCTGTTGTATGCCTGTGCCCACAACCTCACCTGCGCCTGCATGCACGGGTGGGCACAGGTGCTAATTCAAGGGTTTGGAGAACTTCTGCATGCCTCCTCCTTACACAGTCGGCAGCCTGCTGGCCTCTGTCCTCCAGTGGCTTGTGGTTCTGGAAGGGCTAGCAGCCACAAGGCCTGCAGGCTGTGCAATGGGAATAACCCCACCCTCCCCACTAAATGGGGTAGCAGGGTGTTAGTGAAGGCAGGCAGGGCCTGAGGTGCTCACCTTGTGGTCTAGCTCGGCACTGGCCTTTGACTGTTGCCCTGGACTGGATGGCAATGTTTCAGAGCCCAGACACTGCCTGAGGGATGATGGCCTCATGAGGCTGAGGAGCTGGCTGAGCAAGGCTAGCTGGGGAGGAAAAAGGAGACAGTGACTGAGTGCGCCCAAGTCCTCTCCAGGACACCCTCAACTCATGGCTGAGGCTCAGAACCCCAGCTTCTGGTCAGAATCCATCTCACTAGTGAGCTGTGTGACCTCTTAGACCTTGGGTTTTTGGGTTTTTTTTTGTTTTTTTTTTTTCCAGAGCTGGGGACCGAACCCAGGGCCTTGTGCTTGCTAGGCAAGCGCTCTACCACTGAGCTAAATCCCCAAACAGTCCCTAAAACAGTCTACATCCCTTCTTCCTAGGAGGAGGGACATGTATATGGGCATGGGCATGTGCATGTGTGCGCGTGCGCGCGCACACACACACACACACACACACACACACACACACACACACACGCACACACACGCAGTGATCCCTGTGATGAATTAGGAAGCTCCTCTAACATTTACAGGTTTATCGTAATTCCTTGGAAAACCAAGACTAAGAAAGAGATTCCCTCTGCCACTGAGCAGGACCTCAACCAATAGTACACTTTCCCCTGCATCCCTCTCCTGTCCCTTGGCTTGTGGCTGTGACATGTTCGATTTGCAGGAAGGGGACCATGTGTCCTCCTCAGCTACGCCTGCCTATCCATCCTGTAAGCCATGACCACAACTTCTCTGCCTGCTGTGCCTAAGTCCTCTTTATCCGTACCACACTCTTTCCTGTCCTGCAAATTCCTAATATTGAGTCTTTTAAGTCATAAGGAACTCACAACAGGAGAATCCCCTACAATATAACAGTGTCCACCAATACCAATAGCACTGTGTGTTTGAAACAAGGTCTCCTCTGTGTTCCAAGGTGGCCTAACCCTTGTGCGCCGCACAGGCCCGCCCCCTGAGTGCTGGAGTTAGGAAGCTCGCACCACCAGGCCTACCGTCCCTTTTTATTGTTGTTGTTGTTGTTGTTATTATTATTATATTTTTAGGTAGGGACCTGCCTGCCATGGTTTCTGGCTGGTCTGGTACTTCCTATGTGCATTAGGCTGGCCTCAAACTTCCAGTCATCTTCCCACTTCTGCCTCCTGAGTACCAGGATATGTGCCTGGCCCAGCTCTCTCTTTCTTCTCCTAAAACACTGTGTTATTTTCTTGTCTAACAAAATAACCAACAATTCACTCTTATCCAATATCTATATTCTCAGTCTCAGAAACATCCCCTCAGCTGGTCTGTTTAGATGGAGACTCCACATAAGGTCTGCAGGGGGTATGGTCATGTGCTAATCTGCTAGGCACCCCACCTCCTGCTTCGATTTGAAGACACAGTCCAGCCCCGTCTAGTGAACCTGCAGCTAGTCCCTCCCTCTAGTTACCCCAAACTTGGGTTTGGGTAGTCTAGACAGGGCCCCAGCAAGGACTGCCCAGATGCTGGGCCATGGCTGGGTAGGCCCTAGTCCTCGCCATTCTAAGGCATCCATGTGCCACCCCGGGATGGAAGGATGCAGATGGAGACGCAGCGAGAGGGTAGCAAGAGGACAGGCTGCTTAGATCTAGCAGGTGCAGTGTGGCTACAGGCAACAGGACTGAGCCCCCAGCAGCGGGTGGCACCGCACCTGGCTTCCTCCTGTGACTCCCCCACCAGCACCTGCTCTGCACTTCAGTGCCCCCAACCTTGGAAGCCCTGGAGAGCAGCTGGGCAGGCAGGGAGGAGCAGGTGAGGGACTAGGAGTCAGGCTGGCTTTGGCTCCTGGAAGGAGGCCAGGCCTTCTCTGCAAAGCGGAAAGGCGGCAGCAAAAAAGAGGGGAAGGTCTAGGCAGAAGCCGCTTCTATCTGAAGCAGCCATACTCCGAGCAGCACTGCCTTGCGCCCGCCTTCTAAGTCTGGGGATAATTTTCAAAACAGCCCTGGCCTCTAGCACACTGGAGGCTCACAGCTGTGCAAGCACAGGGCTGCCCCGCCCTGCTTCCAAATCCACACCCCCAGAGTGACTGAAGGCCGGTTCACCAGAGCCAGGACCCTCCCTGCTCAGGCGGTGGGGGCAGGGCTGGCAGGGGGAGGCACAGGCGGAGCACTTGCTCACGACTGTGTTTTCCCTTTCCCTCCAGGAAGCAGCTTGGTGGTGCTTTGGTGCACTCCTGCAATCTGGTCTCAGATTCGCTTTTGTTTCTCCAGTCGCCCCACCCCCACATACCACCCTCTCTCTGGATTAGGGCTTTTCTGGTCCCTAAAGGTCCTGTAGAGGGAGGGTCAGAAGCAGATCAACATTGTCCCCACCCCCACCTCCACTGCAGAGTGCCAACTCAGCAAACGCTCGGCCCATTAGGGCAGACACCTCAGGGCAAGAAGTGAAGATCACCCAGAAGGACAGGCCTCCACTGGCCTTGCCAGTCTCCTGGCAGGAAGAGGCAGAAGAGATCTTGGCAAAGCAGTCGTCTACAACAGCATGTGGCTCAGGCTCTCAATCCCTGGCAATGGCTCCAATGTGCGCAGGAGAGGCAACTGTGAGGCACTAGGAGGTCCAAAGTGACCTGCTGTTGCTCTCTGGAGCCGGGCCCTTCTCTGGCTTCTGAATGGAAACAGTGCAGAACTGCCCCCTCCTTGTTCCTACTCCACTGGCACATCTAACCCACAGCTTATACCACCTGTGCTTACACCTCTGCATCCCCTTCCCTGCAGTTTTTTTCTCTATAACACCATGTACTCAAAGAATTCACCCGCTTAATGTCTTATCGGCCCCGCCCTGGCTATGAGGTCAGGACTGTCATCATGGCCTTCTGCAGTGTCCACATGGCCACCACCATGCCTGGCACACGGCGGGTGCTTATTAAGTATTCATTAGACAAGTGAATGGCTAAATAGCAGGTTAGGGCATTAGTTAACCGTTTCCTAGGAGATCCAAACTTTTGTACCCCATTCAAAGCCCTGGCTTTCCAAATTTCAAGACACGATTTAGGGCTGGATGTGGTGGCACGTGCCTCTAATTCCAGCACTTGGGAGACAGAAGGAGGGCGGGCAGATCTCTGAGTTTGAGGCCAGCCTGGTCTACATAGGAAATTCTAGGACAGCTAGGATTACCTAGAGAAACCCTAGTTCAAAATTTAAAAAAAAAAAAAATTCTTTTGACCAAAGTGGTTTGCTGCTAGACACGGTGGCACGTGCTTGTAAGCCTAGCACTTGTGAAGCAGATGCAGGAGGAACTGAAATTCAAGAGCAAATGGCTTCACAGCAAGTCTCCAAACAGTGGGTTGATAGGGCGGCTCAGAGGGTTAAGGTGCCTGCTGCCAAGGCTGAGTAACTTGAGGTTGATCCTTGCATCCAGCATGGGCTCTGCAAGCTGCCCTCTGCCCTCCACATGGACACTAGTTTGCACACACAATAAACACATATTTTTAAAAATGGTTTGCCTTGTTTCTGTGTTGCAAGAGACTGATATAAGAAACAAGCTCCTGTTTCCTCCCAAACCTTCCCCCCCTGCATCGTGCAGGCTGGGGAAAGCCTGCCTCTTTCCCTCACGTTAGCTTCTGGAGGGCTTCTGCCTACCTTTCCCTAGCCCTGCTGGGTGTCCTTGGGAAGTGACCTGGTATCTGGCCACGACTCTGCTGCTGTCCCACCAGACCAGCTGCCCTGCAGAATGCTAGGCTCACCCTCCATGCTTTGTCCCCCAAAAGCTGCTTTCCTTTGTCAACACAGCCGCTAGCCAACTGTAAAGTTGTTGCAGATCAGTTTGTCTCTCCTTGTGGCTCTGGCTCTCACCTACCTCTCTGAGCCCAGCCTCTGTGACCTACCTTTATCCCCTGCTCTTGCCACACCAGCCTCTTTGCTTTCCCTCCGACCCAATGACTATTCCTTCCTGAGCCCTGGGGCCTTTGTCATAGTTATTTCCTCTGGTGGAAGTGACCCCCACTCACCCACCCAAAGGAAACCTGGCTTCCTAGAGCTCTGTGCGCACATGTCCCTCCGTCCCTTTGCCCTCATGAGACTGCACCTGTCCAGTGCCACTTCTCCCCTCTCTGCCTTTATCTCTCCTCAGCTCTTGGCATTCTCTATAGGCTCATCCCAAGGGTCACTTTCTCTTGGTGCCTCTGTTGGCCTGCTTCATCATCTCACTCAGCTCCTTCCTGCCCAGACTGGACTCTAGAGCACACTGGGGCCTCAGGCCAAACAGTGACTGTTTCCGAACATTCCCAGTATTTCAATGGAACACTAGGAAGTACTGGTCCAACCTGGGACTCTCTTGGAACATGAGAGTGCTAGGTGGTTGCTGGCTACCTGCCTGCTGCCTCTCAAGCCCAGCTCTCTATCTCTGTCCTGCCCCTGGAGCTCTGGCTATGGTTTGAGACAGGAGCAGAGGGAGGGGGAGCAGCTGGGGGACTGAGAACCTATCCCACTTCAGGCCCTAAGCCTCTGCTTCTATAAGAGTCAACCTCAGAAGACCTTTCACAATTGTCTAGGCTGCCTAAAACCAGGGATTGGGCTGGAGAGCTTGAAGTGGCATGCTGAAGTCGTCAATGGTACAGTTCTGACCCTTGCCCCACCCCTGCCCTGCAGCCCTGGGGAGTGTCCCTGACTCAGTTTCCCCACTTATAAAACATGGATAGAGTAGGAGCTCTTCCAGCCCCAGGTTCTGAGGAAGACAAGCACTAAGAACAGCACTCAGAACAGTGAGAGCAGCTGCATGGATGCAAGTATTACAGGTGGGAAGAGGTCAGTGCATCTGGAGGGTGAGGTTGGCCCAAGGGAGAAGACCCAGCCAGGGACTGGCGTGTGGAGGTGTCATGGCTGGCTGTGGGGACAAGGTGGTCCTTTGAAGGCAAGCATAAGGAATGGGTGTGATAGGTCAGACTGCAAAGTCGAGTGCAGAGTGACCAGACACTGAACACACCTGCTGGGCCTTCCTCTCTCTCAGCGACTGAGGTGAGGTTCCGGCTCCTGCTCCTCCAGGCAGGAGGCCCAGCAAGCATGGACTCATCCTGTAAGCCCTCCTCCACAAGCCTAGCCTCAGGCAATGTTAGTCACCCAGGTCACAGCTAGCTGGCTCACCCTCTTCTGGAGTTGTCTGGTTTTGTCACACCTGGCGTCTGAGGCTGAGCCTGGGCTATGAGTTTCCTAGTCAGTGTCTAAGGGGCAGACAGGTATACAGTTGGGCCCACAGTGGGCACAAGCAGCAGGCGGGTGTAGGGAAGAACCAGTTAGGAAGCTGAGCCCTGCTCTACTTGCCTCCAAGGCCTTGTGATCCTGGGTTTTTGTTTGTTACAGAGACCTCCTGAGCTAGCTCCCTGACTAACCAAACAGCACTCAGGACTTGCCTCCCTCCCTCCCCGAGGCCCCTCTCCAGGCCCAGGCAGCCCTGTAGCTCCCTTCACACTCCCTCAACAGTCTCAGGCCAAGTAAACCTACCAGGTCTTGCAATGAGCCCTCCTTTGAGTCACTGCTAACACAGCTTCTGGGCATGAGGCCCCGGGACATGCTCCCCTTCGAGTCCTGACTTCCCTCCTCTTCCTTCCTATCAGGTTGCCTGGCAGCTGCATCTCAGCTACGCCTGCTCCTAACTTTCTAACCTTCTGCCCTCCCTTCTTCAGTGTGTCTGCAGTGACCTCAGAGCAGCCATGCCCTCCAATGATGGCTTTCGGAGCATCCTCTCCTCAGGTACCCTGACACTTACTTGGCTCTTTCTTTATCCCACAAGCATTTCACTGCCTTCCTGGTGAGGGCCAGGCCCTGGGCTGAGGGACAGTGGAGAGCAAGCAGACATCACTGATTTCTGGGGGCCCTAGAGATTCTGCCTGGGAACAGGAGTGTGGGCAACACAACAGATATAAGTGAGGGAGGGTGGCAGACAGAGCCAGTAGGCCTCCCTGAATGACATGTTAGCCAGAATAGAAACGACGTTGTCTCTGCCATGTTAAGCTCCCTCACCATGCTCAGGTGAAAGTGTTCAAGGCTGGGGGTGGGGGAGTGGGCCAGACCCAGCCCGCTCCTTCCTACCTAACCAACACTACCCTTCTTAGCTACCTCACAAAAACTTGGCTTTAGTTCTTGAGCAACCTGGTTTGGGGATGTGCTGAGCAGGCCTTTTCCTGTGTTCCTGGCTGCTCAGTGCTGATCCTAAAACCGCAAGGGCCCTAGGCAGATCCTAGGGAGGCCAGAGGCTTCAACTGCCTAACTCATCCTTGCAGTCTCCCGGGCTATGGCCTCTGAGCTTACAGGCAGTGGTAGAGCTCCTCCGAGAGGAGTAGGGGAGAAGCCAGTACTCACCCCTGCTGCCCCAGGAACATCTAACCCTGGAATGGGGGACTCTGGTTGGAGCAGTTTTCATAGCATTTCTTTCTGTCTTTATTGTTCTGTCTAGCAAAAGTTATGGACAGGGGTTTGGGAAGTAAAGAACAGGAAGGCCCTGGGACCTGAGCTCTGGTCCTCTGGAAGAGCAACAAGTGTCTTAACTGCCGAGCCCTGCCAGAGTTCTTCAAGAGTATGGCCCCTGGAGGGGAGGCCTGCCCCAGTGGATGGTCCCACATCAGCATGTATGCGGGCAACACATGAAGTTAGGAGGGAATGGGGCGAGGGGTGGATCTAGGAGGCCTTAGGGGAAAGCAAGAGAGTGAGCATGTTGTGTGCAAGCATGAGATTCTGAAAGAATAAAAACACCAACAACAGACAGCACTACCTGCTGAAGCCGGAGTCTGAAACTCCAGCACTCTGGTGGCTGAGGCAGGAGGAGTAGGGAAACTGTCACAAAAAAACAAAACAACAACAACAACAAAAAAAAAACAAACAAACAAAACAAAGCTCAAATGACATCATGTTTTGTTGTTTTACCGTAACTCACAAACTGTAATACAACCCCTAAACTCACTGATATGATCAATCCCCAGTGCCTAGGACAGAGTAGTTGTGCAGACAATAATTTTTAGAGTGCTAGAATTAAGGTGTTGGAGTTAAAGGTGTGAACCATCACATCCACCTTGCCCAGGCTGGACCCTTAACTCCTAGACTCAAACAGCCTTCCTGACCTGGCCTCCCCTGCAGCTGGGAACTCAGACTCACCCTCCAGGCAGATAACAGAACCCAGGGCCACACACACACACACACACTGGGCAAGTGCTCTACCACTGTACTATGCCCTGGCTCCAGTAACTGTTGAACAATGAATTGGATGGAGTAAGGCATTCGAACGCAGCTTAGGTCGGGGATGGTCTCTCTGATTATACCTCAGTCATGGGAGGGGGGTTGTGGCCCACCAGAGGTCTTCCTGGCCATGCTAAGGCAGACTCACCTGGGTCTTCTCTCCCCAGAGAGGAAGTGACTCCTGCTGACCCAGCATCCGGGCAATAACCATGAGACTCAGCTGACTTCTAAGCTGCCTGAGAGAGAAGAACAAGGGAATCTGAGAGGGGTAGGCTAGAGGAACAAAGGCTTCTGAATGTTCTGGGAAGCATGGGGTAAGTCAGGTTACCCGAGAGAGGATAATACACTTTTCTTTGGAGCTGTAACCCCCTCAGATCGATATGAATCTGTGGGTCTGGTTGGGTGGAAGCTCTACTCAGAAATGGACACCATTCCTACCTCTGCGTAATAAACATGCACAGATGAAGAGACAGAACCAGGTGAGGCTCAGTGGTAGAGCATAGCATGCAGAAGAGCCTGGGGACTGAACCATGAACAAAGCAATAATCTGACAAATGTAAAGACAGAAGGGGCTGACACTAAGGAGGAAATTACCCCCCTCCTGCCTCATGCACTGACTCTCAAATTTCAAAGGACTTCAAGCAGACCGGGTGACTGGCCTCCTGAGATCAGGCTTTATTACTTGTTCGTGTGTGCATGTGTGTGTGTCTGTGTGTGTGTGTTTTCACCCATAATTTGGAGACCTTTCCTTTGGGATTCCCCTCCTACCATCCTGAGCTTCAGAGGAACTCACTCTGAAGTAGCTTTTGGGTCTTCATTGGACAGTTAAGAGAGTATAACTTCCCTGTGGGACAGCTAATGTGACAAGGCCTTATAGTGCTGTTTGTCCTCCTGTCTGCCAGCAGGACAGACTTTAGTGGGGTCAGCAAAGAGAACAAGAGAGGCAGAGCACCAGGAATGCCCATGAAGCCACCAGCCCCAGCTCCTAGACCATTTGCTCCCCGAGCTACTTGTGAGGTGGCACAGGCCTCTTGCTTCATTCAGCCGAGCTGGACGTCTGAAGCAGCCATGTGGCAATGCCTAGTCAGTACTTACTCAGAACTGAGCCATCTTCTCCTCGGGAATGAAGGCCCCAGTGGCCTTCAGATCCTTGGGTCCTTAAGCACTTGGGGAAGTAGAGACGAAGGAAGAAGAGACCGGAGGATGGGGCTGGGAGTTGTCCTGGGATCCTCGAGCCTAGGTGACAGGGCAAACTCCCAAGCAAATACTCTGTATTTAATCACCCAACCTTGCTAGGGAGATTGGACAGTGGCCTTCCAGTATCTCCGGACACTGGTAACCCGGCAGTCGGCCCTGTGCATGGATTATTTATTCTGATAGGGATGATACGGGGGGGGGGGGCTTACATATGCCGGGCAGGTGCCAAGCCACAGAATTTCATTCCTATTGTCTTCTGGAGTGACTTCTGTATGGCCACCACACAGTGCTAGGTAACCCACTCAGAACGGAAGCCGGCTGGGTTTCAGATGCTACTGTCTTGAGCCATGCCAGGGAGTAAGACGAGCAGAGGAAGGAGAGCAAAGAAAGGCCTGCATTAAAGCCTGCTGGGAAAGGCACATTAGAGACTGGATGCTGAGAAAAATGCTCGACGGTAACAGCAGTGCTGGAGAGAACCTCCGACAGGTCCCTGAAAAGACACCGCAGGGACCAGATGCAAGGCCCATGGCTCTGGGCAGGCTCAAGTTTCACATGTGCTTGACTACCGAGTCACATGCTCATTGGTCTGTCTGTCCATCTGTACACTGTGGTTCAATAAAGCTATCATCCTAAAAAGAGATTTCCCCTGGAAGAGATTTGTACATGTCAGGTTTAGCAAATTAAAATACAGGATGCCCTGTTAAACACAAGCTTCAGATAAAGAACCTTTCTGCTTTACTGTCTTAAAAGAATGCTATTCTGCATCGTTTGTATTTCATCTGGAAATGGGAAAACTAGCCATGACCCCCACTTATGACAGGGAAGACAGAATTCTGCCAGTCTTTAGTCTTGCCATCCTTCTGCAGAGGCATGGGGCGGGAGATGGGGCTCCAAGAGTTTCCCTGGGGACCCTGAGAACTATAGCGTTGAGCCAAAGAACGGTCAGTAAGAAGAGCCTATCCTGATCTCCAGGTCCTGCCTGAGCCCCAGCCTCCTCCTCCTCCTCCCCTCTTCTGCTCCTCCGCCTCCCCCTCCTCCCCTTTCTCCTCCTCCTCCTCCCTTCTGCTCCTCCTCCTTCCCCCTCCTCCTCTTCCCCCCCATTCTGCTCCTCCTCCCCCATTTCTGCTCCTCCTCCTCTCCCTCCTCCCCTGCTCCTCCTCCTCCTCTCCCCTCCCTTTTCCCCTCCTGCTGTTGCTGCTCCTCCTCCCCCTCCTCCCCCTGCTCCTCCTCCTCCTCCCCTCCTGGCTGCCTGTAGCAGGACCTGCTTTTCAGCTGTTCTAGAATGGGAAGCCAGGAGCAGCTGGGCCCAGACACAGTGGGAGGTAAACAGTTCCTCCAAGTTGCTGCTGCCCCACTATAGAACTTACTGCCAGAGTCAGAAGTCCTGCATCTGGGCTTCATTAACCCCCAACCCCCAACACCAAGGCCCACAGAGGGTGGGGAGGGGCGGCCAGGGACTGGGCCAGAGCTGGCAGGCCTCACAGCAGTACTGGGGGGTGGATCCCGAGGGAAGAGGTGGGTGTGTGTGTGGGGTGTGGTGAGGGTCACACCGGGACTGCAATCTAGAAAACACATGCGGCACACACAGGAACACACGCACATACAGGAACACACACACACACACACACACACACACACACACACACACACACACACACACACACACACACACCCCTACTTCAACAGGCAACTTTGACAGAGAGGGTAAGTGGATGCAAGGAAGCCATATCTCCGAGCAGAGCCCCCCATGCTGGCACTGTCTGTCTCTGCCCACAGCCCTCCTGACACCCCTTCCTAAGTCCCCAGTCTCACTGAGACACGAGGACAGGGGACTTTGTTTTAATTTGACAGATGGAGAGCTTACATTGGAGAAGCAGCAAGGACCCACCCAAAGCACCACTCCAGCTGTGCAGGGGGCAAGCGGAGGGCTCCACCCAGACTGTGGGCTCCTTTTCCACAGAAATTGCCTAACCCCACCTGGCAAAGTGTTTCCAGAACTCAAACTGGGCAAGCAGAGAAGCATGCAGGCTACTGGAGTCCTCCCAGCAGATGTCATATAAGGCAATAGGCTCCAACACAGTGCCTAGACCAGGCCAGACCAGGCCAGTCTTGATCTCTGTCCCGCCCACTCCAAGAGGCCTGTAAGACCAGGACACTGGATCAGCACACAGAGGTGCCCAAGGCACTAGAAAATTATGAAACAATATTCTTTTCTAAACCAGAGGATTCAGGTACTTTGCTTCGACTGACACTGTCCAGGGGGGTCTCATAAGGGACCAGGCATCCAGCAGGGACATCTAGTGTGCCACTGGAAGTTAGGACAAAGACACACAGGCCGGTACAGCGGACACACACACACACACACACACACACACACACACACACACACACACACCCTCCCTACTCCCTTGTCTTCACTCCCTCCGAAGGGAACCAGGCCCTGCTGAGACTGAACTGCCCTAAAAGGCTACCAGGCATTTGGCCAAAGGCGTGAGCTGAGTTTTCCGATGTGTCCAGGGCAGCCCAGGATGCAGCAGCCTCTGACCTGTTCCTCTGTGGAAATGCTGCCTGACACCTCGCTGTATGACCTACATCTCCACCTGTCACCTACGGACACCTGTCACATAGCTGGCTCCTCGGTCCCTAATGGGAATCCTCTCCAATGCGAGTGTTTGCTCCCCAGGCAGGAAGAACCAGGACTTGAACTTGGTTAGCACTCCCATTCTGCCTGTGTTTACAAGTACAGGCCACCATGCAGCCTGGTTATCCACATGTGCTCGCGTAATCACATGGGCATGGAGGAGGCAGGCACGAACAGTGTGGACGGGATGAGGGGGATTACAGTGTCCACTAACCCCGGCAATGGATGGCTACACAGCAGGATGAGGCAACAAGCATTCATGTCACCAGGGAGCTGTCCTGGTGTCCCCAAGATGTGAGCATAGGGAGGCAGCCTCACAGGACCTGCTGCACAGGCTCACTGGCAGCAGTGTTCAGGAACAGGTAAACGAATCATAAGATGAAGTAATCACCAGGAAAGTGGTTTCCTTTGCAGAAGGGATGAGTGGAAGGGGCCTAAAGGGGTTTCTGGAAACCAGGTGACATTCTGTCCAGAGTCTGCGTGTACATAGATGGCAAACACACTCCCTGACTGGCTGTCTGACATGTCCTTTCCTTCATGTGTAGTTCTAAGTAAACGACATGGCACCCACAGGCAATGGACACCTGAACCAAAGCCATACCTCCCCGAGCCCTAGTCTACTGCTCGAGCAGTGTCACAGTCCCTGGGCCTTCCCCCAAGGATTTATGTCACAGAAGTGCAACATCTGCCTGACAAGCTGGTCCAGCCCATTCTCTGGGTAAACAAAGGGAGTTCTCCCTATATTTTGCCAAAATCTGCCCTTCTGTGGTTCTGAGCAGGCTTGTGGGGTCTGTGCTCCGGGAGCCGGCTGGTGGGTAGGGTCATCCCATCCTGACCACATTTGCTGTGATCAGGTGGCAGCAGGTGGCTCTGTCTACTGCAGGCTCCAGGACAGCCTGGCCTTTCCATCTTTTTGACCATTTCCCTTTGTGTCTGTCCTTGGAAGACCCTGGCCGTCCATGCTCCCAGGGCTGGACACTGATGCTCATTGTCTTGGCAACTGTGGGGCTCAAAGCAGTTAACAGATTGAACCCAAGTCTTTTTCTCTTTTTCACATGTCTTCCTGTCAAAGCCCATTTCTCAGACCTTGTTCTTCATTTCTTAGAGCCTCTCTTTCTGACTCAGCCCATCACTGCGCTGGCTGAGATCTTCTGGGATCCTCCTTGCCTCTGAATACGACCATTGTTCACTAATCGCCTCATTCGAGACATTGGTTTTGCTCCAAAAGTGAACTAGGTGATCACAGAATGCTGCGCTGCAGGTGGAAGCATCAGTTTGTCCATCTATGGTGTCCCTAGGACGTCATGACGGCTTCATCAAATGCTGTAGGACTCTCCACACACATTCCATAGTGTCCTCTCTAGTATTTATTCCTAGACACTCAAGACACCACAGCTTCCTTCTGTGAGCTTGTGCTCACCCACCATCTCCAGGGATGATGTCTTGCCTCCCAGAGCCTCCCAATGAAGGGCCAGAGTGCCTCACCTATACATCTCCCAGTGGTGAGGTGTGGGTGTGTGCGTGCATGCGCGTGTGCGTGTCAGGGAGAGCAGGGGAGCTGATCCTCATGCCACACTGTTAGGGCTGTCAAATGTCACTTCCACACTGAGACTTCAGCCCCCTCCAACCACTTCTGATTCCATATATAAAATCACTCTTCTCACCGCACAGACGACAGAAGTGAAACAGGAAGGATGAAGTGTTGAAGTTTCACAATCAGCCCCTAAATAGACCCCTCACTTCAAAGGCAGCAGAGCAGGTGCGGGAGGCAGCCCCTCTGAGGGCATTCTCTGGCAGGCCTGTCTCCCATCCAGACTCCCGGCTGGGCTTTGTTTTGTGCTCTACTTTCCGGTTCCTTATCTTTCACCCTAAGGTCATGAGAGAGCAGCGCTGAAATCCAGGGGTCCAGGGCCTGCAGCTAGCTACACTCCTCCACAGGCCACCTTCCCTACCACATCTGCACAGAGCTCAGGACAGACCTCCCAGCTGCTGGAGCCACCTTGCCTCTAGAATCGGCTTCTGGGTGCTCCCTGATGCTCTAAATTCAAGAGGTATGCTCACCCAGCCTCAGAGCAAAACCACCTGTGGTCCTTCTCATTCTTCTAGCTCCAGGCTCAGCAAAACCAGCTAACCCTTAGCCCTAGGGGTGGGGGTGGGTGTGCTTGGTGTGAGGCAGGCAGCCTGAGCCTGGCCAGTCAGGTGAGGACGGGAATGGAGCCTCCTCCAGGAAATGTGAAGCAGATGCTCAGTTTAAGTTCAGATGGCTGCATAATTTTGGGGTGTGGCAGATATGTGGGCACACACAGGGGACAGGGGACAGGGATGGGGAAGCACAGATTAGAGTTTGAGAGAGGTGGTGTGAAAGAGTAAGCCAGAGGCCCTGGAACACTAGCTGGGTAAGAATTTGTTAAGATGTATACGAGTGTTGAGCCTGCGTTTATGTATGTGCCCACATGTGTGCTTAGTTCAGAAGACCTCTGATGCTGATAGTGGAAAAACAGATGGCTGTGTGGGTGCTAGGACACCAAGCCTAGGTCCTGTGCAAGAGCAGCCAGTACTCTTAACTGTTGAGCCATCTCTCTATCACCATCCTGAACGGATTTTCAGCAAAGTGGGGAACTGATAGTGTTTGGTAAGGAACGTCACGCTCCTACAGAAAGGAGGATGGATCATCTTGAAAGAAGACAGCTGGCCTGGACTCTCCAGGAGGAACTGCAGGGTGCTAGAGTACAGCCTTATCCAGGAAAGAAAGAACTGTCAAGATCTGGAACTAGGGGTTCTGGTGGGAAGGGAGGAAGTGGAACTGTAGGGGTGGGAGTGCAGAGACTCTGCCTTTGCTGGCAGTGGAGCATTTCAACAGTGCTTGTTCATAGCGTTGGGATCTGCTGAGGGCCTGGACAAGGCTGTTCAGCAACCCACAAAGAGGAAACCTGAAGGGGTCAGGGGCTCCATCTCACCCCATTTTGGGGCAGGTAAATCTAAAGCAGATGCAGGAAGGGATTGAACAGTGGGCAAGAGGTGCTGTAACTGAGCTAGAACCTGAATGCTGTGTGGAGCTCAGAGAAGCAAAGGTGGGCCCTCTGGTCCCTCAGCACGTGCAGCAGGAGCACGAAATGCAGGAGCACAGCAGGGAGAGGGAGGGTCCAGGGAAAGCCCCTCTGCACCTGCGCATGTCTCTGCTTTGTCCCCAATGCTCACACCTGCTCCCTATGAAATCCCTTCCTCCCAGGCTGCCTTCATTTCTGCTAACTCCTGGTGGAGGGATCAAGGAGGCTGAACTTCCTTGATTAGCCACTTCAAACTAAAAGATGCTAAGAGGGCATGGGGGGAGGCATTGGAATTCACTGGACCCACAGACAATGGACTTGGTTCTGGAAAAGCCTGGGGGCTGTTGTCCCCAGGGTGCCTTCCTCAGGTTTAGTTTCCTTCTAACTCTGTTTCAATACAGGGCTTCCTGGGTAGCCCTGGCTATTCTGGAGCTTACTCCGTAGCCCAGGCTGGAACTCAGATCCGCTTGCCTCTGCCTCCCAAGTGCTCTAGACTTCGAAGCTGAAGCTTGCCTTTGGAAGGTTCTGGACTAGACTCATCGGCTGTGGCAATTCCTTGTCAAATATTTCAGATGTACTCATGATGCTGTGGCTCACACTAAGTATATAACACATGCATGCACACATACACACATGCACGCACGCATACATACATGCCTGCCCCACAGGAGCCCGATCTTTCAGAAATACCAGCTGAAATAAAAAGACAAGAAGTTTGGGGTTTGTTTCCGTGACCTGGGGTGAGGGTTGTGTCAGCAGGAGCCACAGTGGCTACAGAGGGCTCTGATGGCCACTCCTGCACGAACTTCAACATTTTCCATCGTATCTTAAGTTCAGACCAAGCAAACGGCTCAGTGGGTAAGGCACAGGCTGCCAGGCCTGGTGACCTGAGTTAGAGCGCCTGAGGCTGCAATCGTAAGAAGAGGGTTCTTCATTTTATTCATACTCATGGAGTAAAGTGATGCTGTAAACACGACTCTGGGAGAAAAGGCAAAACGGGAAGGAATCTGGAAGAGATGAGCCCAAAGGGCAAAGACACTGTGCTGATCTCAGTGCCCTGAGACCTGCCCCTCAACAGTGTTGGTGCAGTTACACATTCAAAGTCTCATGTAGCCAAGGTTTGCCTCAGACTCAGGTAGCAAAGGCTAGCCCAGTACTTCCAGTCCTTCAACTGCACTTTCCAAGTGCTAGAATAATAGCTGTGTGACACCACACTCCGTCGGGTTTGTTTTTTACTTTGTGAGAAAGAGTCTCACCAAGTCCACATGGGCCTTCTGATGGTCCTGCCTCAGCCTCTCAGATCAGGGGCTGTATGGGCTGGTATGGGCTGGTTCGGCAGCTCTCCTTTGTGTAAAGCTTTCTGGCTCTGCAGCCTTCTCATCAGGACCCTTTCTTCTACCTACGTCCCACCCTCAGCCATCACTGGGCTGGAACGCCAGCCACACAAGGCGAGCATTCCACATACTGTGCTGTATCCCTAGCCTCTCTTACATGTAGCCTTGGCTGGCCTGGTACTTGCTGTGTAGACCAGGTTGGGATCCGCCTGCCACTGCCTCCTGTGTGTTGGATTAAAGATGTGTATCTCCATGTTCAGCCAACTTTGCATGCATGTTTATATTTTATTTATATTACTGTGTGTGTTTGTCTGTGTGTGGGTTTGTGTACAGTGCCAGTGCTTCAGAGTTAACAGATGTTCCTGGAGCTGGAGGTACAGGTGGCTGTGATGTGAGTTCTGGCTTCTGCTCTTAACCACTGAGCCATCTCTCCAAATCAGGTTTGTACACTTTAGTCTATTGGATCCTGTCACATGGCCTTCCTGAGAGGCACGGAGCAAATGAGCACACAGTGAAGCTGGGAGTTGGTCCTGTCTCCTCACATCTTGTCAACACAGGCGAGATGGTTCTCTCAGCTCTGCGCTGGTCTGCTAGGCAAAGAACTCTGGGTCGCTGTCGATTTTGTGGCATGTTCTAGTAAGCCTTGGACCAGGCAGTCTGTTTAAGTGGGCTTCCTCTGAAGGCCACAGTGCAGCAGCAGGCTGGGATGTTTAGTAAACAGTCACAGATGGTGAAGGAGGCAGGTCCTTGGAGCCTGGAACATTAGCGCTCTGTGGGGCCAGCACAGCCCTTAGCCTCCTTCTTTTCCGATGGGGCTCCTTCCAGTGGCAGCAGGGGGTGGCTCAGCAGGCAATAGAGCCCCTGGCACCGTGGCTCTCAACCCGATTAGCAAACCTCTATCTCCCCAAATACTTACATTGCCATCCAAAACAGTAACAAAATTACAATTATGAAGAAATATGGAAATACTTTCATGGTTGGGGTCAGGGTGGTAGGAAGGTTGAGAACCACTGCCCTGGCATTGTGCAGAACAGCATGGTGTTCTCTCCAACAGCCCTGCGGCTCATCCAAGCGGGGTCACTTTCCCCCCACTTCCTATTGTCCCCACTTCAGGTGGCTTGTTTTACAATTTGTCTTCATTTTTTCATGGTTAAGCTGGGCGCTTCCCCTGAAGTCCTGATCAAGGCAGGGGTGCTGACCGCACTGTGCAAATCTGTGGGTGTGGACATCGGAGGGAGTTCTTGCTTTGTACTTAACCAATCAATTAGATTCAGAGTGTGGCAGTTTCGTGCACTGTTGTTCTTCCCGGGGTCAGTCTGGGCACTGAGCCCAGTGGGGCTGCACAGTAAGGGCAGAGCCAGGCACTCAGCAAGCTCCTGCATTACCACCATTGCTGCAGCTCTAACTAAAGCCCACAGCAGGATGTGAAAAAGAACCGGAATTGGCTCTTCCCAAGCCAGTTTGCAAGGCTTGAGGAAATACACCTTGAGGCAGAAAGACCCTGCAGGGGGCCTGTGAACACACAGGTTTGTGAATAAGGTGGAAGGTGGGTGGTGGGGGCTGGCATGATACTTCTCTCATTCCTTGCTGCTGTCTTAACTTGGTACTTCTTGAATGCTCTCTTTAGAAAAATAAGTAAAGTTTCTTCTTTTAAAAATTATTATTATTGGGCTGGAGAGATGGCTCAGCGGTTAAGAGCACCGACTGCTCTTTCAGAGGTCATGAGTTCAATTCCCAGCAACCACATGGTGGCTCACAACCATCTGTAATGGGATCCGATGCCCTCTTCTGGTGTGTCTGAAGACAGCTACAGTGTACTTATATATAATAAATAAATAAATCTTCTAAAAAATTATTATTATTATTACTGTGTGTGTGTACGTATATGCAGGAACTCAGGCAGGAGCCTGGAGGCAGGAGTGAAGCAGAGACCACAGAGGAGCACTGCTTACACTGGCTTGCTACTCAGAGAGCTCAAGCTTTCTTATGTCATCCAGGACCACCTGGCCAGGGGTAGCACTGCCCACTGTGGACTGGGCAGACCCGAGTCATTCATCAAGACAATGTTCCACAGAGTTGTCTACAGGCCAATCTGATGGGGGCATTTTCTCAATTGAGGCTCCTCCTCCCAGTTAAGATGACTGTAGCCTGTGTCAAATTGACAGGAACCTAACCAGGACAATCTGACTCTGTAGCTTGATGGTTTGGCTAGCCAGGCTGACTGGGCAAACACCTGGGATCCTCCTGTCTCTGTCTCTGCCCTCCCCCTTCCAGTGCTGGGGGGTGCAGGTGCTGTGTGCTGCTGCTGCCACACCCAACCTCAAGTTTGATTCACCCTCCTCTCTTCTCCTCCCCCTTCCCTCCTCCATTTTCTTCTCTTGACAAGGTCTTACATTATAGTTTAGATTGGCCTGGAATTCACTTTGTAGCTCAAGGTACCTTTCCAATTTGGCAACCCTCTGCCTGGGGCTCTCAAGTGGTCAGATTATAGGCCACTATGCCTGCCTGCCTGCCTGCCTGCCTGCTTTCTTTCTTTCTCTCTTTCTTTCTTTCTTTCTCTTTTTTATCTATGTATTTATTTATTTTTGGCAAGATCTCACCTTGAACTCAAGGTCTTCCTGCCTTGGCCTCTTGAGAGCTGGAACTACAGTGCTCGCCACCACTCCACCTAATCTAAATGGATGGCACCCCAATGAGGAACCCTCTTCCCAGCAAACTGGCAGCCTAAGGCATTCTGTTGACATTCTGTCTGAAATACAGGGGGAGGATGCTCCATTTTACTCCCTGTCATTCAAGAGGCATTTGTCATAGGCCTGGGAGCTACAAAGACACTGAGTCCCCAAATCAGTGCCTACAACATGGCTAGAAGAATAAGCACAGCCATGGTTTGATAAGACAGTAATACCTTAGCGCTTCAGGAAATGATGGATTAAAACATATGACTTTTAAAACTTATTATTCATGATCATACAGATGTGAAAACTTCTAACACACATAATTTACTTTATATGTAAATACATTTATAAATATACTTAAGGTATATAACACATTTCTTTTCTTTCTTTTATAATGGACTACTTAGTGTGCCACACCTGACTTCTACATTTCACTCCGCCTCCTCTCCCTCACCTCCAGTGATAAATTGGCATTGCACCCACACTCTTTGCAGTTAGATCTTTGGATTTTGGACAGGATTAAGAGATATTGGGAACAAAATACTGAAAAAGATTTTACTCTAGTCAGTACTGAAAGAAAACTTTTTAAAAAATGTACATGTGGTTTTAAGATGGGGAAGACGTAGAGGTTATATCATTAAGTCCTAGTCAGTGCTCTGTACGGTGCAGGCCACTTCCTACAAATCTAAGTCTGTCCTCAGACTCCGTTATTGAGGGGCTTAAGGCTCAGCTCAGCAGAGCCTGAGCAGGGTCAGGCTCTAGCTTTGACCCCTGGAAATGGGCCACCCCACTCACTGACAAAGTCAAAGTACAAGCCAGTTCACTAAAGAAACTGCAGAGAAAGACACTCATTTACTTACAGTCTGGGCATGGTGGTCCATGCCTGCCACCTTAGCCAACACTCAGAAGGCCAGCCTGAGCTACAATATAAGAGTTCTAGGCCGTCCTGGGCTACACTGCAAGACCTTGTCTCAAAGAACAAAATGACAACAACAAAATTTTAAAAATGGTTCAGGAAGAAGATCACTGGATAAAGGAGCTTTCAGCCAAGCCTGACAACCTGAGTTCGATATCTGGGTCTCACACAGTGAGAGGAGAAAACTGCCTCCCATAAGTTGATTGTGGTACACATGTATTTACAGTTACACAAAATAAGTAAATGCAATAAAAATTAAGAACAGGCTGGAGAACTGGCTCAGAGGTTGAAACTCTTGCTGCTCTTGCAGAGGACCTGGGTTTGATTCCCTACACTCACCTGACAGCTCATGACAGCTTAGCAACCATCTAAACTCCTGTTCCCTTCTTCTGGTCTCCCTGGACACCAGGCATGCATGTGGTGCACGCACGCACACACACACACACACACACACACACACACACACACACGAACACGCAGGAGAAACACTTACATACTACATACATAAAATAAAACTAAGAGGTTTTTTTGCTTTTTTTTTTGAGACAGAGTTTTTCTCTGTGTAATAACCCTGGTTGCCTGGAACTCACTTTGTAGACCAGGTTGGCCTTGAACTCACAGAGATCAGCCTGCCTTTGCCTTCTAAATGCTGGGATTAAAGGTATAGGCCAGGGTTGGGGATTTAGCTCAGTGGTAGAGCGCTTGCCTAGGAAGCGCAAGGCCCTGGGTTCGGTCCCCAGCTCCGAAAAAAAGAACCCCCCCCCAAAGGTATAGGCCACCACTGCCCAGCAAAACTAAATTTAACTTTCAAAAGAGGACAATTTTCAACCTTAGGAGAAAATATACTGATTGTGACAAATATGAGAGTAACATGCAAATCAGGGTAGTTAATGAGAAGACAAATCACCTGGCAGGAAGTCAGGTAAGGGATACCGTAAGGGAACAACAAACAGCCAATAGCGGGAAGGCGAGAAGCTGCTCGCTTCACTGGCAATTGGGGAGGTGAGAATTAAGAACAGAGGACACCATTTTCTATTCATCAGATTGGGGATGATTTAGATGTGAACGTGAGACATGCAGTGCACACGGTGGGCAGGCACTCCTGTAAGCGCTAGTATTAGCAACTGGTCAGTAGGTGTCTAAAGGCTGAGAGGAACAGACAAGGCTGCCTCTGGGGTGGGGTGGGGGTAGAGGATTGCTTTAAAATGACCCAGTCAACACAATGGCCTTCATGGAGCTGACAGAAAGATGCACCCAAAAATAGGGATTTAGGATTCTGAAGGCAGCACACGGAACATGGGTTTAGGGGAGAAGGGTGGGAGGTGAGGAGCCTGGAGGATGACTGAGTCCAGCTTGCTCTCTGGAGTGAATGTCCTGTGGGGGACAGACGATGGGGGCAGGCTCAGTCTTTTCCAATCAGATGGAAAGAAACCCCGTCCAGGCTGCATGGACAAGCCTCAGACGGGGTGTGGACTGGGCAGATTCACAGGGAGGAGCCTGAAGCTGAAACCAGTAGGCGATGGCTGACCCACCAAGTCCACTGAGTATGAGTACGTTTGCCTGATAGGCCTGGCTGGCGTGAGGTCTCTTGGGAGGTCACAGGGGAACACCCAGGGACCACAACTGCCTGTCAGGCAGGGCTCTCCTTGTGGCTGTGAGTAAGGAGCAGGAGGAGGAGGGTGAGGATGAAGGGAGGCAAGGCTGGGTCCAGCCACAGCTCTTATCCTCCGGGCAGAGTCTGTTGTCCCTGCCATCTTCCACAGGAATTTCACAAAACACTCCCAGCTGCCAGGCGCACGGCTGAGATTTGGGGCTGAGATATGGCAGAGATCCTAACAAGGCACCTGCTCAGGAGGTGACCGGGAAGGGAGGGAGAGGGAGTCCAGACGGGGAAATAAATAGTAAGATAATTTATGGCAGAAAAAGGCTGTGCAGAAAATAAGTGATGATAGATTAGGAGCAGGGACGGGTGGTGGAGAGAGGGGAAGAAGTGACAAGAAACCTAAGGCAGAGAGAGCCCCAAAGAAAGGTGGGCGGGCACTGCTGGCAGAAGCTAATTGCATAAGACAGTGTTTTACTAATAAGATCATGTTAAGAAAATTAGGCGTTTTTTCATCTGTAAAGAACTCATTAGTCAATTGTATTTTTAGTTCTTCCTCTGAGACTTTAGAAACCAGGCAGACAGTTTGTTTGTTGGGGTTGGTAGGGGATGAGCATCAGGGAGTAGGCAGAGTGGCTGAGAAGCACCCACCTGCCCCGGGGTGTTGCGTCCAGGAAGAACTGTACAAGGGTCAGCAGGTTGTGGTGGTGGTCGGACACCCAGCTCAGGGCGCAGCACAGGGGCTGGAGCTGTAGACAGAGGCACCCAGTAAGCTGCTGGAGGAAGCGGCCCTCACCTATGCCCTGCTAACTTAGGGGAGCAAAGGTCTGTTCAGGAAGAAGGTCCAAGTGATGCTCTCCCGACTAGAGTGCTCCAGGGGCAAGGGAGACCCCAGAGTCCCAGGCTGTGTACCTTTCCAGGCCACTCTTGGATGTTCTCCAGCAGCAGGAGCAGGAGTTGCTGGAGGTCGGTCTTGGGCAGCAGGCGCAACCCCACATCCAGGCCTGCGCGACACAACAGCTCCATCAGGCCTAAGATGCTGGCATCAGTGTAGGATGTTGGCTGGACTAGGAAACACAGGATCAGGAACTGGAAGGAGAGAGAGCGAGAGTGAGAACGGGGGGGGGGGGTGTCTGTGGGACCAGCTCCCTGAAGACCAGCGTGGCACCTGTTCTATGACCCCTTTGGCCATCCTGGCAGTCACAGTGCACTCCACCTTTCTGTAGCATGGGTACCAGGGCCACCACTGAGCCTGCACTGGGCTTGAGCTGGCTCACTGTGGGTGCCTGGTGAAGCTACCCACCTAAACCACTGTGTAGGTCAGGGTTGCACCCCAGGACTTTGGGGTGAGTCAGGAAAGGAAAGTTTGGCTCACCCTGTAGATGTAGCTCAGCTTAATGTCCAAAGCCACTTCCTGGGGAGGATCCTGTGGTTCCCAGCAGCCCAGGCTGGCCTCACTCTCAAGCGCCCTGACACAAAACAGAAACAGGGACATTATATATAACAGGGCAGTAGGAAGTGCTCAAGGAGAAAGAGCAGCAGAGTCAGAGGAACAGAGAGTGCACAGAGGACCACTGTCCTGGGCCATTGTAGATGTGTGTCCCATCCATATGCTAGGACAGACCTTCCCCAAGCAGAGACTTAAAAACCTTTATTATGGCCAGGCACTGATGGTGCATGCCTTCAATCCTAACGCCCGGGGTGCAAAAGCAGGAGGAGTTTGAGGCCAGCCTAGTCTATGTAGTGAGTTCCAGGACATCCAGGGATACCCAGAGAAGCCCTGTTTCAAAACAACAACGAGGGGCTGGGGATTTAGCTCAGTGGTAGAGCGCTTGCCTAGGAAGCCCAAGGCCCTGGGTTCGGTCCCCAGCTCTGAAAAAAAGAAAAGAAAAAAAAAAAAAACAAAACCAACAACAACAACAACAACGAAAACTACAAACAATCCTAATGCCACTGAAATTCTGAGAGCCAAGGGTCCAGGAACAGCTCTGGGGTGGGTCTACCGTTGTCTTCATGATGCCGGTGGGGCTACCTTCACATCAGGCTTGACTAAGTAGGGACCCTCAGCTCCACCATACAACCATGGATGGGGAGGCTCCTGGTTCCCTGCCACATGGGGCTCCTCAACATGGTGACTGGAGTCCCTTCCCCAGAGCAGGAGGGAAGTACTCCCATGAAGCTGTGGCCTTTCAGACCTGAGCTTGAAATGACATCCATTGCTCCTACTCATGTCTAACCCTGGCCAGCCTGCCTTGGTGTGGGGAGAGTCTACACTGAGGGGTGGTCATGAGTGCCTCTTACTTGCTCAACAGTCAGATGAGCTCTCCAGCTTCAGCATTCTGGGACCTCAAAAGCAGGAAACCCTACCTTTGATCTCTCTAATGGTCTTCCTTCCACAAAAGCCATCACTTTGCCTGTTCCATGATGGTAAATACACCCACCACAGAACCACATGGTAACACTTAGCAAGTGAGACAGAAGTCAGAACAAAGCCACACACCCCCACCAAAGGCTGTCATGCTGCATCTGACAGGTCGTGCGTGCACATGCCCCGTGTGGCCAGCCCCTCCAGTGATGGGGCAGATTGGTGACTGGGGGGCTGGGTAAAGAAGTCCCCTCCCAAAAGATCAGACACGGCCAGCCTGGAGCTGCTCCTGGCAAGGCTGGCATGAGTGGGCAGCCCTGAGAGCTTCTTAGTTCACTCAATTATTCTCTTTCAGACCAAATATACATTAGCCACTTTGGGTCAGTTAAGTAGGTTTCAGGCAAAGCTCCCCTCTGCTGTCTCATTCATTCATCCACACTCTTTTGAAACTCATTACATAGTGGAGGATGGTCTTAAACTTCTGACCCCCTATCTCCTGAGTGCTGGGATTACAAGTGTGTACCACCATGTCTGGTTTATATGGTGCTGTAGATCAACCCTAGAGCTTCATGCTTGCTAGGCAAGGGCTGTGCCAAGAGAGCTGCCACCAGGCCCATCCTGTCTTCCCCACTCTCAGGAACCTGCTCGGAGTCCCTAAAAGCAGTGCACCCTAATTAGCTACACACACTGCTGAGAACAGTGGGACTGACTCTAGCACAGCTGCTCTGGCAAGGCACTGTGAGTGCAGCACCTACTGCGGCTTCAGGAAAAGTCTCCCTTTTCTTCACTTCTCGGCCTTGGTGTTTCACAGATGGGAAAGAGATCTGTCTTCTACACCAAGAAATTGGGGCCAACACACCAAAGTTGGTGGTGGGGAAGCTGGGGCTGGGCTCAGCCTTTCTTCTGGATTTTAGCATTTATTAGGACCAGAGAGTAGGCGAGGCTGGGGTTTGCACATCTGGGTGCCTGCTGGTCTCACGCCAATATGTGAGTGGGTGTCTTGGTCTGTACCAGCCTGAGAGCAGGCACCTGGCGCAAGCATGGGCTGGGCGTGTTTTCAGACGTTCACAAAGAGTGGGGCAGCCATGGGCTGTTACAGAGAAACAGGCTTGCAGACAGTTTGCTGCTGCCAAAGGGAGGAGGGCAAAGAAAGTGTGAGCTGGCGACACGCCTTTTTAGAACTGTCTGAGGATGGGAAGTACGGCTGTCACAGAGCCTCCACTCCTTGGGAAGGGGCGCCAGCCTTCTCAAGTACAGTTACCTGCCCTTTTGATCGACACATTTTTCCCAGCTCTTCTCTTTCTGGACAGCAACATCATCGGGGCCCTGTACTCACTGCTGGCATCTGTGACTGCTATTTTTTTTTTTTTTTTTTTTTTTTTGGTTCTTTTTTTCGGAGCTGGGGACCGAACCCAGGGCCTTGCGCTTCCTAGGTAAGTGCTCTACCACTGAGCTAAATCCCCAGCCCCCTGTGACTGCTATTGAAAGGGTGATTTATTTACGCATTTGGCAGTGCTGGGTAATGAACTCAGGGCATCATGCTTGCGAGGCAAAGACGGCACATCATCCCGTGACATCTGTGACTGCTACTCTGGACGAAGCACTGGCTAATCCCCAGGGCTTTACCTAGCAAGATGCCATGGAACAGCCAACACTCAGCAAAAGTTCAGGATCCACTCTTCCAGCCTGAGCTCAGCAGGCCAGGAGTGAGCTGACAGTTCCTGGCAGCTTCTTCCTCAGCTGCTGCTGAGGCTCATGGCCCGCCTTAAGGATCTGGAGCCACATTAAGTCTGAGCCACATTGTTTTAAACCCATAAAGTAAACTTGCAAGAGCACATCAATTGACCTCTTCCTACACATCAACATTTGCCTTCCCTGGAGGATTGGGAAGACATTAGGAGAAAGTTGGATGTTGAGGTACATGTCTGTCATCCCAGGACTTAGGAGGTAGAAGTAGAGATAGGATCAGGGGTTCAAGGCCAGCCTCTGCTACATAGTGCGCTTGAGGCCAGTCTGGGTGACATAAGACCCTGTATTAAAAACTCAAACCAAAGGAAGTAAGAGGAGAAGAGTCACATGAAAGCCAGCATCTGCACGGCACTGTGACACCTGCGGAGGGAGATGGCACGCATAAGCACCACCACTGTGCACAACCATCTGACATTAAGCAGTGAGCCGGCTGAAGTCTGTAGGAACTGGACTTGGGTTCTCCTCACTAAACCAACAAGACTGTGTGTATGCATACAAATTACACCCAGATCCAATGCACCGCAGGAAGCTGCCCACTACCCCAGTGCTGGCTGGGTGTTCCTCCAGTGTGAGTTCATCCATTTACTCACCTGCTGGCCTCTAAAGAGACGTCCTGTCTGAGAACCAAGGGGACCCTGACCCCTGACTCCAGAGAACAGTAGCAGAACTTTCCTGGAAGGCCAGATCCATGTATGTAGGGCACCTCTTCAGCCTGCCTTTGTTACGATTGGACAGGAGACGTCCCGTGAGAGTGCTAACCTTATGGACTGGCACCTTTCTAGATCAGTGGGCTATTAGGAGAGGAGGTGTGGCTGTAGGACATGGTCACAAGGATGTAGCCTGACCCCACTACCAGCTGAGCACATGTCCTCCACCAGGCCCTCGGCCTTGCCACAAAGAAATGAAGTCAGCTGACCTAGGACAGATCCCTCTGAAATGATAAGCCCAAAGAAAATGTCCCTCTTCCCTTAGGTTGTTTTGTCACAGCCAAATGACAGCTTTGTAATCAGGAAGCAGCACTAGCGGACTATTGGAGTTACCTAAGGACCTTGCTGTTGTTCCCAGGGGAAGCAAGGTCTAGTTGTGTAGCAGGGATGCTGATGCTCCTCTCCTGTTTTCTTGTGCCCCCACACTGGTCCCTCCTCTGTCCTTCTGTTCTGGACCTCAGATGATTGACATAGTTCAGCTTGCAGGGGTATAAGTGTGTGCGTGTGCGCACGTGTGTGCGCGTGTATGTGTGACTGTCCGTGCCTCCCTCTTGTCATTCTCCACCTTGCTTTCTGGTTGTGACCTTAGCTCAGCTTTACTTAGCTTTTAGCAGCTAAGCTGCCTCTCCACCTTATTTTATGAGACAGGGTCTCTTACTGAAGCTAGAGCTCCAGCATCCTCTGTCTCCACCCCTGCAAAGCCGTGCCTCACTTTTCCATGGGTTCTGGGAATCCAAACTCAGGTCCTCACATTGTACAGCAAACATTTTACCAGCCATCTCCCCAGCCCTGCTAGAAAACCGTGCTGCACATTTCAGAAGAGAGATGGTGGCAGACATCTGAGCTTAGAACAAATAGTGCAAGACACAGTTTCTCACGGTAACTAGAGAGACAGTAGAGAGACAGCCAGTTGTGTGGCTCTGTGCAGAGGAAACTCCTTCCTTCTACCCTTCTACTCTTAAGAGACTCTGGGGGTGTCACCAGAGGTGGCCCAGAGGGAGCCAGGTAGGGACATGCCTTGAAGCCAATAGAGATGAGAAATACCTAGCACCACAGAGCAGTGGTGGCACCTTTAACCCCTGGACTCAGGAGGCAGAGGCAGGTGGATCTCTGTGAGTTCAAAACCAGTCTGGTCTACAGAGAGAGTTCCAGGACAGCCACAGCCATTACACAGAGAAACTCTGTCTTGAAAGACCAAAAAGCAACAACAAAAATCAAACAAACCACACTATGGTGAACAAATGGCACAATGCCAGTACCCAAGACCAGCCAAGAGTTAGGAGGAACAGGACCATGGGACAAAGTGGCCTGAGCCATCGTTTCCCTTGTCTACTCCTTGAGTGTCGTTGTGCTCCGGGGAAGGAGTGCAGGACTATCGGGACGTTTCATGAATAGTTATCAGGAGTTCTCTTTCAGCTCCATGATGAAATCTGCAGCGTTCTCAACCATCAAATATCATAGCAACCCAAGAAATGCCCGACATCTTCTCCACCTGCCTGCTCCAGGAGAGATGCAGGGAGAATGAATGCAGGCAGAAAACCTCTCCAGACAGTTCCCAGCCGGCTCTTATAAGACACAAGCAGGAAAAAACGCCATGACCACTGATGGGTCCTCCAGGACTACTCTGAACCCTCCTTCAAGCAACAGTCTTAACAGCTATGCCAATGTCCAGGGCTCATGTGAAGGAGGGGGTCAAAGACATGTCTAGGAGCGACACCACGTGGCACAGCAAGTCTCCTCCTCTAATTCAGGGGTTCACTGTACCTGGTCTAGTTGAAGTCCATGTGCTAATGTTTGTGCATGGAACCCTAGGACAGCCTCCTCCTGGAGGGAAAGTCTTCACCCATTTCTGATCTCCCAGGTGTGCTCTGTGTCACAGTGTCTCACTCGATCCCCTCCACACCAGGCCCTTCCTCTACTTTGCTTTTCTGAGCAATTCCAATTCTCCAGACTCATCCCAGACACAGCAGGGTATGTTAGAAGGCAGCAAGAGACTTATTACACCCGGTATGGAGCGCTGTGCTCCAGAAGGGAGAGGGGCAGGAGCGTGGCGGGCTGGCACATGCATGGGGTATTTATAGCAGAGCCAAGTGTGGCTGGGTTTGGCAGACAATTACTAAACACAGTCGTGGAACAGGTTCTTAAGAAAGCTCTGCTTTCCCTGCAGAGGAACATCCGCAGCTAAAGAAAGGGCCCAGCTCTGCCTGGGTGGAGGGCCTGCTGCCGGATGCAGGGTGGGGGATGTCGCAAAGAGTTTTCAAGGAGGTTGGGATGTGCTGTGATCTGGAGAACAATGTGATACACAACACTTCCACAGCCTCTGCCCTTTTTGTCCTACCGGTCAGCAGGCAGAGGCAACCACCACTTGGGATTTGTGTGGCTCTGTCCCTGGAGGGCAGGGATGCACTCGCACAGTTAGCTCCACTCACTCCCCATCACCACCAAGCCCAGTACAGGCTCAAAATGGACTCTCAGAAAATAGGTCCGAGTGGGCACGCTAAGCAAGACAGAGCTTGGCGCAGGGAGTCTCAGCTGGTGGTCTGTCTAGCTGTTGTGAGCCCCTTGGTAAAGGGGGTTTTCCTTTTTCCTTCCTTCTTTTCCTTTTCTTTTTTTTTTCTTTTGACAACAAAGTTTATTATAGATACAATTTTTTTTTTTTTTTGAGACAGAGTCTTAGGGTGTAGCTCTGTTTAGTTTGGACCTCATGGAGATCAGGCTGACCTCACAAAGATCTGCCTGCCTCTTCTTCCTGGGACTAAAGGATATTCAAGGACATTTTCCATTTTAAGCCAGAGACACTGGTGAGAACCTGTAGCCTTGAGTTCGAGGGCAGCCTTGTATACACAGAAAACTCTAGGCCAGCTAGGGCTGTATAGCAAGACTCTGTCTTGATAAACAATGGTCTGGGGCATAGGTCAGTTGGCAGAGTGCTTGGCTAGAGTTCAGGAAGTCCTGGGTTTAAGCTCCTGCATTACACAGAGGGTCTGAGGCCTGCTTGAGAGGTGTGAGCCCCTATCTTAAAACACCCTCTGACACACACATCCCCTCCCAGCCCAAGGTGACAGAAAACTGTGCTTGGCTGGCCAAGAGCTGCTATAAGCACTAGCCAAACCGATTTGAATAGAGACTGAAATCTGCTGAGGGAGGTACTGACTAGGTTGAGAAGTCTGGGGTCTACCAGTGGGAGGGGGCAGGGGCCAAAGAAGTGGCAAAACTCTTTCACACCGGTTGTCTAAGTAGCCAAGGTCTGGATTCTGGTCACACTGGTTATGGAATGACACTTGTGTGCTTATGCAGTAGTTCCTACCTTACAGGCTAGAGTCACTGTCTAGAGAGAAGGCAGCAGTGAGGAGGGAGGGACACACCTTGAGCTGTGCTGGAAGGGCCCATGTGGGTACAGGGCAGGGTTGTAGGCTCCCAGGCAGCGGAACACCTCCTTGACCTCTTGCAGTGAGGGATACCACAAACGCATGTCTTCATCTGTCAGGCCAAAGGAGAGCAGAGTTAGGCCAAGGAGTGGAGGGGGTGTGGTCCCCGGCTCCAGGTAAGCAGGTTCTGCACGTCCTGCACCAGGAACATTCACTGCAGAAATGAAGCAACAGGTGCTTTGTGTTTTAGGACTCTGGGGACTCTTGCTTGGCCTTCAAAGAATGGGCTGCTCTGAAGCCACGAAGTCAGAGAAAACGGCCGGTCGCCTGACCATCCATCACCTGACCATCCATTCACACCAGGTAGCAGCTGGGCTCAGCAGCTCCCAGCCAAGTGAGAGACACAGCCGCAGCATTAAAGTCTCCCCGACACACACGACTCCTGTCCTTTCATGCCCACTGCAGCCCGTGGACTGCTGCAGAGACCTCTGTGGGCTTGCTGGGACACTGTCCCTGCCAGGAGGGACACTGGCCTCCCTTTCAGCCCACATCCACATAAGGGGGAACTGTATCCTTGGGGCTTTTGCCTTCAGACCATTTAAGGACAGGTTCAAAACCAACAACAAAACAATGATTGGCCATGCTGCTGGGAGATCACCCATCCCACAGGCCTTTCTGCCTCTTGACCCCTCACATGCTCACTGGGAGGCCCAGGCTCTGTCTCTGTCCTGTTAACATTTCTCTACATTATCTTATCTGTTCCTTTACTTGCTTCTGATCTGTCTCTTCCCCAACAGCACAAAAGTGTGTGCTGGTTCATGTCTATAAGCCTAGCACCTGAACGGATGATGCAGGAGGATTGCTGTGAATCTGAGCTGTCTTGGCTACGAAATGAGACTATCTTTCAAAGAAAAAAAAAGATAAATAAAAATAGAAATACCACTGGGGAAGGGCCACACTGGCGTGGGCCATGTCCATACCTCCAGGACCTAGAAGCAGCCAGCATGAAAGTGAATGAATGAATGAATGAATGAATGAATGAACAAAGGAATGAACGCGTGAACAAAAAGAAGAACTCCAAACAGCGTGACTAAGCGCTTCACAGGTAAGAAGGAAGCAGTAAACAGCCTGGAGATGAGCAGGCTGGGTGCAAAGCCACAGGTGTTCTCAAATGTTGAATCAAGACCTTGGGGGCTGGGCTAAGACACTTGAGTAGAGCAGGGAGGATGAGTGTCCCCACCCTAAGGTGAAGAGTAACCCAGTGGAGGCCTCATCCTCTGCTCTGGGAGCACAGGTCCAGGAGAGACTGGGGCCAGGGAGATAAGCAAAGGCCCAGGGTCTTCCTACAAAAATTCAAGGCAGGCGAAAGGTCCATCTCACAGCTCCCATCTCACAGGTGCTCCTGTACCTGCAGCCCTGGCTCCAGCACAGGAGGGCAGGCAAGATAAGACAGTAAGGGTGCCTGCATCTAAACCTGACAATCTGAGTTCATCCCTAGACCCATTCAGTGGATGCAGAGTCAACTGGCTGTGTTCTGATCTCCATATCAAAGCATGGTGAAAGCACACCCACCCACACCCACTCACCCACACCCACACACACCCACACACAAATAAATGTAATGAGATAAAATAAAACCCCAAACTGAAATGGAACTGAACCAGTCCAGGGCTGGGGAGCTGACTGTGGTGAACAGTGAGGTAGTGCTTGGGGAGGCACCCGTCTGAAGAGGAAAGCCATGACAAAAGCAGGTTAGCAAGACAGGGCACAGAAAAAGGGAAATGGCAGGGTCTTCAGGGCATAGAAAACAGGGGCCTCCTTCCACAAGAACCATGCAAGGCTCTGTTTCCTAAACTCATGGAGAGGGCTTTTCTACAGGTCGCACCGTCTGCTGTGCTGACAGACAGCACCTGGCCAGGCCCAGAGTCTTTGAAAGCTGGCCAAGGCCAGGTTTTTCTCGGCAGGCACAAGGTGTCTCTCTCCTAAGAAAGGTATATGGGTTGGGACTAACCAAGTAAGTAATTAGATTCTTAAAGAAGGAAAAACTGTTTTCCCATCTTGGCAACCTAACAAGTCAGAGAGCGGTAATGACAGCCCTCAGCCTCCTCACAAATGAGCTGAGAAGACTAAAGGCTCCAAAACACAATACGTGTTGGTTCACCAGGGTGTTTACCTGGGCCTCCGGGGGCCTGTGCACGTACGTGCACGCACACGTGGGCGGGAGCATGAACTTTCCAGAGAGGGTAAGAGAATGGACCTAGGGTGAGGCCGGGCTGGATTGGAACATCCTGCCAGAGCCTGGAGGGGATGTGTCCTGCCCCACCTCAGCACCGCCCCCCCCTCCCCGCAGGTGCTTAGGGCTCTAACCCCCTGAGGGCAGCAGTGTTGAGAGCGGACATTGGTACCATACCCTCTTTCTCCCGCACAGTGGGACCAAGCCTGAAGTGACATGCAGTTTCAAAGGAAGGGGCCCAGATGTCAGAGTAAATCATCCCCGTCAACAGCCTTGGAAGTTGGGTCTTGGATGACAGGAAAACACCACCCAGAGGCCATAATTAAGGCTTCCTAAGTAGGCCATGCGCTCAGCTTTTCCTCAGCTCTGTGTCCCAAATGAGGGATTTCTGGAGGCTGACACATAAGAAAATCCAGACTTAAGTTGACAGGCTCTCCCCCTACCTCAGTTTCTCCACACCCAAGGCAGTCATTTTAGGTGACTCCCAGAGCAGCCCTGGGCACGGGGTCTTTTCAAATGCCAGCGTGGGCAGCTGGGCTGAAGGCAGCCTTCAGTGGCTCTCCTGGGATGGAATGGATGCTTTAAGGGGGGGGGGGGCATCTGGACTAAAATAAAAGTGACTTTTCCATCTGTGTCACGGAAGAAGCTGTTTTCCAGGGCCGTGCTCCGGGCACCGGTGACATGGATGAGAACACCTCGCGCCTCCTAAGCGTTCTTGCAGCCACTTGGCCAGCCCCAGCGGTGCTGAGCCCAGCTCTCTTCCCTCACTGGGCCTCCAGCACTCATCTTAGGCCAGCGCGGGTTTGACAACGGTGAAGCAGGTTCTGCTCTTGGCTGCTCAGCTCAGCTCAGCTCAGGTGTCTCGGTGCGTGCGCAGCCCCATCAGCCTGGCTCCTAAGTCTCTGATGTCCCACATACCTCAGGAGGAGCGGAGGCCCCAGGAAGGGGAGGAAACTGACTCTCAAGAAAAAGGAAGGTTTCATCCTTACATCCGCAGGCTGTAGAGTTCACAGAACTCACAGGAGGCTGGGAACTGACTTACTTCCCATCCCAGCTTGCATTACTTAACTTCCCACAGCTCTGTGGTGCTTGAATCTGAACTAGCTTCAGTGTCACTTGCTTTAGGCCGTTAGCTTCAACTTCACACACTGAGATGTTTACTCACTCAGCAACTGTTAACTGAACGCTGAGTGGGTGCCGCTGTAAATGTTCTCTGGATAAGAAAGAGGCCTGATTCTGGCTGTGGCAGTTTGGTGGGAGGCCACAGTGCACAAGTGGAAAATGAACCTGGGGTGGGGGGTGGGGGATGGGGGGTTGAGACACCAGTTGGCCCAAGTGGCATGCAGGTAGAAAAGGGTGGTCAGAGTGAGGTGGAACATACCCTGAGGAGTAATGGTGACAGAATAGGCTCAGAGAAACCTGAACCCATGGTGGATTTCAGAATCAAAGGAATGGGTGCTTGGCTTTAGGGTGTAGACAAAGGCACAGAGGCAGTAGCGTGTCCAGAAATGAATGGCAAAGGGAAGCTGCTGAACTTGAGAGGTGACCCTGTTATCAAATGGACCTATGTACGGAATGAAGAAGGACGCTCCTCCATCCGATCAGGAGATGGACCCCAGCCCTTGCACGTGCTAAGCACATGCTCTACCACCACTGGGCTACATACCCAGGCCTAGAGTTCCTATTGTAAACCCATGTACATTTCATCACTCTGACCACATGTAAGCACAGGGCACAGCCACTCTCCCAGCATCCTCTATAAATCCTGCTGGTCTTGGTGTCCCTATCCTCCCCACCCAGCCCCATTTGTGAGGCTTCAACTCCTTTCCAAATCTTCTCTTCCCTGCTCCCCCTCTCCCTCTCCCTCTGAGAGAGGGTCTCACTATGCAACCCTAGGCTGGCCTTGAACTCTCTGCGATCCTGCCTGCATTCTCCGAGGTACTGGGAATTCAGGTATGAGCCATCATGCCCTGTCGTTGGGAACTTGCAGTTTGGTCTCTGTCCTTGCTCCAGCTCCAAGGCTGCTTTTGTCTTCTCTCCCCCCAGTCATCCTGAGCAGAGGGCCCTTCCTCTGCCGTTTCTCACACCCCCCCCCCCCGTTTGTGACTTCCTGAATTCACCCCTGGCATCTCCATGGGCCTCTGGCCTGCTTACTCATGGCTCTGTGCACAGAATACATGATGCCGTCCCCGGGCCACCTCTCCTTTCCTCTGCCCTCTGTAACATACACCACTGCCTGGTGTCACCAAACACCAGGGTATTCAAGGCCCCTACCATTCAGACTGTATTGTGCCAGAACACAGAAGCATGCATACCTGCTAGACAAAAACAGACAAAAGCAAAACAAAAGCTCACCTGCGCTAAGGAAGCTTTAAGTCTAGGTTTCTACACTGAAAGGGGGCTGGGCAGTGCAGACCACAGCAGGTACTGAGGCCTGACGGTACCTGTTGGGTCTGCACTGCCCACTGCTCTGCCTTGTTATTCTCAGCCTTGGGCTCTCAAACTCAAGGTCATCTTACGGTCCAAGAAGACAACTGCAGACCCAGCTATCACATCTTGGCTCTAGGCATTTTCCTCTTTCTTTCTTTCTTTTTTTTTTTTTGGTTCTTTTTTTCGGAGCTGGGGACCGAACCCAGGGCCTTGCGCTTCATAGGCAAGCGCTCTACCGCTGAGCTAAATCCCCCACCCCCATTTTCCTCTTTCTTAAGCATATATTATGTAAAATAAAATATAACATTTTCTTACATGTACTTCATGTCCTGCACATACACACACACACACCCCTGAGGTCCATATGTAAGAGAAAACCTGTTTGTCTGAGTCTGGCTTGATGCATTTAACATGATCTCCAGTTTTATCCATTTTCCTCAAAATGATATAGTTTCCTCCTCACTATATAGCCTTGACAGGCCTGGAGCTCACTCTGTAGACCAGGCTGGCCTCCACCTCAGAGATCTGCCTGCTCTGCCTCCAAAGTGCTGGAACCAGAGGCATGTGCTACCCTGCCTGGACGCTGTTTGACTTCCTGACGACAGCCATTCTGGTGGGGGTGAGATGTGGCCTGTTGCAGCTTTGATTTGCATATCTCTGATGGCTAAGGTCACTGCAGATGTCTCCATCTGTCCTAGTTTCCCCCTCTGTTATGAGAAAACATTGTGACCGAAAGCAATTTAGAAGAGGAAAGGGTGTATTTGGCTGATGCTTCCAGATCACTGTCTGTCATTGAGGGAAGTCGGGGCAGGAACTCAAGTAAGAAAGGAGAAACCACAGAGGAGGCCGCCTGGTGGCTTACTCTCTCGAACTTAATGCTCGGTTAGCTTTCTTATAAAGCCCAGGGAATTGTGTTGCTCCTAGTAGTCCTGTCACATGAATCCTCAAAATACCGTCTCCCACTGACATGTCCACAGGTCACTCTGAGGTGGGCAATCCCTTGATTGAGAATCCCTTTAGGTGACTGTAGCTATGTCAACTTGACAGTTAAAGCCAAGTAGGACATCCTCTAAGTGTGTACTGCTGTACTGCTCGGAATGATGTGGGGCTTAGTGTGACTCAGGAGACCATGCCAACCAACCAGCCTTCCCTTCCAACTTCACACACCTGTTCCAAAGTGACTTAGATTAAAAAGCCTCCTGGTACTGCGGCATGCAGGCCTAGGGCAGGCCCTCACTCTGGGTTTCAGGACTATGCCTGATCTCTAGAAGGAGACGGAACCATATCCTGGCAAGGGTCCAGAGTGACAGGAGTCTTCATTCACTGCTTTGGAAGGTAGTACAGCGTTTCTCACAAAGCTCGCCATGCTTTTACAAGCAGATCCGCCGCTCGTTGGGAGGCAGCCAGCTGAGCTGAAAACAGGGCCTGTGAGAAGTTGCATGTGTTTCCAGCAGGCTTATCCATACTTGATAAAAACTGGGAACCAGGCTGGGCCATGGTGGCTCATGCCTTTAACCTCAATCACTTGGGAGACAGAGGAAGGCGAATCTCTGAGTTGGAGGCCAGTCTGGTCTACAGAGTGAATTCCAGGATAGCTAGGGCTGTTATGCCGCGGAGAATCCCTGTGTCAAAAAAGAACAACGACAAAATAAAGAAAAAAAGAAAGCAACTCTGCCTTTATGAGTAAGGTATAAGCAAGGACGACCCACGGCATCAAGTAGTATTAATATACAGCCAAGTTTGAGTCCCATTAAGCATATGAAAGCTTGCTGTCATTATAGAACAGTATGTGTGGCTGATGACAGGAGATTAGGTGATCAGGAGTTCCTGCATACCAATTCTCCTTGAATACCCAGAAATCTTGTCCCATGGCCCAGGAAAAAGGGGTCTAGTCACTGTAGCCCCATGTCAGGCCACAGAAGACAGTGACATTATTGAAATCATAGCAGCAG
This sequence comes from Rattus norvegicus, assembly GCF_021556685.1. NCBI lineage: Eukaryota > Metazoa > Chordata > Mammalia > Rodentia > Muridae > Rattus > Rattus norvegicus. The sequence goes on from NC_141542.1 coordinate 54,026,148, forward strand.
AGGAGAATGGCTTTGGCCAGATGCTGACTATTGGGAAGCTACTAGTTCTCCGATTGAGATTTTTAAAATCTAATACTTAAGGTGGTTGGACAGATGGCTCATTGGTTAACAGCATTTATTGCTGCTCTTCTAGAGGATCCGAATTTGGTTCCCAATACCCATGTCAGGAACTCTCAGGGATCTGATGCCCTCTTCTGGCCTCCATGGGTACCTGCACTTATGTGCAGATGTCCACATGCAGACACATATAAGAGTTTTTTTTTTTTGTTTTTTTTTTTTTTAAGGACCAACTCCCCCCGCCCCCCTCCATTCCCCGGAGCTGAGGACTGAACCCAGCGCTACCACTGAGCTAAATCCCCAACCCCGCAGATGTGATTTTAAAAGAGACTCTAAACCAACAGGAAGCAAGCTAAAAAGAAAACAGGCCCCAGCCCACCTCCAGCCTTGGACTAACCGAACAGGGGAGCGAGAGACCCCCTCAGTGAAGACCTTAGCACACTGAAAAAGACGGAGGAGGAGTTGAAGACTAAGTGGCTGTCCTTCCAAAAACACATCGCAGATCCGAAACAATCGCATTGGAATTCCAGAAACAGAAAACAAATAATAAAATGTTTGTCGAAGCACAAAAGATCCCAGATAGGCTCGGCAATCCTGAGCAACAGTGCTGGAGAAATAGCTGTGGCTGGTTTCCAGGAACAGTGCGGAGCATAGTACAGAAGACCATGGCACCAGCATAAAACCAGATATGTATGTTAATGCACAGAAGTCCAAGTAGAAACTCATACAAGCCTAACCCCCCAATTTAAAAAGAAAAAAAAAACTAAACTTACACATTTGTGCTGGGGAAACTGGATATTTACACATAGAAGAATGAATCTAGATTGCTGTCTCTCACCCTGCACACAAAACACTCCAAATGGATCAAAGACCTTAACGTAAGACTTCAAGCTCCAAAACTGTTAAGGAAAAAGGCAGGGGAAACACTTCCAAATTGCACTTCAGTAAAGGCTTTCTGAGAGCTCTGGCTACTCAGGAAGTCAGGCCACAATTGATGAATGAAATGTGTCAGGAAATTAAAAAGCATTTGTCCAGTAAAGGAAATCTGTCAGTCAAGAGAAGAGGAAGCCCACAGAATGGGAGAAAACCTCTGCCAGCTACACATCTGACAAAGGCTTAATCTCACGATACAGAATACGTTAGAATAAAACAAAACAAAACAAAAAACAGCAAACAGACAACCCTATTTAAAACAGAGTCCATGCCACTGCATAGAGAGCTCATAAAGGAAGAAATACAAATGGCTAATAAATATCTTAAGGAGTGTTCAACATCTTTAGCCATCATCATCAGAACTCAAAAGTACACTGAGGTTCTATCTCAGCCCTGTCAGAATGTCTATCCTCAAGAAAACAAGTGGTGCTGGGCAGTGGTGGCTCATCACTTTAATCCCAGCACTCAGGAGGCAGAGGCAGGTGGATCTCTGAGTCTGAGGCCAGCCTGGTCTATAGAACAAGTTCTATGACAGCCAGGGCTACATAGAGCAACCCTGTCTCAAAAAACGAGTGAAAGCCACAGCAAACTGGTGACAAGCAGAGCAGGTGACAAGCGGGGGTGGGGTGGGGTGGTGGCACTGGCTCACTGTTGGCAGGAGCATTAACTGATGCAGCACTCTGCAAATCAACATGGAGGCTTCGCTAAAAGCTAAAAGGAGAACTAGTGTATGATCGGACTGTGCCACTCCTGGACATATGACCCTCAGCAACCTGTGAAGGAAAAGCTTTAGGGCTTCTCACTATAACAGTCACTATAACACAAGGAACTATATTAAATAAAGGGTTGCAGCGTTCGGAAGGTTGAGAACCACTGCTCTAGAGGTAAATGACTAATCCCGGTACTGATGAAACAGACGAATTCAAGGAAACACAAAGACTATGCACATTCTAAAGAACTAGTTTAAGATAATCTGCTTTATAATTTATTATCACTAAAACTTTTGTGGGTACACTGGTTAGTTTCTGTGGCCAACTTGACACAACTTTGGTGACAGTCTCACGTAGCCTGGCTGGGCTGAGACTTGCTATGTAGCTAAGGATGGGCTTAAACTTCCGAGCCGCCTGCTAAGCACTGAGATGAGCGCTTTGTGCAGGCTGGGGACTGAGCCCAGGGCTTTGTGTGCTCCACAAGTGCTCTACCGACTTTCTTTTGTTGTAAGAAGGCACCTTATGAACACTGTGGAGTTATGGAGAGCTCCAAAAGGAAGAGAGGAAGGGGAGGAAGGAGAGACTACACAAGAAGCCATGACTGACAGTGACCAAGGAGGAAGGAGTGCCCAGAGACCCTGCTCAGAAAAATAAACTAAGTCCATTCTTAGAGTTGAATTGCTCGCCCACTTTCAAAGTATCCAAAGAATGTCCTGGCCAGGGTCGAGCTATCTTACTCTGACCCCCTCCTCCCACACAGATAGGATAGATTCCGGGATAGTGTGGACTGCGTAGGTGAAAATGAACTATATTGTTCTAGAAGTGGGAAAGGCCTTGGTGCCATTCGTCCCTTCTCTGGAGAGTTTGGGTTGGTCCCCAGCCGGGGTCTAGTCCACACGATTCACTGGGACTGGGGTAGAGGGAATGGGCAGTCCCACAGCTCTGCAAGCCCTAGGACCACTCAGCCAAGACACATTGCTAAACAAACAAAGTCATTACTTCCAAGCAGTTAATTGCTAAAGAATGTTTGCTTTCAAACCAAACTCCACCACAAGAGAAACCCCACAAGAACAATTATAGTTAATAAACAGGTTTGGCAAGGCTGTGACATAAGGTCAGTGGACAGAAACGCCTCTCATATTTTGCCATGTTAGGAGTGACAGTATGAGAAGCTTTCTTTCTTTTTAGTTGTGTATGTGTAAGTCTGTGTAACCTTCAGAAGGAGCCCATGGATTCCAAAGGGTCTCTTGGTCTGCCAGAACTGAAGTCACGAGCAAACTGCCTCTTGTGGGTGCTGGGGGCTGAGCCTGAGTCCTCTGCAGGAGTGCTGAGAGCTGGTAGCTGCTGAGCTCTCTCTCCTGCCCCAGTATTTAGGAATAAATTTAACAAAAGAAGCATAGCTCATGTACACTGAAACTACAGAACATTGTGGGAAGACATCCCATGCCCATGGACTGGAGGACAAGATTGTTACAATGGTGCTGTGGTTTGCACGGTTTCCAAAGCCATGGCAATGAGATGGGATCCTCACGGGAGATGAAGTCAGGAGGAGAGAATTCTTAAGAATGGGTTGGGGGCTGGAGAGATGGCTCAGCGGTTAAGAGCACCCGACTGCTCTTCCAGAGGTCATGAGTTCAATTCCCAGCAACCACATGGTGGCTCACAACCATCTGTAAAGAGATCCGATGCCCTCTTCTGGTGTGTCTGAAGACAGCTACAGTGTACTTATATATAATAAATAAATAAATCTTTAAAAAAAAAAAAAAAAAAAAAAAAAAAAAAAAAATTTTAAAAAAAAAAGAATGGGTTGATTATCTTGAAAGCAGCCTCCCAATCAAAGGCTGAGCTCATCTGCCTTCTCTTACATACACTGTGATGCCTTTGGTGACCCACAGTGACACAGAAGCATGGTCCTAGCCAGGAGTGGCCCTCAGGCTTAGACTTCAGCCTCTAACACACTGAGTGAAACACATGTCTACTGTTTCCAAATAATCCAGTCTGCACAATTCCTAAGGCACACCAAACAGACTCAGACAGAAGGCAGCACTACTCGGGTAGCTAAAGATTCAACGTAACCAAGAATAAAAACTCCAGCTGTTATTTCTACATAACTATTAAGAATCCCACAGTGTCGGGGTTGGGGATTTAGCTCAGTGGTAGAGCGCTTGCCTAGAAAGCGCAAGGCCCGGGGTTCGGTCCCCAGCTCCGAAAAAAAGAAAAAAAAAAAAAAAAAAAGAATCCCACACTGTCTCAGATGAAAACGTGGAACTCTCAACTGTGCGACCACTTCAGGTCAGGTAGAGATGGGTATACCTCATTGTTGAAATCTATAATTAGTCAACAATTTGGGGTGCTGGAGTAAAGACGAGCACATTAACTGTGGTGGTCTGAATATGCTTGGTCCAGGGAGTGGCACTATTAGGAGGTGTGGCCTTGTCGGAGTAAGTGTGTCACTGTGAGGGTGGGCAATGAGACCATGTGAGAGCCAGTTTTTTCCTAGTCACCTTCAGATGAAGAGGTAGACCTCTCAGCTCCTCCTGCACCAGGCTTTTCTGAAGGTTGCCATGCTCCCACCTTGATGATAATCCTCTGAACCTGTAAATCAGCCCCAATTAAATGTCCTTATAAGAGTTTCCTTGGCCATGGTGTCTTTTCACAGCAGTAAAACTCTAAGACATTAACCAATGAGGAAACTTAGGAGTCCGGAAAAAGACCCCCTACATCTGTGGTCAAATTGGCTTCCAACAAGGCTGCCAAGACAATTGAATGAAAAGGCAGGGAGCTGGGACAAAGGTGCCAGGTAAACAGGTGGCTCCAGTGCAAGCATCAAGCTGAGCCTCAGTATCACACCATGCATATGGGAAGGGGAGTCAAAGTGAATCAAAAGGCCTACAGTTAGTTTATTTGTTTGTTTTTCGGGACAGGGTATTTCAGTACAGCCCTGGGCTGGGTTGGAACTCAAGAGATCTGCCTGTCTCTGCTTCTCAAGTGCTAGGATTAAGGCCGTGCATCACCACCACACCAGGTTGCTGACCTGGAACTCACTCTGCAGACCAGGTTGGCCTCAAACTCGTAGAGATACGCCTGCCTCTACTTCTTCCCAAGTGCTAGAATTAAATGCATGTACCACCACAGGCTGGCCAAAAGGCCCAAACTTATGGTTTAAAAGGAGAAATCTAGAAGAAACCACAGTTGTCAGGACCAGGCAATGGCATCTTTAAATTTGGCATCCAAAGTACAGGTACAGGGGAAACAGATTGGTGAACTAAACTTTGCCAAAACACAAGCTGGGAGTAAGGGTCTGAGCTAAAGGTTGCTCAATAGACAGACTACTTGCTCTGCACGAAGAAGATCTGAACTCGAAACCCCAGCACCCATGTAAAAAGCCGGTACCAGCATGTGTGCCTACAACTCCAACATGTCCATGAACTTGCTGGACAGTCAGTCTCAGGGTAAGGCAGAATAAAGCAGGCATGAACTTTGAAAGCATTTTGCAAGAAGCCAGAGATAAACATCCCAGACTATGTGATAGTATACACAATGGCCATTGTGACGCTGAACATACTGGTCCAAGCCTTTAATCCCCAGCATTTGGGAGGCAGAGGCAAAAGGCAGAGGTGAGTTTGAGTTCAGCCTGATCTACCTAGTGGGTTCCAGGTCAGCCAGGGGACATGGTGAGACCCTGTCTCAAAAGAAAAAGAATTCTAGGCCACTCTCAGATCCATGAAATAGTCTAGGATGCAGCATAAGATCCTGTCCATAAAAACAAAAGAAAAGCAAACTAAGTAACTATGTCTCAAAAAGGCAAAGCCTTAGAGACAGGGGGTTCAAGGTTGCCAGGAACTAGGGAGAAGGGCATACTGGGAGGGTCTGACTGCCAATGTCTATAAAGTTCCTTTGGGAATGACAAAAGCATTCTGTAGGTAGACAGCAGAGGGGACTGAGCTGCAGAGACAGTGAGTGACCGGCCAGCAAGCTCCAGGTTCCCACTTTGGTTCTCTGCTTTGACCTCCCTCAATGACTGGCTGTGACCTGGAAGTTTGAGTCAAATAGACACTTTCCTCTCCAACTTGGTTTTGGTCAGTGTTTTTTCACAGCAACAGAAAGGAAACTTGAAAATGTCCTGGTTTGACAGTGGCAGGTTCTAGGCTGCTGAGATGACAGTCACATCCTTTCTTCTTTGGTAAGGGAACTCCATTTATGCTGCTGTGTGCTCTCGGGACTGCACGTCTGCATGCCCAAGGGTTAGCACTTAGTGCAGGAGCCTGGGGAGGGTGGGTGGCAGACGGGCTCTGGGCCAACATCTGCAGAAACAGCCCAGGTTATTTCCTGACAGACGGCCCTGTGGGGAAGGCTCATGAAGCCAGAGCTCGGGGTGTGTGTACCATTGGAACATTTCCAGAAAGGAACAGAGGACATCTAGGAGACTCAGCCTTCCAGGGATGAGCACTTGATGTTTCTTTGGACAGTCTAAACTGTTACTTCCCTGCCACCTTTGCCATGTAAGGAACTAAATGACTGGACCTTAGAGGCACAGACACAGGCTATGGTGGTAACTGTGCTCAGACAATGTAGCTGCCCTTGTAATCCTGGGGATTGGTTCCAAGATCCTCTTCAAAATCTGAAGCTCCTCGGATCCCTTATTGAAAGCTGCACACGGGGTTGGGGATTTAGCTCAGTGGTAGAGCACTTGCCTAGGAAGTGCAAGGCCCTGGGTTCGGTCCCCAGCTCCGGAAAAAAAAGAAAGCTGCACACACTTCTTTTTCTTCAGTCACTGCACTCTTTTTTTTTTTTTTTCCGGAGCTGAGGACCAAACCCAGGGCCTTGCACTTGCTAGGCAAGCGCTCTACCACTGAGCTAAATCCCCAACCACTTCTTATTCTTCAAATCAGGTTCCTTCCATAGTCTTCAGTGTATTTAACACAGGGGCAAGGCTGTATGATTCGTTATGCTGATTGATCAGAGACTCATTTTCTCTCTCTCTTTTTTTTTAGATTGATTTATTTTATGTATATGAGTACACCATTGCTGTCTTCATGCACACCAGAAGAGGGCATTGGATCTCATTACAGATGGTTGTAAGCCACCATGTGGTTGCTGGGACCTGAACTCAGGACCTCTGGAAGAGCAGTCAGTGCTTTTAACCACTGAGCCATCTCCATCCCCGAGAGACTCATTCTTAAATCATTTTCCTCCTCCTCATCATCATTATTCCGGAATATCTAATGGAAGGCTGGATTTCTTGGGTTTTGTCCTAGAGGGTTGATTTGTGGAAATGGAAACTTCACACACAGTCAAGGTGTTCAAAGGACACTGACAGTCAGAAAATATGGCAAGCAGCCTTGAAGCTTGTGGACAGTTCTAGAAATGAGAGGAATGCCCTGGTAAAAAGCCAGGCATGTTGGCACATTCCTTTGATTCCAGCATCAAAAGCAGAGGCAGGCAGATCTCTACTAAGTTCAAGGCCAGCCTGGTCTACAGAGTTAGTTCCAGGACAAGACTATGTAGAGAGACCCTGTCTTAAAAAACTTAAACAATCCTGGTGAAAAGGGAAATGTGTGCTGGCAAGATGGCTCAATGGGTAGAGGTGCATGCCATCAAGTCAGACAATCTAAGTTAGATCTGCAATAGCCTTCTGACTCCACAAGTAAGCTGTGGCATGTGTGCACATACATGTGTGCACACATGTGCACACACACACAATCAAGAAAGGAAGTATATGTAACCCACACCATACAAACAAGCACTGTGGGTTTTCTGTTCTGTGCTAACAATCAAGGTACAGCTTCATGAAAACATGGCTTGACAAGAGAAAGTCTATGTGATGCCTTGACCTGAACCAAGCTTTACATAGGGCAGGGGCTCCATTGGGGCTTACTTGGTCTCCAGGCAAGTGAGAGTGAGGGCAATCCTGCAGTTTCCAAAGGTGGACTAACAATTCCTGAGTCCTGGCTCCTGGAAGCCAGCCTTACCCAGCTGGAAGTCCAGTCCCCACTCTGGTTCCCCTTTCTCTGATAGTGATTGCCAACTCCATGCACTCCCTCCATGCCCTCAGAAGGTTATCAGTCTTCTGAGGACAAGGGCTGGCCTGGGTCACCCTGTCCACTTGCCATCCTGCTGGGCTCTAATGCAGGTGACCTCCAGGTATCTGTGAGTGGATGAGCAGACATTCCCTGAGGTAAAGACCAACAATGTTCCTGAATATTCCACACTCCATGCTTATCAACAGCTCCTTCTCAACACATCCTACCCTGGACTGCTCTGGCCTTTAACTCCCCTCACAGGATGTGCTGAAACTGAGTCCCACTCCAGACAAAGGAAGTGGGTGGGGCTAAAAGCAATCGAATAAGACCTTCCACAGGACAGCCATCAGAGGACAGCCCCAGGTGAGCACACCCCCAGGGGACAGGAACTTACGTGTGGAAGGGGTCAGGTGATTTCATGGCCACAGGTGGTAAAGGCATGAGGCAGTGCTGAGGTTTTGCCATGAGCTCTACTGTGCTCACAGAGGCCCCACCCCAGGCCTCCAGCTGTGTGAACTTGATGAGCAGGCTTTCTTCTGTAGCTTCCTGGATCTAACTTAACCTTAGACATGCACCCTCTGTTGGGCGCAGCTGAGCGGTCAACAGTGGCCCTGAGAGGGGCAGTGTACAATGTACTTTTCCATTGCTGCACAGCCATCAGCCAGCCTCTCAAGCCAACCTGCTCAACAACCCCCATGGCCTCCTCACCCCTGGTGGCTACAGTTCTCCACTTCATGTGAAATCGAGGCGTCTCATTGGTTAGTGTTTTATTCCAGTCAACCTGGCTTCGGGCTCCTCTGTGGCTTAGCACTGCCCCACCACATGGCCGTTCTGAACATCTGAGTATGCGTTGTGTTTCAGCACGCACACAGTATGCACGCTCTGTTACCCTCCCGTCAGGCAATAGTCTGCTTCCACTTTTGTCTATTAAGAACGATGCCACAGTGAACACAGGTGTACTGTGTGTGCTTTAGTTAGTTCTTCTGTGGATCAGGCCTGACTTCTTCCTAATCAGTAGGGATCCTGACCTCAGACAGGGAGTTCTCTAGGCCAGCTCGTGGGGACAGGACCCCATGCTAGGCTCTTAAGGAGCCAGAGCTGAGAATCAGGAACCTGGGAGTGATTGGGCTTGTAGGAGAGGAGAGTGGAGGAGACGCATACCACAGACAGCATGGAGAGGGTAGACAAGGAAGGCCTCTGTTTCCAAAAGGGCAGGCGTGCTGCAGAGGCGGCCCTGGGGCTGCAAATGGCAGCACAGGTCACAGGGGCAGAGGTTACAAAAAGGGAGAAGATGCTTGGACTGGTGGCTTGTCACTAGCTAGCCCTTGGTGAGGGGCCCGTGGGGGTGTGTGGAATGCTCTGATTTGACAGATCACCCCAGCTTGGCAACTCCTGAAGCAGAGGAACACAATGAAGACACTCAAAGTGCAGAGGGTTCTGGCATACCAGGGACTATGACCTTGGCCCTCGGAGACGTGTGTATGTGCGGTTTGGGGTAGAGGGTTATGGCTGGACAAAGGCGGAGTCCAGTCCTCTGAGAAGCCCTCTTATTGCCAACCCTAAGCAACTTCCAACTGCTTACGTAATATCTTTTGGTGCCAAAGTGTCTAGGTTCAGGTACGGAATGATGACAGCTGAGGAAGGTGTAGCCACCAGCAGGACATGAATGCTTCCCAGGAATGCTGAGTCAAACATACCCAAATGCCACAGCCGAGATACAGACCAGAGGCTGTCTGTCACTCAAGGGGCTCACAGGACAGCATGAGGGTAGAGGGGTAGCTTCTGAGGTTCCTTCCTGGTAATGTCAGCCCAAAATGCTATACGGCTCTCCTTCCTGGGTCCTTGGTAGAGCCCAGATGACAAACTGTCCCTTTTGAAGCAAAGCCTGCCTGGGGCAAAACTCACCTTCCTGGATAGTAGGGGGTCCCAGGTGGCCATGAGGTCAGCCTGGACTCACTCACTGAGAACTGCACCTAGGCCCTGGCAGAGGTGCTGAGGAGCCAGTTGGCTCAGCTTGTCACTAACACTGGAGCCAGAGCCAAAGATGTGTGGCCTGATGTCTGTGGCACAGGTGATGCAGTGTCCCATTGCATGCTGGGGGAGGACAGTGCCCACCGTACACCGGGGTACTTACCAGGCTGACGGAACAGCCCGTCTATACTGAGATCCCAGAGGAGACCAAATGCTCTCGAAGATGTTTCTGGAGGCCATGTTAACAACTAGAAACAAAAAGAAAAGACATTTATTTATTTATTTATTTATTTATTTATTTATTTATTCATTCATTCATTCATTCATTCAGTTAGATTTTTTTTTTTCAAAACAGGGTTTTTCTGCATAGTTTTGACTATTCTAGAACTCACTCTGTAGATGGCGGTGGCCTTGAACTCACAGAGACCCACCTGCTCTAAAACAATTTTTTTTTTAAAGATTTATTTATTTATTATATATAAGTACACTGTAGCTGTCTTCAGATACACCAGAAGAGGGCATCAGATCTCTTTACAGATGGTTGTGAGCCACCATGTGGTTGCTGGGAATTGAACTCATGACCTCTGGAAAAGCAGTCGGGTGCTCTTAACCGCTGAGCCATCTCTCCAGCCCTAAAACAATTTTTATTACAAGTAATGGTAGCAAAACTTCATACTCAACTACAATGACTCACATGGTCTCCTGGCTCCAAAACATGTCCCCAGCCCACTCTCCACCCCTACCACACACAATGAGGACACTGCTGACAATGAATCATTTGCTCAGCTTCTGGCTTGATAAGTCAAGAGTGCCAAGGCCTGGAGGTTCACTTGGTGTGTGCAGCATATTTTCAAGAGGCCCTGGAGCAAGGAAGATGCAAGTTCAGGGCCACCAAGTCCCAGTGACAATAGGACCAGTGGAGTGTCAACCAAGCAGAGGTGGTCAACCAAGATTCGATGGAGATTCGATGGTCACTCCTCATTTAGAATGGACCCAAGTGGGCTAGACAACCTGTGACCTGCCCAATCTAGCTGCTTTCCTTGGACCAGGTTAGCTAGTCTCCCATTCAGAAGTCCAGTTGGGCCATGCTCTTGCCTTGAGTGCTCACCCTCCCCATCCCTGGCTCTCTGCCCCCAGCTGAGGCCTAGCCATGTCTGACTTCCAGTGAGGATCCCCTGCAGTGGCTTTAGGAGACCCCAGTGCTGTCTGTTAGGAGTCTGACAGAACAGCAGTACTGTGTCCCTGCTGCTGCTGTCCCTCCCTTGCCCAGGTCCTGAGCAGAGCTAGGGATCTGGGGGAGGAGACAGGTTTAAGGACAGACAGACTGTAGGGCTTTTTCATTTAACCCACACTGGACTGTTGGCTCCACCACATACAGCTGATGTCTGCGACTTGGTCGAAGCAATGCAGAAGTCAAAGCGGCAGAGTCTGAGCTTACACCTGGGGCTAGGCCTAAACTCTGCTCCCCTGTCAACCCCTCTGGTCCAAAGGATACCGCACAGGAGCTAGGGGAGGCCTCTCCATCCAGTCCATGGCCTGGATTTCAGAATCTAGTGGAGTCTAAGCCACAAAAGGGAGGGCACTTCTCGCCTGTCAGGGTCACACAAGGATCCTCTGTGGGCGATGTGTGAGAGGGGTTCTTTGTGCCTCCCAATGGCCAATTGTACATTTTGTCATAGTCTGTGGAAGGAGCAGAGAGAGACCGCACTGGGGGTGCAGAATAATAGCTCGACTGTTCTTGGCTCCTACTCACCCTGCAGGCCCAATCTCCCCACCCTAGGAACTGAGGGAGGTACTGAGGGGACGGCTATGCACAAGGGTTCCGGGGCCCAGTATCCTTCCCCTCTAGGACAAGAGAACCACAAGGATCCTGAGGGTGCAGAGTGAATTCTCCCTGGAAGGCCAAGCTTGAGAAGTGCCCAGCATGCTAGGCTAGCCCTGACTGACAGCCGGGCTCCAGGCCTCAGCTGGAAGCTCTGGGACAGGCCTAAGCAGGGGCCAAGGCGATACAGGACAGTTGGATAGCAGCATTAGGTCCTGGACTGTCTGCTAGCCTCTCACCTACATTTATATTCTCAGGCAGAAGGTGTGTTGCCTCGAGGCAAAACTTTCCTCCAGGGAGGAACCTGGGGCAGAGGGAGCAGCTGTTCTTCAATTTTCCAGACCACCTACAACTTCATAGAGAGCAGCAAAGCCCTAAGCTCCAGAGAGTGGACAGCAGTGAACTCATGAGCCCCAACCTCCCCTGCTGCAGAGGAGCCCCCCTCCAGCTGCACCTCATGACTGGGACAGCCAGAAAGGAGTGGTGTTCACGACAGACTCTGGTTGAAAAGAATGCACCCAGTCATTCAGCTCTAAGCTTATTAGGAACACCAGGCACCCCAGGAAAGCCACACCTCTTACTCAGTGGCATAGGAATACCCTAGAGGCACACAGGCTGGGGATGCTGAACAGACACTTGCAGGCAGTCTTCATTTCTGGGTTCAGACCCCTGAACCTCCCTGACTTTGGCACATTAGCATCATGGTGGAGATCAATCCCTGCCAGTCCTCCTCCATCCTCTGTAGCAGAAGCACCCAAGACCAGAAGAGACTGAGGACCCAGCCACCCCTTGTGCTGCCTAGGCTATGGGGCTGCCTCATTCCCGCCACCTAGTGGCAGTCCCGTGCTTCTCACCTGGAACAGCCACCGCAGCAGAGGCCGAGGGCAATCAGCAGCATGCAGGTAGAGGTTGCTCAGGAAGCCATTGTGCAGAAAGGAGAGCTGCTCGGGCAGTGAGGACCTGTGGGGTCAGGCAATTAGGTTAGGGTAGCCTCCCTCAGCAGGGGCTCTCTGGCCAGCTAGTCTCAATAGCCTTGCTGCAGCTACACCTTGCTTTGAGAGGAAGAAGCCATGAAGCACACAGAGACACATAGGACAAAGGTACTTTTAGAATTCTTGGTATGAAGTATCATGGGAAAGAGAAAACTAGTCGTGACATCCTCAGAATGGCTTGTTGTCTCCAAAGCTGCTTACACACCACTGCATGATGCTTTAAACCTACAACTGACTAGTATTTTTGTCCTTGTTACATGACAAAGGAGAAACCAGGTAAGAGATCCTTGGGGTCAGGCACCTGTGCCTGAGGCTTCTTCTGGGGCTCCAGCTGCAAGGGGTGGACAGGATTACCCATGGGCACCTGCATCTTTGGGTCCAGTTACACAGCGTTTCTGCCTCATCTTGTGTTTTTCTGACACAGAGGGGACACCTGAGAAGATGGGAAAATAACAGAAAGAGGCCCAGAGCTGGGGACATCTTGGAAGGAGATACCCAGGAAGGGTTCAATGAAAGCTCCCACACTGTTCGGGCTGCACCCATCCCAGGAGTGCATGCGCATGCTCAGGCCAGTCACATGGCTTTAAACAAAACCTGCATGTGTAGTTCTGTATCCTGTCAGAACAGTCCTGGCAGGGACATGAACTCTGGCAGTCACCCTGCCCTGCAGGACCCCGGTCGTGAGGAGTTAGCTATATGGGGCAGTGTGTGTAGCTGCAGGGCTTTGGAAGGCTACACTAGACTCTGTCTGAATTTCCGATTCCTTGAAACTGGGTGTAAGGTAGGGTGCTCTACCCTTTCTCTCTAGAGAATAGCCTAAAGATGGCCAACGTGGACTCCAGGAAATGAACCCATGAAGTGAATACTCAGATAATACCCTATGTCCCAATCCTCTTTGGCCAGCCCTCTGCCCTACCCCGTTTTGAAAAGGACATCACACTGCCATCTGCCAGGAACAGAACACTCCAAAACCAAGGCTTTTCCTGAGCCAAGCTGCTGTCTCTCTGAGCCTGTCCAGGCCATTCACAAATTATATATATTTTTAAAAGTCATTTAAATTTGCAAGAGAAAGAAGCATTGTGTCTGTGCTGACGATGGGATGACTACTGCGGAAACAGACTTCCCTGTGTGTGTACAGGTCCCACCCATTCTGTTCCAGGTGCCTGTCACGGAGACGCTTTCTTGGCACAGGGGAAGGAACGACACCCCCTAGCAAAGGAAAGCCTGAGCGCTTACACACTGACAAGACTTGCTAGAGACATGTGTTGAGGCCACTGGAAATCGGGGGGTTGGTGGAAGATCTGGGAGATACTAGCTCTGGCATTCTGCTGGGGTGGGGCAACCTGCCAGTTGCTCGGTGGGGGGACCAACTGTACAGGCCCCTGCTGGCCTGGAGCAACACATTTTCAATTGCTGCTCTGAGGGAGTGTCACTGTGTCTCCTGCTCCTCTGGCTTCCCAGTGCACTTCCTGCCGAGGAAATGAGAGCTGCCTGCAGGTTCATCATTGTCGAGGTTGATTTTATCCTTAAGGGAAGGAGCCAGGGAGCCAGAGGCCTTGCCCCACAGTGCTTTGCAGCTAATGGCTTCCTAGGTGTTCTAGGTCTCTTGCTAAATGAGCTGCAAGAAGCAAGATGTGACTGGGGAATGAGCAAGTGAGGGTCTCTGGATAGGAGGGGCCTGCTGATCATAATGACAGGGGTTCGACCCTGAAGAGCAAGGACAGACCCTATAACACTCCTGGGCATGGAGGCCTGGAACAGAAAGGAAGGAGGCTATGCCACGAATCCTCAAAACCTTGGGTGGCACAGTCACTTGTCAGGTGTATAGATGTGGAGACGTCCGATCTCCACAGCTGGAGCACTGATTCTGAGCCGCAGACAGCGCGACTGGTAAAGGTGCTGCTGCTAGGTCTGATAACTCAGTCTGACCCTGGGACCAATACGGGAGGGGGAGAACTGACTCTGGAAACTTTGGTCTCCACTGGCTTGATGTGGTATACACACACACACACACACACACACACACACACACACTCAGACACACACTCAGACACACACACACACACACACGCACACATGCGCGCGCGCGCGCAAATTAATAAAAAATTAGACAACATTAACAAAAACCCCAAATAAGAACACTTGATGCTGGGTCCAAGTTCACGCCTTTGCCAATGCTGAGTTCAAAAATTAGCTTGAGAATGTCAGAGGCTCTGGAGAAGGAAGGGACAGCAGATGCTACACAGATCAGACTGAGCAAGACACACTCAGTCCAGCTGTCATTCCCAGGATGCCAGTGAAGAAAGGATCAGTTGGAAGGCCCTCAGCTATGACTGGAAATGAGAGGGACAGGGCACAGGCTAATCCCCAGTTATCGCAGCTATGACAGAGGGCAGATATATTCCCTCCTCAATGTTTGCTGCAACAGGAGGGAGGCAGAAACTCAGCAGAGAGAGAGAGAGAGAAAGAGAGAGAGAGAGAGAGAGCAGCAGATATCAAATGGGGGACCATTCACATGGTGGGCTTCTGAACAAAGCTGCAGTGTCCTTGGAGTGTCTGACCCTGATATTGTCTAAGGGAGGAGCCTTACAGCTTCTGCCTGCAAGTCCACTGTATGGGCAGCAGTCCCATTGGGAAGAATCTCTAAATGGTGTGCGAATCCCAGGGACAGCAGAAGGATAAACACCAAGGGGAACTATTTATACAGTATGACTTTCTGGGGCCTTGCCAATTTTTCAGATGCAAAGTTTCAATAAAATGCCCAAACAGAAGAGAATGAATAATGGTAGGCATGTCTGCCTGCGCTCCACTTTTCTTCTCCTTTGTTTAAAGAGTGCGAATACCACCCCATCAGAAGCCCAGGTCTGCAAGCAAGGTGGTTCAGCTTTGTTGCTTCCCCCTTTTTTGGGGGCGGGGGGCATGTGCCATGGGCAGGACGGTCTACATTCCATAGCTGGCTTCAATGTGACAACCCTCTTCCAGGAACAGTACATACAGCAAAACAGGAGCCTGGGCTGTGGGGGTGTCAGGATAATACAGGTGCTACATGGGGTGAAGTTCAGATTCACCATCTCCTGCTTCCTCCCAATCCTCTAATAGTCACAAAGGAATAGCCCAGTCTGCACGTGGGCTGCCTGACAGCTCGTCTGCCCTCACAGCAGGACAGACAGATGGACAGACACACACATGCACACACACACACACACACACACACACACACACACATGCCCTACATCCTTGTGAACTCCTCAGGGGCTGGGGAGGCAGCCTCAACCTTTCTGGGACCTGTGCCCTGGCACAGCATGTGGTCCCTCACCTAGTCTGATGCCCTCCAGAGACTCCTCTATTTGGGAAGATCGAAATTCCTTTCAACTGCTGCCAATGAAGGGGAAACAAGCTTTGCCTTCTTGGACCCTGGGAGCTGATGCCTGTGGTCCCATGAAGCTGATCCCAGGTCATCTGTCAGTCATCTGGGTGACAGATCGGGAGGCTGGTTGGGGGCTGCTCCCTTTAAGTGGTGGGACCTAAGGCTGCATTCCTGTACAAGGCTGGCCAGAGCTGGAGGCAGAGCCCAGCTGCCCTTTGTCTTGCCCTGCTACTCCAGAAGGATGGCTTGCCTGGTCTTTGAGGACACTTCCACTTTCCTCAGAGGGAAAAATTTCCTCCCTTCCTGGAAAGGTACAGAGGTAACTCTTTTTAAGAGGTATTTAAAAACAAAACAAAACAAAAAAGCACTCGTTGGGCAGTGGTGGTATTACACTTTTAATCCCAGCATTCAGGAGGCAGAGGCAGGCAGATTGCTGAGTTTGAGGCCACCCTGGGCTACAGAGCAAGTTCCAGGACAGCCAGGCTACTCAGAGAAACCCTGTCTCAGAAACAATACTGTAAAAAAAACAAAACAAAACAAAAACAAAAAACAAGCCCCTCTCCCCAGCAGGTTTCCCCTTCTCCAAGGGCTACTGTGATACCTGCTAACTGTACAAAAAAGTTTAAAAATACAGGAAAGCAACTTGAAAAACTACTTGTCAGTTCACAAAGCATTAATTTTAAATTATGTGTGTATGTGTGTGCGTGCAAGTGCATGTACGTACATGTGCATGTGTGATGTATCAGTACAGGTACATGTATACCCTAGTTCACATTTAGAGGTCAGAGATCAACTTTTGGAAATTAGTCTTCTTCACTGTGGGTTCTAGGGATCAAACTTGGGTCACCAGATTTAGCAGCAAGTCTCTTTACCTGGCCACTTTACCTGGTCTCTTTCCAGGGGCCCACGATCGACTGTATGGAAAGGCCTCATGATCTCTTACCTTCCTCTAAGGCAGCAGTTCTCAACCTGTGGGTTCTGACCCCAGAAGCTCACATTTCAGATATTTACATTATTATTGAGCACAGTAGCAAAATTACAGTTATGAAGTGGCAATGAAATAATTTCACGGTTGGGGTCACAACATGAGGAAGGTTGAGAACCGTTGCTCTAAGGTCATGTTTCTGACCAATACCGTAGAGTCATGATTGAATGGCTATTGTTCCCACTCTTCTATCTAGTCTAGAAGACTTGGGTATAATAAGGAAATGCAAGGCGATCTAAGGAAGTGGCCCTTACTCAGTGCCTCGCCCCCTTTACATACACACTGTGACACGGATATGTCACAAGGGCACTTCTCCAGAAAGCAAAGTATGATTCAACACCACTGACCTGGGCACCACTGCAACTGCTCATTAGTATATCTGAGGGAGGAGGGTCCGAATTCTTCCTCTAGGGAAGCTGGGCAGACACCTAGCTCCCTTGGGCAGGGCAGCTTGGATCCTAGGTCATTGCTCCACAGGCCATCTCATCTGTCAAATATTTCCTGCCTCCAGCCAGCCTGTTAGAGGCAGAAATCTGCTGGTGGTACCAACACCCCCATATATCCCACTCCCTTCACTCCCCAGCCCTCACACACACACACATGCACACACACACACACAGACATACACACACATATGCACACACACACATATGCACACACAGACACACACACAGACACACACACACAGACACACAGACACAGATGCAGACACAGACACAGACACACACACACACACACACACACACGCACGCACGCACGCACCTGGGTGCTAAGGCAGTCTTTTTCTCCTGACACCCAGCCTTGCCTGCCCACGCCCAGTCAGCCACTGTCCTTGCTCCTTGGCCTGCCCCGTCCTTCCTTCCTTCTGCCTTTCATCACTTCCTTATTTGGCCCCTTTTTACTGGGGTAAGGTGATCCTTTATCAGAGGTCACATGCACACCTCATAATCATGTTGCAGGTAGGGACACCTTCTAGACTTTTAGGCATTGGTGCATTATTTACAACAGAGAAAAGTTGAAAGAAATGTAATTTCCAAAAGACTAAGAAGGTGGGTGCCAGGACATTAGAGCAATGTGGATGGAATTGTTATGGTGGCATCACATGATCAAACTGCAATTCTCTGGGTCATGGTTCTGACACCAATCAGAATGATCTATAAGCGTATAGGCCAGCAAGATGGCTGAGATGGAAACAGTATTTGCTGCCACGCCTCATGACCTGAGTTCAATTCCCAAGACCCATGTGGAAGGCAAGATCCAACTCCCAGAAGCTGTCCCCTGACCTCTACACACACACATAAGACATCCAGGATAGAAGAGAAGCCTTTAGAGGAGGCTGGAGAAGCCTCAGTGGTTAGAGCCCTTGTTGCTCTCGCAGAGAACCTCGGTTAGATTTCCAGCACACACACGGTGGCTCACAACCATTCCTAACTCTAGTTCTAGGGGACCCAGTGTTCTCTTCTGACTCTTCAGGGCACCAGGCATGTGCAGGCAAAACACTCATATATATGTATGTGTAGAGGTATATATAAAATAGATATATATAAAATGAATAAATGTAAATTTTTTGAAACTTTAAAAGAAACATCCAAACTGACATGGCTCATGCTGTGGTTGAATGGAAGGGTGGTGGTGGCCTTTTCTCTACTCGTTTGGCCTCCACCAAAGTCACCAGCCTGTAGGTGTACCAGGCAGAGAGCAACAGCTCTGGATTCTCCTTATCTTTGTTATATTCTTGAAGATGAGCTCACAACTGCCAAGTGTTGGGGCATGCTTGTGGTAAATGGTTTAGAAATCCCCTTACAGAGCAATCTGTCAGTGGTTACAAGGTAATGAGCATGAATTTACTCCCCAGCGAGGAGGAGCCAGGCAGCTGCCCTTTTGTTATCACGCTTGCTTCTGGCTGGGAAGGCTTTCTGAACGATGGCACAGAGAGTGAAGACACGCCCGGCAAATGCACTCCTCCTTCTCTGTCTGTGGGGGATCTGACCCTTTGACCCTCAAGAGATGGTCAAAACGGTGTCTGGTACTGATTCCTACACAGTTTACCTGTGTGTGGTGTGTACGGTACAATGCTTGAGAGCTGCACACATGGAGTAGTGTGCACTCAACCACTGTCCCGTCTCTCCTGCTCTACTGTCCCAGCAACCCCAGCTTATGAGTCTTCTTTCTGCTTTTCACTTGGAGGAAGGAATCATCATGTCGTCTCTTTGGCCCGTGTGAAGCCCCAGCAACACTCTACTTGTGCTCTGCGGCGGTCACCAAGTACAGCAGAGGTTCCTTAATGAAAGCCCTCCCACACTGGATGGATCAATCTGATAATGGAGCCAGCTACTAGTTGATTAGAGCATGCTCAGTGGCAATACAACAAAGGCAGGGTTCATGCATATGCCAGGTTGATGGAATGGGATGGCACAAATTTCAACACTCATAATAGTAAATAAGGTAAAAACCCATAAATTATTTCTGGATTTGTCCATGTAATATGCCTAGACCATAGCTGGCCCCAGGTAACTGAAATGACATGCGCTATAACTATGGTAAGGGCCCTGCTGTAGGGAGGAGTGACCGTCACCGTCTCTGACACCCCAGAGCTTGGCCCTGTGCTATGAAACAAGCTCATCAGGCCATGCATGGTGAGTCTGGCTCAGAATGCTCTCTGAAACTGTGGTGGGGGGAGGGAAGGCAGTATGGACATGTAACGTGCGGCCTCATGTTTACTATAATGTAGGCTTTAACAGAGTCTTTGCTTCTAGGGGCTGAAGAGAGGGCTCAGAGGTTAAGAGCATATGCTTCTGAGGGAAGAACAGGTTTATTCCACCTTCTGCTCCTTCAGAGGACACAAAGTTGCTTCCCAGTATCTACAGCTGATGGGCCCTGGGCACCTAATACTCTCTTCTGGCTTTCTGAGGCACTGCCCACACATATAGCATACATTTACACACACACACACACACACACACACACACACACACACACACAAGTTTAAATCTTTCAATTAAAATGAGTTTGTGTATCTAAATTAGTAAATTTTCTACAAGACACACATAACCATGTTACTGTGGCAGATAATCTTGGTTGTCAACTTGATACACCGACAAAAAGGGACACTCAGCTAAAGAACTGTCACCTTCAGATTGGCTGTGGGCACGCCTATGGGACATTTTCTTGATTACTAATTGACATAAGAGGGCCCAGGCCACCGTGGGCAGCATCATTCCTAAGCATGTAAACCTGGTGTCTCTCTAGGAAGGGTGCCTGAGCATGAATGAGCCTGGGAGCAACCAGTAAGCAGCGTCCTCTGCTGTCCTGCCTCCAGGTTCCTGCCTCCAGGTTCCTGCCTCCAGGTTCCTGCTTCAGCTTCTGCCCTGACATCCCTTCATGATGGCCAATCTGTTTTACTACAGTTGCAGGGGGGCAGAAAGTAACAAATACCACCACCAGTTTTCATAAAAGGTTACATATCCATGTTGTTCAGATCAATGCTTTGCATTTTCTTATCTGAGGTGGCTCCTGTCCCTAGAACAGAACTGTTCCTCTGTGTTCCCTATGTCTCAGTCAGTTTCTCATGCTGTGATAAAATGCTATAACCATCAACAACTTGAAGAGGAAAAGGTTTATTTCATCTTATATTTCCAGGTAACAGCCCACCACTGAGGGAAGTCAGGGCACGAACTTAAGCAAAGCAGGACCCTGGAGGCAGAAGCTGATGCAGAGGCCATGGAAGAGTGGTGCTTACTGGCTTGCTCCCTATGGCTTGCTCAGCCTGCTGTTTTATAGCCCTGAGGATCATCCACCTAGGGGTGGTACCACCCACAGTAGGCAGGGCCCTCCCACATCAATCATCAATCAATTAAGTGCACCATAGACTTGACCACAGGCCAATCTAATGGAAGTATTTTCTTAATTGAAGTTCCCTCTTCCAAAATGACTCTATCTTGTACCAAGCTGATATAAAATAGCAAGCACAGTATGCTTACCTGAGGAAGAGCTCTTCCAATTGGCTGTGTGGCCTTAGACTAGAGGAGTCCAGGAAGCAAGGCAAAGGGTGACGCCTAGGCAAGAATACAGTTTCACCTGGGTGCACTGGTGGAATGACCTGCAGGGACACGGAGAACTTCTCCACCAGCATCCTGGCAAGGCAAGGGGTACAGCAGGGTTAGAGATGTGCCTAGCTCTGTAGCAGCCTATACAGTGCTAAGAGGGGAACAGTGGCTGTGTAGCCAGGGCCAGAGTGATGTCTGGGAAGGGGTGAGGAGGTACCACCTGACAGGGCACCATCAGTGTAGGTCTCCATGCTAGTTGGGCCAGTGACCCTCGAGCTCCAGCACTTATAAGGACAACTGCCCAAGAAACCTACTGAAATGCAGACCCGGACCTGTCAGCCAGTTAGGAGAGTTGCCCTGCACACACAGACAGGAGTGGAGCACCAAAGTGAAGAAGGGACTCTGCAGTTCTGTTGAATCGAGAGGGAAGGAAGACCCAACTGAGTCTCCACACAGCTGACCAACACCGACAGCCAGTTACAGTGCACTGATGGGCGGGATGCCGAGCTGAAGACTAGGGTGTGAGGGTGTGCAAGTGTGCGCACGCATGTCATCTCCTAATAGATTCCAAGATGGATCCTGAATGGACGCCTGCCACTGCAGCCAGTACTATAGTATATAGTCATCTATGACAGAATGCATTTTTCACAACCGAATTCTTGTCACACACCATGGCTGTAACTTACACAGTTTGAAGTGTGACAGGGAGACACGCCAATTTCTCCTCCTTCCCCACAGCTTTGCAGGTGGAAGATCTGTTCTGCAGACTTTAGCAAACAGCAGCAGACCATTTCCCTTCTTAAATGCTCACCTGTTTTCTTAAAGGAAGCGCTTTACAGCATTTGCTGCACATCTGTGTCTCCTGCACCACTACTCAGTGCTTTGGGGCTGCATTAAGTATAGCAGGCGTGACCTGAACACATGCATTGATTGATCCTGTGGCTGCTCTCTGTCAGGCCAGGCGAATAATGGGTGGGCATCACAGTCAGTGTGGACCCAAAGGGAAAGGGGTAATTAGTGTCCTGGGCAAGATGGAGGAGACCACAAACTTTACTCACACTACTTATGCACTGTGTGTTTGGGAATTCCATTTAATATTTTCAGATGGCAGTTGACTATGGTTACCAAAAGAACCACAAGGGAAACCAGATAAGGAGTGACTTCTCTACACACATGCAGAGATAACATACCTGGACACAAAAGCTCCCCCAACCCGTTACCGATATTCCCAGCTACCGCCCTTCTGAACAGACTTAGGTAGGGAGCAGAGGAAAACACATTTTCTCCTTGCTTTAAAAAGCCACCTTCCTTCGGTCCCCAGCTCCGAAAAAAAGAAAAAAAAAAGCCACCTTCTATTTGGTATTTTAGCAATATGAAAGCCAACTGACAATGGTGACAGAAACATGTTCATTCCCTTCTCTACCTGGAAGGGAGCCCACAGGTTCCCAACCAGATATGCTGTCTGAGGAGGCATCACAACTCAGGAACTGGGACATGAGCAGTTGGCCGTGGCCTTGGGGTCACATTCCTGCCACTTGACAGCCAGCCTGGTAAACCTGAATCACTCTCTGGCCAGGTGACCCAAGGTAAGACTCTGAGGGCTGTCCTGGGGACAAATGGCACTATGTGTGGGAAGGATGGTAGAACCCAGAAGGTTCAGGCTCTGTGGGTTCACAAGGAGTTTGATGGCTACCATATACATGGTAAGATAACCTAATTTGGTCCTGTCCTTGCTATTAGAATGTTAATAGCTTCTTTTGTTACTTTTGTAGCTAGAAAAATGTGAAAATTATTAAGAAATCAATAATAAGTTGGTTCATCTGTAAAGTGGGTCCTAGCCCTTTTCCCTAAGGCATCACTCAAAGGGACTTTTGTAATGTTAACTGTAATGTATGTGTATCATTAGAGATTCCAAGACACTGTCACACGTCTAATTAGGGATTTCCTGTGTAGCCTAGAGCAGAGAATAAAGGGCCATGTTGTGGTTTAAATATCTCTTTCCCTTCCCCTGCCCTTCCCCAACTCAGCGCACACATAAAGTCTTTTAAGTTTAAGAAAGAGATAATTTAGGATGTCATCCTGTCAAGATTTGAGCCAATTCTTAGTGTATGAGCACACACTCAGATCAGGGTCCTTTTCTAACACAGACAGTTGTGGCAATCACATGACGTCTTGTCTGGCAGATGGTGCCTAGCCCCCACCCATATTGCCTTGCTGGCCCTCACCACTTCCTCTGGTCCCATTCAGAGATGGAACAGGTTGGTACTTTTCTACACCAGTGAGTCATTTTTAATTTTAAAGTGTAAGATTGAACCATCACACCACAATGATCCTACATCAAACCACCACCTCAAAGTGGCTGTTGTCTGAGAGCCTTTCTCAGAGTGCCACTGGAGAGTGTCATGTGCCCAGAAAATGAGCCATGCTTTCAAAGCACAAACACCTTCTGCTGGCAGCAGCTGCACGCACAGCTCCCTTTTGTGTGGAGTTTTCTGACCTTTAAGTTATGACTTCCACAATCCTGTGTGCACTCAGTAGAAAGGTCAAAGACAACAAAATTATTCTTACTACCAAGTTTTTAAAAACTTTTTTTTAATTTTGGGCCAGGAAGACGGCTCACATGGTGGAAGAGAGAGCCAACTCCTCCAAACGTCTTATGACCTCACTTATGAGCTGTGGCCATGCACACCCCACTCCAAATAATTAGATGTAATACAGATGTTTAAAATTAAATGTTGGGGTTGGGGATTTAGCTCAGTGGTAGAGCGCTTGCCTAGCAAGCGCAAGGCCCTGGGTTCGGTCCCCAGCTCCGGAAAAAAAAAAAAAAGAAAAAAATAAAATTAAATGTTGGGTGGGTGTTGGGTGGGAGTGGGTTGGTGGGTGGGGGAGCACCCTCATGAAGACAGTGGAGAGGTGACCAGTGGGGGGTTATGGAGAGGAAACCAGGAAGGGGGATAACATTTAAAATGTAAATAAAATCACCAAATTAAAAAAAGAAAAAATATATCTCATATTATTACCTCTAAATTTTTTTTTAAATGTCTCTGTTTGTACTTTGTATGACGTATGTGCCCGTGTGTTCATCTGGGGAGTCAGAGGACAACCTTGAATGTTGGTTCTTACTGGCTACCTTGTTTGAGACAATGTCTGTTTATCTGACTTTTTTGTTTGTTCTGCTTTTGTTTGGTTTTGTTTTTTGTTTTGAGACACAGCCTCACTCCAAAGCAAGGCTGGCCTGGAACTCAATACATAGACCAGGTTGGCCTGGGGCTCTAGAGACCCGCAGGCCTGTGTCATTCTCGGGCTATGCACTACACCTATTTTTGTTTGGTTTTTCCTCTTCCCTCCTTTCTGTGTCCCTAGGACTATGCACCCTAGGACAGCTGGCCAGCCAGTTTCTAGGATGTCTCCTGACTCTGCCTTCCATCTTGTGTTAGATTCCTAGAATCTCAGAAGAAATGAATGCTGTGCTTCTGGGGCTATGAACTCGCTTTGTCCATGGAGCTGCTATCATTTCAGCTCACTTCAGAGACTTTACCAAAGTTTTAAGAGGCCTTAACTAAAGGCTACATATCCCATGTTATGATCCCTGAAGTCAAGTCCACAGCCTGGAACCATTCCCAGTGACGCAGTCACAACATTCCCAACACACTGATTCAGCTCAGTTTCCGGCTACCACACTTCCCTACAGAGGTTCCTGGACACCAGGCAGACCCAGCACCTGCCCTATGGGGATCTGGCCAAAGCCTGACGACCTCTTAGCAACCCTGAGTCCCTAGGAAGCCTGCAAAAGGAGCTGGCTGTGCCCATCTGGTGGCTGTTCCTGTCAAGACATGTTCTGAGACTTTCACAGCGAAGAGGAAACAGAGGAAAAACCAGAATAAACACACGGCTTCACCTGCTTGTGATCACTGCTGCTCCCTTTAATCCAAAGGGCAGCAGCTGCTGTCGGGTGGCACTGGTTCTTTGGGGGGCATTAGTCCAGCTCACATCAGCTGGAATCACGCCCTGTGCACTGAGGGCTTCATACATGTCCAGTGGATTATCTCTTGACACTAAAAGACCAAAAAGCCTTACCCTCTGACCTCTACCACGGAGCCATTTTCTGAACAAGAATCCTACGTTGTTGCAGGATATTTGATCGCACTACGAACCCTGACATTGTGAGCTGGAAAAATCTGTTTCTTGTTGAGAGGTGTCTCAGCCCTAGCACACATCTCTAATCCAAGAGCTTTCTGTAAACAAGAGCTAAATAAAGTCAACGATAGGTCAAGAGGCAGAGCAAGCAACCAGTTGACAGGGCGGGAACATAAGGAAACCCAGGAAAGAGAGGAGGGACTTTGTGTTGAAGGGCACTTAAGGCAGCGTGGAGAAGGAAAAGGAGCCCTTTCCTCTGGGACTTCGGTGGAGTAGGAAGGTCAGCTGGGCACTTTTCTCTGACTCTCTCAGCTGGCAGGCTTTCACCGTAGGCTCTGGCTCCTGAGTCTTTATTGGTAAAATCCAATGTTTAAAATCTTGTTAAAACCAACTCTATGTAGAGTTATAAAGCTGACTGGACATGTGTAGACCCTCAGTCCTTCACTTTTCTCTCCAGCCATCTCTCCCCACACCTGCATCCTTATCCCCAAGCTCTGGCCTAAGAGTGGCAGAGTCACATTTCTTTCTTTCTTTCTTTTCCTTTTTTCTTTTTCTTTTCTTTTTTTTTTTTTTGAGTCAGGATCTCATGTAACCCAGGCTGACCCTGAACTCATTTTGTAGCAAAGGATAACCCTGAGCTCCCAACCCTCCTTTCTCTACCTCCCAAGTACCAGGGTTATAATTATACCCTGCCTTGCCCTGTTTGGGGAGGTAGTTATGTTAAAGACTTGGGACTCTCTTCTTAGTTTGACTGTCTGGTGAATAAACTCTTCTGCAATTTTTTTTCCTTTGGTGATTGGCACACTGAATGGGGAAAAGACTACCCATTTATAACAAAGCCTGATACCAGTCAGGAGGCAGGGTCCCCTAAACTAAAGCCTGCCAGCTAGTCCCTGCCCAGGGTCCATTTCCACACCCGGGTATTCCTGTTGCATCGTCAGACTTTGTCACTGAACTCTTGCCTACAGGGGACCTATGTTTAGGAAACTTTTGTGAAACTGTAACTCCAGAGCCTACTCCCTATGCCAGAGACCGGCTGGCTCCAGGCCTAAAGCATTTACTGTCTATTTAAACTACAAAAACCAACCAACCAAAAAACCAAAAACCAACCAACCAACCAAACAAACAAACAAAAACCCAAAACCTTTGTCTAGGAATAATCTGTGAAAAAGGCAAATGGCCAACCACAAAGACCCTAAAATCATCTCTGGATAACTTAAAATAGTGTGATGCCTTTGGGCATTCTTAAGGCAGGGTCCCAAGGATGTCAGCATGTTGTCCCTGAGCAAACCCTGAGCATGGTCAAAGCTACAGTCATTATGCCTGGGTTGAGGCTAATCTGTGCACTCAAACTCACAAAAAAGCCACACCTGGACATCACACAAGTAAGGCTACCTGAGGCCACCTTCTTATTACTCCCCTCCAGCTTCTCCTGTCACCTGCATTCTATTATGTCCCCCAGCCTCTCCAACCACAACAAAAGACAGCCATTCTGTCTTCCAACATCAGCACATCAGCTTCCTCATTTCTTGTAGTGTCCCCATGAAGGTAAAAAGGAAACAAGTGATCAACAACCACAAGCTGACCAACTAGTCCATCAAGCCTCTGCCCTACCTGAAGTTCTGCCCTACCTTCCTCTGAAGCTCCTTCCTGACCTTCTCTCTGGCCTGTCTGCCCGCTTGCCAGACAGGTTGTTCCCACACAGCTGCTCTTGACAAGGTCACAGTTACTGCTGTGCTGCTACATGCTATTGCATTTCCTGACCCCTACTGCCCAGCTGTCCACTAGCGCTGGCTCTGGGACAGCTTCCCCAGCACGATCAGTTGCCTTTTCTGTTTCCCTGCCTCAGCTGTGGACCTCAGCTCTTGGACACTGGCTTTTCCTGCGGTAGGTACACTAGCCCCCAACACCGTCTCATCTTGTTTCAATGCTGTTTCTTTGTTTTTGAGCAGGGTCTTGCTTTGCAACCCTGGAAATACACTACATAATCCAGGCTGGCCTTGAACTTTTGGTGACTTTCCTGCCTCTGCCTCCCGAGTTCTAAGGTAACAGGTATGTCATGTCATGTCTGGATTCTTACAGGCTGTTTAACGTCACCTGCCTGTGGTGATTCCTAACCTTGCCTCAGCCATCTACCTGAACTTGAACTCTACTTCTTTTTTTTTTTTTTTTTTTTGGTTCTTTTTTTCGGAGCTGGGGACCGAACCCAGGGCCTTGCGCTTCCTAGGTAAGCGCTCTACCACTGAGCTAAATCCCCAGCCCCTTGAACTCTACTTCTAAGCCCGCCTCTGCTCTGGATCTCTCTCCCTGTAATTAGAGATGCCTCCATGCTACGTGTGATGGTGCTCGCCTTGTCTTAGTATTCTATGGCTGTGGACAGGCACCATGACCAAAGCGACTCTTATAAAGGACAACATTTAATTGGGGCTGGCTTACAGGTTCAGAGGACTAGTCCATTATCATCATGGCGAGAGCATGGCAGCAGGCAGGTAGGCGGGCATGGTGCTAGAGAAGTAGCTGAGAGCTTTACATCCTGATCCTCAGGCAGCAACCGGAGAGACTGAGTCTGCCACGGGCTTTTGAAACTTCAAAGCCCACTCCCAGTGGCACACTTCCTCCAGCAAGACTACAACTCTTTTTTTTTTCTTTGTTTTTTCTTTCTTTTTTTTTTTTCCAGAGCTGGGGACTGAACCCAGGGCCTTGCTCTGCCACTGAGCTAAATCCCCAACCCCAAGACTACAACTCTTAATTCTACTCAAACATTCCACCAACTAAGGGCTCATATATATTCAAATATATGATCCTATTGGGTCAGTCTCCTTCAAACCACTAACATACCTGTAATCCCCAAAAAACTGGGAGGCAGAGGTAGATGGATGAAGTTTGAGGCCAGCCTGGGAGACCTAGTTCAAAAGATAAAAACAAAGCCTATCCCCATCTTCCAGTTGCTCAGGCCCAAGACCTTGGTGCCCCTGCTTTGCTTCTTTTTCTCCTACTCTCTAGCCCACTCCATAGCAAACTGTCACTTCTCCCTGAAACAGCCAGCACTTGCCTGCCCTTCCCACCTGCCTATGGGTCTGATCAGCATCATTTTTCCTAGATTACTTGCTGGGACTGTGCGTGATACCACGACACGAGTGTCTTGTGTTTTCTTTTTCTTTTTAAAGATTTATTTATTATATATAAGTACACTGTAGTTGTCCTCAAACACACCAGAAGAGGGCATCAGATCTTATTACAGATGGTTGTGAGCTACCATGTGGTTGCTGGGAACTAACTCAGGACTTCTGGAAGAGCAGTCAGTGCTCTTAACCACTGAGCCATCTCTATAGCGTCGTGTCTTTTTTCCATGATTTTTGGCTTGTGACTCCCTCCTTCAGGGGAACCATGGAGACTAAAAAAACTCTCCTTCCCAAAGGAGTCCCCTAAAGTCACAGGAGCTCCCTGAATCTGCAGAATCTTCCTCTGATCTACCTTACTTGACAGTCATAAGACACCCCCCATCACAAAGGACTCATGCCTTTGTGAGGAACGCCGCATGCAGATGGAGGCTAAGACCCTCCACAAGTGGGCACAGGGGGTGTTTCCTGTGCAGCCCATCATGCCTATGCAAGGAAATTTCCAGAAAGATCCAAAAGGGCAGATTTCAGAGGACTCCTGATAGTTAAGGAGGCTCCTGGGCAGCGGCATGCCCAGAGATGGGGAAGCTCTGTGCCCCTCCCCAAAACCCATGTGTCTCTTCACAGGTTTCCTATCGTCTTTTATGGAAGCAATGCTGAGTCCTGTGAGCTATCTTAGGAATGGGTTGTGTGTCTGAATCCCCAATTCATACTGAGTCAGTCGGAAGGACAAGTAAAACAACCTGGGCTTGTGACAGGTATCTGGAGTGGGGACAGGGCGCTATTATCAGGATGGAATCCCTACTGTGGGATCTGACTGTCTCCAGGTAGACAGTTACAGACTTTAGAAAATATCACCTGGTTTGATTCCTGGTAGAGAGAAATCCCCATCTTCTGTGTTATAGGGTGAATCCAGGAAAAGGAACCATTTTAATGTTTTATCAACACATGCTCTCCACCCTGTGGCTTCCTTCTGCCCCTGTCCCACCAGTCTGCCCTTGCTATAGGATGCCATTTGGGTGTGTGTCAGATCAATGGTGCCTACTCACCCGGAACAAAGGCCTCCAAGACTTACTTCTAGTTCCCTGACCTGTGTCTGGCTCTTACTGCCTTTAGATTTGCTCAACAGTCACCTTCTG
The DNA here is from genome assembly GCF_021556685.1 of Rattus norvegicus. Lineage (NCBI taxonomy): Eukaryota > Metazoa > Chordata > Mammalia > Rodentia > Muridae > Rattus > Rattus norvegicus. Next base: position 54,055,449 of record NC_141542.1, read on the forward strand.
AAAGGCCTTTCCCAGCATGCCTTGCACTTCCTTCCCATATCTTCCTCTCTCATCAGCCTTGTCTTGTTTGTTTGTCTCTCTGAGCTGAGAGCAAATGGTGCCACAGAGCTTGGTACAAGTTGAGGAACACTGATGGACAGATGAATGAGTCAGTGAACAGGCAGACAGACAGATGCCTGGTGACATACAGATAGAATGAGTCCTTCTGAGTCACCTACAGTGAATTCAGTGAATTCTAGTCCCCAACATGCAGAGTCTCTTTATCAATGAGAGCATCATGGTAAGAGAACCCAGGCTGGGGTTATAGTTTGGTGGAAGAATGTCTTCTTGGCATGCATCAAGTCCTCCAATAGAGAAAGAAAAAACTCTAAACACACCCAAAACACGTCAGAGAGCTCTGCGGGGCCTCTGAGAGGCCACCTGTCTTCCATCTGAGGACTGAGAGTCTTCGCAGAAGCTGGGCAGGCACCATGATTTCAGATTCCCAGTCTCTGGAATTCACTGTGGAGAGCAGACTTCTAAGGGCTGGATGTGGCAAAGCATGCCTTTAATCCCCACACTGGGGAGGCAGAGGCAGGCAGATCTCTAAATTCAAGGCTGACCTGGTCTACAGGGCAAGTTCCAGGACAGCCAGGGCTACACAGAAATCTTGAACAAAGAAAAAGCAGAGCAAAGCAAAACAGAGAAGCAGATTCCTGCTGCCCTCCACACCTACGTCACAGCAGCCCTGAAGGACTAAGAGTCATACTATCTCAGTCACTGTTCTGCTGCTTTCAAGTGACACCATGACCAAGGCAGCTCTTGGAGAGTAAGGCAGTTAATCAGGGACTTCCTCCCAGAGTAGTTCATTATTGTTATGGCAGGGAGCATGGCAGGCTGGGCTGCTGGAGCCAGTGCTGGAGCAGTAGCTGAGAGCTACATCCTGACCCACAGGCAGAGAGACTGGGCCCACCATCAGCTTTTGAAACCTCAAAGCCCAGGCCCAGTGACACACTTCCTCCAATTCTCTAATCCTTTTAAAGAGTCCACTTCCTTGTAACAAAGCATCAAATATATGAACCTGTGGGGGCCATCTTATTCAAACTACCACACACAGAAAACAGACTATCATAAAGATGGATTCCGTTGATGTCCCCCAGCATCTCAGACCTTGTGGTAGAGATAAATTCAGCCCTTCCTCAAACCATAGCCCAATGAAATCAGAGCCAGCAAAGCTGAGGACAGCACTGATGGCCATCTTCCTTCCCCTAGTCAGGGGAGATGAACAATTTCCTGTGGCCATAATCTCCTTCTAGGCAGTTTTCAGTTACGACTGTGGTTTTTGTGTGCCTATTCCCCATGAAACAGAGCCCTGTGAACTTGGCTGATAACTGGGCTGTTTTATCATCTGTCTCCTAGAAGGCCACTGGCCCTCTGAAGGCCAGCAGCAGGTGACTCTGTTATCTGTGACTCTGGCTATAAGAAGAGGAGGTGACACACATTCCAGGTGAAACTCCCATCCCTACAGGGCTTGGCTCCTACCTGTGCTCAGGTGTGAGCACTGCTTCTCTGTCGTCGTCATCACGAGTAGAGGACTCTAGCCTGGGATGTTCCTGCTGCAGCAGCTGCTCCCATTCCTGCTCCAGGGCCTGCTCCCTTTGGGGGAAAGGAGAGTCTGAGCCAGTCACTGTCACTGCTACCTGAGGCCCACCTGTCCCCAGGCTGCAGGACACCCCCACCCCAGAACACAGCATGGCTAGGGAGTGAAGACCACATGCTGAAGCAGGCTCTGAGACTTCTCTGCAGGACAGAGCTCTGCTTTGTCTCCAGTGGCAATGGGGAAAGTAGAAAGTGTCTGCCACACAGTGTCCAGTGTGTCTATTTGTGGATCTTGTTTTGACATCCCCCCATTCTCTAACACCCCCAGAACTGGGTCTGCTCTTCCATTACCCCAGGGCTCAGCACATGACGAGAGGAGGCTTGTCTTTTCAGGTCCTTGGCAGCCCCAACTCATCACTTGCATGGCAATCCTCCAGAGGCCGGAGCCCTCCCATTCCTGCACACCCTTCTCCCTCATCCTTTGGCCCTTTCCAGCAACAGAGAGGAGTGCCATATCTCCTTTCCTCACCCAATGAACCTCGCTCCCACCTCTGGCCAGCCTTTCCATCATTACCCTGCTGGACCCACACCTCCATGCTATGCCCTGCCTGTAGTCTGTCCTTTCCACACTCGTGTGGAAATGCACATTTCAGAGAAACACTACTGACAGAGAGGTAGAGGGCTATCAAGAGGCACTGGGCTCTGAGATGGAGCTCAGTTACGGGTGAATACTTTTTTTTTAATGCTGTTTTCCTGCATTCCCTTCCATCTGCCAAGGGGGAGAAAACATAAAGCTTTCACTAGACATTGTACAGATGCCAGCACCATGCTTTTGGACTCCCAGAACCACAAACCAAACAGCCTCTCTTCTTTATAAACCTCCTGGTCTCAGGTATTCTGTTACAGCAACAGAAAAAGGACTAATAGATCCTTTCACTTCCTCTGACCCTAACAGTCCTGTACAGCCCTAGAGAGCAGAAAGCACACTTTAGCCTTTGCTGTCATTGCTTCTGAAGGCTGTTGAAAAAAATCTGGGGAGTCCTCACCCTCTACCTGGCCTTTCTTGGGGTCCCTATAGTTTTCATAGCTCAAGATGAAAACTTCTTTCTCCTACCAAGGTCTCTATCACGTGTTCAGACCTGACCATTTCTAGTTCAGGTGAGCAATTCTTCTCAGGTCACATGCCTAAGTCTTTATTCCTCAAACAAGCTAGAGCCCAGCAGCTCTGGCCACAAGACCACCAAGAGCCTGCATACCTCCCACCCCCTAGCCTCCAAGGAGCCCACTCTCTCAGCTCTGCTAGTTCTCAGCACTGTACCCTTTCTTCCAGGGCAGTCTGTGTGAGTCTTTTTTTTTTTTTAAGATTTATTTATTTTTGCTTATATGAGTACACTGTAGCTATCCTCAGACACACCAGAAGAGGACATCGGATCCCATTACAGATGGTTGTGAGCCACCATGTGGTTGCTGGAAATTGAACTCAGGACCTCTGGAAGAGCAGTCGGTGCTCTCAGCCTCTGAGCCACCTCTCCAGCTCTGTGTGATCTTTCTTTATCATGCAGAAAAGAACATTTCTGTCTCTTGAGAAGCTCTCAAGACCCAGTGGGTGTCTGTGTCCGATGACTTTACCACATCACCTCTTTATCTATGGCCACATCCCTCCTACCTGTCAGCACCCAAATTTCCTGTCCCAGCTGCCCCCCCAGGAGCAGCATGGTCTGTGCTATCCGCCTTTACAAGACAGCACCCCTCCCTCTCCAAGGTTCAAAGGCAAGCCCTTCTCAGCAGTATGGAAGGAGCCAAAATCAAGATGAATTTCCAGGCAAGTAGAGTGGCACCATCGACTCCCTACATCAAGTCCCAAACAATAGCTTTGAGATATTAAAAGCCCAAGTCACTGTGTGGAAGAAGAAGGTGGACTGACTCTGAAGTGGGCAGAATGCATAAAACCAGAGAAAACACTGTCACCCAGTGTGTCTAAGTACATTCTGTGGGCAAGAAGGCAGGGCGTGGGTTCTAAGAAAGGATTCTGAGAAGGTGGCAGGCATAGATACTTCCAGAGGGAGTCAAGAGGCAGGAGCTCTACCTGCACTCAACATGTGTGTACACGAACCTGACTTTGGTCTATGTGCACACATGCACAGGAGAGAGTTAGGTCATGAGAACAATCTGCTTACAGTACATCAAACAGCCGGCCAGCAAACAGGCCCCACATGTGAGCAGCTGTTCCTGGCCACCTTATAGTGCATCTGCTGTGCACGGGAGGAGCCTACAGTTCCACTCCAAAGGCCCCTCCACACAAGCCAGCCTTCTCCCTGAAAGGTCACTCCAAGGGACTGAAAGGTGCAAGTGTCTGACACCAACTCTACCCCACTAAGACATGTCTACATCTGACCAATATGACTTGTGCCTTCAGAAACTGCAGAGGGGAACAGCCATGCCGTGCCCGGCCTCTTCATGAGATGTGATGTGCTGTGAGCAGGAAGAAGAGGAGCAGGACCAGATAATGTGAGAAGGAAATCGGCCAAAGGTGTTCCAGCACCGGGACAGGCCAAAGGCCAGGCTCCTTGGAGGGGACATCTTGTGGCATGAACTGGGCAGGGCTGGAGGCTGGGAGGAAGAAGGACCTGGGATAAGGGCTTTGCTCCTCCTGTGGGTGGGGTCCCGAGCCTCCATTTTGGACCTGCTTTCAAGCCTATGAGCACACAGGGCAGGACATACCTGCTGGGAAAGGCTGCTCAGGCCCTGGTCTACCAGTCTTTCACAGAAATGGCCCGCTCCCATCACAGACCTCACATACTCACCTCTTTTCTTGCAGTAAGTAATCTAAATTATTGACATAGCACTCCGAGCCCCCAGACGAAACCTGGAAAGACAGGACACAGGTATGGGAAGGAAGGGAAAAGCAGGCGGGAAGATTGATGTTAATGTATTCTGGTCACATTTCTTAACATATATATGATTTTTAAAGATCACATGATTTTTTTTAAAAAAATTCAAAAGTATGAAGGATCTCTCCCAGTGCCTGCCCACAGGCTTGCGTGCTTTCAGATGTTGCTATACAAACACACACAAGCAGTAATTCAGTCCCTGTAACTCAGTAGACATAGACATATGCCTCATACCTCATCCTGCACTTTGCTCTTTCCAATCAGAAATACATCTTGAGTGTTATTTCATATTAATGCCAAAGGGACTGCATGTGTGCATGTGTATGTACTTGCATGTATGTGTGATACAGCATACATGTGCGCACACACAGGTTTGCGTGTGTGTGTGTGTGTGTGTGTGTGTGTGTGTGTGTGTGCGCTCAGTTAACATTATCAGGGTATTCTTACACATGGCTAGAACATAGTTTCCTAGTTCCCCAGTGGCAGGCATTTAGGTTACTAGTAATCTTGGGTTATGGCAAAAAATGAAGCACTATGTTTAGAATAAACTTCCTGAGCCCATGGTCCTAAAGAGTGTGCCACACTCTACTCCCCACAACATCACTGAAGTGTTACCTAGGATCTCTATTATTGAACTTCTGTCATGACTTTGTGTGCTACCAAAACTGGATCCTGATACTGAGGTTCCTATTTGCTCCAAAGCCAACCCCTAACCTTAGTCAGGGAAGTCTTGAGGGGGCTCATGCAGAAATGCATTCGATCTGCTGTTACCCCATGACTTTCATGAGTAAGAGTTAGGGGTGGGGACTGGAGAGATGGCTCAGCGGTTAAGAGCACCGACTGCTCTTCCAGAGGTCCTGGGTTCAATTCCCAGCAACCACATGGTGGCTCACAACCATCTGTAATGAGATCTGATGCCCTCTTCTGGTCTGTCTGAAGACAGCTACAGTGTACTCACATACATAAAATAAATAAATCTTAAAAAAAAAAAAAGAGTTAGGAGTAGAAACACGGGGAGGAGTGAAATCTGACTTGAAGCCTGAACTCTTGGCTATGAGACTTGGGAGAGGTAAGTTATGTGATCAGCAAGAATTGGAGAGACTGGGTGTAGAGTGAGAGTTGGAACATGACTGTAGAAGGGGTCAACAAAAAGGGTTGGCTTGCAGAATACAGCAAATATAGAGGCGAATGCCAGCAGCAAACCACTGAACTGAGAATAGGTCCCCTATTGAAGGAATCAGAGAAAGAACTGGAAGAGCTTGAAGGGGCTCGAGACCCCAAAAGTACAACAATGCCAAGCAACCAGAGCTTCCAGGGACTAAGCCACTACCTAAAGACTATACATGGACTGACCCTGGACTCTGACCCCATAGGTAGCAATGAATATCCTAGTAAGAGCACCAGTGGAAGGGGAAGCCCTGGGTCCTGCTAAGACTGAACCCACAGTGAACTAGTCTATGGGGGGAGGGCGGCAATGGGGGGAGGGTTGGGAGGGGAACACCCATAAGGAAGGGGAGGGGGGAGGGGGATGTTTGCCCGGAAACCGGGAAAGGTAATAACACTCGAAATGTATATAAGAAATACTCAAGTTAATAAAAAAAAAAAAAAAAAAAAAAAAAAAAAGGGTTGGCTTGGGTTACTGAAAGGAGAGGCCAATGAGGAGAAACCAAGATGGCCGCTGGCTTGCTTACCTCCGGGGTCCCAGCCTGTTGTTGGCTTGGACCTGACATGTTCCAGAAGAGCTCCTCCAGTGAGGCCAGCTCCACCTTCTGGTCTGAATCTGGAAGGTCCATCTCCAAGTCCTCCAGGGGCCTCCTTCTAGCAGGAGGTACCTTCTTGCTCTTGTTTAGGAACTCTACAGGTGGTGGGCTCCAGTCAGTGGGGAATGAGTCCCGCGGCATCTGCATCTTGGGCCTCTTCAGTGATTTGGGAGTTAGAGCCACTGTGGGGCTGCAGAGCTGTGACACTGAGTGGAGAAGGAGGTGGTCCAGGGGCTGCACTTCAGGCTAGGTGAAAGGATAGGCAAATGAGAGGCTGCCTGGACCCCTTTGCATATGTAAGGAGTCCACCCCATTAGTATGCAGGACATCTGGCCACACTGGGTAAGGGGAGAGCCAGCTTGCAATTGCTAGATGTGCACGGCTAGGGTTGTAATCCTCCATATGGCTGTCTACAGCCCTGCCCTCATCTTATCTCTACCTGTGCAGGTGATGTGGCCTCTCCACAAGGAAGGGCTAGCAAAGTCATCTGCAGCCACACTGGAAGCCCATGGGATACTCTGTCCTCAGTGGAGCTCCTTACCGGTGAGGTGACCGCCAGAAGGAACCTAGAGATTCTAGATCCCTATGTTTCCAGAACAGACCTGGTACCCAAGAGGACTTCTCTCTCTCTCTCTCTCTCTCTCTCTCTCTCTCTCTCTCTCTCTCTCTCTCTCTCTCTCAGTGTGTGTGTTTGTGTTGGTCTCTATCATGTCCCCCAAACCTGCCCAGACCTGGCACATGGTTAGGGTCCATACGTTTGTCTTGAACAAAGAGCATTTTAAAGAGACATTGGGAGTGCCAGGATGGACGTGTCCCACACATAAACTTGACATCGACTCAGGACCAGGCTCGGAAGACCAGGCTGCAGTGAAAATGGATGGCCAGCAGCGAATTAAAGCCTGGAGTCCAGTGATCTAAGGAAATGAGTTTATAGAGGTTTTCTCTAAACCAACTAGGTTCACACCCAACAACAGTGGAAAAGTTCAAATCAGCTGTGCATGGTACACACCTGTGATCTCAGCACTCAGGAGGTAGAGGCAGGCGGATCTCTGTGAGTTTGCGGTCAACCTGGTCTACAGAGAGAAACCCTGTCTTGAAGAAAAAAAAAAACAAATCTATATAACTGCACGATATCACCAAAAATTAATTTAGATAACTAATCAAAAATTAAATGATTACAATGAATATTGACATGTGAGAGATGATTACTGCTTACACTTAGAATGGCTTGTTTGGGGCCAGCAAGGGACCTCACTGGTAAAGGTGTTTGCCATGTAAATCTGGAGACCTGAGCCCAACCCTTGGAACCCAGATAAAGGTGGGAGAAGAGAATCAATTTCACAAAAATTTCTTCTGACCTCTGTGCATGAATCTGGGTATGCAACATACTACTACACACAAGTTCATGTACACAACACACACATACAATAACAATAATAAATTTTAAATGGCTTATTTCTTTTGTTAATTTGTTTGTTTTTTGACACAGGGTCTCACTATGTAGTGCTCTGACTGTCCTGGAACTCACTCTGTAGACTAGGCTGGCCTTGGACTCACAGAGATCCTCCTGCCTCTGCCTCCCGAGTGCTGTGCCAAGGCATGCGTTACTGGCTAAACGGCTTTGTTTCTTTAAGGGACCAACCTGTCAAGGAAATGTAAACATTAAAAATGCATGTACCCTGAAACAACATCAACAAAAAGTGATTCAAGAAAGCCCTAGGATATGAGCTGCCACTGGCCTATAAGCCGGTAAAGCTCTCAGAACCAACACTTTATGAACTATGAAGTTTAATAAAAACAAACAAAACGAAACACCTAAAAACAACTGGATGTGGTAGTGGCCGCAGGCAGACATTCTATTCAGGAGTCTGGGGTCAAAAGAAGGGTCACCTGAGCTCTGGAGTTCCTGGCCATTCCAGGCAACAAAGTAAGACTATCTCAAAAACTAAACTAAACTGGGTCTGGTGAGATGGCTCAATGGTTTAGAACTCACTGCTTTTACAGAAGACCTGGATTCCATTTCTAACACCCTTATAGGTGCTCATAGCTGCCTGTAACCCTAGTTCAGGGCAGTCTGACGCCCTCTTCTAGTGTCCACGGGTACTGTGTACATGTGCTGTGCACACTTGCACTCCCATACACATACACATAATTAAAATTTAAAATGAAATCATCTTTAAAAACAAAACCAAACAACTAGGCATGGTGGCAGGCCTTTAATCCTAGCACTCAAGAAGACAGAGGCAGGCAGAGCTCTTGTATTTGGGACCAGCTTGGTCTACATAGAGTTCTTGGCCAGACTGGAACACCTTGTCTCAAAACAAACAAATGAGCAAACAAACAACACAATAATTAAAACACCCAGAAAACAAAAAATGAATCCAAATAAGGGATCCACCAGCTGGATCCCTTTGCTCGAGCTGGATAGATTACAGGAGTGTAAGTGAAAATACTCTTCAGGGTTGTCAGCAGTCCCAAGTCCCCAAATGCCCAAGGCCCAGGGACCAGACTAGAGATCAGAAGCTTATGGCTCTAAGCCATAAGAGCTACGAGCCTCTAGTTTCAGGCTGTAGAAGCTAGAGACTTAAAAGTTCTAGGCATCAGGTTAGGGGTTTACAAAAAAAAAAAAAAAAAGAAGTTTGACTGCCAGCAGTCCAGCAGTCCTGGCACTTGGAGGCCACTGTAATCCTCAACTTCCAGCAGCAGTGTGTGGCAGCAGCAGTAGCAGCAGCTCCAACTGTGGCCTCCTAGCAGGCCTCCGGTGCTGGAACCCTCAGTCCTGCAGTGGTCAGTGCATCCTCAGTTCTTGACAGAAGCTGGTGATACAGCTCTTGGCCTCAAACTCTGGTCTTTGAGGCTTAGCAGCTTCCTGGAACTTTTGTGTCCATTTCCCCACCCCTCACCCCCCTCCCCTGCTGTACTTCTGGAACTCTTCAGCTGCCCTCTTGTGGCTGCTGTTGCTATCTTCAGGGTTGCTCTGTAGCCACACCCACCCTCTTGTGATAATATCGAAGCCATCAAGATAGCTCAGTGGGGAAAGGCCTTTGCCCAGTGAGTCTGATGCAAGCAAGTTCAACTCCTGAAATCCACAGTGGAAGGAGAGAACCAACACCCAAAGCCGTGTATTTGTACGCAGGCCAGAGGCACTGGTTCCCCAGTAGCTGTAGTCTTAGGTGGTTGTGAGCCACCTAACATGGGTGCTGGGAACCGAACTCCAATACTGTGGAGGAACTCTTAACCACTGAAGCCATCTCTCTAGCAGCGTCCCCACTCCCCCACACAAACCCAGCAGTGCACTCCTAAATCCTACCCTTGGGAGGTAGAAGCAAGGAAGATATGATCTCTGTTGTTCTTGGCTACACATTAAGTACAAGGCCAGCCTGAGTTATTCTGAGACCCTGTCACACAAAAACAGAACAACAGTCATACCAAAGCAAAACAGCCTCTAGAACAATAACAACAACAAAATTTAAAACAAGCGAATTAAAAAGACCAGTGAGAGCAACTGGGCTTAATGCTATAACATTTGGGAACCAGCGCAGGCTCATGTCTCCTGGCTGACTCAGAAAAGAACAGCCTGCTCACCCCAGTAGAGGGATTGGCAAACTATCTGTATCCCTTCGTGCAAATGAAGGACCACAAGTGAACCAATCACAGAGTTTCTGCTAGGCCACCTGGAGAGGTGCTCCTCCTCTGGCCTGGGTGAGAACTTGGCTACAGTGCCAAGAGGCTTTGATGACAACCAGTCAAGCAAAAGTTGTTTTGAAACAGTCATTGCTGAGTTAGCATTCTGGAATTGGGACTCCTTCAGCAGCAACCAGCTATGGCTGCACTAAGGCTTACTAAGGATGTGTATGGAACATTCAACTGTGGCTGGCATGTGGGCATTCAGCTGGTGCTTGGCTCACAGTCCTCATGCAAGGCAGCAGTGCACCAGCGAAGAATCAAATGATGTCTGTGTGTGTCACACACATTTCCTACTCCCTAACACTGTGCCTGATTCAAAGGAAAAACAAGCAGTAAAAGAGGTTGTGGTGGTTTGGATGTCCCCACAGACTCCTGTGTTTGTTGCTTGGCCCATGGGGAGTGGCACTATTAGGAGGTATGGTCTTGTTGGAGAAGTGTGTCCCCTGTGAGGGTGAGCTTTCAGCTTTCCTATGCTCAGGCTCCCCAGTGTGGACTGCGAGCCTCTTCCTTGCTGCCTTCTGATCAAAATGAAGAATTCTTGGCTCCTCCAGCACCATGTCTGCCTGCATGCTGCCATGCTTCCACCATGATGATAATGGACTAAACCTCTGAACTGTAAGCCAATTAAATGTTTTCTTTTATGAGTTGCTGGGGCCATGGTGTCTCTTCACAGCAATAAAACCCTGAGAAATGGTGGCCAGGGCCTACAAATATGGCTCAATGGGTACAGTGCTTGCTGGACAAGCATGTGGCAGAGTTCAGATCCTTAGCGTGCATTTAAATTCCAGCTGTGGGGGCGCACATCTGGGGACGTGTGGCCAGTCAGTCTAAACAAAACAGTCAGCTTCTGATCAGTGAAGAGACCTGATCTCAAAAAATAAGGCAAGGTTGGCAGGTGGCTCAGCAGTTAAAGTGCTGGCTGCAGGCACATGAAGACCAGAGTACAGAGCCTCAGAACCTATTTAAAAGCTGAGGGGGTGTGGCCACCCACCGGTAATTACAGTGCTTAGAGGGTGGAGACAAGGAAGGGATCCTGGACATTTTCACAGACGCACACGCACATGTACACACACAGAAAAAACAAAATGTGGAGAACAGATTGAGGAAGACCTACCTACTGATGTCAAATTCTAGCCTCTTTTTGCACCTGTACAGGTAAGCACACTCCCACACATATACACATAGGTATGCCTACACACACACAACAAAATAAAATGAAGGCATACCTATAATAAATATTTTATTAGCATCAACAGTAATTTTTGTATCTAATAGCACCTACATAACAATCAACCCATGACCCCATGCTCAGGGAGAAGTGGGTTGTGCCAAGTTGAGGTTTCAAAAGTCAACACTAAGCCCAGTCTCTTCTCTCTTCTACCTCTCCACCCCCAACCCCCTCCTCTCTGCCTGTGGGTCAAGATGTAGCCCTCTCAGTCTGCTTGCATGGTACCATGCTTCCTGCTATGATAATATGCTAACCTCTGAAACTTTAGACGACATCTAATTAATTCTCAAAGAGCTGTGGCTGAGGTTTGTGGTACCCAGGATGCAACCTGGGGCCTCTCACTCTTTACCATTGAGATAATTACCAGGCCTTGGTTCTATTTTCTGACCCCAGCCAAATCTGGTGACTAACTGGTCCCAAAAATACTCTCTTGGGCCTTTATTCCACCTTCCCCTCACTTAGAACTTCTTCAGAGCTGGAGTGGCCTTTGGGGAAGTTTGTCAAAAGCGTCCCAGGCAAATACGCTGGGCTGGATGGAGAGAGCAGCAGAGAAAACAGAAGAGAGAACAGAGGACTCTTGGAAAGGAGATCACATGGAGATAAGGCTGTTGTGGGTCTCCCTGGGGAAGTACCTGGGAAGACCCTCAGGTTTAACCACTGGCTGATCTTTGAGTAGCTCCTAGTGAGGAAGCCACAGTTAGGCAGTGGCAGAAGGCCTGGCTATGAGCTAAAGGAGCACTCAAGGGAACCAATAAGCAAGGCCAGGACCTCTCCTGCTGCAGGTCTCTCCTCTTTCCCTAACTTCCCTTCTCTTTTTTCTTCTTTTGCTTTAAGCTCTGGCTGTTTAAGGCAATCTCTATTAAGTCTCTTTGAAAGAAAGAAAGAGAGGTTCGGTCCCCAGCTCCAAAGGGAGAAAAAAAAAAGAAAGAGAGAGAGAGAGAGAGAGAGAGAGAGAGAGAGAGAGAGAGAGAGAGAGAGAGAGAGGAGAGAGAGGGAGGGAGGGAGGGAGGTGAGAGAGCGTAAGAAACAGGAGGGGAAGGAGGGGAAGAGAATGTAAGAGGGAGGGCGAGACAGACAGACAGACAGGGTCTTAATATACAGCTCTGTCTGGTCTCAAATTCATACCTGCCTCAGCTCCCTGACACTCCCAGCTTTTAAATAATGTAATAATCACTGAACTAAAGCAACAGAAATAAGTGATCATAACCAATACAAAATAGTCTTTAGAGAACTCATTACACACACATATATATGAGCCATAGGGACAACAAATCCTGGAGTGTAGTAAGAAGCCAGCTGCAGGGGTTGGGGATTTAGCTCAGTGGTAGAGCGCTTGCCTAGCAAGTGCAAGGCCCTGGGTTTGGTCTCCAGCTCCGAAAAAAAGAAAAAGAAAAAGAAAAAGAAAAAGAAAAAAAAAAAGAAGCCAGCTGCAAGCCAGGTGTTATTAAATATACCCACACAATGTCCAGTTGTGCTTTTTTTTTTTTTTAAATGTTTTGTAGTCTCTCTTGTAGTTCTGGTTATGCTGGAACTTGCTAGGTAGACCAGTTGGCCGCACAGAGCTTCTCCTGCCTCTAACAAGACAAGCACATTGTGTCAATTTTCTACATAAAATTAAAAGGATGCAAAAAGTAGAACAAATCCCAACATTATGATCCGTTCATAGGAAAGGTGGGAGGCAACAGACAGACACAGTTCCCGAGGAAGCCCGGACAGTGGACCTTTTAGACCAAATGTAACCAACAGTCTGGAGTATGTTCAAGGAGTGACCATGACAAGAAATCAAGAGAATGATACACCACCAAGCTGTGTGTCAGCAGAGAGGTAGGAGAAAAAGAGCCAAGCAGAACTCTGGAGCTCAAAAAGAATAAAAACAGAAATGAAAACTCTATAGCGAATGAAATTATTTTCAAACAAAGTCAGAGACAGTGAAACCTGGAAAAACGCAGGGAAGAAAATAAGCTGCCAGCAAACTTGTCTTAGCAAATATACCAAGCTCAAAGTATGGGCAAAGGGAAAGTCAGTTTCTCCAATGGAGTCTCACTGGGTACAGCAGCCACACCTTAGGGTGACCTCATGCCAGGAGCAGTCAGGAGTCGGGAGACATAAAACAAGCTCAGCAGAACTGCGGGCCTTCTGTCTCACTTTGCTTTGTTTGGATATTTTTGTCTTATTGGTATTTTGTTTATTCTGATTTCCATTTTTGTGGTTGTGTGTGTGTTTCCTGGGTTTTTTTCTTTTGTTTGTATGGTTTATTAAGAGAAAGAATAGAAACTCAGGAGGAGAAAACATGATTAAAATTATTGTCTGAAAATTGTTTTAAATTAAAAGAGAGAGAGAGAGAGCGCTATATCTAAAGTGAAACAAACAAAAGAATGGGGTATCAGGGCTGGAGAGATGGCTTACTGGTTAAGAGCACTGGCTGCTCTTCCGGACCCAGGTTCAGTTCTCAGCACCTACGTGGTGTCACATACCATCTCTAACTCTAGTTCCAGGAGATCCAATGCTCTCCTATAACCTCTGTAGGTACTGCATGTCTGTATGCAGTGACACACATGAACGCCAGATACTCATACATATAAAAAACTAAGGGAAAGGTGTTAAATGGCACACCAGTATGCAGATGAGTGTAAGCAGTGTGCGATAACTCCTTCTCTCCTGACTGACTTAAAAGCTGTTATTTATATAATAATATCAACATAAAGGAAGACTATATCTGTATTGGTGTACAAGGGTTTTGTGTGTTTGAATTTAAGGCCTCTAGCCTAGGCTGCCTCACACTCTCTATGTAGCCAAGGATGGTCTGACTCTTCTGAGCCTCCTCTCTCCATCTCTTACACGTTGAGGTTACAGGCAAGTGTTACCATGTTTTGTGTATATAAAGAGTATGTTAGACTGGGGGTTGAACCTAGGTTGGTGGCCCAATGTTTCCATGAGTCTCAGGCATGTGAATGCTTGGCCCTCAGTTGGCAGCTCTTTAAGAAGGATCAGAAGGTGAGGCCTTGCTGAAGGAAGTGTGTTACTGAGGCAGGCTTTGAGGTTTCAAAAGACTCTGACCCTTTTGCGTTAGTTCTGTTCCCTGATCCTGTTTCAGGATGTGAGTTCTTGGCTGCTTTTCCTTCCACCTGTCACCTCCACTCCACCATCATGGTCAAACCCTCTGCAATCCTAAGCTCCAAGTAAGTGCTTCCTTCCTTCTACTGGCCGCCATGGTCTTTACCACAGCATGAAAGATGTCTTATACAACAGGCCCTCTTGCACTGAGGCAAACAGTCCTGTCCTCACTCCTGGGGCCTCATCCTCAGCTCCACATTCATGAGAATGGATGAGTAATAAATAAGTAAATAAATTCTAGATTTATTTTATGTGTATGGATGTTTTGCCTCTCAAACAAAAGGGAGACCCTAGCAAAGTCGACTCACTAACCATGGTCAAGACTGAGAATCAGCCTATGGTAGATCACTTGCCTAGTGCGTCTCACATCCTAGATTCAATCCCTAGTATTGCCAAAATAAATTTAAAAACCCTGCAATCCAAAGGCAAAAAGAGGTTGAAAAGTTAAGGGTGGGAAAAGATATTCTGTACAAATAGTAACTGGATGAGAGCTCTACTGGCATCAGACAGGATGCACTTGACGTCTAAATTTAGTATGGGAGACAAAACAGACATCACGTGCAGTTTCAGAGTCATGGGCAGTATCAGAGCCTGTCATCAAGAAACTGTAGCAGGGATGCTGGTCAGAAGGACACAGAGTTCCAGTTACAATGAGTACTCTTAAGAAATCTATTAGAGGGGCCAGGGATCTGCAAGAAGAGTGCTTACTGCCATTTCTGACTGACCTGAGTTCAAACTCCCACAAGACAGAACCGACTCCCAAAAGCTGCCTCTGACTCCGAGGTCCTCACAAACACTATATATACAGAAAAATATAAAAAGAAATAGATGATATGTCAATGACTATAGATAATAACAATGTATATAGCAGTCTTTAAAATTGCTGAAAATAGACAAGCTTTCTCAGCCAGGTGATGGTGGTACATGCCTTTGAACTCAGCACTAGGGAGGCAGAAGCAGATGGATCTCTGGGTTCAAAGCCAGCATGGTCTGTGTTCTCACTAGGAAATGTAAGTATGTGTTTTAGTTTCTTTGCTATAATCATGGTAAACACCATGACCAACAGCAACTTGGGGGGGGGGGTTTATTTGGCTTCCACCAGCCCTTCACTGTTCATGTCAAATGGAATCAAGTAGGGCAGGAGTCTAGAGGGAGGGCACGGTGCAGAGGACACAGACCAAGAAAATAACCTACAGGCTGGCCTACAGTTCAGTCTTATGGAGGCAGAAGAGACTCCCTCTTCTCAGATGACTGTAGCTTGTTGATTAAAACCAAACCAAGCAAACCAAACAACCAAACAAAAGCCAACCTGCTTGCATGGTGACCAAAAGCAACTTGAGGAGGAAAGGATTTATTTCAATGTCTACTTCCAAGTCCCAATCCACCATTAAGGAATCAGGGCAGGAACTGAAGCGGAAATCATACAGAGACACTGCTTGCTGGCTTGTTCTGGAGCTTCTGCTCACCTAGCTTTCTTAGGCATCTCAGAACCCCACCCCTACCCCCAGCCCACAGACATGCCCACAGGCCAATCTGATGGAGACAATCTCCAGTTGGGTTCCATCAGATAACTCAAGTCTGAGCCAAATTAATAACTACAGCCACCTAGGAGTGTGTAAACCAATGCTTACACTCCTTATCACACTTAGCCATTGCATAATGTAGTCCTTCAAAGTGACAGATTGTGCACGACGAGGACACACAAGTTTTGCCAGCTAAAATTAAGGATCTGTAACAACTATAAATATTAACTATAGTTACCTAAAAACAGAGCTCTAGAATATATAAAGGAAGCTGACAGAATTGAAGGAAAAAAACAGGCAATGATAGGTGGGTTTTATGTAACACTACTACAACCCAGAGTGTGGTTCTGTTGTGTGGTAGAGCATTGCTCAGCGTAGCAGAGGCCCACACAGAGTGGCAGAGCATTGCTTGTGGAGCTTTAGCACAGCTACAGGAAAGGAACACTGCACACACAGTTTAAAATTCTGAAGGAAAGTGTGGGATCTGAGCAGTACTAAAGCTGGGTCTAACATACACCTCCACCTTATATCAGCTGGATATACATAATCCTGAAAAACACACGAAGGGGGCATTGTCCACCAACGAACCATACAAGGCCTTGTATATAGACATCTAGGACAGCATTATTCATAACAGCTAAAAGCAGAAACCGCAAATGCTCACCAGTGGTTGAATGGATAAAAATGCTATTAGTGACATAATGAAATATTGTTCATTAATTAGAAAGGAATGGAATCCAGGCAAATGCTACCACACAGATGAACTTATGAAAGCACCCATTCACAAACGAGTACAGATTGCATGAATGACATGTCCACCAAAGGCCAGTCCTCAGAATAGGAAGTAGGTCAGTAACTGTGTCTAGCTGGAGAAAGGAGGGACGCTGGGTGTGGCAGCAAAGGCATGCATACTCCTTTTTTGGCAGCGATGACAATGTCTGACAACAGTGGAGAAGCAGCACAATTCCACTGTGCTCCCATCCCCCGAGCAGGTGGAGTGTGCTTCAGGAACCACACACAGCTCAGTAAAGCTGCAGGAAAGAACGGGAGCAGCCTTGTGCAGTACAGTGGTATCTGCCTGGCTACTGGACAGTCTGAGGCAGGAAGGTCCCTTGAATCCAGGAGTTTGGGGTGGTCCTTGGCAACACAGTGAGGAGGAAGAAAGAAGTAAGAGAGGAGAGAGGAGGAGGGAGAAGAAAGCAAAAAGTCATTGTTGCTGCTCAAGCTGGACTCTAGAAAAGACAAAAGAGGACAATGATGGAGAGACATATCAAACAAAGTTACTCACATCAGGGCTGGAGATGGCTCAGTGATTATGAGCACAGAGGACTGGGGTGAACATGGTAGCAAATGACTGCCTCTAAGTACGGTTGCAGGGGTTCCAACATCCTCTTCTGGCCTCCACAAGCACTCACACATGTGGTACATTGACATGAATGTAGGCAACACCCATACACATAAAAATATTTATTCTGAAAGTGGCCGGTGTCTGTCGTACTGCTGACAGAGAGACAAGAGGGAGAGACAAAGCCCCTGGAAGCTCCTTGGGAGTAGTCATGCCTCTTGAGGTCTTCCAAGTGTGGGACAGAAGTCATAAAACTTCTCTTTAAAAAGACAGTTTATTTTATCTGAGGATTTTAAAGTAGCAAGCAAGTCTGCAACATCTGCTGAAGACAGTGAGCAGCTACTGAGATGATAAATCAAACACAAAAGGAATGGCTGATGGAGGGATGAGAGGAATTCCATGTGGTCAGGCCGTGTGCGGGAGTGGGGGGGGATTTTCTTCTTTTTAGATCCGTTTCTTTTCTGAGCACAAGTGCTGTCTGTGTCATCCTGACAATGCAGAGCCCTCTGCTAAGTTTAGGAGACATAATACCAGCCTTTGTTCAGTCCACTCCGGTTTTGCTGTTCCCATTTCGGCTGCTCCTCAAGATCACCCAGCGGTTCTACAAGTCAGCAGTGCTCCACCCCCCGGAACTGGTGGCGGGCTGGGGGTAGGGGTTAAGAATGGGGGTAATCCCAAATGTGGATCAGAGGAGAAAATGTGTCACCACTGACTGAAAAAAATGACGTGACACCCAGCCCCTCTTCAACCTCACAAAAAGGCTTGTGTGTCTCAAGCACATTGATGAGCCTGAGTCACTCGGCACACAGAGGAAGAGTCTCTGTGCCCAGCCTAGGGCCTGGCTCAGTAAGGATTCGCAGAAAGCTAGGGGCCGTTGTTCCCCAATGTGGAACGCACTAGACACAGAACACAGATGCAGACGCAGTTATTACTGTACAACATACACACAGACAAGTGTACACAAGTGCCAATAGAACAAAGACACTCTTAATTAAAATATTACTGTGTGTGTGTGTGTGTGTGTGCATGTGTGCGTACGATGGCACACATGTGAAGTGAGATGACACCTTGCAGGAGTCTTTCCTTCTACCATATAGGCTCCAGGTAGCTGCTTTACTTAGGGTTCTCTAGAGGAACAAAACTTATAGAATGAATATGTAGATCAAGGGGATTTGTTAGAATGCCTCCCTCACAGGCTATGCTCCAGCTAATCCACCACTGGTTGTCTTTATCAACAGAAGGTTCAAGAACCCAGTAGTTAGATCACATTCTTGACAAAATATAACAGAAATACTCACGTTAACTATAATCTTCATTCTACTTGTCACGTGATCTTAACTGGTATTTATACTTCCTCTACTACCCAGTTTATACCTCACCCCCTTATCCTTCACCCCCACTAAGCACCTCAGCAGGTCTTGACCCTTTTCCTAGAGGAGTAAACCACACCTTCATCCATGACCATGAAGTGTCTGTGCCCTTTGTCATGCGGCCTGGATTAGGCTGTCATAGTTCCCCATGGACTTTCCTCTTGGACCCTGGAAGCACCAAGAGACACCCTGAAAGACCTCCTGCACTCTAGACAATCTCTTACCTACATGTAGAGAAGCAATCCAGTTTCCCCTTGGCGATCTTCATCAATCATCTCTCCTAACCCCATAATTCCTCTTAGCCCATTGGTTTAAGGGCATCAAAAGTTCAAAGTGGTGGTGGTGGGGGAGGTTGGGATTTACACCTTTAATCCCAGCACTTGGAAAGCAGAGACAGGCTGCTCTCTGAGTTTAGGGACAACAAAGGCTACAAAGAGAAACCCTGTCAAAAAACCAAACAAGTTCACAGTGACAAACAGAATGCTTGTTATGGCTCCTGACAGGAGCACTCCGTACTCTGGGACCAAAACTACTAGGCCAGCAGAACTTAAGGTCACAGAAAAAGGAAACAAGATTTTTCCTAGTGGGTCTCTAGGGTGATTGTGAGTGGTACTATTTCCTTTTCCACCCCTTGGTTCCTGGCTACATGAGAAACTGCACCACATATCTGATATATGAACAACGACTAAAAGCATATACTGACTTCTCGAGAACCCTGCCCTACCTCCCTTCCAGGATGCCGCCACCTTATTAGACCTGTAACTGTCTTCAAAAGGCCATTCCATCTTCCTGTCACGCCAGCTGATTCAGACAGTGGGACATGGTAAGACCAGTGGAAGCCATGATCGTTAGGTCTACTCTCACACTTCTGATTGTAAAGTGAGTTTCTAGGGCAGAAGCAATGCCCTAGAATACAATGTGGAATGCCAAGATGGTGGATGAGGCATTCTCTAAGTCCATGGATAATGGTTTTGGCAGAAATATTATGTTCAGGAAAGGCAAATCCATTACCAAAACAAGTATCTATTCCAGTAAGGACAAAGTGTTATCCTTTCCATGAAGGAAGTGGTCTAATGTAGTCAACCTGCCACCAGGTTGCTGGTTGGTCACCCCTGGAGAATAGTGCCAAACCTGGGGCTCAGTGTTGGTCTCTGCTGCTGGCAGATCTGGCACTCAGCAGCAGCTGTAGTCAGATCAGCCTTGCTGACTGGAAGTTCATGTTGTCTAGCCCACGTATAACCTCTCTCTGCTACTGTGGCCACTGCGTTCATAGGCTCATGAGGTAATGACAGGGATGGCCCAGGAAAGAGGTTAACTGTCCACAGAATGGGCTGTCCTATCTACTTGATTACTGAAGTCATCTTTTGATGAGCATTTATATGGGATACATCCCATGTATCTTCATATCCTCTGCCCACTTGACAATCTAGTCACATGCTTCTTCCTCAGATGTGTTTCTCATCAATTATTCAATTGTGATTTTTCCAAGACATTGACCATCCAGCCAGTCCACTGGTTCAGTGAATTTTTGCACATCTGGCCATTTTTCTTTCCAAACAAAATGTATGATCATGTGCATTACCTTAAGTTCTATTATCTGTGAAGATCTCCCTTTATCAGGGTCTTTCAAGGTTGCCCCAGAAAGGGGTTGTAATGCTGCAGCTGTCCACTTCTGGGTGCTTTCTATATAATGTATAGAACCATCAGTTAACCAGGTCTAAGTCGTCTCTTTCTAAGTCAACCAATCATATGTCAGGTCCCATGAGGCAATAGGTACATGTTTGGTAGCAGTCTGCATTGTAGCAAAAGTAGAAACCACAGGAAACATCTTTATGTAACTTGCCTGTGCCTTCAGGACCTGCTCGGTTCGATCATGTATATATACCACTTCAGTCTGACAACAGACTACTGCTGCGCATGTCCTACTTAGTGACTTTGGGAGTCAGATAATACCCAGCTCATAGTGAGCAGCTCAGACTGTATGGTAATTTCGTGGCCCATTGTCAAATGTTCAGTTTTCACTAAGGCCCAACAGTAGGCCAAGAGCTGTTTGTCAAGGGGAGAATAGTTGTCTGCAGATGATGGTAGAGCTTTGCTCCAAAATCCCAAAGGTCTCTTCTGTGATTCACCTACAGGGGCCTCCAGAGGCTCCAAACAGCATCTCCATCTGCCACCGACACCTCAAGTACCATCGGGTCTGCTGGATCACATGGTCCACGGGTAGAGCAGCCTGCACAGCAGCCTGGACCTGCTGAAAAGCCTTCTCCTGTTCCAGGGCCCACACAAAGCTAGCAGCTTTCCGAATCACTTGGTAAATGGGCCTGAGTAACATACCCAAATGAGGAATGTGCTGTCTCCTGAATCTAAATAGACCCACTAAACATTGTGCTTCTTTCTTGGTGGTGGGAGCGGCCAGGTACAGTAACCTTAGAAGGAATATTTTTGCATGTCCCACACCACTGGACTCCTAAGAATTTCACTGAAGTGGATGTTCCTTGCATTTTGGTTGGATTTATTTCCCATCCTCTGATAACCCATATGGGTTACCAATGAGTCCAAAGTGGTGGCCATTAGGGCTCACTTGGTCAAATCAGCATGATGTCATCAATATAATGTACCAATGTTGATATTTTGTAGAAGAGAGAGGCAATCAAGATCCCTTCTAAGTTATGTCACATAGCAGGAGAGTTAATACATCTTTGAAGCAAAACTGTAAAGGTATACTGCTGGCCTTGCCAACTGAAAGCAAATTACTTCAGGTGGTCCTTATGGACAGGTTCCAAGAAAAAGGTGTTTGGATAGGCCAATAGCTGCATACCAATTACTTAAAAAGGTGTTACTCTGCTGAATAAGGACACCATATCTGGTACAGTAGCTGTAATCAGAGTTGCTATTTGACTAAGTTTTTGACAGTCAACTGGATTCTCCACAATCCATCAGTCTTCGGCCCTGGCTAGAGAGGAGAGTTAAGGGAAAAGTGGTAGGGACCACCACTCATGCATCTTTCAGGTCCTTGACGGCGGCACGAATTTCTGCAATTCCTCCAGGGATTCAATAGGAGCCAATGGTCTGGGGTACGTAGAGATATTTCTTCTAAGGTTTTATTTCAGTTTTCTTTGGCAGAGGCAACTCAAAAGGCTTCCATTTAGCCTTTCCAACCATAGTAGCCCTCTCTTCAAGTCAGGGAACCAATGTGTGAATTCTGCCAACTTCTAAGTATATCTATTTCATTAAACATTATGGATCTGGCTGGAGAGATGGCTCCGCGAAGAGCACTGACTACTCTTCCAGAAGCCCTGAGTTCAAGTCCCAGCAAACACATCCCTCTTCTGGTGTGTGGTGAGCTATAGTCTACTCACATACATAAATAAATAAATCTTTTTTTTTTTACCACTGAGCTAAATCCCCAACCCCTAAATAAATAAATCTTAAAAAAAATTTAAGGGGCTGGAGAGATGGCTCAGTGGTTAAGAACACTGACTGCTCTTCCAGAGGTCCTGAGTTCAATTCCCAGCAACCTCATGGTGGCTTACAACCACCTGTAATGGGATCTGGTGCCCTCTTCTGGTGTGTCTGATGACAGTGACAGTGTACTCACATACATTAAATAAATAAATCTTAAAAAAAAATTTAAAAAACTGAACAAGCTTCTATTTTAAACCTAGAATCTTCACTCAGAGTACCCATATCAATAAACTCAGCCTGATCCAGTTTTATTCCTTCCACCATTATCCCACACCCTTAGAATCCATTCCCACACATATTCCCAGACTTCTGCTTGAATGAATTAGCAAACTCATCACCCTTTTAGTAGTATACACACTCCTCATGGATCATACTTTCTGGCTCTCCTCTGGTGGCCTGCTTAATTTGGTTGTACACTACTGATGGGTCCTGAGGGACACCAACATTGTCTCGCCTGGCATCTCCTTCAAAGATAAAGGACAGTGAGGAATTAATTCTCAGTCAAAAGCAGAGAGGGGTGGAGTAACATCTGCTGAGAGTGTCCTTTATACAGCTGCCCACAGAAGGTGTGGCCCGGGTTAAAGGCAGATCTTTCTACATCAAAAGGTCCATATTAAAAAATGGGTTTTCACACTTTAAACCATTTAACTAAGGAAAAAAAACCCTCACAAGTGTATACAGTGCTTGGGTTTTAGTTAATTCCAGGCGTAGGAATGCTGACAACAGAAATAGCCATTGCAATTCCAACAGGGCATCTGTGCTGGCAAGCACCTTTACCCAGTGTGCCAACTCACCAGCCCCAAATATCCAACATTTTATACCCTAGAAAGACTTCTTGTTCTTAGTCAATAATCCCTCACTGAGGAAACACACCTTAGCTTGAACAGTGACAATTATTTTGCCTATTCTGGAACTCAACGCGAATTTATAACCATATGTTTTTCTTTTCTTTGTATTTACTTAATATATATTATATACATAATTAATTTTTTGAGACAGCATTTCTCTGTATAGCCTTGTCTGTCCTAGAACTCACTCTGTAGACCAGGCTGGCCTCCAATTCAGAGATTTGCCTGCCTCTGCCTTCTCTGGGCATGTGCCACCACACACAGCTTCAACATATATTTTATCTTCTTTGTGCCTGACTGCATTTTACCCAGCATCATATGTGGGACTCAACCATGTTGCCACATGAGGTGCTAACCCACTTGTCTTTGCCACATGGCATTTTATCACAGGAATACCTCACAGCTCACTGATCCACTGCAGTGCCCTTCCTCCAGAGCACTGAAAGCCCCTCTCTACTGCTGAGAGTCTCAAACTGTCTCTTTAGGAATGCAAGAACTTATTTCTGTCCCAAATTCACTAGATCATATGAGAAACTGATGTTATCATACCATAAAAGGCACCTGTGAAATGTTCTCATCTTACATGTATAACTTTTTTCCTTCCTTCCTTCCTTCCTTCCTTCCTTCCTTCCTTCCTTCCTTCCTTCCATTTTGGTTTTTCAAGACAGAGTTTCTTCATGTAGCCCTGGCTATCCCGGAACTCATTCTGTAGACCAGGCTGGCCTCAAACTCAGAGATCCAGCCACCTGAGTAGGTAGGTGCTTCTCAAGTGCGGGGATGAAAGGAATGTACTACCACCACCCTGCCCTTGATCTATTTTCTACTTGGAAAAAATTCCAGACTTGACTCAATTTCCATAGAGTAGAAAGATTTAGCCAGTTATCAAAATTCCCAAAATGTGCCCATTTTTGTACACGCTCTCTCAGTACTTTCTTTACTCTCCACACATCTACACATGGCTTCTACTTTTGCTAAAATAGACTTTGCCAGCCAGGAGTGGAGGTACAGGTCTTTAATCCTAGCACCTGGGAAGTGGAGGCAGGTTGATCTCTGAATGTGAGGCTAGCCTCATCTATAGAGTGAGTCCCAGGACAGCCAGGGCTACACAGAGAAACCATGTCTGGAAAAACAAAAGGACAGACTTTGCCTCCATGACTTCTTCCTGTTGAAGCCTCCTGAGTGTTGGGATGGGGGTTGGGGGGGGTCGCCATCACACCTTACTCAATACTGATTTTCATACTGTGAGTTCTGGTGAGTCATCCTGGATGTAGGTTACCAGTCAGGGTCTGTGTGGAGGCTGTGTGGGGATGAGACTCAGGCTGTATGCCTTGGGCAGCCCTCTGTGCCCCTCATCAGAAGGCACACACGCAGTGCCTGTTTATCCTAGTACAGCTGTTGCTAGCATGGACCCACTTCGTTTCTGTGCTGCCACCCAGTTTTCTTCTTCTAACTATCAGTCCCTTCCAGGAAGATGCCCTGAGGCAACATAAACATCTCATTTCCTGCCGTACTTTCTCTCCCCAGTTTCAGCATCCACTGATGATCTTTGCCGGGAAAGATTTTCATTTCGGTGCTCGACAACTAGTTTTGTTTACTTTTTAAAAATAACTTTTAGTACTTCGAATGAATCAAACTCAAAAACAGAAGATCAAGTGAAATCTACAAGTAAAACCTCCCCAGGGCTGGCAACATGGCTCAGGAGGTAAGGATGCTTGCTGCCAAGCATGAGTTCAGTTGGATCGGAGGATATCTACCTTTGGAAGGAGAGAACTGGCTCCTGAACTTTGTTCTCTGGCCTCCACATACACCTTATGGTACAATATATGTGACCTCCACATGTATATTGGTGTGCCCACAAATATACATACACATACAAAATAAATAACAGTAAAGCAAAATAAAATTAAAATGGCACCCCAAAGTCACTCTCAAAGATGAAGAAAACACAAAGCTGGCCCTGGTGCCCACATCTTAACCCAGTATTCAGAGGCAGAGGCAGACGGATCTCTGTGAATCTGAGGCCAGCCTGGCCTACATCGAGTTCTAGGACAGCCAGGGCTATATAAAAAAAGACCCTGTTTAAACAAAACAAAGCAGAAGGAGATGAAAAGGCAAAGCCAGCCACCTGGCTTGGGGGTGGTAGTAGGTGTGACTCTGTCTGAGAGCTGGGAGTGTGCTGTCCAGAGGTGAGAAAGGCAACGGCCATACATACCACTGCAATGTTAGCTGCAATGTTTTGCATGCTGAAGAACCTAATTTTAGAAGGAGCTAAAATATCATCCAAGACTGGGCACAGCAGGAGTCAAATCCACAGAACACAAGGCTTCCCTGGGGTCTAGCCTGTGTCTTCTCTCACAAGGACAGAGGCCAGGATGATCCTCGGCCTTGGGTCGCCAGGAGATTCTTACTCAGCCCTACAGGCTCAGTACCTGTCCATCTGTTTAAACAGACAACCTGACAGACAACCTGTGGTCCTGACTGGCAACTCTAACATCCTGCAGCTTAATTAGAGAACCTCACCGGGAGCACAGTCGCTAAGCCGGTTTAGACTATGGTAAGTAGACTGAATCCCCAAGGCTCATCTGGCAAGCTAACTTAGAAACAAAAGAAATAGGGCTGGAGAGGTGGTGCAGTAGTAGAGTTCGGACTGCTCCTCAGAGGACCTGTGTTCCACTCCTAGCATCCATATCAGACAGCTCACAACTGCTTGTAACTCTAGGTTCAAGGGGTCCTCCACCCTCTTCTGGCTTTAGGTGCCCTCGAGTATATGTACATACTCCCTGACGTACCCCCCCCACACACACACACGAAAGGGTGGGGTGGGAGGGAAAGACCATCTCCAAGTGAGTTCAGAGTACTAGTAACTCATAAAGCAGCTATAGCAGCAGACGTTTGGGACCCAAGGGCAGGACCTGCTGCTTGCTGGGCAACTAAATCTGGCTGCTTTAAATGCCTTTCACTCCAAGGCATTTGTCTATCCACAAAAGAACATAACATACATACACACACTCACACACACACACATACACACACACACACACAGACACACACACACACACAGACACACACACTCTATACACGCTTATATACATCCTGGGCTCACATTTCTTGACTACATAAAGATTTTCAAAGAAGTCAGTCCAAGGATTTCGGAATCCAGTCTGACAGCAGCTCACTCTTTTTCCAAATCAATCTCTCAAAATCTGAAACCTGAAATCACTCCATCAACAAAGCAGTTGACAGAGACGCTAATGATTTCAAGGACACCGGTGACTTTTGAGCTCTCTAAGACTCAAGACAGCAAAGGAAAGAGACCCTATCCTAGCAATTATCGGACCCAAGTTCAGAGCTGTCTCCATGTGAATAAACACACATCTTAGAATTAGAAAGAGGTGAGCTGTTAGGTGTCCAGGGTAGAACACAGGAGGAGACAAAGGCTTCCTATGGTCAGAGAGGCAGAATTAAGACCCAACCTCTACTTTTTTCTTTTCCTTCCTAAATCCCTCATTATTCAGCCAGCTAGAACCCAGACCCTCTGCTTCACTCACGGGTGACCTCAGGCCCCCTGGTTGGTGTGAGACCATGCCCAGCAAGCACTCCCTCCTGAGTTATTGCTTCCCCCAAATCACGGACAACCAAAGCTCTCTCCACTCTCCATCTCGGGCTCAAGGTGTGATTTCAACACGTGACCACCCACCCTTTTGTCTTTCTTATTCTCCTGGCTTTATGGAGAAGAAAATAAGAACAGATAATCCAAAAATAGGAATATACTATTTTCTACACTGAACATAGAAAATCCAAAGCGCTTTGAGCATCGATGTCAAAACAGTCAAGATGAACGTGGAAAAATCACATCTGCCTTAAGTTCCCGAATATTGCTGCAGCGACATGCCTTCCTCCCGACATTATGTTTTATGTCTTCTTTTAAACAAATATTTACTGGCTAGGAATGCTAGCAAGGGCAGTGGCTCTGGTCAGGGAGGACTCAGCTCACAAGCTGAAAGGCTTTAAGATAGGAGTGTCATCCTCAAAAAAAAAAAAAAATTAAGCAGACCCCAGCGTTGTAAACTCTTATATCCATCAAACCAAGCAGGGCCTGGGAATGTAAACCAATGTTTCCAGAAAGACAACTCATTTTTATGCCCTGGGAAATATTAAGAAACAAAACACAACAGGCCACACCACTCCAAACAGAAACCATCGCACCAGGCCTTGGCATACAGCAGCACCTTCCGTAGAACAGGGTTGTGGGCTAACCTGAGAGCATGGGGGTTTAGCCTACTAGTAAGGGCTAACTCTGAGTTAACCCAGGAAAACTAAAAAGGGACCCAGGCGACTGTGCTAGAGCGGCCCCCCAGGCCCAGGCTAATGACAGACACGAGCCCTGGGTGAGTAAAATCGTATTCCCCGAGGAACTCACCAGTAAAATGAAGCTACCTCTCGAGCTGTGATGGAGGCCTACTTCCAGGAGGCCCGGATTTAAGAACCTGAAGAGCAGGAACAGGAAGCTGTGGAGCAGGAAAGAGGCCCCAAGGCAGCCTCAGAAGATGGGGCTCAAGAAACTGGAGCAGGATACCACGGTGGAGGGAGGCACCAGGTCAGCAGGGGCGGGGGAGAGGAGGGACCTTCTGTGGAGGCCACTGTGCCTGCCACGACCGACCGTTGCGACAGGCGTCAGCCTCTCACGTGCCCACCCCCAATCACGTGGCAAACCTCCACGTGCACGCAGGTCACGTGGTGCCCCTCGGCTTCGGAAGTTCAGCCAGACTTCCGGTTTTTCGGCAAGGATAGCTTGGGCTTGTGGCCCAAGAGAGGAGGGAAGGTGCGGAGATTTGAACTCTTTGGAACGCACAGCTAGCATTCAGCGGCCAAATGATCTCACTTTTCCAAAAGTCGAGGCCACTGCTGCAGTTGTGCGTAGCTCGACGCCCTTCAGCGGTTAGCATTGGCCATGTTTCTGCTTTGAGAACCGATCTGTTCTGGGTGTGGACATCAGTGTGGACATGCAAGTGTGAATGAGAGGAGGCTTAAGGGATGTCGACCCTCCAGGATTGACAGTGAGCTAACACTGGTTGAGCCCTGTCCCAGCATCTAACATTGAGCGAGGCCATTTACATGTGTTATTTCGGTATAACCTCAGCCAGATCTGTCTTCAGTGAAAAATTCGTGCCCTACACTCTTAGGAACCGCTACTTAATTAGGCATTACTTGTAGCTAATTAATGATCTGCCAGCCCTGTTCTCCAGGAAGGAGGGCAGTGGAGCTGAGTTTTGCCAGCCTGTCTCTGAGATTTTAGCAAAACCTGTCTCCCGAGGGAGCCCTTCTTTGGTGGCCAGGACGGTATGGGCAGGATTACAGCTGCCCTAGAGTGCTGGGGGAGTCTTCCTCTTTGACCTTTATTTCTTATAGTGGTCTGGTTAATTCAAGCATTTTTACTTTTAATTTCATTAATTGATTTTGAGACAGGTAGTCACTGTGCACCACAGGCTGACCTCAAACTCCAATTAAAATAGCCAATCTCCTCTTGCCTTAGCCTCATGAGGGCTGGGTTTACTCAAGGAATCAGCCAGTCCTCTCTGGGCTCCTTACTTTCCTTTGGAAAGCACAGGCTATCTTAAATGTTTAGGCAGTGTCTTAGTCAAGTTTCCTATTCCTGCACAAACATCATGACCAAGAAGCAAGTTGGGGAGGAAAGGGTTTATTCAGCTTACACTTCCACCTTGCTGTTCATCACCAAAGGAAGTCAGGACTGGAACTCAAGCAGGTCAGGAAGCAGGAGCTGATGCAGAGGCCATGGAGGGATGTTACTTACTGGCTTGCTTGCTCTGGTTTGCTCAGCTTGCTTTCTTATAGAACCCAAGACCACCAGCCCAGGGATGGCACCACCCACAGTGGGCTGGGTCCTCCCCTCTTGATCACTAGTTGAGAAAATGCCTTACAGCTGGGTCTCATAGCAGTATTTCCTCAACTGAGGCTTCTTTCTGTGTGGTAACTCCAGCTTGTGTCAAGTTGACACACAAAACCAGCCAGTACAGGGGGGTTTCTATTAATGAGCATCATTTGAAAGTTTAACAGAAAGCCACAGAGCCAAGCCCAGCAAGTCAGTGGACAGAGTCCGTTTGCTGCCTGCTGCCCTACTAGAGGGTGCAGGTAACCAGTTTCCAGATAAGAAACAGACTGTAGGGCCACCTGCTGGGGCCCAGAGCCACTGTAGGTTTCTGAGAGCCCAACTGGACCCTGGGGCTGTTGTTTCTACTGACCTGTCTTTCCCCAAATCTCTCAGGGGATTCCTTTCATTTTAGGGACTTCCCATGTTCCAGTTTTGTGTCTTTAGGATATTTGCATTCATCCAGGGGATCCTGGAAAGAGTGGAAACTGTGGTTTGGTAAGCCAGACTGCTTCAGACCCTGTAGACTTGACTGCCCTCTCCAGCTGACCTGCCAGCTGATGACCCATTCTCCTCTTAGGATCTACTTCCTTTGATCGTGTTCTAGGGAACCACATGTGTGTGTGCCCACACCTGCTTGGTGAGACTACTGAGTCAGAATCAATCTTTCTCTCCTCCTCCTCCCCCTCCCCCTTCCCCTCTTCCCCACCTCCATCCCTCCCTCTGCCTAGGCTGATCTTGAACTCACTACATAGCCTTGAACTCACTCTAAGTCTCCTTCCCCAGCGTTCCAAATGGCGAGCTATGGAGGTTAGCTACCACCCACGACTGCGAATTGTTCTCTTAACACAGTAAAACAGGTAGCTTTAGGGCTAAAAGTCTAGGCTGAAGCAGAGACTGTCCAGACAGAACAAGGCTGAGCACTCCGCCCTCCCAGAACCTCCCTGAACTGTTCCCCTGCTCTCTGTGCTGGGGGGAGGGGAGGGGTGCTTTCCTCCACATCTGGATATCAAAGGATTTCCTGGGGTCTAGACTGTCCCTCTGAGTTGCCAGTGGAGCTCAATGGTAGAAATGGGGGTGTTCGGGGTATGTGGGGGGGGAAGGTGTGGGCTTTTGTCTCACACCCGAATCCCTCCCACGGCCCTGCACAATCCTTACCACTGACAACCCTAGGTTCTGAGTGGGTCTCAGAAAACTCAGTGAGGCACCTGAAAATGGGGTAGGGGCTGACTCAGCTGCCCAGCTGTCACGCTAGACTCCATTCCATAAAATAAAAGATGTTTTCAATAAGCGTCTTAGTCTAACCCCACTGAGCCCTGTGGTAGCCAGGCTCCATGCTGGCAGCAATTTCAGATGACCCAGTTTGGATTTGTGGTGTCTGCATAAAACATTTCACTCTGACCTGAAAGGCTTTTGGCTCCAAACAGCAGACCAGAGAGGGTCAGCCTCGGGTCTCGTCCTCCTGAGGCTGCCAGAGGGGTCTTAGGCTTCGGCCTAGCAGGCCTGAGCAGCCTCTACCTCCTCACCCCCACTATAATTAAAAAATTGCCCAGCATGCATCTTCCAATGGTGTCCAGGGCCTCTAGGGCCACTAGAGGTCAGAGTTCTATCACAGGCAGCAGATCTGAACCTGAAGAGCCTTGTTGTTGTTGTTAGATTTAAATTTTATGTATGTGAATACACTGTCTTCAGACACACCAGACGAGAGCATCAGATCCCATTACAGATGGTTGTGAGCCACCATGTGGTTGCTGGGATTTGAACTCAGGACCTCTGGAAGAGCGGTCAGTGCTCTTAATCACTGAGCCGAGCCATCTCTCCAATCAACTGAAGAGTCTTTTGACCCCACCATTTCAGCTTTGGTGATTCTGACCATACTAAGGACACAGATCCACGGACAGACAGACAGACAACACATAAGAATCAGAAAAAAAGCAAAACAGTTCCCCTGAAAAAGAATATCATAATTTCTGAACAGGTCTTAGGGTTCTCAAGAGTCACAGAGCTCATGGACTATTTGTCTATATTGAGGGAATTTATGGTGATGACTTATCGTCTGTCGTCCAACTAACCCAATGATGGTCAGCTGTGGAGGGGAAGTTCAAGGATCTAGTAGTTGCTCAGACCCATGAGACTAGTTGTTTCTGCTGGTCTTCTGCAGAAGTGGGTTCCAACAGATGTGCTGGCAAGTAAATGCAAACAGGTGCAGAAGAGAGAATCTTCCCTCTTCCAATGTCCTTATGTAGGTCTCCAGCAGAAGGTGCGTCCCAGATTAAAGGTGGATCTGGGACTTGCTTTGTCCCAGGCTGACCTTAAACTCAGAGATCTCCTTGCCTTACTGTCCTGGGGTTAAAGGTGTGTACTACTTTGCCTGAGTCTAAACTTTTCATGGCCACTATGCCTCAACATCTCCATACCAAGATTCATTTAAGAAACTTGTCTTCCAGCCTCAAGATCTGGTGAGCCCTCCAATTCTGGATTATAGTTCATTCCAGATATAGTCAAGTTGACAACAAGGAATAACCATTACAGTAACACAGTCACAGAGTTAAACACAAACTCAAAAGAGTCAAAACAGATAATGAGAAGTGTTCTTTGCACTCCCGCCCCCAACCTCTGCCTTGCCTCACGGCCCAGCTCCCTCCAAGTCGACCCTTCAACGTCCGTATTCACAAAGGTAACAGCTTCTTTTTTTTCTTTTTCTCTTTTTCTTGTTTTAGATTTATTTATTTATTATATATAAGTGCACTGTAGCTGTCTTCACACACACCAGAAGAGGGCATCATATTTCATTACAGAAGGTTGTGAATCACCATGTGGTTGCTGGGATTTGAACTCAGGACCTCTGGAAGAGCAGTCAGTGCTCTTAACCACCGAGCAACTTCTCCAGCTTGCTTTTTTTTTTTTTTTCATGTCTAGGATTCTCCTCTCCCCTCTCGTTCGTTCATTCATTCATTCATTCATTCATTCATTCAGTGTAAAGTCTGTGGGCACATGTGTACTATGGCATGACTGTGGGAGTCAGTTCTCTCCTTCCCTGGGGGTTCCAAGTATCAAACTCCTTCTGCTCTTGGCCATTTTCCTGGCCCCAGAATTCCATTTTTGTGAAAGGATAAAACCATGAGCACATTGAATAGAACACCTCTAGGCCAACATTTACCACTAGCTTACATTCACTGTGTTTTAGGCACTTGCTTCATCATCTGCAGCAAAATGTGGAGACATGAAGGATACTGTGTCAAGTGACAGAAGAGACAGACGCAGAGTGAACAACCAGCACCACAGGTTTCCTCTTACACGTGGAAGCTGAATAAGTTTCCCTAACTGTAGAACAGTGTGATGGTTTGAATATGCTTGGCCCAGGGAGTGGCACTATTTGGAGTTGTGGCCCTGTGGGAGTGGGTGTGGCCCTGTGGGAGTGGGTGTGGCCCTGTGGGAGTGGGTGTGGCCCTGTGAGGGTGGATGTGGCCCTATGGGAGTGGGTGTGTCACTGTGGGCCTTTTCCTAGCTGCCTTGAAGCCAGTCTTCTGTTTGCCTTCAGATGAAGATGTAGACCTCTAAGCTCGTCCTGCACCATGCCTGCCTGGATGCTGCCATGTTCCCGCCTTAACAAAAATGAACCTCTGAACCTGTAAGCCAGCCCCAATTAAATGTTATCTTTATAAGAGTTGCCTTGGTCTTGGTGTCTGCTCACAGCAATGATACCCTAACAAAGACAGATAGTAATTGCTAGAAGCTGGGAAGGCTGAGGAGGGGAAGGGCATAAAGGAAAGCTAGCTTTGATTATTGCCTGCCATATACATTTGGGAATATCACATGCAGAAAACTCCATTCAAGGCCTCACGGTGTAGTCCTAGCTGACTGGGACCTCACTCCATAGACCAGGATGACCTCAAACTCACCAAGATCTGCTGGCATCTGCCTCCTGAGTCTCGAGATTAAAGGATGATACCACCACTCTTTAATACATCTTAATAAAAAATAAAATAATAAAAAGAAGAACTGGGCTGGAGAGATGGCTCAGTGGTTAAGAGCACTGACTGCTCTTCCGGGTTCTGAGTTCAATTCCTAGCAACCATGTGGTAGCTTGCAACCATCTGTAATGGTATTGGATGCCCTCTTCTGGTGTGTCTGAAGATGGCTATAATGTACTTATATATAATAAATAAATAAATCTTTTTTAAAAAATGAAGTGGAAAAAAGGAAGGTTAAGAGTTCAAGGGCCGGGGTTGGGGATTTAGCTCAATGGTAGAGCGCTTACCTAGGAAGCGCAAGGCCCTGGGTTCAGTACCCAGCTCCGAAAAAAAGAACCAAAAAAAAAAAAAAAAAAAAAAAAAAAAAGAGTTCAAGGGCCAGCCTGCGGTACAGAGTGAGACTGTCAAAAAAAAAAAAAAAAAAAAAAAAGGGTTCTCAATCTTTCTGTGACCCTGTAATCCATTTCCTCATGTTGTAGTGACCCCACCCATAAAGTTATTTCAGTGATACTTCATAACCGTGATTTTGCTATTGTTGTGAATCACAGTGTAAATATCTGATATGTAG
This sequence comes from Rattus norvegicus, assembly GCF_021556685.1. Lineage (NCBI taxonomy): Eukaryota > Metazoa > Chordata > Mammalia > Rodentia > Muridae > Rattus > Rattus norvegicus. The sequence continues at coordinate 54,088,687 of NC_141542.1, forward strand.
GATTTCTAATACTCGAACTCCAAAGGGGTCCTGACCCACAGATTAAGAACTACTGTCTAAATCAAAAAGGGCTGGGATGTAGTTCAGTGGTAGAACACCAGCCTAGAGAAATACTCTACAGCAATGGCTCAACCGCATGGTGTCTCTGGTGCTTCTGACTGAGCTCAAACAAAACCTCTGAAATCTCAGTATCCACCAGGAGGACAGTTGGAGCCATTCCAGCACATCCGTAAAGAATATTATGCGATATATCTTATATTTATGTTTTGATCTGAAGGGATGTCCACAAAATATTCTGTTAAATTAGAAAAGCAACTTCTCAATCATTTATATTTTTATCTCACAAGCAAATACATCTCGTGTATATGCATTCCTTTGTACTCAAGATACTTCTGTTGCCACCCTGGAGAATTCCAGGAGGTAGAGCTCACAAGTCCCACAATACACAAAGGAAACCCTCAACCCCTCCTTGCTTCAAATCATTTCCAGACTCAAAATATTAATGGTGCTGAGGTTGAGAAATTCAGGTTTAGTATGGAAGGGGGCGGGACAGAAAGAATAAATGCCAAATTGCCAGTTTGTGTTATTTGTGTTATGTGATTTTTTTTTTTTTTTTACAATGTGCGTTTGCTGGCTGTGGTGGTTTGAAAAAGATGGCCCCTGTGGGTTCATATATTTGAAGGCTCAGTCATTAGGGAATGGCACTACTTGACAGAGATTAAGAACTATGGCCTAGTTGGAGGAAGTGTGCTTTGGGGTCTCAAAAATCCAAGCCAGGCCCAGAGTCTCTCTTCCTTCTGCCTGTGGATCCAGAGGTAGAAGTCTTGAGCTCCTTCTCCAGCACCATGTCTGCCTGTGTACTGTCATGTTTCCCTCTATGAAGATAAGGAACTAGACTTCTAAACCTTAAACCAGCCCCAATGAAGTGTTTTCCTTCATAAGTGTTGCTGTGGTCACCGTGTGTCTCTTCACCCTAACTAAGACATCTAGTCTTAGTTTTCCTGAGTGTTACTTAAAGGAGAAAACATGGCAGAGCTAGCTGATGGGGCTGCCTGGATTTTTTTTTCCTCTTAATACAGGCACAAAATAATTTCTCCACAGGGGGAAAGATGCCTTGAATTAAGGAATTATTTTTCCACTTTAATCCAGATAATTGTAGTGGGGATAAAGAAGTAGCAATGAAAACCATGCAAAATGTAAGCACATCTTCAAACAGAGTCAAGAAATTTAGAGCTCCGGTATAGACTTTTTTTTTTTTTTTTTCTTGATGAGGGCAGCCACAAAGACCAGGTTAGTTCCTCTGAAGGAAAGTTCCACCAGACCCTTTTGAAAATAACCTACAAGGGGTAATGGCAACACCCAGGAATTTAGTCCTTTGTAGTTTTCCTCAAATTTACCTTTTGGGGTCCCAAGCCCTATAAACTATATATTTGGTCCAAGGGCAGGATTTACTAAAGTCATTTGATATTATGACAGGCCTCTGCAAAGTATTTAAGAGTCCATCCCTGGGACGCAATTAGGGAAGCATAGATGTTGTACGCAGCCAGAGTGTTTCGGGAATGTTCCACAACGAGAATAAAATGAAGAAGCCAGTGTTTGGAAGTCTCTAGTGAACGCTCTGCCACAAGTTGTCATGCTTCACCTGTGTGCAGTGGGGGATATTTTCTGTCTAAATTAAGAGACTCTGGCTACAGTGCTTATTGTGATTTCCACTTGTATTATTAACTTTCCTTCCATCCTTTCCTTCTCCTAGAATCCTTATTTGTTCATAACTTCATAGAGTGGCCACCAGGCGGTATCCTACATCCATGCTTCCAAATCCCCCCCCCCGCACTCCTCCCTCCCCTCTTCCCTCCCTGGGGTCAACACCGTCACCTCCCATGACAGTACTGTAGCAGGAAAATTGAGGGCTGTGCAACACCTTTAATCCCAGCAGAGGTAACTAGATCTCTGTGAGTTCCAAACCAGCCTGATCTACATAGGGAGTTCCAGGTCAGCCAGGGCTACGTAGTGTTACCGTGCTTAAAAAACAAAACAAAACAAGAGAGTGGAGGCGCGGGGATTGAGGCTAAGACTGTGGGGAGGTCCTGTCAAATTCTGACCCAGTGGGCCATTGCAACAAGTTGGTAATGGCTAAAGCTCTGTCTGCAGACACGAACCTGCAGCTCACAGGCATAACAAACTCAACAGTCTTCCCGAGCTCACGCCCAAGGTTGTACCATTCGTGCTTCAAATCCCTAACTGAGAGGGACTTCGGCTTCCACAGCACCTCCACTACTAAGTGGCTTCGACTCTGGGGCGCGAGCAGCAAGCGGAACAGTCACGATAGCCACAAGGTATCACGGTAACTGACGCTACGCCCCCAAGGCGGCGGGAGTCTGCGCGACCGGCGAAGAGTCAGAGCTGCGCATGTGCAACATCTACCTTTAGCGCTTCTTCGGCTGGCCGGGGGCAGGAAGCGGAAGGCTGACTGGGCGTTGTTAGACACCTACCAACGGAAGTCCCGCCTGTCTTGCTCTGTCTGTTCCCGGAAGTGCATCTGCTTGTCTCGAGCGAGATGGCTTCAAGGTTACTTCGCGGAGTAGGCGCTTTGGCGGCTCAGGCCCTGAGGGCCCACGGACCCCGTGGCGTGGCCGCTACCCGCTCCATGGCTTCTGGAGGTAGGTGACTAGCTGGGTGCGCCAGGTCGGTGTCCTTGGCCTCCGACGTGGTTGGTAATGGGCGGTCGAGCGGGGTCGGCCATTAGAGCTCCCTCGAGCCCTGCTGACCACCTTAGTCTCCGGGAGCCGGCGCCCCGCCCGGTCTTGCTGTAATTTCGGCCGCTCTCCCGATTGACCTCGCTTTCAAAATGCCCTAACTGGAAGGTGCCGGGTGACCTTGGGAGATAGGGACTTGGAGGGAAGAGAAAGCGCTGGACCGACATTCAAATCACTTGCCCGCCTCCAGCCAATATACTGTCATTGACTTGATTTTAGGGAAAGTCGAAAACCAAGCTTCCGCGATAGGAAGGGAAAACCGGTTCGGTTTAGGAGTCATGCCTCAGTGGGCTTAGGGGACTGTGGAAATGGGTAGCTTGGGAGCCCACCAAAGAACCGTATAATGTCACCTTTCCCGTGTTGATCTTTTTAGCGCGTATTCATCTTGGTCATATCAGGTCCCATAATTCATTTTTCTTCTTCTAGGTGGTGTCCCTACTGATGAGGAGCAGGCTACCGGGCTGGAGAGGGAGATCATGATAGCAGCACAGAGGGGACTGGTGAGAAGCTCTGTGTCCTCTGGAGACCTTGGGCCTGGATGGGATCAGAGGAGTCTCCTTTCAGCCAGCTTTTGGTCCTGACAACTCAGCTTGTAGAACAGCCCCCTTGCAGTGCAGTGGCAGGGGTTATCTGTCACAACAGTCATCACTTGTCTCTTTCAGGATCCATACAATATGCTACCTCCAAAGGCAGCTTCGGGCACCAAGGAAGACCCCAATCTAGTCCCATCCGTTAGCAACAAGAGAATAGTGGGCTGCATCTGTAAGTACCTTGTTTTTATTTTTATTTTAAAGATTTATTTATTTATTATATATAAGTACACAGTAGCTGTCTTCAGACACACCAAAAGAGGACATCAGATCCCATTACAGGTGGTTGTGAGCCACCATGTGGTTGCTGGGATTTGAACTCAGGACCTCTGGAAGAGCAGTCAGTGCTCTTAACCACTGAGCCATCTCTCCAGCCCACTACCTTGTTTTTATTTTCTGGCCCATTTTGTTTATAACCTGCTACACAGAACATCTATAAATTGCTTCAGATATGTGTGTGTGACTGACTATATGTGCATACAAATATGTATATTTATGTGTGTGTGTGAAAAATTATATATATATAAACAAACTTGTATGTCAGGTACTGTTTGTTTCAGGCACTAGGGATACATATGAGTACAGATCCTGTTTTGGAATTCTGCGTAGGAACTAGGATTGTTAGAACCTACAGGGACCCCATACGTGGTTATCTTACAGATAGACTCAGGTCCATTTTTTTTCATTTGAAGGAGCAGAGCTTGATGTAGTCACTTAGTCAGCAGCAGTTTTGTTGCTATGTCTGGGTATCTGAAGGAAGGAGGTGAGCATTGAGAGCTTCCCTTGGTACCCAGGTGCTGGATGACTTTGAGCCGTCTTTCCTTTTCAGGTGAAGAGGACAACTGCACTGTCATCTGGTTCTGGCTGCACCAAGGCGAGAGCCAGCGATGCCCCAACTGTGGAACACATTACAAGTTGGTGCCCTACCAAATGGTCCACTGAGCCCACCCCTGGTTTAACATTTCAGAATGTAAAGGAAAACGTCTCTCTAATAAAGACTAGCCAACGCACTGGCTCCTTCCATGGCTGGCTAGTCTGATTTCTATGTTTTTTGTTTTTTGTTTTTTGTTTTTTTTTTTTTTAATTGAGAGCACCTATTCTGGCTTGACATCCACTTAGAATGTAAAACCAGTATAGAGTTGTTAGATTTTTATTTAAAAAAAATTTTTTTTAAACCTTTTGTTGTTTATATTTTTGTTTTTCAAGACAGGGTTTCTCTTTTCTCTGTGTAGCCCCGGCCGTCCTGGAACTCGCTCTGTAGACCAGGCTGGCCTTGAATCAGATCCTGAGTGCTGGGATTAAAAGCATCTGCCACCACCACCTGGTTAAAAAAAATTTAAACTTTAACTTTTATATAATGGTAGACCAACCAAGGGGGTTGTTAGGGGCAAGACCAGTGAGGAGATGCTGATCTCACTCGGGCCTTCATGGTTCTGTTTGCTCTGCTAATGACTGAATGACTGGGCCACACACTCCTGAGCCATACACTCCTGAGCCACTCCAACCCTGACACTGGATTTAGGGGAAGGACATTGTAGGGCTCCAGTCCACTCTGTCCCCCAGAGACCCCTCACTGTGATCGCTGCACCTGTCATGGCTCCTTTTAAAGGAGAGAGAATGAAGAAAAAGAGACACTAAGCTGGACACAGTGATGTCGTGGAAGTCCCAGTCACTTGAGAGATTACCTGAGCCTGGGTAACAGACTTTACCCAATAAAATAATAATGATAATTTGAACTTAGTATTGGTATCAAGGTATTTACTAAATTTTTCTGTGTGAGGAGTTTTTCTTTAGAAATACTCGTGGGAATATAAACTGGGGAGGACAACAGCTCATCTCAGCCAGCCAGTTTATGAAATGGTGAATTCTCAAAGCAGAGACCTATAAAATGGGAATACCTTTTTTTTTTTTTTCCTTTTTTCTTTTTTTCGGAGCTGGGGACCAAACCCAGGGCCTAGGCAAGCGCTCTACCACTGAGCTAAATCCCCAACCCCAAAATGGGAATATCTTATCATTCTGTGTTGAAATTTGCCAGAGTTGACTTTGGTTACTATCTATTAAATAATACATACATAATTTCAGGGTTGATTTCAGGGATGGCAAGCTGAGGAGAGAGGCCCACCATCTTGGTGGCCTGTAGAAGGTGTAGTCTAAGCCTTTGCTCCCAATCTTTTCTGTGAGTGATCATCTTCCAGGCACTCAGGCATCGATTGGCCTTTCCTGTGGGAAGGGAATCCCCAGAGCTATTAAATCTTACTCAGTGCTGTTCCTCACTAGCTGTACACTGAAGACTGTGCATACTGCTGGGAAGCGCTCCTGTCTGCAGCCTGGTGCACACCACGCTGTTTTCACACTCCTTCACACTGTGCAGAAAGATCTAGATCATTAGGTCAGTCTGTGCTCTCCCAGGCTTCTCACTGCCAAATCCCCCTCGCTGCTTTTAACAATTGTTACCGCACAGAAAGTAAAGTCTCCAGGACATTTCCAGGCTGTGATATGCAGAACAGTAATCCCCTCAAGGTGTCCACATTCTGCTCCCGACCCCCAACCCTGTCCGTACTTTAGGTCATACAGCATATAGGAGAAATAGGAATTAAGGTAGATGGAATTGAGGTTGCTGACCTTGGAGCTAGGGCCAGCTGGCTGGCTACCTCTTGCTCGGCAGGTAAACAAATGTACCAGCTACCCAGCCTGATGACCAAGTTTGATCCCAGGGACCCTCACGATGGCAGGACAGAACCAACTCCCATGTGTGGTCCTCTGCCCTCCACACATGTGCTGTGGCATAGGTACACACGAATAAATGAGCCAAGAGATGCAAATGGTCTCTGGAAGGCAGGCAAGAGTGATTACCTAGTCTCCAGGTCCGAAGGCCTACAGACAGACGCTCTGAGTTTAGCTCAGTGAGACCCATGTTGAGCTGGTGTGTGAGATAGCAAAGATTTTATGTCCTAAGTTGCTACATTCGTGATTTAACTTTTTATAGCATCAATAAACTAAAAGACTAGTAAATTCTTGAGTCCATGCATAGGCCTCTAATTTAGCTGCACTTTGGAATTACCCAAGACCTACAAGGCTTAGGACCCAGGCCATCCATCCCACGGAAGCAGTCCGGGGGTGTGGGGGGGGGTGGGACTTGAGAACACTTGGCTATCTAACCACATGGGCTTGAGTAGCTCCTGTACCTCCCAGGAGCACTTGGGCTTGGAAGGAAGTGCCGTGTTCTGCACAGAAGAGGGCTTCATCTGAGCCTTTGGTTCTGTCTCCTGTCACAAGGGAAAATAGTCATTAGATAGTCCTGCAAGTTCAGGAATAAACATTTCTAGGACCACTTGCAAATTGCCAATCTGGTGCTCCATCATCTGTGTATGTATGGTTTTTGTTTTTATTTTGATTTGACTGGTGTGGAACTCTGTGTAAACCAGGCTGGCTCAAACCTGCCTGCCTCTGACTCTTGAGCGCTGGGATTAAGGCTGCATGCCACCACTGGTGTGGCTTTTGGTTTTGGTTTTAAGTTTATTCTGTGTGCATGCATGCGTACACATAGTTTGTGACCATATGGTCTGTAGCACACATAAAAGTCAGGACAGCTTTGTGAAGTCGGCTCTGGCCATCCATTGTGCATGGGTTTGGGAGGTTGACTCATGACACCAGGCTTGTGTGCCTTACCTACTGAGCTGCACCTCATCTCTTACATCTTATAGACTCTGCCTAATCCCTCCGGGATGGCTATCAAAATTAGGAAAGCACAGTTTATATATTTAAGGCACATAATCCCTAGGCATCACGACTTCCTAAATGTTCATTAGTTTTATTTATTTTTTATGGTGTGTGTGAGTGGGAAATGTTGCTATATAGCCCAGGCTGGCTACAAACTCAAGGTCCTTCTGCCTCAGCCTCCTACTTGCTGGGATTACAGGTGTGTGTCACCACATTCAGCAGTTCAGTGTCCTTTCCAGTGAGAGGGTCCAGTTCAGAGTTGAATTTCCTTCCATTGTGATGTCTGGGGCAGTTCCTGTCTTATTCATTCTTTTGACCTTGTCTATAGTTTTTAAATTTTAATAGCCCAACTTCCATTTGTGCTATTTTATACTTGTGGGTGTGGAGCCATCTATTGGAACATTGTCAATTTAGCAGTAACTTAAACACTTAAAGAACAGACTCTCTCCCACAGAAGCAATCAACGGCCTGTAGTTCCTCAGATAGGGGTGGGAGTTCATTTTTTTTTTCTTTTTTTTTTTTCGGAGCTGGGGGCCGACCCCAGGGCCTTGCGCTTGCTAGGCAAGAGCTCTACCACTGAGCTAAATCCCCAACCCCGGGGTGGGAGTTCATGAACATGTTTCCAAGCCATGCTAGAAGGCTGACTGGCCTGATCTTGCGCAGGTGGCCAGAGCTGCTTGCTGTGAGTTCCCGAGTGCACTGGTCCTGCCTGCCACGCCAGAAGACAGTTTCAGTCCTTCCCAACCTCTGGCTCATACAAACTTTCTGCCTCTTCGTGATGGTCTGAGTCTTGGGGAGGGGAAGGAGTCCCACCACAGGTGTCTCTTCTGTGTCTGAGATCTCTAAGGGGTCACGGAGTCTTTGCACTTTGACCAGTTATGAGTTTGTGGTAACCACCACCCACTGTACAAACTAACTTCTCTGTTAAGGTCTGAGAGCTGCACTAATTAAATGAGAATTTAGAGGAGAGTTTGATGCTGTTTTAGCAGAATAATAGCCATATGTTCACCCTGGAGGCAGTAAGCTGCCCTAGCCACTCCTTGGGCAGATTTGCTGTGCCCACGCGTGCATTTCTTCAATCCGTTGTTGGTTGCTCCCTAGACTTTGGTGTCACAATTGCCCCCATGGGCATCTCTTGCCGAGCCAGTCATTTCAGTTCCCAGCTGGGTAAGACAATTCTTCCCCCATAGCAGCCTGCATAATACCCTGCAGTGCTGTGAGCCAGCAGGGAGAAAGCTTCTGTCAGTTCCAGTCTGATTTTTTTTTTTTTTCTTTTTTCTTCAGAGCTGGGGACCGAACCCAGGGCTTTGTGCTTGCTAGGCAAGTGCTCTACCGCTGAGCTAAATCCCCAACCCCTCCAGTCTGATTTTTACATGCCCTATCACCAATGTGTAGGTATCCTCAGCAATACGGTCTTTTCATCAAGTACTGGGGGTAGCCAGAAGGAAGCAACAGCCTGAATCCCTGAATCTGAGTCCCCCAGATATGGCAGCAACACAAGGCAGGGAAGGGGGTTAGTGGGAGGAGTCTATACATGATGGCAGGCTTTCAGTGCATGGTAAGCACTTTACCAACTGAGCCATCCCTCCAGCCCTTAGTCATGGATCACTAAGGATTCACAACTATTTTATCGTATTGGTTATATTACAGATGAGAGTATGGGGTCCTGATTCAAGCTGGCCCATGTGTTGCTTAGACACTTGAGTTCTGTACAATGCCATGAGACATTTGGATCTTTTTTTCCCCCTTAGGGAACTGAAGGCTAGTGACTAGAAGCCAAGGCCTAGACACCATGTTCACTGTTTCTGGGGTGTCACTACTTCTAGGTCTCCCAGCAGACAGGTAGAAAACCCATGTACATATCCCAACCTGGTGCTTTCTTGAACACAGGGAAGTGTTCTTGTCAGCATTAGAAGAGTAAAACCAGCTCATACCTGTAACTCAGTACAAAACGAGGCTTAGTCTGGCTGCTTTCCTCAGCTGTAGCTTCTTCCATTACAGCAGGCTACCTCTTACCAGGCTATCCCTGCTAGAGGAGTATGGAGGTGATGCAGGGCTTTACCTTAAAGAATGGGATTTTTTTTTTTTTTTTTTTTTGGCAGATAGAGGGGCTGTTCCCGTGAAGAATGCAGCAGGGCTAGCAAGCAAAACAGGACACAGGCTAGGTATGCTTAAGGTAGGGATGTTAGAAGACCCCAGATGTGGCAGCCTGAGGTTCCTCGAAGTGACTTGGCCAGCATTACACAGCTGGTTTGTGTTCTACTCAACAGATAACTGCAGTTCTTCCCCCAACGCCCCACGGCTAGATTTACTCATAAGGACTCATGAATATTTTATTGTATGGCTTATAACTCATTACAGGTTTGAGGTGGTTACCCGCACAGTAGATTATGAGCAAACACACTGGTGGGCAGGATGGAGCAGGGTTGTGAGCTGGGGCTTAACAGGAAAGCATGGGTAGCAGAGGCACTGTAGGAGACCAGACTCAGACGGACAAAATGTGGGCATGAGGAGGGAGGAGCTTAGCAGGGAAGTTCCAAACACAGGTGGCTGGGAGCCAGTGTGCCAACGGAGGCCTGCACTGGAGCTGGTTTGCAGGGTCCCTTAGCACAGGCTTTTGTGTAAACTTTTGATGCTATGCTACGACCACAGGGCCGCACAGAATCTGCTGCACACATTCCTGATCAGCACTTTGGCCTACAGCTTTCAACACTTGGCTCTGTTCACTAGTCTTCCATAGTGGAAACTTGTCACCTAGCACACAGCTAACGTCCTTCCTTCCTCAGATCCTCCACATGCTAGCCCAACTGACCTCTTTGGTTTATGTCACTGTGCCACAGACCAATTTACCCTTCCTTGCCAATGTTCCCTCCCCAGCCTCACTGTCAAAGTACTCTCCCTACCCACTGACTGTCCAAGCTCTTATAAGCCAGCGGGCCCCGCCTATTGGCACAGCCTGTCGGCCCAACACCGTTCCAAAATGGCTGGCATTTTTCTCCTCTAAGATGAACGCTTTTGGGGGGCAAAATTGTACCTTGTTCTCCATCAGCCTCAAACATGTGTTGTGCAGTAAGTACCAAACAAGCAAACTTCTCTACTTGCTGAGCTCTTGCTGCCTGCAGGCCTCCTGCAGACTGTCCTCCTTCCTGTGGAACCTGGTCCATTCTTAGGCTGCCCTTCCTTCTGGTCCTGCCCTAAGCTGGGACCTGCACACCTCTGCTGCCAACACACATCACATGAAGCACACACAGCAGCCCTAGCAAGCCTCGCAGGAGGGTGAGGCTGCTCTCCCTTGTTCTGTTGCCTCAAGCTCCAGAGCTTTCTGCCAGTGTCCTTTCTCTCAACGCGCCCAGGGACTGCTGAGCAAATGAGAGCACAGAGCCACAAGAATCAGAGCCACACACCGGGCCTTGTCCATAATTATTACTATGATTTATAAAAACAAGTATTTTTCAGGCAACTGTGTTAAATTACTGTTCAGATCTGGAGAGGGGGGTGAAGACCTTTCTTGAGGGAGGTGAGAACATGCCTACCCTTGGGGTCTGAGTCCTGGTTAAATGGCTTTACCTCAGCAAATAAAGACCATTAACCCCTTCCTGTCCAGGGCACCGAGGGAAAGAGGAGGGAGTAGCAAATCAGTGTAGTGCTTTCAAAGGGAGTGGGGCAAACCACGAGCTGTGGCTGCCCATGGCTCTGATGCTCTGACCCTTGGCTACATCCCCTCAATGGGAATGTAGGACTGCCCCTAGTCAGTCCTAGACAGGACACTTGCCTTTTCAGGCCAGAAAGAGGCAGCGGCAGGAAACACACCAGTGAGCCTCAACACCCTGAAGGGAGCTCCTGGCTGTCCCTCCCTTCAGCCTACTCCAGAGATTCAGGGCGTCTAGCCCCACCCCACTGTTACAGCAAGTGGAACACGTGGGTCTGGTCTTTGAGCTTCAAGGCCAGAGCAAGGAACCACAGGCCAAAGTAGCCCTGCTGAGAGGGTCACTTGCACCAACTCAACATTGGGTTCCTCAGTCCCTATGCTCCCGTTTGGGACAGCCGTCCACGCAGCTAAACGTTAATCTCTGTGTCTGTGTGTATGCTGAGCACAGGGGGAGGGGAGGGCTACAGGTGACCATGACTGCACCATCTGCTCCGGGGACAGGGCATGCAGGGGACCCTAATCTTAGAACACGAACCCAGACCAAAAGGGGTCAGGGCTCTGGCTCCCCTTTCCTCCCTCTCCCAGTATGTCCACCCTCCTTGGGCATTAGAAGGTTTTGCGATGAATCGCACGGGAGCCATCTTCTTCATATTCCTTTTTGGATACCCACATCTTCTTGAAGGTGTCCAGTGAGGCGAGGATGGAGCCGCTGTGGGGGTGGAGAGGCAATATTCGTTAGTTCCTGTGGGATGGGCCACCTGCCATCCCTGGGTCCTCGAATCTCACATCCTTTCCTTGGGAAAGAAGCCCGTTGGTTTTCCCTGGCCAGCCTCTCCCCAAGCCCTTCTCCGTGAGCCCCATCTCACCCGATCCATGTGGAGTACAGCCTTTCCTGAGGAGCAGAGATCTAGGAGGAGCAAAGGATTGTGTGAACACACAGCTGCCACCCTTAAACCAAGGCAGCTAGGCCCATGCATGGGTGGTGGGACACAGTGCAGAATGGGCAACAGGCCCAGCAGGGGTCCCATCTGCCCACCCAGCGCCCTGTCCTGAGGCTCTCAGTCCTACCTTGATTTTCACATCCTTTGGGGCAAGTTTCTTTACTTCACTTAGTAACCGGTCTCCGAAGCCTGCAGATACAAAGGATGACCAAGCCTGGACCACAGCCAGTCCCCCTGCCACGGTGGCCTGTAGACCCAGGCTGTTGCTCTCCCTCATCCTGCACACCCTCCCAGGGCTGAGTGGCCATGCTGTAGCACCCTGGCTGTGGGTGGGTAGAGCTTACTCAGAGACTGACTGGAATATAGTCTAAGGCCACACAGCTCCACTTGACTCCATGTCCTCTGCATGGGGTCATGAGCACTGCAAAGCCATGGCTAAGGAAATCTTACTTTAGTGCCTGATTTTGTTTTCGTTTCTTTCTTTACATTTTTTAAAAGGAGTGTCTCATCCCATGTAATCCAGGCTTGGCACTCAACTCATGATCTTCCTGAGTACCAAAATGGCAGTTGTGAGCCCTCAGACCTAGCATGCAACAAGCTAAAAGCATCTCCTATCAGAAAACTCAGCTCACTGAGAACTACCAAACAGGTGATGGCAACGGCACACTGCTGGCTCCAGAGAGTGCTCTGAGGTGCCAGACATCCTGGGCCTGTGGTCTTGCTACCATTTCCCCAACAGTACCTTTAAAGAGTGTTGAGCCCCCTGACAGCACGATATTGGAGAAGAGCGTCCGGCGGAGGTCCATGTCCGACTTGTGGATGGCGAAGGCCAAAACTTCATGGAGTCCCTCACTCTCATCCCCAACCAGGTCTGGCTGGAACAGCAGCTCAGGGGCTCGGAAGCGTGCAGGCCCCACCTGTGGAGAACACGCCTGAGGCACAGGATCTCCAGGGAAGCAGGTCCTTTCCGCCCCCACTGTCCCACTGTTGGCATTAGCTACCATCGTGGAGTCAGACCTGTCTACTTACATCGAGCGTGCTGCCGTCTGGAAGGGTGTACTGCACCTTCTCAGTCTCTAGAGCCTCGTCCTTTTGTGGGTTGATGGACAGGTAGCAAGCTCGCTGTATGGGCAGGGCAGGCTCTTAAGCAGGCTGTAGCAGGTACACTTGTAGACAGAGCTTGCTATCTTGGCTTCCTTAACCACGCCCCACGCTCTTTATCCCCAGTCCCGTCCACGCCCACATGCTCTTTATCACCCCCGCTCCCCTGCCCCGTCCACTCCCAAGTCCCAAGCTCTTTATCCCCAGCTCCGGCCACCCCCACCCATGGCCACGCCCACAACCCCATGCTCTTCATCACCTCTTTGATGGTCCGCACAACCTCAAACTCAGCTGAGGTGTGGAAGTCAGCGCCTTCCTTGCGCAGCAGCAGCCTCAGGTATCGGGAGACGTCCCGGCCCGCAATGTCTACCCGCATGATGGAGTGCGGCATGGCAAAGCCCTCATAGATGGGGACAGCGTGAGTGACCCCGTCCCCCGAGTCTAAAACCACTCCAGTAGTGCGTCCTGTTGCGTACCTGTCACCAGGTCAGTATTCTTATACTCCAGCCACTGAGGTGAGAGATCTCAACCCCGCAGGGGCCCCTGGGATATTATTTTTACTAGTGTAGAAGGCATGGAGGGGAGCATGAGGCGCTGCCTCCTGGGACATCAGGGCTTAGGGCACTCACAGGCTGAGCACGGCCTGCATGGAGATAAACAGTGCAGGAACGTTGAAGGTTTCAAAGAACACCTCTGCCGCCTTCTCCCGGTTCTTACTGGGGTTCAGTGGGGCCTCCGTTAGAAGAACAGGATGCTGTGAGAGATGAGGGAGTCACACAAACAGAACAGGCTAGGCCCTCTAAGAGCTTTCCTGGGCTAAAAGCACTGAACAGTCTGTCCCTCCTGAGGACACCATATGAATCAACTCTAAAGCCCAAGCCCTGGAACATTCCGCCAGGTGGTCACTGGGTGTACACACATACACACACCACAGAACAGGAGGTCCTATGAATAGGCAGTCAGAAAGCTGGCAGTGTAGTGGGAAGGAAGGGTGGGCACTACACCTCCTCGGAGAAGGTCTGTAGCTGGTCCTTAGAGTAGACGTACTGCCAGATGCGCTCCATGTCGTTCCAGTCCCGTACCACACCGTGCTCCATAGGGTATCGGATGGTCAGCAGCCCCCGGTGCTCCTGGAGGACAGGGAGAAAGCCAGACTTAGCACCTGACCCTACATGTTGCAAACCATGAAGCTACCTCTTGCTTCTCTCTGCCTACTAGTAATCTCCTGCTGTGTACAGAGACTCCAAGAGCTCAGGGCTCAGCTCTCTCAGGTCGAAGGAAAATGACAACATGCTCTAAAGCCCAGGCCCTGGAACATTCCGCCTGGCGGTCACTGGGTGTGTACACACACACACACACACACACACACACACAGAGAATACGGTCTTCTGAGCCACTGGATGTGTACACACACACACACAGAGAATACGGTCTTCTGAGCCAAACAGCAGCCATTCTCATCAGATCAGCTGTGCCTGTTGGCAAGACAACATCACAAGCAGGTGAAGGCCAACTGAAGGGGAGTTCCACTCACGATGGGTGGAAACTTTCCAGGTGCTTCAGGTTTCCCTATGATTATCCCCTCATCTGCACGCTGAGTAAGCCCGATAACGTCACTGTTTGCTGCAGTTAGAGTTGGGGTTCCTTAAAAGCTCAGTTGTATGAATAGGTTTTTGTTTTAATCCCAGGTGTGTGACGAGAGCCTGCTTCCCAGCAGGTGATTATACCTCGTGCACTAGCAGGGGTATGATTCTGCCAACTGAGATAGTTAAATTCTGGGAACTCTGGAGAAGGCATAAATGCCAGAGCCCCTAGAGGGGTTGGGACCACTCTGAAGACAGTCCCCCCATCCTTGGTTGTTGTTGTTTGAAGCTAACGATGAAGACTGGATTCACCCTAGAAGCTCAGTGTCTCTAATCAGCAGGAAGTAGCTTCAAGAGGTCTACACTCCCTTTCCCTCTAACCTTCTTCCCCAGGGTGGACTCTGGTGGAATCCTAGTCTGGTTTCTTACTGGGGCCTTAGAAAGAACCACTGTGGGGCTGGAGAGATGGCTCAGCGGTTAAGAGCACCCGACTACTCTTCCAGAGGTCCTGAGTTCAATTCCCAGCAACCACATGGTGGCTCATAACCATCTGTAAAGAGATCCGATGCCCTCTTCTGGTGTATCTGAAGACAGCTACAGTGTACTTATATATAATAAATGAATAAAAAAATAAATAAAAGGGGCTGGGGATTTAGCTCAGTGGTTAGAGCGCTTGCCTAGGAACCACTGTTCACATCCACCCAGGGAAAGAATTCTCTCAAACATGCCCATCCCACTCCCTCTTTCCTCACAGATGTTCCTCACTCACTGCCTAGGCTCTCCCCAGCATCTCCTTATGCACTGACTGGCATCCACCTGTAGCACTGCAGCCAATGTTCTGTCAGCACTGTCCCTCCTAGGCCACCTGAGCCCATCATTCCTCCAGAGTACAGCTGGAGCTCTGGCCTCTTGGCCCAGTTCTCCCATTAGTCCTCATCTGTCTCCTACAGGATGATGCCACGTCCACCTGCCCTCAGGTGTTCGTCTAGGGGACACTTGGCTTCTTGTACAACAGTGGCTGGCTTTCATCTCCCACAGCCTCTCAAGTGCCCTTCTATTCGTGCTCGGCTGGCTCTTCCCCCACACCTTATACTGGCTCCCTCAGAGTCTGACCCGCTGTGCAGTCCCCAGGTAGGCCATCCTAGCCAGAATAAGAAATGGCCCCCAGCCTTCCTCAGAGCAGGTATCAGATCCACCCAACCTAGGTGATTCTAATTCTTAACTCACTTTTGGGGGTAGCTGAAGATGACTTTGAACTTCTGATCTTCCTGCCTTCACCCCTCCCAAGTGCTGTGACCCCAGAAGACTTGTGATCTTAATCAGTTCTTTCTCATACAGTTTCTAAAAATCAGACACGACGAGGTGGAACCAGGAGTTCCTCAGGAATGTTGGTTCATTGGCATCGCACAGAAAGGGGATGCCCGCGCGCGCACACGCACACACACACACACACACACACACACACACACACACACACACACACACACACACAACCAAACTGAAGGCAAGAGGCCCAAAAAGGCACAGACATCCTGAACAGGTTGCTCTGACCACCGGCAAGCTCTCTATGATTGACAACGAACTCAACTCAGGGACAGTTACCTCTGCTTTCGGTCCAATGAACAGGTCCCCCTCCAGGGCTCCAGCCATAACCCGCATGTGCTTTGGCCGTCCGACACTGTAAGGTCACAGGTCAGTGAGTTAGGCAGGTGCACGGCTGAACCCATGTCCAGGAAAACTATAGTCTAACTGAGAGCAGAGCTCTGGGTGGGGGGTGGCCTGCTAAGCACTGGGAAATGGCTCAGGGCAAAGGTCAGAGCCTAGACCTATGGGGAGTGGGGCAGCAGCGTGGGTCTTAGAAGCACAAGCAGTTTGGGGTCTGAAGCAACGAGTCTCTCCCCAGGGAGGGCTGAGTGTGAATGACTGGATTCCGTCGGGGCTTGGCTCTAGCAAGGCCACACTTTTGTAGCCACACTGAGCCCACCCCACCCTCTTGTCTGCTGATGGATGGAAGACAGCCCCAGAACTCTGTGGTGGCTTCCTGGTGTATCCCTCCCACGGTGGCCACTCTTCCCCCGACTGCGAGGGCTTCCAGAATAGAGATTCAGTTCTTGGCAAGCATGTATCTGAGGAGCTACCATTCTAAACTGTGACCCACATTCCCCACAGACTGCCAACAGCCTTCCCTGATACCCACTCAGAGTTTGGGATGGAAAGATGAAGCCCTCTGTGAGCCCAGGCTGGCCTTTTCCCCAGAGAGGCTTGGAGCTCTTAAAGTCACTCCAGGGTCCAGCTCTGATCTGCAGGCCACTGACATATCCTTCAAGCTCTGAGAGGTGCTTCAGGGGGAACCTTCCCAGTGGGCAGGCAGGACCTGGGCGCTCCATGTTTTGGGACAGAACCACCCTGCATTCCTGTTACCATTGGCACTACCTGGGGTGTGTGGAGTGGGCTGGACAGGAGCAGTTCCTAGATGCTATACGTAACTGAGCCCCAAAGAAAACATTTCTGAGGTCTGGGGGATATAGCTTAGAATGTATGCTTAGCTTTTTGGGTTCACCCAAACTCCATGATAATCAGAAAAAACTTTCCAGGGAAGAAGGGGTGGCTGTGAACCCTCCCCCAACTCTCTTAGGAGTTTAGCTCTTCCCCCACCCCTCCCCCGGGAGAGGTCCCTCTTATTCTTGCTCCCGCCTTCACCACACCCCATCCCCAGGGCAATGCTGGTTGCTTCTAACAGACTCATCCAGAAACAAAGGCAGGAGGCTCTGAAGAGGAAATCTAGCAGTTACTCTCTCAGGGTCACCTCCATCAATCTAGTGTTTCCTCTTCCAGGTAGAAGAGGGACTTGGCCTCCTGGAAGGGAGCGGTAACACCACAGGGGCCTCTTATTCCCAAAAGCAAATAAGGGGCTCGGGGAACTGCTGCCCCAGTGACACTTACTAGTTTGGGAAACAGTACTTAGGAATCTGGTCTCCTGCAAAGCCAGCCTTGATCACCCCTGAACCCTGAAAGAAAAAGCAATGTTTAGCTCCTGCTAATGACTCCAGATGCAGTCAGTGTCCCCAAGTGGAGAGAGCTGGCAGTTCCACCAAGGCTGGGCAGGGAGGAAGCCAGAGACCTGACCTAGAGAAGATCACTTGCAAGCACTAGCGGTTCAAAACTAGGTGTGATGCTGCATTGCCTGTCCTGGGGTTTTTTTATTTGGCAGGGGAGTGTGGGGACTCAAGGGGGAGACAGCTGTTAGGGGCATCTTGTGGGTGGAGGTTAACGACAATGACTGGCCCCAGACGGGCATCAGTGAGGAGAAACCACACATCTCTTCTGTGAATGCTGTGGTTAGTACCTGAAGGGAGAGGAAAACAGACAGCTACACTCTAATGCTATACCTCAGCCTTCCTCTCTCTATTCAAGAATCCCTGTCTTCACCAGCAGACAGAGCACATACTGGGCCTGTGGGCAGGGGGTACCACTTGGTGGTCTCCAAGTACGTTCCTTGGGTAGTAAGAGCAGAGACAGTCCCTGCCCCTGCTGGAAGCTGGACCTAGGCTTTCAACGTGAACCTGGCACACCTTCCACGAATGAGTCACCTACTCACACCCTTTGTCTACCAGTCTCTATCAGGGCCTAAATAAACAAGTCCAAGTTACTAGAGATGGGCTCCAAGCCCAAAGGAGGCCAGGACCTCTGAGCCCATAAGCTTGTTGGCGATCAAACAGGTAGGTAGCCTGATATACACTGTAGCCTGACACAAGCACACCCCCAAGTCCAGGACTAGCCCGCCCCCCATAAACAAGTTATGATTTAAGGGAGCCCACATGGGTGCTCCAAAAAAAGGCAGCCGCAAAGGGATTCAGGGGCTCACGTGGGAAGGAGTCAGTTCCCAGAAAGAGAAATGTGTCACCGGCAAGTGCTCCAAGGCCTACACACCAGAAGCATCAGCTCTGGGTACAGCCACAGAAAACCCCAGCCACGTCAAGGCCTCTGAGACTAGATAGCTCCTAGGGCCGTTGAAGGCAAGCAAAACCCAGGCTGGAAGACAAAGCCCCGGGAAGCAGGACCTCTTTTCTTCCAGGCTTGCAAACTACTACCCCAAACTGCTCCGTCCTGGGGAAAGTGGTCCTGCACTCTCCAAAAGGATCATTTAGAGTGAGGGGGGTTAGTTAAAGCGGCAAAGAGGCCACCAGGTGGTGGCTGGAGGAAATTAACCTGCAGTGTTTGCCTCTGGGTGCAGCCTCTTGGGAAGTGTTGTAAAGATCACCAGGCCCTCCAAGAGATAAAGCTAGCAGTGTGCAAGAGACCAAATGTCAGCCAACCTCCATGAGGCTGCCAGAGCTGACCACCAAGCAAAGGACCAGGGGTCTTAACTTGCCCAGCGCTTCCACCCCAGACAGACGTGTTCAGCAGCCTAGAATACCAAAGATCGCCTGGCTGTGTCTAGCTGTCCCGCACATCCTGGAGGTGCTCCCGAGGCCCACCCCTGGCCCGACCCGCGTGGGCCACCGCCTGCGACCCCGCGATGGGTCACAGCCCTCCCCCCGCTGCCCGGCCTCACATTGTCGATGACCACGGGCTGGTTAGCGATGATGTCGTAGGACTCCATGGCCCGGCCGAGCCGGCCCTGCCCAGCAGGCGGGCTGCAGGAGGACCGGCAGGCTACAAGGCTCGCGGGGAGACCTGGACGGACGCGACTCCAGACACCGCGCCGCTCCCCTCCCCCAGTGCGCTGCCTACGCGAACGCGGCCCCGCAGCCAATCACAGGTGCCAACTGACGTGATTGACAGTGGGTGCCGGGGAGGGTTGCTGGGGGAAGTGGGAGGGTCCTCTTGGAGCCGGCTGACCAATTGAAGCTTCCCGGAAGGACAGCTGGGCGTTGCCAAGGTAGGCTGCGCGGTGTCAGTAAGATGATGTCATGGCTGGGTTCTTAAAGGGGGCAGGAGTTAAAAAGGAGGTGCTTGGTCTATATCTAATTGGGAAGTCTTTTGAGTTCATCTACTGGAAGCTCGTCTTTTGATGAGATGTTTGTGAGCACACCTCCTCTTAGGAAGCCAGCTCTTAAGATTATTTCAATGGGAGAGTCGGTTTGAATAGATTTATTCATCTTTTTGGTTTTTAGAGGTAGGGTCTCTGTGATACCTGGGCTGGCCTTGGAACTTGTGATCCTCCTGCCTCACAAATGCTGGAATTACAGGCACGCGCTACTATACCAAGCATTAGTTTTGGATTTAATAAAATTCAAACCCTAGGTGAATAATTTCTCTTGTATTTTATTTTAGAAGTATCGTAGGTTTACATTTAGGCCTATGTTTAATTTGAGTTAGTTTTTGTACATGTATCAGGTAAGCATTGGGGCTCATTTTTTTTCACTACTCATCAACTTATTCCAGTATTGTTGAAAATAATATGCTTTCTGTAGATGAGATGGCTCGGCATGTAAAGGCATTTATTACTAAAGTTGCCTAACCGAGGTTTGATCCCAGAGACCCACATAGCAGAAGAGAACCGGCTTCCACAAGTTGTCTGATCGCTACAAGTGCACCATGGAATATGGACAACCACATGCACATACAAAATAAATAACGTTAAAAATAGTAGGGGGTTGGCAGGGAGAAGCTGGGTGTGGTGCTGGCATATGCCTTTATTCCTAGTAGTAGGGGGGCAGAGGCAGACCAGTCTCTGAGTTCCAGAGGTTGACAGAGGCTATGTAGTGGGATCCTGCCTCAAAAAATTATATGTAATATATAATTTATATTTATATGAATTCATGTGAAACTATATGTAATCTTCGTCGAATTGCCTTGGTGCCTTTGTCAATAGTTGATATTTTCTGTCTACCTTCTATTATGTTTCATTGATCCAGTAGCCAATGATACATTGACTTGTGCTGTCAGTTTTATGTAACTAGACCCAACATCGGAGAAAAATCATCTTAAGATGATTGCCTCTTAACTGTTGGTAGAGTTCACTAAAGTTACCTAGCTCTTGAGTTTTCTTTATGGGAAGATTATAATACACAAATTATGTTTCTTTAAAAGAGATGCAGACAGGTTCTGGTGATAGTAGCAGCTTCCCCTTCTCATCTTCCTCTTCCTCTTCCTTCTCCTCCTTTTGGTCACTGAACATGGAACCTGCACCTAGGCGAGTTCTCTACCACTGAGCCACACTTGTGGTCTTGCTGTATCTTCTTGAGTTACATTGTTTTGTTACTTTTTTTTTTTTTTTTTTTTGGTTCTTTTTTTCGGAGCTGGGGACCGAACCCAGGGCCTTGCGCTTCCTAGGTAAGCGCTCTACCACTGAGCTAAATCCCCAGCCCCTGTTTTGTTACTTTGTATCTGTCCTGGAATTTGTCAGCTTTCTGTAAATTCAATGGGCAGAAAAGATGTTCATGGTGTACCCAGGTTTTTCTTTCAGTGTTTGTAGAGATGTTTCCCTTCTCATTGGACACCTGAGATACCTTCCTTCCTCCTCTTTTTTTTAAATCCTGATCAAGCTGGCTAGAGTAGTGGTTCTCAACCTGTGGGTTGTGACCCCTTAGGAGTCACCTAAGACCAGGGGGAAGATAAGATATTCACATTATGATTCATATCAGTAGCAAAATTTCAGTTATGAA
Source organism: Rattus norvegicus (assembly GCF_021556685.1). Classification (NCBI taxonomy): domain Eukaryota; kingdom Metazoa; phylum Chordata; class Mammalia; order Rodentia; family Muridae; genus Rattus; species Rattus norvegicus. Next base: position 54,109,638 of record NC_141542.1, read on the forward strand.
GTAGCAAAGAAAAGAATTTTATGGTTAGGGGTCACCGCAAAAGGAGGAACTGTATTAAAGGGTCACAGCATTTCCTCAAAACACTGACTTTGGAATTCACTGACTAGTCTTCCCAATGGTGCTTGCATTTTTAATGCATATGCGCGCGCACGCACACACACACACACACACACACACACATTCCAAATAAACAAATACATATAAAAAAACAACAAGGCACAGAATTGTATGAAATATTAGAGCAAATGAGTCTCAGCTGTACTCAGCCTCTGTCTGGACTGAAATCCCACCCTAATTCATCCCCAGGTCTTTCCCGTGAAGAACTGTTTGTTCTGTCTATATGGACTTACCTTTTGCATTTCTAATGTAGGGTAAAGAATTTACCCAAGCTGGGGAGATGGCTCAGTGGGCAAAGCATTTGCTGCCTGTACTTGAGGACCAGAGTTCTGATCCTTAGAGGCCATGCAAAAGCCAACAGGTGACAGTGCCAACATAAAGTCAGGAGCCAGAGTGGGGTTCCCCAAGGCAAGCTAGCTATCAAGATTAGTCAGAGTCTGCCAGCTCTGGGCTCAGGAAAAGACCTTGTCTCTATAAGTAAATCAGAAAATGTTCAAAGAAGACAAAGAGTTGATGAACTTTGGGTTCCCATACTAATGATATTCACAAATTTGCCTCTACACATGAACACACACACAAAATACACTCTACATATGCATGCCCCAGATTTACATAACAATTTTAATTTAAAAATCTCCAATGTAAGGCAGGCAGTGGTGATACATGCCTTTAATCCCAGCACTTGGAAGGCAGAGGTGAGTGGATCTCTGTGAGTTCAAAGCTAGCCTTGTCGGCAGAGTGAGTCTGCAGAGGACGGCCAAAGCTATACAGAGAAACCCTGTCCCAAAAAGAAAAAAAAAAAAAAAACCAACCAACCAAACAAACAAACAAAAAAAAACCCCACTCCCCTAGAACAAAACAAAAAACAAAACCCAAAGCCCCTTCTATATATAATTGAATTATTTTTAAATAATTACTGAAAGTATTCAAAATGTAAGACAGCCTGATGCTGGCCTTCAACAGAAACAATGAAACAACATATGTTACACCAAGAATCAGTCAGCTGGGCATCCTAGCCACATCTTTGATAACAGCACTGGGGAGGCAGAGGCAGGCAGATCTCTGAGATTGAAGCCAGCCCGGTCTATAGAGTAAGATCCGGGATAGCCTGTGCTACATGGACAAACAAGGTCCAAAGATGGAGTCTTTCAAGAGAAATTCTGAATGTTTGTCAGAAAACTCCAAGAAAATGAGGCAAGAGTCTCAGTTCCTTCAAAAACACAGACTTGTTTTTGGAGTATGCTTTTTACCCCTCCCAGGTATATCAGATAGGAGTGAGTTAACTTCAGATTGTTCATTACAAATGACTATTATTTTTTATGTCTTTATGGAAAAACATGTTTGTTTTTTTGTTATGTGTGATTTGTTCGCTACATGTTGCTTTCCTGTGTGATTGGATAATTTACTCTCATGACTTTTTTTTTCTTCTTCTTTTTTCTTTTTTTTCTTTTTCTTTTTTTTTTTTTTTGGAGCTGGGGACCGAACCCAGGGCCTTGTGCTTGCTAGGCAAGTGCTCTACCACTGAGCTAAATCCCCAACCCCTACTCTCATGACTCTTAACTCACAGAGTATAAATTGTCTGATGCTCTAAAGAATGCTGGCTATTGCATGAGACTTTAGTCTCCCTCCTTTTTTAGGCTCTATCCTCCCAGGTTCACACAGCCAATTAGAGCAACAAACAAACAAACAAACAAACAAACAAACAAAAAACCCTCCTATCTCAGGGCTGGAGAGATGGCAAGGTAGCTCTGTGGTTAAGAACATTGACTGCTCTTTAGAGGTCCTGAGTTCAAATCTCACCAACCACATGGTGGCTCACAACCATCTGTAATGGGATATATATAATAAATCTTTAACAAAAAAAACTCTCAAAAAATCCCAAAATACTTCATATGAAGGTTGGAGATTTGGCTCAGATATTAGGAACACTTGCTATACCCAGGTGGGGCCCTTACAACAACTTGTATGTAACTTCAATTTCAGGGATCCACATCTTCTGGTCTCCAAGGGGGCATCCACACATACATGGCATTCACTCACCCAGATACATACACATTTAAAATTTACTTTATATGCTGTAAGGGAATGTATTGTTTCATTAGTATGTATATCCTATTAAAATCATTTAACATGCATAATATTTAAAATAAGTAATATATAAGTACACTGTAGCTGTCTTCAGATACACCAGAAGAGGGCATCGGATCTCTTTACAGATGGTTGTGAGCCACCATGTGGTTGCTGGGAATTGAACTCAGGACCTCTGGAAGAGCAGTTGGGTGCTCTTAACCACTGAGCCATCTCTCCAGCCCCCCCCCCCTTTTTTTCTTTTTTTCAGAGCTGGGGACCAAACCCAGGGCCTTGCACTTGCTAGGCAAGCGCTCTACCGCTGAGCTAAATCCCCAACCCCAGAAATAGAATTTTTTAAAAGTATTTTTCTTTTTAAAAATTTTTAATTTTATTTTTTGAGAATTTCATATGAGTACTGTATTTATATCAATCTCCTTCCTTCTTTTTCCTCAAATCCTGTCATTTTCCTCCCACTTGTGAAGCTCATAGCCTATTATTCTTTAACTATAATGATGTATGTGTGTATTTAAGTACAGTCTTCTGAGATAATTTAATGTTGCTCATATGTACTCAGGACTGACCTCTTGGGACTGAATAACCTATCAGGAGCTTGACCTGGAGAAGACTGAGTCAATCAGTCAGTCAATCAGTCTCTCTCTCTCTCTCTCTCTCTCTCTCTCTCTCTCTCTCTCTCTCTCTGACCATTAATTGCTTGTAGAGACAGTCTAGTTTCTAGTTTAAACACAAACTATTATTCTGTAATTATTCCTCAGATAGACCAAGATTACTCCATTACTGTAAACACTGCTTCTATTAGAGATGATTTTCAGCTAGGCCGTTGTGGCGCATGCCTTCAGTTCCAGCACTAGAAAGAGGCAGAGACAGTCAGGTCTCTGAGTTCGAGGCCAGCCTGGTCTACTCTGGTTTACTTTGACTCTTTGTTTTGGCAGTTTCAGTACGTGAACCCAGGGAGGCAAAGCATCATGGTGAAACAGGAGTGCTTGGTAGAGCATCCTCCCTTACGATGGCCAAGAGGCACGATGGGGCAGGGTCCCAGTGTCCCCTTGTTTGTTTACTCTTCTATTGGTGTGAAGAGACACCATGACCATGGCAATTCTTACTTTTAAAAAGCATTTAATCGAAGCTGGCTTACAGTGTCAGAGGTTTAGTCCATTATCATCATGGTGAGAAGCATGGTGTCACACAGGTAGACATGGTGCTGGAGAAGTAGCTGGCTGTTCCACATATGGATCTGTAGGCAGCAGGAAGAGCAGAGAGACTGGACCCAGCTTGGGCTTTTGAAACCTCAAAGCCCCACCCCCAGTGATACACTTCCTCCAACGAGGCCACACCTCCTCTGTCCTTTTCAAGCAGTGCCACTCCCTGATGACTAAGCATTCACATATATGACCCAATTGAGGCCATTCTTATTCAGATCACCACATCCCTGTCAGAGCCTGTCTCTGGTGATCTTCCAGCTAGGTCCCGCCTCCTCAAGGGTCTGTCATCTCCAATGATACCACAGGCTGGTGACCAGATCTTTAATATCCGGCCCTTCCAGACCCAACCCATAGAGAGTACACTTCACGAATGTGATCCCTTTTTGTTTTCTTGGTGCTGAGGCTCTACCTCAGAGCCTCATACATACCAAGCAAGCCCTTGACCACCGAGGTACATCCCCTCCTGTTAATGTGCTAGGTTGACCAATACAGTATTCCTGGTGGCTCTAGCTGCTCAGTTGGCTTAAGTGGCCACAGTTGAGTCTTGTTCTGTGTATCCTAAGAGTCCTGTTGATACATTCCCTTCTTTAGGTTGCAGGGCATGCAAGATTGACCAGACAGACCTCAAAGAGCTGAGACAGTGAACGGAGAGACTGTTTGAGGGTCACTAGTCTCTCTCTCGGTCCCTGACTACAGACTTGCCCCTTTCCCAGTGTGACCTCACAAAGTTCCACAGCACCCTGGAACCCAGGGCTGTTGTGTCCTCGAGAAATCCAGGAGAACGGCTCCTCCCTGATGGCCTGCTGGTTGTGGCAAAAATGAGTGACGTTGTGTTCTTCTCCTTCGTTGTCTTCCTGGGCAGCCGTTGGGGTGCAGAGCCCCTGTCTATCCCTGTGACTGAAGGTATCGTCACAAGTCTATTGTCGTGGCAACGGGGATGGAAGACTCCCAGGGAGCCTCAACCAGGCTGGCTGGTGGGCCCTCCTCCTGTCCTATTTCCTTTACCTAAGCTTGCCTACCTGTGATGCTCCCTCAAATTCTAGTGCTTCATAAGACAGTCCATATTTAGAGGCATCAATCCTTCATTAAAAAAATATTTTCAAACATCTCACAAGTAGAAAGATCAACAGGAAGAACAGCTATCCACAAACCTCTCAATCCCAGCCCTCGGGCGGGAGGCAGAGACAGTCAGATCTCTGTGAGTTCAAGTCCAGCCTGGTCTACATAGTGAGCTTCAGGACAGCCAGAGCCACAAAGAGTTTACACTAATTATATACAACAGGTTATGACATTTTCATACTTGTGTGTAATGTGTTTAAATTCACCTGTCACCTCTTGTTCCCATCTCACTCTCTCCCCGGGTCCCCTTCCTCACCCAAGTTAGTCCCACTTGTAATTTCATCTCTTTTAAAAGTAGCCCAGTGAGTTGCATTGCTCTGCTTCTAGCAGGATGGGGGAGTTGTCTGTAGAAGCGTGCCCTGTTAGTGGCTACACCACTGAAGAATATCTACTCCCACCCCGAATCATTAACGTGTGTAAATCTACAGGGAGTGGGGAGATCAAGAGACAGGGAGTCAGCTGGCATAAAGGGGAGGTTTTGTGCAGATAATCACGGCTACTGTGTGTACACGTGTGTGATGGCTGTGTCATACTTGGGAGTCAGTATTCCACGCACACCACGTCTTCCTCCTCCTCTTACATTCCTGTCTCCCTTCCGCAATGTCCCCTGCAGCCTGGAAAGTATGGTCTAGATGTCCCATGTATATCTGGGGATTCCAACCTCACTCACTCTTGTCTCTTGGATCAGCTGTGAGTTTCTGTAGCTACCGCTGCTCGATACAAGAGGTCTGACGGAAGCAGCCGGCAGTGCTAGTCTATGGACACAGTTACTTGACGGGTATGTCCTGACTGTTGAGCAGGGCAGTAGCTTCTGTACCAGAGTCTATGATCTCCCAACCATAGGCTTAAGGTACCAGACATGAATTCTCTCTTAAAGTGGGCCTCAGGTCCAATTAGAAGCTGGTTGGTTCCCTCCTATAACAGACTTGCCACCGTTGTACCAGTGGGTATATTTTGCCTGGCTAGTTGATAGTGTGGTGTATAGAAACCACATCTTAGTAAGACTTAGTGACGGGACCTGGAGAGATGGCTCCTTGGTTAAGAGGACTTGTTGCTTGTGCATGAACCCCAGGTTTGATTTCCAGTACCCACGTGGCAACTCACAATAATCCATCCAATAATTCAGTTCTGACACATGCACACAGCAGACTTACATGCATGCCATCAAAACATTCGGACACATAAGATAAAGACAGTGACAATTTCTCCCCAGCAGCCTAAATGGCGCCTTCTAACACTTTGAGCATCATAGGCAGTGGGGGCGCTTCCGGTTTAGCTGAGCTTGATTCTTGATTTCTCTGTCTTGCTACCAGAACATGCGATATCTTCAGTAATAAGATCTTACCATCACTGCTGGGCAACCAACAGCAGTGACAACTTTCTGTATTGTCTATTATTTTTGTGTCTCAAGTACAGTGTCCATCTCTATGTATCACCCCCACTGTGCTGGATGCATTCCAAGACCCAGTGGCCACGCAAGCCTGTGCACAGTACCAAAGCCCCCTGTGTTTTCTCTCATATGCATATATGCTATCTCTCCTGGTTAACTGTTACTTATCACTCATGATGGCCATAACTTCTGCTGTCTGGGATATAATTCCAAACAGGCACTAAATTTATTTGCCTTCTTTACGGTTCCATGGATAGAAGATCCGTTTTAAATTTGTACACTGCTCTCTGTAACCTTGATGAAATTGGGGGACCTCTTGCTCCACCCTGCCTTCAATGGGAGCCATTGCTTTGTCCAGTGTATCCACACTGTGTTGGCTGCCTTCCCTTTGTCCCAAAGCCATCTAAGGCACCATGTTGCAGATGCTATGGTGTCACAGGGCTTGTGTTCAGTCCCTGGTCTCCTACCTCCCCCCACCCCCTATTTATTTATTATTTGCTGAGTGCATGTGTGGAGGTCAGAGGGCAACTGAAGGGAGGTCAGTTCTTTCCTGTGGGTCCCAGGGATCAAACCCAGGCCATCAGGCTTGAAGGCAAGTTGTTTCTTTACCCACGATAGTGCTTAGTGTCCCTTGAAAGTGTCCCCCTGAACAGCAAGCCATGTGACAGACCTACTATGAAGAAGGTTTATTGGTGGGAAGGGGAGCTGGAAAAGAGGTAGAGGCAGAGAATGGGGTACAGAGAAGGACCAAAGGAGAGAGAGGAAGAGGCTGGCCAGACACATGTGGAGGGAGAGGGAGATGGGGGGGTGGGGGGGAGAGAGAGAGAAGGAGGGGGTGGAGGGAGAGAGAGACAGGAAGGGGGAGGGAGGGAGTGGGGGAGAGAGAGGGAGAGAGGGGGAGAGGGAGAGAAGGAGAGAGGAGGGAAGGGTAGGGTGGGGGGAGGAGAAGGAGTAGTTCTTTTCTTTTCTTTTCTTTTCTTTTCTTTTCTTTTATTTTATTTGAAGTAGTAGTTCTAATGTGACAGGTTGGCTTACAGCTGCAGGCAGAGATACAAGCTGTTGCTAGGTAGCTGTTGGGCGGAGCCCAGAGGAATTGCCAACGCCCACTTGAGCCATCTTTTAAGCCTGCTTGCTCTATTAATAAAGGCCCAAATTCCGGGTAGTGATGCAGTCCATTTAAACAGGGCAGAGAAAAGAAATGAAGCACGCCTTTTTAAGTGGCAAGACAAATGTTCTTGACTATGAGAAGAATGTTGCGTTTGATAAGATGTACAGTTGGGATGGACTGAACTCAGACCTTGAACACGGACGGACAGACGGGCTTTACTACTAACTGGCAGTCTCTGCTCCAGAGGGAATTTTCTATTCATGCAATTGGAGAAAGCAAATTGTTGGACTGGCCCACAAATGTTGTATTTACTGGCTATGAAAGAGTGTTGTTGCAGGGTGGTATAAAGCTAGCAGGATATGTAAATGTTGGCTCCCTCACCTGCCCCTATACAGAAAGGCAAGCTGCCATGGGGGAGGTCCTGTAGCCCCCAAAGCCAACTGGATGAGTAAGGAGTGTGACTTTTTGTATAATAAAAGCTGGTGGCTGGGGGTTGGGGATTTAGCTCAGTGGTAGAGTGCTTGCCTAGCAAGTGCAAGGCCCTGGATTCGGTCCCCAGCTCCGAAAAAAAGAAAAAAAAAAAAAAAGCTGGTGGCTGAAACTGGGGCAGGAGGATAGACAGAATGACCAGGCGGGAACAGACAGAGGAGGAGAGAAGGGAAACTCGAAATGAACAGGGGGGCGGGAGAGAGAGAGTCATGTGGAGACAGGCAACTTTGGAGAAATCAGTTCAAGTTAGACGGGCTAAGAGACTGCTCCAAGCAAACAGGTCAATAGCTCTATAGTATACAGACGTCTCTGTGTCTTTATTATTAAGCCACAATCAGGACCCCCAAAGGTCCCACAGTAGCAAACATAATTAGTGCCTGTTTAATATTATACCCCAGACAGCAAAAGTTATGGCCACCAAGCATAAAGAACAGTACCATGGCAAAGATAGTCCCTGAATATATGAGAGAAAGCACACATGGGCCTTGGTACTGTGCACAGGCTCAGGCGTCCACTGGGGTCTTAGAATGTATCCTGCATGTAGAGGTGACATAGAGAAGAAGTCATTTATGTCTGGATTTTTGACCCAGGGCTGTGAAGTCCAAGCTGGCCTTGAGCTTGCTCTAGAGGCAAGGTTGGCCAAGAACTCCTGGTCCTGCCCCCACTTACCCCGAAAATACTAGGATCACAGGTGTGCACCGTGATGGAATCACAGAGGATCTTGTTTCTCCTGCAGGTGTGGAGAACGAGTTTTCCTCAAGTTCAAAGCATCTTGAAGAAGATATGGCTAAACTATTTGGTAAGTAGTTGCCTGTGAAACCTGAGGCTGGATTTGAAGAAGTCGCCTCTTCCAAGTGGTTTGGGTAGGAGGGAAGGGGAGTATTCTGCCTTGTGGCTAAGAATCAGTTCCTCTAAGTATCCGGGTACCCCAAAATTAATCAAATGGGGCGATAAACCAAACCTTGGTAAGATCTCTGCTTCTCAAAATGGGTGCACGTGGTGGGGTCAGACTGCCATCCGGAAGATCACTGAAGCCATGACCCACCTCAGCCTACCGTACCACTCCTGCCTGGATGCTTTCAGTTTAGTAGACAGCATGAGGCCCCAGGCTGAGCTGGGACCCACACAGGGGGACATTAAAAGACACTTCTCCATATCCTCGGTATTCGATTCAGTGGAGGGGCGTTTATATAGAGCTACAGGTCAAATCCAGAGCCTACCATTGAGCTGCAGCCCCAGTCCTGTAAAGTTTATGTGTTTGTTGTTTTTTGCGTTGAGGCAGGGTCTCCCTGTGTGTAGCCATGGTTGACCTCCCACTCAGAGACCCACCTGCCTCTGCCTTCCGGTTGCTGGGATTGGAAGTGTGCATCACCAGACCCATCTGGGAGACTCCGGGCTCAGAACGGGCTGGTCCTCTACAGGTCAGGGGAGCAGAGGCAGAGGGACAGTTCTGACACACAGTGGTCTGCAGAGGAAGCACTGGACGACAGACACGCACAGTGGAGGCTCTTCCTGCTTCCTGTGGGCAACCCTTCCTGGCAGGACCCACTTCATGCACATGCTGAGGTCTGCACAGCCTTGGGCTGGAGTCCTGCCTGCATGGACGCCAGGTTTTTCCCTCTCTCCTTAACCCAACCCTGGCTTTGCTGTTCCTTATAGACATGTTGTATGTCTGCTAATGTGATACAGAGAGTGGTCTCCTCCGTTAGGGCATCTCACTTTAAAGCCAGCTGCTTTGAGATCATCTGGTCCTCCGCTGATAGTTGTGTCTCTATGCAGAATGGCTGCTGAAGCTCCAGACATTGCATCCAGACGCCCTGCTTTCCAGATAGGGAAGCGCAAGCTCATTGTTTTAAATTTTAAAAATTTAATTTTTAAAAAAAATTATTTTATGTATGTGAGTACACTGTAGCTGTTTTCAGACACACCAGAAGAGGGCCTTGGATCCCATTACAGCCACCATGTGGTTGCTGGGAATTGAACTAGGGACTTCTGGAAGAGCAGACAGTGCTCTTAACCATGGAGCCATCTCTCCAGCCCAAACATTTAAATTTTTTATTCAAGCTGGGCATGGTGGCTCACATCTTTAAAACCTGTTCTTAGGAAGCAGAGGGAGGCTGATTGTGTGTTCTGGGCCAGTCTGGTCTACAAAGACCAACTAAGAGTATATAGTGAGACCCCGTGTCTCCAAAATATATACAATTATAAAATATATAAAATATACAAAATTAATAAAGTTTTCTGTCCAGAGAAGCAGCACTCTTCTGCTCAGGGTCTCTGGGTCTCAGTTGTCTTTTGAGGACCTCTGTGTGTTGTGTGGCCTCGATTTATCTACCAGGGAGGATGGGATAGGAAGTTTTCTTTGAGGATGTAGATGTTTGCACCCTTTGAGGCTTCAACCAGGGACTAGATGCAGGCAGCTTGGGATGGAAAAGCATAGACCCTGTGACAGAGAGCCCATGTTCCTGTCCTTTGACTCTTGCGTGGTACACCCCTCTCTTTCATCCTGACCCCCATAGTTCACAGAGCAGAATGCTGACACGTTCCCAAGCCGCTCTGTACTTGCTATTAGAAGGGTTGGCAGTGAGGCGTTTGGCCCTGGGCACAGTGTTCACGCTCATCCTACGCTCAGTGCCTTACGGACCCTGTTACACACAGTTTGCACAAAAGTCCCCTCAGTTAAAAGCTTCCCCATCCTACCAGTGAGGGCACCAAAATCCAAGAGGTGAAGCTGTTTGCTGAGATCATGTCCTCACTGGGGTTTGATTTTTGTACCTATTGGCCCCTAAATCACACCGAGCTTCACAGTGTCAAATAAGGGGAAAGGATAACAGCGTAGGTTGTTGGTTCATGAAAAGGGTTGGCATGTAACTGCATTCAGGGATGAGGTTCATTAGGGGAAAGGGCCGCCAGACCACGAGAGGGCCCGGATTCAGGAGAGTGTTAGAAAGGAACAGTACAGCACATTAAATCCAGCATAACTGGGCCTTAGGAGTAGAGGTGTCACCATTAAAACCTCCAGGGTTTAGTAAGAGTGTGTGTTAGTTCCTTTTTAGTTGCTGTGATAAAACACAGGACCTACTTAGGGATGAAAGGGGCTCCTTTGGGCTTTTGGGTCCTGAGGGATAGAGTTACTAATGGCAGAAGGGCATAGCAGTAGAATAGGAAGCTGGCTGACCACATTTGTGTTCACAAACAGGAAGGAGGGACACACACATTTGCATGCACGCACACATACACCACACGTGCATTCTCATGCACACACAGTCACATAAGCACACACATGCACACATTTGCACACACAAAAACCCACACACCAACACACACATGTGCACACACATGCGCAGGCACACAGGCACTCACATGCATACAAGCCCACACTTGCACACACACACACACACACATACAGGCACACATACTCACACACAGGATTGAATAGAAAGTGGGGTGAGGTTATAAATCCTCAGAATCTGTTCCCAGTGATAAACTTCCTCTAGCAAGGATGTACTTCCTAACAGTCTTATAATCTGCCCCAAAGAGCATCACTAACTGAGAACCAGATGTTCAAACACACAAGCCCATGGGAGGCATTGCTCACTTAAAGCACTGCAGAGGGATAGCTTAAAATGAGAGATAGTCATCATGATAGGGTGGGGGGAGGCCCAGAGGAGAGTCTTCAGAGAAATTCTTTCCATAAAGGAATCTGCTTTTCACATCACTTCACGTATGTGTGTGTGTGTGTGTGTGTGTGTGTGTGTGTGTGTGTGTGTGCGCGCACGCGCGCATGTGTGAGTGAGTGAGTGAATGTGTGTGTGTGTGATTTAGTCTGCTCTAACCTACACCTCAGGAGCATGGAGGAGGCAGGTCTTGGGTAGAACCATTCATTAGTTGCTATAAAAACCATACACAGCATGTGATACACAACTTAACTCTTGGTCCCAGGGCAGAGCTGAAGAGGATGAAGTTTGAGGAGATTGGAAACAGGTGACCTGTTTCTTCAGGCTGTGGGCTTTGGCCGCTTAGAGTAACCATTATCTTAAAGGAGCAGGCCCTTGACCTAACACTGGGAGAGGCGACAACGTCTCAAGTGAAGGAAAGATGTGAGTCTTGTAGACATAAGAAAGAGGCTTTGCTTATGTGTGGGGCAGCTTGGGAATAGACTCAGGGAATCGAGACCCATAGGTTGAGAAACTGAGATGTTCCTGCCCCCTGTGCTTCGTAGGTGGTGGGTGTTCTCTGGCCAGGATATCTGGAGCAATCACGATTCTGTAGTTAGGATGGCATCTTAGAGCAGAGCATCCTGCCTCCACTGAGTTTGACTTCTCATTCATTCACACATCCGTGCACACGCTAGGTAGGTGCAGAACAAGGCACGCCGCTCTTACATCCGGTGCTAACGATGTCGCTTGCTTCTCCTCAGATGAGATCGTGCTGCAGGTGTTTCCCAGCACTTTAGATGGTACAAGCACGGCTGGCAGACTGATCACGGGGAGAGACGTGAATGAAAGCAAGTATATGTTGAGGGGCTCAAAGCGCACGCGTTCTAACGGGCTGTGTGGTAGTGGGTGTGCTTGTCCTGTGACTTGGGCGGCCTGGAAACCAGCTATCGGTGGGGGCGTTTCCAAACTGAGATGTGGAGAAAGAGGATGGGGAACCCTTATCGTAACCTTCATCATCTATGGAGCGTGTGATTAAAGTATGGCTGTGCCTGTTTTATTTGGGGAGGGGGATCCTCCTCAGGGTCAGGCAGCTTCTGTCCCTACAGATGTTCAGAGGGTGGGATCACTGTTCCTGGTAACAAGCTTGGTATAGTGTTAGAACCTTCTTCTCACCCACCCTTCATAGTTTATTGCCCAGGAGTTGCTAGTCTTGGGGTGCACAGTCTTCTCACCTCCTCATCACCCCCTCCTGCCTCAGCCATGATAAAACTATTTACTCAGGGCCACACAGCTGATTTCTCCATTAACACCCGAACTCAAGTGCTTATGCTAAGAGAAAACATCTGGCCGCATGCACAGACCAAAGCAACATAATTTGACTTAGGGTGCCCGTGAGCCCTAAATCATGCGAATAGCAGAGAAGGCCGTCTCCATTAAGAAATATTGAGAGCGGGTTATTACTTAGCAAAATATAGCAGAAATATGTGCCGTGTTGAGATTGCACTAGAAAGTAAAGCAGGTTTGTATCGAACGATCCTGCCGATGCCTTTCACAGGCCACTCAATAAAGGCACACGCGTGAATATTTCCGTCGCATAATCTTTCCAGCTTGCTCCAGGCCAGTTATACCTGTCCCCTTAGTTGACACAATAGGACATGCTTTCAGCAAAGTGCTTAAGCATTAGATGTATTCGGTCCTAATGACTCCCTTACTGGCTCATTAATGGAGAACTGTTCCTTTGTCATTTTGATTTTTTTTATTGGCTTAAAGCAGCCCTGCTTGGCATCTTTTGGCATCTGCCACCCAGGCCCTTCTACCAGTTTTCTTGGGTTATAGCCGGTGTGTGCGCACACATCAGTCAGTGGCTCGTGCCTGTTGTCTGCAAAGAAACGGTGGGAGATAGCCTCTGCCAGGCTGAGTGCTGGAACTTCAGGCTCTGTGTTTTCACACACATCTGTTTGTTCTGTGTGTGGGTGCATGCATTTGCTGTGGTGTGCGCGTGGAAGTCAGGAGTTGGTCCTCTCCTCCCACCGTGTGGGTCCCAGGGATTGAACTCATCAAACTTGACCAGAAGTGCCCTGCCCTGCCAAACCACCTTGTGTGCTCAAACTTTAGACACTTGCAGATACTTCATAGATGAAGAGAGCACGGGGTCACAGTGATGGTTACTTCTCCACTTTGCAGAATCAACTTTACGTGGGCCTCTGGGCATGCATGTGAAGGATTATCTTTTTTTTTTTTTTTGGTTCTTTTTTTCGGAGCTGGGGACCGAACCCAGGGCCTTGCGCTTCCTAGGTAAGCGCTCTACCACTGAGCTAAATCCCCAGCCCCGTGAGGGATTATCTTAATTTTGGCAATTGATGTGGGTGGGACCATTTTCTGGGTTGGGGATGCTGGGCTGTATGAGGTGGGGAAACTGAATGCAGTGTACAAAGCATGCATTCGTGCATCTCTCATTGCTTGGTGAGCATGGATGTGATGTCACCAGCCAACATCCTGCTCCCACCTCTGTGTCTTTTACACCATAATAGACTGCATCCTTTTGGAAGCATGAGCCAACATAAACTCTTTCTCCCTAAAGTTGTTTTCGCCAGAGTAATTTTTTCACAGCACTGAGAGACTAAGACACCAGTTGTGCTGTTCCTATGGAAGTACCTTGCAGAGGAGTGGGGCCTTAGAGAGACGAGGTGTAGATTTGAGGAAAGTTTTAACCACAGCTGGTGTTTGTTTTCCCATAGCCTATCTCCACCATAATGGGGTCAGCGATTCTGTGTTGGCATCAAGTTCATATCAGCAAGATGACTACTTGGATAAGATATTTGGTAAGTTACCTCCTTCTGTGAAAGTTTTAGGTTGTATTTGAAGAAGTCTCCTGCTTGTCTTGGTCTCTGAAGTAACTCCTTGGCTGTCTCTGAGGAAACTCCTTGGCTGTTTATGAGGTAACATTTTGGCTGTCTCTGAGGTAACACTTTGGCTGTCTCTGAGGTAACACTTTGGCTGTCTCTGAGGTAACACTTTGGCTGTCTCTGAGGTAACTCCTTGGCTGTTTATGAGGTAACATTTTGGCTGTCTCTGAGGTAACACTGGCTGTCTCTGAGGTAACACTGGCTGTCTCTGAGGTAACTCCTTGGCTGTCTCTGAGGTAACTCCTTGGCTGTCTCTGAGGTAACACTTTGGCTGTCTCTGAGGTAACACTGGCTGTCTCTGAGGTAACACTTTGGCTGTCTCTGAGGTAACACTTTGGCTGTCTCTGAGGTAACACTTTGGCTGTCTCTGAGGTAACTCCTTGACTGTATCTGAGGTAACTCTGTGGCTGTCTCTGAGGTAACACTGTGGCTGTCTGAGGTAACTCCCTGGCTGTCTCTGAGGTAACTTGCTCTACTCCTTCAAAGGGAAGTTAAGCATGTTGCCTTGTGGCTAGAATCTGTTCCTCTAACTATTGGAGTCCCAAGAAAATAAGCAGAAAGTGGAATATAAACATTGAGAAAGAACTCTGTTTCTCAGAGCAGGTGAGAATAGCTTGGGTGACTGGAACAGGCTGACCTGCCTAAATGTCACACCCTGGGGCATGTGGGAAGACCTTTGCTTTAGGACTTCTGACAGCCCTCCAGAGCTGCTTCAGCATTCTCTCTGAAACTCTTACTCAGTTTTTGAGAAAGGTGAAGGTCCAGATGTAACTTGACAAGGTAGGAGAGCTCCAGGAACCTGTTCTTTTGCCAAAACATCACAAGAGCTGACAAGAGCTGTCTTTTTTTCTTTTCTGTTTTAGAAGCTCTTATTTTTAATCTTTGTATTTTCTCTGAAGGGCCTAAAGTTTGACATATAAAATAAAATCTCACTTCCATTATTCAAACCTATTTAATCTTTACCATTTATATAAACTAGATATATTAACAGAGCATTATCATGTGGGTGTTTTTTATTTTTAAAATTTTTTCATACAATATATTTTAATCATATTCTCTCCCCTTTCCTAATTATTTCTAGATCCCAACTTTCTATCCACCCAACTTCATGCTCTTTTTTTCTCTTAAAAAAAAAAACCCAAACTAACACACACACACACACACACACACACACACACACACACACACACACACACACACACGGTGTCTATTTCATATTGGCCAACTACTCTTGAGCCTGGGGCCTGCTCTGTGGTATGAATGATATACCCAACGTCACTCCATTGAAGAAAACGGATCCCCTCCTCCTCTGAGCAGCTATCAGTTGCAAATAGCTTCTTGGTCAGGGATAGGATTTTACAACAATTTCTCTGTGCTGGGATTTTGTCTGATTTGAACTTGTACATGTCTGTACATGTGTGCAGTCACAGACTCTCTGAGTTCATAAGAACACCACGCTGTGTCTTGGAGTCTTCTATCCCCCCTACCCACCTGTAATAATCGTTTCTCCTCTTCTACACAGCTCCCTAAGCTTTGGGGAGAGTGGGTTTGATAAAGACACCACATTTAGAGCGGAGTGCTTAAAGGTCTCTCACTGCCCAGCTGTAGGTCACTGTGTTCATTACCATCTGTTGCAAGAAGAAGCTTATTGAGCCAAAGACAGGGCTCAGCGATGGAGAGCAGTGGACGCTCTTCTAGGACCTGGGCTCAATTTCAGTACCACCCTGTGGCTCACAAACGTCTTTAACTCTAGTCCCAGAATATCCAACACCATTTTCTGGCCTCTGGGGGGTACCAGGAGTGCACAAGGGGCACAGACATTCAAGTAGGCAAGACATTTATACACGTACATTAAAAATTAAGAAATCGGGGTTGGGGATTTAGGTCAGTGGTAGAGCACTTTCCTAGCAAGCAAGGCCCTGGATTCAGCCCTCAGCTCCAAGAAAAAAAAGTTTCAAAAAAAATTAAGAAATCTTTAAAAAAGAAGCTGCTTCTCTGGTGGTGGTGGGGGAGGGGGAAGGTGACACACAGGACTATGTGTGTAGCAATACCTCACAAGGGGCCATTTTGTTGCTATGCTTGATTAGCAGTGTATCAGTATTAGCTTTCCCCTAGGGCCATGGTTCTAAACCTTCCTAGTTGTGTGACCCTTTAATAAAGTTCCTTATGTTGTGGTGACCCACAACCATAAAGTTGTTTTTGTTACCACTTCATAACTGTCATTTTGCTACTGTTATATATTGTAATCTAAATATCTGTTTTCTGATGGTCTTAGGTGTTCCCCATGCAAAGGTCATTCAACTAACCCCCAGGGGTCATGACCCACAGGTTGAGTACCACTGCTCTAGAGCCACGAGCTATCTAATCTCAGATTCTTGGCCTCATTAGCAGGATTAGTTATGAGCTCCAATTTATGGACTGGTCCTTAAACCCAGTTTTTTTGTTTTGTTTTGTTTTTTAAAGTTGGTTACTCCCATAACCTTTGTGACACTATTGCATTAGGGGTATGTCTTGTGGGCAGGTCGATAATGTAGCCTTCAGGGTTCACAGATAGGTGAGATCGATGATGACTTTTTGCTCTGGTAGGGTGTATAGCACCTTCCAACTCTATGAATGCCAGCCCGTAGGGGTGAAGCTTCTGCTTGAGCAACAGCTCGATTTTTTGGTGTTAACTCCACAAGTATGTGGTGTCTTCAGCAATGGGGTCTCACCAACGGGTCGAGGAGGGTAACCAACAGCCACAGTCAATAGCTTGTAATATTCTTGGGGAAAGCCTGTGGGCCGATAAGTCAAAAAGATGCAACCCGCTCCTATACTGGGGTTTACCTGGTAGCATATCGTGAGTAGTTGCTATACTCTCACTATATGGTATGGACTTACTGTATAATGGGGAGGGTCGCCTTAAGAATTGTTGAGAGGAGACTTATCAAATTCCTACAGTGCTTGAAGAAGAGGCTGCCAGGATCATTGAAGGGCTAAGGCGGCATGAGTGCACTGTACAATGAAGTTCTCCGGGCTGCAGAGGCTTCCAGACTACTCTGTTGAGGAACTTACAGAGGTGGGGCTGGAGAGATGGCTGGCTCAGCAATTTACAGCATGTACTGACTGCTCTCTCTGAGGACCTGAGTTTCATTCCTACTGTCCATATCAGGTAGCTCAAATACACCTGTAACTGCAGCTCCATGAGGATCCAAGTTTTCTGGCTTCTGTGGGCACCTGCTCTCACATGCAACACACACACACACACACACACACACACACACACACACACTCCTCTACTTAAAGAGAAAGAAAGAAAGACACTGTGCAGGGTGAGCAGTTAAAAGTGCATGTGACACAATTGTGATGATCTGTGTTCAGTCCTAGAAGTCCTAGAACCCATGCACCATAGAAGAGAACAGACTGCAGGGCTATCCTTCGACTTCTCCACTTGTTCCCTCGACAGGTGTGCCTGCGCTCACACACATGATATGTAAAGAATAAGCCTTTTTTCTTCTTTTGGGAGATAGAAATGGGAGGACACCTTGGTCAGACTACTGGCTGACCTCAGAGGTTGTAAAACAGAGGCAGGACCCACACTTACTAAGGAACACACATCGTACAATAGTTTGACAAAATTGCAATGTATAGTCCTAGCCCTTAACTAGCAAGCAGGGATCAGCAGTCCCTGAGAAGTGGGAGGATAATATTTCAAGAGTTAGCAAAATACAACCCCTTGGATGCTCACCTTAAAAATCAAATTACAAAGCATACAGAGAAACAAGCATGTAAGATTCATTCATAGGAAAAGGGAATTTGACAGATCTCCTCCCTAGGAAGGCCTACCTGCTGAAAGCATCAGACCTGTTAACTTAGAGGTGGCTTCGATCAGGTTCAATGAGTAAAGGAGACCACTCAGAAAGAAGAAAACTAGAAAAGCAATATATGAACAGAAAGAGAATATTGATTAAGAGGAATGAAAACCATTACTCCTCCCTTGTAACGACATCTTGGGAGACTGAGACAGGGCTTGAAGGATAGAGGGGGACACACACAGTGAGCTGGGCACAGGGTGTGTGTGTGTGTGTGTGTGTGTGTGTGTGTGTGTGTGTGTGTGTAAGTTCCAGAGGTGGTGGGGAGGAAGGGAGGGAAGGAGGGAAAGGAAGAGAAAAAGAAAGGAGCCTAGGAAAGCTATGAATTAAAAAAAAAAATAAAACAGCTGGGCAGTGGTGATGCACACCTTTAATCCCAGCACTCAGGAGGCAGAGGCAGGGGAATCTCTGTGAGTTCCAGGCCAGCCTGGTCTATAGAGTGAGTTCCAGGGCAGCCAGGTCTATATAGAGAAACCCTGTCTCAAAAAGCAAGCAAGCAAGCAAACAAAAACAATAGAAATGAAAACTCTCTAGAAGTGTTCACCAGCCGTTCTGAATAGACAGAAACTGGGTCAACAGTCTTGAAGATAAGACCCTAAAATTATCCGCTCTGAAGAGTAGAAAGGCAAACATTAGTAAGTAGATGCAGCATAAGGACCCGACAGGGCACCGTCAACTGTACTAGATTGCAAAGCAGGAGATTTCAGAGAGAGAGAGGACAGCTGGGCGTAGTGGTGCGTGTCATCATCAATCCTAGTGCTCAGAAAGCACAGACCAGTGGATCTGTCCAAACTGCCCAGACCTGGTGAAAGACAGAAACAGCTGAGCAGGTGCCAAACAGGCTCCCTGGTTGTCGGTTCAGTCTTCCCGACCCCCTGTGAGTCCAGGTTCGTTGAGTCCGTGGGTTGTCTGAGCAATATTTTTAAGAGACTTAAAAGTGGATGCTTCTGAAAGGTTATAGTGAGGACTTGCTGATTTCATTGCAAATCTGAGGGCTCATCTCTGGCGTCCGTCATGAGCTCCTGCTCCATCAAGAGACAATGCCAAAATAAATAGCGCATGTTTTCTCTTACACAGGAGTGTTAGCTTTTAAGCTTTAGATATGTGTGTTTCAATTCAAATAACCACAGAGGTAATGTACCTAGTAAGGGATCAGTGTGGGGCTGGGAGTGGGAGTGGGGGCGGGGAGGACGGGGGGGGGCGGGAGTGGGGGCGGGAGTGGGGGCAGGAAGTCTTCCAAGGAACGGGCAATTCGGTATCATAGAGATAAATGGGAGGATCGAATGGGTGGGGGATGGAAGGGCAGGGTAGAGGCACAAATATGAGGGAGGGAGGCTAACACAAGAAGCCAAAGCCATATGGAAACCTACTACTGTAGAAGTGTTTTTTTTTCTTTTTCTTTTTCTTTTTTTTTTTTTTTTCCGGAGCTGGGGATCGAACCTAGGGCCTTGAGCTTGCTAGGCAAGCGCTCTACCACTGAGCTAAATCCCCAACCCCAGAAGTATTTTAAAAATATAAATATATAAAGGAATTTATATGTCATCACCGTGTCACAAGGGAGATAATGCTTCAACCCGATGATGACATCATCAAGTAAAACCTTCAGCGCCAGGAATGGGTTGCCTCTCTCTGAGCTGTTGGCCAGAGGGCTCTCTTAGGTGCCCCCAACCACTGGAATGTGGCAGGCTATTTCCAAGGTTTCGGTTACTCTCCATGACCCGATGGTTAGGCCCCTGGATGAAGATACGGCTTACTTATATCACCAAACATGGTGAAACTGCCCAACTAGAAGCTTCTCCCCTACTAAGTAAGGTCCGTGGTGTTGAAAGGTACCTCTCATGCTTCCGGAAGGGGAAGAAATCATCAATTGCACCCAGATACAAACTCTGTAACCTACGGCAGAGACGTGCCTGTAGGATGGAGTGGTAGAAATAATGGCAGGAATGTCATGGGAACAACCAACCACCCACCTTTTGCTTGTACTTAAGGCTCACTCCGAGAGATGGAACCCATAGGGTGCTAAGTAGCCTAGCAGCTGAGAATGGATAGGTCACCGGCCTCGGGGTTATCCCATTAAAGGAGCACTAAAATAAAGAGATCCGATCCCTGGTGACTTATGGTTGTACCCATGGAGTAGGGCATCACTTACACCTTATCAGAGAAGCTTCTCCTTACGGTAGATGGTAACTGACAGAGTTCCACGTCTGCATCAGGCACAGAGAGGGAGGGACTTTGGCACTCGGCCCTAAATGGGACGTCTTTATCAACCCCTCCCCTGAAGACTGAGGGATCTACGTGAAAGGGGCAGGAAGACTGCAAGGGCCAGAGGCGGTAGATGAGTCTGAGGGAGTAGTTTTCTCCAGGTACAGCAGATCTGGTGCACACATGAACTCATAGAGACTGACAGCACAGGTCCTGCCCAAGGTCACACCAGTACAGAGGAGGGGAAGAAGCTGTAAAACCCCACCCCAAACCAAGAAGCTCTTTGTATCTGACTCCTGCTCAGTGAGGGAGAATCCGTTTTCTCCAATAGAGTGCCACTGAGTAAATCAGCCATACTTCAGGTCCCACATCCAGGAGCAATTGGCCAACACAAAACAGACCTCGTGTGTGTGATGTGTGTGGTGTATATGTATGTGTGTGTGTGTGTGTGTGTGTGATATGTGTGGTGTATGTGTATGTGGTTGTGTGTGTGTGTGATGTGTGTGGTGTATATGTATGTGTGTGTGTGTGGTGTGGTGTGTATGTGTGTGATATGTGTGGTGTATGTGTATGTGGTTGTGTGTGTGTGTGATGTGTGTGGTGTATGTGTATGTGGTTGTGTGTGTGTGTGATGTGTGTGGTGTATGTGTATGTGGTTGTGTGTGGGTGATGTGTGTGATGTATATGTATGTGGTTGTGTGTGGGTGATGTGTGTGATGTATATGTATGTGGTTGTGTGTGTGTGTGGGGGTGGGTGGTATGTGGTGTATGTGTATGTGCTTGTGTATGTGGTTGTGTGTGGGTGATGTGTGTGGTGTATGTGTATGTGGTTGTGTGTGTGTGGGGGTGGTATGTGGTGTATGTGTATGTGGTTGTGTGTGTGTGTGTGTGATGTGTGTGGTGTATGTGTATGTGGTTGTGTATGTGTGATGTGTGGGGTGTATGTGTATGTGGTTGTGTGTGTATGTGTGTGTGATGTGTGTGGTGTATGTGTATGTGGTTGTGTGTGTGTGTATGTGTGTGTGGGTGGTGTATGTGTATGTGGTTGTGTATGTGTGATGTGTGGGGTGTATGTGTATGTGGTTGTGTGTGTATGTGTGTGTGATGTGTGTGGTGTATGTGTATGTGGTTGTGTGTGTGTGTGGGTGGTGTATGTGTATGTGGTTGTGTGTGGGGGGGTGGTATGTGGTGTGTGTGTGTGTGTGTGTGTGGTGTATGTGTATGTGGTTGTGTGTGTGTGTGGGTGGTATGTGGTGTATGTGTATGTGGTTGTGTGTGTGTGTGTGATGTGTGTGGTGTATATGTATGTGGTTGTGTGTGTATGTGTGTGTGTGTGTGGTATGTGGTGTATATGTATGTGGTTGTGTGTGTATGTATGTGTGTGTGGTGTATGTGTATGTGGTTGTGTATGTGTGTGTGTGTGTGGGTGGTGGTATGTGGTATATATGTATATGGTTGTGTGTGTGGGGTGGTGGTGTATGTGTATGTGGTTATGTGTGTGTGCTTTTTGTTTTGTTTGGTTTTTTTTTTTTTGTTGATTCAAGTTTGTTTTGATTTTCATTTTCTGCATTGATTTTTTTCCTGTTTTTGTTTTTGCTTTTTTGAAAGAGAACATGAAGTTGAATGGGAAGGGAGGTGAGGAGAATCTGGGGAGAACTGGAGGGAAAAGAATATGGTCAAAATACATTGTATGAAAAATATTTAAATAAAAATTTAAAAATCTGAAATTTTTGATTTGATTTGATTTGAAAAAATTTTAAGGATTAATAAAAAATGAGAAGACTGTGCTCGAGCACACACACACACACACACACACACACACACACACACACACCCTTCGGAATGGTCTCGGAGCCTGTGGGTACTGAATGGGGTTTTGATTGTTTTCTGCAGCCTAGCAAAGAAAGCCTAGGGAAGTGGTAAAATGGCCACATTCCAGGGAAAACCAGATGCCTCCAAGTGTTAAAAGGGAAGATGTTAAAACATTTAAAAAAAAAATCTATCTAAGCCCAAAATGTTAGTAACAGATTTTTAAAAGATTTGTTTTTATTTCATATGTGTGAGCGTCTGCGTGCCATGCATGCAGTGCCTAAGGAGTCCAGAAGAGAGTGTCCTGTCTTTTGGAGCTGGAGTTACAACAGGTTGTGATCCACCACATGGGTGCTGGGAATCTAACCTAGGTCCTCTGGGAGAGCGGCCAGTGCTTTTAACCACTGAGCCATCTCTCCAGTCCTACTAGTAAGAGTTTTATAAGTAAAACCGTTTAACACGTTTTGCCTCATTTCTGACTCATAGCCTTGGGCTGACTTTATGTGTCAATCCTAGAGTGTTATGGGTGGGGGGAGGTCCCAATGACAGGAACAAGAAGGAAGCGAGATCTCCACATACAGGCAGGGACAGAGCTTTTGGCCATCTGTGCTTGGTGGGTGGTGTTCTCTGCCCAGGATATCTGGTGCAATCACGATTCTGCAGTTACGATGGCATCTTAGAGCAGAGCATCCTGCATCCGCTGAGTTCAAGTCATTCCTTCATGCATCCATGGATGTGCTGAATATGTACGGTGCAAAAATAGGTCCCATGTATGTTGTCGGTGTTAACGTGCTTTTGCTTCTTTCTCTTCAGATGAGATCCTGTGGCAGGTGTTTTCTAACAATTCAAAATATTCATCAGAAGACGATGCAAGAACAACTGATCAGCCAGTCACACGGAAAGTCTCGAACAAAAGCAAGTATATGGCCACTGGATTCGCCATTCGTGTGTCCTTGTAGGCTGTGTTATATTGGGTGTTCTGTGCTGTGATCTGGAAAACAGCTGCTGGTGGGTTACTGCCAAAGTGAGTACTGAAGACAGTGTGTGAACCCCTTGCTGTGATTCCTATCAACTACGGAGTCTGTGGTTTGCAGGGTCAGGCATGTTCTGCCATTCTGCTGTTCAGCAGAAAGTAACTCATTTGTGAGTAGAGTTCTCTGTTCCTCGTGACCCAAACCCTGAGTAGCATTAATAGCATCTACTAAATGCACTTTATAATTTCATGTACCTGAATAATTTGAGAGAGAAAATATGGCATTGTGTCCTTCCTTGACTATGTGGTAAGTCTGAGGTCAACCTAGGCCACATGAGATCTTGTCAAAAGACAAGAGAAAGGGCTGGAGAGATGGTCTGTGGGTAAGCTCACAGGCTACTCTGCAGAAGTCCTGAGTTCCGTTCCCAGATCCCATACCAGGCAGCCCACAATCACAATTGTAACTTTTAGTTCCTGGGGATCTGATACCCTCTTCTGGCTTCCACTGGCACCACATAAATGGCATAACACACACACACACACACACACACACACACACACACACACACACACACACACACACACACTCTATTAAAAACCCCAAACCAACCAACGGTAATAACAAGCGAAAAACCCTATCTTAGTTGTTCTATTGCTGTGAGGAGACATCACGACCATGGCAATTCTTATAAAAAGAAACATTTAATTGAGGCTGGCTTATGGTTCAGAGGTTTAGTCCATCGTCATCATGGCAGGGAGCATGGAGGCACATCGGCAGACATGGTGCTGGGGAGGGAGCTGAGAGGTCTACATCTGGATCTGCAGGCAGCAGGAACATCAGGGAGACGCGGGGCTTGGTTTAGGCTTTTGAAACCTCAAAGCCCACCTCCTGTGATACACTTCCTCCAACAAGCCTACACCTCTAACCTTTCTCAAATCGTACCACTCCCTGAAGACCCAGCATTCAAATATATGAGTCTGGGGGGTGTGTGTGTGTCTTCCCTCACCTGCATCCCCCTCCATCCCAACAAACACCCTTTAAAATCTTTCTCTTCTCTTTCTTTCCCTGGCTGTCCTGGAATTCACTCTAGCTGTCCTCAAAGTCGAAAATTCCCCTGTCTCTGTCTCTGAAGTGCTGGGATAAAAGGTGTGCACCACCGCTGCCCAGCTGAAATGAGTATTTCTAATATCCTTGTTTTGCTTCCTGTAAATATGATGTCAACAATATGTTAAATATAATTGGGTATCTGTTCGACAAATAACTAGACATACCTTGAGAGAGGCATGGCAACAATGGAGTGGGCGAGGGCCAGAATGTCTACTTTTTCCTTGTTGCCCGTGTTTGTGATGCCATGTCCAAGAAAAGATGATCAGATCTGACACATGAAGCTTTTTGTTAAACATTCTGAGATACAATCAGCCCATTTTTCTGTGTCGTGGTTACCGTCTGTCCCGGCACCATTTATTAGAAAGTCCATCTTTGTGTGGTCTGCGATGCCTCCTTTATCATGGAGTAACCCCGCCCATACCCTAAATCCCACCCACACTCTAAACTCCGCCCACACTCTGGGGCTCTGTCTGAGCTTCCTAGTCATCTCCTTGTGCAGCATCAATCAGCACACAGTTTTAATGGAAGGCTGAAAGATTTTGCTTGAACATCTCATAGGATCAGTTCCCTTTATAGTTTCTGGGTTCCCTTCCTCACAGGGGTTTTCGGGTTATTTTGTAGAATAGTTTTTCCATATGAGCTTTACTACCAACCGGTCTAACTTTATTAAAAGCCTGTTTGTACTTTTCTCCATCATTTTGGAAAAACCAGTGTTGAATCACCCCAGGCTAGAAATGAGGATATCATGGACAGATTTTCAAGCATATGTTTGTCATCTTCAGTGTGTTTCCTATTTATATCTAGCTATATGTATGTATATGTCTGTCTGTCTGTCTATCTATCTTAATATCTAATCTGTGTACATGTATATCTATGTTTTTATGTATATCCATGTATCTGTCTATGTGTCTCTATATATATCTAATATGTGTATATATAACATGTATATATATCTTTATGTGTATATATGCATATTTTTTCTAAATTATGCTTTTTCTATATTCTAAGTGGAGATTTCCCTGTCTACAAAAAATTTCCTATTATTCTATATGCTGCTAAGTTAAAATTTCGGTAGGAAGAAAACCAGTTTTTGCATGGTCATTTCATGTTCTTAGTACATCTGTGCTGGTTGGTTTTTGTCATCCTGACACAAACTTGAGTCACCCGGGAGGAGGGAATAACTGCAGGATTGCCTCTATCAGATTGAATCATGGGCATGTCGTGATTATAACCAGTGCAGGAGAGCCTAGGGAGCTGTGCCAGCCTGGGCAGGTGGTCCTGGGTTGTGTAAAAAGGCAAGCGAGTAAGCAGCATGCTTCTGTGGTCTCTGCCTCGGTTCCTGCCTCAGCTTCCTGTGATGACGAACTGTAAGCTGTGGGCCACATGAACCCTTTCGTTCTCCAAGTTGCTCTCAACCATGATGTTTATTATAGCATCAGAGAAGCAAACTAAGACTGGACCTTACCAGACTGATTCTTGTATATTAATATGAATATATGTGTGTATATGGTATGGCATCTACAGATAAAGTTTTACTTTACAAATTACTGAGTCTCTCACCCACACTATTTAATTACATTGCTACTATCTCCAACACAACCTTTATGAGCAGCGGAAATAGAGTTATATTCTGTCTAGTACCTCTCTCAGAGGGTAATCCTTGTAATGTTTCCCGAATAAGATAGAAGTTATGACTAACATAAGAAAGATTATGTATCAATCTATCATCTGTCTATCTCTCATCTGTCTCTCTTTCTACCCAAACACATACAGACATATACACATATATTTACATATTGAGAACGGATTCTTCAATTTCAACTTGCTATGGTAGGTTTGTTTTTTGAGATTTATGTATTTTTATGGATATGTTGAGTATCTGCACGTGTGTCATCTCGCTGATCTTGATAGTCGCCAGTCATATAGTCCACACCTTGAAATGACAGTAAGGCAGATCATAGCACTGTTTGGTACAGGCCAGACTCTGCCCCATGGAGGCGTTAGGGCATAGGAAGTGCTGATCTGAATATTGTTTTATAAATGGATCTGGGGGTGACTGGCACAATAGTAATCACTACTGCGCCAACAGAGTAGTACTCACTGGCTGTCCACTGTTGGAGTTTTCTTGTGCATTTACTCATTTCGTTTCCAGGCCAGTCTGGTGAGGCAGCCTTGTAACTGGTGTGACAACATTGTTACTCCGTGTGGGTTTTCCTATTAGGGGATGGTTAAGTAACCTGGTGCAAGTCTAGCGTCCAGCAGAGGGCAGTGCTGATCCACAAATTGAGGCTGACAGGGATACTAGATAAGTCTAGTTCATGTTTTGTTTTGCAGACATCAGGCTGAGCAACATTCTCTACTGTGATCTTTAGACACTGATTCCAATGTCCCTGGGATGGGGAGCTCTGTCTCCAGTCATCGCGCCTTTAGTTGAATGGGTGGATGATATACTCAAAATATTAGTCATTGATCAGCAACAAAGACAATGTTTTCCCCTCTAAAGCATTCAGAGTATGAGAAAGTTTTTAAATATGGCAGTTTGCTTCTTGCCCCTTATTGCTATACTAGAATATTTGCCCAGTAGCAAAGAAGATGTCACTTTGGTGTCACTTTAATAAGCTTATTGATATTTTTCTCCTCTATAGAGCCTTGACTCAGCACATGGCCACAATCTTAAGTACAAACTGGCCTTTTTTCCCCTCCCTCTTTCTTCCCAGAACTCAAGGTGTGTAGTGGGATCCCTATATTAGGTTTGAAGTCAATCCCATATAATTTATTTGTTTTAGTAAGGAAAGAATCCCACTATACACCAAACTGGCTATCACATTATAAACTGACTATTTGTGCCAGTGAGATGGCTACACTGGTAAAAATGCTTGCTGCACAATAGAAGGATCTGAGTTCGGATCCCCAGTAGCCATGAAAGAAGCTGGGCACTGCGGCACACACCTGCAATCCAGTGCTAGGGCGGCAGATATGAGGATCCTTGAGGTCTATTGGCTGGCACATAGAGCCGGTTTATGAATTCCGGTGAGAAACCCTGTCTCAAAAAATAACGTGGAGGGGCTGGGGATTTAGCTCAGTGGTAGAGCGCTTACCTAAGAAGCGCAAGGCCCTGGGTTCGGTCCCCAGCTCCGAAAAAAAAAGAACCAAAAAAAAAAAAATAACGTGAAGATCTGGAGAGATGGTGTAGCAATGAAAAGTGCTTATCACTCTTGCAGAGAACCCAAGTTTGGTTCTGAGCCCACACAGCAGAAATATATTTGCGAGTTATGGCTGTTTTGTTTGTACATGTCTGTACACTGTGGAAGTGCCCGTGGCCTGAGGAGGCCAGGAAAGGGTATTGGATTCCTCCTAGAGCTGGAGTAACAGGTGGTTGTTGGGTGCCGTGTGGTTGCTGGGAATTGAACCTGGTTCCTCTGGAAGAGCAGCCAATGCTCTTAGCCACTAAGCCATCTCTCCAGCCCCACACCTTTAACGGTTGTTTACATTTTAAATTAACTTGGATTTTATGTACATGGGTGTTTAGCGTGTGTGCAAGCCTGTGCATGTCTGGTGCCTATGGAAGCCAGAAGAGGGTGTCGGATTCCCCTAGAACTGGAGTTACAAAGGTTTGTGAGCTGCTATGTAGGTGATGGGAACCAAGCTCATGTCCTCTGCAAGAATACCAAGTTCTCTTAACTGTTGAGCCATTTTTCTGTTAAAAAAATTAAATTATGTTATGGTATTTGTGTGTGTGTGTGTGTGTGTGTGTGTGTGTGAGAGAGAGAGAGAGAGAGAGAGAGAGAGAGAGAGAGAGAGAGAGAAACAGAGACAGACTGAGAGACAGAGAGAAAGAGAGAATGAGAGAGAGAGAAACAGAGACAGAGACTGAGAGACAAAGAGAAACAGAGAGAGAGAGAGAGAGAGAGAGAGAGAGAGAGAGAGAGCGCAGCATGAATGCAGAAGTCTCAGGAGCCTGTTCTTTCTTTGTATAATGTGGACGCTGTAGCTTGAACTTGGGTCATCAGGCTTGGCAGCAGACTTTAATCACTGAGCCACCCCACTGGCCTCCTCTTGATTTTGAGATGGGTTTTCCAATAGTCTGGAAGCCAGCAAGTAGGTTAGACTGATTAGCTGGTAAGCCCCAGGCATCTCCCTGTCTCTGTCTCCCCAGAACACCAGGCTTACAAATGTACACCAACATGCCTGACCTTTCTTTCGTGGGAGACAAGCTCAGGTCCTCATGATTATGTGCCAAGCACTTCACAGGCTTAGCTTATCTCCCCTTGCAGAAGTACCCTCTTTATATGGCCCCCGGAAAGACTAGGCAGTGTATCCCTCAGGACTGACACCATGTTAGTCAGACTCGGTCTCTGGATGCTGAGCCCTTAATGAGTTCAAAGTCGACTGATTGCCAGACATATTAAGTTGAACTGACCAAGCCAAGCCAGCCCGGTCAGTCAACAGGGTCTCGAGGGAGGGAGTGAGGATTGAAAAGACAAAGACAACATTATAACATGACTCCAGCCAGTGCTAAGGCTGAAGCCGCTTTATTTCTCTCCATTCTGCTTTTATATCATTCTCAGTACATCCAAAAAACGTGGTCAGTTCTTAGATCAAAGACAAAGTAATCAAGCAAGGTAGTAAGCAGAGATCAGAGAAAGTAATAAATAACTCAGCAAAGCAGTAATCAAAGCCCCCCACCCCGTCACTGTTTCTGATATTCTTTTCACCGAATGTTCCTGAGCCAACTTGGAAAATGAATAGATCCCTTATGGTGAGAACTTCAGGGATTTCTTACCACACACTTAATACCCTTTATCCCTTGGAAATGCATCTTGTTTCCTTTATGAACTTGCCCAAAGATTCAGGAAGCTTGCCCCCTCCCCCCATTTCCTCTCCAGGTCTCAGGTGTCTCCCTGGGGCTGGAGCAGCAGCTTGGCTTGAGGTTGTCTGGGGCTGTGGGGGTCACTTTCTCACCCTGCCCATTTGCTTTGTGGTAGTTTTTTTCCTTTCCAACTCACGCAGACCACGCAGATCTCTTCAGGGCTCCTGCCCACCGGTTCCAGATTGTTCCCTGGAACAGCTCAGATCACATAGCATCTCTAGGGTCTTCCCATGACTGCAAAGACAGCTCTTGGCCTCCCATTTCTCTGGACCAAATGCCCCCAGGTATTTTGCCAACCCTCTTATTCGCACGGGAGAACTGGACTGCAAGTCTTTCTCATTTCCAAACCTATCTTCTTTCTTCTAAAGCTGTTCTGTAGTTTGGAGATGCCAATAAATATCTTGGGTGGTTCATTTTCTCGTTTCGTTGAGGTCTTTGTGGTTTGCACAAACATCCTGCAACCTGTACGGCAAGTCATAGCGTCTATATTTTATAAGAATGGAGACAGAAAACAGAGCTCAGAAAGGCTCAAGTCCAGGCTGGATGCCCTGCATCCCCACAGGCAGCAGCACTATCTGCGAGACATGCGTACTGTCAAGTATGTCTCAATCTATAGAGTCAAAGACCCTCCAGTAGGGCAGCAGCAGTGTTTAACAAGCCTTTCTCGTGAGAGTCACTGTCTCAGCCAGGAGTGAGTGAACGTGTTGGGTTATAAATAAAACCAAAATACTGATGTACTTTAGAACACCTAGACTCTCCTCCCAAGCCCCCCTTTCCTCTTTACGTGGACTCTGGAAGAAGCTACTTAAGGGATAGGGCAAAAGCATTTGCCACACAATATGAGGACCCGGGTTAGTACCTCTGGAGCGTACGTGAAGCTGTATGTGGGAGCATTCGTGTAGGAGCCAGGGCTGCAGTAGGAGGAAGGGCAGGAGATACCTGGAGGCTTCAGGGCCAGCTTGCCTGGTATATGCAGAGGCTGACAACAGAGAGACCCCATCTCGATCAATGTGAAAGATGAAGACTGTCCTCTGGCTTCCACTCATGTGCTATGACACGTGCACACGTGCACACGAGTACACACACACACACACACACACACACACACACACACACAGGGCACACATGAATGCATACACACATGCTTCTTTATTACAAAAACAGAATTGGCCGATGATTGTCAGTAAAACTGTTAATGTTACTTTTCCATCCCCATAATAAAATATCCGAGACGATAAACTTATAGGATGCTGACTGACACCTTTAGAAATTCTAGCCTCTGGCTGCCCACGTTTCCATGTTTGGGGCCTATGGGGAGGTAGAGCGACATGGTAGGAGTGTTTGAGAGATCAAATCTGCCCACCCCATATCCAAGGAGAGAGGAGAGACAGAGAGGGAGAGGTGGGGAGAGAAAGAGAGAAGGATGAGGAAGAGGAGGAAGAGGAGGAGGAAGAAGAGGGGAGGAAGAGGGGAGGGGAGGAAGAGGAGGAGAAAGAGCAAGAAGAGGAAAAGGAGGAAGAGGAAAAGGAAAAGAAGGAGGAGGAGGAGGAGGTTGGATTCCAGAATCCTCTAGGGCACAGCCCCAGTGAGCTAAAAACCTTCCATAGGCCCGACCCCCTAAAGTTGTGCCTTCTAAGAGCACCTCTGATGGAGCCTTTAGTACATGGACCTTTGGGGTGGCATCAATCTAGACTTCTCTTTCGTCTTTTGTAGCTCATGCTGCTGAGAAGAATAAAGATAAAGAACCATCTCTATTCAACAGGGATTTAAGCCATCAATTAACTGCTGGCGGCAAAGAAGCACTCCAGGAAAACGCTCAAGGTATCATCCTTAAAATAGGACCTAAGTAAGAGTCTCCAGGGTGGAAGGTTCCAGAATAAGTCTTTTTATTTCATGGTATTTTAGCATAATAGAGTCAGTGTGCCTTTAATTCACCTGCAGAAATGTGTAGTCAGCTAGTGTGGGTCACATTCCTGTAGGCTGAGGCAGGAGGACCGTGAGTTTGAGGCCAGCCTGGGCTACATAGTGAGACTGTCTACAAAGCAGAACAGAAAACAGACAATCATAAGATCTACACACTATGTATATATTACATAAGTTTTAAAAAGCTGACCATCTTTTCTAAAGGATTTTCATGTTTTATTTTGTTTTTTTCTAAATTGTCAGTGTCATTTAGAATGTGGGATCCCTGTTGGGTCCTGAAGCTGTCCTAGGTTAACCTAGTTTCCTGTGGGTCTGGCTTCTTCCTTCTTATTGGGTTGACTGAGCTAGCTCACACTTGTTGACAGTGGGGAGAGGCTGAACCCATGCTGGTACCACACCCAATATACCCCTCCATACAGCCTCTCCATCAAAATGATGCCCTGATATTACCCCCTCACTTTCAGAAATTAAACAACAAGCCTGACAACTGGATTTAATCCTCCAGATCCACATGGTAGAAAAAGAGCGCTGTCGCCCACAAGTTGGCTACGAGTGTGTACATTGAGTGTATGCACACTCACACACACATGAACATACAAAACAAAGAAAATATAATTTTAAACTTGCTAATGCTGGATTATTGCTGGGTAGCCCTCAGAGATGTTCCTTCTGGACCTGGAAGTTTTGGGCTCCGGCTTTCCCCCATTCCCCAAGAAAGCCCTTGAGCAGTACTCCCTGCCTGTGTTGCCCACTCTCTTTAGCATTTCTCAATGGACGCTCATTCCTCTCAATGTATCTTTTCCCCCAGCCCTCAGTCTTCCTCTTCCTCTGGCCAGATTACAAATGGGATCACAGACGCCCCCCGAGTCCCCAAATGTCAGCTGGGGTCTCCTTCCTTTGAGATCTAACCATGATTTTTTTGTACCCCAAACCCATGCTCAGTGCCATTCCAAAGCCAGCCTTGTGATTTCTCAAATTCCCCAAGAGTTGTCAGAAGTCAGTCATCTCTGGCACCGTCTACACAGGATGACAGTCAGGAATCTCTCAAACCACAATCTTGGTTAGTTTTTCATCACTGCGACAGATACCTGAGAGGAACAAATTCAAGGGTTTAACTTGGCTCTGGATTTCCGAGGTGCCAGTCTATGGCCAGTGGCCCCTTGTTTTGAGGCTCTGATGAGGCAGAATGGCATCAGTCAGTGGAGAAGAGCCACCAACTAAATGCTGGCCAGGAAGCAGAGGAAAATAACTCCCCTCGTTAGCTGGCTCCCTCCTTTTTCCTATTTATATTCTGTGTGGGCCCTTAGCCTTTTCGGATGGTGCCACCCAAATTCAAGATGGATCTCCGCCTTCTGTCACTGTCTCACATGT
This sequence comes from Rattus norvegicus, assembly GCF_021556685.1. NCBI lineage: Eukaryota > Metazoa > Chordata > Mammalia > Rodentia > Muridae > Rattus > Rattus norvegicus. The sequence goes on from NC_141542.1 coordinate 54,141,823, forward strand.
CAGCCATGGAAATATGGCTGCGCGAGCACACACACACACACACACACACACACACACATACACACACTCATATACACACTCATATACACACTCATACACACATACACACACTCATATACACACTCTTATACACACACTCCTAAACACACACACACACTTACACACACACTCACATACATACTCATACACACACTTACACACACATTCATATACACACTCATGCACACACACTCACACACACACTCCTAAACACACACTCACACACACATTCACATACACACTCATACACACACACTCACATACATACTCATACATACACTTAGACACACATTCATATACACACTCATGCACACACATACTCGCACACACTCCTAAACACACACTCACACACACTTACACACACATTCACATACACACTCATACACACACACTCACATACATACTCATACACACACTTAGACACACATTCATATACACATTCATGCACACACACTCTTACACACACTCTCTCTCACACACACACCCACACACACACGAGCACTTATTCTAATCTCCTATGTATGAATCAAGATCACAGTCAAGATGGCCAATCATGCTTACACACACAAGGCAGACTGAATCTGCAGTAGAATTTCTGAAAGCTGGTGGGGCAGGAAGGAGAGAGTAGTAAAGAGAAGTTTTGGCTACTGCCAGGTGAGTAGCTGTAACTCAAATACCTGACCCTTTGCTGTCCAGTCTCCCACGCTGGAGATTTAATCCAGTGCCTCCTGTATGTTAAACAAGTGGGTCACTATTGAACTGCACTATCAGCCCCACCTCGGTGATTCTCCAAGCCTTTGAAGTAGGATGCTCTTGCCTCCTTCCCACCCCCTCTGCACTCTGTCTCCCCATGCACCTCACCTCCTGGCTTCTTGCCTCCTGCACACTATGGTTTGCCCATCCTTCCTCATGAATGTGCTGCTACTTGTCAGCCCACATCCTCTAAATCTCAGCTGTCCCTGGCGGCAAGGCCTGTCTCTTCCCCTGCTGGACTTTTGGAGCCAGTGACTGACTCCCTAGTGTTTAAACTGCTCTGAGCAGGGTCACCCACTGGGTTGTCGCGGTTGCCGGTCAAGCCACCTCTAGCTACCGCTCTTGTGTCTTCCTCTTTAGTTGCTTACAGGGAGAGTCCGCCTTGTTCCCAGCTGCTGAGCTTCCTGCAGAAGAACATCATTTCTGCTACCACTGCCATGGCTTCGATCCTCCTGGTGGCAGTGCTGGTGGTGCTCATGCTGGTCATGTGTGTAAGGCGGAGACAGCCAAAGTGAGTGGCTCTTGGCACCTGCCTGCTAAGAAGTCAGGAACTGGGTGGTGGAGAGATGGCTCAGGTTCTACTCTCTGCACAGGTAGCTCAGAAACACCGTCAGCTCCAACTCTGGGGATCCAGTGCCCTCTTCTGGCCTCTCAGGGCACTGCATGCATTCGGTACACACTGGCAAAAAAAGCGCCCATACATGCAAGTTAAAATAAGTGGGTTGTTGTTGTTGTTGTTGTTTTTTTTTTTTTAAGATTTATTTTATTTATGAATACACTGTACCTAGTATGTCTGACATACCAGAAGGGGGCATTAGATCCCTTTACAGATGGCTGTTGGCCACCATGTGGTTGCTGGGATTTGAACTCAGGACCTCTGGAAGAGCAGTCAGTGCTCTTAACCACGGAGCCATCTCTCCAGCCCTGTTTTGTTTTTTTAACCAAACAAAGGACACGGGGATTTTGAAACATAGTTGCTTCTTACAAATCCCAGATGTTAGGTAGGCACTAATGTCTTCCTGTTAGATCTCAGCATCACCCAGCATGGTCAATAAAAGTCCCAGGTGATGGGGTTGGGGATTTAGCTCAGTGGTAGAGCCCTTGCCTAGGAAGCGCAAGGCCCTGGGTTCGGTCCCCAGTCCGAAAAAAAGAACCAAAAAAAAAAAAAAAAAGTCCCAGGTGATGGGTTTCAGGCACTCTGGCTGCTGAGGTACATTGAAGCTCTGGAGTCCCTGATTTAGGCTATACTTACTTCTCTGGGCCATGTAGATTAGCCAAGGTTTCTCTGGAAGGGAGACGGCAGAGTCTCTGGTTAGAAGACTGGAAACTAGGACTCTATTCCCTCCCCTGACCCCCGAAGCAGGGTTTCACTGTGTAGCTCTGGCTGTCCTGGAAGTCACTCTGTAGACCAGGCTGGCCTTGAACTCAGAGATCTATCCGCTTCTGCCTCTGGAGTGCTGGGACTAAAGGCCCGTGCCACCACACCTGGCTGCAGAAGCTAGGAGTCCAGAGAAAAACCAAAGCACCACTTTTAAGATGCAGAGGGAGGAGACTTGATGGGGGAAGAGAATGGGGCTCAATTCAGTTTGTTTACATTGGTTCGCCTGTGCTGAGTAGACTGTCTCTAGTAGCTACCAAGCAGCCACTCCTCCTAGAATCTCTCAGAATCCTGTAAGGGGTGGGTTAATGCCAGTTACAGGTCTCCTCCTGTGACAACATTCATCTTGCCTCTTTACTTTGGGTCTGAGGCAATAGTAGTTACATTTCTCTTGAGGAGTGTGTCACTATTTTCTCTAAATGCCAAGGCCTCTGGATGTTAAGCCCAAGCAGACTAGCCAACAGCTACCTCACGTTCAGATCACTCTTCTGACACAGGCATGAAGCTCCTGAAGCAAACAGAGTCTGAATTTGGGGGATCTGAAAGTAATCTTAGTTCACTTCACAACCCTGACCAGGGCCCATCCTTGGACCAGCTATTTTCTCTTAAGAACTGGTTAGGACAAGCCGGGGGTGTGGGAGGAAAGCAAGCAGTGGAGGAGTTTCTGAGAGGCACCTTGTGACCCTAGGTCAGAGGGCATGTCATTCAGGACAGACTTTCCCTGAGGTAACAGAATTCAGATCCATCAGAAACTGCAGCCTACATCCCCACCCAACAGGCAGACAGTAGCCTTCCTGTGTGTTTAGTAAGCAGTGTGGTTTGTTTTCTTTGTTTTAGGTTTTCTCCGGCGAAGATGACGTACAATATTTTCATAATGAACGGGAAGGCTTGGTGGCAAAATTCCCAAGATAAGCACCTGAAAAAATTTACGGGAAAGCAGAAGTACCCGAAGTTCAATTCTTTTGTCTAAGCCCGTGGAGGGGCCAACAAACTGCCACCCAGCCACTGCCGGAGGGTTCTTTCGCGCTACCTGGACAGAAATCAAAGGTAGGCAAGAAATTTTTCTAGAGCTGTCTCTAGAAATGTGAGCTTCACTTCAGTGAGGGTGGGTGGAAGCGATGGCAGGTGGCGCCCCCTAGCGGTAAGTCTCATGCACGCCTCTCGTGTTGGCATGTCTGGCTCTTGGCTGTCGCCAGAACTACAGCTCTTAGACTGGGATCTGAGACCCCACACCCTAAAGAATTGGCAGCTTCCCTTCCCTTCTTCTTTCTGCTCTGCCACTGGAGGAACTCTTCAGCTGTCTCTTCGGTTGTCAGTCTTGTCACGAGGGTGACTTGGGGGTACATGCCTCGGTTGGGGCAGCATTTGCGTGTGCGTGCGTGCGTGCGTGCGTGCGTGCGTGCGTGCGTGCGTGCGTGTGTGTGTGTGTGTGTGCAGTTTCTGAACGGGTTCTGGGAGTGGCTGGGATCACTACGAGCAGAGTAGTGGTGGCTGGTGGGATTCCCAGCCTGGATCCTTTAGCGGGTCCTGGGCCATAGCGCCACCATGCTTGCAGAGCTAAGTTGGCTCAGGTCTGTGGGCGCTGCTGGAGAATGGGCGGAGGTCTCAGCAGACAACTACTTTACCTGTGGGATGGCACGCAAAGGCCTCCCCTATGTCACGTCTTCAGTGGACCAGTGGTGGGTAGCAGTCACAAGCAAGGTTATTTGACGGTGTGTCCAGCACCAGCCACTGAGAAATGCTCTGAGAACACGTGGGTCTCTTCAGCTGTTGACCAGTTGATATAGGAACTTTGAGTTCTAGAGCTGGGGATGCAGACTTCACGTTGGGCGGTTTGGAAACGCAGCGTTGGCAATATTGGGTTTGAGAACCACACTGGACTGGGCTGTGTTTGGGTAGCACCTATTGGTGACCCTGAGCAGTGTTGAGTTCACCTACCTGTCAGGATCATTTTTGTTCAAGCTTTGGCCTCAGGCGTTCGCTCGCTCAGCTGTCACACACCTCCTGCAGGCTGCCTTCTGCTGCACGGCTTCATTTGAGCTCAGACCACACTGCTGAAAGTCAGCGAAGCAAGACCAGGCAGAAACCCTTATTGGATCTGACACTGGAACAGTAGGAAACAACAGGAGATTGCCCCACAGCCAGCTCTGAGGGAGCAAAGCAGCCTGCTTAAATCATCTTGAAGGGCAGTTTGGGACCAATCACAGCAACTTGTTTGGGCCAATCCTGGTTTCCCAGGCTTCTATTCTGGACCAATCACAGGCTTGCCCCAGGGCCATAGAAGTCACTCCTTTAGGGAAAAGGCTCCCTACTTGGCCAAAGCAGAACTAATTCACTACACTGTGACTGCAGAAAGTGTGGCATAAACTGTTTCCGACAGCTCTGCCTAGGACTGGGGCCCCAGCAAGCCAAGGTGATCCGCTGTAATCTGCCTTGTTGTCTCAAGGCTTCAGCGGGGTATCTAAGATGGCCAGTTCTGGCGAACACAAACTGTTAAGATCCACAGTCCTTTTGCTCACAGGCAGCTTAAAAGACAAGAGAAGGTGCCGCCGATGCTAATTGGGGGGTGGGGGGGAGGTGTCGAATTGTCCCATCCTAGTGTCTGCTCATTTACAGGAAACGAACATCAGAAGTAGTGCTTGCTATAGAAACGTGTAGAACGTTAAAGTCAACAGTGATGATGACTTTAACAGACTTGAACTGTGCTTGCCACCTGCCCTGTGCCCAGGGAGGGGCGGGCTCCTCTTCTCTGTCTCAACCAGGACTTGGAATCACAACGCAAGGGAAGTTTTGTCATGGAGTCTTGTCATGGAGAGGTATTTAGAAGTAGAGCTGTGAGGTGTGTTCTACAGAAACCTTTCTACCTATCTTGACCGAACCACTGGATGCTTGTGCTAATAGAGTATGAAGGACCAGGGCAAGGTACTTGGCATGTGTTTGAGCACACTTCCCAGTGTACGGTGCTGGTTTGGAAGATTGTAGTGCCAGTGGAGGGTGAGGATCGCTGTGGGCAAACTGTGAGGTTTTATTTATTTATTTATTTATTTATTTATTTATTTATTTATTTATTTATTTATTTATTTATTTTTAGGAGCTGGGGACCGAACCCAGGGCCTTGTGCTTGCTAGGCAAGCGCTCTACCACTGAGCTAAGTCCCCAGCCCCCATTTTTGTGATTTTATGTGTGTAGAGGGGTATGTCCATGTGAGTTCGAGTTCGAGGCATTGGAGCTGGAGTTTCAGGTAGCTGTCAGCTGGCTGGCATGGGTGCTGGGAAACCAAACTTGGAGCCTCTTCTACAAGAAGCAGGAAGCCCTCTTAAGCCGAGTCTGCTTTCTCTTCTTGCCATCACTGTGACCAATTTTACTTTACTCATAAGGTCAGTCACTGGTTGGTTGGTCCCGTGTCTGAGCAGAATATGGCCGGTGGTTCCTGTGGGGGAGGAGAGCTATTCACATCGTGGCTGACGTGGAAGCAAAGAGGAAGAGGGTGCAGAGCCTCAGCTGGTGCTCTCTTTCCTTCCCTTCAGACCACGGCCCCCTGGAGGGCGTTGCACCCACTTGGAGGGCGTGTCTTTCCTCCTCAATTAATTTTCTCTGTAAACGCCCTCCCAGACACATTCAAAAGTATACTTCAGCAGTCTTGTAGGGGATTCTAAATCCAGTCAAGGTGGCGGTTCTCAACCTTTCCGATGCTGCGACCCTTTAATATAGTTCCTCATTTTATGGTGACCCTCAAGCGTACAATTATTTTCTTGTTACCTCAGAACTGTAATTTTGCTCGGTTTTGAATAGTAATGTAAATCTCTGATATGCAGGACATCTGATGATATTCGACCCCTGTAGGGGTTGAGACCCACAGGTTGTGGGTGTATGTATGTATATATGTATATGTGTGTGTGTATATGCATGCATGTGTATGTGTGTTTATATATGTGTATATGTGTGTATGCATGTATATGTGTATATGTATATGTGTATGTGTATGAATGTGTGTGTGTGTGTGTGTGTGTGTGTGTGTGTGTCTGTGTGTTCTGGCATCTGGTGGGTAGAGGCTAAAGATGCTGTTAGGCATCTTACAATACACAGGAGTGCCCGGCCACCCACTAAGGAATTATTCAGCTCAAAGTCTCATTCGTTCAGAGGCTAAGGCTCTGGTATAGGATCTACACTAGACAAACTCATCAAGACGTCTGCTTCTTCATGGCCACTTTTCCTGAGTAGCCACTGGTGTGGCTGCTGCCTGCATCTGGGTGGGGCCTGAATATTTGTAGACTCATTTGTAACCATGACCACTTGTTCCCCCTATTGACTGGTGGGAGGTCATGGAGGCCAGCACAGTAGGAACATTAGGAACACACACTTGGGGAGTCTGAACTGAATAGCTGAATAGCAGGGGTCCACCTGCCTGCTCATAAACAGGTTCATACATGTGTATACATGCATGCGTCACTTACTGATGAGAATACAGTCTGAGAGATGTGTTAGGTACCACCACCAGTAATTGACTACCATAGAACTTAACTCCACAGAGCATACTTACCCACACTAAGTTGGTATGACTTCTCTAGGTGGGAAAGCATATGTCTTATGTGGTGCTAGAGATTGAACCCAGAGGCTTATGCATGGTAGGCAAGTGATCTAACATACACACACACACACACAAATACCACATATACACACATATACATAGGTATACACACATGTATGCACACACATATACAAACACATACACACATAGACTCACACACATACACCACATATACACACATACATACAGGTATGCACACATGTATGCACATATACATATATACACACAGTAGACTCACACACATAAGCCGCATGCACACACATGTATACACACTCACATGCATACACACTAACACAAATAAACTGCATATATACACATACACACATGTATACACTCACACATAGACTCACACATATACACCACATGTCCACACACACATGTACATACATACACAGACACAGACACAGACACACACACACACACTGAGCTATACTCCTAGCCTCTAAAAGATATGACCTCATGGGACTGCTGTCCTATACAACAATCTGTTATTGACTGAAATGCCATAGCAATTTCCATGGACCCTGCTGTGATAGACCACTACCAAAAGCAAGCTGGGGAGGAAAGGGTTACTTCACTCACAGCGAAATATATCAGCATATCATCAAAAGCAGTGAGGGCAGGAACCTGGAGGCAGGAGCTGATAAGGAGGCCAGGGAGGGGTGCTGCTTACTGGATTGCTCCCCATGGTTTGCTCAGCCTGCTTTCTTATAGAACCAAAGACCACCAGCCCAGGGACGGCTCCATCAATCACTAATTGAGAAAAATGCCCTACAGCTGGATCTTATGGAGGCATTTTCTCAATTGAGGTTCTCTTCTTTCACATAACTGTAGCTTGTGTCAAGTTGACAGAAAACTAGCCAGCGCAGACTCCCATGTGACTCATTGGAGAAGATATTACCGTTTTGAGTACAGTCTAGTCTGGTTTAATATCTCTACTAAGACTTACAAGCCTGGAGCTGCTTTCTGATGGAGAAGTATCAACAGACAAGCGGCCAGCCTCCCCACCTCCGGGATCAATGGTGCGGCTGTTTCGCTGAGGTTTCTGGAGGCTCCCTGTGTTTTCTCACTTCCATCGATCCTTCCAGAATGCCTAGGTCTGCTGGCTGAGATGGCTCAAGGGGCAGCAGCCGGCATCCCAGCCTGCATCTGCTGCAGAGGCTCTCTCTGACAGTCTGGTTGGTAGCCAGGGCAAGGAGATTGGAGAACTGAACCCACACGTGGTCTAAACAGCCTTCCGAATGAGATACCCACTGAGCACTGGACCCTCTTCTAATGGAGGTGCCACCTAGCGGGTGGCTGAATGTGCTGCAGAACACCTAGCCATCCCATCAACGTGTCAGGTCCCAGACTTCCTTCATGTTTGTCTTCTGTCCTCTGGGAGACTCTTGTCCCCCTAAGGGTCCCATGAAACTTGCTGGTTCCTGCAGTTTAGCTGGTTGGAAGCAGTGGCCCAGCTGGGTTGTTCTGTAAAATAGCAAGTGCCCAGGTTTCTCTGCTCAGTAAGGGCCCCCTAGCACTTGGAGATTCTCTGCTGTTCCCAGCGGGGGGAATTGGGTGAGGTCCTGCTGGGGCGTCCCTGCTGTCTCTCTGCAGTCTTCCATTTCCTGTTGTTCTGCACAGCAGGACTGTCTGAATCGGCGTTTGTGGGCATGAAGAGACACTGTGACCACAGCAAGTCTTATAAAAAAAAAAAAAGGTGTTGAATTGGGGGTTGGTTTACAGTTCAGTCTGTTATCAGCTTGGTGGCAGGCCAGGAGGCATGGTGGCACACAGGCAGACATGACGCAGAAGTAGCTGAGACTTCTACATCTGGATCAGCAGGCAATAGCAAGAGACTCTGGGCTTGGAGTGGGATTTTGAAACCTCAGAGCTCACCCACAAGGGACACACTGCTTCCCAATCCTTTCAAATAGCACCACTCCCTGTGGCCAAGTATTCAAATCTGTGAGCCTCTGGGGGCTGTTCTTATTCAAACTACTACCAGAGCCCTGACTCTCTTCAAACTCCCTCGCCATCTGACTTCTGCCAATAGGAAGTGCTGGCTGAGATTGGGAGGTCAAAAGAGGGAAAAGCAGCTTCCTTCCTTTGGACAACTTGGGGGGGCTCTCCAGAAACAAAGGGTCATAGCCACCTGTGTATAGTGAGGCAGGAGAGCGGCAACCCCGTAACAGTATACATGGCTACAGTTTCTCTTGAAGTCTACAGCTCAAGGCTGAATTCATGTCTCACCCCAGCAAGAAGGGACTGTACCAGTGGGAAAATGGATGTGCTCGGGCCACAAAATAACTCCTCATGCTGGGACTTCATGCCTGGCACCCCAGTTATAAGGGAAGGGTGAGGATGGGGATGGGATGTGAGTCAGAGGAGTCAGATGGGACCTGTTGTGTTTTATAAAAAGATAGGGAAGCCAGGTTGTGTTTGGTGGAGCCATGGTAAGGTGTGGGGAAAGGGGTGCCTCTGTGGGCCCATGCTGAAGCATCCCTTCCCCCTGAGGTACCAGCCACACAATGACCAGTATAGTATAGAATAGAGTTTATTTAGAACATGGATGGGGAGGGGAGTTGGGAGGGCAGAAGAGAGAGAGAGAGAGAGAGAGAGAGAGAGAGAGAGAGAGAGAGAGGGAGAGGGAGAGAGAGAGCAAGAGCGAGAGAGCTGTCCATTAGCACATGGAACACATGGAGAGGCGGGAGGGGAATGAGGAAAGAGGGAGAGGAGGGTAAGGGAACAGGAGGAGAAGAGAGAGTGAGGAGGGGGCAAGCAGACACTTTTTTAGTAAGTCAGGCACACCAGGCTGTTGCCAGGTAACTGTGGGGCGGGGCCTAGAAGGAATGCCAACAGCGCCCACTGACGGGATACTGCCAGAATACAAGGTCACAAGCCAAGGTGGGCTCAGCCCCTACTTAACATCTATGGGAGAGGGGCTGGAGAGATGGCTCAGCGGTTAAGAGCACTGGCTCCTCTCCCAGAGGTCCTGAGTTCAATTCCCAGAAACCACATGGTGGCTCATCATCTAAAATGGGGTCTGAGCTTTGCGCAGTGGCAGTATCGTAGCCAATGAGGTTTATCTGAGGCATGATTATTGCTAATTAAAATGGGGTCTGATGCCCTCTTCTGGCACACAGGTCTATGTGTAGATAGAACACTCATATGCATAAAATAAAAACCTTTAAAAAAATTAATGGGAGCTGGAGAGGTGGCTCAGCAGTTAAGAGCACAGACTGCTCTTCCAGAGGTTCTGAGTTCAATTCCCAGAAACCTCATGGTAGCTCACAACCATGCAGATCTGATGCCCTCTTCTGGTGTGTGTGGAGACAGCTACAATGTACTCATACACATAAAATTGATGATGATGATGATGATGATGATGATGATGATGATGATGATGATCTATGGGAGAGGCATCACTCGAGGCTCCAAGTCCAATGGTGTGGAGCCTCTGGAGCAGAATGTGTTAAGCAAGGCAGGGAAGTGCTCTTGGGTCCTTAGGAAGGCCAGGACACACTGGGGCTTTTCTCTGCTGGTTTGGTCCCCAGAGCATATAAGGTTAGGTTGGGCCACCGTGGGGTTTGGGGGCATGTGATCTGTAGGTAGGGAGGTGTGTGAACTGGTGGGGTAGGTGGTGGCAGGGCAGACCCTGGCTGACAGTGGTCCCTGGTGGTGTGGTCAGCGTGCTTGTAGCTCTAGCAGGCAGCAAGGACACTGTGAGGTCCCTGGCTAATTCCTCACACATGGACAGAACATGGGGGTTCTTAGTTAAAGTCCCCAAAGGGGTAGAGTGATGGAGAAGCACCAAGGTCATCTGTCAGAGACTTGTCCACGTAGGGACTGAAGACAAGACTGCCCCCCAGAGGACACTGTGTGGTTCCTTGCCAAGTAGGAAAGTCAGCCCACCTCGGAAACTGGAGTTTTACTGGCCACTAAGTTCAACTTTGCCATGCTCAAGTCGCAAGCAACCTGACATATTAGACAGAGGTGGCCCTGCACAAGATGCCAACCCAGAAGACCAGAAAGCCGAGAGTTCGAGTCCATAGGGCTCCCCGCATACTCCCACCTTTGCCAGTCTTCCAGGGGTGGGGACAGAGCTCGGGCATGAGATGAAGATCAGGAGTGGGGGAACAGGAGGGGAGGGAGCTACAGAGGGCAGAAGGGAAGAGAGGACAAACTTGGAGAGGAGGCAGCTGACTCCCCACCAGCATCCGTAGATGCTATTCATGGAGCTGGCCCCCACTCAGGCAAGCGTTTAGTGAGCACTCTGTGCTAGACACAGTGGCCAGTGTCCCTCACTATGGCAGTCTTTCCCCGACAGCTTACTGGTATGGGCCTGGCCTCCCCATATCACAAAGAAGACAGAGACAGGGGTTGGGAGGGGTAGCCCATCAGAGCCAACCCCTTCATCCTCTCTCTCTGCTGCCCGACTATGCCCTGAGAGCTTGGTCATCACTGGACCAAAGGGAGGAGGTGACAGCTGTAATGTGTCCAGCCTCACAGGTACTGCCTGTCTGAGACCTCATGATTCTAGCTGTTCCTCTGACCTAGAGTTGGACCCAGTCTTAGTCCACTACTGGTCCTGCCCAGGCCTGCTCTGACCCTCAGCATCCTCATTCTGACAGCACCTACTGTGTGCCAGACACTACGCTGGGCTGGAGACACTGTAGAAAGTAGGGCCCGGGGTCCTTTGGAGCTCAGATGAGATGTACCAGCCTGGTCATGTGTACACTCATGGCTTCAGTCCAGCCTCTGGGCTCCCATTTCTGAACTGTAGCCCACCCCAACCCAGATTTCCTGTCCCTTTCCTGAAAGTCCCATTGTAGAAGTTCAGCATGGTGGGGTCTCCCATTACCAAGACAAGGGGTATAGGTGTGCACCCCTTGCCTGTGGGCCCACAGTTGTCTCCATCTTCACCTTCGCCAAGAGGGGGTCCCTGTTCGTCTTATTTCCCCTCTACTGGTGGGGCTTCCTGTCCTTTGTCCCTCTCTGGGTGAGCCAACAGATGGCATTGAGTTTTAGAGTCTGGCTTGGAAGCTGCTGTGTTCTCTCTCCTCTCTGTGTCCTAGAGAACTCTCAAGCCTGTATATTTGCAGGCACAAAGTACTGCTCAGTATATCTATACATCTATATCTATATTTATATCTATACCTATCTATCTATATCTATCTGTGATTTTATATCTGTAATATATTGGTTTTCGGCCTTCCCAGCATCCTTTGTATTTCTTCCTTCCACTCATGCCTGATGTGACCATACCCACATCCAACCTTTGCCTTTAGAGACTGGTTGGGACTCACTCTTTAGAGATAGGAACCGCCCAACTAGTGCGCTGTGTTGGGGGCATTCTCTGGGAATACTGAGAAAAAAAATATTCTTTCTCTTTGACAGGATTTGAAGTTAAGTCCCTACCTTGAAGCCCAGGAAGAAAAAAAAGCCAAAAGAGGAGCCATCAAGTGGTAGACAACAACCCTAGAGCCATCGTTTGAGCCCGGAGCTGGTTGTCTTGAAGCCCATCTCTGGGATCTTCATTTCCTCATACAGTAATTACCAAACACTGCTCTTTGCTTCATGTGTTTGTTTTCTGAGACAGTCTCACGTATCCCAAGCTGACTTCAGACTCCCTATGTAGCCATGGATTACTTTGGACATCTAGATTATTTTTCCTTATGTGTATGTGTGACTGTGTGTGTAAGGGTCCACAATTCTCCAAAGAATGACACCCCAGACTCAAATGGTGTGTAAACGCAGAGAGTGTTTTATTCTGCAGAAGTCCAGCACGCTGGGGTCTCCCCTTACCAGGACAGAGAGACAATCGAGTGAGCTCACAGTCTTGTTTTAAAGCACATTGGAATTCTGGCGTAGATGAGCTTTATCTTACTCCATCTCTAGAACCATTATCAGAGCGTGAAGGATGGACCCTGGGTGTTTTGTTTTGTTTGTCCTATTAGTAATTGACTTGCTTGGGCTTGCCTGAACCTGCCCAGTTCTTAGACCTAGTCTTCCTAACTGCCCATTTGAAGTCTGTCACAGAATAAGCCTAGCCTTCTCAGGTCTATATGCCCAGGAGTACACATGCCCACATTGACCAGAGGAGGGCGTTAGATCCCCTGGAGCTGGAGTTTCTAGGAGGTTGGGTGCTGCCTTAAGTGGGCTCTGGGAACCGAACACAGATCCTCTGCAAGACTAGCATATACTCCTGCGAGACACCTCTATGGCTCATTCTTTGAATTCCTGGTCTGTATCTTCTGAGCACTGGGACTACAGGTGTGTACCACTGTGTGATGCTTTGGTACAGGGCCCTGTGCATGCTAAGCAAGCACTCTGAGGGCCAAGTTACATCCCAGCTCCTCAAATACTCCAGTTACTAGGGCTAGAGACTCCACTTCACAACACATTCCTGCCTCAGGCTTTTCTGATTGCTGTTCCCCCTCCCAATACCCAGTACCCTCTTGACATCTTGACTCCAGATGTCTCCTCAGTGAGTCCTGCCCGGACCGGAATTCCACATGATACTCCAATAGATCTTTCATTCCCAGTGTTTTCCTCCTTGGTGCTTGCGTACTGTACAGAACACTTCCTCATTTTGCCAAGTCTGTTTTGGACTGTTGCCTCCAGGGAACAGGTCAGCACCTGCATTGTCCACCCCAGGCCTTTGGTACCTTGCGCAGGGATAGGCTGACTGTCGGTGACTCCAATGTTGGATTCTGACAACCGTCACGGTGGTTTGAAGATCGCAGAAGGAGCCAGCCATTTGAGAAGCACCCAAGAAGGGCACACAGCAAGTGGCTGCTGTGAGCTGCAGAGCAATCGGTTCTTCTCCTACTCAGCTTGGGTTCTTTTGCATGGATGATGGTCACTTTCAATCTTCCCAGCCTCCTTCACAGTGCTTGGCAGTTTTCAGTACCCCAGAGATTCCCCTAGAGGGCGCAAGAGAATGCTGGGGCTGCACCACATAAATCAGAATGACTTGCAGGCTGCAGGTCAGCGAATCCTACAATGGCTGGCTGGGAACAAAAAGTCCAAGATTCCCCATAGCTGCTTAGTCCACAGGGCTGGGTGTCTCCGCTGGTCTTCGGTATGAGTAGGCTCTAATGCTAGTGAAGGAACAGACAAGCTAGCAGGCTTAGGGCAAGCAGGCAAAGAGCAAAAGCTTCCGTCTTCCCCGTCCCTGTATATATAGGCTTCCAGCAGAAGGTGTGGCCCAGATTAAAGGTTTGTCTTCCTGCCTCAAAATCCGGATCAAAGACGTGTGTGGTGTGTCTTCCTACCTCAAAGGTCCAGACTAGAAGTAGATCTGCCCTCTTCAAACCCAGCAAAAAATCTCACAGGTGTGCCCTTCATTTCTGGATGGTAGTTCATTCCCGATATAGTCAAGTTGAGGACCAGGAATAGTCATCATGGCCAGAGTTTGTTTTAATATTCACAACAGCCTGGTAGAGCGCTTGCCTAGCAAGTGCAAGGCCCTGGGTTCGGTCCCCAGCTCCGAAAAAAAAAGAAAAAAAAATATTCACAACAGCCCCAAGCCCAGAAGGAGAGCTGAATCACTCTGTGTGTGTGTGTGTGTGTGTGTGTGTGTGTGTGTGTGTGTGTGTGTGTGTGTGTGTTGATGGGGTTGGGGGGAGGATCCAGGAGGGCAGCGGTGGAGGAGGCTTTTCCTTGTGGCTGGGCGGGGAGGAGGTGGTACAGGGGAAGGTGGTGGCATTAAGTATGGCCTCTCTGGAGGGCTGAGACTCCATCCCCTCCCCTCCCAGGACACCTGCCAGAGGTTTCCCTGTTGAGGCCTGATGTTCCTTTAGCTATGGAGACAAATCTGGCCTGCCCGACTTCAGCCACCTGCACAAACAGACCTCTCTAGCCAGTGTGAGGTGTAGGGAGGTTTCCTGCAGGAAGCCACACAACCTCTCCTAGACGCACGTCTGGAGGTTGGGGGCATGGGTTTAATTTCTTCTCAGGCTCTGAGTCCACAGTGAGTGTTTACTGGAACTCCCTAGATGCGCGCTTCATACAACTTAACATGCCGAGCCCCCAAGCATCTGGTAGCTTTTCCCTCTGAAGTTCAAAGGACGCACCTCCCTTCTGCCACCTGATGGGACACATCCTCATATCTGCAACAATCTGCATCCTCTCCTCAGTGAAGTGGACACCCTGGGGGCTGCAGCCGCCACACAGTTTCCAGTCGCAAGCTTCCGGTACAGGAAGTGGCACGGAGTGCAGGGCTTGTGGCTTGCAAAATTCTCTTTCTCCAAGTACTAGAAAGTCCACCCTAGGAGGGGAATGCCGTCCAGCCCCCATTCTCAAAACTCCCCGCCTCCCCGATTCTTTCAAGTAGCTCGGGGGTGGGGTAGGGCTCCCGGCTGTTTATTTTGTGTGTATTTGCTGGGAGCACAGTGTTTTTGGGGGGAGGGACGGGCATGCATGCGGAGCTCAGACAACTTGTGAAGTTGCTTTTTTCTCCCTCCACCTTTCTGTGGCTTCTGGGGATGTCACTGGGTTTGACCTGCAAGTGTCTTTACCCACTGAGCTGTCTTGCTGGTATTCTTCTTTGTTTTAATTACATTTTAAAATTACGTGTGTATGTATGCATATGTACGCGTGAGTGCACACCGTGGTACATGTGTGGGGGTCAGACAACCACTTTCAGGGGACGACTCTCTCCTTCCACCTTGTGGCTCATGGGGTTCAAACTTAGGAGGTCAGGCGTTGCAGCAGGCACTCCGCCATCTTGCCTGATTCCCTCTCGTTTTCCCTGGCTACCCTGGAATGCTCTGTATAGACCAGGCTGGGCCCGAAATTGCAGAGATCTGCCTGCCTCTGCTTCCTGAGTGCTGGGATTAAAGCAGTGTGTCACACCAGGCCCTTTCTTGTTTTCTGAGTTAAGGTCTCCTACTAACTCAGGTTGGTCTCCAACCTGTGGAAAGTTCTTCCTTCTGTTTCCTCCTCCTAAGTGCTGAGCCATTGATTATATCTGTTGTTTGACTCTAGTTTTTACATCCTTCATTGGAAAATGGATTAAAGTTCACATGTAATTGTGAACCAGCGTCTGGCTGGTTCTTTGCTACTATATGTGATTCCAACACTCTGAGTTCTTTCCCCGGTCTGTGGACTTAGTCTGCAGGCTTTCTTCTCTTACTATAGTAACAAAACACTAGCATGCAGAGACACTGACCCTGGGATCTCACTGTATCTGTAGAGAAAGGGAAGTGGATCCAAGCCAGAAGCCTTCTCCTGAATGGGGAGGGGCTTTGGGAAGGTGATCATGGTAGATGCCCTGTGAGGAGGAACTGAAGAGGAGACCCTGAATGGGGTACCCAGAAGCCAATGGTCGTGTGAGAGAGACTCTTTTGGGGAGGGTGTCTGCGCTTAGGAACACCTTCCAGGGCATCTGCCTAAGCATCAAGAAGGTGGCAGGGGGGAGGGAGCCCCAGAGGACTTGGGGCACTGGAGTGGGTACTGCACATTTCTGCTGTGGTCTAGATATGGGAAATGGCCAGGATGGGAGTCCTGTGTGGGGCTAGACTAGAGTGTGTGAATGTCGGGGGACCCCTGTCTTCATGCCCCAACGCTAGAGCCAATTCTTCCCAGAGCCCCTCCAAAACAGCCCTGCCATCTTGGCTTTTTCTAGGTGAACACCAGACTAGCTCTGAAGTCCCAGTGGACTCACCCCTCCCCAACCCCAGCTTTAGGGCTTTAGCCTGCCTTTAGGGTTCCAGCAGAGGCCTGCTTCAGTATGCTTCCAAGAAATTGGGCACTGTGCTGGCTAGATTCATATCAACCTGGACACATATTATGGTTATCTGAGAGGAAAGCTCAATTGAGAAAATGCTTCTATGAGATTGCAGCGTGGGCCAGTCTGATGGTGGGTGGCCATCCCTAGGCTGGGTGTCCTGGGTTCTAGAAGAAAGCAGGCTGAGCAAACCATGGGAAGCAGTCCAGTAAGCAGCATACCTCCCTGGCCTCTGCATCAGCTCCTGCCCCCAGGTTCCTGCCCTGTTTTCCTGCCCTGACTTCATTTGTTGATTAGTTGTGGTAGTGTAAGCCAAATAAACCCTTTCCTCCTTAACTTGCTTTGGACACAGTGTTTAATCATGGCAACAGTAACCCCAACCAGGACAGGAACATTCTAGGGACCCCTCCTTTCCAGAACTTGTCCTCCCAACACTCTGGGTCTTCCCTGCCCCATTCTCAGATGGGGGCTTACTGTGGGCAGCAGGCTTTGCCCAGGATCCCTGACTGCTACAATCCCCGCCTTCCTTTTGTGTTCCCAACCCCTTGCGACTGATGCTGCATGACCCCGGAAATGTGCTGTACCCCGCCAGGAGAATGTGGCCTGTGATTTTCCTTCCACACAGCATTTTGTTGCTTTGACGTCAACTTCAAACACAGCTCTCTTTCCTGTCTTCGCATCAAGGAAATAGGTTGAGCAGCAGAGAAAAGTGTTGGTGAGAAAAAGTGCACCAGGGACAGCAGGCCTTGCGGCTAGGCCCTGCCGTGCTCTGTGAGCTGTGGTAGCGTCGAGGGTGTCCAGGTGAGTGGCCGCCCTTTGGTTTTTGGGGACTGGAGCCCCAGGTGGAGGGAGTGTGAGTGGATGTCAGTCCCTTAGTCTTATCTCTGTGTGACGAGGGTGGGGCCCACAGGGACCTGAGGCTGGGCTTGTGTAGGCCCAAGTGGTGGGGACTGGAGAGACTTCAAGTGGCCTCCTGACTTTGACCACATATCACCTGCTAAGGCAGCCCAGATGGAACCATCCTGAAGGTAGCCTGCCTCCTGGACTGGCCTAGGACAGAGTGATGGCTTTAACTCAGGAGGATTTAAGGGACTGAACTGGGTGGTGTCTGGCTGAAGGTGGAGCGAGTAGGTGCCCCTGGGGAAACAGGTCACTCAAGGGGTGCCGGCAGGCTGGCACAATAGGCCTCTGAGCCTGGACAACAAAATGCCAGTGGCTCTTGTTCCACTCATGGACAGGTCATATTGAAGGCTGGGGCAAAAGAACCAGTCACTAAATTTCCGCTCAGTAGCTGTGTATCCATAGGACGTTTCTTGGCCTCTCTGAGCCTGGGTTTGCGTGCCTGTAACCCAAGCAGACACAGATCTGGCTGCCTGTTAAGTGCCTGCCTTGTTTGTTGGCTAAGAGGCTGGAGGAATATCTCAGACAGCAGGGTCCGTATGGTGAACAGCCACATTCCTTGCTCCTGTCTTAGCTAGGACATCAGGCACACGGTAGGTGCTTACTGGGGCCTTGCTGAAAGATGGGGGTCATCAAGTCCTAGGTTGGAAGATGTAAGGTGCCACCTGCTGAGGTTCCTCTGACAAACCCAAAGTTTCTTTTCACTTCCCACCTGACCTTCAGTCTCACCTGTGCGACCCCAGCAGGTACCCTGGTGGGCCAGCAGCCTGGATGGTATTGACGCTTATACTTTTAGGGCCAGGGGCCTGGGTCCATCTAGATCTGCCTGCTACTTATTGCTGTGTGACCTTGGGCAAGTCACCTCACCTCTCTGTGCTTTCACAGTTTCTGTATCTGACACATCATTCCCAGAGTCCTTGTGGGGCTTGAGGAACCTCACCTGTGTTCAGGGACATAGTAGGTGCTGTATAACTAATTGGTTGTTAGGCTAATTGTTATCATTAGCTCTTGAGGGTCTCAGGCCCTGACCACAGATTCCGGAAACTTCTATGGGGCTGTAGCATCTGGACCACCCCATGCACACCACCCCTGCTCAGGCCCAAGGATCAAGGGAGGGAGTCATGCTGATCTAGGGTCAGCTGATGTCACCTGTCCCCAGAGGATGCCAGTGTCTGGAGATATTTTTGGTATGAACTTGGGCAATGCAGGCATGCAATGGGTAGATGCCAAGAATGTCATCAAACACCCCTCCCTACCGTCCAGCCCCTCCCTCACCAGTTCCTCAACTCTATAGGACCCTGTCCTGGGTCACCCCGATTCTTGATTTTTCCTACCTTTCTTTTACCGTGGCTTGAGATCCGGAGGGCAGAAGCTGCCTTGCTTAAAGGGTCATGCAGTTCCCAGCATCCAGTGAGTGGAGGCTGGGCTGTGGCTCTAACCTTACTACAGGGCTGGAGGGACATTGTCACATCAGTTAACAGATGCTCAGCGAGCTGGATTTTTTTTTTTTTTTTTTTTTGGTTCTTTTTTTTGGAGCTGGGGACCGAACCCAGGGCCTTGCGCTTCTTAGGCAAGCGCTCTACCGCTGAGCTAAATCCCCAACCCCGCGAGCTGGATTTGAGACCGTCTCTGGCCCCAGCAGCTGGGCACTCAAGGCCTTGCCAAGTAATTCAATGGCAACATTGGGGTCTGTGGGGACATGGAGTCCCCAGGGACTCGGCTCAGAGCTCTGCATTCCGCTCTGCATGGTATTAGTTGGAAACATCAGTGTGGGTTTCTGTTGGGCCTGTGTAACTGTGGGTCAGGTTGGGAGCCTGACACCAGCTTCTCTGAGCCTCAGTTTCCCCAGCTGAGGAATGGGAGTAACAGTTCCCAGGCGGCAATGGTGCTGAGGAACAGGTTAAGCGGAGTAGATCCTAAAGGATGCCCCATGGCCTTGTAATGAAGCTGGCCTCGTTCTCTGTGTGGGAGGGAGCAAGGGCTATGATGGAAAGGGGGCTGCTGTGGGGTGGGCCTGGAGGAGCCAGGCTCAGAGAAGTCATAGAAAGAGTGACAGACAGTGACCATTAAGGCTGGGAGGTGGGAGGTGGGGGCTGTGGAAGGCTCCCCCTCCTAGGTACCTGGTGCATCCTGGGAAGGATGGTGGAAACGTTCTGGCAGAGAGGGGCAGCTGGAATCCTGGAGCATAAAGTCAGGACAAGGGCATGGCTGGCTTAGGCTCCTGAGCCGGTCTTCTCAGCCCTGTGTGCTAGAGGGTGAAGCCCCCAGGCTGCCTACTCTCAGCCCTTCCTGTGACCCTCATTCTTGCCTGTCTCTTGAAGGGGTGTCCCTGTTCATCACGGGCAATTGTAGATCTTCTTGGCTCTCAGATGTTTAGCAACAGTGTAAACGCAGCATGCAAGGGACCAAGATGTCAACATATTGATACATGTGTATCATATTTAGTGGTAAAGCCCAGAAAGATGGGCTTGGAGTGGAAAACCATGGAGAGGCTGTGCTAGAGGGAGGTCAGGGTACAGACACTATTGGAGTGGAGGAAGGGGTTATATAAGCAGTGCCGAGACCCTGAACTTGGACATCGTAATTGTTGCATCCCAAACCCAGGGGCTTGAGCAAGTAGACTGAGCAGGCCCCTGTGGCTGGAGGGCAGGCAGAGTGGATTGTTAGCACAGGAAGGAAGCAGGCAGCAGCTCAGCAGCTCTGAACATCGTTCTCGGCCCTGTCTCAGAGCAGTGGTGAGCCCAGCTTTCAGGTCAGGTCCACGCCACCATTCTCTAGGAGATCTGAGACCCTGGGATGCAAATCTCTCCTGGAAAACCAGGGAGGAGCCTGTTGCCTTCTATGGCATGCTTAGTACAGGTAACTGCGGTCACTGGTGCATATCGTATGATCAAGACGGGTTATCGTATAATGGAGATGGGACTCTGCTGAGTGACAAATCCCAGTTCTGTGTCTGTCGTGAGGAGCTCGTTGCGGCCTAGGAATAAGCAATCGTGGCTTCAGAGGGACTCTGGGTGAAGGCTATGGGGCCTAAGGGGGAGGGAGAGCATGGGGGGAGAGCACAGGGGGCTAGAACAGAGACACAGTGATTCTGGATAAGTAAGAGAAAGTCTGCAGACCGAGTGCGATGTCACATGCCAGTAATCCCAGCACTTGCAGGGCAGAGGCAGGAGGATTGGTATATAGAAAGGCTTCGTTTCAAGAAGGTAAGGTGTGGGGCTGGGGATTTAGCTCAGTGGTAGAGCGCTTGCCTAGCAAGCGCAAGGCCCTGGGTTCGGTCCCCAGCTCTGAAAAAAAAAAAAATGTAAAGAAGGTAAGGTGTGTGTGGCGGCAGGCTGGGAATATAGCTGAGTGGTTAGACTTTGTTATACCAGGAAATAATCTTGACATGGTGGTTGCTGAAGCCGATATAAGCCCCAGTGTCGAAGGTAGAGGAATATGCATCTCTGTTAAAGCAGCGGGAGATGACGACTTTCTACAGGCGGGTCGGGTCAGGTCAGATTCACAATAGGGGTAGGAACACTGAAGACCAGTGAACTTCCTGCTTAGTTCTGGGATGACTCACAGCCTTCATTGTGCCATGGGATGGCAGGGATGATGTTCTAGACATGGCGTTCTTGCTCACAGTTTCCCAGAGGGTGGTGGTGACAGTGTGGAATGTGGTCGTGAGTCCCTGAATAATGTCA
This sequence comes from Rattus norvegicus, assembly GCF_021556685.1. Classification (NCBI taxonomy): domain Eukaryota; kingdom Metazoa; phylum Chordata; class Mammalia; order Rodentia; family Muridae; genus Rattus; species Rattus norvegicus. The sequence continues at coordinate 54,162,882 of NC_141542.1, forward strand.
AGGTTGTCCATGGGCGACACTGGCCAGGGGGCTGAGCGGTTGGTGTTGCAGGAAGCAGTGCTGATGGTCCTGAGTGAGTCGAGCTTCCTGTGATGTCCATGGAGGGGCATCAGCCTAGGGGCCAGAGATGATGACCCTCCTGGCTCCAGGCTGCAAGTGCTGCTTTGACCTTCTTCATGGGGTTGAAGACACCAGTAGAGTCCACGTTGGCAAGCTCTCCCTCCTGGAAGATGGAGGGGAACCTCCTGTTGATGAGATTCTCCCATTCTCGGCCTTACTGTGCTGTGGATTTGCTGTGGGAAGAGTCATATGGGAACGTGTAGACCATGCAGTGAGGTCGCTGATGGCACAATAACCACTTTGCAGAGTTGAACACAGCCGTGGCGAGTAGGTGTCCAACCTGGACATGTCCATTTACTCTGGCTTCACTGTCATGTCTCAGGGCACTGAAGGAGAGGGTGTGGTGGGAGATAATCTTGGGATGGGAAAGAGGAAAGACCATAGTAGGCTTCTTAACCCAAGCCCTGCCTGCTTCCTCCCCTCATGAGGCCCTTGGGTCAGCCCAGACAGAGTTCCTGGTCCTGGTGGGCTTAAAGACACACTCAGGACAGACAGTTGGTCTGAATGAGAGGTGTTGTGCTGGCTCTGAGTCTAGGTTTGCACTGGGAGGCCACAGGTGAGCGGGACCCTGGGAGCAGCTATGCCACACTAGTCTGGCCTGGTTGCAGGCCGGAGATAAAGACTTGTGCTAACATTTTGCCCCTGGCCTTTCATCTTCTGCCTATTTCTGTCATCTTCCTCTAGTCTCGGCATCTCTGGCTACAGTATCCCTAAAGACTTGGTTCCTATGTTGTATGAATAGGAGAATGAACCAGAAAAGCCAGGGAGGTGGATGCAGGCAGCCCTGGGCTGGCTACCTGTCAGCAGGACGTGATTGTCACAATGGCTGTCACATTAGTAGGACAGTGAATAGAGGAGAAACAGTGAACTCCTACCTCTGGGCCACCTTGGCCTTTGGTCTGAGATGCCAGTCTTGGCTTGCAGCCTTGGACTAGACCCCTGAGAACCAACCTTCTTCAGCTTCTTTTCTATAACCAACACCCGACTACCCAGGCTGCACCTGTGGCCATGTGGGTCAAAGCTGCTCAAACCACGTGACTGACAGCTTCCTGCCACAGTTTCCTGCTCCAGAGACCCCCCCCTCCCCAGAATATGTCCTCACTCCTCTACCCTTGCTGCCTTATCCTGCAGCCTCATACTCTGTAGAGCAGCCTTAGGAATCTCCAGGAATGGCTGGCTGGGTCTGGGGAGAGGGTAGACATGGAGGGGAGAGGAGAGAGGGAGAGGGAGGGAAAGGGAGGGAGAGGGAGGGAAAGGGAGGGAGAGGAGAGAAAGAGAAAGAGGAGGGGGGAGGGCACACTCAGTAAAGTCCTGCATGGACTGACATCTGGAAGTAGGTCTGAAGCGAAGCAAGTAACCCAGGCTGGCTGGAGCAGAGGGCAGAGGAATTTTGATCCAACGAGGGAGCCTCAGTAGTTTCTTGAGCAAAGGAGGCCATGGTGACAGAATCACTAGGAGCAACTTGCAGTGCTCAGAGCTCAGCTCAAATGGAAAGAGACAGTGGAGAGCTCAGCTAACCACAGTCATTCAGTCTGCAGGTGAGGTCTGGATCTGTTTGTATTAATAGAAACTGTTAGTGGAGATCAAAGGAGGTGGTGGTGACGAAAACCAATCTCAGGGTAGAGATATGACTTGGGGGAGATGCGTGTACAGCTTGGGTAGCTAGGGCAGGGTGACCCAGTAAGGGGGCAAGACTGGAAAAGGAGAGAGAGAGAGAGAGAGAGAGAGAGAGAGAGAGAGAGAGAGAGAGAGAGAGAGAGAATGAATAGGAAGTTTAAGGGCTGAAGGGGTCAAGCAGAGACTTTGAAAGGACATGAGACCAAACAGAAGGGAGGGGACATGACACCCATTCCCCTGAGAACCTACAGAAGGGAGGGGACATGACACCCATTCCCCCGAGAACCTGGCATGGAGCAGCAGGCGCTTGCCTGGTCTCACCCTAGCCGGGTGGAGCAGGACGCAGGATGGGTGAGAGCTGGAATAGGAGTCAGCTAGATGGAGACGGGCGGGAAGCCGACCTGACCCACTAGCAGTTTTCCTGCTTCTGATCTTACTGAGTGTGTGAACTCTTTTCACCCTTTGTTTAAAAAATGGAGGTAGTTTACATCCACTGATGTCTTCAGGCCGCCCCTGGAAGAGGTCTGATCTGACAGATGTGTGCAGGCAAGAAACTGCTACTTTTGTCAAACTGTAGACTATTCCCCAATTCCTTCAGTCCCCTGTAGTGGGGCCCCACCTGCTGCCACTGACAGGGTCTCCATGCTGCAGCCGGGTTTGCAGCCACTCCGCTTTGCTCACTCTGCTCGCCGCGGCGCGGGCTACACCGCAGGCACCTGCTTCTCTTTACCTGTTGAGAAATATTTACACCACCCTGAGCGTTTGCCACTTGTGAATAAAGATTGCTATAAAACTGCCATGGGGGTTTATATCCGGTTCTATTTTTTTCCCCCAAGGAGCCTGTAACCTGGTGACTTGTTTCAAGTAGTCTCATGAAATACTCTCTTAAAAGACTCTTTTTAAAAAGGTTCTCTTGGGGGCTGGAGAGATGGCTCAGTGGTGAAGAGGCTGCTCTTCCAAAGGACCTGGGTTTTATTCCCAGCATCCGCATGGACTCATAACTGTCTATAACTCCCACCCTCTTCTGATCTCTGGGGCCCCCGGGCACATATATTATCTACAGACATACACGTACACAAAACATTCATATTGCATAAAACACAATAATTTAGAACATTAAAGGATCCTCCCTCTCTCCCTTCTCTCCCTTTCATTTTTTGGTTTTCTGAGACAGTGTCTCACTACCTCAGCTGATCTTAACTGCATCCCAGTCTGGCCTGGAACGCAATCCTTTTGGTTCAGCTTCCCGAGTACTGAGATCACAAGTTGTGTGTCACCAGGACAGTTTGGAAACCACCCTTGTCCCAGTGGAAAGACAAGGATTGGGTTTCTGATCACTCCTTGCCACTAACTGTTGTGGGCAGGGCAGTCCCTGGCTTCCCATCATGCATCTGTGTCATGTGATCAGCAGCCCCAATGGCTGCTCAGACCAAGGCCTCGGCCTGCTCCACCCAAGTATCTTCTTCAGCTTCTGCTTCTATCCCTGGACACTCTTAGCAGACAGTCCTTGTACTCTGGTGCCTTTATGTGCCTAAGGAGGACACTGAATCGCTTTCAGTTCTTTCTGGGTCAGCTCAGTAGGTAACAGGAAATTGTTATGATGAGCTAATGTTTTTTACAACATTGCAGAAAAGCGAGAATATACTGAGAGTGGAAAGAATGAATGGTCGTCTCATATTCGGCCCTGGATTCTGCAGCTCACATTCTGCTCCGCTTATCAGAGAGATCGGCCCTCATTATTCACAGATTCCGCATTTGAGAATTCACCTGCTGGCTAAACTTTGCAACCTTCAAAATAATATGGTGTTTTCCCCCATGTTTTCAGACATACACTGGACGGAAAGAATTATTGAGTCACATCTCCACGGAGCATGAGTAGTAAGGGCTCTGCTTCTTGTTCCTTTGGGGTGGTACATTTCTTGGGTCTTCCCATCTGAGGCAGAGGCTCTGTGACAGATCCAGATCCAGCCCAACAATGTGTACTCAATCAGGTGTTGTGAAATGCACAACACACACACACATACACATACACACACACACACACACACACACACACACACACACACACACACGCGCGCGCGCGCGCGCGCGCGCGCGCACTACAGCTGGCTCTGATGGGAACCCAATGCTATTAGGCAAATGCTGAAGACAATGAGATGAGACAGGAGGACCCCAGGTTCAAGGCCTGCCTAGGCCTTACCTTTAAGTCTGGTGTATTGATGCAGGTTTATTTTCCCAGTACAGAGGAGGTGGAGGCAGGAGGATCAAGAGTTCAAACAGTCTTAACACCATAGTTTGAGGCCAACCTGGGCTACATGAGACCCCGCCCCCAACCACTCAAGCCCCATCCCCATTGGCTACAAATTGACCACATGACCAGGGCATCTAAGTGTGCATTTGATCTTCAGTGCTCATAATTCAGTGTTTGTGGAGATTTTTCTAGAACTACTGTGCATAGCAAGAATTGACAATCTTCTTACCTGTCCTTCTGCATCCATTGTGCGTCCTTGAGATGTTTCTCTGTGCCCACCATGGCCTGATCTGCAGTTGGGGCTCTGTGTTCTGTGGTTCTTCTGGACAGAGCAGATAACAATGAATCCTAATGCACACCGAGTTTTGATTAATTCAGACACTCTTGTAACCCAAGCCTGAACAAGGTACAGGGCACTAGCAGCCCTTCAGGGAGTTCAGGGTAGACAATTTAAAATTACTTGCCTATCAGATTGTCTGTCTGTCTGTCTGTCCATTTGTCTGTCTACCTAAGATTCATCTAGTATGTATGTATCTATCTACCATCTATTTATCTCAGATCTATCTATCTATCTATCTATCTATCTATCTATCAGATTTGTCTATCATCTATGTATCTATCTCAGATCTATCATCTATGTGTCTGTCCATCCATCCATCCATCCATCCACCCACCCACTCATCCACTCGTCCATCCATTCATCCTAGGCTGACCTTAAATTCATTTGACCCTCCTGACTCAGCCTTCCAAATGTTGGGGTAACAGACCTGAGCCACCATGCCTGTCTTGCCTCCCTCCTTCACTCTCTCCCCCAACCACACACCCGTTTTGTCCTAATGGCTGCATCGCCGTTAACATTAGAGTTAAATCCTGACTCTTAACCATCTTTCTATGGATGGAGAGTCAGATTAGTTCATACTTTCCGAAGCTGGTTCAGGTAGGCAGAGGACCGGGGCAAAGGGAAGGCCAAGGGAGTCCTCTGTGCAGCCAGGAAGGCTAGCCTTGCTGCGCCTTACATTTTCCCCTCCTGTTTTTTTTTTTTTTTTTTTTTTTTTTCTTCAAGACTCGCTTTCTCTGTGTAGCCTTGGCTGTCCTCTGTAGACCAGGCTGGCCTCGAACTCACAGATCTACCTGCTTCTGCCTGGCGAGTGCTAGAATTAAAGGTGTGTGCCAACAGCGCCCAACTTCCCTGATAAAAGTTTTTTTGAGGAGATGGTTCCTCCTTATCCTCATGCTCTGGGCTGGAAGAGGCCCTTTTAGCCATGGTAATGTTTTTTTTCTCTCTTACATCATTCTTAAAAGTCCAGACTTCAATCTGTTACAGTAATGGTCACTCCTCTCTATCACACTACTGACCGCCGCCTTCGAAAGGGAAGGAAATGACCTGCATTTCTGGTTTACTACCTTCAGCCTGAAATGTAAAAAAAAAAAAAAAAAAAAAAAAAAAAAAAAAAAAAAAAAAAAAAAAAGGCAACATGTGTTTGGGAAATAAAGGGACCTGGGAATCTTCCGGGTGTCTGGATGCTGTGCACAGGTCCCGGAAAAAGTCAGAAGTGGGTTACGGACTTGGATAGGTGACAGGACAGCTCCTCTCTGGAACTGACCCCTGTGCAAAGATGAGACTCCCTGACAGCCTTGCAACGCCTCTGCACCCACAGGGCCCAGCGATGCCCGACCCCGCGGCGCATCTGCCATTCTTCTACGGAAGCATCTCGCGGGCCGAGGCCGAGGAGCACCTGAAGCTGGCAGGCATGGCCGACGGACTGTTCCTCCTGCGCCAGTGCCTGCGCTCGCTGGGCGGCTACGTGCTGTCGCTAGTACACGACGTGCGCTTCCACCATTTCCCCATCGAGCGCCAACTCAATGGCACGTACGCCATCGCGGGCGGCAAGGCGCACTGCGGCCCGGCCGAGCTCTGCCAGTTCTACTCGCAGGACCCCGACGGACTGCCCTGCAATCTGCGTAAGCCATGCAACCGGCCGCCGGGACTTGAGCCTCAGCCCGGGGTCTTCGACTGCCTGCGCGATGCTATGGTGCGGGACTACGTGCGCCAGACCTGGAAACTGGAGGTGAGGGTGTGGCCAGAGGGGCGTGGCCGGGCATGGGAGTGGCGTGGCTTCCAGAGAGGATTGCTGGCCCCATGGGAGCTGATGCTGTGTCTTCACTGGCTTGCAAGATGCTCCAAGGCCTGGGATTTGGAAGCGACAGAATGCTGAGGCCCTAGTTGACCCCATGACCTGGAAGGAGGACGTGTGGGTCCGGACTTGGTGGCAGCTTGTCTTGCGCAGCCTGAGTGATGCTGTGGTGCTTGAAGGTGCCAGAGAAGACCATGAAGGGCAGGCCTATGGCCTACAGTTGGATGGCAGACAGGGACTATGGGCTGTATGCATGTGCTATGTATGCTTGAGCCAGAAATTGAAGCTGATGAGCTTCAAACTGGGCTAGAAGGTGAGGCCTGGCCACAGTGCCTCTCTGGCTGTATTAGGAAGGAGACCTTAGACCTGGTGGAGGTTCCCCCAACAACTTGCAGACACAGGTTAGTGGTGCCTAGGTGGGTGGGTTTCTCTTCCAGGGAGCAAGCAAGTGGGTTCTGGTGGCTGGCCACTTGGCCATTCCCATAACACTCCTCTGTCTTCCTTCTCAGGGTGATGCACTAGAGCAGGCCATCATCAGCCAGGCCCCACAGGTGGAGAAGCTCATTGCTACCACAGCCCACGAGCGAATGCCCTGGTACCACAGCAGCCTGACTCGCGAGGAGGCTGAGCGCAAACTCTATTCTGGCCAGCAGACCGACGGCAAGTTCCTGTATGTGGGGCAAGGGGATCCAGTTGATGAGGGGCCAGGGTTGAAATCCTGGGAGCCAGGTGGGCGGACCAGCGTGTGCACGTGGGCTCGGAGAGCAAATGTGTCTGTGTGCACATGCGCAGAGGTACTTTACTACGGTGACGTCCTCACAGTGAACTGGAAGGACTCCAGAACTGGTGCACCTATATTGAGCCTAGCTTTTGCCGCCTGCAGGCTATGGGACTTGTGCTGGGTAGCAGGCAAGGATATGGATTAGACAGGGAGGATGTGGAAGCAATTGGTTCTACAGGTGCCAGCAGTATCTGCCCGAGACCTGTGTAGAGGATCAAGGATTGATCCATGCAAAGCAGTAGCAGTCCTTGTTCCTTGTGTGACCGTGTCTTTGTGCGTGTGGGTTCACGCAGCTATTCCTGAGTTTGTTATGGTCAGGGACTCTGTGAAGCTCTGCTGGGCATTCATTCGAAAGCCCGGCTGGGGGCTACTTTCTTGCTTGGATGTGAGTGTATGGTGTATAAATGTTATTCAGCTGTCAGTCAGTCACTCAGGCATCCAGTAGGAGAAAACCCCAGTGTTTACACCAAGTAGCCTGAGGGACAGTCCCTAGTGCCACTCTTCTCTTGGGTGCTGCTGGGATGAATCATTGCTCTACCTCCTCCCCCAGGGCTGTTCCTTTCCCAGGATCCACTTGGAGGAACTGACCCTTGACCCTTGATTTCCACCACACGTGAGGTCTGTGCAGAAAGCCTACAGGTCTCCCTAGAGATACAGTTCTCTCTCGGACTTTGCTGTTGGGAGATAGGGAAGAATGTGTATACAGGGCTGGAGAGATGGATCAGTGGGGTGATCCCAGCACCCACGGGGTGGCTTACATTCCCCTGTAACTGCAGCTCCAGCCGGTCCAGCACCTCTGGCCTCCACAGGCACCTGCACTCACACACACATTGCCCACCTCCCATACATATAATTAAAAATAATAATCGAGTGGATCTCAGGGAGAGGGGAGATAGGGTGGGATGGAAATGGGAGGAATGAAGGAGGGAACTGTGGTTGGGACGTATTGAAAACAAAAATTAAATAATGAAATAGTAATAAGAAATATTTAAAAATGTATATGTACACACAGTTATTTAACAACACATATATATGCATGTATGCATTTATAATATTTATTCTACCTAACAGTTGGAATATAAATTGGAGGGATATTTCTAGTGCTTTTGAGGGAGGTGTTTTTCCATCTTCACAATGTGGGGATTGAACCCACTGTTGGGATAGAAATCGCGGCTCACATCTGGGCAAACCACACCAGGCCAACATGGTCTCATGTGGAGAAGGTTTATTGGGATAGCAGAGACAAAGGTGAGGGTAAGAGAGGGAGAAGAGAGAGAAAGAAAAGAGAGAGGAAGGGAGAGAAAGAGAAGTGAGAGGGGGCAGGAAAGATCTGCCTTTTATTTGAAATGTGATGTAACTGCTCCCAGGTAAAGGTGGGAACTGAACCAAAGGTATGCTGGGAATGTATGGCCATTGCCATGGCAACAGATGCCCAGGTGACCAGGTGACATCACTGCTGGAGGCAAAAGCAGTTCCTGATATCAACACCCATGACTTTGCCTACTGTAGGCAAGCACTCTGTCACTGAGATGTATTCCCAGGCAGCCCTGAGATAGCTCTTAATTTCTGATTAATGATAATTTTTCTGGGGCTGGGAACATACCCAGTGTTAGAGCGTGTACTTAGTTCCGTCCCCAGGACCACAGTTTAAGAAAAGAGATGAGGTTCAACTTAGAGCACAGTGTGTGTGTGTGTGTGTGTGTGTGTGTGTGTGTGTTTTAATTTAAAAAGTATTCTTTCTAATTATGTAAATACATGGGTATCTGTGCTGTGATGCTCACATGTATGCGGGTGACTGGGGAGGTAACTTGGGCCCTCTGCAAGAGCAGTATGTGCTGTCACTGCTGAGCCATCTCTCCAACCAGAGAAGACAACCTTTGAATAAAGTAGCTTGAGCATCTCCCCCATCCCGCCTAAGAGGAAACCTTTGCATTTGTATCAGTTAGCTTTTGCAGTGTAACAAACTGTCCTCCAATCTACTAACTCTACACTTGATCTTAGCCAAAAGGCCGAGAAGCGATCAATCTACTAACTCTAACCCCACCATGTTTACAATTTTGTGAGGCCTCTGAGCAATTCTACTTAGGTCAGCTTGGCTGGGATTCAGTAGGCTGTACTAGTTAGGGTTAACGTCGATGTCTTGCCACACCATGACCAAAGCCACTTGGGAAGAAAGGGTTTATTTAGTTTATGCTTCCAAATCACTGTTCACCATCAAAGGAAGTCAGGGCAGGAAGTCAAACAGGGCAAGAACTGGGAGGCGGGAGCCATGGAGCAGTGCTGCTTACTGGCTTGCTCCGCCACGGCTTGCTCAGCCTGCTTTCTTATAAAACACAGGACCATCAGCCCAGGCATGGTCCCACGGACAATGGGGCCCTCCCCCCTCAATCATTAATTAAGAAAATGTGCTACAGATTTGCCTACAGCCCCATCTTATGGGAGGCATTTTGTTAGTTGAGGTTCTCTCCTCTCAGATGACTTTAGCTTGTGTCAAGTTGACATAAAACTTCCCCAGCCTGAGGAGCAGGTGCGCAGAGACTGACTGGCTCTGACTGGTTGCTGTTTAGCAAAAATGTACTGACCAAAGGTGAAGCCTGCAAAGGTTTTACGCAACAAAAAAAAAAGTTGATTAGGACAGGCGTAGAGCTAGTAGTCAACTGAGATAAGAGAAATCTCTGAAAAATCAGAGCCAACAGGTGAATCAAAGAAGCTCGTAGGATCAGTGCTGGTGGGAGCATGGCGCCGGTGGGCTGGGGGCGTGGCAGGAGCTGCGGGGTGGGGCGTGACGGGGGCGGTACTGGGGCTGGCAAACAAACACAATTCAACAGTGGTATCACGAGGGGCAGGGACTCATTCAGAGGATGGTCAAGCGCCTGGACAATTAGCTGAGGCTGGCTTTGGCTGGAGACCCCGGCAGGTTCTCCTGGTGAACCTTTGTCATCCACTATGAGGATGGAAATGCCTGCTTGCTCCCTGGTCCTATTTGGTTAGAACTCTTCTGTCCATCCTTTAACGCTAAGGAGGTGCCTAGCTTTAAAACTAAGATGTGTTTCTTGTAGGCAGCAGAGAGATGGATTTCCGTTTCTTGATCCATGCAGTCAGTCTGTATTTTGATTGGAGAATTGAGGGTATTGATATTTATTATTAGAATGTGTTCATTGTGGCCATCACATCGTTGATTTTTGTTCTTGTTTGTGTTCTCAGTGGCATTTTCTGTTTTAATAATTATGTCTTTGTATGTCTCTCCACAATCTGTCTGCTATGCTCAGTCCTCTCCTTGTCCCCCAAATAAGGCTTTCAGTGTTTTCTTTAAGTTTGGCTATACATTTTTTAAAAATTAATTAATCTATTTATTCATTTAATGTGTGAATGCTCTGCTGCATGTACACCCGCATGCCAGAAGAGGGCACGGATCCCATTACAGATGGTCGTGAGCCACCATGTAGTTTCTGGGAACTGAACTCAGGACCTCTGGAAAAGCAGCCAGTGCTCTTAACTCATCAGCCCTTAGCTATAACATTTTAAGGCTGTTTATGTTGCAGAAAGTTTTTTTCTCTCTCCTTCAATTGTGGCAGATAGTTTTGCTGGGTATATTTTAAGTTGTGTCTCGGTTAGGGTTTTACTGCTATGAACAGACACCATGACCAAGGCTACACTTATAAGGACAACATTTAATTGGGGCTGGCTTACAGGTTCAGAGGTTCAGTCCATTATCATCAAGGTGGAAACATGGCAGCATCCAGGCAGGCATGGCGCAGGAGGAGCTGAGAATTCTACCTTTTGTTCCAAAGGCAAACAGAAGACAGGCTTCCAGGCAGCTAGGGTGAGGGAATTAAAGGCCACACCCACAGGGCCTCACCCACTCCAACAAGGCCACACCCACTCCAACAAGGCCACACCTCCTAACAGTGCCACTCCCTGGGCTGAGCATATTCAAACCATCACAGTTTGGCAGTCAGTCTTTTAGGACTGTGGCATGCATGTTCCAGGCTCTTCTGGCCCTCAAAGTTTTTACTGGGAAACCTGATATATGCTGATGTTTATATGGGACTTGTATTTTTCCTTTGGCCCCTCTAACTACACTTTCTTTGTTATATGTACTTAATGTTTTAATGATATGCCCCGAGGACTTGCTTTTCTGGTCTTGTCTGTTTGGTGTTCTGTAGGCTGCTGTATCTGTGTGGGTGTGTCTTTCCTTAGTTTGGGGAAACTTTCTTCTATGATCTTGTTGAAGAATTTATCTATGCCGATAACTTGAGATTCCCCCGCCCCCCATTCTAGGGCTTGGTTTTTTTTCATGGTGTCCCAAAATTACTGTTTTTAAAGGTTTGTGTGTCTGTGTGTGTGTGTGTGTGTGTGTGTGTGTGTTCCTAGCATATGTGGTCTAGACCCTCTATCTTTGAGATCTGATTTTCTCTCTCTCCTACTTGATTCCTTCCAGTGTATGGCTTTCCTTTGAGTTTTCTAGTTGGGCTTTTCAGTTCTGTCTTCAGGTCGAGTCCTCTTCAGTGTTTCTATCTCCTGACTGAATCCTGTTCACGCCCTGGATTGCCTCCATCTTCTCCTCAGCCCCCATGCTGTGTTTTCCTGGGCATCGCTCCAGCAGTTTTTCTCCATAAGCTTTCTCCTGCACGTCACTGACCCGTTTCATCTCATCATCTTTAAGCTCCTTAATTCTTCAAGAAGTTTGTGATTGGCTAACTTCTGTGTCCCGGAGTCCATCCAGGGCAGTCTCAACCTTCCTAATGCTGCAACCTTTGAATGCAGCGCCTTGTGTTGTGGTGACCCCCAACCATAAATCTATTTCTGTTGCTCCTTCATAACTGTAATTTGGCTACTGTTTGTGATGCAAACATCCGTGTTTTCCAATGATCTTAGGTGACCCCCATGAAAGGGTCTTTCTATCCCCACAGGGGGTTGCAGCCCAGAGTTGAGAACTGTTGATGTAGGCAATCCTCGTTGGCAAGCATTTCTACAGGATTGGTAGGTTTTGGAGAAAAAGATAGTGGCTTGATCTTTCATATTGGTATTCTTGTGGTGAAATCTGGGCGTGTGAACTTCCTTTGTTCTGAATTTGTTATGGACAGAGCAGGTTGGGGAAGAAGAGAAGGTGTGTGGGAAGGTTGGGTCTAGAGATTGGAAAAAGCTTGGATGGAATGAAGGCAGGGGGACAGAGGAGACCGGGCTTCCTGTTCTAAGCCTGGAGTGTGGGGGTAAATCTATTGGATGGAAAGGATATGACTTGGGAAAGTCCTGTGGTTTGGGGCCAGGTAAGGATGATCCTGGACCAAGCATAGAATCCTCTACAGTGAAGGCTAGACTAGGCTGTGTGCTGGTTGTAGGACCCAGGCTTAATCTAGTGGATTACAAAAAAGGGTATAGATGGGGAAGTTAGGGGCACTCACTAGGCTAACCCCTGGAGGAAGGGAGAGGAAGTCTGGGTAGCTAGAGGGTAGAGAAGGTTGCTCAGAAAGGACCTGTGGATCATTGCAGGTAGAACAGGTCTTTGGGGAAGCCTTGCCTACAGTGCAGGTGCAGATGGTCAGAATAGGCTGGGGCGCTGGTTGTGGGACCCAGGTTGTGGACAAATTAGGCCCAGGCTAAGACATGAAAAGTCTGAGTATGGAGTGGAGTGGTGGAAACAGTGCCCAAATGAAGGACCTTACATGACTCTTATATTTGTACAGTGACATGCCTCTTCCAATAAGACCACACCCCTCCAACAAGGCCACACCCCCTCCAACAAGGACACCCCCCTAATCCTTCCCAAGCAGTTCCACTATCTGGGGACCAAGCTTAGATGATCTTTTGGGGGGATCTCTTCTTATTCAAACTATCACAGTGGCTGAGTGTCAGTCACTGGTGGTCAAGTAGTCCTCCCATTATACTGTGTTGTTTGAGGTGTTGAATGATTTTGCCATGGGGTTTCATGTGGGGCTGCCACTGTGTGATTCTCAGTTCAGTATGTGTTTGGGGTGTGTGTGTGTGTGGTGTGTGTGTGTATGCGCACAAGCATGTGAGTGTGCACAGGGATGGTGGCCAGTGTGCGTATGTATGTGTGCACACACAGGGATTATAGGCCCCTGTGTCCTTCATGGTTGAATCTACCCCTCGCGATTGGGTCCCCCTGAGGATAACTGCCTCTCAGTGGGTAGCAAGTATAGAGGAACAGGTAGCTCCTGGGTGACCTACTTCCACTGTTCCATTTCCACTGTGGGCCATCAGTATTCCCCTGGGAAGGGATTCCATTGGTAATGCCTTTGGATTACCACATGTTTCCTCTCCTCTTAGCTTCCTCCCCCATCTCCCCCATGGTCACCGTGAGATGCAGAAGTTTGCTGACACCCAGCAGTGGTGGCTTTTCCCACGCTCTGCTGTTGCTTCGGGAGGTTCCAGCTGTGCAGCCCATAGCATGTGTTAGTAACTGAGTCACAGGAAGCCCCCCCCCCCGTGTTGCTGTAGCAGTGACGCCCTTCCCCCCACCCTTCAGGCTGAGACCCCGGAAGGAGCAGGGCACATATGCGCTGTCCCTGGTCTACGGGAAAACTGTGTACCACTATCTCATCAGCCAGGACAAGGCTGGCAAGTACTGTATCCCCGAAGGCACCAAGTTTGATACGCTCTGGCAGGTAGGCCGCCCCTGTTCTCAGGAGAACCCTGTGCTGCTGTGCTCAGCTTGAGGTGGGGGGGGGGCGTCCACCTGACCCCGCTTTCCACAGCTGGTGGAGTACCTGAAGCTGAAGGCAGATGGACTCATTTATCGCCTGAAGGAGGTCTGTCCCAACAGCAGTGCCAGCGCCGAAGGTGAGGGGGGAGAGGCGGGAGGCAGACAGGGCTAGGAGGCCTGTCTCCCATACTCACTGTTCTTTCTGCTCCCCAACAGCTGCTGCACCCACGCTCCCAGCCCACCCATCCACATTCACTCAGGTGAGCCAGTGGTACCTCAGCGTTGAGACTGGACATTGGGAGGATGAGTGGAGGGAGGTTGGGGGTGGAAGAGAGATTGCAGGGGACTGTCCCTAGGATGTCCTCGGCAGGCATGGGTCTTATGAGAGGGCTGGGTTTCGCTGACTGCTGCTGACCCTGTGACCTTTAGCCTCACAGACGAATTGATACCCTGAACTCAGACGGATACACCCCTGAACCAGGTGAGCTGGAGAGGCGGGGCTATGGGTGCGCTTATGCCCAGATGAAAGCAGGGTCCCTGGCTGGCCCCGTGGGACTTAATGAGAGATGACAAAGCCAGAGCCATTGCCAGGGGTCTGCCCCGCACACAGCAATGCTCATAGTCATTGCATCCACCCACGTGCCTGTGTCTCCTGGTGCATACCGACACATGAGGGTGGGTAAAAATCACAGCCCATGGCCGTGAGTCTGGTGTGTCTGAGCTTCTTGTGCTCTCTACGTGCTCCACCCCCTCTCCTGTTCCCTCCCTTTCTAACCTGGGAGTGCACGACCGTATGTATACCCAGCACGCTTAGACAAGCCACGACCGATGCCCATGGACACGAGCGTGTACGAGAGCCCCTACAGCGACCCCGAGGAACTCAAGGACAAGAAGCTCTTCCTGAAGCGAGAGAACCTCCTCGTGGCCGACATCGAACTTGGTTGCGGCAACTTTGGCTCAGTGCGCCAGGGAGTCTACCGCATGCGCAAGTATGACGGATCCTTCCGCCTCGGTGTGGGCATCAGAGCAGAGGAGCTGTAGGAGCCGGGGTGTCTGTCTCATGACAATTCGCCCGAGAAGCAGACTCTAGAATGGGATGGGACGTGCTCATGCTGGATGGTTACCTGGAGAGCCTGGGAACCCCTGAGAGGGAGACACTGGCCTATGCTACGGAGGGCTTGGTTAACCAGAAGTTATAGCAGAGGGGACACTGCTATTCCCTGGGAAGGTGTCTTAGGCTGAGGTAGTCCAGAGGGTACAACGTAGAACTTAGGGGGCGGGGAGGAGGACAAGAGAGCCAGGCCGGGACTGTGCTTGCCCAGTTCCCACCTGTGCTGTGTCTGTGGCCATGCGCCTGGGCAGGAAGCAGATCGACGTGGCCATCAAGGTGCTAAAGCAGAGCACAGAGAAAGCTGACAAGGATGAGATGATGCGGGAGGCCCAGATCATGCATCAGCTCGACAACCCCTACATTGTGCGGCTCATCGGCGTGTGCCAGGCAGAGGCGCTCATGCTGGTCATGGAGATGGCAGGAGGCGGGCCACTGCACAAGTTCCTGATTGGAAAAAAGTGAGCCTGGGGATGGTGGGGGTTGGGGTGGTGGGGAGTGGAGGGTAGAGAGGGAGGCAGGGGGACAAGGATTGGGGGGTGCACACAGACAGACATACATAGGCAGACAGAAACACAGACAGATACAGACAGAGAGACAGAAAGAAACAGAGACAAACAGATACATAGAAACAGAGACAGACAGATACATACACAGAGACACACAGACAGAGATAGACACACAGACACAGACAGTTAGACAGAAACAGATAGAGAGATAGACATATACACAGAGAGACAGACACATACACAGAGACACAGAGAGACAGACAGATATATACAGAGACACACATATAGAGACAGACAGACACAGAGAAACACAAAGACAGACATAGAGACACACAGAGACAGATAGAGAGACACAGAGACAGATAGACAGAGAGACACAGAGACACACAGAGACAGACACACACATACAGAGACACACATACAGACCAGAGACAGACACACACATAGACAGATATACACAGAGAGACAAACACACAGAGACAGACACACACAGAGACAGACAACACAAAGAGAGACAGACACATAGACCCACACAGAGAGACAGACAGACTGACACACACTGAAACACAGACACAGCAGACAGAGAGAGACAGAGAGACACAGTGCACGCCAGTTCTTTACTTCTTTATGGACATGCCTGCCCTATGTGTACTCTGATGCCCACACTCATACTGAAAAGAAGAGCTACTGACTCTGTTTCCCCACGGGCACCGTGGTGTGATGGCAGGATCTGTGCCTAGGGCTCCTGTAAACATTGAACACTTAATAAAGCTCTTAGCATCTGGCACTGCCAACGAGGACGTTCTACATGGCAGCCGCCTCACCCATGCCCCATGGAAACCTAACTCTGCCATCCCCTCCACCCCAGGGAGGAGATCCCGGTGAGCAACGTGGCTGAACTGCTGCACCAGGTGGCCATGGGCATGAAGTATTTGGAGGAGAAGAACTTTGTGCACCGTGACCTGGCAGCCCGGAATGTTCTACTGGTCAATCGGCACTATGCCAAGATCAGCGACTTTGGCCTGTCCAAGGCACTGGGTGCTGATGACAGCTATTACACAGTGAGCGCCACCCCAGCAGTGCCCAGGTGGAGGTGCCTGGTAGGCGAGGGGTCCCGGGCTCCTATCCTAGCAGCTTCTCCCCTTCTCAGGCCCGTTCTGCAGGGAAGTGGCCTCTGAAGTGGTACGCACCAGAATGCATCAACTTCCGGAAGTTCTCCAGCCGCAGTGATGTCTGGAGCTATGGGGTCACCATGTGGGAGGCCTTCTCCTATGGCCAGAAGCCCTACAAGGTAGGCTGGGCAGTTTGGCAGTGGTGGACTGGGGAGGTAGGTAAGGGACCCCTGGCTCCTCACCCATGCCTTTGTCCCTGTCCTGAGCAGAAGATGAAGGGCCCTGAGGTCCTGGATTTCATCAAGCAGGGTAAGAGGATGGAATGCCCTCCAGAGTGTCCGCCCGAAATGTACGCGCTTATGAGTGACTGCTGGATATACAAGTGAGTTCCAGGTGGGAGGGGATGTAGCCATACAGCCCTGGGCCTGGAGAACAAGTCCTCATGCCCAATCAGCCCTACCTTTAACCTTGGTATTCAACTCAGAGTCACCCCCATGTCCCAGCCTTTCCCAGCTCTACCTTTAAAGTTTTTTGTTTTTTTGTTTTTTTAAATTTATTCATTTGTTATATATATATAAGTACACTGTAGCTGTCTTCAGACACACCAGAAGAGGGCATTGGATATCTTTACAGATGGTTGTGAGTCACCATGTGGTTGCTGGGAATTGAACTCAGGACCTCTGGAAGAGTAGTTGGGTGCTCTTAACCGCTGAGCCATCTCTCCAGCCCCCCAACTCTACCTTTAATCTGTTCCCATCTGTGCTTGGCTCCCTGACGCACTGGCCCTGCACTGCAGCCTATGGCCATCACCAGCACACAGGGAATACTAGACCATCACAGTCACATTGTCACCTAGTGTGTTGTTAGTGCTTAATTGTCGACCCCTACTAGCCAACACTCAGCATCCAATGACACGGGGAAGCCACTTGTGCTGGAGCCAAATCCTTAATACACTTAACTCCCAGCCACGAGACCCCACTCCTACCAGATGACAAGTGAGACACCCAAACAAGCCACCTTCTAGCCGTTGTGAAATATGACATTCCGACATTTGATACAGTCCAACAGACAGGGATGGGTCCATGCCTCATGTAGCCAACCTGGCTGTATTTGACATCCTTGTTCCCTGTGGGTAGTGCTGTCCACTCTGAGCTTCAGTGCCCCTTCTGTACCTCCTGGACAGCTCTCAACACTATCTGGTTATCTGTGAGCTGTAAGGCAGGAGCTCTGCTCGTTAAGGCTGGGTACCCTGGAATTCCATCCATCTCACACCGAGGAGACCTCATCCAACAGCCCCCCTCCTCTGAGCCCCAAAGTCTGCCCCGACTCCCCATCCCTCGGTACTTTTGTGCCCTCTGTCTGACATTGGGTTCTGGGTCTTCCCTACAGGTGGGAGGATCGTCCCGATTTCGTGGCTGTGGAACAACGAATGAGGACCTATTACTACAGCATGGCTAGCCGGGCAGAGGGACCCCCACAGTGTGAACAGGTGGCCGAGGCTGCATGTGGCTGAGCCCCAAGCCTCCCTACCCTCAGCCTTGCTTAGTTAGCCTTACTCTCTCTGCACAGGATGGGCTGTATTCAGGAGCCCAATCGACCGTCCCATGTGATTCTCCCCGCCTCATGGCTGGGGCTGATGGGACACTGGTAAACATCACCAGTGGGCCGAGAGTGTATGTGCTCCCAAATCTACTTCCGCTATTTCTGTGGGAGCTCAGAGTCCTCCAGGGGTCACTGTCATTCATCGGAATAAACTCCACTTCTCTTTACTTTCTCATCTTCTCTGGGCCGGGCCAGGAGCTTGGGAAGGGCTGGGCAATCGAAAGGAACGGTGAGAAAATCCAAACAATTTCCTGCGTAGGCCCCGCCCTCTAGGTACCCCGTGGAAGACAGGACTGGCATCCTTACCTCTCTGTGGAAGGGTTTATCTTCAGGTGAACGAGGTAGAGGTGTGAGGGCTGAGGGCTGTGTGTGTCAGGGGCCCTCAGCATCCCTGAGTAGATTGTACACCACGGGTGTGTCTGTACCGGCTACACACCAGGATCACCTGGAGAGGATTTTACAGACTACCTGCCCCCCTCCCCAGCCAGCTGAAACAGGTTTTTAGGCCTCTGTAGGGGGTCCTCACACCCACAGTCCTGACTCTGTTGCTACCAATCTCCCCTCTCCCCGCTCCCCGTCCCCTCTGCAGTCACAGCTAGGGTCCAGTTTATCACTCCATATCCCGAGTGCCAGTTCAAGTTCAGCCCCCACGCAGAACTCCCCAAATCTTACTGCCTCAGTTTCCCTACCCAAGAAATGGAGGGCATAACCCAACAGGTGAGGCGGGATGGAGCCAGGATTCTAATGGTTCGAACCGTGCCACCTGCGCCCTCAACGGGAATGGCTCTTCCCTCAGCAGCAAACCAAAGCTTCCTTCCCTTGGGTCAGAGTGATTGGGTGGGGGGGCTGCGGGGGTGTGTCATACTTAGAGCCAATGAGAGGTGAGATCTGCTGGGGATTCTGGGAAAGTAAAGTTTATTATTTGTGGTGGGAAGCCAGACGCTCTGGAAAGGCTGTGGAAGTTTTATGGGGGTCACGGGAGAATTGCTGTGTGGGGTTGAGGGCAGCGAGGAGTCCCGGAGTCTTGACGACACATACATAGGGTCAAACCAGGAGAATGCCGAGATAATGAGGTTAGTTCTGGTACAGAGCTTATTTTGATCTATTCGTTTTCATTCTGTGCGTGCGTGCGTGCGTGCGTGGGTGCCTGCCTGCCTGCCTGCCTGCCTGCCTGCCTGCCTGCCTGCCTGCCTGCCTGCCTGCCTGCCTGTCTGTCTGTCTGTCTGTGTCTCGGAGGTGAATTGTACAAGCTTTCAGGTGTCTGAGAAGACCGAAGGAACTGGAATTTCCGGTGGTTTTGATGCCTGACACTGGTGCTAGGAATCGAACTAGGTTCCTCTAGAAAGGCAGGAAGCACCCTAAAGCACTGAGCACTTCCCTACTCTGCCCCATTTTGTCTTTAAGATTCACTTACAGGGCTGAGGAAGAAGGTCACAAGTTGCGTGTGAGCATGGGTTCCATAATGAGACCCTGTGTCAACAGCACACACTCCAAACACACATAAAAAAAACAAAAACAAATAAGCCCAACAACTCCCCAAAACAAGCGAAAACCCCTTAGCAATGCCTTTAGAATTGTAAGATAAATGTTTTTCATTAGAAGATGACTGTATTTCTGCGGATGTAAGCTGTATTGCTAATTCATAAACAATATTAAAACTTAAACACTTTTAATTTCTAATTCAAGAAAAAATGTTCTCAGTGGTAGGATTTTTAGTGGCTTTGGGAAGTTGGTTCCTTTTGCAAATATTTCAGTTGCGTTAAAATTCTCTTGCTATTGGAAAATGATACATATTATTGCACAAACGTTTAAGAAACTAAATACATTTTTATTTTTATTTATCTTTATGGTCAGCATTACTGTTTGGTATTAAGACATCGTCCGCGTGGGTGTCTAGTACACGCGGGACGGTGGCAGTGACGGAATCTTCTGAAGAGGTTGCAGTTCTAAGAGAGCACCACGAGGTGGCACCACCGTCAAAGCAAAGGCGGGCTCAGTTCCTGGCCAGGGCGCTCACCTGTCATTCTGGCAGCTTCTCAGTGAGGGAACAGAATCCAGACCCCAACCTGATCTTCAGGCCCCTCAGTCCCGCCGCCTGCAAACTGTGCACTCCTGGCCCGTTTGCAGGATGCTTCTTGCCAGTCTCTGGGATCCGGGTTCCGCACCCTCTCGCAGAACACATCCTGTCTCTTGCGCCTTTGTATTTAGTATGGCCTCTGCTTGGCATGCTGTAGGGAAATTCATACTATGCTTATAGATTTAGCCCCAGCTGCCCCGGGGGCGAGTCTTTTTTTTTTTTTTTTTTTTTTTTTGGTTCTTTTTTTCGGAGCTGGGGACCGAACCCAGGGCGGGGGCGAGTCGTTTAACCCTACTGTTTCTCAGTTTCTTTGGGTGCGTTGGCTGAAAAGGGAAAGTAAATGTCCAACAAGGAATGGGAAGATCTCAAAGGTACCAGGGAACTACAAGGACGCTTGAGCCTGTTGCAGAGAGGAAAACCCTTTCATTTTCTCCGCCACTAGCAGTCAGGAGCGGGTGTGTGTGTGTGTGTGTGTGTGTGTGTGTGTGTGTGTGTGTGTGTGTGTGTGTGTGGCAGCTGCCCTAGAGAAGGGGCAGCAGAATGGCTCAGAGTGGGGAGTGGGCTCAGCCCTACCCCATGAAGCTGTAGGTGATGCATCTCTCCTTGTTCTTTTCCAACGTCGTCTGCTCCTGCAGTCCCTCCTCCACCCTCGTCCCATGGGTTTTCTTAACCGCAGGTTCTGCTTTGTGTGGATGTCACCCCCCAGTCAGCAAGGCTGCTGACATTCAGCAGCTGCTTGGCTCCCCCTGCCGCCTTCTTGTCCCCTTGGCAAGGAGTCGGGAGGAGAAAGGGCTGAGTAACTGAGTCACCATTCAGCTTTGT
Source organism: Rattus norvegicus (assembly GCF_021556685.1). NCBI lineage: Eukaryota > Metazoa > Chordata > Mammalia > Rodentia > Muridae > Rattus > Rattus norvegicus. Next base: position 54,183,683 of record NC_141542.1, read on the forward strand.
GGTTTTCTTTTTGCGCCTGGGAATGTTTTGCTTGCCTGCATGCATGTTAGTGTATGCATGCCTGCCTGTGACCGCAGAGGTCAGAAGAGGGGGTCAGGTCCGCTGGAGCTAGAGTTCTGGACCCTGGTCTGTCAGCCACCTTTCAAGTGCGGGGAGCTGAGCTTACTCAGCCTGCTTGCTCTCTAGCCCCGCCCGTTTTTGTTTGTTTTTGAGGTGGGGTCTCCTGAAGTCCAGGGTAGCCTCAGAGTCACTGTGTAGCAAGAGATGACCTTGAACTTCTGATCCTCCTGCTTCTGCTTCCTGTGCTGGGATTACAGGCAGTGGGCAGCATTCTCAGTTTTATGGGGTGCTGGGGGATGAACCCAGAGTTTTGGGCATGTTAGGTAAGCTGTCCACCAGTTCAGTTTCTGGCTCAAGCTGGCCTTAAACTTATGCCCCCTCTCTCTGCCTCAGCATCCCGAGTGGGTCCCAGGCCTGCTCTGCCCATTAGGCTCACTGTTGGGAAACCATAGCCTATAGTGATGGGACAGGGCTTCAGACCAAGTGGGTTTGGAGGGGCCATGGCTTTAGGGACAGTTGTTTTGGACTTGGGCCCTGGGGAAAACTGGGGGCCCATGTCTACAGCACTTGTTAAGCTGGGGGTCTGACTGGGCAGATTCAGCTGGTGAACAGATTCAATGGAGGTTCTACTGTCTCAGGACTCTGGTGGCTGATTTGTGGGGTGTAGGGCAGTGGGCCACCTTTGGGCTTGGTGGTGACATGTCTCACCATAGGAGCCTGTGGCATGAGGCATCTCCTTCTCCCTTGGCTGTCCGCAAGCGCACACACGTGAATATGCATATACCACACATGTACCACACACATGAAAAATGTGTTTTTTTAAATGTTGTGTATGCATGTATGTTAGTGTGCAGTTTCACACACTTGAATGCAGTGCCCAAGGAGGCCAGAAGAGGGTGCCAGGACCCCTGGAGCCGAAGTTAAAGGTGGTTAAGAGTCACCAGTTCTGGGGTTGAGGATTTAGCTCAGCGGTAGAGCGCTTGCCTAGCAAGCACAAGGCCCTGGGTTTGGTCCCCAGCTCTGGAAAAAAAAAAAAGAAAATAAGAGTCACCAGATCTGGGTGCAGGAACTGAACTCAAGTCTTCCTCGAGGACATGCTCCTAGCATTCGTCCCTCAGGACTTTAACAGAGTGAGGTGAGGAGATCGTAATTGTGTGCTGGTGAATGCTAGAGATTTACCCCGTCAACATGGGCATTCCTGCAGGTGGTCTCAGGCCTTTCCTGTGCCCAGCTTCTTTCTCCCGTGTACCTGCCTTTCTTCTGGTACATACCCATGTGTGGTATACACGGGTATGTGTAGGTACAGTGGGCATCTTCAGTCAGTCTCATTTGCTAAGGTGCGGTTCTCACTGGTTCTGGGTGTTTTGTGGTTCTGCCTCCCAGCCCAGGGATTCCACCCTACCACACCTGGCTTTACGAGGTTGTGGGATCCTGGGGGTTTGGACTCAGCTGCAGTACCGCCACCCACCGAGCCACCCCAGGATTTCCTGTCAGCGGACTCCCGTGTCAGGAAACCTGACCTCACAAATTCAGCAGTGCGTGAGCTGGCACAGGCCCATTTTTGAGAAGGATGACTGTGGGGTGGACGTGTGATCGGCGTCCCTGTGGGTTCTATGTTGTCACAGGTCACTCAGCTGGAAACGCCCCAGCCGATCCAAGGCTGAGTACAGATACCTGGTTTCAGGTGCGTGCTGACGCAGCAGCTGGCCAGATGTTAGCAGCTTTTCTCCAAGGCTGCTGTTTAGGTCAGAGGCAGAGGACAGCCACTCCTGGATGAATCCCAACAGGCTTCTGGGTCAGTTCCTATCAGGGGCCTCCATGGACACCAGGAGGACTTTAGTACTCCAGAGCTGGCTGTGGCCCTCACAGGTCAGACACCTCTTTACCTATCAACTCCAGAGGGACACTCAGTGACACCATTGTCCCACCGTGGTGGGAAACGCAGAACCGTGGTGTAAAAAAGCAAAACAAAACAATTAAGGCTTTTGAAAAAAGCATCATTTATTTCAAAGTACAACACAAAGTTGTATTTTAAGAAATACACAATCTTGTAATGCAAGACTTGGCTATGTGCATTTCAGTTCGCTTTAAAATAAGTCAGGTGTACAAATGTGCACACCTCAACACACAGCACAGAAGCTGCGTGTGGTTCCTTCCCACCGGGCGCTCTACCGTCAGCCACTGCTCTTACGCTGGCTTACATTTCTGTAATCTGCTTTTAACCAAGATAGCCTTACTTTAAAAAAATACTCTGTATTTTCAGCACAAAGTCCTCATACATTTTTAAAATTAGATCTTGGCGCATAATATTGTGAAATTATTAAAAACCAAACTTGGTAAATTTAGTAAAATTGTCACATGCCAGGACTTGTCAATCAGTTCAAATTTCTCCCTTAACTGCAATGCCAAATTTGTGTTCTTATGATAAAGAAGGCAGGAAGAGACGGTGGGGAACTGGAAAGTCAAGATTTCAGATGACAGGTTGTAGTTTGTGGCTGCGTCCAGACTTTTGTCTACAAGCACAACAGCAAATCTCAGGGTATCATAATTGCGAGAAAGACGTGAGAGAAGCGAGTGGACAAGGCTGCCCTGCCCGCGAGGGGGAGGAGGGCGAGCATAAGGGCCTCCAGAGGACAGACGGCTGGGAAGCTGGCAGATCATGATCTAGAGAGGCCCCCACTTCGATTTTTGCTTAATTTTAATTTTCATGAGGGAAGTGTGAATTAGACCATGGGTCAGAGCTTCTTCTCCCGATCGTAGGACTCCATATCCGCCAGGGGTTGTAGGTCTGTCCCAAGTCATCCGCTGGGCTGGAGGCAGGAGCGTGGGCAGGGGTGGAGTTTTCCGTGCCCATGAGGCCGATGCCTGACAGCGTGTTTGTTGGAGTGGAGAACGGAAGGTTGCTGTTGATGTTGCTGGACCAGATTGAGCTACTGAATGGAGTGGTGGACCACAGGCCACTGGTGTTGCCCAGGATGGACTATGACAAAACAGAAAGAACACAGCATTGAGTGTGGGGTGAGCTAGGCAGGCAGGGGAATGGAGTGGCCCACAGACCTCTCTTGTTTTTATTTATTTTAAAGAATATTCCATATATTTAGCCGTAGCAGGGTGGAGCAGTTGTTCTGCTATTTTTCTGAAGGCTGACGAAGCCTGGCTGGTGGGCCCGGTGCAGTCACCTGCTTCTTGTGCCCGGGTCTCACATCTCACAGATGGCACACAGGTCTCACCTGTGTGGGTCCTGGCTATGGTAACCTGTATCAAGATGCAAAGCTAACCAAGCGGAGTGGAAAATGATTTGCAAAGCCCAGGGTCCGACTGACTACCTGATGTGTATAGAGAATTTGCTGGCCTGCTTTAAGATTGGTCATGGTGCCATGGGATGGAGGCAAAATTGTTACTAAGGGGGACAGGCTCGCCTATGACGCCATCCTCACAGCAGTACCCACTGACCGTGCACGTGTGATTTGGGGTTTTCTGAGGCAAAGCTTCTGCTATTGTCTTAGGAAGAATGAATCCATTATTTTCTTGGGCAGAGGCCCTTCAGGATGCATAATCTTTGCAGAGAACTTAGAGTAGAAGCTAATGCACACGTGAGCTAGGAAAAAGCGACTCAGAAGCAAAGCCATGCAGCTCCCGGCGTGCCGAGGGAGGAGTGGGGTGTCCCCTTGAGATGGGATGGCCAGGGCCAAGCCATGTAAGAGACCAAGCATGGGCCTGCAGGAGGAAGCCAGGGCCTGAACCACAGCCCTCATTTTCCTCAGTGTCCTGACTCTAAGGCTCTGAAGGGCACTTTGGGCAGCGGACAGAACAGGAGACAAAGCAGCGTCCCCAACAACACAGCCCTCTTGCGGTGTCTCTGCTGTGTGACGGGACAGCAGAACTGGGAAGGATGGGGAAGGATGGGGCTTGGGCACTCACGGTGGCTGTGTGGGTTGTTGAGCTGGAACTGGCTGGAACTGGCCAGGAAGGGCTGGGGTCTGCTGCTGGAGCGTCCCAGAGGTAGGAGGGGCCGCTGCTGAGCTCATTCCAACTCCTCTGGGATGACTGACTGCAGGATCGCGACAGTTTGCTGAAAACTGCTGAAATACAAGGCAGGGGTCAAGCCTCCTCGGCCTCTGGGACGAGATGAGTCTCTCAGCACCACACACCCCAGCGCCATGCACGCGAGCCGACACGTGCCTCCTCAGCACCCACCACCAAGAACTCGGGCCCACGGCCACAATGTGCACATCTAGCAGTCATCACTAGATGGCGCTAGGATGCAAGCACGCTGCCCAGCAGGTGCAGCAGTCCCTCTCAGAAGGCTTCGGCATGCACAGTGGAGCACCGGCCAGCCCAGCGTGCACCTCTCACTGTGTCCTGCTGCGCCCAGGCAATGGGGTAGGGAGGACTCCCACACGGCTGCCTGGCTGTGTGCAGGGTTCCCAGAAGCCCTCCAGGACAGGAGAAATACAACCTTCCCTCCCTAGACCTCCACATAACCTGTCACCAGCTGTTGCACTGAAAAAGATACCCCCTGCTCAGATGGCAGCCATGTCCCCTGTACTGTGTCCCTAACCTGTCACATGCCTATTCTTGTTATCGGCTTCCTACCTTACAGACCCAGAGCTGAATACTTACCACCCGTTAGATTAAAGGAATTCCCAAAGGCTGAGAACGAATTGAGGGGGGTGAAGTCAGGGCTGCTGGGGTTGCTGACAGGACTCCACAAACCCGAGCTGAATGTTGCAAGGGAAAATACACAAAACGGTGGTTAGTGAACCAGCCCCATCTACAGCTTCAATGGAGAAGCTGCTTCAATTGGGGGCTTGGTTATGAAAGCACTGAGAGGGGAATCTACCACACGGTGCTAAAAGATGCCACCTGCCTGGGAGTCTCAACCTCACGCTGGCCAAGGGTGAGCATACCTGTCAGAGCCATCACTGTCCACAGGAATGTGTGAAATGCCAAGGCTGCTGGAAAACTCTGATTTGTTTGACGAGATCTTAGCAAATCCATTCCCACCTGCAACAAGGATTGTCAGTCAGTGCTGAGGCCCAGTGGACAGAGCCCCGCGCCATGCCATGCCCACTTCCAAGGTGGCAGGCCTTGGGCACAGGCCACTCACCTGGGCTCTTGTCATAGCCTGCGGCGACAGCAGCAAAGGTGGGGTTGCCGTTCTTTCCCGGGAGAGAGGCCGCCTTTGTCAGCTTGCTCTTGCTACCGTTTGGCTGCTTTGCTTTTGTGTCACTAGAGTGAGAAGGGAAGAGTTCCCCTCACTGGTGTTGCCGACAAGTATGCTCCACTGTGTCGGGCACCAGGGGTGACAGACAGCCCAGGATGGTTCAGAGCACAGAGAAGCCCTGTGAAAGTGCTCTGGGTCCTAGAGAGATTAACCATATGGAAACTAGGGGTGTCTGGGAGATCGAGGACAGAGACCAAGGTGGGTGTCACAATTCGGGGCCTGGGAAAGGTAGAGGTCAAATTTTGAGGCCCCTGGCAAAGAAACTTGTAGGGTATCAGCCAACTAGTGGGGCTGATAGGACTGGTCCACTCATCAGGGCTCCTTCCCATGGACACGGTACAGTGGAGGCCCCAGTAAGTAAGCCCCCCGCCCCAAGGTTATGCTTCTGCTGACTACTCTTCAAGGAGCCTGTCTGGAGAAGATGACGCCTGTGTGACACTGAGCCTGTTGGCACAGAGAGAGACCACCTGACATGGAGCCAAAGTGCCCTGATGGAGCCTGCTTGTGCACTCCACATCTATACTGCAGGTGAAGTGCTGTCATGGGATGCTTGCCTACAGCAGAACACAGTAACAGATGTGTTCATGGACAGGATAAGGTCACCGCTGGGGTCAGGTACTGGACCACAGAAGAGCTAATCCCTGAGAAAGAACCTAGTAATGAAAAGTGGGTTCATGTGCAGCAGGACCAAGAGTGTGGTGTCTAAGTGTCACTGTGACAGCTGTGACACTGTGTGAGCAGCCTACCTGCCGGAGCTGTTGACAACGCTGCTGTAGCTGCCACGGGATGTGAAAGGGCAGGGAGCAGTGGGCAGAGGAGAGGCCGGTGTTGGCGAGGTCTGACGTTGTTTTAAGAAAATGTCTGCATTGAGTGTTTGCAGAGACAGTTTATAAAGACTGTCAGTAGCTGGAAATTAACAAAAGGTCCTATTAATGCGACAGTTTCATCGGAACTCTTCAAAACCAGTTATTATTTTTTTTTTTTTTGGTTCTTTTTTTCGGAGCTGGGGACCGAACCCAGGGCCTTGCGCTTCCTAGGTAAGCGCTCTACCACTGAGCTAAATCCCCAGCCCCAAAACCAGTTATTTTTGATGTGAAATTCAAGTGTTTCTACAAAGGAAACGAATGAAGATGTCTGCATTCCACTTAAAGGTCTAAGAAGAAAGGGGAAATGTGAATCTCTCAGTGCCCTTCAGGGAATACAAGTACTTGCTCCATAAATGCAGGGCAGGGTAGCTGACCTCTTCCCTGCTACCCAGGAGGAGCTGAAGCCACTGTCTGAGGACCAGAGGGAGGCTGTGTCTCCTTCCAGAGTTAAGCTTGCAGTAGATGAAGTACACAGGCTGAATACCCTCAAGTCCAACAAGATTCCTTCCCTGCCTCAGCCTCAGGGCTGTGGCTCTCAGTATCCACGCAAACACCTACACAGCTGCTTTAAAATCTCTAGAATACGTCTGCACCCAAACCGGAAGGAGGAGTAGCAACAGAAGATGTGTCACTCGTGTCCCTGGGTGCTGCTCATGACAGGGCTTTGCCCAGATGTGCAGGACATACTGCAGCCTCGGGCCCCCTGCCCCCGCCTGCCCTGGACGCCTGTGCTGTGCTGATCTTATGTGTCTGCTCAAGCTGTCTAGCGCCTGCTGCTGCTCTCTAAACCCGTCAGGACCCCAGTGGCATCAGTGCTAAGCATAGCTCCTTTCTCCTGAAGCCCATGGTCCCCATTCCCTATGGTTAGGGTCACCTTCTCTCTGACGCCCCCAGCAGCACCGTGCGATAAGCTTTATCACTGTTTGGCCTGCAGCCTGCCCACTCAATGACCACAAAGGTGACCTCTATAGCTGCTCCACTGTTGCTCATCACAAATGCTGTGCGTGTGAGATTTCTTGCCTGAGTTGCTCATAAGCTTCTTGGACGTCTCCAGAGCACATACGCTTACCCAGCATATTGATGTTGAAGGGTGACTTTTTGTACAAACGCCCAGATCCTTCCTTCCCTGTTCATTTCTTGTGTGGTACCTTCTCTGACCTGCCCCTGGTGAAAGATGAAATACTGGGGGCAGGCCACACTGTACTTTGGATAGGAACTACACCTAAAGGCTGGTGTGCTGGTTTGCTCCAACTGCAGTGCTGAACAGACTATGAGGAAGCTGCCCTTCACGCTCACATCCTCCCTGTACCCTCTTCCCTGCTTCCAAGCGGCCGAGTTGAGCAGCTGTGCCCCCATCACACCCTTCTGTCATGTTTTCTGCTTTGCTATAGACCTAAAAGCAACAGAGCCAGCTAGCCGTGGGCTGAGAGGCCAAAACTCACATTGCTTTGTGAAATTAGAGAGCCTTTGGCTTCAGGTACTATACCCCCGGCGTACTGACCTTTCCTTGGCCCTTTCTTGCCTTTTAAGCCATGGAGAACATTCTTGGCTTCCTTTACTGGTACCAGGCGTTTGCTGGCAAGTCTTGACACGAGTTAGGGTCATCTAAGAAAGGGGACCTCCCGCCTAGAGCAGCTTGTCAGTAAGCCTGTGATGCACTTTCTTGATGGACATGGGAGTGGCCAGCTCACTGTGGGCAATGCCACACCTGGTGGTCCTGGTTGCTATGAAATCAGGCTGAGGGAACAAGCCAGTGGGCAGTACTGCTGGCCTCTGCATCGTCCTTCCCTCCTGAGTTCCTGCCCTGACGTCCATAACGTAGAAGCATCAGCTGACTGAACCCTTTCCTCCTCAGTGGTCACAGTGCCTCACCACAGCAACAGAAAAACCCAAGCAAGGCAAACCTCCAGCTAACTGTGCACACAGGATTCGACAGTCCTCTGGCTAATGCTCTGTCCGACTTAGTGTACAAAACTAAAGCTCTAAGGCCAGCAGTGTCCTGCTAATAAGCACCTAAAGGTGGGGTTTAAGGAAGATGGGAGACCAAAGGAAGAGCAGAAAACTGGGCACTGAGGCAGTAGAGGCGTCCACATGGGACAGTGATAGTGTGAACGGGACACTCACTGGCTTCCTCTGCTCACACTGGAGACGGCAGAGCCCTGGCAGAGGTTTCCAGTGGTAAGAGCGGAGGTGAGAACTGACGGTGAGAACAAGGCTTGGGAGCAGGCCACGGCTGTCTGAGGAGGAAGCACTGAAGGGCTTTCCCCCAGCTGGCTCTGCTGCCTTCTCTACTGTAGGCAGCCCAGTCTCTGACACCTTCCTTGTCCCCAGCCTGACAGAAGCACTTTGGCTAAGGCTAGCTGTAGCAGGCCGCCCACAATGGCCACCCACAATGGCCTGGAGCCGGAGCAGTGGCTTCTAAGCCCAGACTTACAGCTGCTGGGCTTGTGAACCGGCACAGCATCCCACTCTGGTGGAGGAGAGTCTTTCTCGCCCTCTGAGCTGCTGGTACTGCTTAGTTCTTGACTGTTGGGGAGGAGCTTCGAGAGGGCAGCGGGCCTGCTTCCCACTAACTTATCTGTACCTGCGCAGATCAGAAAGGAAAGTGAATGTGGGCAGGTTTTTCTCATGAGCCTGCTCCAGTGAACCCTCAACACAGCCTTGGCTTCACAACACAGCTACTGCACCACCACCGGGCACTGGCAGCCATGAAAACAGTGGTTCCAAAGTGTCTGTGGTCAACATGACAATACCTTTTGTTTTCTGGGGATTTCGTGATTTGGATCCACTTGTTAGTGTAGTTGGAAGAGGAATCTTGGAGAGACTTCTACGCTGTTTATTTTCCAGTGAGGGCGTATATGGTAGTTCAAAGGAACTGGAAGACAAGCATGAACAGAGACACCATTGGTCCTGAGGTTTGCAGCCAGGCTGTAAGTCATCAATGTCATGCCCCACAGGTCAGCTGCCTGTCTTGTTTACAGGGTTTCCCAAGACAGTACCTACTCAGTTCTAAATGTCTGTGCTCTAGACATTCTGGGAGTGTGTGTACACGTGTACACTTGAGGGTGTAACCTCTGCTGCCCTGAGTGGAGTGCAGTGTCTGTTTCAGGAGATGTGTTTGTGAACTTGCTGCATGGAGCCAGCAAGGGCAGCTGTGCTGAGGGAGCCTTCAGGCCTCGTGCCACACTGGACGGCCTCCTGCACGTATTTTCCAACAGCAATTCTGACATGTATGGGAGCCGAGTTCCAGCCCCAGCAGAATATTAGCTCAAGTAATGTAGACCCCTTCATGCAAGAGCACACACTGCAAACAGGCTGTGTAGACTGTGTAAGGCTATCGGTTCGAAGGACACTTGTTTTTTCATAGTTCTCAAAAATTCCCATTTTTTTTCTTTTTCTTTTTGGAAACGGTTTCACTATGAAGTTCTGGCTGGCCTAGAACTATGTAGACCAGGCTAACCTCCAACTCGCCCAAACTGCCTGTCTCTGCCTCTCAAGGGCTGGGGGATTAAAGGCCTGTGCCACTATGCCAGTCCCTAAGTATTTCTGAGATTAGTTAAAAGAGATATCCAAATGGTCTCTGTGTTTCCAGATTAGTAAAGTTTTTTTTTTTTTTTTTGGGGGGGGGTTCTTTTTTTTTTTTTCGGAGCTGGGGACCGAACCCAGGGCCTTGCACTTCCTAGGTAAGTGCTCTACCACTGAGCTAAATCCCCAGCCCCTAGTAAAGTTTTAAGTAGCGTAACAAGCTGGAACAATAACAAAAGAGTTCCCCCCACCCCCAAAAGCAAACTCCAAGAATGCCATTTCTGGACACTGTTACACAATCCTCTATTCTACTCCTGGCTGGTAGAGTTAGTTTAAATTCCATATTCTAAAAATGACTCCCAAAACACAGACACCCAGCCAGTGGTGGAGGTTGTGTGAGCTATTTTTAGGTAAGTCATCAGTACCCCGGGGGGTGGGGGGGAGGAGAGGGGTGTCTATTTTACAAAGCTTAACTTTGCCACTGTAAAATTAACTGGCTTTAAAGAAAAACAGGTGCCAGACTATTTTATTTTTTGCTAATTCAACATTCCAAATTAAGCCAGATGGTTTCCAGAAAAAAAAGTTTAGGCTTTTAAAGAAAATGGACAACAGCCAACTGACTTGAAATGATTCCGTCATCAAAGGTGAGAGAGGTTCAGATGCCAGCTTGGTCTTTGTTCCTGTCTCACAGTGTGTGGCTCTTTCTGGGGTGCGGGGTAGTGATTGGGGCTTTCCCTGTGCTGGTGAATCCTGGTCTGAGCTGAGCTGACACGCAGATCACGTCTGCTTCCTGCAGATTAAGTTGACATGCAGAGTGTTCCTCACAGAACCACACAGCAGTGGCTGTGCTGGCTAAGCTGGGCCGATCCTCTCCTACTCCTGCAGAAGTTCCCAGTGTCTGAGATCTAAGTCCCATGTCTGCATGCTGACTGACTCACAGGTGTCTGGAGGCCACCATTGTAGCCCCATGCTTCTCCTCCTGGCAGCCATGCTCCTGACATTTCTCTAGGGAGTACAGGAGGGTGAAGACAGAGGTGGCCTCTGAGCCATTCCTCTGTGCTATCTCACTTTTAACATGGGCACATTTCCTTCACGCACACAGCAGCACGACTGATGGGAATCTGAGGCAAAGCGACAGCTAGACCTGGTGAGAGTCTTCCTGACAACAGAGCATATGCTACTGCTGCACCTCCGTGGACACATGGGCTCCAGTCTGAGAAGAAACCTTTCGTTACCTGGGAAAAGGAGGCTTTGTTGATTGGCTGATGTACTATGAATTCTGAATGTGAATACTATGAAGCTCACACACAGTCAGTGAGCTTAAAGAGGCTGGAAGATGGCGGTTATATATGGCTTCCTCCAGGTAGAAAGACATCTTACAAAGACAATTCAGAGCACGCTGAATGAATCTTTCTGCACCCCAGGAGAACACAGCTGATGGCTGTAGGGGTCCTTGTTGGGCATGGAGAAGCCTCAAGTCTGTATGGAGAGTGGACTCAGTCTTTAATTGAGAGTTTTCAAGATTGAACCTGATAATGGTCTGCTTATTTCATTTGGAGAAATCAGTACACAATAGCAGGCAGTGGAAGAGAGGAAGTGGCAGTCACTAGCTCAAGACAGCAGTAGCCCTAGGACAGCATTTGGAAATGTAGGGCTCAGACTAACAGTGACAAGAGAGGCCTCTGTCCTTCCGTCCTATACTTCCTGCCTCACCTCCCGTCTGCCATCAACCATCACAATATAACACTGACATCAGTTCATTAGGAAGATGCCAGCCCAGCGTTTATGAAAATACGAAGAAACCTTAGTCAACAACTCAGTAGCTTCACACACCCATTTTCTTGGACAGCAGTCCTCAGAAAGCCTCCCTATGGGTCTCCCTGAATTCTGCCTGTGGGTACTCGAGTGCTATTTGGGGATGGCAACCCAGAATATGTTTCAGGCAAGAATAACTCTTCCAAGGTTTACAGCACAGAATTCTAGATCCCAACTGAAGACTCCAAGCTCTTGAGAAGTTAGCTCTGTACCAGCAGGGGACCCTTCAAGGTTACTGCTACCCACACGATGCCTTAGGTATGTATTAAACCAAGCCTCACAACAGACTGCCAACCCCGCCCTCTCCAGTCTGGTATCAGAAGCAGGCGCAAGCCCTAAGTATCCACCCGACCAGTAGAGGCCGAGAGGAACAGTGCATGGCTTCTGCTGCCCAAGCCCTTAGAGAAGTGACTGAAGCACTGCCCAGCCCCAGCAGCAACCCCATGACACTCACCCGCCTTTCACATCTGTTGGGATTTCTTTCTTGGCATTTAAGAGCTTTTTGCTCTTTGGCTTCCCTTGAGACAGTTCACTTTCCTGTTTTTCAGGCATGGCTGGTCTCCCTTTGTGCTTTTCTGTATCCTGTAAAGACGCAGATGCAAGGTGCTCAGAAGGACTGGTAGGACAATGGGAATGAAAACAAACCCAAGGTACAGCTCTGCATGGCGGACTGCAGAAATGGCAATCCCCTTTCAGTCACAGCTCCTTGCTGGCCTGAATTTCCTATGTAGATCAGGCTTGGCCTTGAAATCAAGGTTCACAGTCCTGGCTTCCTGAATGCTGGGTTTACAGGTGCACAGTACGGATGCCTGTCCCTAAACATTCCTTTTTTTGAAATCTCTTTTATCTCTGTCAATGTTTTAGCCGATTTTAACTTAGTGTAATCATCTTCTGATGAGTCTGAAGTGTAAGTCATTTATGTGTCAACAGGAGGGTGGGCAGTGGTAGCATGAATTAGCTTCTTACTAAAGCACTGGGAGTAAAACCTGGTCTACTTACAAGACAGATCCAGCAGAGAGTATGATACAAAGCTAATGCTGCAGCAGCACTTGCCCTTAGGACAAAGCTCAGACTAAGAGAGCAGCAGGAGACACTCGGCATGCTCACTTCAACTGCCTGCTGCTGTGGGCCTGTATGGCTCAGTACTCTCCCCACGGTGCTGTGGGTATGTGTGGCTCAGTACTCTCCCCACGGTGCTGTGGGTATGTATAGCTCAGTACTTCAAGGTGCTGTGTGTGTATATGGCTCAGTATCTTCTCCACCAGCAGGTGCCCTGTTTCTCTGGTCATTTACTAAAATGGGAACCAAGCCCAGTGCTCTAGCACAAGTTACAACTGAAATGGAAATAGATGGGGCAGTGGCCTACTGCAAGGCAATGCAAAGGGGACAGGCAGACAGGGGACAGGTGGATTTGTGCATCCTATGTGAACCATGAAATCACCCAGTGAACAGGGCTGGGACTGCTTATGAACTGACTCCTTAGGCCAGATTCTGACCCACAGTTACGGGCTGCAGGGACCATCTGAGACCTGAACACACCTAAGATGAAAAATGCCAAAGGCGAGGCAGAGCCTGCCTTTCCGCACAGCACAAGCCACACAGTGGGACACGAGCACAGGGGTGGTGTGCCAGCTGTTCTGCAGCCTCATTCTGAATGATAGTCACCTGTTGGCTGCTGACTCCATATGCTGATGTGTCCTAGGCTGGTTCCAGTGACCACTAATGGCCTCTTCAACCTACTTTGTAGTGACATTTTTGAGAATTCTTGAATTTCGGTTTCTTTAAAAACCACATAAATAAGAGTGTGCTTTCATTTTAATCCCAGGTGTAGGACTGTCCACAGCAGCTGACCATGATTTGCCTCCTGCCCTAGCAGAAGCGTGGTTTTGCCAGCTGCAGATAATGTCTGTGATTGGGCAATGTTTGGAACTCCAGGAACTTTTCAGAGGGAACATAAAGTCCAAGGCCCCAAGAGGCGGGGTGGGTGGTTGTTGGTTGTTTAGTGAGGTTTGGTTGAGGTTTGTTAGTGGCCATGTTCAAAGAAGAAACAAAAGGAAAGAAATTAGGTTCAGAGATCTCCTTCTCCTCAGCCTTGTTTTTCTCCTATCTAGTGTTAGGGGGTGAAATGGGGTGTGTGTGTGCAGGGAGGGTGGATAAAGGGTGGAAAAAGAAGAACCCACAAAGTAGCAAGGACCAGCTACAATATTCCCTCTGGGAGAGCCACTGTTGCCCCTTGCTTTGGGGGTGAGCTGTTGCTGAACCATGTTTTTAGCATTATTAGACAACTGAGGGGGAGGTGAGCTGTTACTGAGCCCTGTTCCCTACCTTACAAGACACTGTTACTGAGCCCTGCTCCCAGCATTACTAGACATGGTTACCGAGCCCAATTCCCAGCATCACTAGACATGGTTACTGAGCCCTGCTCCCAGCATTACTAGACATTGTTAGTGAGGCATTCGTTTGTACTGAGCCAGGCAGTCTGAAGTCCCACTGCGACACCCACATACCTCCCTGAGGAGAGGCTCTGTGTCGGGGTTGGAGGTCTCTGTGGTGGTGGAGGAGCTGTCATCATCAGCCAGCGTGTCCTTCAGCTCCTCCTCCTGAGGCTTCCCCTTTCCCCTCTTCTCCTTCTCCTCCTGCTTCTTGGGAGGCTTGGCCTTGCGTTGCTGGAGAGACTTTCCTTTCCCTGGGGATGACAAACTCAAGTAAAGACATTGCCTGATCAAACAGCTTCAGACACAGAGCTGTTCCCAGTTTTGTTAGGAGCGGCTGGACTCTAGTTTTTCCTTCTTGATTTACAGCTGCCTGTCAGGTTTGTCTTTGAGGGGAGGTTGTTTAAAATACTCTCCTCTTACAAGTACAGTTTGGCAAATTTGTCAGCAGATCTGGCAAACTGGCTTGAAAATGTTTGCCAGAAGGTGAAGGAGGTTTTAAAGAGTCGCAACAGAGGAAGGCAGAGCTTCTAGTGTGCTGGGGGACAGAATGGTGGTGGTGTGTCACCTGGGGGTGCTAACACTCTGCTGGGTCCAATCCTGGTTTGTCATTTGCAGGGCTAAGTGAGGAATTACAAAAAGCCCTTGTAACAGCAGTGGCCATACAGTGTCACTAAGGACAGAGTAAAACAGAAAGTTTAGTGATTTAAGAGATCGGATGCTCCCAGAACCAACCGCGGCATAGTCTTCATCCTGTTCTAAGAGCAGGGGATACAATACTGAACATGTTAATCCTCGCCTCATGGACCTGACACTCTACAGAGGCGAGAGAAGCAGCACCCAGACCTGCAGAGGCCACACTTGGAAGTGTCTTTGTGGCATCATTTCTAAACACACGAGTGAAAACAGTGACTTCATACTTGACTTAGATCCAGACTTCTGCCGCCCATCTCAAACAGTGCCCTGCTAACCCCTCACTGGGGATGAAAATCTTAGCATCTGTAACGGGCTGGCAAAGTAGAGCTGGGGCTAAATCTGACCTATGCTTGTTTTGTACAGTTTGAAGGTAGAGTAACAACATTTTTAAATAGTTAGAAAGACAAGTCTTGTGTGTGCTTGGTGAGCACTTCCCCACTGAGCGGCACCCCAGTCTCATGGCCTCTGCAGTGCTGTCTGCTGCACCTCAAGGTTTCGTAATGGTTTACAGCACTCTCCTCACTGCACAGCCAATGCTCTCTGGCTCCTCCTTCAAACATGGTGCCAGGACACTGCAGGAGTACTCTTCCTCCTCAACCATGCTGCAGCCTACCCATTACCTTGACAGTCTTCTGGTTTCAAGGGGAGGCTCAGAGCTGTGACAGGCCTGGCCATGCTGTTTTGGGGAAGACTGTGGAGAACTCTGGGGCTCTGGACTAAGAACGTGGTTGAATGCTGCAGGTGGGGCTCAATGAGCCACCCTAGGAGGAGCACCGAAGGCAGCAGTGCTGAGAACAGTGTAGACTACGAAGGCCTAGCCTGAGATCAGAGACCACTCTTGGGATGTTTTGGCATAGACTGGCTGCTTTTTGCCCTTGCCTGAAGAATCTGCCTGGGGCTAAACTGAAGAGTTTGGGGCTAGTTGTGTTGACAGAGGAGGTTTCCAGACAGTTTAATATGGACTCTTTCTCATGGTTGTTAGTGACCACTTTTATGCAGATCTACAACAAGAAAGAGCAAGCAGAACAAAAAAACAAAGCCATCTGAGGAAAAAGAGAGCACTAGCAGATTTAATGTCAGAGCCTAGTCCTGTGCTCAAACATAAAAGTCCTGGTGCAAAATAAGTAAGAATAAAGGAAGTGGTGTCCTTGGGCAAGACCTCACTGGGCTGATCTCAGAATTTGTTAAAGGAAAAGACCTAAGGGATTTTTCTGGTCCCTAAGTCGGCAACAAACCCAAGCTCATGCAGATGTGATTGAAGGAGGGGGAGGACCAGGCTCCAACCCCAACAGGCGCCAGGCACCACTGAACAGAGGATAGGAGTAAAAGGGAGGCATCTCCTTTGTGGGTAAGGAGAGCCCCTCAGGCAGGGGGCGTGTCAGGGGAATCTGCACAGAGGCTGCTGTGTGAAGTGGTGAGGTAAGGCCTGGGGTACATTAGAGACCCCAAGATGCTGAGATGATGGAGCTGTGGGACATTAGCCAAAAAGAGCTGCAACCCAAGTGGAAGCAGCCCCAGGGGAGGAAGTGGCCCTTAGCAGAGCTAGAAGGACTGTGAGCCCAGACACACACAGCACAGGCCTTGTTCAGCTTCAGTCTTGCTTTGGCCTGGTATTTCTCACCATGCCCTCACCTCCCTTTTGGAATGGCAATGTATATTCTGTGCCATGCATTAGACACACATGCTTTGTGCTTTGATTTCACGGGGTAACAGTCAGGAGGCTGTCTTGAGTCTTACAGGAGACTTGGACTTCTCAATTGTGTTGAAACTGAAGGCTGCAGGGACCTTGGACGATGAACTAAATGCACTCTGCTCCAACCTAAGCGGACAGGGAGTGGGATGTGGTGGTTTGAAGAAGAATGCCCCCTAAGGCTTGGTTCCTAGTTGGTGGAACTGTTTGGAAAAGATTTGTGTGTCCTGGGAGTGGGCTTGGAGGTTCACGTCAATCTCCGTTAGCAATGCCCTTCTGCCTCAGGATGTGAGCACTCAGCTCCTGCTGAGGTCCATGTGTGCCCGCCTGCTGCCATGTTCCCTACCTTGATGGTCAGGGAACTGTGAGCCCTCACATCAAATGCTTCCTGTTGTAAGCATTGCCTTGGCCATGCTGTTTTGTCATAGCAATAGAAAAGCAGCCAAGACACCTGGCCTGGCACTGCTGCAGCCCACACTCTCCTGGTCTCCACAAGGAGCACACACCACACTCACAGGGCGCTTTCTCCCTTGGTCTCCTGTGCCCAATCTGTAACTCTGAAATCCAAAACCCCCTCAAAGCTGCTGTCCCCTAACTTGCTTGAAATGAAACGTATGACGGCTGATAACATTGGTTGCACCACCTCAGATGAACTGATGGAAAGCCTGCTTGTAGTCTTAGGAATCACGTGATCTATGTGCTACATTTCTTTCCAAGGTTCCGAGTCTGCAGACTCTTGTGATTCCGGATTGCTCTCGTCTTGCCACAGCGTCTGCCATACGCTGTGTTCCCCTTTACTCCAGTACCTTGCACACAAGGCTGCACACACCCAAGAGCCTGTTCTCACCCCCACTGCTACTCTGAAACATCGCTCATGCTCACTGTTAGATCTCGCTGTCACTTCTTGTCTCGGACTCCCCATCCTTGACTTGTTCACACGCTTCCTGTTTGTGAGGTTCCTTCTGGCAAAGTTCCTCCCCTAAGCCACTGATCCCACAGATCTGGTACAGCCCTCACTCCTCTGTGATGTGTGCACGACCATCACTTTCTGCCCTCTCTGTCCTGCTGGGCCAGCCTCTCTTTGGGCACCTGATTTCACCAATTATTTTCTCACTAGCTTCTTTTGCACTCCTTTTCCTATTTAGAAAAGAGGTGTCAGTGTGTGGACTCGCTGACCTCAAGCCTGTGACAAACATCCTGTCTCTACCTCACCAGAACTAGAATTACAGATGTGTGTCACCATGTACCGCTAGAAATCCTACTAGTTTTAGTTTTAGCCCTGTTTTCAAAATCTTTTTGTTTGTTTTTTGAGACAAGGTTTTTCTGTGCATCCCTGGCTGTCTTAGAACGTGCTCTGTAGACCAGGCAGGTCTTGAACTTAAGAGATCCTCCTGCCTCTGCCTTCCAGGTGCTGGGATTAAAGGTGTGCACCAAGTATTGCCTGACCTTAAAACCATTTGAACGTGGGACAGTTACCACCAGCAGCTGAGAGTAGCAGGAGGTGCCACTCAACGGATTTCTAATCTGTCGAAGCAAGTGAAGAACACAGCTGTGTCATGACAAGCAGTGCTGTTTGCACCGTGACAGAGAGGCCACTGCTTTACTCAGGAGATGGGTCTGAGCTACTGAACAACGCCAAGCGCTGCTGACACTGCCTCGATCCTGACTGCTCCTCGGTCAGGCCTTGTTCTTCTGAGGGGAGGACAGGTTACCTTTGTTTTTTGACAGTGGTGACGGAGGCTGCTCTGTAAACACGTCTAGGGATGGGGAGTCATGGTGCTCGAAGTCTTTGTCCATGGCTTCTATGAGGCTGGTGATGTCGGAGTCCTCTGAGCTGTGCCGTGTGGTGCTGGCTCGCTCGGGGTGGGGAGGGTGTGTGAGGGGGGCAGGGGACAGCCTTTCAGGTGGTGGCTCCTGGTGCTGAGGCACTGGTGGTGGAGGCTGGGAGTGCTGCTCCAGTGGGCTGTGGCTGTGGTGCTGGCTGTTGTGCTGGCCCTGTTTTGCCCCTTTGGACTTCCTGCTTGCTGTGTGACCCTGGGTTGCTGCAGCTGCCTCTGAGACTAGGGGGCTTGTTTTGCTTGTAGACTGTGAGGTGGCTGCTTGTGGAGAAGTCCTGCTCGACATACTGGAGCTGTTTCTGGTTCTGACGTTGTCCACGTCAGCTGAGTTTTTGCTGCCGTGGCTGCTGTGTGGGTGGACTGATGTGCCACACTGCCTGTGGCTGCCTGTACCAGGTCGGGATGATGAGTTACTATAGAAACCCCTACCATGACTGTGTTCGCAGCCGAGTGTGTTCAAGCTGAAAAATGGATCAATTGAAAATCAGTAAGCAGCAACTTCCAACCTAATACTAAGAAAAAAAATGTCATTAGTAAACCCATCACAAAGAGAACAGGAACAGAAGCAGGAAGGGGCGAGAGCCGCCAACTTCCACAGGGTATCTCCTCTGACAGTTACGAGTCAGGTTAGTTAGTGCTCGGACAATAACCAAGCAGATTTTGTCCCTGATACGAAATCTCAGGAGTTCTCAGTAACTGAGCACCAGAATAACCTTTTTTAAAAATCTCGAGTAAAGATACATTTCATTTCTTGTAATTACATCAGCCAAGTCAATGTGTACTAAAAAGTGGATTTCAGTATGTGAACATACTTTCCTTCGGATGAAATACCAACGATTCTCCTGAGATCAAACGGCCTTCCCACATCAAAGGGTGGGTTTGATGCTTCAAAGGAGAGTCGCCTTCGAAATGGCTCCCAAATTCCTTGAGCTTCCAAATAGGCCGTTCCAATGACCAGAAGAAACAGCGCACTGTGGAGCAGAGGGACAAGTCAGCATTCTTCGCCAAAACAAGAATATCATTTGGTTCTTGCAGGTTTCTTGATAACTGCAGTATGATGTAAAACCCCACACTGACTGTGACACATTTTAAAGGACAGACAAAACTGAAGCATCATAGCTCAGAGTTTATAAATGGATTTTCTATGTATGGTGTTTAGGCTGCACATATGCTGTGTACTACATGCATGCAGAACCAATGGGGCCATAAAGGGGGGATCAGCTCTCCTGGACTGGAGTTACAGATGGCTGCTAACTGCCATGCGGATGCTGTGAATTGAGCCCAGGTCCTCTGGGAGATCGCCAGTACCCTTTCTTTTTTTTTTTTTTTTCTTTTTTTTAAAGATTTATTTATTTATTATATATAAGTACACTGTAGCTGTCTTCAGACACACCAGAAGAGGGCATCAGATCCCATTACAGATAGTTGTGAGCCACCATGCGGTTGTTGGGAATTGAACTCAGGACCTCTGGAAGAGCAGTCAGTGCTCCTAACCGCTGAGCCATCTCCCCAGCCCGCCAGTACCCTTTCTTAACCACTCACTGAGCAGTCTCTCCAGCCTCTGCACACCAACTTTAAAAGTTCACAACCCTTTACAGAAGCTGTGTATGAGGACAAAGTGTGTCAGAGGAGACACCTGCAGGCTAATTTCTCCTTGGTGAGAGGAAGTGGATGGAGGTTCAATTCTCTTTTTCTTAGGATGTGTAAGCAGCTATAAATAATTCATTATAAATATATTTGAGTCTCTAAAATACATAAAGAAATAAACTGATATAAGGATGCGAGGACCTTCAGAAATATTTCTGTTCTGTTTTATGTTGCTTAGGCATATAATGTTAATTACATACGCCCAGAGAAGGCAACTATACTTGTACTTTGTGTTTACTTTCTTATGAAATAGCACAGACCTTATTTGTTAAACAACTTTCAAAGGTAGTAACACTTTACTATCTATGCCACCCAAGAAGGGTTCAGCTGTTTAACTGTTCCCATTAATACAGAGTTGGGGTGTCTGCTGGGCCCCACCCCCCACGGCTCTCGGTGATTGGATGAGAAGGAGCACCCTGTACCTCATGACCCCTGAGATGATGATGTATAGCGCCAGTTCCCAGTTTGGTCTAGGGAGGGCTTCTGCACAGGCGGCCAACATGTGGTACGGAAGAGAGGCATTCAACACAAACACAAACTCGGAGCCGCTGCTTGTCACAAACTTCAGTTCCCGAATAACTCTGGAGGCTGTGAAATCTGGAGTAAACCTAAGACCCAAGAACAGCAGTGAGATTCACTTTCAAACAGATGCAGAAACTTCTCTGTTCTATCGTTTTTCTTTGTTAAATCTAGGATTTATTCGTACTAATGTTGTTAAAACACAACAAAACACTGTAAGTAGCATCCCTAGTGTGTTCTGTCACTTCCTGTACACTTGTGGTCATTTGTGATCCTTTGTTCTTAGCTGCACACAGCGTGAGGAACAGAACAGTGCCTCCTTCTCCCTGGACATTCAGGTGGCTTGAGTTATGCTGGGCACAGAGCAGTACACACAACAGTTCTGACTAACGGCCACAGAAGGCTGTTGTTTAGTCCAGGGGCAGAGGTCAAATCAATCACTCCAATAGCTGTGCCTAACCCTGAGGGCACAGAGGTTCTCTGGGAAGCCTCCCTCTTGGACACATGGCAGATGGGAGGCACAGGTCTCTGCTCTGTGGCTGAGACACCTCCAGGTCACACTAATACCTTATGCTTTACAACCTTAGAAGTAACATTGAAATCGGTTCCTAAAAAAGTGGTTTCTAACATGATCTGATCCAATTTAAGGGCAGAGGAAGTTTTGCAATGCTGGAAACAAAAACATGGAACAAATATTTTAGCCAAAATTAGGTAGGAAAAATTAAAATACATTTGTGATAGACTTTTTAAAAATATTAACTTATTTTCACATGTGTCTGGGTATTTTGCCTGCATATATGTTTGTATACCCTGCAGTGACCAGAAGAGGACAGATTCCTTCAGGAACTGGAGTTACAAAAGGCCACCATGTGGGTACTGAAAATCAAACCCAGCCCCTCTGGAAGAGCGGCCAGTGTTCCTAAAGAACGAGCCATCTCTGAAGCCCCCAATAGAGGCTTTGAGTCTGGAAATGCATCTCTGCGCAGCAGTGAAATGACTCTAGCAGTAGTGGAAAGCTCGACTCTGGTGAGCCAGACAAGGCAGTACTTACAATATGACTATGTCTCTGGAGGCGTTGGCACTCAGTGCAAACTCTTGACAGTTAACCACTTTAAAGCCATATCCCTCACACGCATATCCACTGATTTCAATGGTTTCTACACGGATCTCGAGGTGTCCTGCATTCTCTACTTTGAATGTTCTTTTCAATGTGAAATTTGGTTCTCGTAGTTTCAAACCTAAAGGGGGAAATCACAAATATGAATAAATCATGCTGTCGTGTGCTTCCAGTGTGAACAAGGCACACGTGAGCTTCTGTATACCGGACATTATGAATCAACCCCACATGCCAAAAAGGAAAGGACCAGCCATCCTCAGGTTTCATCTGGAAACAGCCCACTGAAATCTGTCATTTTATTTATAATTAATTGGTTTCATATATTTCTTTTTGGGCTGTAAGGTGTCTGTATGTACTCCTGCCTGAGTCTGAACTCATTACATAGTTGAGGTTGGCCTGGAACTAACGACCCAGAGCTTCAGCCTCCACGCCCTAGGCTTGCAGAGTCTCTTTCCTCGGCAGGCTTTGATCTGCCATGGTAAAAGGGCAGGTTCTCCTCTTCACTCAGAGTAAACCTGTGAAAGAGCCAAGCCCCCCAACTCTGATGTAAGACACAGGACTCTCTGAGCGCCATGAACACTGATGGCCAGAGGCAGGGCACATACATGGAGACACTGCTCTTGCTTTTCTGAAAGCACGTGTGAGAGCCAGGCCTTCCTAAGCCGGATACTCACGGTCTATGCAATCCTTTAACAGTGCTTCTGTGATTTTGAAGCGCAAGGAGCTTCCTGGACCTGGAAGCTTGCCTGCCACCCTCAGGTTCTCCGTTGTCCCCTGACCCTGGACCATGACAGCATCCATCACAGTCAGGTTGTTTCTATGACAAATGACAATCATAGATTTTCTCCAATTAATTTTGCATCTTTTGACACACAAGTTCTAACAATGTGTAAACAACCACAAAGAAATTATTAGTATGCTGATTATTAATAAGGGTGAAAATTCAAAACCGTACAAAGAGCACATTTTTCATTTTAAGTCTCATATTCAAGGTTTTGAGTGACACGAGGACTGTGAGGTAAGCACTGAAAACCAACCCACACTCACATCTAGAACCTACCTGACTATGATCAGGGAAGAAACAGTTCTGTTGTGGAGTGGAGTGAACTTTACTGTGACAGATTTCTTTTCTCCAGGTTTTAAAATGAGGTTTAAAATGAAATGCCGAGAGAGACCCTCTGTAAATCCTGTTGGACTTTGCAGTGGATGAGCCTTGAATTATTATATAAACAAACAGGAGTCATTAATATGGTTTCTGGGAAAACCATTTGTCCCTGAGCCCCGCTAGGCCTAATATATATATAGTGCTTCTCAAATTGATTATAGCAGAGTTTATCCTTCATGCTTTAGACACTGGCACTGAGCTGGGGAGCCAGTAAGGAGCATTCATGGTCTGTGGTAAGTTAAAAAACCAGACTTACAGATATTTTAAACGTGATTGTGTGTGCATGTGTGTAAATTTGGAATACAATTCACATACAGGAAAGGACACAGACCCAAGACAAAGAGCCTGGAACAGCACTGTAAAGCCGAGCTCATGACTGGAAGGTGGGCAGACTGATGATCAGCAGCCTGAAGCCCACTGACACTGCGGTCTGGGTAGGGGCTCTGAGTGGGAAGCAGAGAAGCCCTCCAAAGTGAAGTCAATGTGTGCTGTTGACTTATGCATGACCTGACCAATCTTTAACCCTATTTTGAAAACTAAGCACCTAATTATTGCTTTGTAGACACTTGATTTAAAATAGAACTTAATCTGGAATTCAAAATAAGACTTTATGGCCAGTTTTAAAATGGTTCAGGGTTGTTTTATTTTTGTTAAAAACACTGTTTCAACACAAAGACACACTATTCTGTGTTTTAAAGAGGACTGAGTTTAAACATTCTGGGAGAGGGGTTGTCATGGTCCTAACGCCATGTGGCAAGTGTGAGCTGCGTCCTCTCTACTTCCCTTGGCATGACTGGGTTGCTCCATACAGATCCGTCTGCTTTTGTTTGCATGAGTTGAAAACATATTGTACCACATGGTCTCCATGAAGTACACTACCTAACTCCTGCTTATGAAGTAAAATGTTTTCTTTTACAGATCACACTGTTCTCCATCAACAGTGTACTAGGATAACAGAATTGTTCTGATTGTTCCGAAGTGTCTGGTGATCGAGTTCCTTTTTAATAAGCTATTCTTCACCGTCCCCTCCGCCCACTTTCTAAGACAGAGTCTCACTATGTTGCTTTGGCTGGTCTCACACTCACAGAAATCCATCTGCCTCTGCCTCCCAAGTGCTGGGATTAAGTGTGTGTGCCGTCATTCTGGCCTCATTTATGAGCACAATGTAAAACTGTATGTATTCCAAAACCCTAGCTTATTTAACCTCTGATGGTCTAAGAAGCATGTCGGGATAGTCTGATGTCCCGAAACAGCACCACAGACTCCATACTTGGGCAGTGGTAGGCTCAAGGGCAGGTAGACTGACCGAGGGAGCCCTGGGTAATCTCAGAAATCCTTTCTGTAGTAAAACAGACACATGCATTTGCTTTTCTTAGGATGCCGTTTGCACTATGATCAGAAGAGCAGTGGGGACGACAGACAGCGGTTAGGTGTGAATTGACACCATGGTGTTAAACCTTCCTTGTAGCCACTAATTTCTCCCCTGTCTGCATTTACAATGAAAAGAAAATGTCTTTGAACAATAGCAAACATAATTTATTAAATTTCAACACGAACTCATGCCTCTCTAGAACTGGATATGACGGAAAAGGAAGCATGTTTAAAGGACTCCCAACAATTAGTTTCACACTGAGAATTTCTTCTTTGGAAACTTCCTGAGGTGCAGAGGTTTTCCTCATCCATCAGTCCTCTAGAGTCTAGCTCAGTGTCCTCTCTTTCGAATGCTATTGCATGAGATCATCAGCTCACTCACTTCTGTATTTTCCCTATCAAGGCAGAAGAAACCAAGTTCTAGGAACTTCCAGTGCTTGCCACATTGGCACTTTATGGATGGGAGGAGCAAGGCAAGATCCCAAGAGAAGACGTGGCAGTCAGGACAAACCTCAAAGCAGCTGCTGGATAAGGCTGGGGAGACTTCCTACTTAGCACTACGTGGTCCAAACTGGACGGACAAACATTCTGATCTGAACAAGGCTTGAGTCTGGTCCTGGCAAAAAGGCAACGGAGCACAAGACCCCAGGCAGCCTGCAGGGTTTGGCTCCTATAAACCTTCCTAGCAGACCCGCACCCTCCACATCAAGGCCTGATACAATACTGAGCAGTCACTTGCCTGAATAATAGAGACACTTTCATTCCCAGAACAAGTCAACTTACTATGTTTTTAAAGTTAACCTTATCTACTGAGGTAAATGCATGTACGTATGCACACATGCACACACACATGCACAGCTGTGCCAGGTAGGAATAGTGCCAGGTATTGGTGTCAGATTCACAGTCTTTACAATTTTATTAGGAAGCATATGGAAAGAACGTTAAATGATTCAGCTGAATCTTTTAACACTTAAAAATAAAATGTCACATTAGCATACTTCATATACAGTCTCAGGCTTTCCAGGTTGTACTATGCTGAGTTGTCACAGGCTGACTGCTGACTATAAGGTTAATGCCCACAAAGAGGAACTGTCTAGCATGCCCTGTGTATCTGTACCCCCCACCCCTCAAGTCAATCCCTGGACCGCAATAGCTGCCTTCAGCTGGGCTTAAGGGCAGCCCATAGGTGTCCTTCCCACCAGCCCTGGTTCTAGCAGAGTAAATGATGTGGAGGCTGTACTTACACTGTTCCTGTAGACTTGGAATTCAAGTGTTCTCAAATCTAGCTTGGCCACCTTACTCAAGTTAAACCTAAAATGAAAAATGCATGTTTATCTTCATAAACATCACAGCTAGGACTGTGGAGGATAACCAAGCTTGGGCTTTTATTTGCAAATTTATCTTGTAGCAGGTCTTGGGAACCACATTAATACTATTTAAAAGGCTAAAGGATACTAGTTATAATTAATACCTTGTTTACTTTTAAAAAGGAAATAGTGGAATTGCTTTGTCTATTATCTCTTTACAAATCTGTTAAATGAAAGCTCCCCATTTACATTCTATTGAAAACTTTTCTTGATGATCAGTTCAATACCAAGCCAATCCCAGGAAACCTCTGGCAACTTCAGCCACCAAGCCAGACTTAAGTTTACCCTTCAACCATCTAAGGAACACTTACCTGGACACTAACTTATCTGCAAAGACGGAGGGGTTGGAATACAAAGCCAGGGGTATGAACTGCACGTAGACAGGGACATCTGCAGGGTTTTCTACGCTAATCTCTTCTTCCTTAAAGGAAAGCCAGGACGCATTAGTGGAGATCCCTATGGAGGAATTGCAGCATCTTCTTCCTAACCAAGTAGGACGCATCTCTGAGCACGCGCTCACACCCCTTGAATACTTACTGAGGAGCAATTTGTGTTGGTGAGTGGAAACCTCACCAGCCGGGGCGAGCTAAGGACAGACGGCCAGGAGAGCTCTGCACTGACTTTTGATATTATATTTTTTTGAAGATCTGTATTTACTTCGAACATAGCATTCAACCTAGAAAAACAATTTCTATGTCAGTGTAAAAAACAAAACAAGAAATGACACTTAAGATTTTTTTTCTGAAAAAAAAAATGCTTATTTATTCTATTTTACCAAGATTTTTTTTAATCTTTAAAATGTTACTATTGCACAATGATGAGATTAGTTTTACATTCATTCATACACACACACACACACACACACACACACATATACATATATTTGATAAATTTCTTCCAATATTCACTCTTTGTTACCCTGTCTTTTCCTGGCCCCCATTTTCTTTCTTTTCTTTTTGTAAGCCAATGAGTCTCATTAGGGTAGTTTACAGGAGTGCAGGAGTGGGCATTTGTCTGTCTACTTTGCTAGGGGCTACCTCACTGGCAGACATGTCTCTCCCCCAACATCACCCATTATTTGTACATAAATCCTCATGGAGCCCCACCCCACTGCACAATAGGGTGCTGATGGACCTGGTCCTATGGAGATCTTGTACAGGTGATCACAGCCGTGAGCTAAGAGTACACGATTTTGTCAGGTCCACAAGTAGCTCACACTACCTCCATCTTCCCTGGCGTCTATGTTCTTTACATGTCTTTGGTGATGTCCCTTGAGTCTTAGACGAGGTGACAGAGATGCCATACTTATGACTGGGCATATAGCTTTATTAATCTCTCAATGATATATCATGTGTCTATTGGCACAGAGGGCTGCCAACATTAGAATGGCCTGTGCTATGGCTCTGTTCGGAGTCTGTAAAGGACAACAAGCTTTAGTTCCAGTAGCACAGGAAATGCATGCACATCTTCAAAATGCTTTTCTTGGTGGAAATGCTTCCTGGGGATTGAACCAAACGCCTGTGTGCTAACCAAACTCTCTACCACTGAACTACATTGACAGTTTAGTCCTCAAAGATATTTAAAAGTATTAATTCAATAATGGACACTTAACATTTGGGACAGTTATTCAAGGGTTTTAAGATTCTTCCATGGCTTATATGGGAAGAATGTGGACACCTCAGAGGGCACTCGGATGAGGGGTGCTGCTTGATATATCCACTGTTTCCCTCTGGATATAAAGCCAAGGTGACATCCTCACACAACGAAGATGTCAGTTCAAGAGGAAATAAACCGAGAAGAGTCATCACAGTCATGCTCAGGACCTTGTGAACAGATCCCTACTAGTGAGTATTCGAGAGGCAGGAGTTCAGCACCTGGAACGTATCTGTAAATGCCAAGCTATCTGGGACCAACCAGCGAAGCACACGCAAACCCAGTACTACTAAACTACGGTTCTGGGGTACTGACATGCATGCATACAAACAAGGTAACACAAGTGAGGCACACGGAGAATGTTACACTCATTATCAACTAGAGAGGGAGGCAGAGGGCAGATGGGAGCCGGTGGCATTGGTGAGGAGCATGTTGGAAGGAAGACACCGGTGAAGACGCTCCCTCGCTGCACTGGGGCAGCACTAATGAGTTAGTTATTCATTAGTACTTGGAGACTGCCCACACTGTCCAAGGTCCACTATGGAGACACAGGCAACAAAGAAGAGTTGTAATCACTGGGCTCTTCTCGAGGTTACTACAATCTCTGTGAACTCAGAGGAACCATTTTTAACGGGAAAACTTTCTTTCCTTTAAGGAAAAATTTCACAATATAGAAACTCGCATTCTCAGTGGTTTGAACCATGTAGTGGACAGACGGACTCATGGGCAGAGCTGAACAGACAGTTCTCAAGAGAAGAAATACCAATGTCCAGAAATATTTTGAAGAAGTCTTCAACATCCTTAGCTGTTATGGGAATGCAAATTAAAACTGCTTTGAGATTCAGAGGGTTGGCTATTGTTGAAGCACACACCCCCCCCCACACACTCATACACATACACACACCCAGACCCCCCCCCCCCCACACACACCCCTAACTAA
Source organism: Rattus norvegicus (assembly GCF_021556685.1). Classification (NCBI taxonomy): domain Eukaryota; kingdom Metazoa; phylum Chordata; class Mammalia; order Rodentia; family Muridae; genus Rattus; species Rattus norvegicus. Next base: position 54,211,611 of record NC_141542.1, read on the forward strand.
CCAACCCCGACAACAAGCGTTAGTGAAGATGAGCGGGGTGAACCTGTGCTTGCTGCAGGTGGGCACGTAAACTTGTTTTAAGGAAATCAGCGTGGAGGTCCTTGAAAACCAACAGTAGAACTATTATATCCTGGGGACACGGGCTAAGGTGGCTAAGTCAACACACTGTAGAGATACTTGCACGATCTAAAACAGCCAAGAGAGGGAACCAGGACAGGTCACGAGGAAGGGAAGAGGGATTATGGAAAATACATTATGGGGAAAAGGCGGGGGATTCCTTTAAGGGAAGAAAGGGACCATTGAAGAGGCAGAAGAACAGTAAGAATAAAGTGCACATGAAGATGTCAGTGACACCCATCCTTCCTATGCTAACCAAAGTCAATGCTGTAAAATGTCTTAATACACTTATAGTAGGATGTTTTAACTTTGACAAATATGTATCGAGTCAGCCAAGAGACAAGTACTTATTAATCGTCAGTGTCCTGTTTCTGGAACGTTCTTTTCTAATGGGCGTGAAAGGGCCAGGCTTCTGGGACACCAACACCACACCTGAGTGTGTGAGTCCAGACACAGCACTGGCTTTCCCGTAACACACTTCCACCGGCCAGAGATGCAGTGGGGAGGCCACTGAAGGGGCCCTGTTTGCCCCTGGCAACAGACCAGCACTTGAAGAAGAAGGGAGTGGTTTTTTCATAAGGAACAAATACATTTGGTCTCCTGTTGGGAGTATGCCTAACTTGCCTTGTGGAGAGGCCAATGGCAGACAGATCTCTCTTCTCATGCATAACACTGTGTCTAAGGTGGACATGGCAGTCACTATATACAAAGATGATTTCAAGTAGACCTCATGCACTGGAGAAAAGAGGACATGGGAGTGTGTATTTCTTAGCGACGCACACTAACAATGACAATGCGACATTATCATAACTGTAAAGTAACACAAGCCAATATAAAACGACAGTGAAGCTCATAAGGTAGTAACGGCAGAGATGCCCGGTGGGCTGCACTGCTAATGCTGCAGTAAAGCAGAAGCTCGTACCTATGTCCTGCGTTCTCCTTTATCCCCATCCAAGCTTTGAACAAACTCTGATGGGCCTCCCAGTCGGCATCCCACAAGTCTTCCTGCATGGCCACCCCGGGTTGCACTTTGGGTTCAGCTAAAAGAGGAAGCACATATCAGCCTAAGCCACTTGCCAGTACCCTTCCAGTGAGTTCTACAGTTCTGAGACAGGAGAGTGAAGGTTAGGCGAGACTTACATTTGGATAGGAAAGGCAAGCCAATATAGCAGTGATCCCCACACTGTAGCCCAGGATCAAAATAAATGTTTGCAATCTATAAAGAATCACAGAACAACCATGAGTCCCAAAGGCACAGATGGCCAGTCACGAAGTACTGTCATCAAGGAACTCCCAGTTTAACAAACCTTCGACTTTTTCCCTGGCTCCAAGTCTTCCCTATTACCCCGTAATCGTCTGTAGTAGAATCGAACGTCTTCTGACAAAGACCTTATTTGCTGGATCTTCACCTTCTGTGAGAAGGAATTCATAACATTTAAGCTCTGATGGACTATTTTCCCCTGAAAGAAGAAAACACAAGGTCAGAATTTTCATCAATTGACACCTTTTAAATTTGTAATTGACCCAAAAATCCATCCCCTCATTCAAATGAAAACACCAAATCTGAAGAACTGAGATCACTGGACGGCTTCTTCGTTGTTGCTATTGTACGTGTTACAGAAGCACTGTAATGAATTAACGGGAAATTAATTTGTGTTGACACACTAAGTACCCAAGAAGGCACAGAGGGCGCTTTAAATAACAAGGGGCATCTTGGTTTGTAATGTAAAGTCTGTTAAAACAACAAGGTAAAGCTGCCCCAAAATAAATGAATTCTAAAATCTAACCAAGTAAGACTGAAACATATTCTTTAAAAGAAAATGTTTTCTTTATAAACACAACAGTAATATTTGCCACCATAGAGAAAATTAAATCTCTTTAAATGTAGGCTCTCTGCTGGCATGGAGGTCCATGCTTGTACTGTCAGCACATCGATGATCAAGGCCAGAGGACAGAGCTGCACAGTCCCTTGTCCCTTGTCTCAGAAAATAGTAATTAGAAGTAAAAACACACACCATATAAGTTACAGAAGAATCTTACAAGACAGCATACAAATTAGATTCTTCCTAAAAAGATGTGCTTGTCTTTACATATGTGTACGAATGTTCTGGCTGCACGTATGTAACGTGCACTACCGCATGCCTGGCGCCCGAGTGAGCAGAGTTAGGAAGTGGAGTTATAGATGGCAGCAAGTCTGTTAACACCAAGGTAAGGCTGCCCCAAAATAAATGAATTCTAAAACATGCTGGGAATGGACCTATCCTCCCCACAAAGGCCGTAGCTCCTCTCAACTGCTGAGCCATTTCCCCAGCCCCACAGATTAAAGTCTTTCTCAGTGTTCTAACCAGGTACCAGTTTCGTTTTTCTAGAAGGTATCAAATAAGTAAATCTTGAATTTAAAAAAGGCTCAAGTTACCCTTAAGAAGCACATTACAAGCTTTCTTTCATAAACTTTCTGATGGAATACAGAATATTTTTTTTTGTACGTGTGATTCCTATGTACTTAGAAGAATTTTATCAAATGAGAAATACGTTTTTCTAATATTTGATCCCAGAAAACAGATAAATGATGTCCTTCTCCCTGGTAAGATCCCGAGGGTGGCCATGAGGCTGGAGGGAGGAGAGTTACAGCGGTGGCTGCGGCACCATCACGGCAGCTGTCTAGCTTCTACAGCTATCCTAACGCCTGGCCTGACAAAGATCAAAAGATAATAAAATTCCTTTTGCAACTCTTAAGTTTTTGAAATGTTTTCTGACGTACTGCTCCCTAAGAGGAAGTGAGGAGATGGGTGTACTAACGGTGAGTGAGGAAGAATGAGGTCTTATGTATGAATGACAAAGCAGGGTGTAATATATAGTCAGGACACAGTGCAGTACAGGAAGGCAAAGGTTTGATTATAGCCCAAACTTAAATACACTGAACTTACTAAAATCTTATATTGAAAAGGGCACAATCTTGACTTAGGCTTTGTTAAATCTGATGTCCACATCTCAGACCCACTAGGCCCCCACCTCAAGAAGATTCCATTTCTACATTCCTACATTTGCCCAATGCATTCTGACTCGTCCTCAAAAAGCCAGGGCCTTTCCTATTTCTTCTCTCAAGGCTCAAACTCTGAGGTACAGCTGAGGCCTTTCTCACAGTTGCCTCAATGTGTTGACCTTATTAGGACACTCGAGGAGTTGATCCCTGTGTAATATCTTTTGCCTATGCCCTCTTTCCACCATCTCCCTCACATATATCACCTACTAATATCCTGTTACTAGGGATAAAAGGTGCCTCATTTTTTTCCTAGAGAACCTCAGAAACACCCCAGGGAGATCAACTGTAAGAAACTACCTGCAAACTACAAGAGAATCATTGTTGCGAATGTTCTAGAATCACACATGAAACTACTACTGTCTACAGCAGTCAAGAAATATTTGGATTTTTGTATTTCCTTTACTTAGTAACTTATATACAGACTTTATTTATTCTTTAAAATTAAAAAAAATTACATTATTTACTTGTGTGTGTGTGTGTGTGGTGGGCTCGGGCACCAGTGTGAGCACACACCATGCAGTGTGTGTCAGGTCAGGGAAGAACTCACACGAGTTGCTTCTCTCCTTCCCTCATGTGAGTCCTGGTAAACTCAGGTTGTCAGCCTTGGTGGCAAGCACCTTTATCTGCAGAGCCACCTACCCAGATCAACTGAAAACATCGCAATCATATTTAGATTTAAAAGATAACTAAAAAGATACTGATTCCATATAGAAAGATTTATACTTATATTGCATATATCCAGTTTTATATGTAAAATCCCACGATTTGTATATTTATGCATTTACTTATGTGAATACATATTTATTTATATTTCTATGCAGGAAAACATCCAATTCAGTTGGGCTTTGCTTGAAATCAAGAGAACTCTTCCTTTGAATAAAACCTGTGTGGATTTTTTTCCTAGCATAAAGACTTTTTTAAGCAGCTATAAAGTTTTTGGAGATGATTTTTAAACTGTCTGTTCATGCCTGCCTTGACAATTTCTTACCAAGCAGAAAAAAAAATTTGATTCTAGCACTTTTTCAGATGGCATAGAGAATCGTTTTGATATTAACTTTTCCTGCGGTGAGAGTGCCTGCTTTTTATTTTATATGAATGTTTGTCTGCTTATGTACACCGTATGTGTGCCTAGATCTCAGAGGCCAGAAGAGGGCGCTGCATCCCCCGGAACTGGAGCTACGGACAGCTGTGAGCCATCGGGTCCTACAGGAGGGCTCTGCAGTAAGTGCCCTCTCTCCACAGCCATCTCTCTAGCTACAGAAGGACTCTAAAAATGGCCCTCTGTCAAAGCCCTCACCCTCCCGGTGCCTGGTGCAGCTGCTTCTCTCTCTGACAGCAGGATGCATCCTCACAAACCTGTTTTCTTAATTGCTAACCTAATTAAACAGTTTCATATGTTTTTTTAAAAAAAGGTCACTGTGTGCCTGTGCGAGTGCATGTCTGTAACTACAGAGAACATGGCATTTCCTGAGGCCATTTTCCCCCTTTCAAACAGTGGAGGCTTTGCTGGAAGCAGGAAGGGCTTTGTGGAGTTAGGGGCTGTGAGATGCTTTCTCTCTCAGCCCCATTCACTTTGCAGGGCAATGGCATCCTCTGCTTTACACATCAAGGGCCTGTTTCCACTCTGCATAGGAAATCTCCCTGAGGGAGGGTCTTTCTCACCCCACTTTACATTCCCTTAAGAACCCCGTGGCGCAGGGCTTCCTGTTACAGTAAATGACAAAGCAGGAAATTTTCCCACTTGTGCTATAAGCAGCAGAAAGCAATGAGCAAGAAGTGTGAGTCTTACAGGGAAGGAAGGGGGAAGAACCATGTGCTTGGGGAAGCACGTCAGCGAGCCCACGGCGACCACAGCTTTCACAGGAATGGTCAGGATCTGTGGAGGGAAGAGGCAGACCACCAGTGCATCAGGAGAAGTCTGGGATGTTTGCTACTGACAATTACTTCATTGTTTTATGAGTCAAAAACAAAACAAAACAAAACAAAGCTTATCCTGTGTCATACACTGGCAATAACTCAAAACCAGTATTAAAACCACCCTGGGAGCTTTTTAGTCTGCTCAAGGTTTCTATACAATGAAAACAATGCATTTCCAGTGACTACTCATTTACCTGCTAAAACTAGTTAAGACCAAACCACAGGGGAGGAAAAAAGACAACTTTTCAAAATACAAGTCCTCTAGAGATTAAAAAGGAAAGCCGTACTTATAAAATGACATCTATAAAAATTCAGGGTTTCTACAGCCATAAAATTCAGTATTGTTTTGGTAGACAAAAATAGATTTCAACCCAAGTTTTAAAGAAAAGTTGAACATTCTGGAGTTAGAATTCCTAATTAGCATCACAAGTGAGCCATGAATGCAGTGTATGAGGGAATATTTGTGTTTAGTTTTAAAATATCTTATGTTTTATAATTGTCTATGCATGGATACCTTGCCTGACCACCTACCACACTCATGCTTGGTGCTTGCAGCGACCAGAAGGGGGCACCAGATCCTCTGCAACTGGAACCAGACAGTTATGGGCCACCTTGTAGGTGCTAGGAATTAAACCTGGGTCTTCTAAAAGCACAGCCAGTGCTCCTAACTGCTGAACCATGTCTCCAGCCCCTTGTGTGTAATTTTTATTTTCATCCATTAAAAAAACAAAAAACAAAAAACAAAAAACAAACTGTCTCAATTCTGAAAGGCACTTACTTCTATACGAATGTTAAGTATGAATTCCTCACTTTTGGAGGTAACTGGATATACTCTAATCATTTATTATTTGAATAGCCAGTTCTGTTTATTTTGCCACTGGATTTGTGTATGCTGAAACCACTCAGGAGGACAAAGATAACTTGTTGAATTTAGAAGTACTCAACCGCCCAAAGATCTGTAAGTGTTAAATTAAAAGTATTTAGGTCTGAGACAGGAAAGCAGTCTACACCTGTAATTCTAGCACTTGGGAAGCTCAAGTAGGAGGTCTGCTAGTTCAAGGTTGGTTCAGGCTCTACAGTGAGTTCCAGTCCCTTTATCAAAAGAATTGAAAGTATAAAATAAGAAAAAAGATCAGATCTGCCAAATGCAATCAGGATCTTAGTGAATATAATATAAACTCCACAGAATCCTGCGAAACATGAGTGCAGAGTCAGACCTGCAGCTCAAGAAATCCAGTCAGGACCTGCTGTGCGGTAATCTTCTGTAGGCGTGCTTAACAGCGTGATTCTCAGTGTGCTAAGGGCACTTTCCTGAAACTGTTACTTAGGAAATATGAGGAGTTTTAGCAGAAAACTGGGAGACAATGAATACTTGTAATTCTGAAATGGCTCTGAAAAGGTCAGTATTAAAGGCACGAAAGGGGTATACTTTAAATAAATGTAGTTCTCTGCTCCTACAAAAACTGAGAAGCCCTATCAATGTGCACAGCCATTAATAACAGAAAGTCTCAGAAAAACCCCACGGGCATGAGCCCCGCTGATGCACTTACCTCATAGTCGGTTGTGATCTGGATGGCCCCATCGTGGACCCCTTCCAGCTTCTTGGCAGTGAGTTTGACTCTGAACACTGCAAAGTGTCCTGAAGCTAATGTTACCTGAAACGGTAAAAATGGTGTCATTTAGTAGCCGTGCAGGCAAGGGTCCTACTGAAGTGGGAAGGAGCACTCTGGTAGTGAGCTGTGCCCACACAGATCTATGTGTAGACCCTGTGTATAGCATCAGGTCTACACACCTGATGCACAGAGCCTCACTACAGACACTCTCTCAAGACAGTGTGGTGCAGATCCTTCCAATTCCTCTGTGCCCTCATCATAAACGGAGAGCATGGGAGTTGGACGGTGTCCACGAGGCCCTGCAGTGTCCAGCAGTCATGCTACTGGAAAGCACATCAAGGTGTCTGCCGAGTCGGGCACACAGCACTGCTTTTTCACTCGGGTCTCAAACACTCGTCCCAATCCAAAGCAGCAAGAGGGCTCACTCACCGGGGATTGGTCTGGCAGAGAGGACTTCTCCAGTTCAGGAAGGCTCGCGATCACTGTGCTTCTGTTGCCTCTCTCTGTAGCTACAAGTTCTATTGATAAGCCATCTCCTATGATATGCCAACTTTTTATTGCCAGCTTCAAAGAGAAAACACAAAGTGATCTTGCAACACGAACATGAACTCTTTAGTGTAACTGAGAATAAAAACAGTTTCTTTACCTCAATTGGATTGCTGTTTATAATTGCAAATAAAATACTACTTGCTTCTGTAGCACTCAGTACTCCAAAATCTATGAAGCGTTCTTCTATTTTGGGGGGCAATACAAAGTACTAGAGAGGAAGAAAAAGACTGTATTAAACACCAGATCACGTGTTTAGCAATGTTACTCAATAAAATGACCACTAGGAGACGCTAAAGTTTCTCTATCTTACATCTCTATATACAGCTGCCGGACATACTGAGACAAGGACAAGGAATCAGAGGAATCGGGGATGGAGAGAGGTCATTTCCTCGCATCTACTTCCCAGAAGTGCTTGGAGAGGCTGGGGAGCGTGGCCATCAGGCAGAAGTCTGTGCCTTGCCTGGTCTGAGCCCTTAGGTCCACAAACCTAGCTGGTGTAAGTTCTGGTCCTGTCCAACCTTCCGTTCTCCCCGGCAGGTCGGTCACTCAACCAATGTCTTTCAGGGGCCACAGTCACCAAAGCTTTGCGATTTCCCCACTGGTTTGTTTTCTCTGCCATGAACACCTCTACACCTTACTTCTGTGCTGTGTCTATTTTCCTTGCCCCAGTGTATATCTTTACCATCCAGCCTTCTTCTTCTTTCTTCTTCTTCTTCTTTCTTCTTCTTCTTTCTTCTTCTTCCTTCTTCTTCTTCTTCTTCTTCTTCTTCTTCTTCTTCTTCTTCTTCTTCTTCTTCTTCTTCTTCCTTCTTCTTCTTCTTCTTCTTCTTCTTCTTCTTCTTCTTCTTCTTCTTCTTCTTCTTCTTCTTCTTCTTCTTCTTCTTCTTCCTTCTTCTCCTTCTTCTCCTTCTCCTTCTTCTTCTTCTCTGGTTCGTGCTGGTGTTTCCCAACTTTAACCGATCATTGTCACCACTATTCTTCCTAATAGTGTCCCTGCCCCATTATTCTCCATTTATCTTTGTTCTAGACTCTCTGTTATTACAATTTAAAAGTGAACCAAGAGAAAGCAATATAGAAAGAGTTCTGAACAGAGACTGGAATTAAAGGGCTTAAATACATCATGGGGGGACAAGACTGAAGGGAAAGTCCGGAAGTAAATAATTCCTAACTTTGCAGTGGTTTGCTCCTCTGAGCAGTCAGCAAAGCCTGTGCTGGCACCAGGGGTGTGAATTGGTCCTTCCTCCTGTGTATCCTGTCCTGTCTGTGCGACCCACTCATCAATCCTATAGGTCTGTCTCAGAAGGAAACTGGTAGCCACACAGTGCCTGTATTTAAGCAACCCTTACTGTGCTTTATAATGTCCCAAGGAGCAAGGGCGGTAAATCCAGGGAGTTCCATATGCCAAAGAAAAGCCTAAGTACTTTCCTTAAGGCAAAAGGTGAAAGGAATGGTTTAATTATAGATTAACCTGTGTTCCATTTACTACTACTTATCCTAATTTCTAAATTAGAACAAAACACAGTATGGACAGTCGGCCTTCCCAATCTGTAGGTTCCACATTCATGGATGTCACTGTCTGTCGATGGATACTATAGCATCCTCCATAAAGGCTAGGAATAATCATAGATCTGGGTATCTGTAGTAGATTCCAAAATCAATTCCCATTGGACACTGAAGGATAGCAACCCTTAGTTTTAGAATTGTGTGTGTGTGTGTGTGTGTGTGTGTGTGTGTGTGTGTGTGTGTGTATATCCTGAAAGCACTGACTGGGAAGGAATCAGATCAATGTATAAAGCACAAGGGTGTAGCCAATTGCCTGACAATATCCAGAAGCAGAGAGGTAGGGCTTTGATGACATACTCACATCTAAAAAGCCTGTGTATACCCGCACAGGTAAATGAAACTTAGAGGCATTGGTAACAAGTAAAATGTTGTTGTCTATGTGCATGGATGACGTGGATGGCATAAAAAACAGGGTGAAAATGTATCCCGACTCATTCGGAAGAATCAGAACTGGCTTGCTGAAGTTGTGCACCTGGGAACGAAGCAGAGAAAAGCCAGGTTAGTGTCACTTGGCTGCCACAGCAGCAGAGTATCCAGGGGTGGGTTCAACACACCTGAAACATCGTTCTGGCTTCTTCTGGTAACAACACATCATGAATGAGGATCGCAAAACTGAAAGTGTTAGTCAGGTAAATTGGCCTCTCCACTGGGTCGGCAGGACTGTCCTGGATGTGAAACAGCGTGGCGGCATGATCAAACCCCAAATAACTATTGGAAGAAAACAAAGCAGGATGAACCCTCCTTATTTCCATGTGCTTATTTAGTTCAGTATACATTTAGCATTTAGGACCACAGCACAGAGTTAGACGATAGCATTTAATGGTTAAGGTTTAGAACTTTGTTCACCACATGACAGCATTTAGCTCCTGAAATACTGAAATGAAACAGAGAGCATGATGGAGTCAAGGGCGCAGCAGCAGGAGGCTAGCGCTGCTGAGGTCACCACACCCTGCACCTACAGACTGTGAGTCAGTACATGGCTCAGTGCTTTCAGGTACACAGACAAGAGCTACATCTCAGAGGTCATTAAACATCAGGAGTCTACAAGTACTTAGGAGTTTAGGAAGAACAGAAGAGTTTGCCTCAAGTCTGACATACCTCAAACAGAATGACACTGAGAAAAGGTTCAAATGATTTAAATATTTAAAAAACACAAGCTGATTACTAAATTATTAAATCTAACACAAACCATAATATTCCATTTTCTTTTTCCACCTTAGAAAGTCAGAAATAAACAGGACACGGAAAGATTTCCTTTACAGCTGTGGTTGTTCTTTTCACAATAACCCATTAGGTTAGGTGAGCTTTTATCAGTTAGCAAAAAATTACAAACAAAAAGTTACAAAGTTTCTTTTAAGACAAAACTCACCCATCTAAAACTTCTGCTTGGTAGGGGATTTCGAGTTTAGAATAACTCTTTTCCTTTGCTTTAACAGTTATTTTCCCAGAAAACTGAGATGGCTTTTTTGCTCTTGAAGCTGCAAGGAAGCATTAAAAAGATCATGTATTTGTGTGTGTGTGTGTGTGTGTGTGTGTGTGTGTGTGTGTGTGTGTGTGTGTATGTTTTAAACTTAAAAACTACGTTTACTTCTTGTGTGTCGGTGCGATTCACATGAGTGTGGTGAGCGGTCCTGGCACACACAGGGACAACTTGTGGGAGTGTCACCTCCTTCCTCCATGTGCTTTTCAGGGACTGAACACAAGCTGGCAGCCTTGGGGCAGCGAGGCCTGCCCTCTGAGCCCTGTAGGCAGCCGCTTACTTTACGGCTTGTAAATCTGACTGACTTTATGCAAACAGAGCTTTGCTTTTAAAAAGGAAAGCTTTTACAGTGCCAAAGAGTACACACCTTCACCTCAGTACAGTGCACCTGTGAGGACTGTGCAGACTGCCCTCGTCTGGTGAGCTGGGCTGTAAGCTGTAGACTCGGCACACGTGGCTGTCGGCACACGAGGTTCAGCTTAATCTCTCAGTGCTTAGATGAGACAGGCGTATCCAGGGTATCAAGACCACAGAAACAACAGGCCCTCTTCAGGGTTTCAGTTCTTATTTAGTTACATATCTAATTAAGCAGCTGTTATGTCATAATTTAAAATTTGCGATAACAAGTTCAATAAGGCACATGGGGGTGGTGTGTGTGCATGCGTGCATGTGTAGATATGAAATAGCGCAAATGATACACATCACTCATCTAACAGTAGCTAATCTGACCATGCATGAAGGCTCTTATTTTACCTTAGACAGGACTGTCTGCTCTGCTTAAAAAGTCATATAAAAACGTCAAAAAGAATATTTTTGCCTGTGAACCAAAATGTGCTTCTGAAAGTTAAATATATTATCACTTAATTAAAACCACCAATGACTTCAAAATTAAGGTAAATTATGATAGCTGTGACTAGTTTTCCAAAATTAAAGAAATTTCCAGCCCTAATATATCTGCTAATGTTTCTTGATTGTAGATTCTGATTTAGGTTTATGAAGCTGTAATACTTTATGAATTAATAAAGTAAGTTAATGATTTTTTTATAGGGGAAAATCAATTGAAGCAGTAGTGTTAAAATAGTCTGGATTTCTATATTAATGCATCAACATAAATGCTTTCTAGTTTATCAAAATAATAACCACTTTAGGAGGAAAAAATGAATATTTACCATCAAAACTAATGCTTGCAACCTTGGTATATTTACTTTCAGAAGCTTTTAATGTAACAGGTTTAAAATGCACCGTTATAGCATCATTTTGTGGTGTTGGTCGAACACTCTGCAAAGAAAAAAAAAACTTATCTTAGTCTAGTAGTTTAGCTGGAGAATAAAACATACTCAAAAATCAATGCATAATGTCTACAGTAGCTGTAAAACGAAATAAGACAAAACTGGACTTTTGCGAAAATACCTTATGAAACAAAGTGATGGTGTGTGAGATTGTGAAGTATGAGACCTCAGGACGAACATACACATGGAAAACCTAAAGGTCTTACTCTCTACGTGAATGCCTTCTTTGTAAGACAAGGGGACACCAGCCCTTAAGACCCATCTGGCTTGAAGAAATTTACACACAAAGGTGCCCTGGAACTGTCCCCTAGTAGGAAGGATGAGGACACTCAGGGCACTGTGACCTCCACTTGGCCTCTGCAGCTGTTTCCCCAGGCCTGGCAGTGTGAACAAGGTCTGCTGTCAAAGGGCAGGAAAGGGCAGGGTGGCACCGAGGCCAACTACGGAGGAACTTAACCCGGAAGTGAGGCTCGGACACTTACAACTTAGGAAATCAGGTCTACCCATACAAACTTAAAGTTAAAACAAAACAAACAAAACACCTCAGTAAATGGTGTCCTTTCAGTGTATATTTAAAAAATGAACACATTATAAGGTCTAGTTTTTTTTTTTTATCCTCAATGATACAAATCATTTGAATTTCAAAGATACCAATTGCACCCACACTGTTCTGATAAAGAGGGCCTCAGAGTATAATGTGATGTTGGACTGAAGCCGGGACCACCTGACCTGGGACAGGGCCCTGTCTGAAACCCTGGTACACAAAAGTGTCTTCATGGAATCACATATTGCACAGTAACCCTAATTCTAAATTAATTATCAAATTATTTGGACTGTATGAACTTGACGTCAAAACCTGTCATTTCCCACAGAAGACAACCTTCCATGTGTGAAGCCCGCGCTTGTTCACAGGGCTGGCAAGGCACCGATTCTTCCCCATTCTAGGCTGACTCTTAAAAGGAGAACCCTATCCAGTCTGAGCATCAAACGGGAATCCCTGAAGACACAATAAATGTGAGAAGAATATGAAAAGAAACTCTAGCCCTGCAGCGTGGTGTCTGCTGTGGCAGGGGACTAAGGAGATTTTAGTGATTTCAGGGCCTGCCAGGGAAGCTCCCTCTCCCATGCACTGCCGTTAGCCCTGGGCGGCGAGCAAGTCCTCACAGGCTCGGTGCTGGTCCTGAGGATGGCTCTCGCAGATGCATGTGTCGCAATTCTCAAGCCTTGGCTCTGGCTCTCTCTCCCAGCATTAGATATTCTCATCTGCCTTACTGTGCCCTGAAGACTGGGGCTGGGAACTAGATGATCTGCTTGTAGCAATATCTTACTTATCAATAAGCTTACTGTTACTGGCAACCATTTGAAATACAGATCTCTTCATTCCCTCAAAGATGTGTATTTTTGAGAGTAAATAAAGAACTGCTAGCTAAGCTACAAATGAAGGAAGTTTCCTTTGCTTTTATTATATATACTATTTTACCACTAGCAAGGGAACATAGCAGAGGATACATGGCAGTCTAGCAGGGGTGCAGTGGGAGCCTGGGTATGCTGCCCACATACTCAGGTTCTCTTTCCCCACCCGTAAGAACATCCCAAGACTAGATATTTTCTAGAGTATTATCTGGCTACAGACTTCAGAGATTGTATGAGCTTGTGGCTTGCTAGAGAGTTGGCCTTGTAAGCTGAGGCCTCAGAGGGTTTTCACAGACAACAACTGCCTTCCCTGGCTACTGTGTGTGGGACAGCAACAATGGAAGCACAGCCAGGTCTGAACAAGCTCATATGCTGAAACAGTTCATGAGGAACCACTGTGGCATGCTCTGTGGGGTAGCAGCCTATGCAAAGCTGTACCGGAAAGAACAAGTCCTGGTTTTTGCTGAGATATAGTCGTAGTAAGCAGGAAACACTTAAAATACATGTTGAAAAAAAATGATTCTTACTTCAAATACAATACTTTAAGCATTTCCAAACCAGAGGAAAAATTTACAAACATAGCTATCAGCTCAAAACATACTACACTAATAGTAAACAAGTTTACAGTTGGTGAGTCACATTACACTAATAGTCTGAACTGTACACTCATTAAAAATAAACCTGAATCATCAGGTAAAACTCACTTGTCTAAGGAAAATAAAACAACGAAGCAAAACAATAAAGCAGAATAAGATACCTAAAGTTCACTGGTAACCTAAGATAAGAAAGAATACAAATGATCGCCTATCCTAATCATTTTAGTCTTAGTTACCAACTACTGCTCACTCAAAGACTATGAAGAAGTGGGATATGGCAAGACTGCCAGGAAAGAGAGCTTGTGTCTATTCTTAATGTATGTTTAGTCTTTTCTCGTGACACTCAGGTCAGACTACCACTCAGCAATTAAGTCAGCTGTCAGGTGCAGGCCTTTAATCCCAGCACGTGGGAGGCTAGGGGGAGCTCTGTGAGTTCAAAGCCACCTGGTCTACACAGTTACAGGCCATCGAGAGCTATACAGTGAGACCCTGGTTAAAAAAAACATTCCAAGACACATTGAGCAGTCATAGAAGCATGTCAGCAAGCAAAAGACGAAAAACAAGCAAGCAAGCAAACAAACAAACAAACCCTGTTTTACATAGCAACTGGATTTCTGCATAAATTCATCTCAGTAGAGCAAATATCAAGCTGACACAAATGGTTCCTACTCATCAACTACCACGGAGAAGCTCGTGTAAACCTGCCTCTGAAGACATCTGAGGCACGTGGTGTTCACGATGTCAGGAGGGCTGCTTTCTCAGAGCTCCCTGACAGACAGTGGCCCAAATGTGGGCCTTCTGTCTACATCCAGGTGAGGAACACATTTAGAGCTCCCTGCATGGCACCGGGAAGGACTACGGTTTACAAAGAGAATGAGCTCTTGGAAAAAAATGAACAGAACACACGTCAACACTCAGCACTGCCTAACTAGAGGAAAAGGACTTCTCCTAAGACACGCCAGGCTCTATCCCGCTGTAACATGGGAAGGAAATGCTGAAATAAACAGAAAGCAAAACACAACACAAAGCTTGGTTCTCAGAAAACTCAGTTTCAGTGAATGTGAGAAGTCATGCTGCTGCCACCTCTCCAACTGAGCACCAAGACAGCACATCCCACAAAGAACCAAGAGTCTACAGGCCACCTCAAAACAGAGCAAGAACGTAACTTCCTGTTAAGTCTCTCTCTCTCTCATCCACACCCACACCCACACACACATACACACACACACACACACACACACACACACACACACACGCACACGCACACGCACACGCAAGGCAGCACTCAAAAACTCAAAAAAACTTACTGTTATTGGTACATCCTTTGTTCCTGAATTTAGTAAATGAAGATTTAAAACCTTTGGTAGATCTGTTGAAATAGAAGAAGTGTTTCTTTAAAAGGTTTGCTTGACAGCAAATTAGAATCTTTACCTTATCAGATACGATGCAAATTATCATATTAAAGGCAAATCTAATTTCAAAAATATGGTCTTTAATCCTGGACAAGTCTTAATTACAAATTGTTCAAATCAATCTCAAATTTTGTACTTTTTTCTTTTTTTTTTTTCCGGAGCTGAGGACCGAACCCAGGGCCTCAAGCACTCTACCACTGAGCTAAATCTCCAACCCCTTGTACTTTTTTCTTAATAATAATCTTAGCTTGGTTGTTTAATTATGCCATTATAATGCAACTGAATAATTACTGTCTTTAAAAAAAATTCTGAGATGTCTTTAACTTCCTTTATTTTACTACTGAAAAAGATATTCACCACAATTGATTATGTGAGGAACTGGATTAAGAAACTTTTTTGCCTCAGTTTTCTACCTGAAGATTCAAGTTATCTCAACCTATTTTCTCACCTAGGAGGCAGGTTTCTCAGAAATACTTTCTACAAGACCACACAACCCACTGAGAAATAACTTTCAAAGCTAAATTACAAGTAGAGCCATCAGAACTGCATCCCAATTGGATTACTTTAGGCCTTTTGGTGTCTGAATGAGAATGGCCCCACAGGCGCATCCATTTGAATGCTTGGTCCCTAGAGGTAGAACTATTTTGAGAAGGATTAGGAGTTGTGGCTTTGTTGTCGGTCGTCTTTGTGGCCCAGTCCCTCCCCACCCCCGCCTCCAACTTGCAGACACCATGTGTGGTCCCAGCTACTGAGCCAGCACCATGTCTGTCTGCCTGCTGCCATGCTCCCTGTGACCACGTTCATGGATTCACCTTTAGAATTCTAAGCAACTCCCCCTGCCCCCAAACTAAGGGTGTCTCCTCACAGCAACAAAAAAGTAAGTCAGACCCATAAAGGCTTTTGTGACTTTACCTTGTGTTCGAAGTGTTCCAAAATCTAACATTTCAGTAGAGGAATAGATTCCAGGAGCTGGGAAAAAAGAACCGTGCACAATGATCATTCTCTCGCCAGGACAGCATGTGCTGAAAACAGAACAAACCTGCATTCACTCAGCCCTCCACTGACCTGTTGTAACTTCAACCTCGACTGGGAGAATGATGAACTCGGTGCTGTCCGACGCATTCGTCTTTATCCTTATGAAGGCTGTGTGATTGTCTGCATCTCTGGAGGAAAAGCTGGCTCTCATCACTCCCTTGGTTTCATATGGAGGGATCTCCTGTGATAAACAGACTATCATGTGGCAAGCTGCAGGGATGCTGTACAGCTACCTCACTTACTCAATTAGGAGACACAGACTCAAGGTGCAGCATTATTTTATACACCCACCAGGAAAGGATAGTACACTACCAATTAAACATATGCTCTGCTGACTGCAGCACATAAAACTTCCAGTCTCGGAATGTTATAATACAAAAACATGGGTGATGTATGCTGTGTCAAGACAAGTAAATCAAGCCAATGCCAATGGTCTGAAAGTATCTATAAGGTGAAAAAACCTCTTAAAAGCCTAACTAGTCTAGGAAATCAGTTGTTTTGTTTTGTTTTTATAACATGTTAGTTGTGTATTCAGTCCTGAAATTATCCAATGGAAATGTCCTATCAGAAGGGAGTATTTTCCAGAAGCGCATAGTGTTCTCCAGATGATAACCAGGTTGGCTTTAGACTCTGATTTCTTCCACTTAAAACCTAACACTTCACCTAGTAAATCTCTTGGTGCTCGCGCATGCACACACACACAGACACACATGCACGTACCCATAAACGTTCAATCTTCTAAATGAAAACACCTACTATACACATGCTAAACTAGAAACAACTCATTGGAACATAGCAGGGTGAGTATATAAATTCTTTTCCAGGTTTTAGAATTTATTTGGCTGCCTGAAAAAAAAATCACTGGAATTTTCTTGCAAACCACTTCTAGTTTATTTTAGGAAAACCTCATGTTCTAGGACTTATTGGTCTTCACCTACCCCTACTTTCTTAACTCTGTAGTCTCAAAGTAGAAAACAGGAAACTGGAAACCTCCTGGGGAAAGCACAGATGTGTTTTCCAACTCTAGGAAGTGGTCTCAGTCCCTGGGACATTCTGATGCATAGTGAAGTGGGCAGGGTGGCATCAGGCAGAAGACAGACAGGACCGGTGTGGAGGCTTTTACAGTTTACCTCTTGTAAAGCCCTGGCTCCACTGCTCATGATAAAACCTATATATCAACCATGAGACCAGAGCAGCAGGTTATGGGGTAACCACAGGAGTTGCAGCTGTGTTTCCTGCTGTATCTCCTGATGGTTCGAGAGACTCTTCATAGTTAAACTTCCTTGTGGCTGAAGATAGTGTTCTCACTACATCAAAAACCTAAGGTGCAGGGCACTTTTCCCACACACTAGTGAAGGTCTGCATCCTCAGAAGACCCTGCTTCTGTTAGAAAGTCATCTTTATTGTAGTTGGCCTCCATCCCCTTTTGGGGACTTTCTAAACGATTGTGGGAAGAATTATCTATGGTGCAGGAAAATCTAATTTAAGTGTGCTATGACTTGGTAGGGAAAGGACCATTTTATCCCACAAATATGCCACCTACTTCATAAATATTCACAAAACTTAAAACCTACAACACGATTGGGTTACCTCCACTGTGGGGACTGCCCCCTCCTCCCATCTGCCTTTGCTTAGTAAACCTCTGCTTCAACTGCCCAGTGTCTCAGACCAAAGTCCTGGTGAAGTCAAATACGCAGCCTCCCCCAGCACTAGGCTGAGGATGCAGACTGTTCCTCACCTGAGGAATCATTACTGGTTATTATTAAAAGGTCATGCTGATCTCTGCCAGGTTGGTTATAGCTCTTAGCTATTTACAGGTCCTTTTCTATTCCTTTAGACACTTACTAGGCATTGCCTATCAATTTCACAAGGAAAACCATCTATGACAGGAAGCCAGATCAAAGACATAAATTCACAGCCCCATCTGTAAAATCACAGTGGGTCAACAGCCTGGGAAAGAGAAAAATGAGCAGAGAATTGTAGTTGTATCAAAGTTTCTAAGCTGGATGTAAATGTCTCAGCAGTGGATGTCTATAAATGTATGTAACAGGATGCATGTGATATAAAGTGACTTCTTTAGAGCCCAGCAGGAGCTGTGGAGTCTGGAGTCCATAATCTGAAACAAGCTGTGCTTCTCAGTGCCTCACTGTGTATGTGGGCATGTCTGTGTGAATGCACATGAGCGCGCATACCCACTGAGGCCAGAGGTATCAGCTCTCGGGAGGTGTAAGCCACCTCTTGGGGGTACTGAGGACTGGGCCCTCTGGAAAAGCAGAATATGCTAACAGCTGAGTGATCTCTCCAGCCCAGTGGTTCATTCTCAGAGCAGATTTCTAGGCTACACATTTCTACTTCCATTTTTGAAAATAAATACTAGATGAAAAGATTCTCAAAGGGTTCTTTTAGCAATGGCATACAGAGTGAGTTTTATTTCTTTTAAAATCAAATCACACAATACACCTTTTCTCCTTCTATTTTAAGCCCTGTTGAATCTAAGGGTGAACTGAAATGTTCGAATACACTACCAAGTTTAAGTAATTATGGGTAGCAAGCAATTTCAAATTGACTTGAATACTGTTGGGATCATATGATAGAGGTTTATACTTTGTGTATACACACACACACACACACACACACACACACACACACACACGTGTTAGGTTGATTTAAAAAGACTTATGTACTTTTACTTTATGTGTATGGGTGTCTTGCCTGCTTGCACGTCTGTGCACGCACATGCTTCTCTGGTGTATACGAAGGCAGAAGAGAACACTGGATCCCTGGGAATTAGAGTTAGGGACGGTTGACAGCCACTGTGTGGGTGCTGGGAACTGAATCCCAGTTAGAGAACTAGTGCTCCTAACTACTTAGCCATCTCTCTAGTTGCTCCTCCCTCCCTAAAATAGTTTTTAATGTGTATTTTCTTTAAAATTGTGGGCACATTTTCTGAACGTTTTTTATTTCAAACAGTACATGGATGAACCAGATTAGCTTTAATGTAAAAGTGCCATCTTCTTTGCATACTAAAGGGAATCTGAAAAGGAAGCTAGATCAATTTTCCCTTTATGTTGAATCGTTATTACCATACACCTACAGTTAATCTGTTTCTTTCCATTCTGTAAACTATTTCATGTTTATATTGTTTTAATTTATTATGTTCATAATCCATTCATGATGTATATCAAAACATCGTGTTGGTTTGAATGCCCTCTTTCATAGATTCCCAGAACGTTGTCATAATGTGTGTAAGGAATGGTAGGGATGCATTTTCGTGACCCATTTAAATGAAGAAGGAAGCGACGGGCTTCACATGAGCACACAAGAGCAAGCTCTGCTTCCACTCACCCACAGTTTCCTGGTGCCTCCTTGCTGACCTGTTGGGAGCTCTAGGTGAAGGTCGCCTCCACTCGAGTACATCTCTACGACCTGGAACAAAGCACACAGCATGGTTATGAGCAAACTACTCTTAAGCACGAGCAGTTTGCTGAGCTGAGGATGCCCGCACCCTCACTTCTCATTGGATGGACACAAAAGTAGATGAGTGTAGGCAGGGCAAGCACCAGCATAAGGGACAGGATCTTTAAATTGAATCAAGGTAACCTTGAAAAGTAAACTTAGAAGCAGTGTAGTTTCAGAAATTAGGTTTTAGGAAGCAACAGAACATTAAAAAAAAATACATGTAAATAATGACGTTTTGGAAATAAAAGTTTAAGGCTGGGTGCAGTGCCACACGTCTGTCTTCTCAGCTCTTGGGAGGCTGAGGCAATCTTGGACTAAAGGACATCGCTGCTGCATAATCTGAGGCCATCTTAGGCTACATGAGACCATTTCGGAAAAACAAAACATAAAAACTTTATATGTATATATAAATTATATATACTAGATCCAGTGGTGGATGCAATTACCATCAGAACTGTGACATGAGAAGATCAACACTCTGAAATACATGTACATTCTAATGAAGACCAAACGCTTGGTTTCTCAGCTGAGAGTGCATATGCCTAGCATGTGAAAAACCCTGGGTTTGAACCCCAATACCGTAACACATACCACAAAGGTTTCTACGGAAGAGAGAGGCTGGCTAATGTGCAATCAACTCTGCAAGGCTGGACAGGAGCAAAATGTCATGGTCTACGGGGGACTACAGTTGATACAGTTGGCCATTTCAAAGACCTAGAGGATTTCAAGTGTTTTTAATACACAAGAGTAGGAAGTGATGGATAAGCCAACTGCACAGAATGCATTTTCTCTTGCAGAATGTACTGAAATGTCAGCGTGTTCCATAAATATGTGCAGTTACTATGTTTCAGTGCAAACAGAAATACAAAGATATTTGGTTTCAAGGCTTGTGCCTACCATGTTTTTTGAAATGAATATCCCTGGTATGCAATAAACGACAGGTATCTGTCTATACTGTATAATGTGGGAACTGCTGACCTTTGCACACAGGCATGAGGCTATCACGGCAATTTAGATATTAAAGAGAGCCAGTGCTCCAAAAGCTTCCTTATACCCTTTGGAGCTTGTCTGTCTCTCTGTGGCCTCCTTTTCCTAGGCAAATATTCTGTCAGTGCGGATTCCTGTGTGTTTTATAGACTCCTCCTCCTCCTGTGTGGTGCCGGCATGAGGAGGCCGGAGCAGAGTGCTGGACACTGTCCTGTGTTGGCACACTGCTGTGAGACAGTCTCTCACTGAGTTGGAAGCTTGCGGCTCTTTCAGACTTGGCTGGCTTGTGAGTTGCTGGGACTGGCTTGACCCCATGTCCCCAGTGCTGGGGTTACAGGTAAGTCCCACCATGCCATAGTCTTTAAGAGGGAGCAGGGGATTAGAACTCAGGACTTCATTAGACCTCATGTTGGAAGAACAAGCATTCTTATCCACAGAGCCACCTCCCAGCCCCTTTCCTAGAGTTTTCTACAGAGTAAACAGTATGTTCTTTTATGTCTGGCCTGTTTTGTTTTGCCTTTTCCTTTCTATGTAATTACCCTGAGATTCACCATGTTGTATTAACAGTTCATTTCTATCTTTATGGTTGCATTACCTTGCTTTGTTTTGTTTTTTTCATTTACAACATGGCCTTGCTTTAGGTGGTCTGAACTCACAGTCCTTTAGCCTTTCCTTTCCGAGTACTGAGATTACAAGTGCATGCCAACCTGCCTGCTTTTACATCAGTTTCTTATACATTCACGCACTTGATGGCTAGGCCTTCACCAGCATTTCACCAGCATTGGGTGACAGGAAGCTGTAGTAGGTTCTGACTACAGACACCTGCCTTCCTTTCTTTTAGATAAAGATTAAGGAAGAGTGGGTAAGATGGTGGGAAACTTCTCTTTAATAGCAGAGAACTTTAGTGCTTACAAAGACCAGATACATTGTACTAGCTTTAGTAAGTTTGGGGCAAAGTAGGGGAACTTAGTTACTTGTTTTATCACAAAGTCATCCAGGAAGAGAGAAGAAGGTAGAAAGACCCACAAAACTCCAGGATAAGCTGAAAAGGTTCCCGCTTCCTTGCTTTTCTTTGTGTCTGCTGTGAAGGCCACACACTGCATGCTCCCCCAGCTATGGTCGTGCTGAATTCTGTAAAGTGCTACTTGGCACATCTGGGCACAGATGAGTAGCAGAATGCTTGTCTAGCAAGTGCAAGACCTGCATGACTCCCCACTTTTAGCCAACAAACTAGGAGTAAATGGGAAAAAGAGTAGAGAAATTAAATCCAAAGATAACTAGGTTACAACAAAGACTGAGAAAAATGGGTAACACTAAACAGCTGTGGACTGACCAACATCTCTTGAGCCTACCTATAAAATCCTACTACTTTATTTTACATAGTCTTGGCAACTCTTACAGCCTTGAGATTTCATGCTAGCATCAAAATGAGGATTAAAGTTGCTCTGTGGAAGAGACAGGGACTCACCTGTAAAGGCTCACTGTGAGGATTGTGGATGTTTATTACAGGTGAAAAGCTGCTGTTTACGGGGACTCTGGCCCCAAGAAATGGCCTTAACCGGTATGGATTTGGAACCCCAACACCAAATACCTGTTTCAAAGGGAAATAAAAAAGTTTTTAAGTTGCTTTTTAAACTAGCATTTTCATAGTTACAGCTCTATTTTATCTCTGGAAAACAGTTGGTTTAATTTTGACGTGAGAAATGCTAACTCCTGCTTGAGATGACATGGCACAGATCTACTTTATACATGCATCCAGAATGATTTCTTTAGTACAGTGGGAACTAAAATGTGAACATCCCTTCAGTAGACCATGGACTACACACAGAGAAGCAAATAGGGAGTTGAAAATTTCCCCACTCCAACTACTAAGAGATGGAGTTGTGGCTCAGACCACGCTCAGTTATGAAGCCCAGACTCCGGTTAACCCCACACTGGGACATCTCACCTTGGCTGACTGATAGGGAAAGGCAGCTAATCAAATGACAAATATCTATTGTCTATGTTGTGCCAGGTACAGCACATACACAGTAGTGAACATGCTAGATAATGAGCTGTGCTCATGGCACTTACTCTAATGTGCTGTGGTTATAAAGTAAGTCATAGAAGGAGGAGGAATTGGGAACAGTGAGAGGTAGCAGGGAGATACCCTGTAGTGCAGAGGTGGCACTTGAGAAAGAGCAGGGGCAGAGCCAAGCGTAGCAGACAGATGAGGTATATTTAGGACAAATGCTTGGAGGAGCACCAGTTGTGGGAAAGGACAGACGTACCCTGGAGTGCAACAGGTCACTGACACTCATCAAGAAGAACCTATTTATAACGGGCAGAAACTATAGACTGACTATGACCACCTGTGTTAGTGCCCCAGGAGAGCCAAGTCCTTCATTCTGTAATAGCCTATTCACTGAGTGGACATGGGGGCTAGGAGTGCAGCCAGCTGGTAGAGTGTACATCTAGAATATGTGGGCCTCAGTGCATTTCCTGGTACTACAAACCAGCAAACAACAAAAGCGATACAAAATGCAGCCCCAGGCCCAGTAAGTTTAAGTGTCCCCCAAGTCTCTCCTAAGTCTCCTGCCTGGATTTATTTCCTCTTCTCTCTGGGGTTCACACCTTGGGCTCCTAAAGGTCATCAGAACTGCTGGTTATGTCTCTACTGAAATGGAAACATAAGCTCTGGTCTTACCTGGTAAGTGAACACCCCATGGTTAGATGTGTTAATAAATAAAGTATTTTCTACATTTCCTACTACTCTTGCAAGAAAAACTACATCAAATGATGTGTTTCCTCCTGGAAGAATTTTCTGAAAAAGAAAACAAGAAAATTAAATTGGTTATCAAAAAATAGTCAAAGCATCCTGCTAGACAGCTAAAGCTCTACAAAGGAAACAGCTTAGAATCATTGCCATAAATAGCCTTTTTTTTTTTTTTTAAAAAAAAAAATCCAACCTTCAAGTTAGCCACACTGTCGTACACTGGAAAATAAGAAAAGATGTCTTCATTACCCATCTTTGTCCTTTACCAGCCTAAAGCTCTGCTCAGAGAGCTCCCGTGAACTCTGTTCATTCAAAAGTCAGCAGACTGGAATAAAGTACCTGACTATACACTGTTAGCTCCAAGAACAGACAAACAGGCCCGGGGCTGAAGCTAAGCTTTCTCTACACATGCAATGTCAAACTACAAACGAAAGCTTGGGCCTCGATCCTCTGCCCCCTGCCATTTGTCCACACTGAGTATCAATGTCCCAGCAACTGAAGTTAGGACAGAAGGGAGTCACTCCTACTGTCTCCATAGACTGAGAATGTCATCATAATCACCAAAAGGAAACTTTATTACAGCAAAGTAATGGAGTGTATTTGGTGACATTCAAGAGCAAGGCTTTGCCTCAGTACAGCCTTGAGGACTGTGAATATGTAAAGCTGTCAATACCTTCCATTCTGCTTCTATTGTGAGAACTCTAAAACGCTACCCAAATTATAGCTCAAAGCTTCTGGCCCTGAGACTTTGGCTGAAGAAAGCTAGAAGGAACATTTCTCCTGCATTATCAGCAACAAAACCCAGGGGGGATCCTAACTCTTTTTAAATCCATCACACAAAATGTATGGATGACGACCAGGTCCAAATAGAGATGGGAGGTAAATGCTGCCTCAGCACAGTGAGAAGGGAAGATAACAGGCTATCACACAAGGGCACACAGAGAGCTGGGCCACAGCTGTTAGAGGTGGTGCGCTGTCAGGTGGAATACAGCACCCTCAAAGTATAAGCTCTAGAAGGAGTTCACACCTGATCCTGAATTTAAGAATGAACTTAAGTCTGGGAACCTTCCCACAATATAATTCTTTTTTTTTGTTTGTTTTGTTTTTTTTTTTTTTTTTTACTTTTCTATTTTTCGGAGCTGGGGACCGAACCCAGGGCCTTGCGCTTGCTAGGCAAGCACTCTACCACTGAGCTAAATCCCCAACCCTGACCCACAATATAATTCTAAATAACCCCCTGAGTTTGAGTAGTCACATGGTAACATAGATACTCAGAGTTGATTTGAACTGAGACTACAACATATTAAAAAGTACAGGGAGCAGTTAAAACAACAGTTAGAAGAAAAGTTATAACAGTATACATTTTGAACATATAGGCCTTAAATTAACAATTTATATTTATGCTTTGAGAAGCTAGAAAAAAAGAGTAAATGAAATCCACAGTAAGTAAAAAAGGCAAGGCAAAATTTGATGAACTAGAAAGCAGGAAAGTCAACAAAATAAATAAAACGGAAGCTGGTACTTCAGATCTCTAAAGCTGACGGTCAACTGTATAGAACGTGTGAAGAGAGAAAAGGCACATGGCGCTAAAGCATTCATGTTTTCTACATGTTTATACTATACACTGTACATCTGTACACTGTGGGAGGGTTAAGGGAATAGAGCGCTCCTCTGAGAAAGAAGGTCAAGTAGTGTCTGCCTCTGTGCAGCCTAGTGAAGGAGAAATATCTGGTCAACAAAAGGAAGAGTCTTCAATACCAAAAGAAGTTAGAAAATCAGTAAAGGGCCATGGAAGAGAGGCTCTATCACAGGATGGGGATAGAATGCATCAGGGGGACAACAGGAGAAGAGAGTAATGGAGCAGCAAGATTAAATGGAGTGGGGCAGGAGGGAAGATTGGAGGACAGAAAACAGGGAGGGACATCTAACACTAAAAGCCTTTTGAAAAGCCCTATGGAAACTTGCTACCATAGAAGTTTCTTAAAACATACACACAGACACACACAGACACACACAGACACACACACACAGACACACACACACAGACACAGACACACAGACACACACACACACACACACACACACACACACACACACACACACACACACACACACAGAGTTTAAATGGTTACCCTATAATGGGGGAACAGCACCCTAAACAGATGCCATCATGCTAGCGAATAAAAACCCTAGTGCCAGGAATAGGTTACCTCTTTTTGAGATACTGGCCAACAGGGTTCCAGAAGTCCCCAAACATTACAAGCTATTACCAATGCTCTTGCTAAGGACACCCCATCCTTGAGTCATAGAATATGGACAAGTATAGCTTGACTTGAAAGCCGCATCCCTACCAGCTAGCCTTTACAATGTTGGAAGGAGCTGTGGATGCTACCAGAGAAGACAAGTAATCATTAATGCCATCCAGCTGTGAATCTTGCACACTATGCTCACTGGGGTACCAGTTGTATGAGTTATGGGATTGACCAACAACTTTATGCTTGAATCTAAGGCCTGCTCCGACCCATTCCTGGCACTGTACAAGGGGCCAACAACCTGTGACTAGAAAGGTCACTGGCTCTGGTGAGTACCTACTAAGTACGAACTACCATTCTGCTAAACGGAGCCAGCACTGACATAAGTTGCAATGACTCATTAATACACGACCAGACCAGTGCATCTCTCAACCCTCCTCAGATAAGAGTCTCCTTGCAAAAGATGGCAGTTAACAAAGAGACCCTCACCTGGTCAACCTACAGACAGTTAAGATTAGGACTGCTCAGCTCTAGAGGGGTCAACCAAATACCAAGGCTCATGGTTTTCCAGGAAAGAGGGCAGGGAAAGATTTTAGACAGCGGGGACAGATAACTTCAAGGAAAACAGTTTTCTAGATACAAGAGGACAGTTGTAAATTGAACTCAGTGATTTTAACAGCAAATACAAGACCTATGTAAGCCTGAGACAGACAAATGAAGAGAGAGGAGAGGAGAAAGGGAAGGGGAGGGGAGGGGAGTAGAAGAGAGGGGATGAGCACAAAATCCTATTCTGGGCTGAGGAACTATTTGCGATATATAGCTACTGGGAAAGGAAGAGTCCATTTTCCCTAATGGTGTGACCCCTGGCAGGTCAACCATTCTTTAAGGAACTCCTCACTCCTAAGAACAGTTGAACAATATAACCAGGATTTGAGGGGTTAAAAACAAAACAAACAAGCCAAGTTAGATGGGTAGGGAGGTGAGGGGAATCTGGGTGGAGTTGGGCTTGTGTTATGAACATACTAGATTGCTAAAAAAGAGAGACCAGAGGACAGTCAGACAAGACAGCTCAAAGTGCAGAGAAAGCGCAGGGTTGCCAGGGAAAGGAAGCAACCAGCTAACAGAGCTGTAGCTGCCCTGTTGGGGGAGGGGACAGAAGAGCATCTGAAAGATAAACAAGGAGCTTTGGGGAAAGGGGGCTGCCAGCCCCACCCACAGGACAAGACCACAGCTTTCACAAGCTCCAATCTATGTATGGGTCCCTGACACAGTGCCTCCTCCTCTAACAGGATGGGTCAGCAGTGGAGCTCTGCAGTGCCTAGCAGCTATCTGAAGAAGCAACTACTGTTTAAAACCTAAGTTTCCATGGAGACAGGAACAGCCAGACTTCATCATGAGAGAGCGAGAGAGTGTGCACCCGCTCAGCACCAGCCCTGGAGACTGACAAGTGTGTGTGGACAGACCTCTAGAGCCACCTGCCAGAGTCCAAGAACTCTGAGCTCCAGGACACTCCCCAGTGCTCACAGCTGCATTCCTCCAGCAGGGCAATGAATGAAGTGAGAAGACAGTGCTGCTGTCGCTTCCCCTAATGTGGATGCACTCAGGAGACACGTCCCCCTCCCCCCCCATCTCAGATAGACTATTAGTCTGAGTAAGAACTAGGCCTGGGGGTGGGGCTCAGGAGAATGGGAGACTGAAAAGCCAAGTGTGGCTAGTAGGGGCCCCTGGTAATGCAAAGAGAAGGTACTAGACTGAAGACAGCTGGAGACAGTGGACACTTGTGCAATTCAGACTAAGGGCCAGTGTAAGGCACAGGAGAAGGAGGAAGACAGGAGTTCTCAAGTTCACCTGACCTGCACATGCCTGCGGCCTCCAAGTTTCAAAGACCCAGCGGGAAAACACTCTGATGACTTAACAGCGCCCCAACTGGCTATCCAGTTTCCCTTTCTATACCATTAGGAGTATTTTTTCTCATACAAAAAAATTTTAGGCTTTAGTTTTTGTTCCCCTTCATACATTTAGCTAATTTTGTTTCATATTCTTTCTTTTCTTTTCTGTGCTTGCTCTAGTTTCCCGGTTTTTCGCTCATCTATATTTTTGACTTAATTTGTTCTTTAAAAAGCTTTTACATTTTAATTTTTGTTATTTTCCTTTTATTTATGAGTTTAGTTATGTTTATATATGTGTGCACATGCATGTATTTGTGTGTATAAATGTGGAGCATGTGTGCCATGGTGTGTATGGCTGTCAGGATAACACACAGGCACAAGGAAATGTGACTCCTTGGTCTCTGCTGACTACCCAAAGCCTACAGCAGGCTAGCTGGCCTAGGAGCTTGCAGGACCCTTCTGTGGCCACCCCATGTCCCCATAGGAGTGCTAGCATTAGGCTACACCATGTGACCAGCTTTTATTCGGGTGCTGAGGACTTGAACTTGGGTCTTCATCTGCAGTCCACTGTTTCCTTTATTTAATCTAACTTCTTGCTCTTTTCTTCTCTTCTTCATGTTTCTCTTTTGTCTCTTTTGTTTCCTAACTTTACTTCTGTTTCTCTCTTTCCTGCCTCTTCTTTTACCTCATCCATTTGTTATTTTCATCCTTATCCTAAGTAATTAAAAAAAAAAAGACTTATTTTTGTGTCTGAGTGCTTTGCCAGCATGTCTGTCTGTGCAGCACCCGTGTGTCTGGTGCTGGATGAGGTCAGAAGATGGTGTCAGAACTTTTGGAACTGAAGTTAGAGATGTTTGTTTGTGGTCATGTGGGTGTTAGGAACAGAACCCAGGTCCTCTGCAAAAGCAACAAGCACTCTTAGACCACTGGTCTATCTAGCCACACTCAAAATAATTTTTAACTTCAAAACCAACTCTCCATTAGTTTTTTCAAGTTTTATTAAGCAGTGGTATACAGGTGGGTTTACCTTATTTTTGGTCTATTTCTTTGTCTTTCAAGATTCAGTGTTACAGGGCTGTAGCTTTTTGCCTTCTCCTTTCTAAGTGGAAAGGAAATTGAGCTCTTGGGCAGGTTGCTCACTAAAATGATAACCAAATAAAACAGGAAGATATAGAAACAAACATGCACAAACTTCAACATGGAAAGAGAGAAACACGGCTCCTCCTGCGATCACAATTCCTCGACATAAGAATCAGAAACTGAAGTAGCTAAAATAGGTGATGGATATCTTAAAAGCAGAACCCCCGAGAAGAGCAACCACACAGCTGAATGAGGTAAGGAGACTCATCCTGGACTGAGAGAGAAAACAACAAAGATGAGAACATCAAGACTCAGAAAACCAAGACTCTGAAAACAAAATGCAGTTACTGGGAAAGAAAAGCTCAGTGACTCAGATAAAAATCGGAGTGCCAAGTGTCCCTGACAGACCTGCCCAAGCAGGAGGAGGATGTCAAGGAGGATGTCAGCGGTGAACACAAGACTGAGGAAATACCTACTACATTTAAACATCCCTAAAGGAACAAGCAAACTCAATGGTGGTGACCAGGACCTCCAGCATTTGACTAAGAGATGGGACCTAAGAATCTCTGAGGTAAAGAACTGGAGATAAGGCAGGGAGGACTTAATAGAATTATGGTCTAAAATAAAATAAAATAAAAAAATAAAACCCCAAACCAAAACCTTCCCAATTATAAAGAACTGGACCGCTGGAGGCAAGAGACCTAAAAGTCCAAGTGGACACAAGCAGAGAAGCAGCACGCAGTCAGAAGGCAAAGATACAGTGCATGCTGAAGGGAAGAACCCCATGTTTGCAAGCTCTGGCTCTGGCTTCCGCGACCCTGACTGAGAAAAGCCTGGGTCAGACACCTCAACCTGTAATGTACACAGATGCCAGCCAAGGCCATCGTGTTCTGCACAGCTCTTTTAAAAGCATGGAGATCAGGACAGACGAGGCCATCACCACAGGAGTGCTTCAGAAAGGATGTGCTGCACAGAGAGGGAAAGTAAGTCTGATGCACTGTAATCTAAAGAGAATAAATCCCATGGGGAGAACCAATGAGCAGGGGCGAATGAGGAAGAACTCCTGTGCCATGTCCAGCCTAAGTCACTCAGAAAACCCTTAATCCTAACAGGAAGCAAAGAAAACCACGTAACAATCCCTGTGATACCTCCCAACAGCAACCTTAAATGTTAGTGGTCTCAATGCATTAATAAAAGGACTCAGATGGGCTGAGTTGAAAAAAATTTGACTATATGTTGTCTCCAAGAAACAAACCTAACTGGAAGAAACTCACAGAAGTAAATTTATCACCCAAACAGAAGCTGATGTAGTTATTTTGATATGTGATAGAGTTCCAAATAAAATCTGAAGAGATAAAGAAGGTCACGACATACTATTAAAAGGTAAAATTCATCAAGAAGATACAACGATTATAAGTAACAATGTACCACATTTTGGGGCTCTTGGTTTCATAAAACAAACACTAGTGGGCAGAAAAGGTCAGTCAGGTTCTGATACAAAGAGTGGGTAACTTTCAAACCCCACTTTCTTACTTATGTATTTATTTGATGTGAACAGGTATTTTGCCTGCATGTATGTCTGTGCACTAACCTGTATGCGGTGCCCACAAAGGCCAGAAGAGGGCATTAGAAGGCCTTTGGGACTGGAGTTACAGATAGTTCTGAGTTGACATGCCACTAGGAAAGCCAGTGCTCTTAACCAGAGTCATCTCTTTAGCATTACTCCCACTCCCTGCCTCCCATTTTTAGACAGGTCATTCGAACAAGAACCAACAAAGAACCTGGAGTTACATTACACAACAGACCAAATGGACTCAACACATATCTATTTATAGAATATTATACCTAATAAACAGAAATACACATTCTTCTCAACAGCCTATGGCACTTTCCCCAAGATAGATTAGTCTCAAAGCAAGTATTAAATAGAAAGTAATCAAAACAATTTCTTTAAAAACCTTTAAATGTATTTGTTTATTTATATTAGTATGTGGTGTGTGCACACCATGGCACATGTGTGGAACTCAGAGGTCACTTGTAAGAGCTGGATCTTTCCTTCCATCATGTTGAGTCCAGGAGATTGTACTGTGCTGGGCTTCAAAATAATTCTCCACTATCTTATATGATAGTGGAATAAAAGTAGAAATCAGCTACTAGGGAAACCATGGGAGTATACAAATGACTGGACATTGAGAAACTTTCTCTTAAATGACCAATAGGTCACTGAATTAATTTTAGAGGGGATTATGCCTGGAAATTTCTTAGAATCAAAAGTGTAATTGTAACTCACCATATCCTTTGGGATACAGTCAAGGCAGTTTTATGAGGAAAGTTTACTCTGAGGACATAAATTAAATAAGAAATGGAAAGGAGGCTGAGCTGTAGCTCCAGAGGAGAAGGCATTTGCTGCCCTTGAAGTGGAGCAGGCTGCATTTCCAGCACCTATGTCATGGCCCACAACTGTTTGCAGCTCTAGTCAGTCCCAGGAGAGGCCCTCTTCTGTCCTCATGCACTAGGCATGCACACGGTGTAGACATACATGTGTGGAAACATTCACACACAAAATATAAAAATAAATAAACCTTTAAAACAATTAAAGTTCTCAAATAAACAAATTAATGCTGTACCTCAAAGTCTTGGAGAAAGATGAACAAACCAAGGCCAATGGCAGTAGATGGCAAGAAAGATGGCCGATCAGGACAGAAATAATGAGACAGAGACTAACAGAACTACACAGTTGGCCAAGAGCTGGCACTTCTTGAAAAGTAACAAGATTGATAAGCCCCTATCCAGTCTAATCAAAAGAGAGACAAGATCCTAATTAACAAAATTAGAGATGAAAAGGTAGGCTGTTACAACAGATTTGGATAAAATCCAGAGAACTATTGTATTTCATACTTTGAAACCTTTATCATTAAGACTGGAGAGACATAAATTCCTAGACGTGTACAACCTGCTAACACATAGTAAGAGGATACAGACAATTCAGATCGGTCATAAGCAATAAGACTGAGGCTTTAATAAAGATTCACCGAACACAGGGACACAGGGACAGACAAGGACTTTGTAAAAGGCTGCCAATGGCACAGGTGATAAGTCCAAGAACTGTCAAGTGACACAGAGAATGAAAGGCATACCCTACAGAAAGGGTAAAAATCTTTGCCAGTTTAAATGTCTAGCAGAGAATTAATATCTATAAAGTACTAAAAGCAAGC
This sequence comes from Rattus norvegicus, assembly GCF_021556685.1. Lineage (NCBI taxonomy): Eukaryota > Metazoa > Chordata > Mammalia > Rodentia > Muridae > Rattus > Rattus norvegicus. Next base: position 54,243,275 of record NC_141542.1, read on the forward strand.
AAGCAAACAAACCCAATAGGACAAATCATCTAACCAATAAATGGTTAATGAACCAGATAGTCTTCTAAAAAGAAATGCAGCCAACAAATACTTGGCAGTGCGCTCAATACCTGTAGCCATTAGGAAACTGTAGATTACAACTGCTGTGAGACTGCATTTCACCCAAGTCCGAATAGTTGTTATCAGAAAAACAACAAGAAACGCTGGTGTGGACGGATGGGAAGAGACGAAGACATATATACCGTGGGAATGGAAGCGGTCACAGCTATTATGACAATCAGACTGAACTAGCATATGTGCTACTAGCAGGTATACAACTAAGGGGTACGGAACATCCTGGCTGTCCACCCCATGGGGACGGGATGACAAAACTGTAGCACATGCACAATGATGTCTTGTTCAGCTGTAAAGGAAAATGGATTTGTGACATACACAGGAAAAGGGGCGACTGGAAAGCACTCCAGCAAACAAAGTAATTCAGATGCAGAGCAACAAATACCACACTTTTGCTCAGATGTGAAAAGTCTAATTATATATGTATAAAACTGTTATAAGGAAATGATCATGGATACCCTTTCTTTATAAAAAAAAAAAAGGCATTATACAAGCCCATGCCTGTACGGTCAGTATCTAGAAGGAATGGGAAGGCTCACTCACAGTCTGGAAAATCCAACCAAGCGCACTCACAGAGCAGAGAATCTGAGCAGTCCTACATCTGACTTCCCCTTATCTTGTTTTTGATCAACAGTGACTGTTTTAAAATAAAAATCAACAATTCTATTCTACTGCTTAAGCTCTTCCGATGCCTTCCTCTTTCTGTAACATGCAGTGGCCCTCACAGCCCTCAGCTCCGTTCCTTCTGGTCACCTTTCCCAGCAGAGCCTCTGCCTGGCCTGCTGCTTGCTTCAGGACTGCCCTGTAGGTTCAGGGCTAGCTTGCTATTTAACCAGAATCACCCCAGCACTAACCCTTACCCTGTTGCTTTTCTTTTTCTCAGGTCATGTTGTCTTCTAAAGTCTCATTAAGTGTATTTACTAAGCTTGCTAAAGTTACCAACCCCCATTAGGGGTAAATATCACGAGCAGAGATCTCTTGTTCAGTGATAAATCGTGGCAATATATGTTAAATGAAAACATCTGTTACTTCTATATAGGTGGCAAAGCTGGTTTTTAAATTTATATTTCCTCCATGCTGTAAACTGTAATAGTAGTATGGGTCTGCAGTGCTATGGACGTGCAGGTGTGTGGAGAGAAAGCCAGTGCTCTAAGCGCCTCTGTTCTCCCTCCCCAGGTCATTCGTCACCATGCAGCGCCTACAGTTCACCCTGGCTCTTGTTAACAGACCAAACCCAGAGAGACCACTGCTCTTCATCAAATGGCGCACTCTCTGCTCTGATCTGCTTCTTACAGAGGAATACACTGTGTATATTATTCCGTAGCAACAGACACAGGTCCACACTAGGGCTATAGCATCTGTGCCCTTATTCCTGTGGTTACCAGCGTTTAACCTAAAATGGCATAAACAATGTTTAGGCTTCACCTAATTAAAAGTAATCACCAATGCTCACAGAGCCTTCAACCTACAAGATTATTTTAAGATTTATTTATTTATTATCTATGAATACACTGTAGCTGTCTTCAGACACACCAGAAGAGCTCATCAGATCGCATTACACATGGCTGTGAGCCATTGTGTGGTTCCTAAGAATTGCACTCAGGACCCTGGGAAAAGCAGTCAGAGCTTTTAACCACTGAGCCATCTCTCCAGACATTATTTTAAAGCATAATAAAGTAAGTGGCTTAAAATTTTTAAATTTTATCTATAGACTGAAAGTGTAACTGAAATGTAGCTATAAAAAACTTGGTCTTTTAAATGATTCTGTTTTCTATTGGTTGGTTAATATAGACATCATATTAGATAATAAAAGCCATCATGAGTTGTAAGACACACCTTTTCCCCCAAAGACATAAGAAGTGATGGGGATTCTGAGGGTGTCGAGGGGATTTAAGTCAGAGGGGATATATAGGAAGGCTGTGCTCTCCGGGACATGAGAGACTTTCATCTCCCCTCAGCGGCTCCCTGCCTCTCCACAGGCTCTGAGAAGGGAAGAGGGAAGTACAGGGAAGAAGAAGGGAAAGGCCAGCGCTGACTGTGGCCACTGTCTTAAGGCTGACTTGACGTGTCCACAGACGCACTGTGACCGTCACAGTGCTCACTGTCTAGCTCCACTTCCTGGAACTGACTGACAGCAGGACAATTTATCTTTTCAAGAATTTTCACAGAATATGTTCTTTATATGAAGTTGGTCAGCAGAAACATCTGTGGGAGGAGTATAATTTAGAGGGGTCAAGCTGGCTATGCCGAGCTTATTAAGCTGGTGCTCTACTCTGCCTCTGATAATTAAACTGTTTCCACTGTAAGAAAGCTGAGAAGTCCATAGGTACATACTTCTGACTTGTTTTGAAAACTCAACAGCCACACATGGCCTTCCACCTCCCACAATGTGGCTACCCAGTAATGGCAAGCTGGAGCTCCTTACAGGGACTGACTTCCAGCACCTCAGCTGTGCCCCACCTCCCCCACCCCACCTCACCTCCCTCATCCAGCAACATCTGTAACTCCTGCTCCAGGCTGGAGACAGCAAAAGGAACAGAGGGGAGCTGGAACACCCAGAGCAAAGCATCATGGGAATTAGTGGAGTGAGTCAACACATTATTAACAATTCATTTTTGTAAGTGTAGCATAATCAAACACTATTTTTGGGCTTTTCCCATTTTTCCTTGCCATCTAACCTAGCACACATTTGCACACTAACAGTGCCTGATAGCTCAGAAGGTTGTTTACACACACACACACACACACACACACACACACACACACACACACACACACACACACACAGGGGTGGTGGTGGCTTATAATGTGTGTACCACTTGCTATGGCCACATATGAGGCAAATGGCTGATCTCTGACCATGACTCTTTTGAGACCTACTCCTCCTTTATAATACTTGAGTCTCCCTCAGTATTGCAAGTTTGTTATTTAAGACCACTGACAGTAATAAAAACTGTGAAAATATCTTTTAGGTTAAAAAAAAAGCTCAAGGGAAATTTAAGAAATACTTTAAGGAATATTTCCCATGAGTACCACAAAGAAATTAAGCTTTAATTACCAAAAGCAGTATGTTGACTTTTAAGCCTTTTATTTAGAAAATATTTTCAAAGAGAGGGATAAAAACCCCTAACCATAGCCATTTTAACTCTAGAAGGTCAAGCTGAGTGAGGGCCTGGTCAGTGGGGATGGCATTTTGGTTCCGAAGTCAAGGACAGTGTAATTCCACGAGGACCTAATGAGTCTGGAGGCACATTTCCTCTCAGAGCCTCCGGGAAGACAGGAAGGACTGAGCCTAGGCCATCTTAACTCCACTTTCTGATGTGCTGAGCAGTCAGCTCACTGAACTAACCCGTGCCGTGTCTCCAAGTAAGCACTTGCTGAAGCCACCAAGCTTCGTTGGCTCACTGCCCAGCAGCGGAAAGCTCGCTCACAGCTGAGGACCCACCGTCTGCAGTTAACAGAGTGAGGGTGGTGGGGCGGGGTGGGCCGTGGGCGGCAGAGGCAGGCCCATCTCTGAATTCAAGGCCAGCCTGGTCTACAGAAAAAGCTACAGGATAGCCAGGGCTACACAGAGAAACCGTGTCTTGGAAAACAAACAAAAACAAAAACAGAGCCTCCCCCCACACCCCAGCTATGGGAAGGCTGGATGTTCAGAATGCTTAGGGATCCTAGCAGTTACTGTTACTTGAAAGGAAAACGTTGTGCATTTAAGGATATGAAATGGGACAAACTGACATCTAAGTTTGAAAACACTAGAAGCAGATTTTAATCATAGCAAAAATAAAGCTATTAATAAAAAATGCAGAACTTCACTGTCAAACAAAAGCAATTTTTAGTAGAGAAGCTTACCCTATTTTGAAAAAATGATGCATGGAAGTGTGATGTGGTAGCAGATATTGATACTAAAGTAATAGTTTCTTCAGAACTAGGATTATGTAAGTAGACTTTTTCCATTTTTGGCATTCCAACTGGCCTGCAAAAATAAAAAGAAAACTGTCAGAAATAATTCAAAGATACTTCTAGTTTTTAGAATAATCAGTAATTGTTTAAAAGTTGAACATATAGACAATTAAGCAAATTCATACGCAAATATGGTAAAATAGTGAACTACATGTGATCGCTAGTGTCAGTTCTGTGTTACACTGGGTTGGGAGCTGTAACTCAGGGCAGACACACAGACCAACTTAGCAGCAAGGCTGGATATAAATGCACATGTATCTTGTTGTTGGGGACTTCTGCTACTCTTGAGTAATAGAGGACATGGAGACCGAAGAAGGCTTCATTAACTTCCCTACAGCTGCGATCTGAACCTGAATCTATGACCTAATCCTATAGCTAACTGCCTCCTCTCTAGGGAACGCTGTGGAATGCATCTTCGGTGGCTTGCAGGTCCACTGTAATGCCCCCTTGGTGTCCCTTAAAGGCAATCTTAGTACGTAGTTGGACTGGCCCTGTAGCGCATCTCACTTCGTATCCTCCTAGCTTCTTCGGCATTGTGCGAGTCTCTCTTCAGAGCTGATGGTCTGTCTCACTGTCCTGTCGGTCCTATGTCCCTGTCAGGATTATCAGCACTTCAAAGATGAAGGACACAGCACGTACTTACTGCACACTGCACTATCATTCAGTGAGTGCAGTCAGGCATGTGTGGGAGCACACGTGACGCACATGCTGGCTGGCTTTGTTTCCTCTCTCTTTCAGCATTAAAATGCCCTCCAGAATCTGACGTTTTCAACTCAAAACGTACCTAGTACCTAGTGAGCTTGTCACCTGTAGACTTCCATTCGAGTGAAGCCTTCAGACTGCAGACAGCCCCAGCTCTTTGCAGAGTATCTGTTGTCCCTGTCCTCGAGACCAAACTCATCTTATAATTCGGACCCAACCTTCCCCTGCAAGGGGCTTTCCCCATGTAACCTTTCCAGGGCACACTTCCTGAAGCTTGTTTTACAAGGTAATCCAGTGTCTGTGCACAGACCCCAGAGCCTAAGCAGCTGAGCACAGCCAGAGCTGAGCTTTCCTCCATTTGTGTCAGGTGTACATCATGACGCTTCATCCTACCTTCTCTTCAGTTCAGCTGTCTGCCTAATTTATTATTTGGGAAATTTATGAACCACAGAACATTGTGATAATTTCACCAGTTTAAGAGAATGAATTAAGGCTTTAAGTTTCTTTAAAGATGGTAACTTGTATTAGGACACACAGGCTAGTTAGTCTTGCTCCTCCCAACTAATGTCTGTGTCCAAAATGATGATACAATTTAAAAACTAAAGAGAGGTAAATCACAAAGATCGAATTGTGGAGAACAACTGACCATTGGGTGCCCAGCTCCAACAGACACATCCAGACAACACAACCAACCCCTACAATGAAGGCTCAGTGAATATCACGGAAGAGGGGTTGGACCAGGACACCTGCTGGATAGACCGTCTTTTATGTATGTACGAAGTGGATGAACTCTCAACAGTATGGTTGCCTAAACACAGCAATGACCAGACTACATCAACTGCCGTGCCTACATAAATGGGGAAGCCCCACCCCTAGGAAGGGTTACAGCAACTAATGGGTACCAGGAGGACAGTCACTTTTCTCTATGGATGGAACCTTTGAGACACTACCAATTCCAAATGGTCAGTCCTAACCACATACACACGAGCAGAACTAAACGAACTCTGCAGGTTATACTTGTACATACATGTGATTTATATATATGTATATATAGTATTATATATATAATCAATTGGATGTTAAAACTAGAGAATTGATGGAGGAACAACAGTTGGAAGGGAGAGACAAGTGGAAATGGTCTAAATACACTACTCATGTATGAAATACAAAAATAATTCCAAGAAACACTGAAAAACAAATGAATAAACTCAACTAAGAACTCTTTGGAGGAACAGAGGGAATGAGGCTGTCTGAACAGGCAGACAGGAGAGAGTGAGGAGCCAGGGGAAAAAGGGGGGCAGCTGGACTACAAATCAGACTGTGGATGGGAAGGCAGCCTAAAGCAGAGAACAACTCCTCAAACAAGTGCAGAAGGGTTATGGTTTCCAACTCTCCTCTCAGGTCTTCAGAGATCTGGGTCTGTGCGGTACAATCTAGGAAGGCAGTCCTGCAGTCCACAGTCTGGTCTAAGCACCGACTCAGGTGCCAACAATGTGGGTCAGCCAAATGCTGGGTCACCATAAACTAACAAGAGACCCCGGGCAGGCCCGACCTGTCCTTACTGTGCAGCACCCATAATATACATGCAAAGGGGGCAACACGCAAAGGGGACGACACACTCAGTGTGCTGACGACAGCAGCTGGTGCTCTTCAGAGCACCAGACTTCCCTTCACTAACATTTTACTTGTATGTTTGGTCAGTCAGCCACGGAGCTCTCATGAAACATGCTTTGCAAATATTTTCTCATTGTGTGGGTCATGTTCTTTACTTGATGGTTATCAATTAGAGCATAAACTATTTTTAACTTTTATGCAACTCAAGCTATAAATTTTGCCTCCTGTTAATTGTGCACCTGGATTTCTACCTCTTAAACACATACAAAAATGCTTTCTTCCAACCGCTTACAGCTCAGCTCCATTACATTCATATTTAGCAGCCCGGTATCCTTAGCTCTATCATGCTTATAGCCCTCCATTAGGTTCATATTCAGTCACACGATAACTCTGGCTCTACGTTGCATTCTTTGGCATGGGGTAAGGTAGGGATTGAAATTCATTTTTTTACACATGGATATAAAGTGGTCCCAGCACCATTACTACCAAGACTATTCTTTTCCTATTAAATTGTCTTGGCATCACTGTGAAAATCAACTGTCAATAAATCTATTTCTACAATCTAAGTTCTTTTGCACGTATCTATGTATCTGTCCTATGGGTGTATGTTTGAATCATCACTGCTTTGTAGAAAGCCTTTGAAAATGAAGGGCTTTCTACTAAAATGGCTCAGCACATGAAGGCATCAGGGGCCAAGTCTGACAACTTGAATTCAATCCCCAAAACACACATGGTAAAAGCAAGACCCTCAAGTTGTCCCCTGACATCCACGTGTGGCCCCATACGAGTAAAATAAAAATAAAAATTAATAAAAAAAAATAAAAATTTAAAGTTTTTGATATTGGAAAGTGGGCTTCCTTCAACTTTAGTTTAAGGGTGTTTTGGATCAGATGGTTTGGGATCCTTTATATGTCTGTGAATTTTAAGATAAGGTTATCAATTTTACACAAAAGGACAGATGAAATTCTGATGAAGGACATATTCAATCTGCCATCTTAATTCTTGCATCCAACACACTAAGGAATGAGATGTCTGTTTACTTAGTGTTTAATTTCTCTTGTCATGGTTCTTAGGTTTTTTGTATGTCTTACTGTTCCTGTCAAAAGTTTGCGTTTAGGAGTTCTGTTCCCTTCGATGCTATTGTAAATGGACTTTGCCCATCCCCCACCCGGCTTTTGGCCAGGGTCTTTACTTAGTGCAGACCTCAGCCTCGAACTCATGCTCCCACCTCAGTGTTGAGCGACAGGCACCTGTTACCACTTCTGGCTGAAACTGTTTCTCTCTTTAAAAAAAAGATTATTCACTGCTTCTGGACAAAAATATAGTTATTTTTGTATGTTGAACTTTATTGAGCTTGCTACTTCTAGTAGCCTTAATATATTATATTTAGAGTGGGTATCAGGTCTATGGAGTAGGGAACACTTCCAAGTGGAGATGCTGGCTTCTTTTTCCATCTGCGTGCCAACAGCTTATTTTTCCCCTTCCTTATTGCCTGAATCAGAAGAATAAGATACAGAATGATTCCTATGGAAGCATACTGCATACCTCTCTTACATTCATGCATGATCTTATGGACCCCCTACCTACTGCTGAGGTCTGTGGGCACGTAGTGGAGGACTTCTGAGCCTATATATAGAAGGATGCTTCTGTGAAGTGTGTATTTATTTCCCAACAGAATCTTTGGCTTGGAGTCAGGGTGACACACCATACAGACCACACGAGAAGGGCCCTGTTTCTGTTGTTTGTGCCCCAGCCTGCTTTCAGGAAGCTGTCTTGACTGATTCATGCTGTTTGGCTTTTTCATACATGTACTCAAAATTCTTGTGTTTTTATTTTTGACTCTATTCAGACTTTCTACTTATTTACTTATCTTTGTAAGTAGAACAAGAGAGAAATAAACACATTCCTTGTATCTTGAAAGATACGCAGCACCACATATACTTTCTCTTAAAAATCCCGTTGTCCCTGTACAACTCAGAAAGACTGCAGGCTAAGTGGCTCTTGTCAGTTCCCCTGTGCTTCTGCTCTTGTCTGACTGTGGCACAAGCAGTCTCATCTAAGAGAAAGAGACGGTGAAGATGGACAGGCACTTCACAGTCTCCTTCAAACAGGGCTGTGGATGGCCTGCTACACAAGGGATCAGCAGACAAGTGTGGAGGTCCGAGTCTGGGAGTGACCAGGAGTGACTCACAATCGGCTGGGCCTGCCTCTTCTTGAGGCACTGAGGAGGAAATGTCCTGAACCGCCCTGAGTAGAGATAGGTCCTTGGGGAGAGAAGGGTTCTGGGAGCAGGAGTGATGAGGATAGACAAGATGGTGGGAGGCACCAGCAGGCTGCTACAGCTGTGCATATTCACACAATGCAGAGGCTTCCATTGTAGGAAGGGCCTTCCCCGCCCAGCCTGCCCTTTCCTCTCTTGGTCCAGAGTTCCCTGCATCACCTCTCCTTCTCTATGCTGCATTACTACCACAAGCTCACTAGTTAAAGGTAACACCCATTCATTACCATAGGACTTTTTTAAGACTGGCTGGTTTATCTGCTCAAAGTGTTACAAGGCTTTCTGCAAATTCTTCCGCAGGCTGGGTTCTTGTGCTGAACTCAAAAGTCCTCAGCTAAATGCTTTTAGTTGGTTGGTCGGACTCATGCTACTCTAAGCCTCTTGCCATACAGACCCTCTACTTCCAAAACCAGCAAAAAGAAACCTTGCTCCAAGTTCCTCTCCTACTTCAAATGTCCAACATTTCTGCTCCTCATTCTAAAGTCAGCCTTCGAAGGCTTTGGGACTAGGTCCAGTCCACACAGATAGCTCTCCATTTTAGGGGTCATAGGATTTAGAACCTTGGTTACTGTCTCATCTGGATTAGTGCTTGTAAAGCCAGGAGGTGTGTATATGTGTATTAGAACCTGGGAATTCTCCCAATCATCTGACAGTTCTGTCTACCACAAGCAGCATGTGTGATCTGCCTGGCTAGACAAGTTGAATTTAAAAATAAAGTTAAACAACTATCCAGTCCCTTGCCAGTGCTGGTCCTGTTTGTTTCCATTACTGGCTGCTCCAAACAGAGGAGTCAGAGAACAGTGGAAGAGTTATGGATGAACATAGACAGAGCAGTCGACATCTCTGTTCTCTGTGCTGCAAGACCGTACTGCCCAGATTCTAGACTGTCAGGACTCTAGAGGAGTCCAAGGTTCCAAAGAATTGGGAGGAGCTGGGAGAGTACGCTGCAATCCTGTGGCTGTGCCAGGGGTGCGTTTCCTCTATCATAGTGAGAAGATCCTGCAACTGCAGGAAACAGCTGCAGAAATGGTTTCCCAAATGCCCCTGGACAAAACTTCTGAATGAAAAAACAGCGTTCTGTTGAGCAGCCTCGGGCAGGAAGCTGGGCCAAATCAACATCAGCACTTTGTACAGCTCAGTCACCGCAAAGTCCCACGGCTCTCACAAACTGGTGTCATGAAAGCCAGCATGGAAGAATTAGAAGTGAAGGCCACAAGACACTAAACAACTCTTGGGAAAGGAGCCCCTTAATTTCCTTAGAATACCAGAAGGTGACGAGGGACAAAGACACACACTTCACATGCTGACTTCAAACTGAAGATTTGAAGCCAATTTTTCTGGACCTAATAATTATACAAACCAAAGAATTCAGTGAACCAAATTTCTACCCCAAACGTCCTTTACTGTTTGCAAAAAAATGTCTCGGGGTTGGGGATTTAGCTCAGTGGTAGAGTGTTTGCCTAGCAAGCTTCAAGGCCCCGGGTTCGGTCCCCAGCTCCAGAAAAAAAAAAAAATGTCTCAAAGATGTTGTTATGGAAACAGAAAACACTTTACTAAGTGGCATAAATAATTTGGGGGAGGGAAGAAAGGGAGGTCAGAAGTACCCAAATTATGGCAGAGTGTTATTTGGAAACTGGGCAGGAGAAGGGGAGAGGAGGAAACAGAAATTAAACATTGAAGATAAGGCTGATTTTTAAAAAAGCCAAGAAAACCCTATTTGGGCCTAGAGATGTGGTTAAGAGCCCGTGTTGCTTTCGCAGAGGACTTGGGTCCAGTTCCCAGCACCTAAACCCTTCAACAGGGCTCACAATCGGCATGGCCTGGAGGCCCAATGCCTTCTTCTGACCTCTCCAGGGACCAGTCACACATGTGGTATAAAGACATAGACAGGCAGAGAGGCACAAAAATAAGTTTTAAACGTCCCATTTCTTTAGAATGGTATTTTTTATATTCATTCATTCCATTCATTCATTCATCTATTTTGTGCACCTGAGCTGTGAAATGAGCATTATTAACCAAGGTGACCACAGAGGTGAGGACAGTTAGTGCCTGGTTCCCTGGAGAGCAGCCAGGAAGGCCTCCTTACAGCCCTAAGGGGCCTGAGACTGGAGAACACCGTGGGTAGCGAATAAATTCCACTTCTGGTGTTATACTGCTAGCAGTTCTCAAGCCTCAATCCCAACACACAGTTTGGTGTCATTACATCTGAGCAGGGGGTAGAAAGACCCTATGTTCCCTTGTGGTTATGGCCACCATTGCAGCCTCTACCACCCTCATTGGAAACCCAATAAAATTCAAGCTGCAGTCACTAAAAGTTGTACTCTGGCCCTAGATCTCTTAGCTATGCAGGCCTAGCCTCTCTATAAGTCTGGGTAGCAGGGGCAGGCACAGCCCTGGCCAGCCAGACATTAGAGGTCAGCTATGAACATTAATGGATTAATTCTAAGCACATTTAAGGGATCCCAGGCTGGTCCAAGGTGGAGAGTATGCTGAGTGTTTGCAAAGTTCCAGCTTCAAATTCAATACCAGAAAGCAAATTAAAAAGCACACAAAATAAAGAAAAAGGGAGGCTGTGTCACTTAGGCGCATGTCTTAGTTTAGGTTTCTACCGTTGTGATGAAACACGAGAGCAGCCTGGGGAGGAACGGGTTTACTTGGCTTCTCCTTCCACCTCATAGTTCATCATCAAAGGAAGTCAGGACACAGTTAGGAGCCCCATCTGTATGGCAGACATTTCACATCCTCTGAGGGTAAGTCTGTGTGACAGCATCAGCCCTGATAGTCAACCTGATTTTAAGTATTGATCCATCCCACCTCTGTGTAGCTGGTAAGATACCATGGACACCGGGGAGGCAGTTTCTACCTGTGCAGGGCAAGCTGTAAAGGTTGTTTTGCACAATAGGGCTGAACCCTACTGACTGGTTGTTAGGAATGAGAAGCCAAGGGTCTAAGATGGTCTTCAATAGGAACCGCTGTCCACTGTGTGATTTCCATCTCGATGAAACCCTGACAAACTAGGAATAGCATTACATCCACTGATACGCACTTCTTACACAGCTGCTTCAGGGACTGGACAATGACTCCACCTGGGGTGACCACCACTCTATGCTAAGATGTTTTAGACTAGAGAGAAAGAAAGCTACAGAAGGCAGGGTGGAAGCAGTCAGCAGGGAAACTGTTGGTTGGGAGAGGAGAGGACACAGGAGTCCTGGCAGCCTCAGATAACGTGGACCTGCCTGTCTGTGATGGCAGCTGAATCAGTCTGTTTTTGCCTTACGAAGTCTCAGTCAGTGTTCTCTCATTTACAGTCAATTACAACACTGATTGAAGCAAGAAGCGCTGTGGGCAATCTATTCTAAATGCCAATTTTCTTATTCTGTAAATATATGGAAAAGATAGCTAAAAATACGACTGAATCATGGTGCCTGCTACTTGCAGACAACTTACAAAACTACAAGGGCCTGGGAAGAGGGCTGGCTGGCTCAGTGGGTTGGGCATTTGCTGTTCAAGCATGAGGACCCGAGTGTGAATCCCAGCATCCACATAAAACCTGGGTGTACATAGTGCAAGCATTAAAGAGGCAGAGACAGAAAGGACCCTGAGGTCATTTGGCCAGCCGTCTGGCCAGAATCCTTGGTCTAAAATATAGGGTGGGAGAACTCTCAAAACTTACATGGAAAGAGAGAATCAGACCCCCACAAGTTGTTCTTTGACCTCTACACACACACACACACACACACACACACACACACACACACACACACACACACACACGCAGCTGCTATCCCTGTTTAGTATACGATTATCATTTCTTTTCTTTTCTTTCTATGTGTAAGAAACACTGCTTTGGGGGTGCCTGGAGAAATGGCTCAATGGTTAAGAGCATTTACTGCTTCCAGAAGACTAGAATTTGGTTTCTAGCAACTATGCCAGATGGCTCACAAGTACCTTAACTCTAGCTCCAGGGATCTTGTCTCTGAATTCCATGGGCACCTGCACTCATTTACATGTGCATGTACACACACACATACACAGACACACACACACACAACCTTTAAAAAACAAAAAGAGAGACTATTTTCAAGGTATGTAGAACATACCCAGAGTTAGAAAGATTGAACTGACTTCAGGAAACAGTCTGCAGCTTTCTACATATGTGGAATGAGAAATGAAATTAGTATTTATCATAAGACAACAGGAACCATTAAAGGACTTTTTTTGAGTGAGAATAATAAAGTGATCAAATTTATAAACATTTTAACTATATGTATTACCCCCTTTCCCATGTGTGTGCATATATGTGTGTGTATGTGTGCATGCTGTACGTAAGCATGAGTGCAGAGGTCAGAGGACAACTTTTGGGGGTCTCTTCTCTCCTCCCGCCATGTGGAAACAGAAATTGAACTTAGGCCATCGGACATGGCAGTAGATGCTTTTACCCATCTCCCTGGCCTCATGATCAAATTTAACATCAGAATTTGTTGACAACATGGATCATACATAAGCAGTAAATGCCATGTATGTAGCAAGTCTTAGTTTTCAAATAACCAGGGCCTGAGTCAACAGAAGGAGCAGAGCAATGAGGATCATAGGAAAACACACATAAATTTGGTACAAACCTTTCTCTTGATGGACAGCAGAGGTGTGAGGGCTCTAAGGGAGAGGAAGTGAGTGAGGAGTAGGGATATCAGACTGGAAATCACAGGCTTGTGCCAGAGGTCTGGAGAGACAAGCCTGCTCCCGGCAGGCTCCAGATAGGGTGAATATGTAGGTGTGTGCTCACAAGGCTACCCGCAGACAGCAGAAGGGGCACGAGGAAAAGGGCCTCATGCTCCACACAGTACCAAGGACACAAAACTGGTGTCCTAACTAAAGGCCCCAGCCAGTACAGCCACTGGGGCTTGTCAGCTCAGCATGGCAGCTCTTCCATTTTTCTGCTGTGAGACACAACATTCTGCCTCTCTCCTGCCAAGCACTGCTCACTGGTAACAGGATGGTTGCCACAACCCCTGCCACCAATTCTACACCTAGCCTGGAAGAGGGGTACTTCTATACACTGAACAGCATGGAGGGGAAAAACCCTCCCCCAGAACTCCCTTACACCCAACCTCATACTCCTAGCCAGCCTAGGTCAGATCTACAGTAAACTGACCCTAAATGACCCTAATGGAAATGTTATCAGCAACTTAAACAGAATCTGCTCTCCAGCCGGGGATGTGCTCACTTTGCCTAAGGGTTGAACAACTGAAAACGGAACTTGTGTTAACAAAAGCAAACAAAAGTGGGGCAGGGCGGGGTGGGGGTGGAGCTGCTGGGTTAGGGTAGGGAGGTGTCCTCAGGTAGCAGGCAGGAAGCTCATAGCAGCTTTCCACAGGGGCGCTCTGATCTCAGGCTTCCTACTTAGCATCCACTTAGGAAAAGTAGGAATGTTTGGAAGCAGGAAGAAAACAGATCAGTGCAAGAATTCTGATTAACCAACAATGTCTATGTTTCTAAGAGTGGAGAAAAAAACCAACTCAGAGAGAATGTGGACTAGTGACTAGCTACTTCCAGAAGTCACTAAGGAATGACTTTCTACAGTGAAAACGCCTCTGCTCTTGTCATGAAGCTATTTTTGTCTCGTGAGAACCTGGGCTCTATACTGCCAAACAAAGTGTTTTATGCAAAAGAGTGTCCATTTTTAGAGAGAGGAATACTAAATTTAGGAATCTTGATATCGATATCCATACAATGGATGGATGCTAACACCCAGGCAGGTCTAATTACAGTCCCCAGGATTCCTTTCTAGTGTGTTTGTCATTTGTGAGAGCTCTCAAGACTACAGACACTTCTGAGAGAAGGAAGCCAGCAGCTATGCTGTAGCAAACATACTTTCCTAAGCTATTGAAATACTAATGTGGGCGCTGCTGGGAGAGACCCTGCAGATGTAATTAAATTCCCTGTCAGCTGCCTCAGTCACAGGGAAGCTCACTCTAAGGAAGCCCTTTCCCTAAATGGATAGTTTAGGCTCTTTTCTCAAACCAACTGGACTTTCAACAGCACTCCCCTGCTCAGGTCTTCTGCTGCCTACCTGGAAAGATGCTCTACATGCCTCACAGTTCCAGCTAGTCAGCATCCTCCTCAATGTGTGCTTAACCAGTTCCCACAACCACATAAGTCAAACCTTATATGTCCCCGCCCCACAGAGCTAAACATATAGGCACACTTGTTTAAGATTCCCAGCAAGTTCTGGTTTTCCTAATAACCTCCACTATGTATGTATGTTTCCCCATCTGCCCACAAAGACCTACCTTCTGTAACCCCGGTTCTATCTTTATGAGATAAAACACACTCTGTTTAATGTGTTTACAGTGGGTGCTGTATGTTTTAAAGGAAAAACAATGTGTTAGGTAATTTAAGAAAATGTAACAAAATGATATACACTCAGGGAATTACAACCACTAGTCATGTCTTTCTCACTGTTCCAGTGCCAAAAACTCTGAACATAGAAGTCAGCTCATTCTGGTTCTAGGGGGCTCCTCTATGTGGTTGGAAGACGGTGACTTCTTGCTGTACACTCACCTGATAGGTGCGTGTCCCTATCAGGGGAAAGTAGGTGCAGAGACCCTACTTTCCCACACCATCACACTCTAGATGAGGAGCCTTCCGCTTGTGGAGAGCTGGAGGGCACAGACATCCGACTATAGAGAACTCCTCTGCCTTTGGAGCATGCAGACAGGTCTCTGCTCTTGGGGGATCAGTGCCTTTCCTGTGCTTCTGAGAATAGTTCTCCTCGCTGTGTCACCTGCCTTGCCTGTGCTCAGTTGGAGCTCCTCTGGCCTCCCACCATGTTCAGGAAGCTTATGAGGTTTCTCTTAGCTCATGGGTTTTCAGCTTCTCTATGACCTGGGCCAGCCTCAGTAAGCACACCCATAGCTTCCTTTCCAGTCAGGATGACTTTACTATCTCGTCAGCCGCCTCTAGTTCTCTACATCAAGTCCTTCTCTAGACATAAGGACATTGAAGGTTAAAGTTGATGTTCTTTACTTTAGGTCCTTTAACTGAAACTCTCTGGGGGGGTGGGTGTCACACTATATGTGATACACCTGTTTTAGTACTGACTGCAAACAAAATATGCAGCCATTAAAATCAGCAAATGAATTCAACAAATATATCCTTATAATTTGATGCTAATACCACATAAAATATTAAGAAACAGAAAAGGTCCGCAATATATTAAGTTTAAAAGTAAGTTAAAGGAGAGTTTATAAAATGTGGTTGTGTTTTTGTGATCCAATAGTATAAATGCACAGAAGGCCATGAAAGACACGGTTCAAATACAGAGGTTCTGAGAGGTCAGACTGTGGTAGCTCTTCACGCTCGCCCTCACAGGTGTTTTGTTTGTGAGTTTATTACAGTGACTACATACCACTCCGCACAGTAAACAAACTCCCAGCTTTATGAAGGCGATTACCAACCTTCTCAAGCTCCCAGAGATCAACAGATGAACTTTAAAGGAGGAATCTATAAAGTGTCACGACCTACTACATGCAGACTACTCTGGTTTTTGTGACAGGGCTCAGTTTGGTTTTGAACTTTTGATCCTGCTTCAGCCTCCTAAGGACTCTCATGTGCACCTGTGTGTTTTAGGGAAAAGGAAGCAGGAGAGGCCATTCTTCCCGAAGAAATACCTCAGTCAAAAAGCAGAGACACTAACAACCCCCAACATACTAAAGTCGCCCTTTCGGAATCTTGCTGAACTTCATGCCAATTTCTACTGTTTTGGAGGTGGGACATTAATCAGACCTGAGCGGCAAATAATTAGGACATGAATTTTTAGTTTCAGTTCAGGTATTTTTCTATAACTGAAGGATTTTTGGTTTTTTTTGTTGTTGTTGTTGTTGTTTAAATCTTGAAATGAAATTCACAAAACACCCTCAATAGAGAGAGAAATGAAAGGCCTGGTCAGTGTAGCTCCGCTGTCCTCGAGTGAGGAACCGAGGTCAGAACCCAGTACCAATGCAAAAGGCCAGGGTAATGGCTCACCTCTGTGATGTCACTGCTGGGCAGGACCCCAGGAGCTCGCTGGCCAGCCAGTCAGGTCAATTCCTCCTGTCTAGAAGTAATGCTAGAAAACACCAGTGCTGACCTCTCACGGTCATCTCTAGCCACACATAGGAACACACACACACACACACACACACACACACACACACACACACACACACCCCTAAACCCAATGGAGAAAACACAACTAGATGAAACTTTTGAAGTGTCTCAAGAGCAGTCACTGATGATGACTGCAGCCTTGGTGCTGTGCATTCCTCTTCATTCTCACGTCCCCACCTCAGAACAGCACTGAGATTATCTACAGCCGCAGGGTAGTTCAGCAATCTAGCTTAAGAACACACTCAAAGGTAATTTTACTAGGGAAAGAACAGCCCTTATTCTAAAAAATTAACCATACTGATAAACACTAAATGCATGCCCCTTTATGCTAAATATTTTTTGTTTAAAAGAAGGTCGTAGGGGTTGGGGATTTAGCTCAGTGGTAGAGCGCTTGCCTAGCAAGCGCAAGGCCCTGGGTTCGGTCCCCAGCTCCGAAGAAAAAAGAAAAAAAGAAGGTCGTGATGTATTTTGTAATTGAGTTAAGAACTTGGTGCTTCTTGCAATCTTAGCACTCACTTGTCTTAGTGCATTTTGTGCTGTTCTAACAGACCGCTTAATTCATAAACAGTAGAAATTCTGGGCCTGTGAGAGACACACACACACACACACACACACTCACACTATACAGTGGTAACATTATGGATTAGCACATGCACAAGGCCCTAGGTGTGAATAAGGGCTGGAGAGATAGCTGATTAAGAGCATTTCCTCTTTCTGAGGTCCTGAGTTCAGTTCCCTGCACCCACATCAGGTGGCTCACAGTCAACTCTAACTCCCTCCAGGGGATCTGATGCACTCTTTGTGACTGCATGAGCATATGGCATAGACACACACAGATGTGCACACAAATTTAAAAATATGTATGTATTTATGTGTGTATACATAGAAATAAACTTACTTCCTTTTAGTTCTGAGAGGCTGGGGGTTGGTTCATAATGAAGGTGTTGGTCAAGGTCTTCCTGACATGTCCTAATACTGCGTGCAGCAGGTATCTCGTGGGAGTGGTGAGTAGCCCGAGCCAGCAGAATAACTCACAAAGGGTGAGCCCTCGCTGCTTCACTACCTCTGGAAGAGCCTCCCTCCTCCTGAGGTTTACTGTCCTAACAGTACTTCCTATCTGAATGTTATGGTCTTTAAAACTAAATACCACAGAAGTATTTTAGTTATGCCATGGCTGATTCTAAAGATAAATTTGTACAGTCTGCCCACACCTGAGTAAGCCACATTACCAAACACATGCACTCACAGACCAAACCCTAGACCATGAGCTCCCTCACTTAAGCCACAGCTTGCTCTTGATCCTTTGAAAATTCTTCTGTGCCAGGTGACGATATAGGATGCTCTCACACACTGCAACTGAATCCAATAGGGCGAACACTTGTATTTCCTTGAGTACCTGAGATGTATGAAACCAGAGTTCCTAAGCAGGAGCTGACTGGCTCAGACAGATCTGTGGCATTGGCTGTGAGCTTTCACAGAGTTGGTAGCCATATTACTGGTGACGAGCTGACACATGCACTTTAAGAGCATCATATCATGCAAAGTGTCAAGAAGAGTGACTTTAAATGCTGGAGACAAAGTGCTTATGAGATGAGGCTTCAAGGTGAATGCCACTTCTCATGCTAGAGTCCTCTGAACCAGAGTGTAGCATGTAGGCAACGTTCAGACTTTTTTAGTTTATCAGTATACAGTTTTCTAGCTTCCAAGGGCTTCCACATCATTTGCTTCGTTAAAACTTGAGCACACACTTGCGTAGCTTCCCCACACAGCAAACACCGCAAAGGGCAGGAGAAAGGTAAGCAAAACCGTGCTGTATCTCCAAATTACTTACTGCTCATGGAAATCCAGCATGGGTGGTTCGAATCGTATGGGCCTGCAATTACCCCGGTACAGAGAAATGCTGGAAAGAAAAAGGGAAAGTGTGAGAAGCAGCTCTTTCTAATTCTGTAAATCACAGTCCGATGCTTGATTTCTGTCACAAGAAAGCATTTTAAGAGAACAGGAATCTGGGATGAGGTGACATTTCAGTTGGTAAAGTATAAGGGTATGAGCTAGATGTAAAACCCACATTAAAAACAAAACAAACAAAAATCTCTGGGTATAGTCGAAAGCCTCAAGGCAGCAGTGCCAACAGATCCTCAAGACTCTCTAGCTAGTAAGTTATCCTAACTACTTTCTGACCAATGAGAGCCAGTCTGAAAAACAAGATGGATAGTTCTCAGGTACATACAACAGCCAAGGCTGCCCTCTGGCCTCTAAGGCACGCACAAGAGCAACCTGCACACACACACACACACACACACACACACACACACACACACACACATTATAGAACCTAATGCTCGACTGGGAACGTGCAGTACACTCCGTTACGTTAGGAGAAAACAGTGAGTGTCTTAATAAACAAGCTAATGTACAGACATCTACAATCCTGAGAACCTACGACTTCAGCACTCAGAATGTAGAGGTAGGAGGCTTCTGCCTTTGAATCCAGCCTCTGTTATCCAGCAAAATCCTATTTCAAACAAAACAAACGAGGAAAAACAAACCACTGAGGAAGGAAGAAAGGAAAAACTGGGCATATTTTTATACAGAAAGGTCTGTGAAAGCAGAAATTTCTCAATAGATTCATGAAATTTACTTGATTGATGATATCATTGGTAACAATATAGATTAACATGTTTTCTTAATTTTTTGACATAGTATGATAAGTTGTAAATACAATTACACAAATTTGATACAAGATGGAGATAAAAATTACAATCACATTCAAACTGAGTGGCAAAGGTCTAAACATAAAGAATGTGGGTCTAGAACTTTCAAAGAACTGAAGCACAGAATCAAGACTTTATTGCACGGATGCTCTAGCCTAAATATTCAAGTACCATCTCTACTTGACTTGCTATTAGGACTTTGCACGGCAAGCCTCGGCCATGCTGAGCCGACATGTGAAGTATCAAAGGTGCTTACATGTCTACATCTTATACTCAGATACCATGAAGTTAGAAATGCAGGCAGCCAGTAAAGTAACTTTCAAAATGAGTTCTGGTATTTTTGTTTGAAGAAATGAGACATAATCTGAGACTACTGTAGCCCCATCACTTGCACAGTTCATATGAGCACAGTTTCCAAATGGTGTAATTTCATTCAGCAGGTCCAGGAATACACTAGAGTGGAATGGCTACTGAGCCGATGGCTACCCAGTTCACAAATGCTCTGAGCTCTGCTGACCTATCCTCCATCTCTTGAGCATCCCTCTCCACAAACGCATGCTGACCACAGACACAAAAACAGGAAAGAAAGAAAGCAAACAGCAAAGCTCATACTGTGCTAAGACAAAGCTACAGACACCAGGAGGAGAAGGAACGGTTCTTTCATTGTAAGAGTCGCAGACTCAGCTGCAGACGGGTCAAGTTCTTACCTCATTCCTCCTTAGCCGTGACAGAGTCAGCATTCTTGGCTACTTTAAGCATACTTTGGAGGTATGCTCAGCATATCTGTTTGGTTTTTTTCATAAGATTTATTTTATTATTTTGTGCTTATGAATGTTTTGCCTTCCTGTACGTCTGTGCACCACATGTGTGCCTGGTGCCCGTGGAGGTATGAGCCTCCACGTGGGTGGTGAGAACTGAACCCGGTTCCTTTGCAAGAAGTACAGGTGCTCTCAACCAAATCCCTAGCCCTAGCTGGTGTGTGCTTTAAGCATCAAACTTAAGCTAGGCTAAAACCATACCAGGTTAAGAAAAGTAAAAGGCAATGCTGACACAATCATGAGTCACTAATTACACACACACACACACACACACACACACACACACACCTGCGCTCAGTGTTAGAGGGACAGAGGAGATCATGATATAGTTCTTCCTCTCACAGAAGCAAGAATCCATCCTGAAAGTTGCACATGAATCCTTCTGAAGTGGTAGGCATGACTAAAAATGAAAAGTACAAAGCCCATGCATTCAACACAAATGTGATAGTAGCGGGTAAAGCCAGAGTGAGGAGGGCACCCCAAGGCTTGGGTGGTAGAGATAAAGGGTAGAAAGTGGAAATGCGCTTGGAGAGCTGGAGAGCCAGGTCACAGAATGAGTGAAGGGAAGGAGAGAAGGGGGAAGGTGAGAGGTCAAATGAGGAGTGTGGCTACTGTTCCAAATCTAAAAATGGCGCTGTCCAGCTACAGAGGTGTGGATGTGACATGTTCCCTACAGGCTCGTGTGTGTGTGTGTGTGTGTGTGTGTGTGTGTGTGTGTGTGTGTGTGTGTGTGTCTGAACACCTGACCGATACCCAGCTAGTGGCATGGTTGAGGAACTTTCAGAAAGTCGAGCCGTGCTGGAGGCCACTGGAGCTGGGCCTTGTGGTTTTATAACCTGTCCCAGCTTCCTGTTCACTCTGCTGTCTGATGATGCAATGGCAGCTGTCTCTTAGTTCTGCCAGGACAGGCTGTGTCCCCTCGACTATACACCTTAAGTTGTTTAGTCAGGGACTCTGTGACAACAATGAGGAGCACAGCAGAGCTGTAACAAAGAGGTCATGGATTGGGCATTGTGTAGCAGGCTACTTGTGGGCTGCAGGGTGAGGAACAAATGCGGAAACTCAGGCAGGAAGCAGGGTGGTGCCACGGCAGCCCAGGCAGAAGAGAGGACAGCTGCTTCCTGAGCCTGGGACTTAAACAACAGTTAGATGGATCCCAGGCTGTAAGAGAAGGGGGAGGAACCAAGGATGACTTGAAAGTTGAGGACTGAAAGAAGAAAGGGCTGGGTGGAAAGATGTTCAAGAACATCGTGTGGAGCATTTTAATAAGGTGTCTTACTAGATGGAGCTAAGTAAGCAGGCCCGGGATCCCTGGACAACCACTGTAGACAAATCTGCCAGGAACACTTCCACTTCCTTTCCTGGCACCTCCTTAGGGCTAGGTTTTAGTGCCCTGTGCTAAAGCTCCTGTAAAGTCAGCAGGAGCAGCACCCAGCAACTGTTAATGGGATTGACAGAACAGTCACAGTGAGAAAGGAGGAAGCAGAGCAAAAGATGAGTCCTTCATGAATGTGTATTTTCAAGAAAACAGGAGAGCCACGGCTAAGGAATAATTTCAAGTGGGTCGACACAAACAGGACACATTGCATTGTTTTAAAAAACTAAAAATGCAGTAACATGGCCGTCGGGTATCTGCAACTGAGTAGATGATTCTCCCATGTTGATTTACCTATGACAAGACACCACTTAGAACTCTATTAACAGAGCACAAATGTTTGGGAATGATGCTGAAAAAGTAAATTGGAGGGATAAACTACTTGAAAAGTAGTTTATATCCCTTTGTCAATTTCAATGCAAGCCAATCTGGGATGTTGACATAGCTTTTATGCTTTCTTTAGCAATTATTTGCTCTGAATTGTCAATATAAATTTTCTTCTAAATTTTTATGAAAAATTATTTGCAGGACTGGGGAGCTACCTTAGTAAAATGCTTGCCTTGCAAGCACAAGGACTTCAGTTTGAACCACAGAACCCACATGAAAAGAGTCTGGCATGGTGGAGCACACTTGTAACACCAGTATTAGGGGGACAGAGAAAAGACAGACAGATCCCAGGGGCTTGCTGGTCTGTCAGCCTAGACTACTTGGCAGTGGGTGATGCCTGAGAAACAACATCTGAGGCTGTCTTCTGGCCTCCACATGTACACACATGCACATAAACACAGGCAGGCAGGCAGGCAGGCAGACTCTCTCCCTCCACACCCTCTTGTGTGTGCGTACACAGGACCATACCTCCCTCCAGATGTGGAGACAGAAAGCTAGGCAAAAATGCGATCCTGGAGAAATGAGCCCTGCTGTTTGGTTACTGTCGGGTCAAAGCTAAGCAGGTAACTTCCACATGAACTCTACAGCACGTTCTTGGTGCTGAGGTGTTAGGAATTCTACAGATGTCTGCTTAGAACCAGCTACTGACTGAACAAAGACGCTGTGACTCAGTGTGGGGAAGGGTCGGCAATAGGGTCTTGGTCTGTAGTTAGGCGCCAGATCCGTTCTTCATGCCTCAGCCTCAGGAATGCTGCGATTACGGCAGGGCGGGGGTTGGGGGTGCTACCTGGACACAGCATTAAAAAAGAAGTATGGTCCATTGTACCTGAACTCATAGACTTCCTATGGGAACGCAAATTAAGAGCTCCCATCTTCGGAATCTAATTCCTGGCGTAGTACAAAGCTGAGACATCTGAACTTGTGAACACTGTCTCTCACATCTCCAGCACTACTGTGTGTGCTGACTCACAAAGATCATTACAGAGACAGAGGGGGTAGGGCGGGTGAAAACTTTACAACCATCAACAGTTGAGTAGTTCCCAAAGCGACTTTTACAATAGACAGTAGCTACTTCAGATAAATGAACAGGACTTCCCTTGAATAATATAGGATACATATCAGACACATTTTAGTTTTGATACTAAATGATATCAGTAATTTCAAGTATCTTCCCATTTATTCATCAAATACTTGTCTTTTTTAAAGGGCCTGTTCTAACCTTTCTTAGAGATGCTGTCTGAGATATGAGGCTGCTTGTGTACTATGGACATTCTAGGACTCTGGCACAGCCAACACATGGCCCTTGCCTTTTTAATTGAATCTTGGACAGCAAACATTTTTAATTTTGATAAATCTAATTTATCATTTTTCTTTTATGGTACATGTTCTTGGAATCTTAAGTAAAATTTGCCCAGGTTGCAAATAATTCTAATGAAAGACTGACACTTTATTCCGAGTATTTTACACTTTCAGCTTCTTTTTTTTTTTTTTTGTTCTCTTTTTCGGAGCTGGGGACCGAACCCAGGGCCTTGCGCTTCCTAGAAGCGCTCTACCACTGAGCTAAATCCCCAACCCCTCAGCTTCTCTTGATAGGCTCACTACTGCCCATTATAAATGAGTTGGAGGGGTTGGGGATTTAGCTCAGTGGTAGAGTGCTTGCCTAGCAAGCGCAAGGCCCTGGGTTCGGTCCCCAGCTCCGAAAAAAAAAAAAAAAAAAAATAAATGAGTTGGAGACTGTCTGGGGTAAATAGACACTGCTTTTTATTTGCTTTTTCAAAGTCTTTTATAAAGATAAGGAAGACAAATCATTTATCCCATTTAAGAGTTAGGAAAATAAACACAAGGGAAGACATTAATGTGACAACTGATATAGCTTACAGAAAAAGTACATGTCATGGACTAAGATGATGACTAGCTGACTGCATAAATACAGAGGACCTGAGTTCAGATCTTAAAAGCCACGGAAACCAGGCGTGGTGGCCTGTACCTGTAACCCCAGCAGGGACCAGTGCATCACCGGTTTTCCTGACTGGCAGCCCTAGCTCCAGACTCAGTAAAAGACCTTGTCTTAAGAAAATCAGGCAGAAAGTGACAGAGCAGAGGACCTACCCACAGTGTAACCTGGAACCCAGCATGGGAAACTGCAGGGCCTCCCTGGGCATTGCTGGCCAGCCTGTCTAGCCAAGTGTGTCTAGCCAAGTGGCCTGTCGAGCTGCAGTGTCAGAAAGAGGACCCATCCTAACACCTAAGGTGCAATCAAGGGAGACACCTGAAGTCAACTTCACACACACACACACACACACACACACACACACACACACACACACGTGGGTGTGTGCTGGGGAGATGGTTCAGCCTGTAAAAACCCTTGCTACGTAAGTCTGAAGACCTGACTTTTGTGCC
Organism: Rattus norvegicus; assembly: GCF_021556685.1. Taxonomy (NCBI): domain Eukaryota; kingdom Metazoa; phylum Chordata; class Mammalia; order Rodentia; family Muridae; genus Rattus; species Rattus norvegicus. The sequence continues at coordinate 54,267,788 of NC_141542.1, forward strand.
CAGATAGAAGAAAAAAAGCCAGAGCAATGCGGTGTAGCTGTAATCCTAGCATTCCTATGATAAACAGAGTTGGAGACAGGAGAATAGTTTGAAAAATTTACAGAACAGCTATCTAGTTTGGGGTACACTGTGCAGTAGAAACAAGGCAGATCTTGCTTCAACAGGGTGGAAGCAGAGAACCAGCCCCAAAAGAGTTACCCTGTGACTTCCACAAATGCACACCTATGCCCATGCCTCCACACAACCACTTCCCAAAGAATAGTTAACTTTTAAAATGACTTTTAAAAGATGGTGTAGATGTTATCAAATACATTTTGATTCCATCTAAGGACTGCTCCATGAAGGGAACTCATAGCAGGAACTGTTAAAGGTGACAAGAGCCTGTGGCTAGACAGGTCACAGGCCAGGGGCTCGATGCTAAATGTAGAGAACAGTTACACACACACACACACACACACACACACACACACACACACACACACCCTCCTCCCGGGGGCTTGTCACTATACTCATAGATCAGATCATCTCTTAACCTTCTTTAAGGAAGTTTGACCTGCAGTAGATGGATGGCAGTTAACACAAAAACCTTCAGCAGGGCAACCTGTAGGTGGTAAGAGACTGTGGTGTGCTCAGCCTTAAATGGGCCGTTCATATCACACCTCTCCCTCCTCTCAAGGCTCAGGGATCTTCAGAAGAGGGAGCAGAAAGATCTTAAGAGCCAGAGGTGGTAGATAACAAAGGAAACAGCGTTCTCCACACAGTAGGGCAGATGCACACACACTTACAGCTATTGTGACAGCATGCACAGCCTTGAGCCAGTTCCAGCCTGATAGATCCCAGCACAGAGGTGGACAGAGGGTGGGCACAGAATCCCACCGCTAGTGAGCTAGGGGCATCTGACAGTTGCTGGGGGAAGGAGTCAGTTCTCTTTATGATGGGATCCCTATTAGGATCATGTACCAGGGCAACAGCCACTCCCAAGACCAGCCACTCCCAAGACCAGCCACTCCCAAGACCAGCTAAGTGACACAAACTGGATTCTATGGGGAAAGGGGGAGAGGAAAGAAATAATAATCCCAAGTGGGGTGGAAAGGAATTGGAGGGCAGACAAGAGGTGAACATGTTCAAAACACATTGTGTGAAATTCTCCAAAAATAAAATATTGTTTAAAAGGTAAAGTATCAAGCACAGAAACAAAGGCGTTGTTGTTGTTGTTGTCGTCGTCGTTGTGCAGAGCATGCGCACAGTGAATGTGACACCTGGTGCTCAGACAGTTCGTGTACGGCATCACTCGGCCGGCTCTACTCTACCACGTCACTGCTTGCTTTCTATGGTTTTTTGGTTTTTGACTGCTTTTTGGTCCCTTTGTTTTGTTCTGTCTTTTTTTTTTTTTTAATTTATTCATTTATTATATACAAGTACACTGTAGCTGTCTTCAGACACACCAGAAGAGGGCATCAGATCTCTTTACAGATGGTTGTGAGCCACCATGTGGTTGCTGGGAATTGAACTCAGGACCTCTGGAAGAGTAATCGGGTGCTCTTAACCGCTGAGCCATCTCTCCAGCCCCTTGTTCTGTCTTTTAAAACCAGAACTACTAAATACTCTTAGTTACTGTTTTATCTCTGTGAATCTCTTATTAGCTGTATGACTTTGTTCGTTTTTAAAGTGGTTTATCACTGTCTATAAATAATGCCCCACTCTACACAGGTCAGATTAGAGTGCAACTCCTTATGCTCTGCTACGTGTCTTTTGTTCTATGGTTATATATGGGATGCATGCCATGCAGTAAGTCTCCCAAAATCTAATTATTTGTTTCTATAAATCTGCTAATTAAAATGTAATCAGAAAACATTCCTCTGTGTATCAACATATTTTATTTTTCTGATGCCCTTTATGCTTTGGTTAAATATTTCCACCTGGAATGGCTTAATCACCTTCCAAGTTAACACTTTCTAAAGTTTGCTAGACGAGTGTTTCTGTCTTGCCTACATTTGCCTAACCTCTGTCTGGAAAGGTCTTCATTTTTAAAGTATATTTTTGAAGAGTGTAGCATTCTACAATGGCAGTTTTTTCATGTGACACTTTAAAAATGTCACCTTACGGGGAGTTTTGGGCGCACGCATATATGTGTGTGTGTGTAGTGTAGTGTAGTGTAGTGTAGTGTAGTGTAGTGTAGTGTAGTGTAGTGTAGTGTTTGGGGGGAGGGGAACGGCAGAGTCTCTTACTGGAACCTGGAGTTGCCAACACGACTCTCTGGCTAGCCAGCTTGCCTCAGCTATCCCATCACCCCATCAGAAGCACTGTTACAGATGGGCCACCAAGCTCACCCAAACCAGTCTGCAGCTTTGGATGAGAACTGTTCTGACTTTGACGTCAAAGAATCCTGTTTTTAAGACTGTTGGAGTATTGATAACATTATATAGTAATGGAGAGTGAATGTCAGTGGTTAGAACAGTGTCTGAGATACAGAAGAACCCTAATAAATATTTGCTGAATTAACCATAAACCCTACAACCTTCAGTCATCTGCTTGAGTCTGTAAGCTTTAGTACCCACATAAGTGTTTGTATTTCATCTCAAAACAGCCTTATATAATCACACACTGCCTTTCACTATACACAATATATGCCACATAGTGAATTCATTATCCCAGTTTGTAAAAAAATTGTTTTCTCAGGATTTTTTTTATAATGCTACACAGTTGGTGAACTGATGACTTAGGTGCCCAGATTCTTACTCTCCTATCAAAGACTCCACACCCTAACAGCAGACCATACGTAGCAGGTGCCCTCATGTCGGCCAACAGAAAGTCAGTACGAGGATACAGGTTCTGAAGTCAGAGGTTACCCTCACCGATGGCAGACACCATTCAGAGCTCTGTGTTTTAGGTGTTAAGGGTGTTGACCCTTAACAACAAAGGCAGCACTGATTTCCATACTTTCTCCTGTGCGCTAGAGTCTATCAGACCTGCATCTCTGCTATCCTTCAAGATCTCAAAGAGGTGCATCCACAACCCAGCATGCAGAAGACTCTAAGATGTAGCAAGCAGGCTGATCCCCCTCACCTCTCTAACACACCTTACCAGTTCCTTTCAGTCATGACAGCTTTCCTTCCCAACGCCTCACTGTTGTTTTGTTTTGTTTTTTTGAGACAGGGTTTCTCTATGTAGCACTGGCTGTCCTGGAACTTGCTCTGTAGACCTGGCCTCAAACTTAGAGGTCCACCTGCCTCTGCCTTCTAAGTGCTGGGAAAGCTGGCCAACAGAGAAAATACAGTGAATATGCAAAATTCCATATTCATTGTGAGAGAAATCAAAGAGAATAAAATGCTAGACTGTCAAGTCAGAAGACCATGCCATGTAGGTGATGGGAGATGAACCCAGTCCCTTTGCAAGAGCAGAGGTGCTCTTGACCTCTAAGAATATCATCTCCATAACTATAAGCCAGTATAATCCCACAGCTAATTTCTTTTTTTTTTTTTTCCGGAGCTGGGGACCGAACCCAGGGCCTTGCGCTTCCTAGGTAAGCGCTCTACCACTGAGCTAAATCCCCAGCCCCGTCCCACAGCTAATTTCTGATCTGCTGGAATAGAGGTGTGCCTTTTTATGCTGGTTCTGGGTGTGTCTGTTCTAGAGCTAAGAACTTACAAAACTGATGATACTCTTGCAAGACAGGGGTACCTCTGTTCTGAGTAAAGACCCTTTATATACAGGGACAGACTTACAGTTTAAATCTTACATGTGCCTGAAAGGCCCATGTTTGGGAGCTTGGTTCCCAGAGAGACTCTGTAGTAGGTTGGACTTGGTGAGCAGGCTTTTGGTCATTAGGTCCCTGTGGGACCCCAGGCCTCTCTCGATCTCTAACTCTCTGGTGAGAGAGCTAGTGTTGCCATGCTGTGCTGGGAGTGCAATTTCCAAAGCTGTGAGTCAAACAGACCTTTTCTCTTTGCCAGGCAATTACTCCAGGTCTTCGTCACAATCTTGGACACTATCCCAGAGTAATGTGCTCTATGACTGCACCACACGAGACAGCATTTAAACCTGTTTTTCCAAACACAGCATTTAGAAAGACATGGCATCCAGCCAGGTGTGCTGCTGTATGCCTTTAATCCCAGCACTTGGAGGCAAAGGCAGGCAGATTCTCTAAGTCTGAGGCTAACCTGGTCTACATAGTGAGTTCCAGGTCAGAGTCACATAGTGAGATCCTGGCCCAAATCAAGCAAAACAAAACAACAACAGAATGAAAGAAAACAACGCTGTGTGTTTATAGGAAAGTAACCCGGGAGAGTGAGCAAGAGGGTCAGGACCCTGAGGAAGGGAAGCATGTTTACATGCATGTTTCCACATGCAAGTCCTACTTACCTTTTCTGCTGGTATGAACTGAGGCCAAGTGTTGTCTCAGTCTGTAAAAGGAAGAAAACAAGAATGAAACTGCTAAAGCCAACGTTTCCTATTACAGACAGAAGAAACAGCAACACAGTTTTTCAGCCCATTCCCACTCTCGGTTTTTAGGTTAGACCCGGTCCCAAATCACACAAAATACTAGGTCACACTATGCAATTAGAATAAGTGAACAATTTGGTTCTATTTGAAGCACATATAGAACACCACACACTCCTGTTACTGGCTTCCGTATGTTTGGCAAACAGTCCATATCCTGAAGGAAGTCTCCTTTACAATCTCTCGTGTGAGGTCATGAGCCCCAGAGTGGTCCCTTCCTCCCAACTGCCAGCGAGGTGCTGGGATGTATGGCTGCTGAAGACAGATACAGTGGGAATCTCAGGGCAAACGACTGAAATAACATAAATATGTACACACTGAGAACTGGTTACAGAAACACTGAAAAGCATTACAATGTGATGTACATGAGGACAGTGCATCTGAAGAGCTGATGGTTACACCAAACTCTGATAGCAACCATGACACGGAAGTCACACAGACCATAAGTAAGGAAAGAACACAGTATATCCAACACACAGACTGCAGAAAATAAGGGTGCAAGGCAAGACGGGAGCCAGAAGATGTCTGCCTTGTTAAAACCACAACTTCCCCCAGCAGCTCATGGGAGCAGATGCAGAGACCCACACTCAGGCATTAGGTGGAGCTGAGCTGTGGTACCACTCAGAAGGGGGAAGGAGATATAGGAGCCAGAGGGGTCGAGGGCACCAAGAGAACATGCCCACAGAATTAACTAAGCAGGGCTCACAGTGGCTCGTGGGAAGCAAAGCTGCTGTGACCATGGCACCCACATGGGTCTGCCCTAGGTTTTCTGCATATATGCTGTGGCTATTAGACAAGGTTCTTGTGAGACCATAACAGTAAGAGTGGGGTGTCTCTGCCTCTTCCGCCTGCTCTTGGGACCATTTCCAGCCTTGATACAAAGGCTTGTGCCTAGTCTTACTGTATCCTGCTGTTCAGCTGATATCATTGCAAGGCTTGCTCTTTTTTGACGGGAAACTGAGGAGCAATAGATCCAGGGAAGAGGGGAGGTAGTGGTTGGGATGCACTGTACAAGACAAGAATCAATCAATCAATCAATCAATCATTCAATTATAAAAAAAGCCACAGCAACATTTAGCTCATGTGTTCCACATGCAGTGCAAGGGACATGCCTATGATGCAGTAAGCAACCAGCAGACATGGTCTTGGTCTGACTTAAGGGTTAACATGTTATTCTGACAGTCAAATGGAGGATGAATTAGAGACCTAGAGAGGAGAAAGAAGTTGGGAGAAGGGGCAAGTACTACACAGTTCAGTGATGAAGGACATAAAGACCTCAGTGATTGAGAAAGAACGCAGCTGGGTGGTGGTGGCTCATACCTTTAGTCCCACCACTCAGGAGGCAGAGGCAGGCAGATTTCTGTGAATTCAAGGATAGCCTGGTCTACCCGTGTTTGAATGCTTGGCCATGGGGAATGGCACTATTAGAAGGTGTGGCATGTCTGGAGTGGGTGTGGCCTTACTGGAGGAAGTGTGTCACTGTTAGGGTAGGCTTTGAGGTCTCTCCTATGGTCAAGTTAGTCAGTGTGGCACAGTTGCCTTCTGCTGCTTGGGGATCAAGAAGTAGAGTTCTCAGGGGTTGGGGATTTGGCTCAGTGGTAGAGCGCTTGCCTAGCAAGCACAAGGCCCTGGGTTCGGTCCCCAGCTCCGAAAAAAAAAAAGAAAAAAAAAAAAAAAAAAAAAAAAAAAGAAGAAGTAGAGTTCTCAGCTCCTTCTCTAGCATCATGTCCGTGCTGCCTCATCCCAGCATGGGGATAATGAAGGACTGAATCTCTGAAACTGTAAGCCAGCCCCACTTAAATGTCCCCTTTATAAGAGCTGCCTTGGTCATGGTGTCTCTTTATAGCAACAGAAACCCTAAGACAATATCTTATGAAAAATTAGTGAATATTCAATAAGAAATAAGATTAGATGAGAAATAAATGCTTCTTATCGAAGTATATGTCAGACACAACAGAACAATCATTTAGTTATAATAATTAAAGTTTCATAGCAGGCAGACACTTTGTCCCAAATACAGAAAGGAGAAGATTATAGTAAATGCTATTTTGATTCTGAGGTAATTTGAGAAATAAAAGCTTAAATGTGTCTTTAAGGTGTATCTTAACATTGGGCCTAAACATGGGGCAGCACAACAGAAAGCATAAAAATTAGACAGAAGACACCAAACACACCTTAGGTACACTGAGCGACACAATCTACTCTAAAAGTGTCAGAAGCTAGAGCCTAACCACAAACAAGTCATGTCAGATGAAAACACACACGCACGCACGCACGCACACACACACCACACACACACACACACACACACACACACACACACACACCTCTGCAGGGAGTAACTGCACCACACACACACACACACACACACACACACACACACACACACACCTCTGCAGGGAGTAACTGCACCACACACACACACACACACACACACACACACACACACACACACACACACACACACCCCTCTGCAGGGAGTAACTGCACCAGGAAGGGTTTCCAAATGGGAAAGTTTCTCTCACACAGCAGTGAAGAGAAAACCGGGTGGGGACTGAAATGTAAACAAAGAACAAGAATAGGAAATTAACTCCAGGGAAGCAGAGGCTGGAGAGAATAGCTCAGAGGTCAAGAACACTTGTTCCTGCTGAGGACCTCAGTTCAAGTTCCAGAAGCCACGTGGTGGTTCACCACCATCCGTAACTCTAGTTTGGGGGGGGGGGCGGGATCTGATGCCCGCTTTTGACCTCCATGGCACAAAGCATGCAAGTGATATGTCTACACACACACATGGGGGGATGTAAATGGTCCACGACCATCTAAAAAGACGCCACTTCGTTAAAGAGTACAGCTCTACAGAGAATAATCTGGTTTTACCAGCTGAGGGACGGGACATTTGGCCCATCACATTCCACCACAGAGTAAAGCAGGAGAATTCTGGGTCCTAGAGACTATCTGTAGCATGTAAGCTGTCTATCACAAATGACCACCACTAGTGTTTCAAAGAAAGTTCCCAGAGTCAGAGAAAGTCAACATGGTATCCCCCAAGTGAACCCAGATTATCCTTCTACCCTGCCTGTCCACAAGAGGCCATCAGACTCCTTCCCACCTGCAATCCACATTGCATGCATGCAGTGCTCACCACTGGGCTGCCCATTCCAGACCAATTTGAACACAACTTTTTAGACAGCTCCCATCTCTCAACAGGACCCACAAGAGGAAAACAGATTATTTCAATCAAACACATTGGCCCCTGCACGAGCATTTGAGTTATGTGTTCTCGGGTACTGTCAGTCCCAGGGGCTTTCGCATGCCCTACACATGCTGGGCCATCCCCACCACTAAACCACTTCCCCAGACCTTGAGAGACCTTTTAATGTCACAGAGCATGTGCTATTGCCATCAGGAGACAAGGACACTAGTGACCATGCTGAGGTGCACAGGGCAGTCTTCCTTGATTCCCAACAATGAGTTACACGGCTCAGATATAAATCCCCTGGACTTTATGACAGGTCACTGATTACAGTTTTCATTTGTATCTGTGTGTGCACACATGCACACAACATTCATATGTGTGGCAGAGGTCAACGTTGGGTGTTTTTCTCTATTACTCTGCACCTTGCTTCTTCAGACAAGGGTCTCACTGAATTTGGGGCTTACAAATTTGACAAGAGTAACTGGCTAAGGAGCTCTAAGGATTCATCCCCTACCCCAGGATTCAGTTACACATGCACCAGGCCTGGGTGTCTTAGAATCCCAGTTCCGGTCTGCAGGCAGAGCAGGCACTGTGATGACTAAGGTACCTTTCAACCCCCTTAATCTTTATTTGTAGTAATATCTTCTTGCATTACAATTTAAAGTATCCAGCTGTTATACCAATTAGGAATATTTCCTGCCTCCTCTGACTTGATAAAGAATGGCTATTTATGATATAAAATTAGTTGCTATGTTGTAAAACTGCCTATAGTATGAGAAAACAAAAATGACACTTAGCAAGAACAAGCACCAACAGAGATGAATCCAGGCATCAGTCTGTATCACATCTGGTTAGTGGGATACGGAGCATGTCTCTCTGGTCTACACTCACAGCACAGTGGCTAAGCCTTTAGAGGAAGGCTCAGTTCTATCACTCACTAGTCCACTACTTGGCTAATTCACTGATCTCTGTACGTTAAGCTGCTTACCTAAGCCTATTACATTCATTTAAGAATTTGGGGCCACCATAGCTCAGCTACAAAGTGCTTGTCCAGCACACACGAGACACTTGGTCTGATTTCCAGAGCAAAAACAACAAAAAGTAAAGCACACCTGGACAATAGCCAATAGTATTGTTACTTTCCCATGCTTTCCAAATTTCTGTAAACTTTGGCACATCTCTTAATAGAGGTGAATATTCTCAGCCTTCATTAAAGTGGGTCCTAGCTCCTTTTTCTCCCTTCCCTTTCCCTAACAGAACAGAGGGCCCACTCCAGGACTGTTGAGAGGAGATGATCATTTAAAACCCACAGGCCAAGCCACTCCGCCACTGGGTACCTGGGATGGATGGCTGCTTCTGAACCACAGAACAGTAGCTGATAGTTAAACGGAGACTGCTAGCACCCCAGTCCTCAGACAGCTACTGTCTGATCCTTACAGAATGATCACCAATCTCTTGCTTAGATGGTAAAGAGAGGCAGTATCATAGTGCCTTACTTCCAAAGCCACTAAATCCCTACATATGAAAGTCTCATGTAGCGTGTCTTCATAGGAGACATGATGGAAATACTACTCCTGGGGGTTTGAATACTATCCATCTAAGCAGCCAGTCAGATGAGAATCCAGAGGATGACTGCCCTCACCCCATACACGGTTGTGTACTTTGGGGGCCCCAGGCCACCTGTACTTCTGACAAACCAGCTATAAATGAAAGGCTGTCCACGATTTCCTGGCTTGTTTAGTCACCAGGATAGCTCACAGAGCTCAGAACAACACTCCACAGAACAATTTCCGTTTGATTCAAAGGAATAGTGTCCTGAACACAGACCTGCACTTTTTATCATCAGGACACCTCACGTTCCTGCTACATGGGTTCATCTACCAAGAAAGACGCTCTCTGCCAAGCACTGGTGAGCAGAGCTTTGTCTGGGCTCTCATCACACATATACAAAAGGCGATTTCTGAAACAATGGGGAAACCCGAGTGCAAAGCAGGCAGGTTCCGATGGAAGCAGAGCTCTGGTTGTCTACTGCTGCAAAGATAGACTCTAAAGCATAGTGGCTTAGGGTAATTTACTGTTAGTGGCCATTCTGGGGCTGAGGAGCCCCTGTTGCTAGTTCTTACTCGTGTCTTTGTGCTGCAGTCAAGTGTGATTTCAAGCTGCATCTGTAGGAAGTTTCAGATGTGCTAGTTGGTTGTCCATGAAGCTCATTCACAGGGGGGAGAGTGGTACTGGCTATGAGCTGTGAGCTCAGCTCTGACTACTGACAGGAGGCCTAGAGATGGCCTTTCTGGGCACATAATCCATCACCATAGTAACTGAGTGCCCTACAGGAATGACTCACACCAAGACTCAGGAGTAAGGAAGAAGGTGCTGGTAGCTTCCTGTCATCTGCCCCTTAGCACTAGTACAATGTTCTGCACACTATATTAGTCACGGTGCTATTACTATTCTGCACAGTACATACTGATTTAATTTCCCACAAAGAGTTCTAATTCTCTCCAAATTGATCTTCAGATCCAGCGTAATCCTAAGAAACAACCCAACAGTGTACACAGAGTTTAAAAGTGCACATGGAAGGCACAGGACTTTAGGGCAACAAAGATGTGGTTACCAAGAACCACATCTAAGAGGAAGGAATGAGAATCAAAACCTTAAAAAGAGTAGTTGCAAAGACAAATAGGTTTCAGGAGCCCAGAAAACCAGCTCCCACACGGAGCAGCAGCGACCAGGAGACAGGCACGCTGCTGAAGAGTGAGTGGGTAACAAAGTACTGCAGGACAGTCGGCAAAGGACACGAAAACAACTGAACGGCAACAAGGAAGCTCTGCCCCTGCCTCCGCTAAAGTTATAATTTTAGGAGCTGCAGCTGTACCTAAGGAGAGCAGCCAATGAAATTCTAAATTTAACATCATTCATAGTGTGCAAGTGGTAGATGAGCACAGATGTATGTGAACGTACATATGTGTGTGGGCTCACAGATGCACGCTAGGGCTGGGGGCCAGCCCTGGGTGTTATTTCTAGGAAGTCATTCACTTGGGTTTTTGAGATAGTCCCTTACCTGGACTTGGAGATCACTGATGGGCTAGGCTGGCCGGCCAGTGAGCCCCAGGGCCCTTCTGTCTCTACTTCTCCAGCCACCATGGTTAACTTCCTCAGGTGGGTGCTGGGGATCTAACCTGGGTTCTGATGTCTGCCATGCAGGCACTTTACCAACTCAGCTATCTTCCTAGTCACATAATCTGGTCCTTCAGTCAGACATAAGACAAAGTAAATGTAACAAAGCTAAACGTCATGAATAAAGGATTTCTGTTTATTGGAAGTCACAATTACCTAAGTCAAAAGAACAACCCATCAAGTAAAAATAGTGACAGGACAGAACAGAGAAGGGGGAGTGCTTCTAGTGGGCTGTGCCAAGATGTTTAAATGTAAATCAAGGAATTCCTGATGATGGGATTGTAAACTGGAAAACTACTGTCACCGTCTATTAAACCAAAGACACGGCAGGTAAAGGCATCTACAGGGAGGACCGCCTGAACTATATACAGAGCAGAGACAGCACAAACTCCCACGAGTTGTCCTGACTTTCACACACACCCACACAAACACACATGCAGAACAAAATGTGAGGAAAAAAATCTCAGCTGAAGACAACCTACTAGCTGCGGCTTACTCTATGAGAAACATGCATATTTACTAAGAGAAAGCTTTACTCGTAATTAATAGCTGAAAACTAGAAGCAACTAAAGTATCTACAACCACAAAAAGGATCCTCGAATTGGGCCCAGCCATACCTGTGGAAGCGGCAACTGAAATAAGTTTTTCATTCACACAGAAAACTTTATTAACACAATCTGAGAAAGAGAAGCCAAAAGCAGCACAAATCACGTGGACGTGAAACCACAAGTGAAGCTACAGCATCTACAGCGTAGAGCTTGGATTGCTAACGCTAGAGGAAAGGAAATTGCCATGAATGGCAGCGTAAGAGTCAGTTTTGAGAACGCTGACTGAGAGAACTTGAGGGGTGCTTACCTCTGCCGGTGTTGGCTGGTACCTGCTCTTAGCATTTAAGCTGGGTGGTATAGACATTGATTCACTGTACAAACCTCTTATCACATTTTATGCATCTATACAGGAATTACAGCCCACAACTGACTCTTCAAAAATAATAAATGAGTACAATTCTAGACTCTTAAAGTCCCTAATTTAAATGTCTTATTTATCCTGCCCCAAACACATATACAAAAGTGCATGTTCCACCGTGATGGTGCTAGAGCCACATTCCAATATCCTTTTTGGGGGTGTGGGTGTGTGTGTAAGACAGGATTTCTCTGTTAAACCTTGGCTGTCCTGGACCTCACTCTGTAGAGCAGGCTAACCTTGAACTTTTAAACTCACATAGATCCACCTGCCTCTGCCTCCTAAGTACTGGGATTAACAGTGTGCACCGCCAATACCTGTCTTAATTCTGTTTATTATTTGGTAGGATTATGACAAACATATAGAGTTGGGTCATCTTCCCTTATAAATATATGATGCTTAGCTTCATTTGCTTATATAAGTTAGGTTAGGAGGGGATTAATGCTCATAAATGGGAAAATGTTTCATAACTTTTCCTGTATTCAAAGGAACAAGATGGGAGGAAGCACTCTATCAGTCAGGATGGAGCAATACATAAAATGGGCAGCCCACACCTCCTGTCACACCAGTCTTAATAACAACTCCCTGTTGCCCTACACATTTTCCTGGGTCCCTGCCCATCTTGGGAATCCTTTGGTCTCCCTTGCCTGTTCTTTATGGTAAATCCTGATAGCCTGGCCAAACAGAAGGGATAAGGGCTAACCACAAGCTAAGGGCTTATGATTTATAGTCCTAATGTGGCAAATGGTAATCCAAGGGAGTATCTGCGGAACTGAAAACGTCTTGTGCTACAGAGAACACCCTGACAACAGCATGGTGGGAAGACAGGCTGGTTAGAGTGATGTTCCAGCCACTGACTACTAAAGAAGCTACCTTCTGTGCACGTTATTTTCCTCAGTTCTATCGAATACGGAAAGCAAGATTTTGACAGCTTTTGAATTTGGCAAGTTTTACTATCACATTAACAATTCCTATTAGCCGAGCAGAGGTGGCATGAGGTGTAACCAACTGCATTCAGCATCAGGCACTGCAGGAATCTCAGTAAGGCTGGACTGTGGCTGAGAGTGACAAGGGCTGCCTTAGTGAGACTGTTTTCTGTACTGCCTGATCGGACTTAAACTTTTACTTTTCTTGCCTTTACTATAAGCTACAGGAACGTCTTTTCAGAGTTTAGTCAGGTGTGGTAGTTCATACTTACAATCCCAGCATTTGGGAGGCTGGAATAAGAAATCATCAGGCCTAGTCTATAAGCGAGTTCCAGGCCAGCCATGGGTAACAGGTGCGAGGTTCTCGCAGAAGAGCTGAGTCATTTAGTTAGACACGAGTGAGAAATGTATCATGTGCCGCTGGTAATGGTCTCAGGTGAGAGTAACCAGAATGTACTGCTTACCTAAAACAATGAGAAAGCTGAAGTGGACATAGAGGCATATGTCTGTAATCCTGCTACTCAGGAGGCTGAGGAAGGAAGATCCCAATCTTGGGGCATCCTGGACTATAGGAAGGAAGGGAGGGGAGGGGAGGGGAGGGGAGGGGAGGGAAGGGGAGGGGAAGGGAGGGGAGGGCAGGGCAGGGCAGGGCAGGGCAGGGCAGGGCAGGGCAGGGCAGGGCAGGGCAGGGCAGGACAGGACAGGACAGGACAGGGCAGGACAGGACAGGACAGGACAGGACAGGAGAAGGCAAGACCAGAGCAGACCCTCCTCAGCACAACCAGCCAAGGCAGATGGCCGGCGCCATGGCTTTCAGCTCTCCAGCTCTTGCTCTGCAGCTGAGGACTGAATGAGTCTTCTGAGGATCTGAACTAGGCTCAAAAGGAAAGGCAGAGTATTGCCAGAGTCCACATTCTAATTTCATGCTTACTACAGTTACAGATACCGCTTAGCATGGAGAGTGACAGCCAGATAAGTCATAAACCTCGCACTGTCCACAGACGTTCCTTTCCAGGTAAATGCTATACTCTCTCCACACACTGAGCCAGTGCTTCCCTCACTCAGGGCTAACAACCAGCGAGCTGACAGGCCCCATCTCATGACCTGACTTGTACACACCCTCACGTGAAGCCACAGGACACAAACTCTCATTTACTTACCTACAGCTTCCATACTATACAGGAGTTCACTTTTCAGAAAATGTTTACTCTAAAAAGTAATTCTAGTAGGAGGTTCATGCAATAACTCCACTGACAGACAGTCTACAGTTCATAAAACGTACCTCAGGAAAATGAGTTACACTGGTTTCCAAGGGAAAAAAAAAGCCATATATTACTGGAGAGAATTACCTGTAGCAGCCCTCCATCGTCAAAACGCAGGACTTCTATTATGCTCTCTGACTGGATGAATGCTGTGAAGAAAACAAACCAAATATCACTGACGGGAACAGAAAACCAATTTCAGTGTTTGCCTTCAAGTAATACAATTTTACATTTTAATATATTGCTTACTGGGGAATGTAGACCATTTGCTTAGCATGTGTGAGGGCCCTGGCAGGGACAATGCTGGCATTCAAAACAGACCAATGAAAATACAGCGACCACCTCAGAACTCTGAAATGCTTTGCTATGTAATCATGATCAATACTAAGACAGCGTCAGTTACACAGCTGTGGAAATACCTGTCTAGCCTTCCTGTTGTGAGACAGGCAGAGTCAGACAAGCTGGCTACATACCACCCTGGTATGCAGGCATTTGTTCTTTACCTAAGCGACCAGCTTGACTCTGCACCGTCAGATCCTCTGCAATGCCAATATGCCTTGGGATGGGTACATAGATGGGACACTGGCAAACAAATCTTACTCTATTGCATACCAAACAAGAAACAATGCTATACACTAAATGAAGCAAAGATACATATGCAAAAGCCAGCAGCTGTGCTGTACAGTGCACCAGTGATGAGCTAACAAGTACCAAATCATCTGAACGCTATCCAGAGGGAAATCTGTATGACATCCCTCAGCAGTTTTATTCATACCCATTCATCTATCCTGTATTACAAACGTATGAAGGCTGTTTCCACAGTAGTTAGCAAGTCTGATGAATGACTAAGTACAGACATGTGCAAAGTATGTCAGGTTCCTCCCAGCTGGACTAAGAGTTTACACAGAAGCAAAGGGTGGGGAGGCTCAGCATGAACTCAGATAGACTAATTGCTGCAAACAGAAATGCGGGTATGGGGCTGAAGAGACAGCTTAGCATTTAGAGAACTAGCTGTTCTTCCAGAGAACCCAGGCTGGTTTTCCAGCACTCATACAGCAGCCAACAACCATCTGGATCTTCAGTCCTAGGGGGTCTGACACCTTCTGCCTCTGTATGCACTGCATATATATAATGCACAGACAAACATGCAGTCAAATACCCACATGTAAAGATAAAACTAAATAAATCAAAAGAAAGAAAGAAAGAGAGAGAGAGAAAGAAAGAGAGAGAGAGAGAGAGAGAGAGAAAGAAAGAAAGAAAGAAAAGAGAGAGAGAGAGAGAGAAAGAAAGACAGACCCCAAGGGAGAAAGTAAGATGTGTATATACCTGTTAGAATAAAGAGATATATAGATATACTTCCTTACTCAACCAGTGATACCCAGCAGTGATGACCACATTTATACCCAGAGCCTAAGGTCTGGGTGGAATGGAATGAATTGGGGCTTCCAGAGAAATGCCTATTTCTAGGATTGGGATAAGACACACACAATGGGAGCAGAGAAGACAGTACTAAAACAAGAACAATCCAACTATTTAAAACATGCTGATGAGAATCTGTACAGAGAAGCAAGAGAGAGAATTCCCAAATGACCAAGGCTAGAGCAGTCTGAGCAGTGGACCAAGTATCACTGGGCTGAAACCCAGCAAAGAACAAGCACCCGAGCCCATACTGAAACAAGCAAATTATACTAAATAAATATCTGGGAAGACAGAAAAGGCAGAGGGGTATCACCCTGTACTTTTTTACACACAATATGGCTTCCTTCTAAAGAATACCATATGGGAAGGGAGAGTGACTTTACAGTGGAGAGACCTCAGTGAGATCAAGAAACATCGGGGCTGGGGATTTAGCTCAGTGGTAGAGCGCTTACCTAGGAAGCGCAAGGCCCTGGGTTCGGTCCCCAGCTCCGAAAAAAAAAAAAGAAACATCGACACCACTGTGAAAAGTCATCAGTAATGCACCCTTGATGTGACATAGGAAAACCCTCCCTAAACACATTCCAGTCTAATAATGAGAAAAATCCTAACCAAATCCCAACTAAGGGGTGTGACCTACAAAATACCTGATTAGTTACCTATTCTCAAAACTGTCATGGTCAAACACAGACAAGGAAAACCTAAGGAGCCAAGACTGCAAGTGTGATAGCTGAGGTGCTATTCTAGAACATAAAGGGAGCAGGACACTGAAACTAAAAACATCTCAGTAAACATGTAATAAACCTAACAGTTAATAAACCTAACTGTTTAAAAAAGTAAAGCACTAGTGTGAAGTGTTAGTAATAGGGAGACTGGGGGTAGGACGGATGAGTGCTATGCCATCTTCACAAGTGTTTTACCTAGAATTGCCCTAAAATATAAAGCTTATATTTTAAAGAATGTGAATCAATGATGTATCATTGATTTTGAATATGGAATTCACTGACTCTCCACCTGCAGGAGTTGTGGAATTCAGGGATGAAGTCCACTCTGCAATCTCACATACCTAGTTTGGTAGAAATGTTTAATCCCAAAGATGGGGTTTCTACCCCACCTTAGACCATTTAGTTCCTGATTAGACACACGAACAACTTTTACATTTACAAAAAACCTTAACCAGCACTAGAGCTGGGCAGATGCCTACCTCTAAGTTATTAGAATCTACTTTCCTATTGATAACCCCGAATTATTACTATGTTTCATCTGGGCTGCTCTTAACTCCAATGGGCCAGCCCTCAGGGCTATGGTGGCTTCTCTTTCCTCCTCCACCTTCTCTCCCCTTCCTGGATCTCCTTCCACCCCAAGTCCAGGTCTTGGGGGTCCCCCACTCAGCATTACAATAGATAGCAAGATCAAACCTCAACAACCTAGCTTCTGTAAGAGGGCAAAGAGGAAACCAGGGAGTGTAAGAAATTAGATGACCATCTTGCTAACAGGATGGTGTTTCCTGCTCTAAGCATTCCAGACCCTTCATGCAGCCATCTCAATGATGTTGGTTTGGGGAAAACCCATCAATTGTCTGCATTTCTTTTCAATCATAGAGCCAAATTGTTCCATTTCTGCTCACCTCTTCCAGTCCTCAGCACATACACACATCCAATATAAACACAGATCATCTTTTTGCTTGGGTGGCAGGCCGTGCTGCAGTCAGTCTGTGCTAGCACATTGGCCCTTCCTGGTTATGTTCCCTCTAGCTTGGTTTATAATCTCATCTCAGAACTGATATCCATGCATTCTGTGCAGAAGAAAGCACCATGAACCCAATGGTGCTACCAGCTACCTCTCTAACGCCATGGAAGTGCCCAGCTTACCCACTCTTCATGCCTCTTACTGGCTAACACAAACTTAAGTTCTAGACCATCCAGGAGATATTTCTGTTGTATCCCTGAAGACATACTTACTGACATAAGAACACTGGACTAGTTAAGAATGGCTTAACTGGGGAGTGGCTCAACACGTGAAATGCAACAGGAGCTTCCTTAACAGCACCTAGTAGCAGAGGAGAGCTGCAAGAGGTGGAACGTGTTGTTAACCGTTCAACAGGGCCAATCGTCTACCTCACTGATGAACAGCATCCACAATCTGAATATGTTATGCTCTTAATTAGGAGATTAAAAGAATACTGTACGTTTTATCAACTGGGTAATTAATAGCCGTAGCTAGGATAGTCATAAAAGAAAAACATTGTATTATACATTATCAACTCTCTTTAACTATGAAGAAACAGAATTTATTATTTAATGAAACAAAATTAGGATATTTGGCACTAGGTGACCATTTATGAGGATGTTAGATTCCTAAAACAGGAAGACATTAACCACATATTTAATCCTTTTGAGTATTTGTGGTCTGAATAAAAATGGACCCATAAGCTAAAGTGCAGGGAATGGCACTTTAGCAGGCATGGCCTTGTTGGAGTAGGTGTGGCTCTGCTGGAAACGGTGTGTCACTAGGGGTGAACTTTGAGGTCTCTGATGCTCAAGTCACAGCCAGTGCTGCTATCTATTCCCTGTGGTTTAGGATCTGGATGTAGAGCTCTCAGCTCCTCCTGCACCAGGCCTGCCTACCTGCTGCCATGCTTCCCACCATGGTGACAATGGGCTAATCTTATGAATTAAATATTTGCCTTTACAAGAGTTGCCATGGTCCAAATCCACAATTTTGAAACAAATATGAAGCAAACTGTATTGACTCTAATAAATAATAACCAAGAGATGGGCTTTGGTCAAGACTACTCCCTGGATGTAATATCCAAAGTTAACCTGTAAGCCCCACCTAGCCAAGGAGCAGGTGACTTCCTGGGATGCTTGGGAGTTAATAGTTCTTGGAATACAACAAAAGCCTCACGGAAAAGTATGGTGGCTTATGGGTTTGTCTTTATAACCCACGCAGCATGCGTCTCAGGGCCACTCAGCTGGCAGTTTCAGGGAATGGAACTTTCCTGAACAAAGTCCATCTCTTGGTCAGTATTTAACACTTAAGAAAGCTAACTTCAAATTTGGCCCCAAAAGGTAGAATTCAGTTTTCTCCAGCAAATCTCATTTGGAGGTCCCAGTGAGATAACTGTACCCAAAATTTGCTCTTCACTCAAGGGTCCTTGTGAGATGAACTACCCAGGAGTGCACGCACCTTGGGATGGCTAACCCAGCTGACCCAAGGCCTCAGGGAAGTGCTTTCCACTTTGTGGACACTTTTTTTTTTTTTTTTAAATGGAGGCTTCTCTTTTTTGGAAGTCATAGAAGCCTTTGTTGTTTTAGCTTTCTACGACATCTGTCCACCTGGCTTCTGGTTCTGGTGGCTCCCGATCTGGCAAGGGGGAGGCCTGATGGGGTCTATGGCCTCACGGCCCCTGGTTACTTCTGGTTAATTAGGGAGTTCAGTCAGAGCCACCAGATTCCCTCCCTGGTGACCCCCTAGTGAGACTGGGAGCCAAAATATGACAAAGAACAAAGTTTTGAAAGTTTAGTGCTCAGAGAAGCCTGGTACCTTAGCAGTCAACGAGCACCAGTGACCTCTGAAGCAGAGGGCTCCAAATGTTAACTGCCGGGTCTGGTCATGTCTTGTCTGGTCTGTCTTTCTGTGTTCTGACTCTGGGCAATAGAGAGCCTGCACTCATGGCTCTATCTCCAGCCTGGGTCTCACTATCTGCTCTTAGAAAAGTCACCCCTAAATTGGTGGAGCCTTTGGGAACGTGGGACTCAAGATGCAATGCTTGGGACCAGAGAGCAACTTTAGAAAACCCAGAGTGCCTGAAGGGAAGCCAGCAGCCAATCCCGCTACTGTGTCTGTGAAAATGGGATTCAGCAACCAGTGAAGTGCTCCTCCACTGCAATTCCAACAGTGGGGCAGATAGGAAAAGTGCTGTCTGCTCGTTTTCTGTGTGTGGAGGTCTGTGACTTCTGATGTGCCTGTAAGTTTTCTTGCAAACATGGAGCTCAGTCAGAACTGCATCAGGCTCAGGATAAGGCTGCCGCATGCTTGTCTCCAACTGCTCTCCCTTAAATGCTGGAGCTCACTGTATTCCATGGGTCTTGGTTATGGCTAGGCTGCTGCTGTCACAGTCAGCCAGTTGCTGCATTTGCTTGACTGTGTGACCTTAAAGGTTGCTTTGTCTGTTCCATTTACTGAGAATCTGGCTCTGGAATTAGGTTGTGGCTCACCCCTTTTCAGACCAAGGCCTGCTTTTAAAGTCTATGTTAGAGCTTGGCTTTGAATTCTAAAAATTCTGATTGTGTTCTGTGTCTTCACTGTTTAAAAAGGAACTTTATTTTTATAAGAACATGTAGTTGAAAGATTTTAAGCTTTAAAAGAAAGTTTTGGAGTTTCACAAAAAAATTATTTTAAAAACTAGATATTTTAAAGAAAGAACTTTAAAAAATGTTTAAATTTGTAAGGCTATGGAACATTTTAAAATATATAAGATATTATTATAATGTTTTGTTAATATATGATCTTAATAGACTTATTAAAAATGCTACAGCTAGACATCAGAAACTGAAGTATTTCTATCTTATGTTACGGTAAGACAATGACGACCTTAAGCAGAATGACAAAGAACTAGGAACAACCTATGATCAGGACTCCTTGAAGTCAAAGACCACAGGGGTAGCCTAGGGTTGTCTGCGTGTTGGATGTTTACATTGAGATTCATAGGAACAGCAAAATTACAGTTTTGAAATACCAAGGAGAGGATTTGGTGGTCAGAGGGTTCCACGCCATGCAAAGCTGTGTTAAACACTCAACACTAAAACGTTGAGAACCTCTGGCTTAAGAGGATGTCCTCCTTACTTAAGGTCTATTCAGGCTAACAGAGTCTGATTTAGGGATATATGTCTAACCCCCTTGCTTTTGCAGCACTGTTAATAAGCCCTAGCTATTTTGGTAAACAGAGTCATAAAGTAAACTGCTGTGTTTTATAATGGTTTAGCATGCAAGGATCAGGAAATTCCCAGTCTCTATGAACTGTGTTATGAGTTAAAAGTCTTATCTTAGGGGTTGGGGATTTAGCTCAGTGGTAGAGCGCTTGCCTAGGAAGCACAAGGCCCTGGGTTCGGTCCCCAGCTCCGAAAAAAAGACCCCCCCCCCAAAAAGTCTTATCTTGATACTGGAAGAGCTTCAATTCAAAAATCATTATTCTTATTATAAACTGTTAAAGATGATTAAGCTTTGATATGCTCTGAATTATACTTTCAGTTACGCTAAGCATTATGTAATTGATTACAGAAAAGGGCTTTATTTATCTTTCTATGCATGTTTTCAAGGTCTGGAAACAAACAAGGATTATTTAGCTCATCTATATAGGTATAGGCCTCTATCTGTCCTCAAACCTGAGTATGGCATTTAAGATGTTAAACTTACTATGGCAGAGACTCCCAGATCCTAACAGTGACCCCCAGGGTCTCCAAGAAGACAATGGGCCATTGGACCAGATTGCCTCAATACCATGGAGACCACAAGAGCCTTGGGATGACTGTCTAGGTAGTGACTATGAACTAGTTTATTATTTTAACTGATACATAGGTCATGATTGTAATTTATCCTTCTCAGATCCCTGATCATATTGACAGCTAAGACAACTATAGCTTTGTCAGCGCCTTCCCCCAAGGCTGTAGCCAGATATCTTGTTAGTTCATTAGTTAAAGCTACTAGGTCTCTTATTAAGAAAAGGACACAGATTTGCCTTGCTCACAGGCTTCATTTTAAAGGATCAACAGGTTTCAGGTGTAACTTTCCACGAAAGGAACATGCTTTACAATGACTGTTTTCAATAATAACTTCATGTCTCTCATAAATGGTTAGATTTAAAAAAAAATTGTTCTAAGGTGTATGAAGGTTTTAGGATAATAAAAGCTTAAATAAGTCCTAAGGGTCTCAATGATAATCTAAGATATATAAAGTAATTTATAAAAGCGTCTGCTTCCTTGTCCTCCTGGGCACTCTTCCTCTGAGATGCGAAGGTTCAGAATGTTAACACTCATCAGTAGATTTTGCAAACTGGCAGAGCACTGACTGCTTGCTAGTCATCACAAGCTCACAACTTGAGTTTTCTCTGGTTGTCCTTTAAATATAAACTTAAAGACACTTTTCACCGGGCTAAAACACCTCTGTCCAACCCACATACCTGGCTCTCTGGACAGAGGAAAGAATGTAAGAGGTTTTCATGCTTTTTAGCATAAAGTTTTTGCCAGGACTCAAAGGCACAGGTCCCTACTCCTGCTGCCTTACAGACACCTATTAACTGCTTTTTCTATGATGTAGTTTTCAGTACAATTAACACTAATATTGTAAACTAAAAGGTCAGGTAAGCTTCAGAGGGTCAAAGAAGTCATAAGACTTGGCTCCACCTGCCACCAGTTAAGTACAGCCTAAGTTTCTGCACCTGTCTATTCCTGAGACTGGATTCCTCCCCTTCCCCAGTTATTAGGAGATTTTAATGTCGTCCCTAGTCTATGTTTGTCTCAGCAGATTTTCACTTCCTGTCAGGCTCCATCCAGGGAACCCCTGTGGACTGCAAAGTGCTGAGCTCTGGACTTTGCAGAAAGCTGATATGAACCAGTCCAGCCTATGTGACTGCTCCGTCTCTCCAGCTGGCTCAGCTAATCAGATGCTTCTGATAAATGCCTCATTGCCCAGCTCTCCTGGACCCTGGCAGCAATGAGCCCTAAGGTCAGCTGGGAGTTATAGAATAGAGTACTCATCCCACCGCCACAGGTTGAAATGCTAAGTCAAAGGGAAACTCCCCAGAAGACAGGACAAAATGGTTACTGTCAGCTAACTGACATACCAGAAAAGTGGGCCCAGATTTGTCAACTGGTAGATTTGTTAACTAAAATAGTTCTACAATATTGTAGGGCACTTGGTCTGCGTTTGTAGAACAAACAGGTATTATATGGCTTTTTAAACTGTTGTTTCTGTACAAACCATTCAGGGTTATAATCTGGTTGTACTCAAATCAAGTAACTACAAAAAGGAGAGCTGGCTGGTCCCCCGCCCATTTCCAGACTCTTTCTGGATCGTAACTCTGATGTCTGCCATCACAGGGACTTTAGCCCTCTTGCCTCTGCTAATTACTGCTGGTTCTTACATCACTGATACAATAAGTAAATGCTAACCCATATTGGTACCATTAAGCTGATATTATTAAATCCAAAATAACCAAGTATCTATCACAAGAATTTGATCCAAGACACAAAGGGGGCGGGATGTAATACCCAAAATTAACTTGCAAGCCCCACTTACCCAAGGACCAGTTAACCTCCTGAGATGCTGGGAATTGAAGTTCTGGGAAAATAACAAAGCCTCCTAGGAAAGTACGGTGGCCCATGGGTTTGTCTTTACAGCCCCTGTAACACGAGTCTTGAGGCCACTCAGCATGAAGTTCCAGAGTCTTGTCCTGACCAAAGTCCATCTGTTGGACAGTATTTAATATGTAACAAAGCTGACTTCAAGTTTGGTCCAAAGATGTAAAATGCTTTTTCTCCAGCAAATTTTAGGTTCAATATTAGCAACCTGAGTTTGAACCCCAGAACCCACATAAAGATGGGATAAAAACTAATTGCAGAGTTGTCCTCTGACCTTCACATGTGTGCATTCCCCATGTACATACGCACGTGCACACAACAACAATAAAAACCATTTTAAAGTGCAAAGTCAACTTGTTTAAGGTGTGTGTGTGTGTGTGTGTGTGTGTGTGTGTGTGTGTGTGTGTGTGTATGCTGGTGTGGAAGAAAATCTCCTATGTCATTCTTCAGTATGTTCCTCATTTTTTGGACAGTGTCTCTTAGATCTGGAACTGGCTGAGCCAGTGCCTCAGGCCCCAGTCTCCTTCCCAGCAGCATCATTACAAGTGTGTGCTGGCTAGTTTTACATCAGTTTGACACAAGCTAGAGTTACCTGAAAGAAGGGAACCTCGAGTGAGAAATGCCTTTATAAGATCCAGCTGTAAGGCATTTTCTTAGTTAGAGATTGATGGAGGAGGGCCCAGGCCACTGTGGGCCTGCCATCATGGGCTAGCAGTCCTGGGTTCTCTAAGAAAGCATTTCACCGACTGAGCTATCTTTCTAACCTTCTCTTGGGACAAGGTTTGACTATCATTCTCTATATAGCCCATGCTGGCCTGAACTTTGCTATTCTCCTGATTCTGCCTCCTGACTGTCTGGATTACAGGTATGGTTCACCATGTTTGCCCTTACACTGGCTTCAAGTATACCACTGCAATAAGAAAACAAACGAAAACCAGAGTTGGGTTTTCAGCTTGGAAGAAATTGAACAGGGAGTATCTGTGAGTGTGTGTTATTGAGCTCTTTAAACCTGTGCTATACTTAAAGCTCATCAATAACTGCTGGGATCAATTTTCCCAGTGTGACTACTGATTGTCCATTTCCCTGTAGGGCTATCAATTGTTGCTATGAGACTGAACTATTACATATGCACATAACTAGGGTTATGAAATTCACATCAAAACCCTCAGCGTTGCCACCCTCTTAAAAAAAGGCTATTCTCTGTATTGTTTGCTAAAATGCAAAATGTAATCCTACACAATGCATATGTACAGGATTTAACAATCTAAAACTTAAATAAACAAAAGTTTTCCAGCGAACCCCTGCAGTCACATCACTGAGGAGGATGAGACAGAGAGATCATGGATGTGAGACCTGCTTGGGCTACACAGCAAGAACATGTCCAAACCAAAACCCAAACCAAAAAGCTTTACAGAGTAATTTTATAGCTATGTTAAATGGCATAATTTAATTTTCACTTTACTTTAGAGTGTTTAATTCACATTTAAAAATCAATGAAGTTGGCTGGAGAGATGGCTCAGTGGTTAAGAGTACTGACTGCTCTTCCAGAGGACCTGAGTTCAAAACCCAGCAACCACATGGTGGCTCACAACCATCTGTAATAGGATCTGATGCCCTCTTCTGGTGTGTCTGAAGACAGCAACAGTGTACTCATATACATAAAATAAAAATCAATAAAGTTAATTTATAACATTTAAAATGAATTCCTGAAATCACCAACTACTTTTAGCAACCTAAGCATGAGAAATACACCAGAACACAGAAACGTACACTGTCACGCCTCCCTGACCCTGCTATGAGCTGAAATCAGTGGGGCGGGAGCAGCGCCCTATAGAACAGGTAGAGCAAATGATACTGGAGTGGCTCTGAAACTACACTGTTACAGATGCCACCACCCACAACAGCAGCTTCAGATCTGTGAGGAAAGTAGATGGCTCCCTTGCCTGCTAAGGAAGAGACTAGCAGAAGACCCAAGCAGGAACAGTCAAAGTGTCCACCGCAAATGAATGGACCAACAAAAGCACAACATAAAACCAAGAAGCAGGGGTTGGGGATTTAGCTCAGTGGTAGAGCGCTTGCCTAGGAAGCGCAAGGCCCTGGGTTTGGTCCCCAGCTCCAAAAAAAAAGAACCAAAAAATAAATAAATAAATAAAAAATAAAACCAAGAAGCATCAGTCAGAAAGCATTATGTAGGGGACATAATCCAGACACACAAGTTCAACTATTCTAATTCTACTTATATCAAGTATCTAAAGTAGTCAAATTAATGGATATAAAAGCACTAGAAACTGGGTGGTGGTGGTGGTAAGTTAACTATTAACAGATATTTAGTCTCCTTTAGGATCAGGGGTAATGAAACTTTTAGAAGTAGATACTAATGATGGTTGCCTAGCAACTGTCTATGTAACTACTGTTACCAGGTCATGTATTTAAAAATACTTACAAGTGTAAAATTAAATGTTACTTTAAATCTATAGAACAAATTAATTTAATGTAAACAACATATTATTTAACAAAATGATTCTAGCAATGTAGAGAGAATCAATGCTATAACCAAAGCCTTTGTTCAAGGTATAGAACCTGACTCAAAACTTAAAACTCAATCATCCTCCTATGTAACTATCAACAGTCAGAAGAACTGAAATGATCCACACAGCCATCCTCATACATAACTAAGATAGTCAGAAGCACAGCCCTGTGCTCATTTACAGCAGTGGTCTGCCAGGCAGGGGGCTGGGGCTGCCCCAACCTCAGCCTGCAGGTGGCCTCTGAGCAAGGCTTAAGTGCATCATCCGAAGCTCTTGATGACACTTCTGTTCAACATGCTACCAGAAACCCTGCACACAAGAAGACTAAAACAACTTTTTTTCCAAAGAAATAAAACTATCTCCATTTGCAGATTAGATAAATATATTTGTAATACTAAAGGAAGAGAGAGCACGACTTAGAATAAGTAAATTTAGCAAAGTTGCAAATACAAACTCAATCCCCAAATAGAATCACATTTCAATATATCAATATAAATAGGTGAGAAATTATTCGAATAAAATAAAACACTTAGCTACCATATAGTACACAGATACTGAAATCTACAAAAAGATGACAAAAGAAGCCAAAGCCTCCA
This sequence comes from Rattus norvegicus, assembly GCF_021556685.1. Lineage (NCBI taxonomy): Eukaryota > Metazoa > Chordata > Mammalia > Rodentia > Muridae > Rattus > Rattus norvegicus. The sequence goes on from NC_141542.1 coordinate 54,293,713, forward strand.
TAATTAGTGATACAGCCACTGGTAAGCGGCCCTGCTCCAGTGCTAACTCCCCATCCATCCCGAAAGTGCCCGGACTACTCAGTGGGTCACAAAGCAACAACACATGGTGGGGTGGGGGTGGGGGTCAGGGGAGGAAATGGCCTTTATGGGAAGAAAGGGTTTGGTGGGAATTGCAAGGTGGGGAAGAGAACGATGACAGGGGCTGAAAAAACTGAAGCACATTACCTACATGCAAGAAATCAAAAATTTTAAAAATATTTTCAGATGGAAAAATACTTTTAAAAAAAGTCTAAATGGGCAAACATGTCAGATTCAATGGCTGAGAAAGTAAAAATGTCCAATCTTTTCAACAGATCCATGAGTTTAAAACAAATCCTATGAAAATCTCAGGACAGCTTTCTATCAACACAGACTACCTGTGACAGTATCTTGACTTTCAAATGTTTGTTTGGTGCCCTTTATGAAAATGGTGCCACTGAAGAGCTCTGAAAAACCTTTCTTTCACAAAAAGGGATAAACAATTGAAAGAGTGCTGGCTGGCATTCTAAAAGACACCAGAACGCCCAGTGGAACTGGTGGCATTTACCTGGCTCTGCTCCCATTGTCTTCTCTCTGGCACTGTGACAACTCTATCGCCACAGTCACCTCCGTGGTGGGAACGAGCTGGCAGTCACCGGGGAGGCAGGAAGGCCTGGCAAACCTTCAAAGGTTCATTTCCAAAGAACTGTCTACGTGACCTGTACGCCGAGTCCCTATGAGGCTCCACCTGGACAGCTTTGATGGTACACAGAGCCGTCTCTGTAGAAAGTTTGGACCCTAGGAACATGGGTCAGAGATTCAAGGTGTTTCAGGTTTGTTTTTAATCTAAAACTATTTCATCCTGTAGGGCATCTAACTATTAGAGGAAACTATTTCTGACATGTTTACTAAAGCACTGGCCCTTGTTTTGCGGCAACAAAGCAACAAAGCCTAAAGAGGTGACAGAGAGAGCCTGGCTGCTGCTCCTCCCACATGCGTCCTTGTCACCTGCAGGAGGGCTCCGCACAACCCTGGGAATAGTCTCAAAGCACACAGCTCCCTGAGCGCCAGCTTCTCTTCTGGAATGCCGAGGACAGGATGGCTGTGAGCCTATTCCTATGTCCTTGGTGATGAACCAGACCCTGCAGAGCATTGTGAAGTGAGGCCTGAGAACAGAGATGGTGGCAGGAGCCCCCCAGACCGTACAGAGCCGTTGCTGATGCCCATCACCCGCTGTAACTCCAAAATGACATCATAGGCCTTTCAGAACTTTAAAATCTTCTCACCATGTTTTTTTTTTTTTTTTAAGAAACACAAATAACCATTGACTTTAAAGGGAATAAAAAGTTTGGTGTTCCAGTTTGCACCATTTGGCTGTCCACAGCAGAGGTCTTGAAACCACAATGACAAGAGGACCAGAAGCTGAAGCTGAGAGCAACACAGTGCTAAAGGAGACAGAAGGTGGAGGGAGAGCCAGAGGAGACAGGATGTGACCTGGGGCTGGAAGGATCCTCCCACTGGTACTAATAAGGGCCTTAACAAACTCAGTCAGGGGACACAGTAGCAGACACCAGTAATACTGGCAGAAAACAGGTAGAAAGAAAGATTGCTGCAAGTTTGAGGCCAGTCTGCTCTACATGATGAGTTCTAGTCCACCCAGGCTTACAGACCCTGTCTCAAAAACAAAACACACACACACACACACACACACACTCTCTCTCACTCCACCACCACCACCAGCAGCAACAATAACACCAACAACCACAACAACAATCTGTACTCCGTTTAGAACAAGACCATGAGTAAAATGAGGGCAGTAAGAATCCTATAAAGGGCCAGGATCAGAAAGCAAACCCCTGTAAGTACAGCCTTCGCCCAGGCTCAGACATGGTGGCAAGGAAGTGAGTCTCTGGAACAGGTGACCAGAACTGAAGCAGTAGAGCCAGTCCGGCTCAGCTTTGCCTTTGAACTACATAACCAGCCCTTGGGTTTTTGCTGTTTTGTTTTTTAAGAAAGAACTCACCTTGTAGATCAAGCTGGCCTGAAATATGCTCTTCTGGCCCAACCTCTGAAGTGCAGGATTACAAGTGTGCGCACGGAGGCTCTGATCAACCTTTTTTCTTTGTTTTGTTTTGCTTTGTTTCAAGAGGGGGTGGGTGGAATGCGGCTGTTTGTGGTGGGTTTTAAACCAAAGACCATGCCCTATTAGGCAGGCAAGCTCTTTACCACTGAGTGGCAACCCAAGCCTCTCAAGATTGTAAGTCAACAACCAAAAACTGTTTTGAGCTGTTTCCTAAATCTTTCTACAAAATTTACCTTAATTACATTTTAAATACTATATAAGCATGGGGGTAAGATAATGTATACCCTATAACTTCACACTTAATAGTTCTTTCATGAGCTTGTCTGGATGTGCATGCAAGGCAAGGACGGCCTTAGATGTTGTGCCTTAGGAGCCGTGCACCTTGGGTGTTTGCTGTCGAGACAGGTTCTCTCATTGGCCTGGAGCCCACCAAACAGGCCAGGTTGGGAGGACGGTGAGCCTCCCTGGTGCTGGGATTACAAGCATGGGCCACTGTGCCTGGCTTTCTCACAGGAGTGCTGGGGGTGAGTGGCTTAGACTCCCATGCTTGCAGGGCAAGCCATTTACCAAGCCTGCAGCCCTTAACACCTGCATGTGGTGAGGGAAAGTGAGCAGCAAACAATAAAGCAGTTGTGGAAACTCTCAACAGCGCCTGCCCATCTACTTGTGCAGCGTGCTCCTCCCATACTTTTATAAGCCTGAAATTACTCCAAACAAGTTTAGACCAGCAGTGATAGTCTAACACACCAGAGAGTAAAGGAGAGGATTACAAATTCTTGTTACAGAAGGGGGAGGGAGTACATTTACAAAGAGAAAAGGCACTAAAAAAAAAAAAAAAAAAAAAAAAGACATTAAAAACCCTAACATTAGATAGCTGCACATATTTTTATAAGACATATCAAGGTGCAGTAGATTCATTTAAGTATGCCAAGTAGGAAATGCTGGTTACAATGGTGACTGGTGTCCTTACTGCTACCACAAATTAACTGTGACAAGAATAATAAGGTTTTTGTGCCATCCCTCAATGGCTGCAACCCTTGGGAGAGAAGACCCTGAACCTTGCTGGGCAGCCCAGCAGAGCTGACCCTGGTGGTAGGGGAAGTGGGTGAGCTGGTCCTGAGCGGGATAGCAGGCCACACCCCTTGTTAGCTGTGCTATCCAGCAAGCTCATGGGGCACTGGAACAGTGCTGGAGAGCAGGCCCTGGAGGTATAGGTGAGGGAGAACCAGCAGGCTGACCAGCTCAGCCACCACCCAGGCCAAGATCCAGGGCTCTGAGTTGGCCTGCCCAACATTTACAACATCTGTGAACTGCTGGAGCATGTGAAGGGGCTGGTCCTGCAGACCCAAAGCTGCAGGACCTCCATGACAGAGGGCAACAACAGGAAATCTGGGAGGAGTCCCGGTGAGAATCCAGTATTGACAGTGTAGCAGAAGCCAGAGGCCTCAAACCATAAAAAAAATGTGGACAAAGGGTATACAGTGTGACACACTACAACTTCCACAACAAAATATCTTGCTTTAATTTTAATTTTTTTTTTTTGGTTCTTTTTTTCGGAGCTGGGGACCGAACCCAGGGCCTTGCGCTTCCTAGGTAAGCGCTCTACCACTGAGCTAAATCCCCAGCCCCTAATTTTAATTTTTTTAAAGATTTATTTATTTCATGTATGTGAATCCACTGTCACTGTCTTCAGACACACCAGGAGAGGGCATCGGATTCCATTACAAATGGTTGTGAGCCACCACATGGTTGCTGGGAATTGAACTCAGAACCTCTGGAAGACCAGCCAGTGCTCTTAAACCACTGAGCCATCTCTCCAGCACTTACTTTATTTATTTATTTATTTATTTATTATTTATTTATTTATTTATTTATTGCGGGAGGAGGTTGCAAGGGCAGAAGGTGGATAGGAAGGGACAGGGAGATGAGTGGGATTGGGGTGTGTGAGCTGAAATTCACTAAGAATAAAAGTTAAAAAACAATAAGCTTTTGACATATTTGTAAGAACAGTGGTGTTACAGCTATCTTAAAAATGTCAGTTAAAGCCAGACATGGTGGCACATGCCTCTAACCACAGCACTTGGGGAGGAAGAGTCAGGAGGATCTCTTTGAGTTTGAGGCCAGCTTGATCTACAATGAGTTCATAAGAGACTCTGTCTCAAAAACAACAACAAAAACTCCAGAAAGTGTCAGCTAAATGGTCCACTTGTGTCAGTTTTAGCTACTAAAGGGGGATTTTTATTGTGTGTTATACAACATCTAATAATAAATAGTAGACATGTGTTCTATAGCTATAATATCTATGTCACATAAACAGAATATAATATATAATATTACATTCAAAACATGAGATAATCCATATCTTGTATGTTTTCTTACACCCTCTGCCCCAAATGACTGAGGAACTAGAAATGAAGAGTAGCTTACAGTCTAAGTGGAAGAAATAATAAAAATAACGATTGGGCTGAGGTTGCAGTCCAGCATACGCCTACCGTAACTCTGAGACTATTCAATGTTCAGCACCACACACACACACACACACACACACACACACACACACACACACACACACACAAAGGTTATTTTTGAATAGTTCTATATATACCAAAAAGCCTTTTCACAAAAAAAAAAAACAAAAAAGTACCTATAGGCCTACTCTGACTCATGATGAATTTTCCAAATATTTTTTTAACTTAAATTTTGCATTTTATGTGTCTAAGTGTTTCGTATGTGTACAATGTGCATTCCCAGTTCCCTTCAAGATCAGAAGAAAGCATCCATTTCCTGGACCTGGGATCACAGATGCTCATGAACCACCATCGGGTGCTGGGAACCAAGCCCAGGTCCTCTACAAGATCAACAGCACTTGGAACTATAGAGCTGCCTCTCCAGCCCCTCTCAACGGAAAAAAATCATGTAAGTGAACTGTACTAGAAACCAGAAGAAAATAAAATCCTCAACCCATTTTCTGATTCAGTGGTTCATCCAAAGAGATAAAAGCGGGGATCACTGCCCCATCTGTGCAATCACACATGCAGATACAGCCGCTGGTATGTAAGCGCCAAGAACATGTGTTACCTAGGAAGCCAGTACTGACTTCAGGGCTCTAGGAGCCAGGGAGACAGACGCTCAGTGGTTAGGGGTTTGGTGAGGCTTAATGGGCTATTCACAAGGTGCCCTCTGACCCCCATGTGTGAGTCGCATGCACTCCTCCACCATATACACATACATAATAGATAATATAAAATTTATTTTCAAAATCTTAACAGGCTTTTGGGGGGGGGTAGAAATCTAAAAGATGATTTTATCAGATGGGAAAAATAAAGAACCTAAAAGAATTTTGAAAAAAGGCAAAAGAGGGTAGGTGTCTTAACTCTTCTAATGGTTTCTTAACACCACAGTCATTAAGTCACAGTGACATAAACACAACAGATAACACAGACTTCAGAAAACAAACCCACCTCACAGGCCAAGTGAGTTTTTGATGATGATGTTGTGGCAACTCAGTATGTTCAATAAGCCATAGGAAGATGGACAGCCATACAGTCAAGGAAATGTCCAGAACTCAGTACTTACAAACATCAACTGGGACACTAAAGCTTAATGTGAGATCTAAAATTCTAAGACTAGAAATCAACTTAGGAAGAAATGTTAGTGAGCCTGAGGTTTGAAGTTTTAATGCATGAACATATGCATGTACAACCATGAACTGAAAGGAAAAAAGTCAAATATGATTAAAATAAAAAAGTTTACTCTTCTAAAACCTATAGTAAAAATACAAGCCACAGACCAGAAAATGGTGGATTAGATATACATCTGGATTAGATACAAATGTATTTAGAATATATAAATATAGCTTTGAACAAGAAAACTCAAAATTAAAATGCAGAAAAGATTTGAACAGCACTAGGTAAAGGCAGGGTGAATGCCCAAAGTAAGCACATGAAAAGACGCTCATCTGTTGCTACTCAGGCTGGGAGGAGTCACTTTTGTCTGTCAGCCCAGCACTTGGGAGGCCCCGGCAGAACTGCACAAGAGTTGGTGAACTACGTGACACTGTCTCAAAACTAACAACAAAGATCCCCAGTCACCAGAGAAAACTCCACACTAGTTTAGTGAGCTTACGAATGAGCTTACCCATCTGCCAAGCTGGGTGTCGTCACTGTACACACACCTGACTGAGGGTAAATGTGTAAATGAGAGTACCCTAATGCAGTACCCTAGTGCAGCCACTCTGGAAAGCAAGTCGAGCTTCTGAAAAGGGTAAGTGTGCATCTATCCCTACACATGCCATTCTTAGGCATCTCTACAAGACAGACATTAGTGACTTCTACATGGATGTTTACAGGTGACAACCACACTTCTGCCCACGGGCAAATGGTTGACAACTGTATGATAACTTTATCCCACAACAGAATACTGTGCAGCAGTAAGAGAAGTGATTTGACAGAAGAACCACATAATTACTCTGTTAATTTAAAAATTAGAATATACTAAGTAAGCACAGGAGAGAAAGCCAAGACTTGTAGCCAAAAGATCACAAAGAAACTTCAAACGTCCTTCATTAATTTTATTTTGATATATCTACTTTTATAAAGTCAATATTCCTTCCCACATTATATACAGGATTTCTTTGGTTGTTTTTATGCAAATATTTTAAGAAGATTCCAAGTAACTGCCTTATATCAACTACAGGAAGCGTTTTCTCCCAGTACACAATGTCCATGTTTCCAATTGGTTACTATTTGGAAGTTCTCATCCCTCCAGAAAGCCAGAAGTAGGCCATATGATAATGATGGCATCCACCCTTAGTCATTCAGGGAAGTGGCATTTATTTACTTGTGGAAGGTTCAACCTTTTGGCACGAGCACACAATAACCACTGATAAAGGTGGTGAATGGATTAAAGTATTTTTCAATGAGAAATTATGGCAAAGTTGGATAGTCTATTAATTTTTACTTGGAAACCTGGAGGTGGTTCAGTGCTCAGGAGCACTGGCTGCTTTCCCAGTAGACCCAGGTTGAGTTTCCAGCACCCACATGGTGATACACAACTATACCGTCAGTTCCTTCTGGCCTCCGCAGGCTCTGAATGCCAAGTATAATACAAACATCCATACATAAAAACACCCATGCACATAAAGTAAGAATAAATCTCTTTTTAAAAAGAGTTATTTGGGCTGGAGAGATGGCTCAGTGGTTAAGAGCACTGACTGCTCTTCCAGAGGTCCTGAGTTCAAATCCCAGCAACCACATGGTGGCTCACAACCATCTGTAATGGGGTCTGATGCCCTCTTCTGGTGTGTCTGAAGACAGCTACAGTGTATATAATAAATAAATAAATCTTTAAAAAAAAAAAAAAGAGTTATTTATTATATATAAGTACGCTGTATCTGTCCAGACACAACAGAAGAGGGCATCAGATCTTATTACAGATGGTTGTGAGCCGCCATGTGGTTGCTGGGATTTGAATTCAGGACCTCTGGAAGAACAGCCAGTGAAAGAAAGAGTAGCAAGAACTGTACTGTTTTAAAGTTCAAAAGATAGCCCCAGAACAGAAGCAGAAAACAGAATAGGCAACGGAATGCTACTGACAGCAAAGACTTACATTAAGCACAAACAGACATTTAAACAGTTAAAATGGCTTTTGGTAAAATTAATGACTTGAAGCAGTTAGAAAAACATGGGCCTCATTTAGGTTTATCATGAAGGCTTAATATTAAATTGAGAGTGTACTATAATTAAAAAAAGATTTAAAGATTATATTTCTTTAGCATATAATATAAACTAACCTTTTAATACTATTAAACATACTTTTTAAACACATGATTCAATAGTTTTACTCCTTATCATTCTTTAATAGCTTATCTCTGATAAATTTTAAGTTAGAAGAATTGTTCAACAGAATCCTAAAATCAGGTAGTCAAAGTGAGAGACTTTATAAAGAGAAAAAAAAGAAACTACTGGGTTTGGACAGGTTCTAAATCTAGTAGCTTCAAATAAAATCTAAGACCCCAAACCAAAAGTGGGGCTATATCTAAGTACTTCCTGCCTCTCTGAACAGCAGGTTTGCTGTTTATATAAACTTCATTGTCTCTAGCTTTTGCTTTGTGAGCACACAACCATCACTGTGTCCTCCTCCTCCCCTCTAGTCTGCCCTGGCTGCTGTACAAGCTTGGGTACCATTTTTGGTGCTGACTCCTAGCTATCAACAGAAAGCACCAGCTAGCTCAGACGACAGGGAGCGAGAGACTACTTTATGATCTCATTGACGTGTGAGCCAATTATAAACTTTAATTTCACAGGCTTAAAATTCAGGGACATTCAAAGAAATAAGAAAAGCAGCCAGGTAGGGTGGTTCACACCTGCAATCCTAGTCAGCTCTCAGGAATCACGGCAGAAGGAACAAGAGTTCAAGGCCATAAAACACCCTCCTGTCTCAATAAACAAAACAAAAGAGCTACAACCACCAAAGGACAAATGTGGCAGAGGGCTGAGGATGTGGTCGGTGGGAGAATACTTGGCCAGATATATATGTTTGCCCTCAACCCGAAAAAGAATAGAGACAATCTAAAGCACTGGGTACCACAACCATTTGATGGGAGAAAGTCTCCATTAATTGTCCTAAACCAGCTGAATAGGCATAATGACTATTGATGTCCTCTGAACGCTGGACTAGCTCGGAGTGCATTTGAGACCTCAGTAACAACAGCCTACCCTGAACTACGTATTCTACACACACACGCAAACCTTTGTAAATCTTTGTAACTTTGGGTCAGGGGAAAAATTCTTACAGGACACAAAAGTACAGGATCAAAAAGGGGAAAAAAATTAATTTGGACTTCATTAAAATTTAAAACATTTATTCTCAAAAATAATTTTTTATGGCTAGGTGTGTGGTGTGTGTCTGTGGTCACAAGAACAAGATTTAGAGTGTGAAACCCAAAGAGATCCTTTATCTCAAAAACCAACCACCAAAAATTGTCTATTAATTGTCTATTAACTTTTTTATGTGCACGGTGTTTTGCTCACAGGTATGTCTGTGAACAATGTGAGTGTATGGTACCTGCAGAAGCCAGATGAGGGCATCAGACTCTGAAACAGGAGTTAGAAAAAAACAGTTGTATCCGCCATGTGGGTACTAAGATTTGATGAATCCAGGCCCTCTGGAAGAAGAGACGGTGCTTTTAACCCGAGCCATGTCTCTAGCCCCACCTCCATTTTTTTAAAACAAAGACAAAAATGAAAGCACCAACTATACAGTAGAAAGGTGTAAGCCATGTATCTAATGAAACATTCACATCTGCGAGAGAAGAACTTTGAAAAACCAGTGACAGCTCAATAAAAGCTGGGAAGATCTGACTGGAAACAAACGGAGTTCTATAAATGGGCAAAGAGAACAGGAGAAGATGCCCCTTGCCTACCATTAGCCGCTTCACAAATGCAAATGACAGTTACAGGACACAGCACTACCCACTTACAAAGCGTCTAGATGTCCTACACAAGGACCTGAAACTCTCACAATGCTGAGGACAGTTTGACAGTTTATTAAAATTAAATATCACCACCTATCAAACATATCAATCTACTCTAGGTGCTTTCAAGAAAGAAAAAAATACCTTTTATAAAAAAGGCTTTTTGGACATTCATAAAAAAATTTAAACATAATGGCTTCAAAGTGGAGGAGAAAAGTATATCTAAGTTCACCAGCAGGTAATGAACACGCCAGTGTGTCAGACAGAGGCGTCTCTCCACGCAGCAATAAAGGCAGTCACCACGCGCATGCGCGCATGCGGGCACACGCGCACACACACACACACACACACACACACACACAGAGAGAGAGAGAGAGAGAGAGAGAGAGAGAGAGAGAGAGCTGTTCTTACTTTTGTCTGTTCACATTCTCTTATGTGCGGTATTTCAATGGCGTCTCTTCCCTACCATCCTAGTGACTAGTGAGCTTTACATTTCTGAAGGGCTGGAGGCAAAACGTGGTGGGTGAACATGAGTAGAATGTAAGAAAGCGGGAGTCTAGTCTCCAACACAGCGTGTGGTTGGTGACACACGCCTATGCCCCAGCTGGGCTATCCGTCAAAGCATCAGATGAATAAATAATGGGTATGTTGATACTATGTACGTACATATAGGACATTACTCTTGAAGTTCAAAATATCTGCATAGATTAAATTAACATCTGAAAGAATAAAACATTTTTTAAAATTAGAATGTTTTCCCCAAATACATTTCTCTCCCCACAGGCTCAGGTAAAGCAGCCTCGGTATAAGAATAGTCTCATAGTCCAATCTACTTCTAAGAAACTTGCAACCCCAGTGTTCACTCCTGGAAGCTTCTCTGTGGACAGCAGCCTCCCTGAACCTCTGCCGCACAACCATCTCCCCAGATGCCAGTCAAAGGCCTCTTTTCCTTTTTCAAGCAAAATAACATCAGTGCCCAAAACCCTGCTAAGGAATGTGGGAAACTGCCACAGCATTCTACTCTTAAGCTGGCTTCACTTGATGCTGACCTCTGACCTCTACTTCCTTGCAATTGTTGCTCAAGTCATTTCCCATTTCTGAAGCTAGGTCCAGAATCACATACCACTGTGTGGAGCAAACTCTGTGGCAGTGCAGGAAAGCCTCAGGGGAATACCATTAGGAAGGAAGTCAATATTTTCCATGATTTCCTTAAAATAGTCAAATAAATGTTACTGAGGAAAACAAAAATCCCACGCAGCTAAAAATAGGTCCACTTTTATCCACTAAACATTTTAATATTCATCAGGCACATGCCCTTCTAAGTCAATTTCACCACAAATTCTTTTCCTTATTGTCACCTTCACATCAAAACGGGAGAAATGAACACAAAAACAAGTGCCTGGCAGCACCTACTATGTGCTTTCTGTGCTGCTGGGTAATGAGTGCACACCAACTGATTCACTGGGAAGAAGGGAGGACTCCCCAGGGCGAGAGTAAACCACCAAGCACAGGTGAGTGTCACACACTAGAAACATCACAAATGGGTGTTTTACATTTCACATTTTTGTTTTCAGATTCTGGAATGCTTTTAGGGATTAGAACCAAGTATAGATAAAAAAATTTATATATTACATATATGAATACACATAGCCTGAAGGAAATTTCAGACAGTATCTGAGTGTGCATGCATTTGGTGAGTGTGGTTTACAGTGCTGAGCCCCAGCTCTCATAAGTGAGTCAAATGCTCCATCTCTGAGCCACACCCCAGCCGTGGACCTCTCAGATAAAGTCAGGTATAAAGTTTTCCACTTGTGGCAGCATGTAAGTCCTTAAAAGAACAAAAATTAGAAGCATTCTGAATCTTCAGTTTGGGGTTTGGAGTGGTTAACAGATGGTAAATTTACATTTTACTATTAGCTACTATCAAAGAAAACTGGGGAAAATACAGACCTGGGTCCTCATCCATAAACTATGCATGAGGGAGCTGGGACACGAGTGAGCCACAACCAATACTTCCTGTCAGGGACATTCACGGAGCCCTCTGCTGAGGACGCAGTGGATGACAGGAATGCCCAGGACAAGACTTAAGGCGTGCCTGGTGGCATGTACCCAGGAGGCCCAGGCAGGCAGATTTCTGAGTTTGAGGGCAGCTGGTCTACAGAGTGAGTGTCAAGACAGTGAGAGTGTGTCTTTAAAAACTAAACCAAACCAAAAAAGGCTGACACAACTCCACTAGCCTCCCAACCAGAGAAGATTATTTAAAAATGGCTTCTAAACAGTATGAAGAAATTCTCCAGTATATAAACTAGCTTATGCCTAGGCTAGTCTAAAAAGCTGCCATGTTTTCTTTTCTCTGTCTGCCCATGAATAAATGATCTAAGTATAATTCTGAGTTGAGATGAGTTAGGAGTGGATGGCAGTATCCCAGGACTTCTACCGTGTGGTTCTTTTAGTCAGATCTTAAAGCTGTAATGAGTACAGAAAGAAGGACCACGCAAAACAGCTTAAGAGAAGAGCAGGCCTTAAGAAGAAAACCCAGTCGGAAGGAAGATTCTGACCAAGAACAGCAGGGGCTGGAGAGACAGCTTGGCAGTTAAGAGCAGAAGTTAAGTGCTCTTGTTCTGTTCTCAACACCCATGTCAGCCTTAACTCCAGTTCCAGAGGATCTGGACATCCTCATCTGGCTTCCATGAGTACCCACATTCAGATGGGCACAAACCCACATGCATGCATACAGACACAAATTCTTCTTAATTAAAAACAAACAAACTGCTCCTGTAGGTGCACACCTGTCATTCCAACCCCTGGAGGGGAGAGCATAATAGTCAAGGTCAGTCACTACCATGGTATAAGATCCTGTATAGAATGAAATAAATCTTACTGGTAGTCTAATGTGCGGAGGAATGTACAATCTTGCTTTAGTCTCTGAAACACTGGGAACATAGACAACACTACCACACCCTGCTCCAAAAATTAAAAAGTTTAAGTGTAAGGTTACCAAATGTATTTCTTTGCTAACACTATCTGATACAGATAAATATATTTTTCACCACGTGAAGCAGGCAACACATCCACAAAACATGTTAATCTTACAAAGCAAGTTGGCTGTTTTTCCTGCAGCATAATTGAGCAGTAATAAACCAGCAAGGGTTGCCACATCCAACTCAGACGGAATCCTCCTAGAGCGATAATAGCAACATCTGAGAAGGGACAGTGTACTTTACTCTATATATCCTATATATCATCACAACTTTCTGTGATTTCAGTTCCAGGATAACACCCTTACAGACTATATGCAGGCAAATCACCAATATACATGAAATGCAGGTAGGTGGGTAGGTAGGTGGGTGGGTGGGTAGGTAGGTAGGTAGATTGATGATGGATGAATAGATGGTTGGATGGCTCCCGATTTTTGGAATTTCTCCTGCTTTTCAAATAGAAGTCTGTGCCCTGTTCTTGAAGGCACTTTGGGAAGACAAAGAACACCACAAAGAAAACACAAACTCTTGGAGAGGGATCCCTTCATTGCTGTGGTTCTGATGACCAATCCAATGTCTAGCACACTGGTCCTCAATAAATGTTTGCTCAACTGAATACATGGAATATCTTCAGACCAACGAACTGGTCTAGTCTAGCTGAAAATAACTGCAAAGTGACTTGCCTGGTATTACATAAGTACCTCCCTCTGAAACACACTATGAATATGTAACAACAACAAGAGCTAGTCCTGACCTAGTACTTCTTGCTGCATGCCACGCCTATTCATAATCATTCAGTGCTCACACCTCAGAAGGTGAGTACTACAAGCTACCCACCACGCAGATCGGGAGGTGCAACATGAGGGCTAAACCACTTGCTCAAGGTCAGAGGCAAGCCCATCTCCCAAGAGTGCTTAGTCTCTATAAGAGATAGGAGTCTGTCTCCTACACAAGAGTAAGGCGATCATTTATCAGGAAGACACATGCTTGCTCTGACCAAGCTTTTCTCAGACTATTTAAAACAAAACAAGGCACACTTACAGTTGGAAATGGTGGGATACTCCTGCAATCCCAGCATTAGGAAAACTGAGGCAGGAAGATGGTGAGTTCCAGATCATTCTGACTTATACAGGGAGAGCCAGAGTCCAAGGGCAATGAACACAGCAAACTTAGGAGACAAGGGCAAGGCCACTGAGTCAGATGCGCATTTCTGAGCTGGGTTTGGGCTTCAGTAAAACTGAGTTAGCTTGAATCTGCTCTAAGTCCCTCACCAGGGCTATTTTCTCCATTAGTAACTGATCACTATATAGCTTATATACATATTAGAAACTAATGACTATGTCTTCCTTACATTCTACCTCAGACCAACAGCATGTTCCAAAAGCACTGATTATAAACGATGCTCACTGACGAGGTGAGGTAAATCATCACCCAGTGTGGGGCTGAACCTACTCATGTGTGCCATGAAATCAGCTAGCTGAGAAGGTTCCATTTATTTCATTTCCAGACCAGGTCAAAAAGAGCGAACATAAAAATAAAGGTATTGGGGCTGGAGAGATGGCTCAGTGGTTAAGAGCACTGACTGCTCTTCCAGAGGTCCTGAGTTCAGTTCCCAGCAACCACATGGTGGCTCACAACCATCTGTAATTGGATCCGATGCCCTCTTCTGGTGTGTCTGAAGACAGCAATGGTGAACTCATAAACATAAAATAAATAAATAAATCTTTAAACATAAAGGTATTGAGATGGTTCTGCTGCACTTCCAGAGGAGCCAAGTTTGGGTCCCAGCATTCACATGGGGCAGCTCACAGCTACCTCTAAGTCCTGTTCCAGGGATCCAGTGCTCTCTTCTGCTCTGTGAACATGGACACAAGTCTGCACACAGACACATATTTTAAAAAAAATAGTAAGATTAAAGGGAAGGTATTTAAATAAGCACTTACTTATAGTAAAAATGTATATCCACTAAATAAAATATTGCCTTGGAAGCCTTTTCAAGAGGGTTGCCAGTAGGGAGAGAAAAGGTAAAGGTGGGTAGCAGAGGAATCTTGAAAGTTATCCCCTCTTAGTCTGAGGGAAGCAAACTGAGGATCCTTGCCTGGTGCACAGTCTGTCCTGGTGTCTCAGTGCTGCTCTCTAACCCTAAAGCCTCTCTCCCACCTGCGGCAGTCGATGCCTTCCACCGTCTTTTCCTGCACTTATCTTTTCTTGTTTGTTCTGGTTTTGTCTTTTTAGGTAGGAGGCAGAAAGCAAAAAAAGAAACCCAAGACTCTGCAGACAAAGATGCATTATAACAAAGATACAGTGTCTTACTTCCTAAGCTCCCAAATGGGTCACTCATCCTGAGCGATGACAGCTTAGAAGTCACTTGTTTATTTGGGGATCCCAGTATCTTTTCTAAAAGCTGAACATTTGGCTCATAAGAAAATAATCTTGATAGGAGGTACACAGACTGACTCATACTGGATGTGTCTTCAGATGTCCCTCCTAAGGTGTGTCTTTCTGAACGTCCCCAATGCATTTAGACAGTCCTGCCCCCAATTCCAGGCCCATCACAGCAACCACCAGCTAAGCCAAGTGTCTGACTAGAGGCCTGTTCAGCCATCATATAGAAGACTGAGTCCAGGTCTCTCTTTGGGCCTGGGACTACTGAATAAAACTTAATGAATAAACTTACCAGTGTTCAATCTAACCTGGCGGGAGCCTGAATGGAGAGGTGTGAAAGGGATGGAGACAATCCTGCTGGTATAATGTTGTCTACTTAGCATTCATGAGGCCCTCCATTTCGTCCCAGCACCAAATAAACAGGGTATGGTGTTACACATCTGTAATCCCAGCACTTAGGAGATAGAGGCAAAGAGGGTCACAGTTCAGGATCATCTGACTACACAGACCATGCTGAGCTCCCTCAGACCATTTCTTAAAAAAAAATCAAGACAAAAAATGAGATGTAACTACTAGATAGGGGCTCACAAAATGAGTATTTAGTCAAACAATACATTTCAAGGTCCAGTGGGATGAACTATCTGGGAAAGGCACTTGCTGCCAAGCCCAGTTCCAGCCTTAGAACTCCCATGGTGGAAAGAACCAAGCTGTCCTCTGACCTTCACACATGTGCATAGCTGTGTGCATGTGTTCATATGGACACAAAATAAATGTAAAACAAGTTAATTAAAAATTCAGGTGGTAAGCTGGAGAGATGGCTCAGTGGTTAAGAGCACTGACTGCTCTTCCAGAGGTCCTGAGTTCAAATCCCAGCAACCACATGGTGGCTCACAACCACCTGATGCCCTCCCTCTTCTGGTGTATCTGAAGACAGCTACAGTGTCTTAAATAAATCTTTTAAAAAATCCAGGTGGTATTTCAGTATTAAGTATATTGAATATATTAAGTATTAAGACTTTAAGATACCAGCAAACACTTCTGAGATGAGCATGAGAGGGACATGAGCCAGTCCCTAAGTATAGTCCTGCTTTTGGTTAATCCACAATTACCTTGCCATGGGCCATGTGTACCACAGATAAAATAGCAGGCCTCCTCTTCCCCTGCACAGGGCCTCTCCACCCTCAAAGTGAGCTACTTAGATACAAACAGAAATCTTCACAACTGTCAAGCAGTGCTGGCTCACAGGGAAGTGTAGGAGGCAAGGGGGCCTCTCAACAGCCTCCACCAGTCCCATACGGTGCAGACAGATACTGGCTGCTGTTATCAGGGACTACAGCCATCTCTAGCTCAAGCCAGTTCCCAGGGAACCTCCCTTTACAATAAGGAGGCTATGGCAGCATTATGTTAATTAGCTGATACATCCACTCACTGAGGAACAATTTGTAACTACTGGGTCTAAGTTAAGGCTTCTATCTCCCACTCTCCAGGCATGAAGTCACCCAGAACTTGGACCGTGTCTTACAGCCAGCCCCTGAAGAGAGGAGCAGCAGTGTGTGCCGAGATGCACACTGCTGTTTAATCATGGGTCCTTCCAGGCTCTAGGCCAGGCTGCCTTTGCTGGGGCCCCGCCCCAGCTACCTCCTTCCTTGTAGATTCGGCTAGCCTGCTACCTCCACCTTCTCCTAAGGCAGATACTTCAATGCCTATCTAATGCCTTCAAAAGCATTTCCTTCACAGTTCTCATTACTGACCCTTTCAAGCCTTCTCTGCTATCTCCCAATGAGTATCTCTGGGCTGACACAGCTCTTAACAGGCTGCCATTGAGTCTGAGTGCAGTCCGGCAGTGAGTCAGAATCTACTCCACCCCACCTGGTGAAGGCTGTTCCCTCCTTCCCTGCTGACAGCCAGTCTACTCACAGGAAACAACCTAATGTGCATATCTTCAAGGTACTGCAGGACCAGAAGCAGGAAAGAGAAAGCCCCAAGTTCACACTCTCCCCAATGTCGCTGCACCCATCACATGATTTCCCTGGAGCTACCAGATGCTATCATATAATGCAAATTAGTCTCTGCTCTAAATTCTGCTCAGCACCTTTGGAAACACCCTGTCTGGGTAGCTCTGCAGGGATCTGGGCATCTGCCTCCAGGCTAGTCACCTCTGCAATCCAAGATCCTGGTATGGTCCACCTCTCCTCCTATGACTGAGAATTACTATCCAAGGGCAGCTATCTCCAGAACTGAAATGTTTCCAGGAAAGTGCTGCTGTGAGCTAGAAGTGCAAAGCAAGAGACTCTCCTCCAGGATACACTAGGAAGCTCGCTTTTCTACTGGAACATTGTGTAAGGGAATGGAATGAAAAATTGGCATACACTGTTTAAGTAAAGCACATCATAGAGCAATGTCTACTGACTCGCTGGGGTCATCCTTAGGCTCCACTCTGCCTGTGAGCTGCTCAGTAAGAAGAATAAAGGTATTGATGAAGTACGCGAAGACTTTATGCAGCTTTACTGAGTAAAAAGACGTAAGCAGAGACACAGGCCAACGTTAAGAGAATAGAGAAGACAGAGCAAAGAGCAGAACGTCTCCACATAAAAAGCTACCAGAAACTAACACTACCCATCCTGTGTGTACAAAGTGCCTGAGCACGCAGGAAGCACAGGCAGGCCCACTGCAGTCTAGGAAAGCCCACATCTGCAGATTCCCACTCGGGGAACCACATGGCTAGTAAATGACAAACTATGTAAGAGCTATTCATCTGAGAAGCTTTCCCTCACCTATGCAGCAATGACCTTTAGGCAGAAACCAGCCAGGTAATATAAAAGGACAGGTGCTCAGCTGACTGGGTCCTAGGGCTAAGGCCAGCAGAGAGAGGGTGACAACTCAGACTGAGTTCTGCCACAAAGACAAAAGCATCATCAAGCATTTTGACCAGCTTCCAACAGTCTGCCCTTCTGGGCCTGTCTAGCTCATTTTCACCCTGGACGTGCAGTAGCAGCAGAGCAGAAGAAAGTGAAGCCACAGCAGTGCCACCAACACCTGTGCATTTCCAAACCAGCCTAATCCACCAACCCACAAACCCTCTCTGCTTGTCAAGTTTGAATGCAGCTGACGAGGAGAGACAAGAGGACGGAGAATGACTGACATCACTGACTCCCCATGCACAGTGACGTCTGCCTTAGAGATTTATCAGCCGTGATTTAAACATATGAAGACAAAAGTCAAACACTGCACTCAGAAATAGCTGTAGCAGCAACTATGGGGAGTGACACTGACAGTGGTAAAAGCAGTTGTGAGACTCTAATTGTTCAGAACCGCACAGAAATCATCCCGTCCATAGTGAGTGTACAGAGCCTTCGCAGAGGAGCCTGTGTGCAGGGCAGGATGGAAATCCCACCTACAGTACCAGCGTCTGCTCGAGAGCTCTTTAACTGCTGCCACGGGGCCCACGCTAAAGGCCTGCGAGGAGACGAGCACAGGCATGTAGGCTCTTGCTGTCTGATAAACAAACAAGTTAGAGTAATAAATGGAAGCAAGAGGAAGGAATACCTGTATATACTTTCTAAGAGGAAAAAGCCAACTGACATATTTCCTGAAATTGTATTTGTGGTAGTCTTTTTTCGTAAGCTTGAAAAATTTGTAGAAATTAACGAACACCGAAGCCTGAGAAAATCTCAACATAAAAATGAGAGCTACGCCTGGTTAAATAAACACCTACTGGGGCTGGAGAGATGGCTCAGCCGTTAAAGGTTAGGCTCACAACCAAAAATATAATAAACACCTACTGCGGGGCTGGTGGTGAACGCTTTTCATCACTGAGCTTGGGAGGCAGCAACAGGCGCATCTCTGAAGTCACGCCAGCCTAGTCTACAGACTGAGTTCCCGGACCCTGAGAGCTACACAAAGAAACCCTAACTTCTATTTACAAAGGAAAAGCTATGCAAAGTCAACATTGCTGTTTCCAATATGGTTTCATGCATGCACATTAAGAAAATTCTATATAAAATCATACATACTTCTTAATTATATAAAGTAAAGTGTCTGAGGCAGAGGACAATGGTGCTCTGTCTGTGGAGACCACGATAACACCCACAAGCTTTCCCTGGCAGGGCCACGCCATCGTCTCAATATCCCATAAGAGTGCAAGGTCATGTGAGGAGCAGCAAACACGGGTGCAGTGGAAATTAAGGTTCTACTCAGATGCCTTTAAGACAGGGGAGACTCTGACCTGCCTGGGTGGTCTGATACCCTGAAAACTGGAGGCAAGAAGCAGCATTAGGGGGAGTGGGCTCAACATTACATTCTGACCAGTGTGGCAGGAGAAACAAGTAGAGCCCAGTGAATCCTCCAACTCAGAGCTGAGACAAAGCTGAGACTGCGCGGCGGCAGACAGTGAGGATTCCTGAGAAAGAATACTAGGGAAGGGAGATGCTATGGCAGAGGAGCCTCAAGAATGGGGAAAGAGACGGCTTAATGGTAGAGAGCATTGGCTGCTCCTGCTGAAGACCACAGTTTGATTCCCAGCATTCACATGGTGGCTCACAGCAACCTGTAACTCCAGCTCCAAGGAAACTGACACCTCTGGGTTTTAAGGGCACCCATGTGTATACACACACATACACACACATACACATACAAATTAAAATTAATAATAATAAGTGTGAAAAGTTAACAAATTTTCTTTAAAAGAAAGAAAGGAAGAAAGGAAGAAATAAATAAATAAATAAATAAATAAATAAATAAATAAATAGGGGTTCTCCATTGAGCACTGGGGCAAATTGCTGACCACACATGTACCTGAGGTAACTAAGGTTGGGGAAAGAATTGATCAAAAGGACTAGTGACACCTTGTCTGGCATTCATGAGGACCAGGAACACCACCTATTCCAGTCCATGAAACTGAAAACAAAAACTAAACCCTCAGAAAACTGGAGGGTATACCAAGAAGTCGTGCCTCAGTTCTGGAGAACAATTCAGACCTGAGTCACCTTGCTGCAGACCTCAGGGGATTGGAGAAGCAGCTCGAAGGGACAGAGCCTGCTTATCCAAAGCCAGCATCACCAGAAATGAACAAGCAAGACCTCAGTGGAGTGCAAACTTTCCCATGTCACTTTCCTGCAACTTCCGCCAAAGCTCAAAACATTTACCAGGAATAAAGATACCAGCATCTTGTTGCAAGGTATCTGATTACACTGTGAACCCCGAGATTTATTATTTACAAAAAACAAAAACAAAAACAAAAACAAAAAACCTTCTTTCCAGTTGTGGTGTGGCTCAGCCTTAGCACACATCTTTAATCCCAGACAATGAAGGTAAAGTTAGTTTGTAGAAGGAAGCACCATGTTTGAAAATGATGTTTAATTGAGTGGCAGACAAAGTGATGAATCAGAGAAAGACTTGGCAGAATAGGATATGCCAACTCTCATGAGTAGAGAGAGGAAAAGGAAGCTTCTAAAGAGAGAAGTGCAGAGGGAGAGAAGGGAGGAAGGAGGCAGTTTTACTGGGACAGTTGTACAGAGACAGGCTGCAAAGAAAGAATAAGCTAGACACAGGTAAAGGGAGAAGGAGCCAGAGACTGAGGAGCCAGAAGATTATAACAGATTGGCAAAGTTGGTTCGAGGCCAAGCCGAGCCATTCAGGAGAGGCAGAGGGAAAAGCCAGAATGAATCAGTCAGCTGGGAGAGGAGTCTGAGGTTGAACCAACCAGCTAGAGTTCAGAAAGAACAAGAAAGGGTGATCTTATTCAGCAGTAAGTCTCAGAGGCTGAAACCATTCTAGGCCTAGATTAGATTGTGCGGAGACTAGAAGCTTCCAGAACTAGGCCTAGGTGAGCAGACAGAGGCAGTGAGCCTCGGAGATGACAATAAATACAGGAGAATAAAAGATACCATAACCACCTACCAATGCAAGACTCCCCACTCTCAGCCCTCAGCACACAGGAAAACATGTGAGAGCAGTGAGCCATAGCTCATTCAGAGCTGACCGAGGTGTGCAGCACAGCATGGCAACCGTGCATGTGTTCTATATACTCAGAAAGAAGCTGGCAGCCTCTGCTGTGGCTCAAGCCTGCAGCGACAGCTTCTCTAGAGGCTGAGGCAGGAAGACAGCAAGCTCAAGTCCTGCCACAGCTGAGTAAGTTCAAGGTCAGTTGGGAACTCACTGAAACACCATCTCAAGTCGGAAAGTTAAAAAAGCACATGCAAGACCCTGGACTCAGTCTTCTGTACCAAAAACCTAATTTTTTAAGTAGAAAAAATGAGGCCGGGATTGTAGCTCTGTGGTACAGTGCTTGCTAATGTGTTCCAGGTCCTGGGTTGAGCCCTGGCACTGCAAAAAAGAAGTAGAGAAAAGAGAAATAAAATACAAAAAAGGAAGATAAAACAGTATTTCTAGAGATGAAGGCTGCAGTGAAGTGGACAGTGTAGCGGATGCAATGGTAGATTAGACCCGGGGAAAGAAAGGCTGGTGGGCCAGCAGGCAGGCAGGCAGGCAGGTCGGCGAGCAGGCGGGCAAGCGAGCAGGTGAGCCAGCACGGTCAGTGCGAAGCTCACCACAAAGCCTGATCCACAGGTAAGCTGGAGGTCAGCTTTATCCTGTGTACCACATGGCTATTCAGAGCTTCTACAATGGAATAGAGAGGGGCAAGACAGGAAGCGCATCCAAAGGAATAAAATTTGTGTTAAAGTTAATAAAAACTATTAACCTACAGATCCAAGAAAATCTTCAATGAGTACCTAAAGGTTGAAAATCAGTTTTCACCTTTAAAAAAAACAACAACAACAACAAAAAAAAAACCATACAACACAAACAGCAAATTATACCCTAAAGAAGCAAAATAAACAATGAAAGTGCGTCAGAAAAAAGCCTAGCACTGAGAAGGTCCATTGGGGTCTCAAGGGCCGCTATGGCCACGAAACTCATCAAGAGAATAAATCATAAACACCAAGAGCGAGAGAGGCCTTGTAAATAGTAAAAAGACAAGGTATTACTAGGAATAATTTTGTTGATAAATTTGACAACTTAAATGACCCAAATTCTTTTAAAGGTTCAGTCACCAAAGCTTATCCAAGGCAGGAAAAAAACAGTCCTATGCTCTAAAACTTTACATTGTACCTTAAAACCTCCACAGAAGAAAATCCCAGGCCTAGAACACTTCACTGGTACCAATTCTGCACAAACTGTTCCAAAGCAAATGATAAAGAAAAACAACTGTCAACATGGACTATGAGGCCAGTCTGACTCTGTGTCAAAACTGTCACAAGATGGGGCTGGGGATTTAGCTCAGTGGTAGAGCGCTTACCTAGGAAGCACAAGGCCCTGGGTTCGGTCCCCAGCTCCGAAAAAAAGAACCACAAAAAAAAAAAAAAAAAACCTGTCACAAGAGAATGGAACAGTAGTGACCCTGGGGACAGAAGATGCAAAACTCCTAAACAAATGTTAGTCAAACAATGCCAACAATATATTTAAAGGATAATATTGATGACCAAGCAAGGCTGGCAATTCATATTAACCACCCCTCACTGGGAAAAAAAATCGAGACTGGAGAGATGGCTCAGTGGTGAAGAGCACTGACTGCTCTTCCAGAGGTCCTGAGTTCGAAATCCCAGCAACCACATGGTGGCTCACACCCATCTGAAATGGGATCTGATGGGCTTTTCTGGTGTGTCTGAAGACAGATACAGTGTACTCGTGCATAAAATAAATAAGTAGAAAGAAAAGAAAAAAAAATCTCCAAATACACAACAAAAGTTAAAAACTGTCATCAAGTCAAACTTCCTCTGTCTGAAAAGGGGTAAGGATTCCACAGATAACTCAAGAGAAAAAAACAGAAACAAGATACCAGGCAGGATGAAGAGGGACTCATGTTTAAAAGGAGTCATGAAGGCCAGGCAGTGATAGCAGTGGTGTCAGTGATGGTAGTGGTGGCACACATCTTTAGTCCCAGCATTTGGAAGGCAGAGACAGGCTGCTCTAGGAGTTTGAGGACAGCTTGGTCTACAGAGGTGAGTTCCAGGACAGCCAGGACTACACAGAGAAACCCTGTCTTGAAAAAACAAAACAAAACAATAAAACTTAAAAAAACACACAAAAATTCTGTGTGTATGTGTGGGTGTGCATATGCTTACATGTATGTGCGTGTGTGTGTGTGTGTGTGTGTGTGTGTGTGTGTGTGTGTGTGTGCGAGATGAGCCAAGGAGTATGAGAAGCCTCTACAAGTCAGAAGACTCTAAGGCACAGACTAAACCACGGAAGTCAGACAGCCAACTAACACCTTGCAGTAAGACTTCCACCCTTAAAAAGTGTAAGAAAGGGGTTGGGGATTTAGCTCAGTGGTAGAGCGCTTGCCTAGCAAGCACAAGGCCTGGGTTCAGTCCCCAGCTCCGGGGGAAAAAAAAAAAAAAGAAAAGAAAAGAAAAGGAAAAAAAGTGTAAGAGAATAATTTGTGTTGTTTTAAGCTACGATAGCTGTGACAGCAGCCTACTAAAGCTTCTATTGGAAGGCAATAATGGGTTCAAAGGTATTTATTTAGAGGTGATCACATGGGTGCCCTCTGTCCAACTGCCAGTCATCTTACACGTCCCACCCAGACTTTGGCCTATTACTCTACTCGACTGTACCCACTAATGGATCCCTTAGGCCCTCACTCATGAGAGTTTTAACAGCTTGTCCCAATGGCTGCTTGTGCCCAGCACCCACCCAGCGTTTCCACATTCGTTTTCTATGTAAACTTCATCAACCTTCCCAATGCTGAAAAAGTTCTGTTTATATTTTTAAGTTTTATCAGGTTAAATAAGAGAGAACTGATCTTAAGCTGTGTTTCCTACCATGCACAAGTGTCTTTCACTGAGTCTGTTATGTCCTTCAAGAAAACCATTGTTTCAGCCTTCCTGGTTCTTAGAGTTTGTTCTTCAGGCATCTGTTGTTGCTGTTAATGCTAAAGACAGCTCCCTGCAGTGTCTGAACTATTTTAAAACACTTTTTTAAAAAGTTGCACTTTTTAAAAAGCCACACTATCCAGAGATTCGCATCAAGCAGGTGAAGGTGGAGAGGAGGCAGCTGCTCACACAAGCAGCCCAGCCTGGGTGCACACCTGACAAAGTATGGGGCACACCTCTGGACACATACACTTGTCTCAAAGCCGAAAGAAAAAAAGACAGGTTTTCTGGAGGAAACAGTCTTAGGGGGAGCTCAGCTGGGAGAATGCTGCTTGCTGTTTGCACACAGCCCGAGCCACTATTAAAATGCCCTAACAATTTTACCAGACAAAATGTAACCTCTACTCCTGATAATGCTTAAGACTAAAGTATTTCAGAACAGTGTATCAAGAACATCTCATTTTAATCTGATACGTCAATCAGACTTGAAAGTGAGACATCTAAGGTGTCTCTACCTTAGTGACTGGAGTAAGGAAAGGTGCTTTGTTTTACCACTTACATCTAACACTGTTCTCAAATTCTAAGCAATGCAGTAATTCACACAAAAAACCACAGATCGATACTAGGGAGAGAATTGCTATGCTATTTAATCACTCTGCACCTATAAAAACGCCAGTTTCCTATAGCACAAGTTAATATATGTATATGTGCACTTTATGGTCTGCATCACAAACAGAAGCATGAAGATGAAATGTTAGTGCGCAGACAATTGTTACACATAGGGCTTTGTGTGGCTTTTGAGGAATAACAACAAAGCTAGAAAAACAAGAGTTGCAGATGTGACAGAATAAAAGTTATAGAAAAATAAAAAATAATTCCAAAACAAATAGAAGCTGGGAAAAACACTGTCTTTAATTAAACATTCATTTAAGCTAAAAAATTTCAAATGTCAATGGGGAAATAACAACAACAAAAAAAATTCAAATAAAAATAGAAATAGCCAGCAAAAGTTTTAAAGTGCTCAGCTTTACTACAGTAACTGTTTCGTCACAATGTGACTTAATGATTTTTTTTTTAAAAAATGGTAACAGTATGTGGAAGTGGCTGCCCTCATACAGTATGTTGAAACAATGGTTTTCTTCATAGGCAATCTGGCAATATACACTTTTGAAGTGGGAAACAGGGACTAGAGAGATGGCTGCGAGACTAAGACTAATTCTAGAACCCATGGCTTGTGACCATCTGTAACTTCAGCTCCAGGGCATCTGATGCTCTCATCTAGCTGCTGTGAGAACCAGGCACACAAGTAGCTCATAGACATATATTCATGTACATCACTCAGATACATAAAAACAAATCTTTTTTAAAAAGAAAGAGGTAGGTACAATAGGGTGGGGTTCTCATGAAAAGGAAACAAACCAATTTTTCACCACTTATTAAATTTTGATGATCTGTTTTGTTTTGTTTTGTTTTCCTTTTCTTTTTTGCAGAGCTGGGGACCGAACCCAGGGCCTTGTGCTTGCTAGGCACCACTGAGCTAAATCCCCAACCCCTGATCTGTTTTTCAGTTGTACAATCAATATGTTTAATTTAGAAGAAAGAAAGAAAGAAAGAAAGAAAGAAAGAAAGAAAGAAAGAAAGAAAGAAAGAAAGAAAAGAAAGAGAGGGAGGGAGGAAGGAAGGAAGGAAGGGAGGGAGGGAGGGAGGGAGGGAGGGAGGGAGGGAGGGAGGGAGGGAGGGAGGGAGGGAAAGGGAAGGAAAGGGAAGGGAAGGAAAGGAAAGGAAAGGAAAGGAAAGGAAAGGAAAGGAAAGGAAAGGAAAGGAAAGGAAGCCTCCCTCCCTCTGCCAGGCTATGGTGGCGCATGCCTTTGATCCCAGTACTAGGGAGGCAGAGGCAGGCTGATCTCTGGGTTCAAGGCCAGCCTGGTGTACAGAAGGAGTTCGAGGACAGCCAGGATACACAGAGAGACCCTGTCTGGGAGGTGGGGGTGCAGGAGATTAACTCCCTTAATCAATCTACACACTGTAAGCATGGGAGAGCTCACACACATCACACCACCTCTTCTGTGAAAGCTAGAATCTTGAGTAAATTGTCACGAGTCCCTCCAGCAGCACTTGGGCCTTACACCACAGGTACACTCTAAACCATATTCTAAACAAATATGAAGCCAAGAGAGAGGCTGTCATTGTGAGAGGACTGAATATGCTGAGGTCTGCAGTGCAAACAGTGCCACGCCTGAGAGCAAGAGAGGACTCAGGAAGCCTGAGCAGGAAGCAGCAGTCCTCACTTACAGGCAAGTTCAGCTGACACACGACCCTAAAATGCTGAAAACCTGGGGTTGGGGATTTAGCTCAGTGGTAGAGCGCTTGCCTAGCAAGCGCAAGGCCCTGGGTTCAGTCCTCAGCTCTGAAAACAAAAAACAAAACAAAAAAAAAAACAAACCCCCCCCCCCAAAAAATGCTGAAAACCAAGTGTGTAAAGAGGGCACCAGTTCATAAGCACTCTCTCTACATTCTGGGTTACTTCGAAGCGGTCACTGTTTTGTGGCTTCGCCCACAGTTACCTCAGATTCAGGTGGGCTGCAAAGGTCCGGGTCCCAGAGGCAGCGTCTCCAAAGTGGTGCTACCAGGAGTGGAGAGAACTACAAGAGCTGGGACCTACGCTCTTTGTATATCCTGGACGTGTGCTGAACACCTCTGTTCTGCCACAGCCTCCCACCATGCTTTGCCACAAACCTAAAAGCAACGAGTCTAAATGGTCATGGACCAAATCCCCATGGGGTAAGCCAAGATAAACCTTTCCTGTCTAAAATCTCGCTATCACAAGTATTAGTGTAACAAAAATCTACACCTGCCAATCAATGCAGAACTCAAAACATGCACACATGTCTACACACACAGAGGCCAACCATCCCTATGTCACCTCGGGCTGGCTTCCAACATGAACTTCCTTCCTCAGCCATCTTAGTGCTAGGACTACAGACATGCACCACCATGCCTGGGTGTGGTGAACCCCTTTAAATGGCTAGGACTAGTGATAACATGCTCTAACCTCAAGAAGCCCATGATACTCTGTAACCATAAATGCATCCAGATGCAGTCAGGAAGGAATTGACAATATTCAGATGTTCTATTTATGAGAATCTGTAAGAGTCCAATAAAACCGAACTGGATTCCCAGCCTGAATCTTCTCTTACATCTCCCTCTCTGGCACGATTCTCAATAACCTTCTCATAGGCCCACACAACAGCCCAGGTAAAGCCCCTGAGCAGTAACCAAAGCCACTAAACAAAAAGTAACTCCCTGCATCTAGAACATGCCACTGCTCCCTGCTGGCAGTGCCAACCATGACTACTCAGATAAAGCAGCTCCCTGCGTCTAGAACATAACCATGACCACTATTCTACCCCCAGAAGGCAACTCTGCATCAAGAGCATGCCCTGGCCTGCTGGGTGCTGACCGCTACTCCACCTGCTGACCAGAAAGCAGCACTTCAGAGGAGCCTGGGTCCCCAGCGGCGGTTTAACAAGTGGCCCAGCTTTACCTGAGTGCTGCTTGAAAGCACCCCACTCTACCAATTTTGGAATGACCACCTGCATCTCTAAGCTCTCTAGAAATGCAGGTGCCATAGGCAAAGCCACTAACTCTCTCCCTCTAGAAACCTATCGCTTCCTTTATCATCACCATTCAACAAGAGAACCCCGTCAGCCTCTCCCAAACGTTACTGCAAATGCAGTTTTTAGCTAGTACATTCTCTGATACAAATGTAGCATTATAGCTATGTAGAAAGTTTAGTTTTTAGAAACATATCTGCCAGGGCTGTGGAGATAACTCAGCAGTTAAGAGGACTTTCTACTCTCAGAAAGGACCCAGGTTTGTTCTTTGCTCCCACATCAGGTGGCTCCCAACTGGAACTGTGGCTCCAGGGGATCAGATGCCCTCTGACCCTCAAGCATGTGCAAGCACAGGGCACACATAGCCAGCAGCCCCCCTCCCCTCCCCAGCCCCAGCACATTTCCTTCTCTTCTCTTTCTCACTTTCACTCTCCCCATTTTTGTTTTTGTTCTTGTTGTTGGGGGTGGGGAGGTTGTGGTGGTTTGTTTTTTTTGAGACAGCTAGACAATGTTTCACTGTGTAGCCCTGGTTGGCCCAGAACTTAAACTTACTATGTAGATGAGGCTGGCCTTGACTTGTGGTAATCTTCCTGCCTAGCTGGTGTACAACACCATGTCCAGCTCAAAAAGTTTACTCATCAAAGGGAACATAGCATATGAAAAGGTGATATGTAGAATGAGAGACCATATTTGCAAATCATTTGTCAGAGAGAAAGTTAATACCTATAATATGTACAAAACTATAACACAACAACAAAAACCCCTGATCAAGGCCTAGGCAAATGCCTTAACTAGATGTCTCTCTAGAGAATATGTATAAATGGATAACAGACACATAAAAAGATGACCAACAGCTCTAATACCCAGAGATGTGAAAATAAAAGACACAATAGCCTATTATCACACACTCTCTAGGATGGTCACTATTCAAAATTGAATAAGTGAATGAATGAATGGATGGGTGGATGGATGGATGAATGAATGAATGAATGAGTTACCACCGGTGTGCTAAAATTAGTACCTTGGTATCTTTGTAAAATAGCGTGGCTACTACCTGTTTTGAGTAGACACTCAAAGAACCGACAGGAAGCTCTTGAAGAGCTATCTGCACCTACACTCATGGCATGATTCACAGAACCAAAAGGCAGAGGCAGTCCAAGTGCCCGTGGATGAACAGGCAGATGAAACAGGAGTCTATCCATATAATGGAGTGCAACTCTGCCTTTGAAGGTTAAGAAACCACAGGCAGCTTGGTGTCTGGAAAGAGGAGCACAAGGGCCTGGATGTGACTGCTAACTAACCCTGAGCACACAGCTGGGCAGTGCATGCTTGCAATCCCCATTCCAAACAATGAGGACAGGTCGTGTCTACTCAGCAAGACGCAGGACCATGCGACTTGTGAGAAGTCTCAAAACACAAGGTGGGGAAGAGGGCAGACTAGTGCACACTCCCAGCACTCAGCAGCCAAAAGCAGGCAGAACTCTGTGAGCTTGAGACCAGCCTGGTCTACATAGCGAGTTCCAGGACAGTCAGAGCTATATAGTGAGATCCTGTCTCAAACAAACAAACAAACAAAAAACCAAAAACCAAGGTGAGGGACTTAAGGATAACAGCTGAAGTTATCATCTAACTTCTACATGCACACATACACATTTCTACACACACACACACATGAACATACCTGCACATATATAAAAAACCAGACTGGAGGGTAATAGTGAGGGTAGAAAAGGCAAATACTGTGTACTCTCTACATCTACTGTGTACTCTCTACATCTACTGTATGTTCTCTACATCTACTATGTGTCCTCTACATCTACTGCGTGTCCTCTACATCTACTGCGTGTCCTCTACATCTACTGTGTATCCTCTACATCTACTGTGTACTCTCTACATCTACTGTGTATCCTCTACATCTACTGTGTATCCTCTACATCTACTGTGTATCCTCTACATCTACTGCGTATCCTCTATATCTACTGTGTATCCTCTACATCTACTGTATGTTCTCTACATCTACTATGTGTCCTCTACATCTACTGCGTGTCCTCTACATCTACTGTGTATCCTCTACATCTACTGTGTACTCTCTACATCTACTGTGTATCCTCTACATCTACTGTGTACTCTCTACATCTACTGTGTATCCTCTACATCTACTGCGTATCCTCTATATCTACTGTGTATCCTCTACATCTACTGTGTGTTCTCTACATCTACTATGTGTCCTCTACATCTACTGCGTGTCCTCTACATCTACTGTGTATCCTCTACATCTACTGTGTACTCTCTACATCTACTGTGTATCCTCTACATCTACTGTGTATCCTCTACATCTTCTGCGTATCCTCTATATCTACTGTGTATCCTCTACATCTACTGTATGTTCTCTACATCTACTATGTGCCCTCTACATCTACTGCGTGTCCTCTACATCTACTATGTATCCTCTACATCTACTGTGTACTCTCTACATCTACTGTGTATCCTCTACATCTACTGCGTATCCTCTATATCTACTGTGTATCCTCTACATCTACTGTATGTTCTCTACATCTACTATGTGTCCTCTACATCTACTGCATGTCCTCTACATCTACTGTGTATCCTCTACATCTACTGTGTACTCTCTACATCTACTGTGTATCCTCTACATCTACTGTGTACTCTCTACATCTACTGTGTATCCTCTACATCTACTGTGTACTCTCTACATCTACTGTGTATCCTCTACATCTACTGTGTATCCTCTACATCTTCTGCGTATCCTCTATATCTACTGTGTATCCTCTACATCTACTGTATGTTCTCTACATCTACTATGTGTCCTCTACATCTACTGCGTGTCCTCTACATCTACTGTGTATCCTCTACATCTACTGTGTACTCTCTACATCTACTGCGTATCCTCTATATCTACTGTGTATCCTCTACATCTACTGTATGTTCTCTACATCTACTATGTGTCCTCTACATCTACTGCATGTCCTCTACATCTACTGTGTATCCTCTACATCTACTGTGTACTCTCTACATCTACTGTGTATCCTCTACATCTACTGCGTATCCTCTATATCTACTGTGTATCCTCTACATCTACTGTATGTTCTCTACATCTACTGTGTATCCTCTACATCTACTGCGTATCCTCTACATCTACTGTGTATCCTCTACATCTACTGTGTACTCTCTACATCTACTGTGTATCCTCTACATCTACTGTATGTTCTCTACATCTACTATGTGTCCTCTACATCTACTGCGTGTCCTCTACATCTACTGTGTATCCTCTACATCTACTGTGTACTCTCTACATCTACTGTGTATCCTCTACATCTACTGCGTATCCTCTATATCTACTGTGTATCCTCTACATCTACTGTGTACTCTCTACATCTACTGTGTATCCTCTACATCTACTGTATGTTCTCTACATCTACTATGTGTCCTCTACATCTACTATGTATCCTCTACATCTACTGTGTACTTTCTACATCTACTGTGTGTCCTCTACATCTACTGTGTACTCTCTACATCTACTGTGTATTCCCTCCATCTACTGTGTGTTCTCTACAATATTGGCATCAACAATACATGGTACTGAAATTCCCCCATATGACATAAGCAGAGGGGAAGGAGGGAGATGGAGGGCTGTGCAGGAACAAATAGTAACAAGGTACTATGACATCTGTATATGAAAATGTCATAAATGAACCCCATTATTCTGTACATTAAAAAGTGAGTAATAAAGAAACCAGGCTGAACATGACTGAAGACAAATATAATCCCTGAACTCAGGAAGTTGAGGCAAGAAGACTGCTGAGTTCAACTCTGGCCTGGGTTATAAAGATCCTGTCTCTTAAAAAAAAAAAAAAAAAAAAAGTCCACACATGATAGCATATGCCTAATCTTACCTACTCCATCTGGGATGCTGAGACAGTAAGGTTCCAAGTTCAAGGCTTCGCTAAGCTACCTAGTACACTCAAGATCGACCTAGGTAACCCTAGGGAGACCCCGACCCAGTCAAAATAAAAGTTAAAAAGAACCAAGGGTACAGCTGAGAGACAGGGCACTTTCCTAGCATCACCATGGCTCTGGGCTCAATCCCTAGTACTGAGGAAAAAAATGGAGAAATTATGACTGCCTACCTAGGGGCCTAGCATCATAGAGCCTCAGAAAGGAGGTGCCTAAGTCTGAGGCCAGCCTGGCCCACACAGGGAGAAAATGGAAATTCCAACACATGCTGCAACAGAAGCTTTACAGACACTATGCCAAATTAAATAAAACAAGTCAAAAAGACAATGCTGAGCAGGCCACTTATGTATTAGGCAACTCTCATCAAATTCAGACACCATGGCCTGCCGGTGGGGGAGCAGTGGAGAGAAATGGGAGTTGTCCATAGGTAAAGGGGTTCCAATAATGCTTGATGAAAGAGTTCTGGGGAGCTAATGCACAGATGTGAATATACTCACTGTAGGTACTGCACACTAAAACGATTAATATGGTACATGTTGTGGGATTTCATCACAGTTAAAAAGACATACAAACAATGCAGGTTTTACACTCTTATCATGACAGAAAGTGTCAAGGGTCCTCTTAGACATTTTTCAGACCTTTGCCCCATGTATTGTATCAAACTGAATAAAGCAAAGGGAAGCTTCTCAAATGTTTTTGTAAGAAAAACCAAAGCACTAAAAGCAAGCTTCTTCTGAAACCCTGGGGTTCAAAGTGACGTCTAAAGGAGATTCTGGGCATGGTGGTGGCTGCCAGCACTCCCAGCACTCAGGGGGCTGAAGCCAGAGAATAAGGAGTTGGAGGCCAGTCTGGGCAGCACAGTTAGGACTCTGCCTCAAACGCAAACAATGAACAACATAGCAAATTCTACACCCAGCCTCTGGATTCTCTTTAGTGCTTTTTAATCTAGGACTAACTTCCAAGAATAATGCCTAGGTCTAGACCAACTTGTCACAAAAAAAAAAAGAGCCAAGGAGAATTTGCAGAATACAATATTGCTTAACTCAAGCCACAAAAACAGGCTTCTAAATCATCAAATACAACAGTCAGTAGCTACCAATAGCAAATATTCAATGCCCTGGACTAGCCACTAATAAGAAAGTTTCTTTTTAAGAATCCTGATGATACGGAATGGGCTATGAGCATTTGAAGGTTTTCCAAGCTGACAGACTCTGACTACTGAGATTCAAGAAATTAGCTAGGTGTGGTGGCACACAGCTTTAATCCCAGCCCTCAGCAGGCAGAAGCAATCCATCTACTCCAGTTCAAGGCCAGTCTACAGAGCTAGTTCCAGAGCAGTCAGGGAAACCCAGTCTTAGAAAGTACAATACCAAAGTCAAGTAGCTGATGCACTGACGTGCTTGCTCCTTCTCTGGTGAGAACTTAACATGGCACCCACATGCGTGAATGCTCACCGGAACTTTATAGTTTGGCTCAGGAAGCAGTGGTTTGCAGGGAATCCTGGCTTTGTCATTTACCAGCTATTACCTGAGTACTGTGCCAGTCTCACTAGTTTGAGGATCTGAAAATCTTAAAAGTACTAGAGTCAAGGCAACGATGGTCTATTATTCATTTAATTATGTGTTCAATGTGCATATGTGTGGGGT
Source organism: Rattus norvegicus (assembly GCF_021556685.1). Taxonomy (NCBI): domain Eukaryota; kingdom Metazoa; phylum Chordata; class Mammalia; order Rodentia; family Muridae; genus Rattus; species Rattus norvegicus. The sequence goes on from NC_141542.1 coordinate 54,326,759, forward strand.
GCTGTGCATGAATGCAGGGGAGCATCAGAGCTCCCAGGGGAGGAGTTACCGGCAGCCGTGAGCCTCCCATGTGGGTGTTGGAAACCTAATGTGGGTCCACAAGAGCATACACATTCAGCCCCAGGAGCAAAGGCTGAGATAGGTATAGCTACTCGTTCTAGTCATAAACGCAGCAACACGTGGGAAAAGAACACCACCTCAGTGTTACCCAATATCCTACTGCAACATTACCTAAGGGCAACTACACCTGAGGATTTTTACCTATTTAAGCTCCAGGTCATCGGTTAAAAAACAAAAGTGGAAGGTGGGATCATTTCAAGCAAATCTTCATTCAGAACTATGTTCACGTTGCAAATGCCTCACAGAAAGTCTAGTCCAGGTGAAGGAGTGGAGTCACTTAACTGACCGCTGATATAAGAGGAATGATGAATGGACTCCATATGCTCGAAGGAAGCAGGACTGCACCTGAACAGCAAAAGTTGGGAGGCAGGAGGTGTGTACTGGGCACCCTGAACTGGACCATGGAAGTCGTAGGAAGAGCTGACCAAAGGAGGGGTCAAAGGCACTGGCACCACCAAGTAGAGGTTCAAGACTGAGTTTAACATGGCCGAGGAATAACGTGGCACTAATACCAACTGAAAATGGGAGGTGGTGTAAGCTAATCCTGCCCAGACCTCAGTGTATGCTGCTGGCCAGACACACAGATGCAGACAGACACCATCCAACTGGCACATGCAGAGCAGTGACAGCTGGCTAGGACACAGTGACAACCAAGAAGTACAAAGTCCACTCCTCACATAAGGCCTAAGCTGCTCTCAACAGACAAAATGGAGAATTCAGACCTCTTGGTTCGGCAAACCAAAAAGAAATAAACCACAAGGGAAAGCACCTCTAAGGTACTGAGAACCCAGTAAAAGACATATTTACTGTGCCACTAAGAGGAACATGTTTTATCAAAAGTCTAACAAATGAGATGATTTTACAACTACTTCCAAAGATCATCTCTTCAAAGGTGCCTATCAGATTGACGGTAAGAATTCACAGAGAGAAATATTGGAAAGAGGAAGAAGATGCTTATAGAAAACAAAGGGCATACGTCTTCCAACTACAGGACTCCAATGTTTCTAACTACTAAACAGCTTTTAGAAAAAGCAAAACAAGCCCATTTATAGTGTTCATACTGTATCACCCTATTTAAAAGGCTCTAAATTAAAATGTAGACATTCTACCCAAAGGACGAAACACCTCACTCTCCTTAAAACATAACTTTACATTAGAAAGTGCATCTCTCTAATCAATTCTATGAGCCTAAGACAGACAACTAACAGGTTTTTACCTCCCTTCCTCCAGCCATAAGTCCTAAGCATTTGGTTCTAATGCTTTATATAGAGAATACCATATTCTGTATGACACAAATGCAGTTGAAAATAAAATTTGTGCATGAAAGCATCACACATGAGCAGAAAATAAATAAATAAGTAAGTCTTAATAACACTACAGACTAGTCCTTGCCTTTAACTACCAATTAATGAAAACACACACAGCCTTCAGACTCAAACTGTCACTGAATGAAACAGTCCAAAAATCAGCCCCAAGTTTTATTTACTAGATATGTAAATAGTTAGTTTAGAGTGAGTCAAAAGGCACCACACCTTCCAAACTCCACTTCACAATGAAATGAATGCATATGATGTTTTAAAAACTTATCAGCTGGGCTCGGGATGGTGGGCGGGTGACTTTGCAGTTAATACTTTCTGCTCTTGCAGAGGACCCAGATTCAGGTCTAAAGACCCATATCAGACATCTCACAATCATCTGTAACTCCAGCTCTGAGGGATCTGACCCCTTCTTCTGTGGAGCACAGGGCATTCATACAGCACACATGCTTACAGGCAGGCAAAACATTCAAACACGAAAAATAAAACTTAAAAAAAAAAAAAGACTTGCTTGCCATAATGACTGACTTATAGCCAAGATTCCATCAAAAGTCATATAAGATATATGTATCTTCACTGTGTGCGTATTTTAATAACGTCTTTTATCACAGAGAGACAGACAGAAAGAGACTCTCTGCTTTCAGTATGTAAATGTTACTCTCAAGAACACTCTTACACTAGCCAGGTTATCTATAGTAATTATGGTGACTTTAAGTCTGGCAACTATCTCAGAGTTTCTACAGACATTAAAGTAGTCAAACGTTGTCAAAGCTCCCTTTCCTCTGGACCAGCGATAACATAACACACTTCACAGGTCAGGTAAGATGTGTGTAAAGATAGAGTCCGAAGACAGACAAGGATGTTAAGACAAGGAATGGCTCATGTTGTCAGGAAAATGACCATCTGGGTCAAACACTCGGAGCTGCATTAGGCAATCCAGCATTGCCTGCAGCTCTCCTTTGAGACAGTGACTTTGACTCTGTCTTGATTTTCTAGGAAATTCTACTGCAGTGCAGGAAAAAAAATATACAAATATACAAAATACACAGAGAACCACCACTAGATTTGCTGGCAGATCCCTTCTTGGAAACGTCAAACTATATCACTTGACACAGAAGATCCTCAGGGAGTAAAGAGATAAACTAAACGTAGGTTTCTTCATAAGTCTGACCAAACTTTCTGAAAATAAAAACAAAAACAAAAGAAAAGAAACAAAAACCAAAAACTCAACAGCACTGGGGCGAATGTTCTATTTGCCACAGCAGAGGCCAAAGACATTGTGTCACAATCCTGGGCGAAAATCAATTCCATTTCCCCTACTTATTCAAAATAAAAACAGGACTGGAATTTGATCTAAAAGCATGTTTAGAGAGTAGAACATTTATTGAGAGATTTTTTTTTTTTTGGAACATTTGATTAGAACCAGACCTATTTATGAGAGCCTAAGACATATGATATATATTAATATAATTACTCCTAATATCTTAAATAACTATTCCATCCGTACAAATGGTTCCCCCAGATACAGCACTGCCACGAAGGATGTCTGATTCGGCCAGGCCCAGTGGCTGACTCAATCACTTCCTTTCATACTTAACACCTTGGCCGCTACTCTACAGGCTTGGCCCTTCCACATTATTTACGAATATTAGAGAGGTGCATGGGCACTTGTAAATTATGCAAATATATTTCAGACTAATATCCTCAAACAAATTTACTTAACTGTGCCCCCAAAGTTAGTGTATAAAATGATGATTGGAAAAGGCGAGGCACCTACTGTGCGCCTGCACCACACAAGGCAATCAACAGCAAAGCAAAGCAAGTCCCCCTCTGGGTCACAGCGAAGCACAAGAAGACATGCCCACTCAATTATCAAACTATAGAAGGTTCACTCAACACACATGTCCAAATGTTGGCTACCACAGTCACCCATACCAACACTAAACTAACAGACGATCATAAATAATAAGAAGAATTATGGCAATCTGAGGCCTGACCATCTTAAAGCAACATTTTTCATGCTTAAAATAATCTTGCCTTTGCCAAATCCCTGCTTGCTGTTAACCAGACTGAGGCTGTTTATAGAGTTCAATGAGGGAATGTAATGTTTCTAAGAAAGATAAATAATAGAGTGACAAATAGTTACACTTTAAGGCTAATCTGGTTTACCTCTGCAGTTGCCAGACAGTAACAGGGATCTTATAACCATACAGGAAAACAACTTCAAAATTATAAGGAAAGAAATTATATTTCCTTGTAGAATTCCTCTGGTGTGTAATGAAAGATAATCTAACTAGTTTTCTCAATCTTAAAAAAAAAAAGCAGCATTCGCTGTGAATTAATTCATGAAGGCTCTGTGACTGCTCACACTCCTCCCTCCTCCCCTGGGCTCTGCACAGAAACAGGTAGTCCGGAGACACCCCCTCCCCACCCCCCAAATCAGTTTTGATCTTCAAGATTATAAAGTAATTTCTGACCTTGTCAAAGTACCAGTTTTACAGCTTTACAATATTAGGGGAGTTTTTAAAACAGGAGTGAGGCTTCAATTATGAATTTATAGGTGAAGGGTATGCAAGCTGCCATTTGTTTCTAAGGGCTCACACACCAAAGAGAAAAGGTACCGAAATTACGTGAGGCTATTAATGCAGAAATGGAAATCGGCTTCCAGTAGCTTACTAGAGGCAAATGAAATTCTATTTAGGGCTAATAACAAGCAAACAATCCTCCACGCCGCAAAGGGATACTGAATAAGAATACTAAAGAAACAAGAGCCTCTTCAAAGAGATGTTCCAGCAAATATAAATTTTATAAGCTGTGTATTTAAGTCTTTCCCATCAGTCTCGCTATTTTTTTTTTTAACCACCGCATTTTAAAGTGAGCTCCGTCCGCATGCACAAATTAAAACCCGACAAAGGGGATAACAAGAAAAGCGTCCCGCGATCGACCGACCTAGCAGGAGCCACCAAGAAACCGGGTGCCTCCACACCACATAGCGGGCCAAGTAGCAAGAACCTACGAGAGCTCGGGAAGTTTTGAAATGGGCACTGACAGCAGACGAGGGGAAGACCGGGGAACGGCAAAGGAAAGGAATCACGGAGCAGCTACAGAGCCGCGCCGCGCGGCCGACGCGGCAGCTCGCCGAACCGCGAGTCGCCGGCTCGGGACGGGGCTCGACCCAGCAACTTCGCGCCGGCGCCCGCCGCGGGCCTCCCTCTCCCGCCCGTGGCCCGCCACCCGCCGCCCTCTGCCTGCCGCCGGCCACCCACCTTCCTTCTCGGCCCGCGCCGCGGCCACCACGAGGGTCATCACCAGGTGCAGCGCTCCCAGGAGGCCGGCGGCCGCGCTCCGAGGACCCCCGCCGCGGCCGGCCGCGGGCTCCAGCCGGGCCCCGGAGGACGCGGAGGCGGCGGCGGCGGCTGCTCCTCCTCCCGCCCGCTTCCCCATCCTGGCCGGCCGGGGGCCGCCAAGCTCGAGGTCCGGCGCGACCCTTCTCCGCGAGGTGACGGCAGCGGCGCGGGAGCCGTGGTCCGGGCTGTGGGCGCGGTGCCGGAGGAGAGAGCGGTTGTGGGCCCAGGGCTCGGGCTCCCGGCGTGGGTCCGGGTCGGTGCGTGCGTGGGAGCGAGAGTGTCAGTCACAGCCTCGGCATCGGCATCGCCTACGAAGAGCCGGAACGGAGAGGCCGCGGGTCAGGCACGGCAGGCGGCCATACTGGAAACGGGCAAGGGCCGCGGGCCCCGGCGCTGGCCTCTGAGGGGCGGGGCGGAGCGCAGGGGCCCGCCCCCTCCGTGCCAACACCTGGGCGGCCCGCCCGTTCGCGTGTTTCCCGAGGACTCCGTGAGCTCCGACTCCTCGACACGCCCTCAGAATCCCACGGGCTTCACCGACCTGACGGGCCGGAGCGGCCAACCGCACCCTGTCACCGCTGCGGGGCCCAGGAGGAGGAGGGAAAGGGACCCGGGCCGGCCAGGAGTTAAGATGGCGGCAGGAGCTTCACGGAGGCAGTGACGGCAGTCACAGGGGAGACGGGGTGGCCACGGTGCGCAGCCGCATTGGTGCGTGGGCGGGGCCCGGCCGCGCCTCCGACGCCGGGACAAACCCGAGTCTAGTGGTACTGCAATGTTGAAGCCTTCCAGAGGTCTGGGTAGGCATCCGGAGTCCAATGCCAACAGTCCGTGCCAGTGACTCCTCCGAATCGCCCCTCTGCTCCTCGATGGCCTTGACATGGGGAGTGTTCAGGGTCCGATTCAATTTCTGGCGGTGCATCCTTGAGAATGGGAACCCGCTCTGTTTACGTCTGTGTCTTCCAAAGCGTACCCAAGAGAGGCTTAATGGAATCCTCGTACCTCATGTTCACAGGAAACCCTTTTATGTTGTTTCTTTGCTTGTTTGTATTTGGAAACTTACCGTGTGTGCGAAAAGCATCAGTTGGGGAATGGTTGAGGAACGTGGCAAGGTGTGCCTCCCTAGAAGCCAGACTAGGTTTTCTCTATCTTGGAATGATTAATGTTTCTATGTACATACTCCTTTCAAAGGCCCAAATTAAACGTGGTGTGTCTTAGTCTTCTTTAAGAAGCAACCTCATGTCTCCCAGGTTAAAGTGTGTATATGTATCTGTGTGTCTGTCTGCCCTCTACGAGTCTTAATCTAGGCCATTTTGAGAAGGGGAAGTTATTGTCACAGTTTGCTAGCCTGGTCACTTCCCCCAAGAGCCTAGCCCCAGAGTCTTTTTTTGCTTTTCTCAGCTTTTGGTTGATTAGTCGGTCTATTTAAAAGGTCACATTTGCCTATTGCATGTCTTAGAACAAACTAGAAAAGAAAATGGAACTTCAGAAAGTCTTATTTTAAAAGATACTCAACGTCCTCCCTTCTGCTGCCGTCCTGTTTGTGAAGTGAGCATGTAAATTAATAATATATTTTGAAGGTGACCTCACCCCTGATGGTTTTTGGTTTGCCCCCCACCCCCACCCAGGCAGTCTCCTTCTGAAGCCTAGGTTGACCTAGAACTCACTGTGTAGCTCAGGCTGGAGTGGAACTCAACTATGTTCCTTAAAAGTCCGTAGAATACTGTGATTAGAAACATGTGCCACCACCCCTGACTGCTAGTGATTAAAAAAAAAATTTATGAATACTAGCACTAAATTTGAGTTCATTGTTTTCAGTTCTGGATCCAACCCAGTGCTTAAATTTTCTCCTTAATGTAATGAAATAGCAGTAATCATCTCTCAACTGGCTTTTGAAATGTGCCTAAGGCAAGGAAGAGAATTGTATGGAAGGTTTCTAACACTGGGAGAAATTAAGCCCAAGGATATGTAAGTATCACTGGCACTTGAACATATACGGGCAGGTTCAAGAGAGTCGAGCCTCATGTATGTACTGCCTCTGCGGTGGGCCCTTTTTCTCAACACAAGTTCTTTCCAAGACCCTATACCTAATTGTGTAATTTTGAGCTGTGTTCTTATCTTTAAATAGCTCCTTGAGATGCTTGAACAGGCTTTTACCTGACTCTTCAGAGTCAGCATTTGGGCAGCAGCAGCCCTAAACAGACAAGGCAGTCTTTGGTCGGCCTATCCTCAGCAACGCCAATTAAAGAAACAAGTTAAGTGAAAAGCAGAGCGAGATTTATTCAGTGTGGCCACAGTGGGAAGAGGAAGGTTAAAGTTCCCCAAGCCCATCTTAGTGGTGTAACACAGGTTTAAGTTTAAACAGAGGGCAAAAGGTATTTTTGCACCTAAGCAACCTCGGTCAAGGCTTGGCCCTGCCCATCTCTGTCTGTAACCTCCTTGCAATGTGATCTGAGAAGCTGTCCGAATTGTGGCAAATCTCTTCCTGGGAGACAGGTTCCTCCTGAGGCTGGCACCCGGGCCTTAGCCTTTCACTTCCCTCATCGGGAGATTCCTAGGGAAATTCCAGTTCCTTGGGGGCCATCGCCTGAATAGTCTGATTGCCAAAGGTAGTGGCTCAAGAGCCTTTTAGATTATCATTGCCTAGATGGTTCTATTAGGACTCACCACGGTCAAAACTTCCCCTGTACCCAATGGCCATTAGCATCATCATATCTAGAGGGTATGACAAGGCCAGGAGGAATGGATTGCAGTAACCTTTTGGATGTTAGCAAGATCTAGACATTGCAAAGGGATGCTATTAGCTGGGAAAAGTCAGGGAAAACCCTCAAGCCACTGGTTCTCATCCCTAGGACCAGCCACAGCCAAGAACTTGTTGCCAATACAAATTATCCTGATACATCCCGGGTCTATGACATTCCAAACGGGATAAGCAGTCACCAGTATTTTAACTCTCTGGGTGATTTTTGATACATGCTCCAAACTGAAAACTCTCCACTTATTAGCAGTGGTCACTTCAGATTATGGAGACTGGGAATTTTTTGTTGTTCATTTTTGCTTTTTACCCAGATTAAGGAATTGTCACTGGGGGCAACAGCAATTCATGTTGGTTTACATCTGAGTCCTCCACTTTATTAGTGCTATTGATGTTAATGAATGCTACTCAGTTTTTCTGGCTTCTGCTTACTGATCTGCAGAATGGGTATTATGAACTGCCTAATGAGTTAAAAAAGTAAGCAGAGTATGTTGTAAGAAAAAAAGACTATTACAGTTTGGAAGAGATGGGAGGAAGGACAGAAGAGTAGATGGACTTGATCAATGCATCTCTGAAAATATTACAAGGAATCATGCTAATGTCTACAGCTTGGACAGGTCAATAGGTATAGTTTTTCTTTTTCTTTTTTTAATTTTATTTATTTATTTTGTCTCTATGTGTGTGTATGTATGTGTGTGTGCACACGCGTGCACATATGTGCTTGTGTGGAAGTGAGAGGATATTTTGGGAAAGTTAGTTCTCTCCTTCCACCGAGGGTCCTGGGATTTGAACCCAGCTCATCAGTTTTGGTAGCAAGTGTCTTTACTTGTTGAGCCATCTCACCAGCCCCACGAGTAATATTTTTCAGTTTTTTAATTGCACTTTAATTTTGCCTATTTACTTTGGGGGTTTGTGTTACTGTGGTGCACGTGTGGAGGTCAGAACATACCTTTTAGTTCAGTTCTCCCCTACCACAGCATGTCAGGGACAGAAACAAGGTCATCCAGATAAACAGCAGGTGACTTTACCTGCTGAGTGCGCTCTCTCTCTCTCTCTCTCTCTCTCTCTCTTCCTCCCAAATTATAGGTTGTTTGTATTTTAAATAAGAATAAAATGTATATGTAAAACATAACGTCTGGCTCATGGAAGAGTCACAAAAATAATTATTAATGAGAGTTTCTAGTTCCCAAAAAACACTATACTAAACAGTGAGACTTTAAAAATAAAATCACTGACCAATTTACATTCCAAAATGACTACCTAGAATATGTGAGGAGACTATCAGGAGAATCCCCACCTCAGGCCAAAGCCAAAGCACTCATGACGGCTCCCACACCTGCACACATTCCGGCTCACCGTGGTCTCTGATGGCCTCTCCTCCTGCATCCTCTGGGCCAGGTGTAGCTCAGTGTCTCTAGCTGCTGTCATACTGGCTGCTCCAGGGCCTACTTCCTAGGTTCTTCTTCTCCCTGAAGCACCTCCTCCTCCTCACCAACACACCATTGATTATTCCCCTGTGTGTGTGTGTGTGTGTGTGTGTGTGTGTGTGTGTGTGTGTGTGTTCTTACATATTCGCATGCACGCACACTCACACAAATGAAGGTAGTGTTGGGATCCCTGGAGTCCTGTGTCTCTGGCTCCCCAAGTGATGCACACGTGCACGAGGTTCCCTGCCACTCAACGCTACCCACATCGCCAGGTGCAGCTCCATGCACAGCCCGACTCCTGCCTGTGCTATTTCCACTCACAAGTCTCACAGTCATCTTAAACTGAGGTGACCTCTAATCTTCCCCTCCCCAAGCCTACTCCACCCACAACGGTTCTTATCTCCAGGGTAACTCCATCCCTCAAGTTGTTCAGTGAAAAAAAAAATGCTCTAGGCATCCCTCTCTGTTCATTCCTAAACTGCTCCTGGCCTCTGCTGCTGCCGTGCTCCGGTGTGGGTTCTGCCAACTCCTGGATTTCAGCTAGAGCAGGATAGCTCTCCACTTCGACCTGGAAAAGGGAAAATTTCCACCTCTGGCCTCAGCCTGTGAGACTTCACCTTGGAATGTGCCGCTGCAGTACCTGGTTCTGACCAACTGGAGCTGATCAAGGAACGAAGGAGAACTCTGAGTGACCCCACAATCCGTCCTTTTTTGACCCAACTGCAGACTTGTTCCTGTTTGCCAGTGAAAGGATCTGTCAGTGTTCTTTAGCCCTACCCAGAATGCAGCACTTTGGTCCTCAATTAGCATAACCACCAGGGACCACCCTCCCCTCCCCCCTTCTCTCTTTCTGGCACTAAAGGAAACCTGACTTTTCCCAGTTCATGAACTGCTTCTCCAGCGAGCGCCTTTGGTTTCTGTGCATCCATGTAGTTTGGGTGGCCTGTGTTTTATTCTTGACACTCCCACAGAGATACCATCTCTGCAAAGAGCTTGTGATGGCTCGCAAAGCGCTACGCCATCTGACTCACGATGGTCTTTAGCAGCTGTCCGTTCTGCACACCTCCAGGCTTTGTGACTCTCATTGTCTCTGGCCATTGCCATGCTGGTCGCCCCAGGGCCTACTTTCTAGGTTCCCCTTCTACCTGAAGCACCTCCTCCTCTTCACCAGCACAGCACCAATTACTGCGGTTGTTTCAGTTGTCTCATTCATGTGTTCTGTTGTTTGAACAAAGGCCACAGCAGTTGAGTGGCCGAGAAGCCACACCGCATATTTTCTCTAATCTTCAGTCTACTGAGCAATCTGCTCAGACTAAGCCCTAGATTTTGAGATCTGATTGGTTTCTCCGAGGAACAGCAGCATACAGGACATCTTCCAAAGGATAAGACAAAATTGCAGGAACAGGTTTTCCTCCCTTGGTGCGTTTCTTCTGCTATTATTCCTTTTTTTTTCCTTTTTATTTAATGATATGAATATATTGTTGCTATTTTCAGCCACACCAAAAGAGGGCATCAGATCTCAATATGGATGGTTGTGAACCACCACATGGTTGCTGGGAATTAAACTCAGAACCTCTGGAAGAGCAGTCGGTGCTCTTAACCACTGAGCCATCTCTCCAGCCAGCTGTTACTCTTTTAAACAAGAGAAAAACCAAATTCATAAAGCCTAAGCGTTGAGCCTGTTCAATTATGTATATTACCCTATGAATGCCCATGATAGGACAAATAGGTGCAGTCCTCTGCAGTGGATTCCACACTGCAGTCCACATTAATAGTGATTCCTCCTATCTGAACAATAGTATTTATTGTTTTTGTTGTTCTTATTTCAGAAAGAGTCTTGCTTAGAAGCCCAGGCTAGCCTCAAACTCATGATAATCCTATGTCAGCCTCCCAAATGCTGGGATTATAGGCAGAAGCTATGGTGTTGGGCTCCTATCTGAATATCTTTTTCTTTATTTATTCCTCAATGAAATCAAATTCCTTTCCAATTTACAAACCCACACGAACTAAGATCTTGTTGCTGACCACAACCACACCCAAACCCACCCTCACTAACAAACACATAGCTCAGAAATAATACCAGAGAAAAGCAACTAATGCAATGGCGGCAGTTAACAAGAGTTCGAAGCCGGGGGGTAGGGGGTGGGAGGGTGGGGGGGTGGGGGGGTGGGGGTGGCAGAGCACTAGGGAAGCAGAGGCAGGAAGACTGTCACAAGTTAAAGGCCATCCTAGCCTACACAGTGAGTTTCTGGCCAGGGCTATATAGAAATACTCTATTTCAAAAGCCCCCAAACAGTCAATCAAATACATATTAACAGGAAAAAGCTTAGCAAATGACATGTGCAAGTTCTTTTTTTTTTTATAATTTTATTTATATGAGTACACTGTCACCATTACAGATGGTTGTGAGCCACCATGTGGTTGCTGGGATTTGAACTCAGGACCTTTGGAAGAGCAGTCATTGCTCTTAACTACTGAGCCATTTCTCCAGCCCCATGTGCAAGTTCTTAAGGGAATGTTTTCTTTTAAAAAGCTTTCTTTACAATTTGCTTAGAAGGTGAGGAAGGGTCTCATAATTAACAATTTTAAACTAACAAATACAATGTGTATATGTTTACCATGTATGGCAAGATAACTTGTAACAATGTATGCATTGTGGGATGACTTCAGAAAGTTAATGAACACTCAGCATTACCTCACATACAATTTTTTTTGAGTAGGAACACTTAGCATCTATTCCCTTTACAGGCTTCAACAAGTAACTTATTATTAACTCTAGTTCCCATCAAGCTGTTAGAAAGGTTTGAGGCTTTGAGTCCCTTAAAGAGAACCCAGGTAAGAAAACACCATAGTCTCTGATGCCCAGAAAGTATGTCCTGACACTCTGTGGGAAACAGAATTGTGTGTAAAGGAACTGCTTTGTATGTGGAAGAAAATGCTAGTTTGGACAATGTAGCTTGACTTCTGAATAACCATAAATATCATGATCGCTGAGAGCCCCTTGGGGTCTTATAAGAAATACACCATTTACACCGAGTTCCACCTCCTGCACTGGGAAAAAGAAAGTGCCAGGAACTAGCTTCCTGTGTTTACCTGAGGCTGGCTTTGGGAACACCCTTTTCACTTTGGCCATGGGATGAACAATATTCAGCCTCACTCAATTCAGCTTCCACACTTTCCTATCTTCAACAGTGATAAAAAAAAAAAAAAAAAAAAAAAGGTGACTAGGTTAGTTGTAAGGCTTGAAGGAACTGAGTTCCAAGGAGATACGTAGTGCAAACAGACGCTCATTATTGTCCATGTTACAACAATGATTATTGCCAATTATTGGAAACGAGGCCCAGAAATTCTAGGATTTATCCAAGATGATAACAAAGCAGAGACACAACTCCTGGGCCAGGGTCACGCCTTCCGTTCCATCTTCAGGGCCAATTAACGGAAAGGTTTGTGTGTCTGTGGAGTTTTAGTTGGCAAAGCACTTTTATAACTATTAAAGGTGAAAGAATTAAAAATGTCTCTACAGAAATGACAGCAAAGAACAATTAAGGAATATGATAAGAGGTGACTGAGGGGCTGGAGAGTCAGCTCAGCAGTTAAGAGCACTGGCGGCTCTTCCAGAAGACTGGGATTCAAGGGTTCAATTCCCAATAGCCACATGGCAGTTTCCAGTCGTCTGTAACTCCAATGCCAAGGGATCCAACACCCTCACGCAGACATACGATCAAGCAAAACACCAGTTCACGTTAAATAAATCATTAAAGACAAACCTGAAACACCAAGGTGAATGAAGGGACTCCTCAATCAGGTTTTCACTAAAACACACTTAATTGTTGCTTGGAGGTTTCTGAAATCACCAACTAAAGCCCAAGTATTTTACCTGAGTCATAGATGCTGGTTTTGCTCATTCGTTTTTGTCAGCCTGACATAAACCAAAGTTATGTGGGAAGAGGGAACATCAATTCTTCATAATTGCCTCCATCAGAGTGGCCAATGAGAAAATCCCTAGGGCGTTTTCTTGATTAATAATTGATACAATAGAGCTCAGCCTACTCAGGGAGATGCCAACCCTGGGCAGGAAGTGCTAGGTTATATAAAAGGAGCAAGTCATGGGGAGCAAACCAGTAAGCACCACTCCTACATCGTCTCAGCTTCAATAATTGCCTCCAAGTTCTTGGATTGGCTTCTCTCAATGCTGGACCCACAAGGCAAATAAATCTTTTCCTCCCCAAGTTGTTTTTGGCCACAGCAATAGAAAGTAAACCAGGACAGAAATTGGTACCATGAGTGGGGTGTTGCAGCAATAAATTTCAATGTTTCCTCTTGTAATATACATTCACTCAGGGCTGATGAATAAATAACATTGGCCACCCCAGCAGAGAGAAGGGAGTATCTTCTGCCATCAGCTGAGATTTCTGACAAGAACTGACAATTCATTACTTCCACTTTCACACATGCTCCAAAACAACTCGTGATCAGAGCTAACTTCAAGACATGGGTGGAGCTCAGTTCTCTTACACAGTTGGAGGAAGAAGATGAGACTATTTATACACAGTCCTGTGATAGGTGTTGTCTTCTTTTTTTGTGTGTGGGGGGAGCAGATTGTATGGAATAAAAGCAGTTGTAGGGAAGCCAGCTTTTTTAAAAAATTTTTTTGAGTTTATACATTAATAAAATAGAAGAATATTTGAATATTGAAGCAATATTTCAATAAGATGGGTTTTGCTATGTAGCTCAGCCCAGCCTTGAGCTCACAGTCTTCCTTCCTTACCTTCTGAGTGCTAAGATTATGGACTCCACCATGCCCGCTTAGCCTGACTGGGCATGTTTGTTTGTTTTTGAGACAAGATCTAACTATGTAGGATAAGGTAGTTTAGATCTCCTCTATGGCCTAGGTTGGCCTCAAACTCATAACCCTCCTGTCTCTGCTCTCAAAGTTCTAGGATCACGAGGATGCACCACCATGGCTAGATATTATAGGTATTTAAAAAGAAATCCAAACTGCAATAATTATGGATGAAATGACGTAGTGTGATCTATCTAAAAAGAATCCATAGAAGCAGTGAAAAAGGCCACCGATGAGCGAAGATTGGTTATGGATCGGTAATCAAAGCTCAGTGGTTGGTACATAGCGCTTGGTTCCTTAGGCTAATGCCTCTACGTTTAGATATGCTGGAATTTTCTACAACAAAAAAGTGTGAAACACACCCGGGTACTACAATATACCCTCAGCTGCCTGACCTCCTTCCTCCTCAGGTTACTTGTTCTATGGATGGATAACAAGGGACCTTAGACCATTGTTGGTACCCATGGAGCCGACCTAAAATCTCATCAAGGCCTGGGAAATGCTCACCCAAGGAATTCCTGCACTTATCCAGCATTTGAAGCCAGCAGCTTTTGCCCAACCTGGCAGCACCAACAAAGGGACCAGAACCTTGCCAGGGCAAGATTGCTCATGTAGCTCACGTGGCCCAGGTCCAGCTCTGCACCAGCTAAACTCCTCTGCTTACTCTGTGACCCTGGCAGGATTCCCAAGATCCTTTGCGCTGTAACTCAGTATGCAGAGAGACTTACGATGTCTTCATGGTATTCGGATGGAATACCATGTGACCTGGGTCCTGACATGATGGCTTAACAGGAATGTTCTCCCTCCCTGAGAGAGCTTAAGTCTTCAACACAGATCTCTTCTGAGCCTGACATCCTACAGTCGAGCTACTGCATGTCTGTTCCTAATAGAAATGCTTGCTTGGGCATTCCCCGGGCATGTCTGGCATAAATGCTGCCCTCCTTCTGAGAGCATTGCTACCTTGCACATAAGAAACAGGCCCTTGTTCTGGTCACATTTTCTGCCCTCCCTTGGTGGATAGACTATGAACCCCTATCCCAAGGTAGCTTAATCAGACATTTGCGATTCTTGTTAAGAGATACAAATATTGAAGATGAGTCTAAATAAAATCACTGGCAGAACTTATATCTGAAATCCCTATTACAGATACCCCCAGGGCCCTGTGACCTCCCACTTGAGGACTGTTGCTTGGTGGCTTAATTTGTCTTCTGTTGCTATGACAGAATACTTGGGGAAAGGAATTTATAAGCAAAACCATATTCTCATGGTTTTACAGCCTGGGAAACCATGGCAGGCCATCAGTATCTTATGGGGACCTTCCCGCTCTGTGGTAACGTAGCAGAAGAGCACTAATGGTGGGAGGAAGCCAAACTCTTCCTCCATTAGGAAAGCCAGTGAGCCCACTGGGAGAGCCCTGACCTCCTGGTCTCTTCTAATCCTAACAATCTCACAAAGGACCTGCCTAGGTGTTAAGCATTTAACACGAGATTTTCAGAGATACTTCCAAATCATAGCACTCGGTGCAAACATGTGGGTATGCTGAGGTTCCTTCCTTCGCTGTGTACCTTTAATTTTTTAAGTTTATTTACAGATGGATGGATGGATGGATGGATGGATGGATGGATGGACGGACAGACAGAGAGAGATAGAGATATGAGTGTTTTGCCTGAGGAGGTCAAGAGGGAGTGTTGGGTCCTCTAGAACCCAGTTGCAGGTGGTTCTCAGGTGCCACGTGGGTGCTGGGGACTGAACCTGGGTCCTTTGGAAGAGCAGTAAGTGGTCTTCATTGCTGAGCAGTCCCTCGGGCCTCGGTGTGTACCTTCAAAGAGCAGTGGTAAGTAGCCTATAGTTCCTAATTGTCTTAGTCACTGTTCTATTGCTGTGAAGAGACACCGTAACCATGGCAACTCTTATAAAGAAAAGCATCTCATTGAGGCTGGTTTACAGTCTCAGAGGTTCAGTCCATTATCATCATGGCAGGAAGCATGGTGGCATACAGACAGGGACTGGAGCAGTAGCTGGGAGTACATAGCGACTTTTAGGCAAGTTTGAGCTATATGAGAACTTACAAAAAAATCTAAATAAATAAGACCAAGATGTTTTGTGAGGGCTACATTCTAAGAAAGTAAGGAATGAAGTAAATAAGTACAAGATTCCTTTAAGTTTGACGGATTCTTCTTGCTCATTAAGGAGAGAAATACAGCATCACAGCATAATAGAAAATGTCAGTATCCACAAATTGATCCACAAATCTGGCTAAAGGGTTTTACTATTATTCTAATTTAAATTTTTTCTTTTAAAAAGTAATTATATATTTACATACAGCATTAAGAAATGAAAATAAAGAAGTTCTGGCTACTTTTACCTAATACCCTTTCTACTCCAATGATGGTAATGTCTTCCATAGTTATAGTGTGTAATTAAGACCAGGAAACCAATGCGAGGCCCACCCATGGAGACTTATTTTCATCAATATAATTCATTCTTTTCTCTCTCTCTCTCTCTCTCTCTCTCTCTCTCTCTCTCTCTCTCTCTTTCTTTCTTTTTTTTTAGACAGGGTCTCTCTACATAGCCCCTGGTAGTCCCAGAACTCTCTCTGTAGACCAGGCTGACTGGCATCAAATCCACTGATATCCACCCGCCTTTGCCTCTGAGTGCTGGTGTTAAAGGTGTGTGCCACTATGCCCAGCCTTAATTCATTCTTTTGTTTGCGTGTCAGTATGTCTGCATATGTGTGAGCGCACATTTATGTGCAGGTGTGTGTAAGTCCAAGGTTGAGACCGGCCATCTTCTTTGATTGCTCTCAACCTTTTTTATTGAAGCAGCATCTCTCATTTGAACCGAGAGCTGATAGGGCTGAGCCAGCCAGCTTGCTTTCACCTTCTCAGTACTGGAATCCCAAGAGGGTCACTACATTCACCAAGCATTTATGCGGGCACTAGGGATATGAACCCTGGACCTCACAGTTGTTGGCAAGCACTTTTAGCTGCGGAGCCATCTCTCTGGCCCTTGATTTATTCTTCTCTCTGTGTGCTTAGTTCTGAGTAATTTGTCACACACAGCTTTGTGGGACCACAGCCATAGTCAACACACCAACCTGTTCTGTCACCATAAAGCCTACCCATGATGCTCTTCTGTAATTGTGGACATCGTCTTTTGACTCCTGTAACTTGGATTCTATTCTCTGCGATTTTGTGATTTCAACAATTTTATAAATCTAGCACTTAGGCATCTAAGGCAAGAGGATTGTGAGCCTTGGCTACCCAGTGAGATCCAGTCTCAAAGTAAAGAAGAGAGCGGGACATAAATAGAATGAGAAGACACGCAGCCTTTTGAGATTGACCGGTTTCTCCCTTGGTGTAATTCTCTTGAGTTCTGCCTGAGCTGTCATCCTGACCTGACTGAACTGTGTAATCTGGACACTTAGTTTACCTTCTCCATCTTAATTTCCACGCATGCCCGGGTTCACCTGCCTCCCAAGTCTCCCTGTTTCCACAGAGTCATCTGTTTTCACATAAAGTTAAGAGGAGGCGTTCTGAAGACTACTTTCTATTTCCTGTGGAACTCCAGAGCAGGGCTGGGATCAAGAGCTTCAGAACCTCAGCCTTTTCAATCAATAAAGTACAAGGAGACAAACTGTAGCCATCTCTCCATACCCACAGGGGATTGGTTTCAGGATTTAGCCACAGATAATGAAATTCACAGATGTTCTAGTCCCGTATAGAGTATTTGCACCTATGGTTATCCTCTAATAACTGTGAATCATCTTTAGGTAACATGTAAATGATATGCAAATAATTGCTGTAGCAAGGGGAAAAAGTCTGTACAAACTCAGTATGCTTCCCAGTTATTTTCTTAATAGTTTCAGACCATAGAGGGTTAAATCTGGACATTGGAAAACCCAGATACAGAAAGCCAACTGTTCTTTTTTTTTTTTTTTTTTTCAGAGCTGGGGACCGAACCCAGGGCCTTGCGCTTGCTAGGCAAGCGCTCTACCACTGAGCTAAATCCCCAACCCCGCCAACTGTTTTTTAGAAGCATCCATTATGAAGTTTTCATATCTAGGCTCTGTCATGGGTTTTTTCTTTTGCTAAATATAATATTGCATATATTACAGAGCCATAATTATTAACAGTTCACTTCTATTATGTGTGTGTCTGAGAGAGCTTGTATGCACTCATGTATACAGATGTGTGAAAGCTGGAGGTCAACCCCAGGCATCTCAAAACATGTTCTCTCTGTTTTGAGACAAGGTCTATCCCCTGAACCCAGAAGTCACTGTTTTGACTAGACTAGTTGTCAAGCAAGCCTTCCTTGCTCTGATTCCCCAGTGCCGCAATGCACCACATACACCACAGTGCCCAGGTTTTCTATGGGTGCTAGGGATTTGAACTCAGGTCCTTGTGATTATATGGCAAGTCTTTACCAACTGAGCCATCTCCCACACCTCTTTCTTTCTTCCCTTCAGTCCTGCTATCATTTTTTTTATTTTCTCTTTCATTTGTCACGAGGTATACTTTAGAAGCGTTTACCTACCTTTTTTGAGGTCACCTGATTTAGCCTAACTTTGGGTCTACTGCTGGGCGTACCAGTTGGCAGATCATCTAAGGCTGTCATGCCTATAAAGTATTTTTGAAAGTTCACAGAGCTGTCTGCTCAAAGTTAGGCTGACAGCAAAGCATACTTGACCACTCAAAAATAGTACCTCCCTCTATATTTCTTCATCACCTTCCTTCACTATTTTTTACCTTCAAACTGTATGTCAGCTCTTGACAAATCATACATGTGTTGGTTCACAGTCCCCCTCCCCCTTTGGAACACGGTCTTCAGGAGAGAAGGCACCTATCTGCTCCCTGCCACGTTCCTGTTACCTAAGGTGCTCTCTGATGTGAGGTGTTGATGGATCAAATGAACGAAACAGAGGAGACGGCATGAATGGGCGAGGGAGAGAGCAAGGAGGCAGTCTATTCTTGGAGACGTCAAAGGAGATGACTTCGTAAACAGGAAGCTCGGATATGTCAGTATAATCATCACTCGAGCCACATAGTGGAAGTGCAAAGGCTTCCGGAAAGAAGGTGGCCATGACAGTTACAGGTACAGAGCAACAGCAACTCTGCGTGGTGGGGCTCTTCCACGCCACAAACTTGAGTGTGCAAGAAACCCAGGGTGCTTGCTGTACCTCAGTTTGGTTCTGGCCAGGTAAAAGCATTGAACAGCTTTAAGTGCACTTGGCTTCATCTTTACCCAGGAAAGGTAGTGAAGGGCGGGAAGTTTACACACATACTCCCATGAAAGGGCAGGGTGTTTTCTTTATCCAAAGATGGTTGAGACAATGCTTTTCTGCTCTGTGTAGGCTGGAGACACGGGCTAGAGTCCTCATGCTACCCCATATCTGTTACCTCTTTCTCACCTATCGGGTTCAGTGATGAGGCACCCCTCCCCCTCCCCCCAGCCATGTTCTGCTTTTCACTGTGCCTGTAATTTCTGTTCTCAATCCTATGGTTTGTTTCAGTTCTTGATTCTCAGGCCTAATGCAAGACCTTTCATCTAGTTCTTCGGACTCGCTGTTTGGTGATGGCGTAGTTAGGCATACAGACGCCTACACTTTGCTTTCCCTACATGAAGGCCATGGGAACCTTTTTCTCGGTAAGACATCACACTGCCCACGGCCGGTAGCTGTTCCCCCTACACCCACCCCAGAACCAAACGACGAGTTGGTGCAATGAATATAATTCATTGAGTTAAATATAATTTATTACATATAGTTTAGCTTAAACAATGAATAATGAGAGTCATATGGGTTAACGCACCATTAGTACCCAGAATTCTTTTACTATAAACAAATACTTCATCCAAAGTTCCCTTTGAACAGATAAATCCTACAACCAAAGCCCCAGAATCTTGTGAAGGGAGAGTTCACAGTATTATTTGTCAAGGTTTTATAACAAGCTTGAGGTATTAATATAGTATTATATTTAAGAGGAAACACCTGAAATAGTAACCATTAGTACAAGTTAACACCAACTGCAGAGTCTCCTTAAAGCTCATAAGCATGGTCCCCACTCCTAAAGACTCAGTCTGGGGAGCCCCCATGCAATATCTGAGTATGCATGTGCTCTTGACTGCAACTGAACTCCCGCTCTGTCATCTGTTCATGAAGAGACTAAGGCTCAGAAAAAGAAAGCATGTTGTCCGAACTCTCTCTGAAGAGAAGGGTTCATCAACGTCATTGCCATCAAACTCTGTTTCCGAAACCAAAAGAAAGTTTCCTTCCATGAAGATGCTTAAGACGCATTACCAATATCTATGGTCACCCCCCTCTCCCTGATCACTCTGCAGGTGAAAACCATGAAGAGAGAGAGAGTCTCAGTTCCTCCTGGAATCACCCCTTTCGTGTCCAGGTCAGCAGCTCTCAAAGGTCGCATTTACACTTCAACAGAATAAGTTGCTAACGAAGAAGGCGAAGGCGTCTTCCCACTCTTCCCATAAGGAGGATCAAGCTGTGACGAGGGTTGAGGTAAGCAATGGTGGTCAGAAGAAGGTCAAGAGAGCAGAAAACCCCAATTCTGTCCTAAATAGCTCAGACTAACGGGACCAGATCTGGGGGGGCTCTTGATACACAGATAGAGCATATTGGCTTAGCTCCCTCTGAGCACAGGCAGGGAAGGAGGCCTTGTGACATGTGATGTCTTCCTCAGAGTCACATTCCAGATAAACAGAACCTGTCCTCTAATCTGAGCAGTGGTAAACACCTAGTCGTTGCTGCTCAGGGGCCTAAACAGGAGGGTCATTTGAGAAACTCAAAGCATTCTGGGTAACATAACCAGACTCTATCTCAAAAACAAGAACAGAACAAACAACATTGCTTCCAAGCAGTTACTTTTGTATCCCCAATATCATCAACCTTCTCCAGAGACCAAGGCAAACTTGCAACCTTAACCTCACTTGACACCTGTCAGCCATTCACTTGGGCCCCATTACCTCTGAGAAACCCATTCACACAAGTAATACTCACAAAGTGCCCAAGGCTTGTCAAGCACTGCCCCAGGCCTGGTGAGCACAGACAATCCAGCCATTGTCTTGCAGACCTCCTCTCTGGTGGGAGCACAAATGCCACAAACCCTGTTGGCTGCAATGTAGAAAAAGGTGTTGTAAAGAATTGTGACGGGGTTCAATTTAAATTGCACTGGATGGAGGGTGGTGATCCAGAAAGGCCTTTGTGAGAAGGTGGAATCTAATCTGATATCTCAGTGGATAAAAGGACTTGCCCTTCAAAGGGCGAGGAAAGGTCATCCAGGCAGAAAAGCAGGGCAGGAGGAGAAGACTCAGGGACCAGAAGCACTAGGGTACAGGTCTTCAGACCCAAAAGAAGGTGGAACACTAAATCTATGTGCTAAGTAGGGCCATGTCATGTGTGTGCATGTGCATGTGCATATGTATGTGTGTGTGGACATGTGTATGTGTACTCTGTGCATGTTTTCATGCATGTGCATGTACAAGTGCACACGTTTGTATGTGCAGAGCATGCATACTAGCAATACTAAAAATCACAACCCTAAAAAGATACATTTTGTAAATTGATAGACTCTGATACATAGGCTGGGACCTGTCAAGCAGAATCTGCTTCCAACTTAAGCAATTGCATGATCCGAATATCTCACTTTCCATTGGACAATGCCTGGCTTCTTATCAGCTCTTGTCTTCTTCCTTGGCTGAAAGCTGAAGATGACCAGGCCACCAGACGAGACAAAAAGAAACTTCTCAGTAACCTGCTTCAGTTCTTTTTCTTAAGAAGAAGTTACTATTTTGTCTCTGCACTGGACACACTTCAGTTTCCCTACAATGCAACTCTAGTTGAACTGATTTTCACTTATCTTAGACAGTGTGCCTGTTCAGTTGGAGTACAGTAAATTCTCTGCCGAGTTCTTTTATCGTATCGCCCTTTCCCATCCTTTCCATCTGTCTATCTTCGCCACCCTCTCCACCCTTCCCATCCTCCCCATCCTCCGCATCCTCCCCATCCTCCCCATCCTCCCCACCCTCCCCACCCTCCCCATCCTCCCATCCTCCCATCCTCTCCATCCTCCCCATCCTCCCATCCTCTCCATCCTCCCCATCCTCCCATCCTCCCCATCCTCCCATCCTCCCCATCCTCCCATCCTCTCCATCCTCCCATCCTCCCCACCCTCCCCACCCTCCCCATCCTCCCCATCCTCCCCATCCTCCCCATCCTCCCCATCCTCCGCATCCTCCCCATCCTCCCCATCCTCCCCATCCTCCCATCCTCCCATCCTCTCCATCCTCCCCATCCTCCCATCCTCCCATCCTCCCCATCCTCCCCATCCTCCCCATCCTCCCATCCTCCCCATCCTCCCATCCTCCCCATCCTCCCATCCTCCCCATCCTCCCCATCCTCCCCATCCTCCCATCCTCCCCATCCTCCCCATCCTCCCATCCTCCCCACCCTCCCCATCCACCCCATCCTCCCCATCCTCCCCATCCTCCCCATCCTCCCCATCCTCCCACCCTCCCCACCCTCCCCATCCTCCCCACCCTCCCCACCCTCCCATCCTCCCCATCCTCCCATCCTCCCCACCCTCCCCATCCTCCCCATCCTCCCCATCCACTCCATACTCTCTGTCCTCCCATCCTCACCATCCTCTCCATCCTCCCATCCTCCCCATCCTCCCCATCCTCCCCATCCTCCCCATCCTCCCACCCTCCCCATCCTCCCCATCCTCCCCATCCACTCCATACTCTCTGTCCTCCCATCCTCACCATCCTCTCCATCCTCCCATCCTCCCCATCCTCCCCATCCTCCCCATCCTCCCCATCCTCCCACCCTCCCCATCCTCTCCATCCTCCCCATCCACTCCATACTCTCTGTCCTCCCCATCCTCCTATCCTCCCATCCTCCCATCCTCCCATCCTCCCCATCCTCCCCATCCTCCCATCCTCCCCATCCTCCCCATCCTCCCATCCTCCCCATCCTCTCATCCTCCCATCCTCCCCATCCTCCCATCCTCCCCATCCTCCCCATCTTCCCATCCTCCCATCCTCCTATCCTCCCATCCTCCCATCCTCCCATCCTCCCCACCCTCCCCACCTTCTCCATCCTCTGCATCCTCGCCCTCCTCTCCTTTGGTCTCTTTTTGGGATTATACCAGATCTTCTCCTTCTTTTATTCACGTCTTTCTTTCAACCCCTTGGGCTGTTTTACAAGCCATCAGTTCTTAGACTATATCCTACCATGAGCTGAATCTGCCAGGTCTCTCTCATTGCCATCTCGTGTGGACTTGCACAGTAGCCTTTACACTCCTAGAGTGAGATAGTCCAGATATCACAGCTAACACCCACAGTCCACACTGAATATCCTTGATGACAGCCAGACCTCATACTTTATAGGCTCTAACTCATATCGTTTCATGGTCCCCTTCTGAAGTGACAACTGTAGGCCAGTTAGTAAAGATTAGAGTGAGGGAATGGATGGCAAAACACTTACTTGTCCACATGGTTTTATAGAGGGGGGGTTGATAAAAAAGCCTTTGCTTGAGATCTCCTCACTCTGCCATGGCCAAGATTAGATGTCAAGGTTTTTCTAAACCCTTAGCGATCTTTGTCTGTGCTTTGTGTCTCAACTGGTGTCTTCAAGCCCACCATCTTTCACCCTCTGACACTAGCTTTCCAGATGGTGGGACGGTCTTTCTTTCCTCTCTCTCTTGCCCCAGAGCATGAGGAAGGAACATAATATGGCTCACCATCTGAGAGGAGTGAGATGCTGCCAATGCCCCCAGGGCCATCCAAATGATAACACATTACACTGATGAGTTACGATGGCCAGTTATCTTAAGTGTTGACTGTGTCTAACACAAACAGCCACCCTGGCTGCCATGGTGGAGCAGGCGACTATTGCTGTAGTACATAACTACCATGACAGCAAAAGGGTTGTTCTGATGTTTCACCGCATCCAGACCTATCCTGCAATGACTTGCCCTCGGGTCATAGAAGGAAACAGAATGTGTGTGGGGCTCTACCAAGGAAGGCCATAGTCCTTCTAAAGTTGCACATATGCAACAATGGGGGAACATAGCCAAATGCCACATCACACAAACAACTGTAGAAGGAGACTGAGAGACTGAGAGCAGATCGAGACTCAGATCTAGCCTGGCCATGCAGGTTGGACCTTGGTGTCACTCAGGGGTGGATAAGGCGCGATTTGGGGAGCAGGAGATGCAAGAGGGTGGTGAAGGGGAAACATTGCTAACTGATGCTTCCCGGGGAGGTGGCAGCAGACAGGTGACAAGCAGGAAGAGGTGAGGATTCAGATGGCCACTACTCACCAAGCATTCTGTACACAAGGCTGTGTAACTATGTTCCTCTAGTCCTCTCATTTAACCCTCCCATATCCTAGGAAGGAGAGGGTGTGGGTGCCCTTGCTTTCCAGACGAGGATTCCCGAGCTAAGGTTGGCTAGATAAAGTCACCTTAAGCTATAAAGATAGCAAGAGATAAAGCAGTGATTGATGTGTACAGGCCCTGGCAGAGTCTGGTCTCTCTTGGGGGCGTGATCTTAATCACCACAGCACACCGCACTTCTGATGACTGGTGACTCACCTTCGTGCCACGAAGAACTGGAACATGCATCATCCTGGTGGTTGCGTGCCATTGGCTGTTGCCTTCTGGAGTAAGATGTTGTGTGCTCCATGGAATGCCTACGATACCTCCAACCCCTTGGCCTCATGTTGTGTGGCTGAGGAAGTCTAGATGACTCAGACGATTCCATTCCCTCAAGGAGGTGACAGCTCTGTAAGGAGGTCACAAGATGGAGAGCAATGGAAACATGCAATTATAGCACAGCAGGTAATAGCGAGGTCCTGGGCACTTTGACAATTCCAGGAGAGGAAGTTGGAGAAAGCTTTCAGAGAAGAAAAAAAAAAGGACTATTATTTTTGCGTGTGGGTGTGTTATATGCATGTGATGTATGTGCTTGTTACATTACCATGTGTATGCACTATGAAGGGGTGTGTGTGTGTGTGTGTGTGTGTGTGTGTGTGTGTGTGTGGTCAAGGTTGAGCGTCTATTCAGATCACTCTTATATTTTGAGATGGGGTTGCCCCTTGAACCTGAATCTCATAAGTTGGGACAGGCTGGCTCTCTACTAGCTTCAGGGGATCCCCCTGTCTGCCCTCTTCACCACCCCTACCCTACTAGTACTAGGGTTACACTCACATCACCTCACCCTGGCTTTTTTTTTTTTTTTTTTTTTGGAGCTGGGGACCGAACCCAGGGCCTTGCGCTTCCTAGGTAAGCGCTCTACCACTGAGCTAAATCCCCAGCCCCCTCACCCTGGCTTTTACGTGAGCAGCCCAACTTAATTTCCCATGCTTGCCTGATGGCAGATACATTCTAATGGAGCCATCTCCCCAGCCCCAAAAAGGGACTCTTAAGATAAGTTTTGATAGAGAAGTAATTAATTAGATTGATGAGAGGGCATACGTGTTGCTTGGTGGAGCAGAGGAAATTGTCCCCAGTGTGGATATGGTGCAGACAGCAGGCCAGGGGATGAACCCAACTAGGAGACATGGGACTTGAAAATGCCACCGTTAATCCTCCAAGTGTCCGGCAAGACACGGATCTCTCGAGTGCTGAGTTCTACAGCCAATGGTGGACATGTTGTGTCTTATGATTCCTTCTGGAGAGCCACAAAACACTGAAACTGTTAAAGGTTTTAAAAAATAACACAGTACACCTAGAGGACCAAAAAAATGTTACTCAAAGAGGGAATAGATTGTACTTTCCTACTTCAAAAACACAGAAAACCACCCTGAATATTTGAGACAAGGTTCCCAACTTACTTGCCTACAGAATCCTTAAACAAACGAACAAACAAACAAACAGATAAATAAACAAAAGCCTCTGAAATAAAATGTGTTTTGTTTCAGGAATTTACACTTTCCATAGCTTTGATTCTGTTGAGATTTCTGTACCTCGTGACTCGCCAACAAACACGGTTTGCTTTAACTCTCAGAGCCTGAGTCCCACACCTGCTCCAGTGTTGTTGCTAATTCTAAAACCTGGTCCACTGTCAGTGTGGTATCAGTGAAGGACTCCTCTGCCTGTCTAGCCTGCTGTCCTCATTGCTGCTCATGCCTATTGTTATCCTGCATTTTTCAGAACGTTACATTTTCCTGCAGGAGTTATTGGGACGCCTTTATGGTTAACCAGCAGCCAATCATTGTGCCTTTTCGTAGATTTACTTTTACATTCGTTAATATTGATAGGGGGGGAAGTTCAAGGGCTTCCCCCAACCCCTGTGACTCAGCAGCTCTCAGCCACAGACACTTCATCCCACATCCCTCCGAAGAAAGGATGCTTGGATGGGACCTGGATTTGAGCTTCATGAAGATGGGCTTAGAGAGGATGAAGACATAGCTCAGGTAGGGAAGTACTTGATGCACAAACACAAGTGTTGGGGTTTCATCCCTGGCACCAGAATTAAAAAGCCAGTCGTGATAGTGTCTTAGTTAGGTTTTTACTGCTATGAACAGACACCAAGGCCAAGACAACTCTCAAAAGCACAACACTTAATTGGGGCTGGCTTACAGGTTCAGAGGTTCAGTCCATAATCATCAAGGTGGGAACACTGCAGCATCCAGGCAGGCATGGTGCAGGAGGGGCTAAGAGCTGTACATCTTCATCTGAAGGCTGCTAACAGAATACTGGCTTCCAAGCAGCTAGGGTGAGGGTCTTAGAGCCTACACCCTAGTGACACACCTACTCCAACAGGGCCACACCTATTCCAATGGGGCCACACCTTCTAACAATGCCACTCCCTGTGCTGAGCATATACCAACTATCACAGACAGCAGGTACCTGTATTCACAGTGCTGGGGAGGCAGGAACAGGACACTTCCTGGGACTTGTTGGGCAACCAGTCTAGAGGGATTAGTAAGCTCTAAGTGCAGTGACATCCTGTCTCAAATTAATTAATTAATTGATTAATTAATTAAAAAACAAATAACATCTATAGATAGCATCTATGTCAAACTCTGGCCTCTACATGGCTCTCTCTCTCTGTCTATCTCTCTCTCTGTCTATCTCTCTCTGTCTGTCTCTCTCTCTGTCTGTCTCTCTTTCTGTCTGTCTCTCTCTGTCTCTCTCTGTCTCTCTCTGTCTCTCTGTCTCTCTCTCTCTCTCTCTCTCTCTCACACACACACACACACACACACACACACACAGGTGCATTGCAGACATGAACATGTCACACACATAGACATACCTATGGGAGAAAATGTGGATCGGAAGATCCTGCTCTTGGCTCCTTTCAGAAACAGGCTTCCGAGTGTCTCTGCAGGACGTGAGTGACGTTGCTCAGGTGAGGGGGTTTCTGCTGGTCTCCGAAATGGACTGAACTCCATCATCAAGAACTGCTTAGCTCTGCCATCTCTGTCACTTTGTTCTCAACACTGCCGTAACTGCTGCCTGTCAGGATATCAGGGGCCTTGCTCCATCCATGGACAGACCATGCTTCAACCAACCACAGGCTCGTGTCATGCAAAGTTCTATGTGGACTTCTCTTCCTCTGCTGAGTCCCCTCACGTATTCCAGCCCCCGAAGCTACATGACAGCGTTATTTTTCCCTTCATACTCCACTCGACCACTGTGTTCTGACTTGACCCCACTTCTCTGCAACTTGAAAGCTTTTCCAAGACAGAGATTTGGGAATCGTGAGTCTCACCTTTTGGGCTCCTCATCTTGGTCTTGTGTCATGTGTTGTTTAACACCTATGAAGACTTCACCTATATTGTCCCCTGGTTTACGGTAGCCACAGAGGGAGAGATATTGTGGAATCTCTTCCACTGCCACCACCACCATCATCATCATTAGTCAGGGTTTCCATTCCTGCACAAACATACAACTAAGAAGCAAGTTGGGGAGGAAAGGGTTTATTCAGCTTACACTTCTGCATTGCTGTTCATCACCAAAGGGAGTCAGGTCTGGATCTCAAGCAGGTCAGGAAGCAGGAGCTGATGCAGAAGTCATGGAGGGATGTTTCTTACTGGCTTGCTCCCCCTGGCTTGCTCGGCTTGCTTTCTTATAGAACCCAAGACCACCAGCCCAGGGAATGACGCTACCCACGGTGGACTGGGTCCTCCCTGTTTGATCACTAATTGAGAAAATGCCTTACAGTTGGATCTCATGGAGGCGTTTCCTCAACCAAGGCTCCTTTCTCTGTGGTAACTCCAAGCTGTGTTAACTTGACAAAACTAGCCAGCACAGCCAGCATCATAGTCATCCTCATCAGAAATAAAAGTTCAGTAGAATATTTTCAAAAGGCACAGGTTTGCTCCAGAGTCTGGAAACTGTGTGGAGAGGGAGGATTTTTTGTGTTTGTGCTCACAGAACATGACCTCAGACCCATGGGCCCTCACAGCAGAGGTGGCCTGGGTGGGAGTCTGTCAGGATATTTCTAGTCCTGTGTGTACCAGAGGTCTCACAAATCTCTAGCGACCCTTGATTAAATCTCAGCGAGAACACAGACTCTGCTAAGGCTAGGTGTAAGGTAGTGGATGGTGGAGAATTACAGAGTGGAGCATTCGTTGAGGACATTAGCGAATGAATTCATCCTTCATCCATTCCACACTTACGTAATGGTGTCATGGAGGGTGGATCAGAAGCCTAAGGAAATTATTCTGTTGGGTGTGGAAACAAGACAACAGCAGCCTAGGTTGTAAAGTGATCGGTGACGTAGGAAGAGGGGGTCAGGGTAGTGGGGAATGTTCTCTGGCACAGGGGAGATAGGCAGCTAACAGAGCTGGGGGAGATGAACCGGGGTCATAGCCCAGTTCTTGATTTTTTTGGAGACAAATGCCCTTGAGATAGAGACAATAGATTCACAACGAGAAGAGAGTGAAGACCAAGATCTAGAGGCGATCTGAGTGGGAGGCTCCTGTGTGCTTACTCAAAATGAAGTGAGAGTTCTTCGAATGCTTTATCGAGTCAGGGATGGTGGTTAAGTTGTATTTCCTCTGAGAATTTCAGGACATGGAAGTGGGAATCAGTTGGGGGGGGGGGAACAGTAAGAGGAAGGGCATTCAATCACACAGCCCTCCTTAACATGATTAATCTATTTCACCTCATTAAATAAACACTGCTGATGTTCCCCCCTCTCCCCTCCCTCCCTCTGCCTCTGCCTCTCCTTTCCTCCCTCCTCCTCTCCCTTTCTTTCTCCCTGTCCCCATCTCTCTCCCCTTTTCTTTCATGATGAGATAGGGGGTCAGGCTTTCTAGGCTTTGAACCGCCAATGCCTTCCAAGCACTTAGCGGGAGCCGCCATCCTCAGCTTCTATCTTTTTACTCTCATTATATCTTTCCCACACCGTTCAAGACTTTCATACAAAATCATCAGCTGTCTTGTATCTTAATCCAAATGGAACACCCATGTTCTTCCCATGTCTCCCCTCCTACAACTATGAAGTACACAAGATGAACCACAGAGAGGCTCAGAAGGGTGGCACCAGCTGAGACTGGCTGAGGGACCTCGGGAACTGGGAGTGAGTTCCTTGGGCTTCCTGTTTGCCTCCCCTATTCACTGAGTGGAGCCCAGAGAAACCTGAAGCCTGCAGACAGCTGGAAGCACAGTTCAGGGGAAACTTATTCCCCACCTTGGGACCAGGAGAAGAGAGATTTAGATCAAGGAAGTCTGCCCTACCGCAGTGAGCCCCACCTGGGTGTCTGCCCTTTTGCAGTGAGTTTTGCTTTCTGGCCCAGGCCAGTGGCACACTTAGCACCCTCCTGCCTCCACTCCCCAGGTACTGGGATCATACTCTACACCGTTTTCCAGTGTTCTTGCTTCAGTACAAGCAGGGATTAGCTGAGCATCTACATTGCTCTACGGCAGGTAGGCAGAAGTCGTGGCAGGTCGGCAGGGTGGGTCATGATTCTTGTCCTCTTGGTTAGCAGGGATTGAAGTCTGTGCTGTCTGTAGACAACAAGGAAGCCTATGTTGGCTTATTGAATTTCCACCCTAGTAATAGTAAAATGAGTCACTGTTCAATTGTTTGTCAGGATGGTGTCAGCAGGGTTGATAGGGAGGTTCCCCACACACTTCTACCTGTACCTAAAGTGAATGAGTATATGCCAAAGGGGGGAGGGGTGGTGGTGGATAGGATTTACAGTCAAAATGTAATAATCCAAACTGTTCAGTATACAACCGGAAATCACTCGTAACTCAAATCACAATGAACAGATTCCAATACCGAGATGAATCAGAGGTTGGAATTACTTGGTGAGGGCTTTAAATCAGCCATCATAAAAAATGCTTCAAGGGGCAGGGCAGGGCAGGGTTGGGCAGGGCTGGAGAGAGTCTAGCTCAGTTGGGGAGAACATATACTGCTCTTGCCTAGAACAAGAGCCTGGTTCTCAGCACCCATGGTCCCGGTGCTTATGTTAGATGCCTCACAATTGCCTCTGCCTCCAGTTCCAGGAGATCCAGCATCCTCTTCTGTCTCTGAGGACATTCCCTCACATGCGCAAACCCACACACATATACATGTAATGAAAAATAAATATAGAGCTTAAAAATAGATAAGAAGTTAGGCATGTGAGCACACATCTTTAATCCCAGCCTTTGGAAGGCAGAGACAGATGATTTTCTATGTGTCTGAGGTTAGCCTAGTCTACAAAGAAAGTTATGGGCTAGACAGTGCTACATAGTAACACCTGGCCTCGCACTAACTAACTAACTAACTAACTAACTAACTAACTGCCTTAAGAGGGTCTGGAGAGATGGCTCAGTGGTAAGAATGCCCAATGCTCTTGCAGAAGAACTGAGTTCCATTCTCAGCACCTACATCAGGTGGCTCACAACTGTGTTTAACTCCAGCCCTAGGGGAGCTGACACCCTCTTCTGAACAGACATGCACATACCTCCACACAGAGCTAAAAGAAAATCTTTTTTTAAAAAGGTTTCCAGAAGCAATAAAAAGTGATCAGAACATAGACAAAAACAAAACAAAACGAAATAAACAACAAAAAATACCATGATAATTTCAGAAAAGCAGTGATATTTAAAAATAGCAAAGGACAGATGAAATTATAGAATGGAAAAGCACAACCATCAAAACCAAAACCAGTGTCATCGATTTGGATAATTCAAAATGGTATTGGGAGACCTGTAATTGAAGAGAGAGCCAAGGTAAAGATCGAATAGCGATGACCTAAAGAGAAAAGTCAGAGGAAGTAAACAAGAAAGAAAGGAGCAGAGGCTTGGGAATTAGGGTGAGAAAGAAAATAAATATTTCTGCCACTGGACTTTTAGAATGAGAAGAGAAATAATTAATGGAACTGAGAAATAATGGAAGCAACACTGTCTTGGTCACTGTTCTCTCGCCGTGAAGAGACACCGGGACCAAGCCAACAGTTATAAAGGGAAATATTTAACTGGGGCTGGCTTACAGTTTCAGAGGTTTAGTCCTTTGTCATCACAGTGAGGAGCATGGTGGCATGCAGGAGACATAGTACTGGAGAAGTAGCTAAGAGTTCTACATCTGGATCCACAGGAAACAGGACAGAGCCACCGGGTCTCAATGGTACACTTTTCCAACAAGGCCACACCTACTAATCCTTCCCAAATAGTGCCACTTCCTGATGACTAAGCATTTGAATATATGAGCCTATGGGGACCATTCATATTCAAACCACCACAGAACCATAACCAGTTTTGAGAAAATGATCATTAAACAACAGATTCAAAAATAGGTGATGAGAGCAGGTATGGGGGCAGCAGGGGGGAAATCACACTTAGGCCATGAAAAAGGAAAAGAGACTGGGGTGGGGGGCACAAAGGAGAAAGGTGGGGGAGAATCTACTAAAATATACTTTGTTTGAAAATGTTATAATAATATTTAATAACTTATATGCTGACTAAAAATTAAAAAATATACTTGGTAAAATATAATTATATAATTTCCTTCTATCCCTTCTCCTTCTTCCAACACCTTCTGTGATACACCCTCCTCCTCAAATTCCTCGATTCCTCTTCTTTAATTTCTGCTGATATGTATGTGTGTATACATGTATGAATATATGTATATATAAATGTATAAATACAACCTCCTGAGTCTGTTCAGTGTTGCTTGCATGTACATGACTTCGGGGCTGACAATTTGGTATTGAATAATCAATCAGGAGCATCTCCCTAGAGGAAGGCTACATCCCTAGCTCTTGAATCTCTCAGTTGTTCATAGTTCATTGTCTAGGGGTAGGATTCCATGCAGCGTCCCCCTTCCACATCAGCATAGCAATTGGTGCCTTTCCTTTTCAGAGCTGGTTTAGGCAGCCACATGGAAGCCAAAATGTTGGGATAAAGAATTGGTGCCCATTAACTCTCCACCTGCCAAAATGATCTGTCAGCAAGGCAAGGGAAATAAAGATGTTCTTATCCAGAGACAAGCCAAGAGAATGTTACGGTAGAGCACAGTGATAAGGAGTGATTGGCAGCATTCTTTGTGGAACTATAAAATGAGAGAAGAGAAAGAGTGATTAAATTGGTGGGAAATGAAGTAAAAAGGAGAGAAGGGGCAAAGCCAGTGGACCGTGTCCTTCTCTGTGAGGGTGCTGAGTAAGATTCAGATCATGGCAAAAACCCAGACAGCATCTGCTGCAGTGGTCAGCACGAAGGTAGGAAGCACTGTAAATCTGTATTTGAAAAGTGGATGGGGGAAGGAATGGTGTCCCTCAGGGTAGTACAGCACTGCTAACAATAGATTGTGATGAGTCTTATGAGTGCTGTGGGGCTTTGAATAAGAATGCTGACACCCTCAGTTCCTGTATTTGAGTGCTTGAGTGCAGGGGTCAGACCCAACAGGGTCAGGTACTGAAATGGGGCACAGTGTTAGAAGAAGGCCAAAGGTTGATGACCTCTGGCATTTTACTCTCTTACTGTTCTGGGAGCCAGAAGCTGATGGCTTCTTGACAACTTGACTCTTACTGTTTTGAAGCCAAAAGCTGATAGCTTCTGGAAATTTCATAGAGAGAGGGGAAGATAGAAAGAAAGAAAGAGAGAGAGAAAGAAAGAAAGAAAGAAAGAAAGAAAGAGAGAGAAAGACAGACAGAAAGGCAGAAAGAAAGACAGACAGAAAGACAGAAAGAAAGAAAGGAAGAAAGAAAGAAAGAGAGAAAGGAAGAAAGGAAAGAAAGAAAGAAAGTCAGGCACACAAACACATACACACATACACACTGGTTGGGCATGACCACCTGTTTCATTCACTTCACAAGTATACATACATATTTATATACATACATATATACCTACATACATATGTATGTACATACATATAGACAGACACACAAATATATACGTTTGGTGTATGGAGCAGAGCTCCAACAGCCACACTTTATTTTTTCTTTCAGCCTTTTTATATCTTTTTAGCCAGAAGTTCTTTAGAAAATTACCTCATAGATAAAATGTTACACAGAAGAGGAGACACAGAAGGATGTAGATACTAAGTTCACAGCAGTGCTTCATTCTGTAAGCTCATTATAAGTTCAAAGCAATAGTCTCACATGGCCTTGCTTTATCGCAGAGTACATCTGTGGCTTCATCCTTGGACCTGACCTAGAATTAATGTTTTTCCTAGATCACAAATTTGTCCCAAGCCTGTTTCTCTTAGGGCAATTTATGAAAACTCATTGTATACCTTATTATGTAGCCTTTACTGACTGTTTTATGAGGAGAGGGGCACATGCCATTTTTGATTCTAACTTTATTATGTTTTTCTGGCAAAACAACTAAAACCATCTCCTTAAACTTTCTTCCTAAAATTATTTGAATCAAACCAGGAATTCTATAAAGTCATTAATCCATCTAAACAGCCTTAATTGATGAAAGTTCATCATGTTGATCTGCAGGAAATTCGCCCGATAGGGTAGGCGGATGCCCAGGAATCATTAGGCTATGTCATAGTGACAGGAAAGGCGTATCAGCAGAGAGAAGCAATCCTGGGATGAAGCAATCCTGGGATGAGGTCTGTAGGATGTGCCTCTCAGAGTGCACCCATCGCAGCCATGCAAACTGTAGGCCATCTCCAGGAAACTCATTTGCTTGCCACAGCCTTTCCTAGATGACTTCTGTCACTTGGGGGAACTCTTTGGGAACGATTAGGAGGTGTGACATTATTGGAGGAGGTGTGTCATTGGGGCTGGGCTTTGAGGTCTCAGAGCCCCACAGCAATCCCAGTAAGCTTTCCCTCCACCTTGTGCTTGTTGGTCGGATGTGAGCTCTCAGCATTCCCTGACATGATGGTCATAGACGAACGCTCTGGAACTGGGATCCCCCCGTGAACTTATAAACAAGTCGTGGCTGTGGTCTCTTCTCATAGCAATCGGAAAGTAGCTAAGAGAGGTGTATAGATTTAATCGCATGTGTCTTTGTGTATAGAGAGGTACATAAGCAATAAGAATGCCTATACTCCACCGTGAACAACTGTTAGAAAGACATAAACCAGACTCTACAAAGATCTGGGTTTTTTCTTGTATGTGAACAGGTGTGAGTAATCACATGTACATAGAGACCATCTCTCTGCTTTATTTTTGCTCGTGACAGGGTCTCTCACCAAAGAGGGGGAACTTGGAACTGTGCTGGTGGCCAGCAAGGCTCGATGGTTGTGTCCCCTTTTCCCATACATAGTACTGGGGTTATGGGTGCATGTGTGCTTGTGCCTGGCTTTTTCTGTGTGTGCTGGGGATTTGAACTTAGGTCCTCATGTGTGCACAGCAAACACTCTTATTGGGGCATCTCCCCACCTCCTTCTGATACAGGATCTCTGAACAGCACTGCCATCCAACAAAACCTCAATCCTATGAAAACACCCCCGACAAGAGGATAACGCTGCAGCTCCTCCTCCTCCTCCTCCTCCTCTTCCTCCTCCTCCTCCTCCTCCTCTTCCTCTTCCTCCTCCTCCTTCATGGTCTCCTCCTCGTGCTCTTCTTTGACCTTGAAACAGGGTCTTGCTATAAAGCTCAGGCCGACCCTCCCTTATGGCAATCCTCCTGCCTTAGCTTCTCCAATTCTAGGACTGTAATACTACCAGCCTGGCTTTCATATTTTATTTTAAAAAAAATATCTATGAGACAGTCACATTTATATCCAATCATATTCTGGAAAATAAAAAAAATACAAACCTCAAAACATCTTAAAGACTTAGACACACACACACACACACACACACACACACACACACACACACACACAAAATAAGTTTCTGGAATATCCAGATAGCGAAGGGGGAAAACAGAAAGACAACAGGAAACTCTAAAGACTGGGATTATAAAAAAAATATTTTGAAATGGTCTACGGAGTTAAGAGTGAGTCTCCGGGCTACAATACAGGAAAAAGAATGGAAATGTAGCACGTCAGCTTCTCTGGGCTGCGTCAGAAGGTGGTGCAGAGAGAAGAAACACCTCCAAACCAATGAAAGTTATGCCATGTCAGCAAAAACAGCCACCGAACTCTTTCCAAAAGCTGTAAGAAAGGGGCAGACATTTCAGAATCAACATCTGTTTGTTTGTTTGTTTGTTTGTTTGTTTGTTTTTTAAGAGCTCTGGAGATGAACCAAAGGCTGCCATCCATCCCAGAATACTTGATAAATGAATAAGAATGCACTATTAATGAATGAACAGTGAGTCTTCTAGCATTTCAGTCTGCCACCTGTGTGCTGTACGGACGTCAAAAACCAACTGCCCGCAGTCAAGGAAAAGACCAACCACCAGAAGAAACGGAAGGAAGGAAGCTGGTGTTTCCTCAAGAGATCTGGGAGCTGTCACCTGCTGCTGCTGCTGCGGGCCAATTCTCAGGAAAGTTATCATGGACCAGGGACCAAGCTCTTAATAAAAACACAGGCCTTGGGGTTGGGGATTTAGCTCACTGGTAGAGCGCTTGCCTAGGAAGCGCAAGGCCCTGGGTTCAGTCCCCAGCTCCGAAAAAAAAAAATAACCACAGGCCTTTGGGCAATATTCCAGATCTCAACTATGCAAATATATATGATAGAATATTATTCAGCGACAAGAAGGATCGAAGGGGTTGGAGATGTGGCCTAGAGGTAGTGCGTTTCTCTAGCAAGTATGAGGCTCTGAATTCAACCCCCAGCATTGGGAACAATAAAGAGGAGCAAAGCATCAATCTACATTGTGTGAGCTAGAGAAAGCTGCACTAACGTTCAAGTCTGATTCACTGATTGGAGTTCTGTGATTGCCAAGAGTTGGAATGTTGCCAATCCAGAGCAAAAGAATACTGGACTATCTTAAGTTTCTTTAATAGCCCGTCATTGTTCCCCTCTGGTATCTGACAATGTTCTTTGACTACTAGATAAAACCTTTGGAATGTATTCTTCGTGGGCCACTGGATTCCACCAATCAAACGGCTAAGATACCAACAGTTAGCAAGTGAGCCTCAGGGCTTGCTTTCTCATTATAACCTGGCTGGCTGGCTGATGGTCCCATCAGTGAAGTTTGTAAACGTCTTGATTTGTGGCTCTACAAAAGTTGATGTATTTGCTTCCAAGATAGAACAGGTCACTGGGAGATAGCCTGAGTCTGTTCTGTCCCTGGACTATGGTTAGTCCCATCTGGCCCAGAATAAGCTCTTGAAAGATCCCACGCAGAGAGACCCTTACTCAAGTCTTGGGAAATCGCGGACCCCAGACACAGAGAGACCATTTTGGATGTAATAAGCAAAGGCGAGGTTTATTACGGAGACCTATTACAGAGATCTCCGGGCCGACACATATCCCACGCAGGAGACAGAGGTGTCGACCCCGAGAGGCTGGGAAAAAGAGTATTTAAAGGCAGAGGCTGTGAGCACCAGGGGATGGGGGATGTCAAAGGGGAATGTACCACAAGTTACAAGATTGTTTTATGGCTCCAGGAGATAAGGGGACGCCAGAAGGTTTTATGGCCCCCTGGTTCCTGGAACAGAGCTACTAAATCAGGAGAAGGGTAGGGTCTTCAGGTCCTCATTATTTTTAAACGTTTGTCAAAACTGATGGAGCATTTGTATTTGAAACACCTCTGGTTAGGCTTGGGCTGCCCGGTTTCTTGGAGTGCTCTCTGCAGGACACAATGGCTGAAAAGCACAAGTAGGGGCTTATCAGGGTCTGGAGGACATCTGGTTAAAGTATGACTCTGAGTAAGCTGGGGGGACGTCTTTGGATGGTTTATGGGTCAGTCCTCGATAGCCTGAGCTGGATCCTGCATTCCTTTTCTTTATCTTTATGGCCTGCTATTCCTGGCGGCAGGGCTTAGCCCTGAGTTTGTGGCTTTTGGGGCTAACTCTTTTAATTTTATATTTCTAAACCTAGAATTTGTATAATTTTCTTTTCATTCCCGTCTTCTCCTACTAAATAATTCTAATCTTAGAATTTTGATATCAAGTCTTATTTGGTCTCACCAGTTGTCCTAACTGACTGGTACTGTTGTCTCACAACCATCAACCGCACAGCACCCACTCAATTTTTAACAAAAGCAATTAACCTGTTTGTCACGCAGGAGCCAAAGACTAAAACCAAGAAAATTATTAATAATGGCCCAGCTGTAGCAGAGAGTAGGGTAGTCATCTAGGGAGATCTACTAAACTAGCTCTCGAACCATCTCTGATGTGTTTTTCTGTCTGTCTTTTGTCTAACCTTTCTCTAAGTTTATTTATGGAGTCTTTAATTACTCCTGAATGGTCTGTATAGAAGCAACATTCTTTCAGTGTAGCACACAGACTCCTTCTTTAAGGAATATCAGGTCTAATCTTTTCTTATTTTGAAGGACTACCTCTGAGAGGGAGGTTAGGTATTCTTGGAGGTCAGCTAAAAAGTCTTTAGCATCAGGATTTTATCTGGACACTATCTAAACCTATATACCAAGGTCATGACTGTCTTTCAGAACTTCTAAACTTATATAGGTTGTGATCCCTGAGGCACAGTCCCAAGAAGTGTTAGGAGTATTAACATATGTAATGTTACATCATTTGTAATAGAAATCAAGCCTATCCCACACCTATCTTGATAGAACCCAGGACAAACATGACTGAATTTCCCTCTAGGTCCCAGCTCTCAGCCCTAACAGCTAGTACACGGCTGGTGAGGGCTGAGAATTGACGGCTGTCAGGGTGGTCAGCAGCACCAGGTACGGTCCTTTCCAGCGAGGCTCGAGTGTCTGGGCTCAGTGTAGCTGCTTCCGACCTGGAACTGATGGGATGTCTCAGGGGTCTCCGGGGCATAGGCTGCTGTCAGCTGTGAGCAGATTTCTTTCTGTATCACCTGTAGGTCTTTTAGCCTGGCACACAAATCATTATTACTATGGCACTATGACATGTTGGTTCAGTAACATCATCTAATACAGTCAGGGGAGCTTAGGCCCCATATAAGATCTCAAAGGGGGTAAAGCTGAGTCTGGAAGGGGTATTTCTTGCTCTGAAGAGAGCAAGAGGGAAGGAGTGTCACCCAGTCTGTGCCAGTCTCCATGGTCAATTTGGTCAGGGTCTCTTTTAGAGTTTTATTTATTTACTCTACGTGTCCTGAGCTTTGAGGTCTGTAAATACAATGTGATTTCTAATCGACCTCTAAATACTTGGCCACACCCTGGCTTACCTTGGCGGCGAAAGTAGGGCCGTTGTCTGACCAGATTACCTTGGGCATTCCAGACCTGGGGAAGATTTCTTCCAGTATCTTCTTGATGATTGTAGAGGCCGTCTCTCGTTTGGTGAGGAAAGCTTCTATCTATTCCTGAAAAAGTATCTACAAGCACTAGGAGATACTTGTGATTATATTTTTTCTGGTTTTATCTCAGTGAAGTTCACTTTGACTTTTTATTAAACTCTCTAGGTCTCTTTGTCTTGTTTGTTTGTTAAGCATTCACTTACTGACATATCTTATACTTTTTACTGTCTCTCTTGGCTAAAATCTTAAAGTCTATTACATATATTTTAACTATTTGGACAAACTTCTTATCTCCTAAATGAGTCCATTTCTTAATTTGGCAAAGTGAGTCTTTTGTTTGTTCTTTGGGGGGGGGGTACAGCTTTCTCCCCAAGTGTGTCATTGTCTTTTTATCTTTTAAACAACTTGGGCCTTTTCTTCTGTTGTACATTCTAAGTGAGGCCATCCCTTAGTCTAATCCCAGTTCCCAGTGGCTGTCTCTTGTAGGCCTGTAACCAGGATAGGCTCCTGTATAGCCATTTCTCGAGCCACTTTATCTGTTTTGTTACTGTCCCATGTCACTGAATCTCTTTCCTCCTGATATCCTGAGCAATGAATAGTACTCACAGTTGTTGGCTTCATCAGGGCATCTAAGAGATGGCAAAGGCATCTGTGGCGCTGATGTGCTGGGGGGTTGGGGTTCAGCCATTCTAGTTGACATTGTGTTGTCTACCATGGCAGCACCCACTTGTCTCTGACCTTTATTCGTGAAGAGAACTGTTCCCGTCTGTGGACAAGCTCCTCGGCTTTCAGCAGGGGTCAATCAGCCAGTCACAGAGGTCTTTCTTCCACCCATGGGCTTCTGTCAGTGTTTGACACTCGTGCTGTGGTGGCTCCAGGTCCGGATTGGGCAGCAAGGTGACCAGATTGTCCCCAACTGGTGGAGAATCTAGTCCATGGCAGCTGACTAGTGGTCCCATCTTTTGGGACACTCTATCAGCCACTCTATCACAGTTTAAGTCCTGGATTGGGTGATAATTGTCAGTGCCCGGCTGGCAGGAACGGTGTGTTCCAAGCAGAAAAGCACTAACTCATTCATCTCCCAGCATCAGTTACTGGTGTACTGAGACAGGTCTTAAGCTCTACATATACAGTCTATAGATATGTATACACATGGCCTCATCCAGCCATTTCAGCCCACGCAAGCCAATTTGGAGAGCAATTTTCTCATGAGCAAGGGATAGGGGCAGTCAGGGATGACCATGAATTAGTGGGTGGGTTACCCGGCCCACGCCAAGGTCCACTGTTCTTCGGGCAGTCCATAAGTATTGTTTGTTGTCAGTAGGCCCCTGTACCAAAGGTCTTTGGATACTGGCCCACTGGAGCATAGGAGCACAGAGCATTGGGTCCCTGTATCCACAAAACAACTGGGCGGGCTTCCCTTCCATCTCTGTGCATAGCCAGCACCAAGAGGCTCTCCAGTGTCCCCTCTTGTTCTTTCTGGGGCAGTCCCTGACCCAATGTCCTTTTTCTTCGTATTAGGCACACTGATCTTTAGCCAGGAATTCTCTTCTGTTGTCAGGTACTATCTTCCTAGGTTCCCTAACTACTGTGGCCAGTATATGTTCCTCTCTTGTCTTTTATCTCTCTTTAGCTCTCTAACTTCTTTTTTTTTGTCTCTTTTCTTCCCTAGCTTTCTGTTCTTTTTACCTCTTTCTTTTTTAACCTTACTTTCTCTGTAACTTACACTAACTCTCAGCAACTTAACTTAACCCTTCAAATTTTTGTAACTTTTTTTTCATATCCTTTCTTTATCTTAGCCAGATTGGTGGGGCATTTTCTAGCCCCTCAGAGACCCACCCTTGGAGCCTGGCAGCAGACCTGGCACTCCCTACCTTTAGGCGTCTGAAGAGAGCAGGCAGAAGTGAGGGCCTTCTATCCATCTCTGGAACACTTTTTCTGGCCTCTAGTAGGATTCCGTCTTTCCTCGGTGGTAAAGAAGACCTGTAACAGTTACTAACAAGCATCTCAAATGGGATGGTGAGAAAACAAGGGAATCTTGAGAATAGAGGTCCACTGAAGAGGGCAAATAGCATTTAGTCACACAGCTAAGCCAGGAGGCTTTCTTGGGACAAAAAGGCCTTGTGTCTGTGAAACAGAAAAGTGAGCAGAGGGGCAGCCTATCTGCTACCGGCTGTCTCTCTGGACTTAGATTTTCTCTTAAGGAGTACCTTCCTTTAGTGCCAGCTCAGTGGCTTTATCGCTCAAGAGACCCATCCTCTAAATGGCACTAGGCTTCCAGTAACAACTAATAACAAAAGGATGGAGAGAAGGTAGAACCTGGGTGTTAGATACTAAGCAGCTGACAAAAGAATTGTAACCAGTTTACCTGGGGCTTTCAGGACCTCAGTAGCAGCCCTTTACCAAACTTTCTCAGTGGGCTAAAGGCCCATGGAAAAGAAAACATTAATCCTGACCTTCGCCACAGCCAAAGTCTGAATTCTAAATCTTGACTGGCAAAACAAAACAAAGTTCTTTACAGTTTGTTGTAGATTCTTTGAAACTATTTTAGGGGCTTCTCTGCCCCCCAACCTGGGACACTTCGACCACAGGGGCAGGAACTGGCTGCTGTGGGGATAAGATCAAAGGCATTCTCCATGCTAATGATGACCAGTGAGAAAAGTAATTTAATGCTGGAGACTGGCTCCTCTCTTGGAATAGGGCCAGCAGATAAGGCAGGCTCCTTAAAGAACTTCTAATGAGCACTCTCTTTCTGTGAGCAAGAGTTGAAGGTCTGGCCACTAAAAGCAGAAATTCTTTTCTTGTTCTTGTTTTCTTTAGAGTCCTCCCCCACCTCACTCTCAGCCTTTTTAGATCATTCTTCCTGTAGCATTTCTAACACAGCCTGTCCCTTTTTTATATCCTGTTGACAGCATTTCTGATCTTTTAGGCAGCTACGCACTAAGTGTCATACCGGCTGAAACTCCGCCTTTAAGATTCCTTGCTCCCAAGCAAAATTTAAATCCTTTTTCAGCTTATCTCAGCTGTCCACCGTGAGATTCCCAGAGATCGCAAACCAAGGTGTAGCAATTCACTAAGAAATCTCTTTGTAGTGTTTCTTTTTATCCTAAACCTTTTTCTTTTAAACAGCTCCTGAAGAGCCAGAAAAATTGGGTGAGACTTGAGAAGTCCCCATGCTCGCTGTAGCAGCTCCTCAGCTAATTTCGCTCCCCCCTACTGTGTGTTGCGAGCACAAGCACAGATAAAACACTATGTTTTAAAAACTTAACGTTGGCTATCAACCAACACACCGCCACTAGAGCGGGGTCCATAAAATTAAGTTTTTTACTCACTATACTTGTTTCATACCGGAGGCCTAATCTGGGGAACTTTTTTATTTATGAGCGGTTTCTTCCTCAAGGCTTTTGTTAATGTCTGTTTACACAACTGTTAACAGCAGCTAGGTTGGTCAAAGGGAGTAAAGGGAGGGGTCTCTCTCCTTGGGGAGGAGGCTCAAGAGAGAAAGACAAAACTCCCTGGCAGAAAACAATTTCTCTCAAGCAAATTATTTTTAACTTTTAACTTAAGCACCAAGAGGACCAAGTAAAACTCTTTGACGAACAAAGCAAACAGTTTCATGATTTCAAACACAGTCGTCAGTCCAAGATTCAAACACAGTCGTCAGTCCAAAATTCAAACACAGTCGTCAGTCCAAAATTCAAACACAGTCGTCAGTCCAAAATTCAAAAACGAAACAAAAGCCAAAAAGACACTCGACAATACCACAGAAAACAAGCCAGACAAACAAGACCAAGACAAAGCATCTTATAGCCAACTTTCACAGATGCCTGGTACCTTCAGTACATGGCCCAAACTGCAGCTTAACCTTAGCTGCTTTTGGGATGAGATGGACCATCTGATTCCACCTCCCAACAGGATTCCAGAGTGTCCTCTTGTCCTAACGACCAAGCACACTTATCCGCGCCT
The DNA here is from genome assembly GCF_021556685.1 of Rattus norvegicus. NCBI lineage: Eukaryota > Metazoa > Chordata > Mammalia > Rodentia > Muridae > Rattus > Rattus norvegicus. The sequence goes on from NC_141542.1 coordinate 54,369,229, forward strand.
ATATTTAAATAGGCAGCCGAACTCGACCTCTGACGGAGTGGGATTCCTCGTCCACTCCCGCCTAGGTAAAAGGAGCATTCCATCTCCTTTGTTCCAGAAAACCAGAGTCAGGTCCTCCTGACTGTCCATAGCCGGGCTCTCCCGACTGTTCTCCGCCCGTGGAACGTCTTCCAGGGGCTGCAGCCTCGCGGGCCCGGGGCGTCCCCCCTTCCGCAGCCAGGGGGTCCTCACGGACCACAAAGGCAGCTGCACTGAGTGGGGATACACATCCACTCTCCTACAGGGCAGGAATACACATCCACCCTCCTAGCACAGGGCAGGAATACACATCCACCCTCTCAGCACAAGGCAGGAATACCCATCTGCCCTCTTACCACAGGGCAGGAATACCCATCTGCCCTCTTAACACTGACCAGTACTAAGACACACATATATACACACACGGCGGAACCAAAACAGAGACAGACACAGACTGACAATTGCGGCGCCGCTCACACAGAAACACTCAGACAAACATCTAACTCACCTCCAAGGGGTCTTCAGAGTCTGGGGTGGTCGCGAAGATCCCGGACGAGCCCCCATTATTATGAAAGATCCCACGCAGAGAGACCCTTACTCAAGTCTTGGGAAATCGCGGACCCCAGACACAGAGAGACCATTTTGGATGTAATAAGCAAAGGCGAGGTTTATTACGGAGACCTATTACAGAGATCTCCGGGCCGACACATATCCCACGCAGGAGACAGAGGTGTCGACCCCGAGAGGCTGGGAAAAAGAGTATTTAAAGGCAGAGGCTGTGAGCACCAGGGGATGGGGGATGTCAAAGGGGAATGTACCACAAGTTACAAGATTGTTTTATGGCTCCAGGAGATAAGGGGACGCCAGAAGGTTTTATGGCCCCCTGGTTCCTGGAACAGAGCTACTAAATCAGGAGAAGGGTAGGGTCTTCAGGTCCTCATTATTTTTAAACGTTTGTCAAAACTGATGGAGCATTTGTATTTGAAACACCTCTGGTTAGGCTTGGGCTGCCCGGTTTCTTGGAGTGCTCTCTGCAGGACACAATGGCTGAAAAGCACAAGTAGGGGCTTATCAGGGTCTGGAGGACATCTGGTTAAAGTATGACTCTGAGTAAGCTGGGGGGACGTCTTTGGATGGTTTATGGGTCAGTCCTCGATAGCCTGAGCTGGATCCTGCATTCCTTTTCTTTATCTTTATGGCCTGCTATTCCTGGCGGCAGGGCTTAGCCCTGAGTTTGTGGCTTTTGGGGCTAACTCTTTTAATTTTATATTTCTAAACCTAGAATTTGTATAATTTTCTTTTCACTCTCACCTCCCTTGAGGTCAGACCTGTGTTTTACATCAACAATTTTGTTGTTGAATTATGATGAAGTCATGAAAATACAGTAAGACATAAACTCAGTGCAGTAATTATGGTCTTCTCCCATCTCTCTCTTCCTCTTCCTCTTCCTCTTCCTCTTCCCCTCCTTATCCCTGTCTAGCCCAGGCTGGCCCCAAACTTGAAATCCTTGTGCCTCAGACTTTGGTCTTATGGGCATAACCTGGATCTGTCTGTCTGCATGATATCTAGAATCAGCAAATCCAGAGAAACAAAGTAGACTAGTTGTGGCCAAAGGACTGAGGGAGGACTGGGCGGCTGTAACCATGGCTAAACAGCTTTGTGGGGTGAGAGGAAGGTTGTGGGGTCAGCAGTGACATGGGCTCACTCTCCGAGCGTTGTGTGCTTATGGGGGTGAGTTTTGCGGTGTGTGAACGGCTTGGCTGAGCCGTGAAACATCTGTGGATGTGGAAATGGTGAGACAAAACCCTTCAAATGCATCAGTAATACTGAAGGCTTCTAGCAAAGGATTGACAAAGCGGGGAAATGTAAGGGTTCAAAAACTGCTGAAGGAAGACCCTGACTTAGAGAGCACGCAAAGACAGTGTTTATTCTGCAGAAACATCCAGCATGCTGGGGTCAACCATTCTCTAAAATGACGACCCCCGGACAAAGGCACACAGGCCTTCTTATAGGGAACCAGGGGAACTCTCTAGAAGAACTGGGTAATCTCTAATGTGATTGGCAGCAGTCAAAGCAGAGACATTAGTATAACGTTGATGGGCTACTATGTTAGCTCTTCTACATTTAGAGAGTGGGTTCATCCTGGGATAAAATATTTTCCATTCATGTGATTATCTCCAGGCTGTTCTTTGGGAGGGGGTTTTATGATCTTCTTCTGGATTTTATGGCCTGTTTCTGGAACTGGTGCCTTACAGCCTGTTAAAACAGGATTTACAGGGTTTTACTGCTGTGAACAGACACCATGACCAAGGCAAGTCTTACGAGGACAACATTTAATTGGGGCTGACTTACAGGTTCTGAGGTTCAGTCCATTGTCATGAAGGCGGGAGCATGGCAGCATTCAGGCAGGCGCGGGACAGGAGGAGCTGAGGGTTCTACATCTTCATCTGAAGGCTGCTAGTGGAAGACTGGCTTCCAGGCAGCTAGGACTAGGGTATTAAAGCCCAAACCCACAGTGACACACCTACTTCAACAAGGCCACACCTTATACTCCCTGGGCCAAGCGTATACAAACCATAACAAGGCCTTCTTTTCGAAACCAAGCCTGGTCCTTAAATGGAGACAATGGGGTTTATGTTGTCCCTTCAAAAATATACTATAACTTAGGATGGTCAGGGTTGACACAAGGATGTTAGGATGGGTTGAGAGGGCCACACAAGCACAGTTAGGAGTAGCTTAACTGTCACAGACCCACAACATGGAAGGAATGGACTTCCACCCATAAAGTATGGGCTTCCAAAACATAAGAGAAGCCAAGTAACCTACTGAGCCCGATGGTCACTAAGAAAACAAAGCTTGTAATTTAAGAATGACATCCAATAAAATCTGGGTACATAAGGTGTCCCTAGAAGATTCTATTAACCGCCTAAGAAGTGCCAGCATCACCTTCATAAAATGTCTTGATTCTTTGTCTTCAATTGATCGATTGATTGATTTTATACAAGTGCACGTGGAAGTCAAACAACAGCTTGTAGGAATCATGTCTCTCCTTTGACCATGTGGGTCCCACGGATCGAACTTTGGTCAGACTTGGCAATGAGCTTCTTTACCTAATAAACCATCTCACCTTCTACATTGTTTTTAACTATCAATTTTACACAGTGGAAGAGGAGGGAACACTTTCATTTACCCCCAAACTGGGGAAAGACAGTCTCCCTCCATGTGCACAAAAAGAAAATTAGCCTCAGCTTTCTCTCAAGAGCTTACAGGAATCCACTGCAACATAGAAGTCAATCATGTTCAGGAGATAGAGGACAGGATCATACAGTATATCTAACTGGGATAAATCATCCCTTATATGCAAACCTCATTCAGATCAGCCAGAGCTTGGCACGTGCAATGTCAAATGCTCAAATCTAGAAGCCTCTTGACTATCTCAACTGATGAAGGAGAAGCAATTTGGGAAATGCATTGTTCACTTTTGTTAAGAAACTTAACAACTAGGAATAAAGAAAACATTATCAGCAAGCTGTCTACATGAAGCCTGCCACGAATGATTTACATGCTAAAAAACTCAGAAACTGTGGGTGAATAATATAAAAAGATTTCTCCCAAGTTCTCGAGCAAATCAGCCCTGGCTAGAATATTGATAAAGGATGTGAAGATGTTGCTTGTTAAAGAGACACAAGCTGGAACCCTAGCATTCTGCAGGCTGAAATAGACCAGCCTGGGCTATGTAGAAAGACTCCGAGAAACTGAGTCATCTGTGAAAAGGTGAGCCACATACGAAAAGGTGTTGGATGTTATTATCTATTAAGGAAATGCAAATTAAAAGCACAATATGATACCCATTGCTTACTTATCAGCTTGCCTAAAGTTAAAACAGTGGCATCACATGCTGGCAAAGACATGTGGAAAACAGGTTGGTCCTAGCTTGCTGGTGGCCCTGTAAAATGCTGGGACCCTTGTGGGATGAGTTTGGCAGCCCCTGAGGAAGAGCATGAAACATGCAGTAGCCAAACACCTGGCAGGTGTGCTCCTGGACATTTATTCAATGGAAACTGCACAGCTGATTTTTTTTTTTTATTAACAATAGCTTAAAACTAGAAGCAATCCAGTTGTCCTTCAGTGGGTGACAATTTGTTTAAATTGTGATATTGTAGTCCTTTAATGGTCAGGAGACACATCCCCCAGTGGATGCCTGAAACCATAGAGTGTTAATACCAAGCCACATACATATACTAGAAACCGACGGCTCTTCAGGGACTAAGAGTGGGGTGCAATGTGCGCTTGGATCTGCTGGACAACAGGTGACCTATTACCTTGATGGAGCTGGATGGTATGGAATGTGTGAGCTTTCATCATGAGATTCCAAATGTGTGTGATTTAAAATTTACAAGTAGTTTTACTCTTGGTCCATTTAATATGGTTGAACTGTAACTGAGCATAGGTAACTGAAATTATGTATCAGGGAGGGTGGTCGTCTTGTATTCACGATGTGGCACAGTACTCAACAATCGAAGGTTGTTGTAACCAAAGGTTAAGTAACCAAGACGTAAGCCTCGGAAAGCTACATACTATGTGATTCTATCTATGTAACGTTTTTCTGAGATGAAAAATTATAGCTATGGTGATTGCTGGGGTCAGGAGATGGAGCCGTACATTAATGTTAAAAGCAGTGAGAGAGATCTCGATGACAGGGTGACTGTCTCAATTGTGTGGGGAGCTACACTAACCCACACCATTGGCAAGGTCTCATGTGACTGTAGTATATCAGTGAAAACCAGAGCTGAAGTCAATACACTCCACAGAAGTGTGTGTGTGTGTGTGTGTGTGTGTGTGTGTGTGCGCGCGCGCGCGCGCACACGTAAAACGTTTCCTCCTGGTCCTCCATGTGTCTTGTGGCTATCCCAGGCTAAATCATATGGTGTGAAGTGTCCCACTAAGTCTGAGAGAAAACCAACCAACCAACCAACCAAACCTGGTAGGGATCAAACCTGGGACAAATGGCTAATTGAGTTGTCTATTTAACATGTCAAAGCCAGCGCTGGTCAGCTCTCCCAGCACCCCTCAGTTCCTGTGGCTCCCCCTCCCCCAGCTATCCCAGCATCACCCAGTACCTGTGACTCCTCCTAACATTTCTCACTCTGACCCTCTACCATAAACCTCTTCCTGACAGAGGCTAGGCTTCTGCGTCCCTTCCCCCAGTCTGATCCCTATATAACACAGCCATTTTGACTGCACCCGTCTTGGCCCAACCCACCCACCCATCCACCAAACAACCACATGTTCAGTTTAACCATGTCAGTTTCCACTAATCTCAGGTGACTTTAACCAATTAAACTGTCAGAGTGCCACACTCCTGTTTTCCCTGCAAATGCGAGATCGTGTTGTGGGGACAGTTCTCAGAACCTCTTGTATTCTCTAGCTCTCTACATAATATGTAATTGTTTCGTTGTGCTCTTTTTTTAGTATCCTGTGCTCTTTTTATAGTTCTTCAAATACACTGCACTGCATTTAACTGAGAGATTCTCTCCCAGCGTCAGTTCCTGGGGCTGCTGTAACAAAGCAGCCACAAGCCAGGTGGCTGAGAACGGTTGTCAAGTATTGCCTCAAAGTTCTTGAGGCTGAGAGTCCAGAATCAAGGGATGGGTAATTCTTCCTGGAATTCGTAGGGGAAGGACCGATTTCCTGCTACTTCTAAAGTGTTGGTGTCTGGCTTCAGACCTGGGGACAAAGGACTGAGGTGCATGTTTTACATACCAAAGCAGATCTAGCCTCCAGGTTCTCTCAGCTTTCCTCAGTTCCTAAATGGCATACCCTTCCTGCGACCTTGAGCCTTCCAGACCAGGGGCTGGGCTGCCCCTCCCCAAGAAGCTCCTCCCTATTTTTTTTTTTTTTTGTCTCCCGCTCTCCTCTCTCTGCGTGCATGCCTCCTCCTTACCCCCTTGGCGACCTCCCTGGTCTCGGTCCTTGGGGACGGTGAACTCACCTTCGTGAGAGCAGCTTCCCAATAAACCTGCCTTTAATATAATTTAATCTGTCCTGAATTGGCTCATTATCGGCGTGGAGAAATAACCTCTCCGTGAGGAGTAGGGTGTTTCTAGATCTGCGAAAGCATCTCTTCAATCCTCTATCCTCACTCGGCCCCTTCTTCGTGTATCTACCCCTGTGAAAATGTATTCTTATAAGGACACCAGTTGTATTAGGGTCCAGCCAATAAACCTATTGTAAACAGACAATATCTGCAGAGCATACTGGGCGGATGGGAATGAACGCACCTTCTGTCCACGTTGGGGTGGGGCACATAATTCGCCTATAGCTGGGTGCTGGTTTTGGGTGTGTGATATGTTCTGTGCTTATAGAACTGGAAGGGTACTGCGCTGCTTGCCTTCCTCAGTCTTTGGGCAACGGTTTGGTAGATGCCATTCTGAACTAAAGTTTCAAACCCGGACAAACAGCTTAGGTGCCTATTCAACATATCAAAGCAGACCTGCTGCCTCGTTCTCCCTGCACCCCTCAGTCTCCCTGTTACAGGATCCTACTGGCTTGCATACCCGGCCCCCACCTGAGCTCTCCAGCCTAGGTGTCCTGGTTTTCCTTCCCTCTGTAACCCAGACATTTTGGTTACCTTTCCCTCTTTTGTGCCTTGGGCTCTCTGGCTGCTACACCTGATTCTCCTGCTCTCCCAGCTCCCTTCCTCCCATTCCTCCCACGCTCAGGGTCAGATGTCTGACTCTGGCTATGTTCTTCCTTCCTCCCTCCCTCCCACTCTCCTTCCCTCCCTCCCTCCCTTCCTTCCTTCCTTCCTCCCTTCCTCCCTCCCTCTCTCCTTCCCTCCCTCCTTCCTTCCCTCCCTCCCTCCCTCCTTCCTTCCTTTCTTTTTTCATTTGAGAAGGTCTCCTGCGCTGGACTTGCCTCTGTAATCCCAGGACTCGGCAGGCTGATTCTGAACTCCAGGCGAGAAAGGGCCATAGAATGGAGGCCGTGTCAAAACTAACAAACTTTGCCCAGTTCCCCGCTGCTGCCGTTTCTGGTGCTCTGAGTCTCACATCACAAGAGGCAGACAGGGTCTCTTCCCGTTCAGTGTCTGTGAAGACTCAGAAAGATGGAGGATGCCCCAAGGCCTCCTCAGGTTCTCAACACTATCTCTAGCCTAGCCTGCTGCGTGTCCTTACATCCTCAGATCTTTTGGGAATAAAATGAAGTATAGGCCAAATTAAATCAATGCTGATTCTCTGCCCCGGTTTAGTGAGTTAGTTAAATAGCAGCATGGGTGTAAACTGTGACACTTCCAGAGCCCCAGTGTCCCTGTGACAGTGACTGGTGACACTTCCTCTGAGTGGACCGCCATCATCTCCCCTCAAGGCCTTACAAGCTGAGTCAGAGATGTCACCAGATCCTGGGCTCACCATGTGGCCCTGTGGTTTCCTGTCAGTTCCCTCTAGGCTGAGGCCTCTTGGCAGTAGGGCTCAGACCACCTTCATCCTTTACCCACACTGGCATCAAATTCAGAACCTTGCTGTGGGAATTATTCAACAACATTCCTGCCAGCAGTTAGGAGGAACCTTGAGGAAGCCACCACAGCAAGCTGGCACTTCGTGTATCTAAGGAAGGTTCCAGAACTGCTAGCACGTGCTGCCTTTGAATGAACTAAAGGTAGACGTTCATCTCTTTGGTCCCACTCTCTACATTTCAAACACTGAATAGGCAGCTTCAAATAGAGCCCTAGAAACAAACAGCACAGACAAAGACCAGCACTCCTCTATAGCCCTGCTCTAAGAGCACCAGAAGCAATACACCTGGGAGATCCTTGTGATTGTTACAATGTCTCATTTGCATAGCCCCATTGTAGGGATGCTAATGAGATTTAACCCTGTGAAACAAAGTTTCTCGGTCTGCACCAAGAGTGAGGGCCCCTCACCAGTGAGAGGAACTTGTGTGACCTGGTTCCTCCACCCCAATGCTTTATGTATGGTTTCAGACACCCCCATCCCACAAGGGACTGTGGCACATATTTTACATATCAAAGCTGACCTGGCCTCCAGGTTCTCCCAGCATCCTTCAGTCCCTACCAGGCACAGCCAGACCCCAACCCTGAACTTTCCAGCCCAGGGCTGGGTTGCCCTTCTCCCAGAGGCATTTTGGTCTCCCTCTCTTTCTCTCCCCTCCTTCCCTTGGTTACTTCCCTAGCCTTAGTACTTGGGGCCAGTGAACTCACCCGAGAGCAGCTTACCAATAAACCTGCCTGTAATATAATCTGATCTGGCTTGAATTGCCTCATTTCACCGACAAAGAAATAACATCACTTTTGTATACGATTCCTCTACCTGGAACATTCGTCCTGAGGTTTACAAACAAACACATACACCTCAACATGCATAAATATTATTAGGGTTTCGAATCTTGGCCCGTGCCCGGACAGAACACACCCAGACAACATGGTTCCATGTGGAGGGGTTTAATGAGAGAGGAAAAGGAGAGGAGAGGAAAGGCAGCCGGCCATGGGCATGTGGGAAGGGGGAAGGAGCCAGAACAGAGAACAAAGAGTGAGAGGGGGTAAGAGAGGAGTAAGAGAAAGAGGAGGGGGAGTTGGGGTGGGTTCGGTCCCCAGCTCCGAAAGAAAAAAAAGAGAGAGAGAGAAAGAGGAGGGGGCAAGCAGGCACTTTTATAGTGTCAGGCATACTTGGCTGTTCCCAGGTAGCTGTGGGGTGGAGCTTAGACAGAATATCAACAAATATGATGCCCCTTTTCTCCCTTCAGTTTTGTGGGGGTGGGTAGGAGCTATTTTGTTCCACTTGTTAGAGCCTGTTATTACCCACTGGTGTCAGGATTGATAACGGAATAATGCACTGTTTTCTTCTTTTTAAGTTATTTTCTTTTTTCTCTTAAGATTTTACTTATTTATTATGTATGTATGTATGTGAGTTCACTGTCACTGTCTTCAGACACACCAGAAGAGGGCATCGGATCCCATTACAGATGGTTGTGAGCCACCATGTGGTTGCTGGGAATTGAACTCAGGACCTCTGGAAGAGCAGTCGGTGCTTTTAACCACTGAGCCATCTCTCCAGTCCCTAAGTTATTTTTATTTGATGTGTATGGGTGTTTTGGCCATGTATGTCTGTGCACCGTGTATGTGTATAGAGTGACCCTCTGAAGCCAGAGTTACAGGAGGTTGTAAGCTGCCATGTAGGTGAGGAGGAACATCTCCCCAGCACCCTAACTCCGTTGAGACAGGATTTCATAGAGGCCAGGCTGGCTCCCTGACATCCTTCAAATCACTGTGAAGACCCACCTTGTCTGGACCCTTTTTCTCTCAGCCATGCCTTTCCTATTGTCAAGACCCCGGAGTTCACAGTCTAGGGAATCTCGAACCTGCTTGCTTTTCCATTCTTCCCAAACGGACTCCTAGGTTTTATAACTCAGGGTGTGTCATATGCTGTGAGAAATTCTTTTTCCTTTGTCTTTGCCGAGCATGTCTGAAGCCTGTCCACCCTCTCTTGTTTCTCCAGAGGCTGCCCTGACTTTTATTTCCCCGGGGGAAGCCCTTCTTCATCTGTTTCGATTCAGGGTTACAGATAGTTTTTCGTTTCTTTGAAGACAGAGTCCTGCTCCTATTCTCAGTCTCCATCTTGCTTTGGGGTGATTTCTCAGATAAAAGGGAAATTGCCCTCTTCAAATCACAGTTTCAAAACCAGAAGTGCCCGGAAATGCTTTGCATACCCTGGAGCGTCACTTTCTGGTCACTAGCTCCTCTGAGGGTAATTAGGGAACTGAATGCAGGTTGAGAGTCTCGGGCCTTTTCTGATGTTAGCAAGGCAGGCACTTCGATTAAAGTGAGGGTTGGGTATGGTTTTACTCATTCGCTTCCTGCCATGACAATAAATGTCTTAAAACCAAAGAAAGAAAGAAAGAAAGAAAGAAAGAAAGAAAGAAAGAAAGAAAGAAAGAAAGAAAGGAAGAAAGAAAGAATTATCTCTTCGGATGGCCAAGCTGGCCTACGTGCACACCATGTGCACAACACAGCCTGTTCCGCTGCCCAGAGGCTGAAAAGGGTGGTCCATTTCATATGACTCTACAAGGCAAACATTAAACAAGACTATAATGCGGTTCTATCTGGGCTACAGCAGGCAGGTGAGCTACTGTGGAGTAGAGAGATAGTTTTAATGCCACCCTGACACAATCTTGAGTCTTCTGAGAAGGGAGTCGAAGGGAGGTACTGTCTAGATTAGGTTGGTTTATAGACCTGTCAGTGAGGAATTTTCTTAATTGAGTTAACTGAGGTATGAAAGATCCACAGGAACTGTTTCCTGGACTGGGCCTTAGACTGAATAAAGAGGTAGGAACCCACAGAGAGAAAGGCTTCTCGAATTTAGTCTCTCTGGGTTGATCAGATGCAGTTAATTGCTTCAAGCTCCCGTTGCTTTTGGCTCTCCCTTTGTGATTGACTTGTAATCTGGAATTCTGAGCCAAATGAACCTTTCTCCTCTAAATCAGTTCTGCTGGGGCTTCTTGTCCAGTAACTGGAAAGGAAACCAAAAGAAGCGTCAAGTTTTGTAGGGGCTGACCTTTTTAAAATAAATGGAGTCAATGTCTTTACTTGTGTCGTTATGATAAAACACCTGAAATAAAGGCGTTTACTCCACTCACAGCTTCAGGGGCTGAAACTCCAATATCGGTTAGTCCATTTGTCCAGCCTCTCTCTGTATCACGGCAACACTGGCTGGCCTCCCTGTCCATAGAGAAAGCTCATGCCAGAGGGCTGAGTGCCTTGTGCGGAAGAGGAAGATGCCTCTGGGAGAGGTCACACGGTAAGAGAACATGTAAGAGGGCCAGGAGAGCAAGGCAAAGTCACTGGGTAACAAACCACTCTCGCAGTGACTAAGTGAGTCCCAAGAGAGCAACCACACTCCCCGGAGACTTAAGTCATTTGGTGAGAGAACAGTGGTCCTTTAAGTCTCCTTTGTCACTGTCTGAGAGGTCAAACCATAGTAGGAGTCAAAAAGCCCAACTAGGGAGGAAAATAGCTCCCCGTGGTCTCTTTTTTTTTTTTTTTTGGTTCTTTTTTTCGGAGCTGGGGACCGAACCCAGGGCCTTGTGCTTCCTAGGTAAGCGCTCTACCACTGAGCTAAATCCCCAGCCCCTCCCCGTGGTCTCTTACCGTCACCCGTGAGTGAAGAAAAGAAATAAAAAGGAAAGGAAGGGACATGACTGTTCCTAGGTATAGTGGAGGAAAAAGTTTATTATAGACGTGTGGTGGGAGAGCAGAGCCAGAGCCAGACACATCTGGGAGAGTCCAGAGTGGTCATAACCCTGAACCAATGAGGGCGGAGAGAGGCTAGCCAAGTACAGCAGCCAGGAAGTCAAAGGTAGGAAAGGAGCAGAAAAGAAAGGGGCAGGTAACCAAAATATCTGGATATCGGGAAGAGCCTCTGGGGGAAGGGCAGCCCCGCCCTTGGGCTGGACAGTTCAGGGTAGAGGGCAGTCTTATCCTGTAACAGGTAGGTACTGAGGGATGCTGGGAGAACCTGGAGGCCAGGTCTGCTTTGACACATGAAGTAGACATCTTAGCCAGTTGCCCCAGGTCTGAAACGTAATAACCGGCACCCAACATCATTTCATTGAGGACTGGGCTGCAACATGCTTGATTTACATTAAAAAATTTAGTTTTATTATTACAAGGAATAGTTGGTTCACACAAAATGAACTCAACAGTATCTTTGAGGGCCCTCCGTTTTATTTTGCTTTGTTTTGCCTTTTTTTTTTTCTTTATAGGTCTTTGGCTGGTTTGTTTGATTTTCGTGTGTGTGTGTATGTGTGTGTGTGTGTGTGTGTGTGTGTGTGTATGTGTGTGTGTGTGTATCTTTTTTTTTTCTTGCTTGCTTTTAGGAGAGAGAAACATGAAGTTGGGTGGAGAAGGAGAGGGGAGGATCTGGGAGGAGTTGAAATGGAAAACATGAACAAAATGTATTGCATAATTTGTTTTTCAATAAAAATAACTGTGTTATTAAATTAAAAAAAAAAAAAAAGGAAAGGGCATGACCGGGCCTAGGTGTAGCGAAGGAGAAAGTTTATTGTAGATAAAAGAGAGAACATAGCCAGGGACAGGAACATCTGGGAGAGTCCAGAGTGACCCTGAACCACGTGAGGAGAGCTGAGGAAGGAGAAAGGAACCAGGTGCAGTGGCCAAGAGGGCAAAAGGTTGTTTTTTCATTTTTTTTTGTTTTTTTTTTAAAGGGTGGATAGTTTAAACACCTGGATTATATAGGAAAGAGCCTCTAGGAGAAAGGCAGCCTAGCCCCTGGACTGGAGAGTTTGGGGTTAGAGGGCCAGGTATGCCAGCTATACCCGTAACAGGTTGGGACTGAGAGATACTGGAAGAACCTGGAAGTCAGGTCTGCTTTGACATGTGAAGTACACAGCCCAGCTGTTTGTTCTGTGTTTGAGACCCAACCGTTCTATTATTCTTACTGTTTATAAACACAGGTAGGCAATGAACCGCTATCAAGGGTTCTAATAATAGCTCAGGATGGCTTTAGGGTCCTACTAACAAGGAAACCTGTGTCAACAATTCATCTTCTGATAAGGATATTGGCCATGCTAGATTAGGAGGGTATCCTACAGCAGAAGGAGTCAGATATCAACTGATCACTTTTGGAGGACACAGTTTAACTAGACACTAGAGAAGAGCCTGGAGCAGAGATTGAGGAAGGGCTTCCTGGGTCTAAAGTCCCTGCATAAATTCAGGCAGTTATGTAACAAAGTCAGCCAGCTGTCACAAGAACCGGGCTGGTGGAGTGTCTGACCCTAGACTGTTTGTGAGATGAGAATGAAATAGCCTGGTACTGAAGTGTTGTCTGTCCCCCAAGGGTTCATGTGTCACAAACTTGGTCCTCAGTGTGGCAATATTAAGAGGTTGGTGACATCTGGAAGAGGCCAGGCTTAGTGACCAGTCCAAGGTCAACTGGGGACATCAGTTAAAAGGCATAGTCCCTGTGGAGTCAAGTTTGGAAATATGACTTCCAAACCCTCTTGCCACTGTGATGTCATTTACCATGAGGTCCTCCCAGCTGCTGCAGGTGCCCTGCCCCTCAGTCTCCAGAACTGGGGCATGCAGAGAGCAAAGTGTGTGTGCTTAGATCCCAGATTCTCTTCTTAATCAGATGGTGATGTACTTGGAAAACAACCGTTGGTTGAGACAGTAACGGAAAGGGAAGCCTAGGGCAGTTCAGGTACTTTTGTATGTGGTATTTAGAGGAACAGATGTCTGTAAGCACATTCTCACTTAACTTCTGGGGATAGAGAGTGTGGAGAAACACCTCAGGAGATGATCAAGCAAACATTGTTTCTCTGGTGAAGGCAAAGATGGCAGCTAGGTGTTTAGCACAGAAACCTCTTCAGTATGTTCTCATAGATTTGTCCTTCCTTAAGGGGCTTAAACCATTTGTGGCGTGCTGTCTGGTGTTGGTTGTGGTTCCTAAGCCTCATGTTTCCCTTTGGGCATGCCTTCTCTGTCACCCGACACCCACGTTTTGTTCCAGTAGTTGATTTATTTTAAAACATCACTGTGCATCTTCAGGGTGACTAAAGGTCGTAGTAGGTGCTGTCATGGGTAGCCCATGGAGGTTGCTGCTTCATAAACATTTTAAAACTCATCCACTCTTTCCATAAAAATATATTGTTTATGTTTTTTTAGAACTTCACGCTCAGTCTTTATATCATTTCTGTCTCTTGCCTTCCTTTTTCTATTTCCTCCCACACTCCTGCTCCCTTCAAATCCATGACTGAGTCCAGTTGGTATTGTTGGTGTACATGTGTGTTTAGAGGTGGCCACTAAAATTACTTGGTTTCTACTTCATGCCTTAAGATGAAATATACTGTCTTCTGTTTTGCCTCTCTGTGTGTGTGTGTGTGTGTGTGTGTGTGTGTGTGTGCGCACATGCGCAAATCAGAGGTTAAGGTTGGCCATCTTTTTAAGTGCTCACCACTGAATGTATTGAGGAGGTTTCTCATTTGAATCTTGAGCTTCCTGTCTGGCCAGTGTGCTCCAGGGGTCCCCTGTGACTTTCTCCTGAGTGCTCCAGATTACAGCTGGGCTGCGACACCAACCTGGTGTTCCTGTGGGTAGTGAGGATCTCAACTCAACTTGGGCTTGTCTGATGAATGCTTTACTCACTATATACATATACATACATATACACACACAAACACATGCATACACATGCACAGAGACATATACACACATATACACACATACACACATATATACATACATACACATATGTATACACATATACACACATATATGCATATATACATGTACACATTCATATACATGAACACACATACATACACACACATATATACGTATATAGATATATGTACATATGTACACACATATATATGTATACACACATATACACACATACATATACACACACCACACATACACACATATATACATACACATATGTATACACATATACACGTACACATTCATATACATGCACACACATACATACATGCACACACACATATATACGTATATAGATATATGTACATATGTACACACATATATATGTATACACACATATACACACATACATATACACACACCACACACACACACATACACATACACACACACACACACACACAAGACTACCCGCTATGCTGCCTTTCTTAAGGACTAACCCACTTTGAAAACAACACATACCATCTTTCGACACGATTTCTACTGTAAACATTTCTGTCTTTTTGCATTTCTTTCCCTCCTAAGCTTACCCTTTTCTCTTTCTTGTTCTTTCAATTTAATGAGGATGCTAAACTCAAAGTGAAATTATTAATAATTTATTAGTAGCCAAGGTAAGCTCATTCTGCAGAGCCAGTTTGGATCCTTTTCTAAACTCATTATTAGGAAAGGTCTTCCGCCAGGAACCTCAGACTGGTGAAGCAGAGCTGTCTCCTAATTTGGGAAACCTGTTCTTGAAACAGCGCTGGCTTCCTTTCGTGGTGGTTGAGCTGCCACCGATGCATGTTTGTTTGGTTTTATTTCATTCTAGAGAGGGTTATAGGAAGGCTCTCAGAAGAACCTTATGCAGAGTACAAGAAGGCGGTCACAAAAAGGTAGATTTATATGAAATTTCAGTCAAGTCACAAGTCGTGTGCTTTGACAGAAAGCAGGTCAGTTGTGGTTTGGGGCCATGATCAGGGTGAGGGCTGTCTGCAAGGGGAGAAAGGGACTTTTTAGGGTGATGGAAATGTTCTCTGTCATGACTGGTTATACAGCAGGCTATACTTGTCAAACGCCCCAGTCTCTGCACTTAATTATATGTGAATTATACTTGGGTAAAACTGATTTATAAGAAAGAATGTGAATGCAGTGCAGAGCCGACATCCAGATGGGCCAGGATTCCCCGAGGAGATGGAATAAGTTTTTGTTTGTTTTTTACTTAAGGGTATTTTACCTACATATCATAAATCCATCTCTTTGCTTTATGCCCGAGGGACACCTCCAGCCTTTTGTCCTTCAGCAGTCAGTCCCCAGTGGGTTAAACTAGGACTTTAAATAGTCTGAGCTAGCTCATTGGCCAGCCCTCATTTTCAAGAACCTAGGTTCTGTAGCTTGGTTTTCTTTGGGTACAGCGGTATTCACAGCCCCACAGACCCTTCCCCCAGGTAGACTTTCTATTGGTGTTTTAAACTCCTTGTAGCCGAGGCCATGTTAGCTGTATTTCTACGTGGGTGGGATCCAAGCTCCACAGGGACGGGTATATGGGCGCCTATGGCCACCTTCAGGTACACCTGCTGCTCTCAGAGACCCCAAGCTCAGTCAGGCACAAGGTCATGGAGAAGCCCCTAACCTCCGCTGCTCTGGCTCTGGCCACCCTGCCTTCTTTATACTCTGATGTTGCTGCCAAGAGGCCTCAAGTCCATAGGTTTTGCTCCTGCCAGCTGCCTGGATGTAGGCCCAGGAGGAGCCTGGCCTGCCAGTCAGCTGTTGCTGGGAACCATGACAAGAACCGAGCTGAGTCTTTCCATAGCAACACAAGAAAGCAGAGGGAACGAGGGGAGCAAACCTTAGCTCCACCGTGGGCAGGAAATGAGTTTCATCTGGAAAGGCTGACGTGCGCCCCCAAATAAGGGATGAACTGAAGCTCTACTCGTCGGGTCTCAAAGGTGGAAGACTGACAAGGAAATGGAGGACTGTCCGAGTCTGCACCCCCATTCTTCTTTGTGTTTGCACTTGAGACAGCTTCCCCCAGTAGCTCGGGCTGTCCTTAGAGTCTCACTCAGTCCAGCTGCCCCTGGCCTCACTGGGGACTGAGATTACTATAGTGCTGGCTCCTTCACGTTTTTTGTTGGAACACAAACGTAAGGCTCACGATGTGCTCCCTTTAGCGTCCCTTCTTGGGTCTCTGATGAACAACAAAAACCCATGATTGATTACTGTGGATTTAACAACCCAAGAGTGACTCCATCGCAGTCAGCTCTTTTAAGAACTCTTTAAAGGAGGGTCTTAGCCTGCGTGCCCAGCTCTGATTGAGCCATGGAACTGGAGTTGGCTTTGAGGCAGTGCGAGGGTCTGGATATCCCTTTGGTGCCACTTTTGATACTAAAGATAAGGTGTTAATATTTTACACAACTCAGGCGGGGTTTAATCAGCCGACTCTCTTATAGGCTCTGTGGCTCATGAAGATTTCTTTGGCCTATTGATAGTGTGTGTTGGGGTCAAAGCAAGAGTAAAATGTGAGCCTTTGTGGTTATAAAGGAAGGAAAGGAACCGTAGCTGGGGCAGAGGGTAGTAGTAGCCACCGAAGTAGAGATTTGTGGGCATGGGTCACACAAGGTAGTCAAGGGGAGTCAGTAGGAAATGGCCAGCCTGAGAGCTGAGGCAACAAGCCCTTGCAGCTTGCTTTATTGTTCCGTCAGACTCTCAGAAGGAGGAGGGGGAGGAGGGAGAGAGGAGGAGGGGGGGAAGGAAGGGGAGGAGGAAAAGGAAGGTGAAGAAGGAGGAGGATGAGGAGAAGGGGGAAGAAGGAGGGGGAGAAGGAAGGGGAGGAGGAAAAGGAAGGTGAAGAAGGAGGAGGATGAGGAGAAGGGGGAAGAAGGAGGGGGAGAAGGAAGGGGGGGAGGAGGCGGCGGCAGGGACCCACAGGCAATATGAGGAAATGTCTGAAGACTAAGAAGTGATAAGTTATTTCTCCACTGGTGTAATGAGTCAGTTAAAACCAGATTATAGTAAATGCAGGTTTATTGGGAAGCTGCTCTTGGGCAAGGTCACTGGCTGCAAGGATCTAGGCCATGGAAGTCTCAATGGTGAGGGAGAGGAGAGCGGGGAGAGAAAGAGACAATGAGAGAGGGAAGAGAGGGGGAGGGAGACCAACATTTCTGGATTATGTGGGAAGAGCCCCTAGGGAAATGGTAGCCCAGCCCCTGGTCTGCAAAATTCAGGGTTGGGGGCAGGGTATGCCAGGTAAGGACTGAGGGATGTTGGGAGAACCTGGAGGCCAGGTCTTTGATATGTAAAATACTCACCTCAGCCCCTTATCCAAGGCCTGAAACAGAACACAGAGGAGGAAAAAAATCTGGGAAAAAAAGATTAGAAAGATTTTCTCTATGGGCAAAAAGAACTTTAATAACAAGGGAGCGTTCATCAGAAAACACGGAGGCTGACAAGAGGAGGCATGAACCTTGTCGAGAGCTGAAAGAAGAACTCTTAGCTTGGAATCTTTTATCTGGCATGAGCAGTGTTTAAAATCAAAGGACCAAGGCATCCGCAGACAAAGGGAAAGTAAAGAGCTTGTCACCAGCAGATTGATCCCCAAATAGTGACTAAAGGAAGTTCTCTACACAGAGAGGAAATGAGAGAAGAAGATACCAAAGAAAGGCAGGAAAACTAAAGAACTCAGGGCTGGGTAGTGGTGGCCCACGACTTTAATTCCAACACTTGGGAGGGAGAGGCAGGCAGATCTCTGAGTTCAAGGCCAGTCTGGTTTCCAGAATGAGTTCCAGGAAAGCCAGGGCTATGCAGAGAAAACACTGTTTCCGAAAACCCAAACCAAAGTCTTCTAGTCCTAGTTCCTCCTGGTCTTGAGACCTGTTTGATAATGAAAGCAAAAACGGTAATGCTTTCTGATGTGGTTTTAAAAGACCACAGAGAAATTATGTAAGACTGTTTAAGAAATTAGGGGTTGGGGATTTAGCTCAGTGGTAGAGCATTTGCCTAGCAAGTGCAAGGCCCTGGGTTCGGTCCCCAGCTCAAAAAAAAAAAAAAAAAAAAAAAAAAAAAAAAAGAAATTAGATAAAAGTCCATACATGTGTATGTATTAACATAAAGTTATAGATAAATCCAAATGGAAGACTAAAACACTCCAATAGTACAATGGTAGACAGGAAGAAAGGAAACAGAAAAGGCCTGGCCTATAATCCCAGCACTCTAGAAACTGAGGCAGAAGGATTTTGAGTTTGAGGCCAGGCTGAGTATGGAGATGCCACAGTGAATCCTAATACTGTGTATGCTTGTCTGTAAAATCAATAATAAATGAAAGTCCAATAGATGGCATCCCTGGCAGCCTATGGCTGTTTCCCTCTGTGGTAATATGCTGTTTGCCTCGGACCCATTTCCTAACCGTCTAGTAGGGTGTGGGAAGAGTGGAGATCTTGGATAAGTCATCATGGGTCTGATATTTTGATTTTTTTTTCTTTTTCCGGAGTTGGGGACCGAACCCAGGGCCTTGCGCTCCCTAGGCAAGCGCTCTACCACTGAGCTAAATCTCCAACCCCGGGTCTGATATTTTGAAATGTGTTGAATGTGGGTCCTCCCTCAGGTACTCCTCCAGCTTAGGATCCTCCTGCCTCAACCTTCTGAGTGCTAGGATTACAGTTATGCACCACAACAGCCCAGTTATTATATTTCTAAGCTATGTGCCTAGAGTGAGCAGATCTCTCACTGTACTAATTTACCCCTCAACTGAGAGACTGAGACTCCCTGCTACTTACAGCTTCTTCAGACCATGTGCTTCTACCCCATATTGGCTTCTACTTCCTCCATTCTCTCTCTTTCTTTTCCTCTCTCCTTCTCTGTCCTCTGAGACCTCCAGTCCCACCTTTCTCTTCCACTGTCCAGTCATAGACTCTAGCCTTTACTTGACCAGTTAGAATGGGGAGAAGGCTCAGTGAGAAGGATCACCTGAGTACATGGTCTACTCCTCATTAGGGACAGCCCCTCTTGAGGAAGCAGAATTATAATCAAAATACAAACAGCACCAGAGCAACCCACATTTCTGCTTTTTTGTCCAATTAAAAGGCTCTTTTCTTTTAGATATAAATAAAGCACAACCCTCACAATTATGCAAATTATAAAGTATAAGATACATTTAACACCCAGGCTATATATTTGTCAATTTAGATAAAGCACTCTACCATCTATCCTAACTTAAAGAGCTTACAATTCCATACCTAAATTATGTTCTGATTTTAGCTTGCATTACCATCTGAAAACCATCCTTTCACATCTATATCACCTCTCTCAATGCTAAACAACTTGAGTTTGATTATGAGACTATAACTGGTCTTCAACCCTGTCAGAAATCTAAGAATGAATTAAATGCTACCTGAGTATATAAGAAGCACAAACCATAGCTTCCAAAATTTGAACATTTTATTGAGATAGCTGACTACCTGGACAGT
The DNA here is from genome assembly GCF_021556685.1 of Rattus norvegicus. Classification (NCBI taxonomy): domain Eukaryota; kingdom Metazoa; phylum Chordata; class Mammalia; order Rodentia; family Muridae; genus Rattus; species Rattus norvegicus. The sequence goes on from NC_141542.1 coordinate 54,388,942, forward strand.
CCCTTGTTCCTCAAAACATTGGAGCATCAGTTGTTAGTCTTCTGGCCCAGGATTATCTGACAGACCTTAAAAGAAGCAGGAACTATGAAGGACTAGCTTACTCTGTCTTGGCAGAGCCAAGCTGTCGACTATGCCACATTGTGTGTCCTTTTCTGGATAGTATTTTTTGTTTGTGGATGAATAGGACAGTTCTTGCCCAGTGGCTACCTTGCCATAACTGGAGCAACTCCAGATGAAGGTTTTGATGCTCAATTTTTTCTTTGAACCATGAAGGGGATACTGTCAGGAACACACACATCTCTAGTCAAAATTTCTAATAATGAAATGATTAAGTGTTAGATTCTGTGGATTTCTGATGTTTTTGAAGACTACATAAAGTATATCTGAATTGTTAAACCTTGACTACTCTTAGCTACTTCTATTTGAATATTGAGCAAGCACCTCAATATGATTAGATCAGAATCTAATATAACCATTAGCTCACTATCTGACCTTAACTTGCATTATGTAATCATTCTAAAGAGTTTGTAGTGGCTGTTATTAGAAGGACTGGGTCTAAGCTTTGCATTCTTTCCTTCTTTTTTTTTTTTTTTTCCGGAGCTGGGGACCAAACCCAGGGCCTTGCGCTTCCTAGGTAAGCGCTCTACCACTGAGCTAAATCCCCAGCCCTAAGCTTTGCATTCTTAAATGAGTTCCATAGGCACAATGACTATCAAAGAGTAACAATATTAATTTCAAATTTTGTATAAATGTAAGAAATTTATACCAATGAAAACCTTAAATTTATATCAGTCTATAAATTCTGTACCAGTATAAAAATTATAACTTCAATTTGCATTAATTATAAAGATTTCTACCAATGTATGCAATATTTTGTTTAAGAGTAAATTTGATAGCCTATCCCTATTTGTCTATTTCTCTCATTTCTATATTACTATATCCCCTCTTTCTTCTTCCACCCCCTTTCCTTTACTTAAGAAGGATAAAGAAGAGAAAAGGAAAGGTAGAAATCCTTGAGTCTGAGCTCTCTACTTTCCTTTCTGTTCAAAGCTACATTTGCAAACTATTCCTTAAAATGATAATTTATCTATAATTCAATAGCCAGAACCATCCACCTAACCCAAGGGACTGGGACTATAATCTTCTTTTGCTTGCTTTTAGCTGAGTTGGGGTGAAGAATTCCCTTCTGAGGGTCCAAAGGGAAATAAGAAAATGGCTTTGTCAAAGGAGAGCTGGCATCCTTTGCCTTCCAGTCACTCTGTGCTGAGAAACTTCATGGCTTAGCTAAAGTCCTGACTGTAACAGTTTAAAAGGCTGGATGGACCAGCTAGCTCTTCTGGGATGTCCTGGACGCAAGTCTTTAGAGGAAACAGATTTGATGTCGTTGAGGTAGAATCAAGCAAGGAGCTGGAATGGAAAGTCCCAGAGTCTCAGCATCGTGAACTGTGAATCTTGTCAGGGCTATCTCTCTCCTCTTTCATTCTGCAATATACAAACCTTACAAGAAACACACAGTTCTGTAAAGACATTCATGTGGAGCATGCAGGGTGCACAGATCAATTAAGGAAGATCAATAGAGAAAGACAACTGCCTTTCTTCAGAGGTTAGTCTGATCACCTAATCAAACTACAATATAAATTTCCTTTCATGTCATCTTAAAGAATTGTATGTAATAAGGGGTCAAGAGAATTTTGTACCTAATAAGTGTTATTGGCTATATATATAGACAGTTAAGTCTCAGCCGGTCCAAGAACTGTCTCAGAGTATGGAGACATATTTACCACATATACATCACCTATCTTGTTGATCTTGTCAATCTCCTTTTTCTTGTCTTTAGCTAAGGTCTTCAAGAGGTTTCTCTTCAGAATATAGATTTCAAGGCCAGCATCTATATTATGCTCTCCAAAAAAACTTGGAGAGACAGAAATGAGCATCTTAGAGGTATGCTACACTCTTCCTTTGGAGGATGCATTTAGGCATGAGAAGATAATTCCATCAAACCTATCATCAACTTGAAGGAACATTCCTCAAACTGATACCCAGGTATACCTCTCCAGAGAGGCATGAACTCAGGAGAAACTTTTGTGTGTGTATCTGTGTTTTCAAGAAACAGTTTCTCTATGTAGCCTTGGCTGTCCTGGAACTTATTTTGTAGCCCAGGCTGGACGTGAACTCAGAGATCTGCCTTCCTCTGCCTCCCTAGTGCTGGGACTAAAGGTGTCTGCCACCACTGCCTGGCACTTAGGAGAAAATGTAAAACGCGTGTGCTTTTATTTTAAAATCACCTAACAAAAGCAATGGTGGAAATTCTTCTGGAATCATCTGGAAGATGTCTGACTGGGTCCAGCCGCCAGATGTAGCAGCCTTTGATGTCACATAGTTTTGCTTTAATAATCACAGGTTAGGGAACAGAGGACAAAGTCTATGACAGACAGTGCTGCCTTGCCTAGTGAAGGTGAGAGGAAGCCAAGGCTTAAAGAAAATTTCCTAACTGCTCAAAAGGGAAAAGGGTGAGAGGGCTGAGTATCACAGGAAGCACACACTAAGACCAACTTCTGTCAAGTTATCTTCTAGTCCTTGAGCCGTGAGTCAAGCTAGTTATGTCTGTCACATTGAATTAATGACGTTGATCATTCATTAATAATAAAAGGTATTAAACTATGATAAAACAGGGACTGGCGAAGAGGCTTGGTCATTAAGGTGCTTCCTGTGCGACAGTCAAGTCTGGACTTTGGATCTCAGCATCCAGGTAACTGACTGGGTGTCCAGTGCATGCCTATAAGCCCACCCTGTTAAAGGTGGAGTCATGAGTATCTCTGGGTTCAGGGACAGACTCTGCCTCAAAGGGATAAGTAGATGGGTCTCCTTTCCTCTGTGCCAAAGCACTCATTTGCATATTCTCACAGGGGCACAGCCAGACACATAAATCAACACAACTTCTATCGGCTAAATTTTATTATATCTTTCAGTTTCCTTATTTGCATAAGGGAATAATTTGTTTTAGGATTACACACCCAAGCCATGTTTTGATTAAAGTCATTAAATCCGACACTAGAGTGGTTTGGGAGACTTTTCTTCAGGCACTGTGCTGTCATAGAACAATTTTTTGAGCTGGGGGAAAAAAAATCTCTTCTGAGATTTAACAGACAAGACACCATAGTCTCAGGAGACTTAAGCACTTTTCCAAGGTCAGGCAACTAATCTGAAGCTGGACTGTGACTTGCAAGCCTAGCCCGGGCCCCTTTCCAAGGCATGGCTGTGCAGAATTGGGATCCTGGAAGGTGGGTTGTTTAGATCACATGGACGGATGGCAGAGTCTCCTCTTACCAGAGGCTGGGAGCTGTGATTTTCCTTTCACAGCCTCATGGTGTATGTCAAATGAAAGACAAGCAGGGACCTTTAGGGGTGAGCTTGGAGCTCAGCCCTATACACTGAGCCATTGCACCCGAGTAAGGGACAGGCATGATGAAGGATTTACCCAGGGCTATTATTAACATGGATAATCTGTGTCCTAGGCTCCACCATGGTTCTCTGGTGGAAGGTCTTTTAATGCTTTTAAAATAGATCCAACCCAGAGGCCATGGTGATGCATGTCTGTAAACCTGGAGCTTTGAGTCCACAGCGAACTAGCAGCAACATTTTACTTACTGATCTATTCAGGTTTGAAACTTGCACATATAGATGAGATTCATCGGAAGCATTCTAACTCGGCTTTGTCCTTTTGGCTCTAGGCATACAGAGAAAACGGCAGGTGAGCACCTTTCAAATATTCACAAGTCCATCCAATGAGTCATCAAATGGCATTGGCCATCTCTACAGTTCAGTGTCTTCTGCTGTGTCAAAGTTGTTCAGTTATCTCTAAGGCCCATTCCCACCCTGTTTTCTTTGGCTCACCTGCTGTTTCTCAGAAGCTGCCACACTTCCAACTTAGCCTCCTTCATGGTACACATACAGCCCTAGAATCCCAAGATTCTGTGCAGAACAACAAGAATTAGAAAGAGGAGGAGGAGGAGGAGGAGGAGGAAGAGGAGGGGGAGAAGGAGGAAGAAGAGGAGGGGGAGGAGGAGGAGGAAGAGAGGAGGAAGAGGAGGAGGAGGAAGAAGAGGAAGAGGAGGGGGAGGAGGAAGAAGAGGAGGAAGAGGAGGAGGAAGAGGAGGAAGAAGAGGAAAAGGAGGAGGAGGAGGAGAGAAAGAGAGACAGGGAAGAAGAGGAAAGGGGAGGGAGAAGAAAGTAAGAGAGGAAGGGAGGGAGGGAGAGGACTTAGAGTCGTCTTTAAAGTGCTTCAATGTGGACAGTATCATGAATTAGTTCCTGGCCCAGACTCTGGGCCATTGGTTCCTTAATTAGGAATCCATCCTCTTGAGCTGGTGAGATGGCTCAGTGGGTAAAGGCAATTGCTGTGCAAACAAAGCTCCCTGAGTTCTGTCCTTGGGACCTACAAGCTGGAAGGAAAGGGCGACTCACAAGAGTTGTCCTCTGATCGCCCATGGGGGTTTTGGCACCTGTACACCAGCATTCACACAAACACACAATAATTAATATGAGAATAATAAAGAATACTACATTAAAATATATAAATTTAAAAATAACACATCTCTGAATTTTTCAGGGATGGTAGGTAGGCTTTCTAAGCGTCTAAGGATAGAATCAAGAAGTTGATCAATTTAGACAGGAAAAACTATGTAATTTTTGGGTAAGCTTCAAACGTTTTGTAAATTTCCAATAGATTACTTTTAGTTTTGTTCAAGTGGAAAGCTGACATTTCCTTCATCTAGGAACGTGGTCAGCCAGCTGCAGATGGGAGGATGGTGGCAGCCCGCTAGGGATCGTCATGGACGACCTGTTTGCGGCATATGTCTTCATGTGTTCATATTCATTCTTACTTTCCAGTTGTTAGACTTTGTGTTAGATTTTATTATTTGAAGTATTAATAGAGAAGTACATATATTTTTTGAAGGGGCCTAGAGATATGACTCAATAGCTAAGAGCATTTTCTGCTGTTCTTCCAGAGGATCAGCATTCAGTTCCCACCACCTACGTTGCAGGGTATGTGTGTGGCTCATAACCACCTGTAATGTCACCTTTAGGAGACGTGACACTCTCGCTTGGTCTCCATGAGTACTGTATGCACATAGGCACACATCACATTACATCCACACACATATCACACACACATCACATACACACATATCATACACACACCACACATATATTACGCACACACATATTACATTACATGTACACATCACACACATCACATACATCACACACATCATCTACATAAATACACACCATAACACATCACACACATCACATCACACACACATCATGTAAATTAAAAATGTTACCAAAAATAATATATATATATATATATATATATATATATATATATATATATATATAGTAGCTGCCTTCAGACACACCAGAAGAGGGCATCAGATCTCATTACAGATGGTTGTGAGCCACCATGTGGTTGCTGGGATTTGAACTCAGGACCTCTGGAGGAGCAGTCAGTGCTCTTAACCACTGAGCCATCTCTCCAGCCAAAAATAAATCTTTAAAAATAAATAAAAATACTTTGACAATTACACTTCAGTATACTTGCTTTCCCTTGCATGTCTATGTCCTTCATTTTATTAGTTTTAAAACATTTTTTTCCCAATAAGGTGTCAACACAAAACACAGCTCTCACCTCAAAAGTGATAAGAGGTAGTTTATTCGGGAGGAAAATAGGAGTGAGCATTGCCGGAGCACTCAGTCAGGTCTCCACAAATTCTCATTCCAGTGAGGCAGCAATTTCATGAGCTGGTTATAGTAACAGAACAAAGAAAGCCATAAATCATGACCCTGCTCAAATACATTAATGGGCACACCAGGTAGGCAGGTTATAGCAGAACGGGAAGAGATGGGGAGAGCTCTGCTATAGGCCTTGGATGCTGTCAGACAGCACTCAGCTGGTTGGTAGACACTAGGGTTTTGTTATGTTAATACATTCCAAAGGGGTTTTCTTTGTCACAAGGTGTTGAGTTAGATACAGAGGTGAGCAAAGAATGGCTACTTAGTGGGCTAATGATAGCCTGGGATACATTGTAATTAGGCTCTGGACCTGCAACATTCCAACCCCTCCAGTATAATTAATTGTTTTCTCCAGGTCACTGGTGTTCTGATCTGCCTATCAACCCTTGCAGACACAGCTTCTCTCCAGGAATTCTCATGTACAAAGGGGTCTAGGCTTTCTAGACTGCTCTGTGAGTCTGTGGTGCAGAGTTTAATGAACCCTGTCTTAGATTGTTCATTGTTACAAGGAGTGCCCCTAAATACTTCTCACTGCTGAAATCAGAAGTGTTTAATTAAGAGTCCTTAGTCCTAAATGGATGTTTTCATCAAACCTCTCCCCTCAAGGGTCAGGGATCTGCGTGGAGGAGGAGGCAGAAAGAGCCAGAGGTGGTCACTGACTCCAGGAAAGTGTCTTCCAAACATGACAGTATGTACTCATTGTGGCAGCAGGAGATCCGGTTTGTGTAGGGGTCTATGCAGGTTCAAGGTGGATGAGATCCCAGCACCGAGATAGGAAGTGGGCATGGGCTCCCACCCTTAACTTAGAAGCTATTTACAGGGCTGGAGAGATGGCTCAGTAGCATCTGACTGCTCTTCCAGAGGTCCTGAGTTCAATTCCCAGCAACCACATGGTGGCTCACAACCATCTGTAATGGAATCTGATGCCCTCTTCTGGTGTGTCAGAAGACAGCTACAGTGTACTCATGTACTTAAAATAAATAATTCTTTTTTTTTTTAAAGAAGCTATTTACAACTGATACCTGTTGACAAAGGACAATTTCATTTTCCTCAATGGAGTCTCCCTGGGTATACTAACCAAATGAGGGGCAGCCCATGCCCAGCAAGAGACGGCCAACACAAAAAGAACTCAGTGGCATATTTGTAGACTTTCTGTCTCATTTTGATTTGTTGGGCTCTTTTTTTTTTTTTTTTTGGTCTTACTGGTCTTTTGCTTGATTATTTTGTTTTCCATTTTTTGGAGGGTTTTTTGTTTGCTTGTGCGTTTGGTTTTGGTACATGTGTTTATAAAGTGTTTTGGTACACGTTAATATAAAGTTAGGAGGATAGATGTTGGGGTTGAGGAGTCACCTCACAAACCACACAAACACCGATCCCAGTCAGACAGGGATGATTTATTGAATACTCACCCTAAGACTGATGGATCAGGGCTGAGGCTTTGACCCCGAACATCTTTTTCTTTCAGTTTCTAAAGGTTAAAATGGCAAAAACCCACAGCGAGCTCATATGCAGATGCAGGAAGTGCTGCCCGATGGTTGACCCTGACTCAAGCCATTTTGGACATAGCAGTTCATATCGACCTTTAATTTGATGGATCCTGCATTAAGCTTTGTGGAATTTCTTAAGATTGACAAACCTAATACAGAATATAACAGGGCATGTGGTCAGCATGACCCTGCTCTGAGTCAAGTTATTTTTCTGTCAATGACTGCCAGGCATGTTACAGCAACAATATGAAATAGCTAGCAGGCATGGAACAAAATGGCTGCAGCTATGCTGGGGGTGGGGTGGGGTGGGCATAGCCCTCAACAATGGGGAAATGGGGAGGACCTGGGAAGAATTGGGGGAGAGTAAACCATCATCAATATACAGTATACACTTTTTTCAGTTAAAAGAATAAAAGAAAAAAAGAGATGAATATAATTCATAATTATATGATAATCCACCAAAAATGAAAAAAAGGATTCAGATGACCAGCAATACAATGTTTTCTAGAATTTGTATCCGTTTGCATAGATTTTTCACTGGCTTTTGAGTCGCCCTTTTGGCGTTGTATCCTCTAAAAAGAAGTCGTGGCTTTGCCTGCTGGCTGCTGAGGATGTGAAATTTCTGGAAATAGGATCCTGCAGATGTAACCCGGTTTCGACGATGTTGTACTAGAGTAGGTGAATTCTACAACCGCGCTCTTCCAGTAACTGTCCTGGGAGAGGTAGATAGGAGACACACAGACCGAAGACCAGCATGCGACATCGGAGGCCAACCTTGAGACTAGCACGGGACATCGGAGGCAGACGTTGAGATGATACAGATTTCAGACAAGGGGCGTTCCTGTTCGTGGTTAAAAGCTAAAGAGAGGCAAGGAAGGAGCCGAATCGGCCAGAGAAAGAGGGACAGAGGGAACCTGGCCCCACTGATGTGATGATCTCAGACTTCCAGCCTCCAGAACCGGGAGAAGAAACTTCTGTTTTCTTAAGTCATGAAGATTTTAGAATCAGCCTGGAGCTGCAGCATCAGGGTAGAGTACCTACTGAGCATGCGTACAGTCCCGGGCTTACCCTCAGGGTTCAACAAAACCAAGAAAGACTGAAGGGACTAGTGAGATGGCTCAGCCAGGGAAGGTGCTTGCTGTCAAGCCTGCTAATCTAAGTTCGCTCCCCAGGACCTACTTGATAGAAGGAAAGAACTGACTCCTGCAAGTTGTCCTCTTTACTCCAAGAGTGTGCTATAACATGTACATGAGTATGTGCGCAGGCGCGCGCGTGCGCACACACACATATACGCGCGTGCGCGCGCGCACACACACACACACACACGCACACACATATACACACACGCGCGTGCACGCACGCACGCACGCACGTGCACAGAATAACTGAATAACTAAACAAATGTAAAACACTTTTCTTTAAAAAAATTGTAGTACTCTATTTCTATAGCTGCTGAGAATGAATCCAGTGTATATCAGCTCAGTAGAGTTACAGTGGGTCAGATCCCAGCGGACCTCAGGGACCTGGTTGGGTGACTTTGGAAGCCTCATTTCTAATGGGGCTTGATCAAGGACCAGAATCTGGTCGGAGGTGAGCACTGATTGTTACACACCATCTGGTTGTGGCGAAGGAAGGGAATATATAACTTCCACCCACGTCCAACTGGCAAATCCTAGAATGTAGTGAGCCATATTGGATTTGGGCCTAGCCACTTTGTGACTGCATAGCTCAAGGTGGCTACTTGACTCTGGGCTGCATGGCCACAGAGGTTTAACCTTGAAATGACTGCCATACAGACTTGAGATTGTTGAACTAAGAGCCTCTCCCAGGAAGACCCTGGGAGCAATGACAGGATGTTTCAGCCTGAGCAAAACACCGGATGTCCCTGAGCAGATTCCTAAGAAGGGTTTGACCTTTTCAAAGAACATGTCCCCGGAAGACTGTTGCCTCTTTGTTATAGGAGGATATCTTGCAGTGTAGTGATTCACCTTATATCCTTGGGCACTTCCCAAACTCCCCCACCCTAAGCTTCAGTTCCCGCTTCTATTCCTGCCTCAGAGCTTTAAATGCTGTACATTTCTCTCAATAAATGAGACCTTGACAACAGAATCTTGCTTGGTCTCCTTCTTCTCTCGCCCCCCATTTAGGCCCAAGGGTAGCGCCCCTTCGGGACCCTGAATAACTGGGTCCCCGCTGTCGGGGACACTAGAAAACACTAAAAATAGCCTCACAATTGTTGGGCCCTGGTATCAGCTCGGCTCAGGGAAAACAGAGAACCTCTCTTCCTTTCCATGTCGCACTGCAAATGAGAGTGTTCTCCTGGTGTCATTCATAGTCTCCAAACATAACTTTAGGAGAAGAAGGTGGAGACCAAGCTGATCTGTGAACTAAGCTGGTGCCTGCCCCTCTGTGTCTCTCTTCTGATCATGGTCTCCCTCCCTGGGGAACTTAGTGCCTGTGCAGGAACATACCCGGGAGTCTGCGGAACATCCATCTTGCCTGCTTCTAGGAATGACCAGAATTTGGCTGGGATTCTCTTCCCTTTTGATACTATCTTCATCAATAATAAAGCCTTCATTGCCCAAGAGGGCAGATCATGTCATCATATAGTTAGGTGATAAGTCAGATGCCTCTTAAAAGTAAAATTTAAAAAAAAAAAATCATTGACCTACCTGGCAGGTAGAAGTATTCGTAGTTTGTTTTTTTTAATTTTTATTTTTCCCCTTGAGACAGTGTCTCATATGTAGTCCTGACTGTCCTGGAACTTGCTATAGATCAAGGTAGCCATGGATTCACAGACATGGACCTGCTTCTGGCTCCCACACTCCTACTTTAGGAAGGGATGGTGGAGGATCTTGAATCAATGAGGACAAGGCTGTCCAGCTCCTTGGGTTTACAGCTCACCACAGGCACATGGCTCTTGTTCTTAAGCCCTTATTTCTATCATGCTTGGATCTGGGTCTCTATTTCTAGAATCTAAAGACTCCTCTTGCCACTGAGTGCTGAGCCCTCTCTTCTTATCTTATACGTATCCAAAACTATACCCTGCTTGCAACAGACTTAGATAAAGTTCTTCTAACAGGCTTCAGCATTCTAAGGAACTACACAATTGTCACTGTAGAGATGGCTCAGGGGTTCAAATGCTTGCTGGGCTGGCTTGGGGACCAAAGTTTGATTCTCCAGTACCTACATAAAGACCCAGACAGACATTTTAGCCTGCCTGTGATCTCAGCAGCCAGGAGATGGGGAGGGATCCCTGGGACAAGCTGGCTAGTTGAACTAGCCAAATTAGCCATTGTTGGGCACCACGGGGATTTGGCCTCTATAAATAAAGTGGAGAGCAATTGAAGAGGATATCAAATATCACCCTTTGACCTCCATACACATGTAGGCAATCGTGCCTGTGTATACACACACACACACACACACACACACACACAAACATACACACACTCACACACTCACTCACATACACACTCACTCACATACACACATTCACACAAACACACACATACACTCACACACACACAAATAAATATACATACACACACAAACACATACACTCACACACACACAAACACACACATACACACTCAAACACACATATCCATAGACACATGCACGGCTCACAATACATAGGTACAAAGCAAAACAACTCAAGGGAACCAAACACAAAATAAAACAAAACAACAACAAAAAAACTACTACCCAGTCTTTCAGTAATTCCTCATCCCCCAAAAATTATTTTCATGTAATCTAATCTTCAAATGTCAGGAAAAAATGCTTTTCAACTTTCTCCTTGATTCCAGATAAAGTCTTTGATGTCTCATAAAATTAAAAAAAAATATTTAGTCCTTCCCTGAAATCAAACTCCTCCTTCCCTGAAGAAAGAAACCTGTTGCTCCACATTTCCTCTGATGAGGGGCTGGAGAGATGGCCTGGCAGTTCAGAGCACTGGCTGCTCTGGCAGAGGACCTGACTGAGTTCAGCATCCTCACGCCAGCTCACGGCCATCTGCAAACTCTAGTTTCAGGGGGATCTGATGGCTCTTCTGACACATGTGATATGTACATGGTACACACATACATGTAAAATAACACAAATATTTTAAAAATATTTAAAACTGATAGCATGCAATTAAAATGTCCACTCGTGAGGCGAGTGACCGGATTGTGCTGGTACTGCACTCCTGGGGTAAACTCCACAGGGTTGTGATGCCCACTCTTTATCAAAGATTCTTTTCTGCTGGATTTATGTTATTTGCATTTTATTAAAGATTTCTGGATATAGATTGGTTTAAACATCAAGGTAATGGTGTGTGCATGACTTGTGAGTGTGTGTGTACACATGTGTGTATGTGCATCTGTTGATCTCTGTGTGTGTCTAATCTGAGTGCGTGTGTCTGATTGGTGTGTAAGTATTGTGATATGTATGATTTGTGTGTGTATGTGTGTGTATTCATGTGTGTGTATATATGTGTGTATGTGTCTGTGTGTGTATGCGTGTGTGTATGTGTATTCATGCATGTGTATGTCTCTGTGCCTATGTATGGATTTATCCATGCTTTCAGAGGATCCCCTGGATATGCTTTAGACCTTTGTGAGTGCCCCATGTGTATGCTGGGAACTGAACTCCATTCCTTTGGAAGAGGGAGGACTCTAAGCGCTAAGCTGTCTGTCTTTTCTTATAAAAATCAGGTCTGACATGAGTTCAGGGAGGCCTGGACTGTATCCCTCTTCTACCTGAGTGCTGGGGCTATAGTGATATGCTACCACACCTGATGCTTATAAACATTTAGACGTCTGTTGGGATTTTTTTTAAAGTATTTTTATTTATTTTTTCCCATTTGATTCTTATTTATTTTTCCCAAAGCAATTTAGTCTGAGATTTTGTTTGTTTGTTTGCTTTTCTTGGTCAGTTAATCCAGTATCTGTAATTACATAGGTCTACTCAGGTTTTCCCTTTCTTCTGGAGTCAGTCTCAGTAGTTGTGTGCTTCTGGGTGTGACCCTGTATTTATGCCTCGTGTTCCACTTCTCAGAGTCTCTCTTCAGTTCCTTCCCCTTCTCCCTGGTCAGTCTCCACAAACACAGGCTCATCAATTTTAAGTAGAGCCTTGTCAACTTAACAGGGCGCCCCGTTTTTCCCTGCTTCTTTCGTCGTCACCCATTTCTTCTCCAATGTTCTGATTTGTTTTGTGGTTTAGTTTGCTATTCTCCCCCCTACCACCAACATTGTAAAACGGACAACTTTACAGTAGAGAATAAATACAGGTGGAAATTTAGATTATTAATTTTAGGTGTGTTTTTTACAGAACAGTCATTTTCAGCAAGAAACACATTTCCCTTGGGTACCGTGTTGACTACACCCCATAAGCATGCGCCCTGCTCTCATTTACTCATTTCAGAGTGCTTCCTAATTTGTGAGTTCTTAGTGTTTAGTACCCATGTGTGTGCATTCCCCAGATTGCCTTGGTTTGTTTATGTTGAACTTCAGTGCATTCACATTGACCTCACTTATATTTATGTGTGTGTATGGGTGTCTGTGTTCGATTGTGTCCATGTGAACAGAGCCTAAGGAGGCCAGGGAAGGGCATAGTAACCCTTGGAGCTGGAGTTATGGGAGGCTGTGAGCCCACTAAAGTGGGTTCTGGGAACCAAACTCTGGTCCCTTGTCAGGGCAGCAAGAGCTTTTAGGCTCTGAGCCATCAGTCTAGACTGAGCACTGTCTTTAAAAAGATACAATCTTCTTCACAAGAACTCATTGTTCTCTGTGTATGTGGATTGGCATTTCCACCTTAACTCACACGTGTCCTCTTAAGGAAGTCTACACTTCCTGCGAGGTGGAATTACAAGGTGGATGAGACAAACTCTCTTATATTTTATTTTGTTACCTGAAAATGTCTTTTATTTTGCCTTTGTTTTCACCAAAACAAGCTATCTATCATCTATCTATCTATCTATCTATCTATCTATCTATCTATCTATCTATCTCTATCTATGTGTGTGTATGTGTATGTATATACATATATATTTTTCCCTTGGATAGAAGCCTTAGTATGCTGAATGACATCTCTCTTCTTTCAACATGTCCAGCCTCTTTGCCTGCCCATTCTCTGGTGGAAAGGCAGCTGCTGGTTTCCTTGCAGATCTTTCCTGTGTGATGTGTTAGCCGACTCTGCTGCTTTGAAGATTTTTCTTTTGTCTTTGCCTTTTGACATTTTTTTTTTTATGATGTATCTGGCTGTGTGTGGGTGTGTGCACGTGAGTGCATGTGAACACATGAGTGTGTGCACGCATGGGTGTGTGTGCACGCATGGGTGCTCATGAATGCGTCTGTGGCTGTCTTTTATTAGACATCCACAGCAATCCATTTAGTCCTAGGGAGGAAGGGGAAATTCTATGAGGTCAGTGACATCATTTTTGGCCTTGCTGAATGAAGAGGACTTTCCCTCGTGGAGAATAAGAGGAACTTGAGGCAGAGAGTACCGTGCCTGGGAAGACTGCATGGGCACACATAATTTCTCTTGTAGGTCAAATAAGCAATGAGTCAAATCATGAATATTTTGCGGTTGGTTTAGTAGGGAGAACAATTAAGGTCATGTTCCTTCTTTTGGGAAGTTAAAAAATCTATCTGGAAACACAAAATTACAACCTCAGTGAGCCTGTAATGCAGTAAGAGATCACTGAAGCTGGAGACTCAGAGTGTGGGTGCTACAGGAATGTTCAGTGCTCTAGGCATGGAGTGGTAAAGAACACCTCACCCATGGGGCAGGCGGATGGAGCCTCAGAGGGAACAGAAACAAACCTCCAGCCATTTGCGTTCCACACACTGGTCAAGGAGATAACAAGATGGAAGTCAAGGCTTATCGAGGAGCCACACACATGGAAACCTTGTGGGCATTATAGTAATGGGGTCACTTACAAGCTCTGGGCTCAAATACTTCACCCAATCATTCAATCAATCAATCGGTGAATTTCCTTTATCCTCTTTTCTTTCTCTGCAGAGGAGAGAGCTAAGAATGCAGATAGTGTGTATAGCAAATAAGTTCCAATAACTGGTAGGCTGCTTTGTCAGCTGTAACCCCCAGAGCCATATGAGAGTCAGGACTCCTCTTAGAGCATCACGTTCCCAGACAGGCAGCCATGTCTGTGCCTTGGTAATTTGTCTGTTACTTGTCTGAATGGCTTACTACCTTCAGGAATAAGTTGAGATTCTAGGCACAGAAGACTTGGACTCCATCAAGGGTGATAAAGATAACTTTTAGCTAATACTGTTAAAATATTAAGTTTTAAGCTTGGCTTCAGTTGAACTTTATACATTGGCCCCACATTTAGAGGAAACCGATGTTTAGTTAATAATTCTTCTTTCTGCCTTAACACTATTTTCCTATCCCTGGAGGTAACTAACGCTGCAGTCTCTCGAGTTTCCTTCCAGAAATAGCTGTGTGCAGACGAGAAACCACACGCACATTCTTCTCTTTAAATTTTTGCCTACAATGTCTTATTGTTTAAGAACTTTAGACATGCACATAATATGCTTTAATCTAATCCCATCCCTCCAATTACTTCCCTATCCCACACCCCACCACCTTAACTTCATGTGTCTTGTACCCGCTGAGTCTACTTTTCCGTGCCTTTATGGGCATGTGTTTGGGATGGTTGACTGGAGCACACATCCCTCTGAGAACACCTCCCTGAAGAAAACTAACCTTACTCTACCAGCAGCCATCAACGGTTGACAACTTCTCAACTAGGGGTGGGGATTCATGAGCCCTTCCTCTGTCCTTGCTGGAATTTTGACTGATTTACCTTGCACAGGTATTGTACACGTAGTTATGGCTGTTGTGAGTTCATGTTTGCACAGCCCTGTCATGACTGGCAAACACGGTTTTTGCCACAGGTGTCTACTACCTCTGTCTCTTACAATCTTTTCACCTTTCCAACAAAGTGAGTCCCTCAGCTTTGGGTGTGTGATGCTCCTTTAGAGCTGAATACTCTGCTGTCCCCTGTTCTCCGAACATTCAACCGGTTGTGAGTTCCTGTATTAATCTCTATCTACTGCAAAAAGAAACTTCTTTGAGAAGAATTGAAAGATGCCCTACCCTATGGGTACAAGGACACAGGGGACAGATTATTTCTATGTCCACTTAGGACAGTAATTATATTAGATTCTCATGAATCTAGCAGCTGTGGTGGTCAGTTTTTATGTCAGCTTGACAGAAGGTAAGGTCATCTGGAAAGAGAGAATTTTTTTTTTTTTTCTCGGAGCTGGGGACCGAACCCAGGGCCTTGCGCTTCCTAGGTAAGCGCTCTACCACTGAGCTAAATCCCCAGCCCCTGAAAGAGAGAATTTTAATGGAGAAAGGACCTCTATCAAAATTGGTCTGTGCCCAAGCTGTAAGGCATTGTCTTAATTGATAATTGATGTGGGTTAGTACAGCTGTCATCCCCTAGGTGAATGGCCCTGTTCTGTATGAGAAAACAGCTGAGTAAGCCAGCAGACACAAGCCAGTAATCAGCATCCACCATGGCCTCTGCATCAGTTCTTACAGCCAGGTTCCTGTCTTGAGTTCCTGTCCTGATTTCCATCAATGATGGACTGTGGTGTGGAAGTGTGACAGAAATAATCCCTTTCCCTTTTGGGTTTTACTAAAGCAATGGAAACCTTAAGATAGCAGCTGTTGGTTTTGGGGTGCAGTTGACAGTACTAGGTTTGAGCTCCATTTTGTAGAAAATCCTCTGAATCCACTCAGAGAGTGGTTCATTCCTCTGACAATGTTCAGGCCACTACTGCAACAGTGTTTCCACTTCAGCATGTGTGTGTGTGTGTGTGTGTGTGTGTGTGTGTGTGTGTGTGTGTGTGTGTGTAATATGGGTATCTCTATCTGTATCTGTGTATCTCCTTTATTTATTGATGACTTTAGATGCAGATTTTTTAGGGTGGAGGATGTCCTTGTTTTGATCACATGTTATTTGAAGAACACAATTCCCAGCTAAAAGAATTTAGCTATTTTAGTTGTATCTGCAATGAAAATGCAACTTTTCAGTGAAATTAGCCACGGGTTGAGTTTATGATGAGATGCTCTTTGGAAGACAGAAATGTACTCTCATTTATAAGTTCAAGTCTCATTGAGAATACTCCAAGATTTATTTGTTTACTTTTCAAGAAAAAAAATTGATTTACAGTCTCGAACACAAGAACAAAGCCACAGACAGGGCCCCAGTCTGGAACAAACCCATGTTTTCTGCCATTTCCACTCCACTGGACAAAAGCATATTTTATGATACCAAGATTAAACTAGCTATTGAGAACCCACACCAGTTCAGACAGGTCAGATAAAACGCTCTCAGCACAAGTGGCTATAAGACAACGTCATTTTGTTCATTGCTAAAAGTGACTTCCTCAGAATAATGCTTGTTCCTTAACTGTTATGTTGATTGTTGGTCTTGGTAGCTTATTTGATGGACAAAGAAACAGCTTCACATCCTTATTGTGAGTGTCTCTGTGTGGGAACAAAGAAAAGTGTTTCCAAGGCAAAGAGCAAATAAACCAGAAAGCAGTGGATAGGGGTGCTTTAGGGGCCATTCCGTTTGTGAGTGGGTAGAAGGTGATGCTTCAGGTCAAGAGGCCTGTTGTGTTGACAGAGCCCCATGCTTAGCTATGAAGATGTCCATCAGGATCGGGAATGTTGAGTGTCCAGTAGTCAGGAGCACAGCAACAGGGACCACTGAGCACGTGGGTGCCTACCTTTTTGTGTACCACTGAGGTAAAGCTGTTTAGACTTGCACCTGTGGAAAGATGTTGCCTTTCATTGTTGACTGTGGGTTCACTTACACAGAAAGAACAACGGTCTTTGCATTCCTGGAAACCTACCTTTTGATCATTATCTACAGAAGGAAAGCCTGGCTTGGCTTTGCCCTCCCCTAGAGGTAGAAAAAGCACTTGTCAAATGTCTAGCATGCTTGAGACATTGTAGCAGAAGTTCATCTGCCTTAGAACAAATGATATTCTTACTTCTAAGTGGCTCACGCTTTCACCACAGTACAGCTGATCTTGCAGTGGATCCAACATGTCAGTAACGAGAGTCCTGCCTCTTTAGGAGCAAGATACAGTCGGAAAAAGCCCTCATGTCAGCTCTATAAATGTAACACACCATGGTTTCCAATGTTCTTCTTTTAGCTTTTATTTTTAGATAGTTGTAGACTCACAGAAGTTACAAAGGTTAGAGTGGGCTTCCTGTACTTTCCCCTCTGTTTCGAGGGGTGACACCATGTATAACTGTGGTTCATTAGCAACACCAGGAAAGTGACAATGACACTTACTTCTGCTGCTGCTTTCTTGATATTGGAAAGTACAAACCCACAAGTTAAAGGCCTAAAACCCAAGAAGAGGAGAGAGTCCATTTGTTCTGACCGATTACTACCAGCTACAATCTCTCCATACCCTACTCTCTGCAGACTATTCTGGTTTCAGAATTTAAGTCTTTTGGGTAGAGAAATTCTATTTTCTGGAAAGTGTACTGATGCTAGCCTTCAATCCACAGAGAAGTCCCCTCCCCTCCTCTCTGTCTCAATCAGACAACATTCCAGATGGTACCGGACAGGGAAAAGGGATGGAAAGAAATGTCATCTGGACATGGCATGGCTGTTGCACACATGAGTTCATGTGGCTATTTCTCTTGTTATTGTACTTCAACTTTTTTTTTAAAGAAAAACTTCTTATTTAAATAATTACAGGTTCACAGGAAGTTGCAAAAACAGTATAGAAAAGCTGTGAGTGCCTTCCCTTGGTTCCTCCCAAGTGAACATGCTCATTGTTTAGCGTTCTATACTCAGAAAATAGATGGGATTCTTGCTGTGGTGATTTGAATATGCTTGGCCCAGGGAGAGGTGCTATTTGGAGGTATGGCCTCGTTGGAGTGGGTGTGGTCTCACTGGAGTGGGTGTGGTTGTGTTGGAGTGGGTGTGGCCCTGTTGGAGGAAGTGTGTCTGTTGCATGTAGTTTAAAAACTCTAACACCTTTTCCCGGTAAGGGATGCACTCCCACCCTTTCCTGGCTTCCCTTTCTACCTGCCTTTAGCTCCCGGAGGTGACTGCTCCACTAGTGCCTTCCCCAGGCCCTTGAATCCTCAGGTAAAAGACACATACACAGTTAATTCCTTATAATTTGTCTTCTTGGCATAATCTGGGTGCAGATAGCTCCCTCCTGGAAAAGTGCACCCTTACCAAGCATCCTAGGCCGTAAGACTAAGCTCTTTCTGAGACCTGATTGCTGTGTTCTTCTCCCTCTACAGCAAGACAGAAAAGCTCTCTCTCCCTCCCTGCAGCTCCTTTTTCCTGTGCCTGGAAGTCCCACTTGTAGCTTCCAACCAACAATTGGCCACCACCATCACCCACTTACTGAAAAATCAAGAACCAATTAGGTAACAGGTCACAAGCCTCCGAACCTCCCCTTACATCTGTCACTCTAGGTATGGACTTTAAGACCCTCATCCTAGCTGTCTGAAAGTCAGTATTCTGGTAGCAGCCTTCAGATGCAGATGTAGAACTTTCAGCTCCTCCTGCACTATGCCTGCCTGGATGCTGCCATGCTCCTGCCTTGATGATAATGGACTGAACCTCTGAACCCTTAAGCCAGCCCCAATTAAATGTTGTCCTTATAAGAATTGCTGTGGTCATGGTGTCTGTTCACGGCAGTAAACCCCTAACTAAGACACTTGCTTTATTCCTATTTTATTATAAACATTTCTTGGCTTGGAGAAATGGCTCAGTGGGTAAAGTGTATGCTATGCAAACATGAGCACCTGGTTTTAGATCCTTAACCAATGTAAAAGGCCAGGCTTAATGGCTTGCCCCTCTAATCTCAGCATTGAGGGGCTGAGACAAGAGGATACTGGGGGCTCACTGTCCAGTCAGTCTAGACAGTCAGTGAGCTGCAGATTAGTGAGATCCTGTCTCAATGCTAACATCTGAGGCTCACTGCTCCTGCCTTTCAAATGCTGGGATTACAGAGATGAACCCCCATGTCCAGGATGTTCCTTAAACCGGGAAACACCCAGCCTTCACCTTTATTTTGATTTATTTATTAAATTTTAATTTTTACTCATTTTTGACATCTTTATACATGTAGATAATGTATCTTGGTTGGATCCATCTCTCCCCACCTCCAACTCCCTCCAGGACCATCCACCACATCTTCTCTGCAAATTCATCTCCTCCTTGTATAGTTTTTACATATTTTATTTGAACAAACTGCCTTCAACAAGTATGGCCCATCTGTACTGGATAGTGAGGCGACCAACTGGAGCATGGGGAATCTACTAGTGACCATGGTACCAAAGAAAAGTGATCCTTTCTCTCAGCTGCAAACAGCTTCTCAGCTGGTGGTGAGGCCTTGGCTCGGCCTCAGCTAGAACATCTACGTCACCCCCAAGGGCTCAGGGAACCTCATAGAAGAGAAGGCAGAAATACTGAAAGAGCCCAAGAATGGGAGAAAGGTTATGTAATGTTATTGTGTGGACGTGACATGGCTGTTGTACACATGAGCTCACAGAAGCCATGGTGACCTCTACAAGAACAAGATCCACAGAGGATCCTTATCTACCCCCAAAGCCAGCCATTTCCATATGCACCACCACATCCAGCTCAATTGTTTTCTTTAACTATTCTTTTTGCTCAGGGAAATGAAACCAGTTTGATTGAGGAAAACAAATTCTAGCTTAGCTTCTCTTGTTCAAACGTTTGGTCAATGTTTGGTCGCTTATTAACCAGTTTAGTTCAAAAGTAGGAAACAAAGTAACATAATGCTTCATGCAGTTCAACTGTCTTTCAATCTTCTGGAACAAGGTTGCCTTAAAGACTTTACTAGAAAGGTCTGCATCCCAGTGGTCACCCTTTTGTCTTACCAGACTCATCTGTGGGGATTATTAATGCAAATCTGTACACTGCAGGCAGCTGAGAAACATGGAAATTATTTGCCTGCCCACAGCTTCTGAATCTGTGGGTCAGCGTCCCACGTGGGCTCCAATAGCTGAATGTGTTGGTCATAAAAAAAAAAAAAAAATCCAAAGAACAAAAAACAAAAAAACCTGGCAATGATAAAAGGTTTGCAAAAATGCAAATAGCCACAAATTAACACAAGAATCAAATCTGCAACAAATCTGAGGTGTTTGGGGAAGAACTTTCCTGTCTCGAGTCACATGACTTTGCTTTTGAACACAAAGATGCCCATATGAGCATACCACACAAGATTGAGCCTATGGGGTGTTATGAATTTCAGGGTTCTTTTTTTCACTGTTTATACAAGGCTTTCGGCTTCGATGGAAAAGTAATGGTTAAACTATGGGAAACAAAGAGTTGCTAATATTTTCTACTGTCATTCCTCAGCTCTTTGTGTTAAAGGTCTTTGCATGGCTTTGTTTGAGGATGTTTTAATATTAAAATTACTATTTGAGATTCTCTCCTGAGTTTCATTTAAAAAAAATTAAATGAAATATGGCCTGGGAATAGGACAGAATTTCCAAAGTGTCCCTTAACATAGCTTCTGCTATTTTATGCCACACACTGGTACACAGTGGCATTCTCAACACTGATGGGTGTATAATCAAATACCGATTAATTCTGAAAACCACTGAAGATGATCTGTGAGCCAAGCGTGGTGATGCTGGCCTGCAATCCTACCACCTGGGATGTGGAAGCAAGGGGATTGGGAGTTCAAGGCCAGACTTGATGATCTGAGATCTCCTATTTCAAAAACAAACAAACAAACCGACCAATCAAACAAAGCCAACCAGTCAAACAAACAAAAGAGATGTCGTTCAGTACTAAAGATTCAGCCAAGATTCATGCAAAGGAAAGCACACCCAGCTCATTAGTATGCACGTTTACCTTTGCCTCTAATAAATGCTATAATTATACATGTATATAAAATAAAAATTTTAAAAGATCGCTATGATTTATTATAGGTAATCAATGTTGGATTTTGTATGCCTGTTTTACATCCTCACATTCCTCAGGAGTTGTGTAGAAATCATTTGGTTGAAAAAGGATCCTGAATAGAAAATGTTTAAGAAGTCTTGTATTACAGATTGGCTAGCTTCTTTATGGAAATCTAGTCTGTGTTCACCCACAAACCCAGTTTGTGTAGGAAGCACAGAACGTCCTGAGTGGGTGCAGTCCTTAGTGAACATTTGTTGACACAAGTCAGCTGTGCCGAAAACCCCAGACCCTCAGACCCTCAGACCCTCAGACCCATGAAAGAAGGGCAAAGTGTCCCTCTAGCTCAAGCAGATTCTAATAGCCTGTGCAGAAAATGCCCCTCATAGGCTTCTAAGCCCTGACACTCATGGCTGGAAGACTGCTCCCCTACAGAGACGGCTCCTCCTGGAAGTAGTTTAGCCTAGCTCCTACACAGCTATAATAATCCCGTCTCCATGTTTATCTGTGCACAGTAACTTGCCTCTTTATCCAACTCTATATAACAAACAGGCTGAGCTTCTAGAAGCTGCGGCTTCTCTATCGGGGATCTCAGACCACCCAATCCCAGCATTCCGTCTGGGGAATCTAGCCATGCTTGGCTTTTCTTCTTTTCCTGGCTGCCCCAGTCATGTTGCATGCACAAAGCCATGCAAGTTTGAATGACTGTGTCATTTGTGGTGTTTTGACTTTTCTTTCAAAGGATCCTGACAATTGTCTGGCTCCTTCGTGTGATGCATTTAATAAAATCTTCTGAGTGTCTTCACTTCTGTATCTGAATGAGAGCGATGTTTTCCCCTTTCCTAAAACTTAACCTTTTGTTGGAGTCAGGGATTTTCTTTGTGGGGGAGGAGGTAATCGTTCTCAGGGCTGGGGAGGTGGATCAGTGGTTGAATCTCTTACCACAAAGGTTGACAGAGGACCTGAGCATCTTTGTTGAGCCCACAGAAGAAGCCCCAATTCTGATATGGTAGAACACTCCACAGTCCTAACACTCTAATGGGAAATGCGAGCTGGAGACAGGAGAATAATGTGGAAGCTCCCTGGCCAGCTGGCCTGGAGTTCTTGGTGTAGTGGGAGGAACGAGAGACCATGTCTCAACCAGGCAGAGGATGAGAACTTATCCTCAGAAGCTGTACCCTGACCTCTATACATGTGCCATAATAAATATATTGAAGGTCAGATTTCTTTGATCGAACAAACATGCTTGAACAACATGGATTTCTGGCTTCACACTTTCCCAGGTGGAAGTAACAACATTTAAATACATGTAAGAAATCTAAACCCTTGCTACTTCTGTAATCGCAGGAGTCCTTGATCCATGCCCAGTTTTTGTGGGGTCTCAAGTACTAATACCGCAGAAGTAAGTGCTCTCTAGTGACTATGGTTAGAACAGGATTTGTAGCTTTCCCCACAAAACTCATGCTAAGCTCAGGTCCCTGGTGTAGCAATGTTGGAAGACGGGGTCTAGAGCTGGTGCTTGGATCATGGGGGATGGAACCCTCATAAACAGAGTATAACCTTTATCCTGAGTGCTAACGCTCACAGGGATGAATTAATTATTGTGAGAGAAGTTATGAAGGGCATACATCTCTTCTCAGCTCTCACTTCTTACTTATACTCCCTTGTCATCCTCGTCATTATCTTTTATTTTTTAAAGACTTATTTATGGTCCATATACACTGTCGATCTGTTCATGCACACCAGAAGAGGGCATCCGGATCCCATTACAGAGGGTTGTGAACCACCATGTGGTTGCTGGGAATTGAACTCAGGACCTCTGGAAGAGCAGTCAGTGCTCTTAACCACTGAGCCATCTCTCCAGCCCCCTCATCATTATCCTGTGGTATATGTGTAGACATGTGATCTTGAGCCTTCCTGCTTCCTGATCTATGATTTAAATAAACCTCTTCCCTCTGTAAATTGTTCAGTCTCAGGTAGTCTGCTGTAGCCAGAGAAAATATTTGGAGATGGTAACTTAGAAACCTCTGATGTTTCCGGCTCATCCATACCAACTTTCGCAGACAAGGGTTGAAGTTTGGTTTTTTGCTTGTATTGTAATGCTAAATATTGGCTTCCAAAGCCTGGTTGCCTCTAGGAAGGAGTCTGCATAACCCAAGTGGCACACCCGATCACCTTGCCCTCAAGTTATTTCTGATTGGTGAATAGACATGCTTACAGTCTATACCTGGGAGGGGTTGAGATAGGCAGGATCTGGGGTTCCCAAACTTGGGGTGTGGGGAGAACCAGGAGGAGGAGAGAGAAGGGACGATGGAGAGAGGAGAAGATGCTATGGAGTAAGAATCTTGACATCATGCCCATGAGGGCTGGCCAATTGGAGGTAAGAGCAGCCGAGATGGAGCGTGGCAAGTCATATTGTGGGTCATTGGAAGGGAAATAGATATAACAGCATAGAGGGTAGACATCTGCCCAGCTGCAGTGCTGACTAAGGCTCATTGTAACGCTAAAAGTTGTGCGTCTTTTATCTAGGAATTGAATGATCAAAGGCAGGATTAAATACTTTTCAACACGAGAGAAGAACTTTGTCTCTTTTAACATCTACATTTCCCTAATTTAGGTTATGCAGCAAGAGTCTAGCAAGCCTGAAAGGATTTGAAACTAACCATATTTGATACAGTAACACACAGCTCCCCTGACTAGGTCAATGTCAGAACTTGCTCTTAATCGACTTGGCTGGTTGTGTTGAGGTGGATCCTTTGAAAACACTCAGTCAGCCTGGGGGAAGCCTCCATGAGGAAGTGTGAGGAAGAGACTTTCTGCATAGTCACTTATTTCTTTCTTCTTCCTGGGCTCACAGCTTGACCTCAGACCCTGGCCTCCCTTGCAGTGAGAGTGGCATTGGGACTGGATGTAGCCACAGGCGTATAAGTGAAAGTGACAAATGCCCCTTCTGAGACAGGAGCCTCTCCACCTGTCACTCTCCAGCTTCCTGTCATCTTCTGCTTGATGGAAACAAGAATGTTAACATCACTGAGAGGGATGGGGAGACCCAGAGACAAAGGAGCGCAGGTTCTTAGGTCTCAGGAGCAGTGGTTCTCAACCTTCCTGCTGTGCCCGTGCTTCTCAGCCTTCCGAATGCTGCAGTCCTAGAATCAATTTCCTCATCTTTTAGTGACCCTCAACTGGTTAGTATCTCTCCCGGAGGCTTTCTATTAGCCGTGGACCCTCTGGCTCCAGCTACCCAGTAAAATCAGGACTCAGATTTATATGTTAAATTCTTTTTTTTTTCTTTTTTTCAGAGCTGGGGACCGAACCCAGGGCCTTGCGCTTGCTAGGCAAGCGCTCTACCACTGAGCTAAATCCCCAACCCCTATATGTTAAATTCTTAACCCACAATACATCCACACAATTATAAAGATATAACCTACCCACCTAGATAAGATAAATTGATGTATAGAAATTCATCCCTTAAGAAATATTCATAACAACCTGTATCTATGTAGAGATGCATGGTGAGGATCATTTACTCACCATGGTCTGCCTCCATGTTGCCTCTTCCTTTTCTGCCTTTCCCTCTCTTTCTAAAACTTTGTTCCTTCCTACCCTTCTTTCTCATTCAATGACAGGCCTCATTCTATCTTGTGTCTGTCCTCACCTGCATAATGACATCAACCTACACTTAACCATGAGATTATTCCATTGCTACTTCATGACTGTGATTTTGCTACTGCTATGAATCACAATGCAAATGGGTCGCGACCCACAGGTTGAGAACCACTGACTTAGCGGACTAGAATTTTGGGGCTGTCTGTGACCATGAAAGGAACTCACGGCCACCATGTTTGATGCAGTCTGTGTTTCTGGATTGTCTTCTTACAGCAATTAGTGATCATAGTTGTTTCTTGCACCCTCACAGCTGCCCTCTGCTTGTGCTCCGTGAGAGGAAAGCTGGTCTTTCTACGGAGAGTGTCTCCAAATGCTTGTCAAGGATCTGAATTCAAATTCCCGGCATCTACACAAAAAGCCAGGCATAGTAGCCTTTGCCGGTAATCATAGAGCCGGGAAGGCAGAGGCAAGAAGACCGTAGGGGCATGCTGGCCAGAGACAAGTAACTGAATTGGTACGTTCCTGGCTCAGTGAGAGACTCTGTCTCAAAAGACAAAGTGGGAAGGGTACTGGCTAGTTTTATGTCAACTTGACACGAGCTAGAGACCCTGGAGAGTAGAGAGCCTCAATTGAGAAAATGCCTCCCTAAGAATGGGCTGGAGGCTAGCCTCTAGGGCGTTTTCTTAATTGGTGATTGGTGGGGGGAGAGCCCAGTATGTTGATTTTTGGTCTATAAGAAAGCAAGCTTTCCTCCATGGCCTCTGCATCAGGTCCTGCCTTTGGGTTCCTGTCCTGCTTAGTTCCTATCCTGACTTCTTTGGATGATGATGTGGACACATAAGCCGAACAGACCCTCTCCTCTTCAAGTTGGCTTGGTTCCGATGTTTCCTGACAGGCAACACAAACTAAGATAGGGAAGCCATTAAGGAAGATACCAGATGCCAATCAATGGCTTCCACATGAATGTAGAGGCAAGCACCTTTCACACATGAGAGAGAGAGAGAGAGAGAGAGAGAGAGAGAGAGAGAGAGAGCACAGAGAGACAGAAAGAGAACTTTACTCATTCTTAAATCTTTATTCATTCTATTGTTTTAGGCTTTGCAATTTTATGGTAAGCAAAACAGAGATCTCTGCTACATGGGGGCTCATGTCCTAGAGCAGACAGATACTAAGTGACGTCATCAACGCTCAGATGCTACCGATGTCGTAGCATGCAGAAATCTGAGCAGAGCACATGGACTGAACATTGTGGGTTACATATATGTGACTTTTGTCAAGGCCTGATTGTGCTAAGGGAACAAGTCTCATGGTTGGCTGAGGGTGGGAGAACATTCTAGAAGAACAGATTAGTAAACAAGGCTTCTTTTCACCCAGCGTAGACATTCTCTTCCTATTGAGTTATAATCTAATCAAACCTAGATTGGGCTAGGGCAGGGTTTCTTATCTCTCCGACTCCCAAATTAGCAGCAGTGAACAGTTTCAGCTCAGGAAGGGACATACAAGGAGACTTGAGCATAGAAGTCTAGCCTTTTGCTCACGTCCTGTGCCCTCATAGGGTAACCAGGTCACCTCCCACTAGGGTTGGAGGTTCCAGCCCAATATGGCCCAAGATAAGAATGGGCCATATTGTCTCTTGCTGTCATCCATGATGTATGTGTGTACATCTCTCCGAGACCATAGGAAGCAGACGACTGAGCCAAACAAGATTCAGGCTATTTATAAATAGCATTTCCGTGCAATTCAAAGTCTTATCAAAAGTAAGACCTTTGCCGGGTCGTCGTAGCATTGGAATTTTAAAATCCCAATTCTTTAGAACAATTGTGCTTATAGAAGATACTGTTGTTCCTTTGTTAGTCTGCTGTTGTGATGTGACATGGCTATGCTGCTACAGATATCTATAAGGAATAGGGCATCCAGAAGGTGTCATTGACAAGAAAGGTCCTTTAAGACTGAGGCAGAAGGATTGTAGAGCTGAGGCATTTTGAGTTGGAGAGTGTAGCTAAGACTAGCCGGAGATCCTGTTTCAGAAGAAAACAAGGTAGAAACGGAAGAACATGCTCATTCTCACGGCTCAGCTCATTCCTCTATAAAAGTGGGGGTGATTACGTTGCCCCTACCCATGGAAATTTTCTCTGTATTAAGTGAGGTAATGGATTTAAAGTACTTAAGATGTTGTTTGCTATTCCACAAGTTACAACTTCCATTCATAATGCTAGCTACTTTGAGAAGAAGGACACATTGTAACTGTCAGGGGTGGATGGTTTCTGCCTGTGAACTGTGCTTGTGAGAGGAACTGGCCAGAGTGAGGAGTCTAGTCTCTTCCCAAATAATGAACGCTGAACTCAGGGTCACAGCATAGTTGTTCCCAGACTCAGGATGGCTTGACATTTGATTTTTTTTTAACTGTCTTAGCAAAAGTCAAGTGCATTCAGCAGGAACTGCACTTTGGACTGGGAATTTGGCCCTTTTCCCACCACTATAAAAGGAAACCAACACCCTACAGTGAGTCGTGTAGACTGTGTTTTCTGGTTAGTTTGATAGATGAGATATACTTCCAATTTACCATATGTTCAACTCAGAATAGTGGGTTTATTGGGAATGGAATCCCCTCTGAAGTGGAGAAGCAGGTGTACACAAATGTCTGGACTCCACCTTCCTGCAACTCTGCTGTCTCTCTCAAGGTCATCTCTGATGATCAAAGCGCCTGCACTGAGAGTTCTAGCAAAGATTCAGCAAGGCTTGCTTCTTGATGGAGCTGATGTGTGTCTCCAAAGCCTGCTTCCTTTTTAGAGCAGCGCTTCTAATTTTGATTCCTGATCTTCCTCACACATACTCACATAATTCCCTCAAATTAATATTTTCTCTTTATCTCTAGGTTTGGGAAACTTAGTTTCCTCTCATCATTTCATTCATCATTCTCCCTTCGCTCTCAAGGATTCTAATTATATTTTTATGTCCAACCGATGTCAGGGACAGACTTCTATAAAGAACAAGGCAAGCCGTTCATCCTGAAAAGTAAACAGCTCAAAGGTCAAATAACAATGCCAGGGTTGATACAGTCAGAGGGCAGTTAGCAAGAGCTTGGTACTGACAGGTCATGCTCTGAGACTGGGCTTCCACGAGAAGACTTCTCTACAGGACCCAAAGGGTTGTTATCTCCGAACTGTGCCAACCTATATCAAGAGGGTGGCCTGATACAGGCATCTTTGTTTAGAGGTGGGGACCTCTACGGGCTAGTCTCAGAGCATTGGGATTGGGGGCAGTAGGTAGTAAGGAAGATCTGACCGTGTAATCTGAACTTCGGATGGTACCCTCCGCAGGTTAGGCACCACGTTATTTCAGGTTAGAGGTATTATGACAGACGCCAGTGGCTGGTTGAAGGCAGGCTACCAGTTATTTGTCAAAAGGTGAGTTGAATAAATCTGTCAAAGGTCAGAGCAATGCTGTGTCACTGTAAAAGGAATATCCTGTCCCAGATCACTCAGTAAACAAAAGCGGCACAGCCCATCTACAGATACATCGATACATCGAGCCAGATTGCCGTTTTCAAGGCAGTAAGTACTTTAAAAATGACCTTGGACGGTTACTTCTTTGGCTGTCTACGGTTTGAGTAATTTCTAAAGTTTTTGGTTTTTATTAGAATGTAAGTCTAAGGGGCCCCAGCTGACTACAGTGACTGTGGCAAGTGTCCCAGGAAGGAGAGCGCGAGCAAGCAAGGGCGGAGGTGGTCAGAGTGCTTGGTGAGACTACTGGGAGAGTACAGTGGACTCTGCCCTCTGTCACCTGCCTGGTCCAGGGATACTGGTTTGGCAGGGTGTGGATAGCAGGACGGTGATTGTGACTTTGGCAAACGTGGCCGGTGTGAGTCGTCTGACTTTGGAATTTTGGTGCTGGTGGTATGAATTGAAGCTACTGTCTGTGCAGCCCAAGTCATGCACTTGAATAACTCTACAGAATGATTTATGATTAAGGGTCAAACCCTTCAATACTTTGTAAATTGCTAAGGCAATAAAAGAATGAAAAAAAAATGAATCCCGGAGGACACAGTAGACTTCTTTGTTGAAGAGAGAATTGTTTCTAATGTTAGTTATATATTTTTTTATTAGATCTTTGAATCAAAAACTAAGAAATGGAGCCATCGATGTGGCTTGACAGGTAAAGGTGCCTGGAAACCACATGGCAGAAGAAGAGAGTCAATTCCCACAAGTTTCCTCTGACTTCCGCCCACCTCATGGGCGGAACACACACACACACACACACACACACGCACACACACACACACACACACACACGTATATATGTTTACAAAAACTCAAGGCCAGCTTTTCAATTTTAAAATATAAAACACAATTTAATATCCGAACACTGAAGCAAAACTTGGCTTATAGAATCTTTTTTTAAAAAAAGATTTATTTATTCGTGTACACAGTATTCTGCTTGCACGTCAGACGTCAGAAGAAGGTGCCAGATCTCATTGCAGATGGTTGTGAGCCACCATGTGGTTGTGGGATTTGAACTCAGGACCTCTGGAAGAGCAGTCAGTGCTCTTAACCGCTGAGCCATCTCTCCAGCCCTTATAGAATCTTTTATGAACAGATAGATCTTCATAAGTACATTTTTGCGTGAGTGCATGAAGAAAGGCAGATTTGCATTTTGAGTCATTTGTGTGATTGTAAGCCAAAACTAAATAAGCATTAAGTAGTGCGGTACAAAATTCCTATAGGAAAACTATCTGCAGATACACAAAAGCCACAGCTCTCGCCTTAAAGGGAATAAGAGAGTCTATTCTGGAGCCATTTTGAATGGCCATGGCAACACAGATTTAGTTTACCCCAAATCCCATGTTCCAACATGGAAGCAGTTTCATGAAGTATTTATAGCTTGGCAGAACAAAGAAAGTCATAAATCAAGGCAAATTTAAAATACCTTAGAGGGTACACCAGAGAGGTAGGTCCGGGGAGAGGGAGAGAGCTTTTCTACAGGTTCAAGATGCTGTGGGACATTCTTAGCCTTTGGATTGGTGGAGGCTAGTCGGCTGCTGAGTTAATAGAGTCTAAAAGAGTTCTATCTATTAGTCACAAGAAGTTCGGCCACTGAAGTGGGTAAGGAATGGCAGTCCCGGCGGGTTAAAACTGGCCCAAATAAGGTAATTAGCCTCCAGATAGGCAACGTTCCAACATCTCTTCAGAACGGAAATTCTTTTTTTTTTTTTTTAAGATTTATTTATTGTATGTATGTGAGCACACTGTAGCTGTCTTCAGACACACCAGAAGAGGGCATCGGATCCCATTACAGATGGTTGTGAGCCACCATGTGGTTGCTGGGAATTGAACTCAAGACCTCTGGAAGAGCAGTCAGCGTTCTTAACCACTGAGCCATCTATCTCTCCAGATCCAGAACTGAAATTCTAGTCAGTCAAAATCAGTAGCCACAGCAGTCGCTGACTGCAGACACAGTTTCCCTCTACCCTCCCCGCAGGAGTTTTCATTCACAATCTTTTTTGATCATGGCTGCTCTCGGTCCAAAGTTGCAATCTGGCAGAACTGTGAACGCTCATCTGACCACCCCTTCTAGCTGAGCACTTGTAACGAATCGCTCCAACTCCATGCAACGAATCCATCACTTTATAATACCGAAGGAGAAATCAAAACAAAAGGCGCGAACTAGGGTAATCTGCTGGAAGTAAAGCGAGAGAACAGACTTCCTTCGGTGGGCCAGTCTTCTGCTGCTTCTGCTCATCTGAGTATTTGTTAACCTAATTCTTAATATTTGCCACTGTCATCTGAGCCAGTGTTAGGAGCAGAGGACGAGCCTTAGGCTCCTTTCTTTTCGGTGGCCCCGGACGGTCCCAGTTGGTTCCGCAACACTAGCATCCCGCTCCCTCGCAGCCCCCAGCATCTCTTTACCCGCTCTGCGCTGGGCGCAGTGGTGGGCGGGGCCGGATCCCGAGCCATGCTGTGATTGGCGGTGTCTTAGCAACTGAGGCGATGTAGTTGTCAACAGAAACTGGACTCCTGCAACTCTGTGCCCGAGGCGGGGACCCTTCGCCAGCATCAGGGAGTCACAGCCTTGTCCAGCAGTGGGATGCTGGCCGCGCCCGCCTTCTGCTCTGGTTAGTGAGGCCCCGGAGGGTGGGAGGGTCGCTGACGCAGGCGAGCCGCCTAGCCCCGCAACTGACAGATTACTAAATTCCGGACACCGTCCTTCTAGCCCAGAACCTTCCAGCTTTGCAACTGGTTGTGTGGAAGAAGAAACAAGTTTGCAATTTCCGAGGTGGACCTCGCTTCTGCTGCGAAAGGGCAGAGGCCAGACCGCACCCACTTGAGAGCTGGAGTGTAGTCTAAGTCGTCGCCGACGCGTAGGAGCCCTTCTTACACAGAGGGTTTTCTCCATCACTCCTAGCAGAAGCTCGGCTCCCTAATGCCTGTCTATCCAGAGGCTAAAGGTAATCAGAGGATGTAGCACACTGATCGGTCTATTACAAACTTATCTCTTAGAAGCAACGATCAAAACTGGCAATCCAAACCCAAAGCCATCTTCTAGAGTGAAAAGTGTTTGCGACTTTTGAGTCTGGAGAAAAGAAAGCCTCTGCTTGCCTCTGGTTGGTCTTTGGGGGCGTTCACTTTCACTTTCTAGTATGGACTTTTAATTTCTTGGAGTCCTTTCTCATCTTCTTGGAAGCTCTCCTTTCCTTCTCAGCAATGACCTCACACCCCCACTCCCCCACCCCCATCCCCACGCGCCCAGTTTTCAATTCTCTGGTCTGTTCTCAACAGTGTGTCCCACAGACCATTTCAATCCCTTGACTCTGCCCACGTTTATCTGAGGCGATGATCTTAGCCTAGCTTTGCCTTTTAAGGACAGAAAGATTGGGGGTTGTTAAGAATTGTGACAGTATACATCAGAGAACATCCTCCCAGCTTCCTTTCTTCCCGGAAGAATCAGAGTTCAGAACTCCCACAAAATACTTCCCCAACTCCCACCCTCCGTACCCCTCCCTGCACAGATTTCTTCCTTCCTTCTTTCTTTCCTTCTTTCCTTCCTTTCCCTCTTTTTTTAGAAACTAGCATGATAAAAGAAAGTTTGGAGGTGTTGATCATAAGTTTACTAAGGATACAAACTGAATTAATAGTCTTAAGTGAGAGTCCAGGGCATGCAGGAACAATGATTGGGTAGCCCCGTGTGTGTGTGTGTGTGTGTGTGTGTGTGTGTGTGTGTGTGTGTGTGTGTGTTTATTCCCCAACTGGCTTCAGGATGAGAGTCCTCCTGCCTCAGTTTCCTAAGTGTTAAGATTATAGGTCTTAACTATCATCATCTTCCTACTTTCCCAGGAGCTTTTGCCTGTCCCAGGTACTCAATGACTCGTTGGACAATTCCAAGCTTTTAAGACTGAGAGCAACCAGAGGTGGTGGTATAAATGCTTGTAATCCCAGTACCCAGGAGGCTGTGGCGGCAAAGGGATGCTACAAATTCAATCTTGGTCTGAGCCACGTAGTCTCAAAATACCAAAGCTCAAACCAGCCCAAGAACCCTAACATTATCCTACACTGCAAAGCAGAGCCCACGAGTATGTATCCTCTCTGCCTCTGAGGACACTCCCGAGTAGCCACAGAAAATAGATACATAGCCACACCCAGGCAACAATGTGTCTGTGTTGAAAAGGATAGCTACTACTTGATCCTAACTTTTCTAGAACTTGATCTTTGCCTTGTTCGAAAACAATCAGGAAATTTCTTAGTTGCTATGAGTGGCTGATTTAACCCATCTCAATAGTATGCACAGGGACCTGTTATACAGAAATGTGCTGAGGGGATTCATGTAGTCTGTCCTTGTAGCCACCAAACTAGAGAGGACAGACCTGGGTCTGAGGTCGCAAGAATAAAGCCTCAAAGCAAAAAGTAGGCTTTGGTGGCTGGGGTGATGGCTCAATGTTAAAGAGTCGTCACTGTTCTTCCAGAGGACCCAATTGTGGTTCTCTGTCTGCAGTTCCAACTCCAGGGTTTCCAAAGGCAGCTGCACACATATGGCAAAAAAGACAGACATACAGACAAACAAATGCAAACTTTCCAAAAGGCAGGGATGCTCAGGGTAGCTTTGGAGGTTTAGAGAAGGGAGATAGGTGTGGAAGGTTAAGACTTCAGAGGAGACCACAGCCTCTCATGGAGAGGACGGCAGATGGGCTCCTGACTCCTAACCCCCAGGCTTCCTTGCTCTGACCGATAACCCTTCATCCCCTCTGCTGGGAGATACTTTTTCTTTCTGTTTCTTTCCTCCTAAACTCTGGCTGAAATTTCACTTTCCAAGTATCTTCAGGCTCTAACTCCCTGGGGCAAGGGTCTGAGTCAGAATGACTCAGACAGTGTCTCAGATCTGATAAAGCCAGTCACATCTTAAAAATTAACTTAAAAGAAGTCTCTAGGTCCCCAAAGGGGCTGGGGCATGTGTTGTCACAAAGTTGGAGAATTCAATTGCTTTGTAAAGGATTCAAACATGTGTCTGTTTAAATTTAAATGAAAATTTAAGCAAATTAAAGAATGAACCAAAGTCATGACTCTTTTAACCAGTCCTTTTTAAAAAAAGATTTATTTATTTAATGTATATTAGTACACTGCTTCAGACACAACAGAAGAGGGCATCAGATTCCATTACAGATGGTTGTGAGCCACCATGTGGTTGCTGGGAATTGAACTCAGGACCTCTGGAGGAGCAGCCAGTGTTCTTAACCACTGAGCCATCTCTCCAGCCCTTCTAATCAGTCTTTAAGGTTGTAAACGTCTGTGAGAAAACCTCATTAGGTCAGTTTGTATAAAAACCTCCCCCTTTAAAAATCTAAGGCAAGTAAGTACCTCCCCCAGCGATCAGAATGGAAGGGAGTGTTTTTGTGGGAAGAGAGAGATTAGCTGGCCTTGTTGAAATAGCCAGGTTATTCTTCTTAGCTTCTCTTGTTTCTATAGGAATAACAGAGGCCAGATCTTCAGGTACTGTCTCTGTGGACAGATCTCTGAAAGCAGGTTCAGGCATATCCTTTTGCCCTAGTTTCTATGCTCTCTACTATGTTCTAAACTTCCCAGCCCAGTAGAATTGGATGTCAAGACTTAGAAAAATTCTTGGAGGGCTTAGGGAGGAGTCAATTGGCAGAGTCCCAGCTGTTGGAGCATAAGCATCCGAGTTTGTGTCTTCAGCACCGGTGTAAAGAGCCATGTACAGTGGCACTACCTGCAGTGCCAGCCTTGGATGGCAGGTACAGGAGGATTTCTATAGTGCCATGGTTAGCCAGTTTAGCCAGTCAGTGAGCTCCAGACCTAGTAAGAGACCCTGTCTCAAACAGCAAGGTTGAGAGCGACTTATGAAGCCACCAATTTTGGCCTCTGGTCTCCATATGCACACACACACACACACACACACACACACACACACACACACACACACACACCAATATGTTGTGTATATACCAAAACATCGTGCACATACGTGCACACAAAAAAAAGTGCTTGGAGTCCAAGTATATCATGAACAGAATGGTTACTAGGAAAACAACTTTTGGATGCTTTATTTTTACATTATCTCTTTCCAAAATATTAAGCATGTGCATGGGTGTGTGTGCATGCACACACACACACACACGCCCGCGCTCGCGCGTGCACACGTGTACACACACACACACACACACACACACACACACACACTCTACAAGCTAACACATTTGTTCTTGGCAGCAGCCTCTGGTAGGGGGGGTCACACAAATGTGTTATGCTAGAGGGCCAAGGTCAGTTCCTGTGGTAGTGGACAGCTTATCCTGAGGTTTGATAGGGGTTTTCTGTTGTTCGATTTTGTTTTGTTTTGTTTTTTTGAGACACAGTCTCATTGTGTATCTCAGATGGCCCCCAATTCTCAATCCCCCTGCCTCACTCTCCTGCGTGCTGATATTATAGTCGTGTAGCATCACTCCTAGCTCACACTGAACTCAATTCTATTGTTTCCATCGGATCATGACGCTCTTCAAATCTTGTCACGTAGTCATCAGAGTGAGTCTTGTAGCCAACCTTGTCTTTACAAGGTCAGAACTTTAACCATTTGAATCTGTAGACCTTAGGAAGTGACTGTCAGCAGACAGTACAGATTCACAAAACCATCAGCATGGAATTCTTATCTTTAGCAGCTTGGCAGCTGAGCCTGTGCTATGAGAATCAAGGTTAGCGCTCTCTGCCTGAGGGCCTGGGTGTCGAACTAGAGTGCACATGGCTCTAATGATAACAGACGAGCTAAGAAGTGGCTTAGAACCCAGCTCCTGTTGCTCACAGATTATCACATAACCTATGAAAAAGCTCTTTAAAGTCTCAAGGCCTTGGATTCCTCAGCTGCGAGCAGGGTGGTAACACTGTGTCACTGCTGTGTTCAGGAGCAGTCTGTGAGGCAGCACAGAACAAAGGGCTCAGCCGGAAGGCTGATTGACATATGGAAGCTCCGGTGGTGTTTGTTCCTATGGTAATGACAACCAGAGAGCTAGACTGGAGAGCCGAGGGGCCTGGGCCAGATTCTTAGCCCCTCTATCAGCTGTAAGATCGTGAGCCAGCTTGTTAGCTCCCCGTGTTGCTTTCCTTATTAGGAAAATGAGAATAAGAATCGTGTCTACCTTGTGAGGTTGTTTTGGATTGATTTTTTCAAATTAAATTAAAAATTTTAACGACACGTATACAGGTGTGTGAGAGTATGGGTCCATGGATATGAACTGTTCTTAGGGGCTGGAGGAAGTTGTCGGATTTCCCTAGAGCTGAGGTTAAAGGCTGTTGTGAGCCATCCAGTGTGCGTGATGGGAACCGAACTTTGGTCCTCTGGAAGAGCAGAACATGTTCTTAACCTCGGAGCCATCTCTCTACCTCGTAAGGTTGCTATGAGGATGTTTACTGTACTCTATGTGTCATTGCATTAAGAGCTTGCTCTTTAAGCTTCTAACTTTTCTCAAAACATCCCTGTCTTGGGGCCACCTGACTTTTGTGCCTGACAAGTCATAACACCAAGACCTTGAAGAAATTGAGTTTTATTTATTTTTTATCTCTATATTTTTTAAAGATTTGTTTATTTTATTTATATGAGTACGCTGTAGCTGACAGACACACCAGAAGAGGACATAGGATCCCAGATGGTTGTGAGCCACCATGTGGTTGCTGGGAATTGAACTCAGGACCTCTGGACGAGCAGTCAATGCCCTTAACCGCTGAGCCATCTCTCCAGCCCTACCTATTTCTGTATTTTTAAAAGAGTCATTTTCACATGTGCAATGTGTGTGTGTGTGTGTGTGTGTGTGTGTGTGTGTGTGTGTGTGTGTTTGAATATATGTGAGAATTTAGGGGCACATCCTTGGCTTATTGCTAGGATGTTAGGATCTAAATTCCCATCCTTATGGTTTGTAACAATCACTCTTAACAATGGACCCATCTCTTCAATCCCTAGAATCAAGTTTTAGAAATTGGAAAGGAAAATATGTTTGTTACTAAGAAGGCTTTGCAGTCCTAAGAAACAATTTTAAGCACAGGACCATTGGATACACAGTAATTAGAACCTTCTCGCTGCCTCCCAGCTATTGATACAATTGGTGAACTCTGGTCTTACAAGGTTACCCTTGCACCCCGTCTCAGGACCCGCCCACTTGTGGTGAGCAGGTTAAGATACTGTATTACAGTTGAGGCAGTCTCTACCCCTTGTGTAAACTAGCTATATTTAGACCAGTGGAGATGAGTTTAATATGGTGTCTATTGCTTTGAGTCCAGTTGATCCCAGAACAGCTGGTTCCCTTAGTCAGAAGGATGAAGTCCAATTTTAGAGAGAAGCCTCAGAAAGTAAAGCACTCAGAGTATAGACCCGTGTCTCCCAGCGCACCCAAGCTGCTGTCTGCCATTGCCTCCCAGTTAGCTAGCCCACCCCAGGCTTTTCTCTTCTTTATCCTTGTTGGGTTCAAAATATTCTGGGTGAAGATAATTGACACGCAGATGTACAATGTGGCTTCTGGGGACAGCGTTTATTTTCCAAAATGGAAGAGTCTTGTATTTCTAATTATAAAAGTAAACCCCACTTTTGAAATGTTCAAATAATGCAAAAACTGAGATATGGCAGAAAAGGCAAAATTGCACACCCTTCTGCTGTAGTAGTGTGCTTTATATTTCTCTGTGTTTCAGAGCATGCATCTATGGATAGCACTTGGTAGTATGCATCTGTACTATAATTTTAATGGGTAAACACAAGTCCATATCATGAGTATACTGTATTTTATAATAAGTCAATCACGATGCTGATATTAGATCCCCCCAGCCTTTTTTCAGGAGCCCCAGGCTTGACAGTTTTCCTTTCGGGTGGTCCCTTGTGACTTGGGGGGGTCTTGATTTAGAGATTTAGAGATGTGGGAATCAGAATCACGTTTCCATATTGTCTCAGAGCCATGGGCGCAGAGGCAGGAGCGACTGAAGAAGACCGGGACGGGTGTGGCAGAGCAGAGTCTCCTTTCGTCGGAGCGATGGCTTCAGCTGCATGGGCTGAAGAGCAAGAAGCTGACCTTGAAGCAGATCTTATCACAGATTGGGTTCCCTCAGAGTGAAGGTACGGTGCTCCCTGATGGCCTCAGTCCCTTCGAAACCACGGGCCTCTGCGCTTGCTTCGAATCCACGTCTCTGTCAGGGGGAAGTGCTTGCACATCACATAGAAATACAACTGTAACTACGCAGGACTGCCTCACTTCACCTGTGTGTGTATACGTGTGTGGGCATGCATGTGTGTATGGTGTGTGCACGCACACATGTATGGAGGCCAGAGGAGGATGTCACTGCTTTCGTGGCTAGGCTGGTAACCATCAACGTCCAGCAGTCTTTTTGTCTGCTCTCTCCCACTCTCTGCAGATTCACATGGACTGGACGTCATGAATTTAGCTCCTAACCAGTACTGTTCATAATTGCTTCACGTCTGTTCCTACCGTACATCGTGTATTATTGTAAGAGATGGAGCCTTTCTGTTTAGACAAAAGGGGAAATGTTGGAGGTTGGCCTAGTGCTGTGCATACAAAGGCTACATTCTGAACCCCAAGATCCAGTTGCTCCCAGATGAGTGTATCCTCATGTATACTAGCTTTTGTTATGCAAACCGGGCTCCCCAATTTAAAGTTACTGGTTAATGAAAGCTTAGGGCCTGTGACTGGGCAGAACAGAAAGGTGGCATCCGAGAATCCAATGGGAAGTCTCGAGAGAGACTACAGGAGAGAAAGGAGAGGAAAGGGGGTGAAGGAGAAGGAGGAGAAAGGAGACAGAGGAGACTGCCAAGGGCCAGATGGATCATAAGCATGTGGTCAGGAGAAGGGGACCCCAGGACAGGCTGATAGAGCAGAAATAACCCAGGCAAGATTCAGACAGGTAATAAGGGACATATGGCTGGAGTGTAAGTTAGAAGAGCTCACAACCTGCCTAATCTTATGACATGCCTAGGTTAATAGCTTATAAATAAAACACCAGGATTTTTGTCTTTTATATGGGCTAGCTAGAATAAATAATTCATTTACATAAGCACTTATTTTTTCTTTTTGGCCAAGTGAGGTGGCACATGGCCTTACTCCCTGTACTTAGGAGGCAGAAGCAGGTAGATCTCTGTGAGTTCTCCCTGGTCCACATAAGAGAGTTCCAGGACAACATGGGCTACATAGTAGGCCCTGTCTCCAGCAAAACAACAACAACAAAAAAAAACCAAACCCTAAACCAGAAAATATTTATATTACATTTTATTTATTTAGCTGGGGTTAGGGGTTGGGTGTGAGGTATGCGGTAGCCAGGAGATGGCCTGTGGGAATCAGTTCTCTTCCTTCATCTGTGGGTCTTGGGGGCAGAACTCAGGTCCCTGACCTGGTGGTAAGGACCTTTACCTGCTGAGCCATTTCTCCAGCCCTCTGCCTTATTTATTTATTTATTTATTTATTTATTTATTTATTTGTTTTTGAGACAGGACCTCTCGTTGAAACTGGAGGTCGGGGAGGTCAAGCTGGTAGCGGCCAGTAAGTTCTGGGGAACCAGCCGTCTCATGACAGACATTCACAGACCGTTTGATTGCTTTTTGTTTTTCTTTGAGACAGGGTCTCCCTATGAACCCCTTCTGGCCTGGAACTCCCCATGTAGCTATAGGCTGGCCTTGAACTCCCAAAGGTTCTCCTGCCTCTGCTTCCCAAATGCTGGGATTAAAGGTGTGCAGCATGGTGCCCCACACTTTTCCGAGTGCTGAAGATCCTAACTGGGGGTCTCGTGTTTGTTTCACAGACAATTTAACCAATGAGACATTGTTTAATTCTCAGCCCCCAATTTAATTCTTCACAATGAAAAGATAGAAATTTTTTTTTATTTATTTTTTATATATAAGTACACTGTAGCTGTCTTCAGACACACCAGAAGAGGGCATCAGATCTCATTACAGATGGTTGTGAGCCACCATGTGGTTGCTGGGAATTGAACTCATAACCTCTGGAAGATCAGTCAGGTGCTCCTAACCGCTGAGCCATCTCTCCAGCCCCTAGAAATTATTTTTATTTACTCACACCACAGCAAAGGTCTCAATTGTCCTCTGGGGTGAGCAATGCCCCCTTTAGATTGACTGAAGTGATTGCTCTATTGACTGAGATGGTCGCCTCGTACTGCAGGAAAAATGCGCCTTTTCCCTTTTGTGGACTAATGGCCCGTGTATTTTTATTTATTTCTCTTTACTTTTTTAATGAATTTATTTATTTATTGTGTTTGTGGGTGTCCGTGTGAGTGTGCATATGTGGAGGTCAAAGGGCATGTCTGTGGAAGTTAGCTTTCTCCTTTTCCCTTGTCAGGGTTCAGGTTATCAGGGTTGACAGCAAATGGTCGCCTGCTGAGCCATCTCACCAGCCCGGATGCCTATGTTTCTAAATGCCCTGGCTAGGGTGTTGGTTCTTCCCTCTCAGCAGTGCCCATCCCTGGGCAACATGAAAAGTGTGAGGGCCTTTTCATCTTTATTTTCCCGAATGTTACATTGCTTTGAGGCATTACTGAGAGGCGCCAGTGTAAGAGAGAGGAGGGCCCTTCTCCCACATGTCTGTAACCTGGTGCTTGGAGGAAACACACTATGGATGATCCCAGTAATCGGGCAGTTCTGAATTAGTCTATAAAACAATTATTTATTCAACAACCAGCAATGCCAAGTTTTGAATGCGAAGCCCACACTGTTTCACTTGCCAGCTAGTCCTGCGGTGTCACTTGGGGTCTTGGTCACACAGTTGCCACAGGCCGATCTGGACCAGTCCCCTGAACTTAAGACTTTGCTCGCCAGGGCTCTGCCTTCTTGTGTAATTCCTTCTGAGGTGCTGGCATGGCTGTGTGCTGCTTACATACTTAAGGTTCAGGTGTGTGCCTATGATTTTCTAATATTGTAAGATAACGTTGGTGATATTCTTCAATGGCCTTTCATTGGCTTGTAAAATTGGTATTATCTTATTTCTGATCTTCATAGTTTTCATTTCCCTTTATTAAATCATTTTGTTTTGTTTTGATTTTGTGAGACAGGTTTTGATAGACAGTACAGGCTATCCTGGAATTTGCTCTGTGGCTCAAGTTAACCTTGAACCCACCATCCTTAGTTAGTGTTCTATTTATTGCGTTAAAAATATCTTAGATATATTTGTCTTTCAGAATGGTGCTATTTACTTTCCAGGTATCCTAGGATTTAAAAAAAAAAAAAAAAGTAGGGGTTGGGGATTTAGCTCAGTGGTAGAGCACTTGCCTAGCAAGCGCAAGGCCCTGGGTTCGGTCCCCAGCTCCGAAAAAAAGAAAAAAGAAAAAAAAAAGTATCTTGTCTGGGTTGAATTTTTAGTTTAACACTATTGAGGCCAGAGAATATCACCCGTGAACTCTTTGGCTTTGAAAGTGTGCTGACCCTTGTCCCGTGTCTCACCATAGTGATTTGGGAATATTTTTAAGTTTTGCTTAGGTCAAGAGCATTCATAGTGTTGTCCAAATATTTAGTAATTCTTGTTAATGGATTTGCCTCCTAGTTTGGTCAATTTTGTTCATGTATCAAACCCAGAGGTCTGTACATGCTTTGCCAATACCCTACCATTGAGCTCACTCCCATTGCTCACGGTGCGTCTCCCTCTCTTTGACGATTGGTGGCCCATGAGGACAGAGGGAACAGAAGCAGCAAGCAGGGTTTGGACAGCCACGAGTGTGATGGAGAGGATTTCCGGGAGTCAGCTTCGGAGAGACAGCTCATTTTATGGTTCTGGGGATAGGGCTTTTACAGTTGCATGCAGGAAGGGCTGATTGGTCACAACACGGTACCTAATTATCATACGGGCAGGAAGGAAGTGCAGAATTTATATGCTGAGTCTCTTGTAATGCTTGCAGGAAGCTCCACTCAGGGACGTCCTCCAGCTAAAGTTAAGTATCTGTGCTCAGAGGCATTCTCTAACCAAGGTCAGGCCGAGAAAGGGAGCCCTCCATTTTGTACCAAGCTCAAAGAGCTATCTGGACATGGCGGACTGTGACCTTAGTGATGGGTTCTCCCACAATCCACCATTTAAAAGATATTGCTGATGGTGTCTTATTTTTATTTCCCGAGCTGGAGGTCAAACTGAAGGCCCCTGTTCATATCTACCAGCTGGTTTTTATGTCTGTTGTTTACTTTGGAAATTTTTTTATTGTTCCATCTCCAAGCTCATTCACTCTTCGTTTTGCTCCTGAGCCCATATACTAAGTTTTTAAATTGTGCTTATTCTGTTTTTTTAAAAGAACACTTAGAGGGCTGGAGAGACGGCTCAGTGGTTAAGAGCACTGACTGCTCTTCCAGAGGTCCTGAGTTCAATTCCCAGCAACCACATGGTGGCTCACAACCATCTGTAATGGGATCCAATGCCCTCTTCTGGTGTGTCTGAACACAGCTACAGTGTATGTATATACATAAAATAAATACATCTTTTAAAAACAAACCCACTTAGATCCAGCAAGGAATGTGGTTCATTTTTTTATCTTGAAAAATTTATTATTGGTATATATTAACTACACAAAACAAGGTTTTGTGACACTCCCATACACAAGTCTAATGTTCTTTGACCATATTCACACCCATTAACTCTCTCATGCCCATCTTGATCTCCCCAAATAGTTTCCATTCTCCTGAATGTTCTCTACTTCTTGATTCCTCTGCATTTGAGAAAAGACAGGTGGGGTAGAAACCCCAGGTCAGGATTAAACAATTTCTACAACATATTAGTCCAGGTGCTCAGCTCTCTGTCATTTCCGTAGTTTGGAAGCTGTGTCTTTGTGCTTCCTGCAGACTCAGGTAAGATTTAACTCCTTTTCAGATCTCTGATGGGGTTGAAGACTTGTTATAGTCTCACAATTAAACCTCAGTTGTTTACCATGGAAGATGCTCTAGATTTGAAAAGATTTTCTGTAAACTACAAGGTATGATATACACCACTAACATCCAGTCCTTCTGTCAATGTAGCTATAGTACTCTAACATCTGTTCTTACTTAAAGAGATTATAATTCCATACCTGAATTATGCTCTGATTTTAACTTGCATTACTATCTGAAAATCGTGCTTTCAAATCTAGATCATCTTCCGTAGTGCTAGACAGTTTGCGTTTGATTATGAGACCATAAGTACTCTTTAACCCCGTCAGAGATCCGAGAATGACTTAAGTATCACCTGATAGGAAGCACAAAACATAGCTTCCAAAACTTGAACATTTTGTGAAGACAACTGACAACCTGGACATAGATACATACATATACATATATATATAATATATATATATATATATTCTGTACCAATGTAAGACATTATAACTTCAATTTTGCACCAATTGCAAAGATCTCTACTCTACCAATGTAAGATTATGGCTATACAATGTTTTGTCTAAGAATGTAGACATCCATCCCATATATCTAACTTCTTATAATAAAACTCTATCCCCCTTTCTCCCTTCCACCCCCTTTCTTTTACCTAGGGAAAGAAAGAAGAAGAAAGGAAAGACAGAAATCCCCAAGTCTAAGCTCTCTATTTAGTTTCCTCCCTGTTAAAAGCTATGAACGTTTCCAAATTGTCCCTTAAATTGAGTGACATCATCATCACTCTAAAGATGTCTCTGAGAAGCCTTACCTCATCTTCTTCTACCATCATAGCTCATCCCTTGAGGCTCTGTGGTCTCTGACAGCTCCATGAAGGGCTAGACGTGCATTTATGTAATACTGTATTCCCATCCAGTTTGAACTGGTCCTGACACACAGAGGATGCCAGGAAGAGTGCGTACCTAAATGTTTGCACAGCTGAGCAAACAATCCAGTAGTCCTTCGACACGGAAGCCATTGTGCATTTCGGCTGGCTACTGGGCTGTCCACAGACCTACCCCTCTCACGCCTCCGCCAAGTCT
Source organism: Rattus norvegicus (assembly GCF_021556685.1). NCBI lineage: Eukaryota > Metazoa > Chordata > Mammalia > Rodentia > Muridae > Rattus > Rattus norvegicus. The sequence goes on from NC_141542.1 coordinate 54,432,186, forward strand.
TGTGATGCTGACATCATGCTGATGTCACCCTTGGTTCCTCTGGATCGATTACTTGCTCACTTCATTCCACTTGAGCAGCGGGCAGTCCCAAAGTTGAGTTTTTATATTTATTTATTTATTATGTCTGGCTAATTGAAGAAATGACATTTCACCTTGAAACTTTTATTTGCATTTGTGTGTGGTGCGGTGTGCACATATAGTGTGCATGCTGCTGTGTGCTCAGGTGGGCTTACGTATGTGCACATGTATGTCCATATTTCTGGTTTATTGAGATGGTCTTGTATGCATTTAATCCAGGCTGGCTTTGAATCGCCCCTTCTCCTGCTTCCACCTCCCAAGTACTGGGATTACAAGTGTGAGCAACATGCCTGTTTTGTAAATTAAGTCCAAACCTTCAGTAAGATTTCAGGCATTTAGGGGCTGGAGAGATGGCTCAGCGGTTAAGAGCGCCCGACCGCTCTTCCAGAGGTCATGGGTTCAATTCCCAGCAACCACATGGTGGCTCACAACCATCTGTTAAGAGATCTGATGCCCTCTTCTGGTGTATCTGAAGACAGCTACAGTGTACTTATATATAATAAATAAATAAATCTTTAAAAAAAAAAAAAGATTTCAGGCATTTAAGATTTAAGCACAGTTTTCATGTTGTGATTTTGAACTTGGCCTCAGTTGTTCTAGATAAAAGAACCAGAAAGTGAACCCCACCTGCCCCTCATGATTTCAAAGATTTCTACGTGTCATAAGCATTTATGTTTGTCATAGTTCCTGTAAAGACTTTATGACTCAGGACAGAATACAATGCATTAACAAATTATTGAGGAAAATGTTTGAAAACAAACACGAGAGTCTTTGCTGATACACCATTTTGATTGTCTTCATAAAAATGCAGATTATGTGACTTCATTGAGGAGACTTGTGGCTTCTCGGTATGCTGATGGCCTGTTCCCACGGTTCTACACAGCAGAAGATGGCAGGCTATACAATGTGAGTCAGAGGTGCCTCAGTCTCATGGAAAGAAGTTGCGGTCACATCTTAGGGGCTAAGTAGTGGTGGTGGTGGTTGTGGTGGTGTCTGCCTTTAGGGGAAGGCAGAGGCAGGAAGATCCTCTGAGTTCTTAGCCAGCTTGGTCTCAGAGCAAGTTTCAGGACAGCCAAGGGTACACAGAGAAACCCTGTCTAGAGAAACAACAACAACAACCCCCCCCCCCATAAGCCCTTCTCCTAAACAACAATAAAAGATCCCAGGGCTATAGGATTTCCCATCTCAGGTTTTCTGTGGGCAGTGGCAGAATGATGAAGTTGTAGTTGAGCGGCTGGCGAAGGACGCCTAGGGCCTGAAAGAGATGAGTATGGAATGCCCTCGCTCAGAAGAAAAACCCTTTTGTACTGTATTTTGAAAAAGAGGGTGAAAAGAAGACAGTATGAGAGTAATCTCTGAAGTCACCCAAGAGATGCGTGGAGGCTGCTCTTGCCTGCCGGAGCCACGTGCTAGGGGCAGCGATGGCAGGTAGAGAGTTCACCCACGTCAGGCTAGGACCCACAACTGGAGTCCGAAGTCTTGTTGGAGACACACCTCTGAGCACCACGGAATCTGTAGGGGGCCATTCCAGGATCCCTGTGCTAGTCAAGGTTGTTTAAAGGAAGAGGACTAGTAGAAAGAATATATCTAAAGGGGATTTATTATAGTGTCTCACAGACTGTGCTCCAAGTAGTCCAACAGTGGCTACCTCCTGTCGGAAAGGCCGAGAATTCATAGTTGTTCAGTCCAGGAGACTGGGTGTCTCAGCAGTCCTGGTCTGGTGCTCAAGAACCGGAGTAATCCTAGAGGGCCGCTGGTCTTCAGTCTACATTGCTCTCCTGAAGAATAGGCGCTAACACCAGCAAAGGAATGAGGGCAAAAAGAAAAGGCTTCCTTCTTTATTCACATGGGCTGCTACCAGAGGATGTGGCCCAGATTTAAGGCGGGTCTTCCCACCTCAAATGATCCAATCAAGAAAATCCCTGCCGGGTGTGCCAAGGGACCGACTTGTTTTCAACTGATTCCAGATGTGGTCAAGTAGACAGCTATCCATTACAATCCCCGACAGATACTCAGCATAGCACGGTATTTGCATAAAACCCATTCAGTTCTATACGTTATTGCTAGATGAGTTATAATACCCAACACAATATAAACGCTACGTGAATATGTCTTACATCATACTGGATAGGGAATAATAACCACAAAAAAACCCATTCCATAGTCAGTATCCACGCGGTTCACTTTTTAATATTTTCTACCCTAGGTTGGTTAAACCTGAGAATATGGACACTGGATAAAGAAGGCTGACTGTATTTACTAATTTAAAGATGCACCTCTGAGTTTGATGAACTAGAGCTGTTTTTAACTGGTCCACATTAAAATCACCACAAAGCAGAGATGTCTTTGCCCACATAAATCCATCGCCACATCCCCTGAAGTCTTTCTGTGACTTTTCCTAGGTCGATGGAACGGGAACAACCATCTGCTTAATCAACCCCAGATGAGGCAAGGATAATGGACCAAAGAAAGGGTCCGTCTAGGTCTAGCTCAATGAACCAGAGTTTATAGGGGTTAAAGGAGGGACTCAATGGCAGCTGCATCATGGGAAAAAAGCCCACAATACCAAGCACAGCTGACTGAATCCTTGGAGCTCTACTACTAAATCCCCTCCCTCCTCCAACTAGTAGGACACAATACAGTTTCGTGCCGAGGGTCTGGAAAGCTGAGATCTTAAGAGAAACCACGAGGTTTGGCAGGGGCTGGGGCGTGACTCAGTGGAAAAGCACTTGTTGAGCATGTGCAAAAAAAAAAAAAAAATACAGATGACACAACTTTTTCATTCTGTCTACCTCTTTGCATTCTAAAAGGCCTCACAAATACGCCAGGTGTGCTTAAAGGGTGTGTACATAACAATACATTAACAATAACAATGCCCGCAAGTCTTTGTCACCTTTAGGGTGTCCCGGAAGGTATCAGTGGGGGCAATGAATAACTGGGTGACCCAGGTACAGAGGAGGTTGACCCAGGAGAGGGGCAGAGCGACAAAGGTTAGGGTCACGAGGATGAGCAATGCTGAGAGGCTGTCCTTGAAAGGAACTGGAGCCCTTTGAAGAAATATTTTGCAGCGTCTTCTTACATAGGAAAACTCTTCAGTGGGACTTTTAAAAAAAATCTGTCTTGGCTAGTTTTTCTTTCTTTTATTCGATTTCTTCAAAGTGCACCTGGACCATTTTCTGGTGTTCTGTATATATATATTTTTTGAGTGTGTTGCAGTTTGAAGAGATCTCATTATCTTTCTGAGAGGCTGAACTCTCTTTCCTGGCTCCTGTGTGGTTTGAAGGACACTTACAGAATCCTTTCTAGATCACGTCTCCAGCTGGATCACCGGAACTGAGGTTCCAGCTGCCTGTTTTGTTACCGTCTCATTCTTTTTAACTTTTCATTCTTATTTTCATTCAGCTGACAGCAAAGTCAGAGCTGATCTACCAGTTGGTGGATTGTTTAACGCAAGCCGTGGAGAGTTATAAGCAACGGATGGACTGGCTCACCAGTGGGAGCCGGCAGATTTTTGGTGTTATCTTGGAACAGAGAGTCACCATAGTGCTGGATCTCAGAGACATTCTGAAGGAGGAGCTCAATCTGTGTCAGGATGCTCTGACAATGGTCCTCCAGGAGCAGGTGGCTCTCATCACCAGTTTCAACATCATATGGTGAGTACCCAGTGGAAACATTCTCGTCTCTGGGGAACCTCGCATCTTCAGAGTTAAGTAGCAGAGTTAACACAGTCTGATGGCAAGGGAGGAGGATTATCATAATTCCATCGAATGTATAATTTCAGCAGAAAACCCACGACAAATTTATTATTCACCTTAGGGAACTTTTATCTGCACTACTCAGGACACCTTAGGTTTTGTGTTCAGAGAGATTTGGAGACTTGCTTTTCTTCAATCTCTTGGCAGGTCAAAACATGAGAATTGTGTATATGTGTGTGTATTGAAGCTGTAAGTCTCGTTTTAGATTGGATATTGAGATTAAAGGCCACAACTCTTGCCGTCTTTTCCAGACTGAATTTGTGACACACACTGACCTCTCCTATGAGTTTAAACCCCTTTAATCAGAGCAACAGGTGGTTGCCGTTCTAGAATTTCATGTAGAGTTTTATGATTGATTATTTATGGATTCTTGACACCACAGGAATGTGGGCTTCAGTGCTAACTTCTCAGCCACATCGGTGGTTGCGCCTCCTTGACGAGAAACATCTGGATGAGCGGGTGGAGGGAAATGCACCTAATTGAGTTTTTCCTCAACTGAATAATGCACTTTTATCTAAATAGGGGACACCTTTGTGGATAGTGCTGACAGAGGCAGGTTATTGAAGGAATGAGTTTAGATGTGCACACAGCCTTTGCTTTCTCGGACTGTTTACTACAGCCACCCAGTCAGAGCTCTCTACCCAGAGAGGCCCCACCAAGGGGACGCATGTATGAGCCAACAATCCTTGTGGCTTTGGAACATTAGCGACAGCCAAGCCAATTTAGTTGACATTGTAAACACAGCAGATTTGAACGGTTCCTCTTTCTTGAGGCGTGAGGGTGCCCTCCAGTCATTTCTAAAATAAACGGTTTAAACAAATGTTCTCAGAATTTTAAAACACGTCCCGCTGAACTAAAACAGTACTATTTTTGACCCAGAAAGGACAGCTGGTTGAGCTCCAAAAGGGCAATGAAAACAATATCACTAAGAATAAATTTTAAAATAGTGAGTTGGTACTAACTTGTAAGCCGCAGTACTGTAAGTCATTATAGATTCGCTATTGGTAGAAGATAGTTTAATAATCCTGTAAATGAAAATAGTTTCCCCTAGCATTTGTGCATGGATGCTTTTCATAATCCTATTTGTATGCGTGTGTGCGCACACAGGAGAGTGCACATGCGTGGAGAGGATGTGCATGTGTGCACACGTGAGTGCACATGTATGTGCACGTGTGTGGAGACTAGAGGTGTTTTCCTCAATCACTCTCCGCTTTATCTTTTTTTCCCTCTTTGATGCAATCTTTTGTGCTGGAGAGATGGCTCAGTGGTTAAGAGCACTGACTTGCTCTTCCAGAGGTCCTGAGTTCAAATCCCAGCAACCACATGGTGGCTCACAACCTTTTGTAATGAGATCTGATGCCCTCTTCTGGTGTGTCTGAATAAATAAATAAATAAATAAATAAATAAATAAATAAATAAGAGGCAGTCTTTCACAGAACCTGGACCTCTCTGATTGGCTAGACTGGATGGCCAGTGGGCCCCAGGGATGCTCTTGTCTCTGCCTCCCCGCATATGGGGTTGTAGTGTATATTGACATACCTGCCTTTTTTATGTGGGTACCAGAGATCCAAACTTAGATAGCAGGCATTTTACTAACTGATGCTCTCCTCGGCCCCTCTCTTAATGTTTTCAAAGCACTAGTTAACACTTGTCTGTCCCATGCCACTCCAGCCTGGTCACCATGCCTGCGGGAGGTCTTGGCACTTTGGCATTAGGTGTTAGATCCTCGGTAAACTTTCCTGAACAGGACAGGCACTTCTGCACTGGCTCACACATTTTCTTGAAGACTCTGAGAACTGGCAGCTTGGATTCCCTTCTCGCCCAGGTAACTTCCGGTTGACACTGAAGGCCGACAGTGGTGACATTAATCACTGTCTGATGACTATGATCCCTTCTAGGGTTTCCAAAGAGCCGGTGAAATGGCAGGAGGCTGCCATCTTCGTGACTGAATACTCCATAGCCACTGCCATCAGTTGGATTGAGAGAATGACTTTTGAGCCAATGGTTGTGAGAGAGGTTAGCTGCCTGGACTCTCTTCTGGAAGCTGGGAAAATCGAAACCGTAAGTGTGTATCCATGGCTGGCCCAGGTCACCAAGGTGGCCTCCAGCATCACTGTATACTCTCTGTATCTCCACACTGCTGATCCAGACCTCTTCCTAGTTGCTTCTCAGGGAAGCTGGAGCATCGCCACTGAGGGTACCTGCTGTAGTTTCCTGTCCAGTTGCTATGGTAACATACCACGGTCAAAAGCAAATGGGGGAGGAAGGATGGTTCATTTCTGCTGATGGTTCCAGTCTTCATAGTGGGGATGTCACAGCAGTAGGAGCTCCAGGGGTCACATTGCACCTGCAGTTAAGGGCAGAGGGAGAAAGAGGGGGGGTGGGCACAGAAACCCGGAGAATGATGCCATGCACTTGTAGCTGGGTCTTCCTATATCAGTCAATGCAATCAGAAGAATCATGGCCTTTGAGCTATGGATGCTAAATACTTGCTTCCTCTAGTCTGGAAAATGGAGTCTCTGTAGGTTTCAATCTTTATGTAACTGCATCCAGGACTCCTTTCTTTACAAAATAAGTAAGTAAGTAAGTAAGTAAGTAAGTAAGTAAATGCTGGCATGCCCCGCCCCCATTGGCCACAAGTCTATGCTCATCAATATTAAGGTGATGTTTTGAAATTGAGAACGCTTTTATTTTTCCTTGCAAAAAAACACGTGTTTTTCATTAAAGAAGAACCAAATACAAACAACTTTGCTCTATGGCCCTTCAAGACTGTTTCGACGTCTGCAAACTTCCAAGAGTTTGGTTTTTACTAAACATTCAAAATGGAATGTTTTCCAGGCTTTGCATATGTGTGTGTGTATGTGTGTGTGTGTGTGTGTGTGTGTGTGTGTGTGTGTGCTTATGTGTGAGTGTGTGTGCATGAGTGTGCACATGTATGTGTGTGTGCACGCACACATAAGCATGCTCTTTCCTTGTGGACTTGACTGTATTGACCACTGCTGACTGTGGCCAGTGTCACATGGCCAGGCTTGATCAGACTCCAATCCTCAGATGACTTTGCTTCCTTCCTTTATTTCCCTGAGTTCATTCCAATCTTAGAAAATATGAACAAGCCAGTGGGTGCCAGGGAGTCTTTAGAAGAGCCAAGAAAGGTGCTGGCAGGCACTGACCACCACGTTCAGCCTGTGGCCTAGAGCAAATTCCAAGCCTCTACCTGTGGGTGATCTCAAGGAAGATTCTAGTAAACACATCTGTCTTGTGCACACTTTATGTCTTGTAAGAGTAAAACACAGTGTACGCGAATATGAACTGGTTCCCTAAGGTCACTCTCCCCTGCTCCATGTCTCACATAACCGCCCCAGAGAGTACCAGTTTATTCATGTAGTTTGCTAGGAATAGAAACTACAGGATGCCAACACACTCGGAACAGTGACTATAACTACATAGACCTTTCCCTACCGATGACAACATGTTTTGGGTTGTCTCCCCCCATCCTTGGGCCCTGAAACCCACAGACACCAATATTCAGAAATAACACAGATGCCAGCCTTGTATGAAGCCCATGCATGGAGGAGGCCTTTGGCTTCATTCAGTACTGGGCTTAATAACCTGAAAGAGAGAGCAAGAACAGGGGTGGGAGTAGGGGACTGAGCACAGGCCTTGGGGTCTCAGAGGAGCCCTGGAAGGATGTGTGTGTGGGGTCTGTTTAAATCACATCTCCAATACGAGCAAATGCAGACACAATCGAAGCCTGAGTTATCACTGTATCCTGGGCAAAAAGACCTGGCTCACGGGAAGGGCAGCCTGCAACCTATTGAAGAAATGCTTAATAGGTGAGGCCTGCGTTCCTCAGAGCCCAGCTATGCTGACAGCACAGGTTTTCACAGCATCAGCAAGAAATCTGCAGCAGCTGAGCATGAAGGGTCTTTGGGAAAGAAAAGGCTGTCATTGGAGTTACCTGAAGAGTTCCGTTCCTGCTTTCGTCCTGCCCCTCAGGACGCCTGGCTTTCTGTTTTTGTTTATCCCAGCCTCTCTTTTGTGCACCTGGTAGGCACCCATTTAGATTTGAGGTTTCTTAAAAAATCATATTCACAGGGAGAGTAAGTGGATCGAATTAAAGATAACTTTCTTAATCCCCGAGGCAGGGGGCGGGGGGCTTGCCCTCTTGAGTGCCAGACTGTCTGTAAAACTGACATCTCTCTTGCTTCCCCGGAGCAGTTTGGACAGGTGTAAAAGTTTCCCACCATGTCCCCGATGCCTAACTTAATCTCGAAATGTTTCTTAGACAGGGAGGGCATGGAGAGGAAATAGTGTCAATATGGTTGAGTTTGGGGGCTAGGCGTAGGTCCAAGGAGTCCTGGTCCTGAACTCGTGGTGTAGAACAGAGGTTTGTTATCTTCAGATGAAGACAGGTAGATGGTGCTGGGTGAGGCAGGTAGGTTTTCGAAGTGTTCTAGGACGCTGGTGGGGACCCTAGAACTGCAAGGGCAGATAGTAAGAGATGGTCCAGGTACCAGGATGCGTCTGAGAAGACAACTGGAGTTCATCCCATGCCTGACCACAAGAAGGAGTCATCACCATGACAGGAATCAGAAAATCAGAGTGGAAAGGGCTTTCAGAGAGACGAGGAGGAACACAAGTCCCCAGATGTGGAGCTGACTTAAAATGGCGCAGTGTTGCTGTGAACGAAGAGGGGCAGAGTCTTCACTGTGCTTTGGACTGATCTCCATTTTGCTTCTTGAGGAAGATCTTATGCGTGGGGCTCTGGGGTGAGAGCCGGCTTGGACAGAAGACAGAAAGGGTAGCCGGGGTAGAAGTGGCTGCTCTCTGTCTGTTTCGTTCTTTTCTTCCTTCCAAAGCTGATGCCAGGAAGATGCCAAGGTCTCTTCATGTGGACGGGATGCAGGTTGCCATGAAATGGGACATGAAGGTGCCATCTGTGTGCGTGTGTGTGTGTGTGTGTGTGTGTGTGTGTGTGTGCACCTGTGCGTGTGTGCCTGGAGCTCTCTTATTGACTAGTCTACCTGTTCAGTGAGCCCCAGGGATCCCCCATTTTTGTACCCCCAGCACTGGGACTATAGGCACTCACCACTGAGCCTGCCCTTTACAAGGGTGCTGGGGATAGAATGCAGGTCCCTGTGCTTGAGCTTCGAGCCTCTACCGACTGAGCTGTCTCTCCAGCCCCGTAGTAGTCTATTTAATGCAGAATAAACTGCAGGAGCTTTCAGCTGAGCACCGCAGTGCAGTAAAGGCATTTTTCATTTCAATAGCATCTCCAGGGAAAAGCGTCTCTGCATCAGAGTTCCAGCATCTTGGGCCATTGCCAGAGCAGTGAAACATCCTGTCAGAGACTTCCGGCACAACCCTCCCCATCTCTAGGTCCTTGTCTAGTCAGGGTCTTACTGCTGTGAAGAGACACCATGACCACGCCACCTCTTATAAAGGAAAACATTCAATCAGGGTTGGGTCATAGTTTGGAGGTTCAGTCCTTATTGCCATGGCGGAAGCACAGTGGTGTATAGGCAGACATGGGGCTAGTGAGGTAGCTGAGAGGTCTACATCTGGACCCACGGGCAGCAGGAAGAGATGGTGAGGCACCAGACTCGAGCTTCTGAGACCTCAAAGCCTTCCTCCCCCAAAGCCACACCCTCTGAATATTGCCACTCCTTGTGAGCTACGGGGGTGGGGGGGGCATTTTTAGTCAAACCGGCACAGTCCTTGATCTCACTCGCCCTAGAAGATACTCTGTCTGTTCCCTATGTTGGGCCACGTGTCATTTTAGATGCCCACGAGAAGCTATTCCTATGTTACATTTGGGCACAGACGTAATCGGAAAATGCTTGCGAGTTGCAGAAAGGAGCCTTTAATCGTCATTGCTGCAGGGCCTGTCCTAGTTAGGGTTTCTAGTGCTGTGACGAAACACCAGGACCCAAAGCAGGAGCCTCGTTCGCACACCTGGCACAAGGCCCGTGTGACACCAGGAAGCAGGACGGCCTGGAATGCATTTGCTGGAAGCAAACAATTCAGTCTATGGAATGCTGTTTCTTAGATTTTTTTTTTTCCTCCCTACTGGGTGGCTGATGGGGAGAGATTTACAACATTTACCAGGCTTCGCCTCCTAGGGATTACTTCTTTTAAAGATCCTGGAACTAGTGTTGACAGAATGGAGAGGAAAAGGTATGGAAATGGTTAAGGCTATTCTGTGTCTGTTGGAGGGGGTAGTGGCTGAAGTAGTCTTGTCTTGGCTCTCATTCTGGCCACATAAGTCCCAACCTGGGTCCTTGGCTACCCCTTTTTCACCTGTCCCATTGCTCTTTCTGCCCCAGACATAGGCTCCTAGCCAACTTGGCAACTAACCATGAGTCTGTCTCCTCCCTACCAGGTTTAATGTTAAGGGGGCAGGCTTTATTGACTAGCTTTAACTCATGAGGAGTTGAGATTCAAGCATAAATCATGGCCTCTGTCCTGGCTAGTCCTATGTCAGCATGACACAAGCTAGAGTTATCTGAAAGGAGGGAACCTCAATTGAGAAAAAGCCTCCTTAAGAGCCAGCTGTAAGGCATGTTTAAATTAATGATTGACGGAGGAGGGCCCGGCCCATTGTGGGTGGTACCATCCCTGGCTGGTGGTTCCGGGTTCTATAAGAAAGCAGGCTTAGCAAGCCAGTAAGCAGCAACCTCCCACCCCCACATACACACATCTCCATAGCTTCTGCATTAGCTCCTGCCTCCAGATTCAGATTGCTTGAGTTCCTGTCCTGACTTCCATTCCTTCCCTACTCGCTTTTCCATTGTGGTGTTTCATCGCAGCAACAGACACCTAACTAGGATCTCTAAGGAGATGGCGAGGCCTGCTTCTCACTCACCCAGTTCATTTGCTGAGGCACCTACCGTGTTCTTTGCGGAAGGGATCAATTAAGGTGATTCTGAGGGGCAGGTTCAGATGATGTATATTCCTGGCTTGCTGTGATTTGTACTTTCAGAGATTCCTGTAAATCTGAAAGTAAAACCACATTAGTATATGTGTATTTACTTAACCCTTACAACCAAACCCTCAATGATGAATTGTATTGTATCTTTTTTTTTTTTTTTACACTCTTAGGCATCGAGGAGAGGTCACTCACCTGAATTCATAGAGTACATTCATGTCGGGGAGGCAAAACCCAGAGCAGAGCAAGAGTGGAGCCATTGCAGACGTGTCTCCTGGGCCTCCCTTAGAAGGCCTCCATATCCCCAATTACACCAAGAACACACTTTTAGTCAAGTAGGCATCTCCCAAAATCCCTAGCTCAAGATGAACGTGTCACCGTAGTGAAGGCAGTCAATCAATTGCATTAAGACAGTCTTGTATGTTTTCTCTCCAAGAGGTTCAAACTGGGGCCGGTGCATGTGACAGAGGGGTATCTGTTACTTTTCTCACAGCTGTGACATAGTTCCCAACAAGAGCAGGGATAACCTGCTTAGCTCACAGTTTAAGAAGAAAGAATGTCCATTGCAGTGGGAAAGGCACAGTGGTAGGAGAATGAAGTACTCTGTAGCAGTCAGGAAACCCGAGCCGACAGGACATGAAACTCAACTATGAAACCCAAGGCCTGCATCCAGTGACCACTCCCCCAGCAAGGCTCTTAATGACTCTAGAACTCTTCAAAACTGTGTCCCCAGAGGGGGGCTGGGTGTTGAACAAGTGAGCAATAGGGGATATTTCCCACATTCAATCTACATCAGGAGGGGGGCAAGGATCAAGAGGGGGGCAAGCTAACCAAAGTACACCAAGCAGACGGGTGGAAACAACAAAGGAATCCAGTGCTTTGTACAATTAAGGAAGAGTGACACAACAAGGTGTAAATGTAGCATGTGTGCTGTGTGTGACGTGTTTGTGTGTGTGTAATGTGTGTATATGTATGGTATATGCTAGTGTGATATGTAGTATGTGTGTTGTGTGTAGTATGTATGATGTGGGTGGGTATAGTTTGTGGTGGATGAGTAGTTTGGTGTGTGTGTGTGCGTGTGTGTGTATGTATGTATGTATGTATAATGTGTGGTGTGGTGTCTATGGGTCTATTGGGTATGGTGTGAATATGTGGTATGGTGTATGTATGAGTGTGTAAGTGTAGTATAGTATGTGGTATGGTGTGTGTATTGTGGTCTACAGAGGGGCTGTCGTGTGTGTGTGTGTAGTGTGATGTGTGTGTAGTATGATGCGTGTGTCAGGGGGTGGTATGTAGTGTATGTGCTGTGTTTGGTGTATGTGAGTGATATGCAGTGTGTTTATTAGTCGTGTGTGTGTGTGTGTCTTGGTATGTGGTATGTCCATATGTGCAGTGTATACAGTGTGTATGTGTGGTGTGTGTATGTGTGTTGTATGTATGTCTGTGTGAGTGTGCTGTGTAGTATGTGGGTGTGCTTGTGTGTGTATCGCTTTTCACATGGATTGCCTATTCCCCATTCTCTTCTGGCAAGGCAGTGTGCATTAGGGCCAGGCGGGCACTTCCCTCTCCTGACTTCCCATTAAGTCAGGGCAGCCTTAGCCCAGGCATGTGCTTCTTTGCTGTGACAAGAGGAGAGGCGAACCAGCTGGGAATACACCTTCTTTCCTGCATCCTGACTCAGGTTGACAGTGGATGAGTCTGTGCTGTCCAATTCTGGCACCGCCTTGGGAAGTGAATGACTGTATGCTCCCTGCCTGCAGTGGTGGGCTGGGCCAAAACTTCCTCTGTTTCTTGGCCTGAAAACAACTCCTCCTCTCCTCGTGTCTCTGTACCAGTGAGCCCAGAGGCAGCGACTCTCCAAATCTGCCAACTATGTTCTTCTCTGTGGAGCCCCCAAGGACCGGAGCCACTGTCAAAGAGACGCACTTGAATGACTCGCTTGCTGGCTTGGCTTCCCAGTGTTATCACAGAGCACTGAGCATAACTTGTATTCTTTCTGCCCTCTTCTGCAGCAATCGGAAAATGTGTCGCTGATGAGTCTGGGGCAGGGCTGCGTTGTATGGGGTGTGTGTGTGTGTGTGTGTGTCTGTGTGTGTGAGACAAGCCATAGCTGTTGGCACCTCTGTCTTGCAGATTGAAGCCATTTACTACTTTGTGGTGGGGGATGTTCCTCAGAAGTCCCGGAAGCTTCTACTCCAGAGGATTCTGGAGGTCCCACATCCAGTCTGCACAGTATCCTTCAACGCCAGAGGAGAAGACACCATAGCTTTTCTAAAAGATCTAAGTGCCAGGACCCACGGCAGGTAGGCAGACGGCAGGCTGGAGAGGGCCCGAGAGTGGGTAGACCACTTACAGTCTAGCTGCTTACCCACCGTGTCATGGCATACAGTCGTCACGGTCTGCGAACTCTTTTCTCTGTCAGGCATCAGTACGACTCTTCTCTGTTGATGTCCTGGAGTCTTGCAGACTGGAGATGCTGCCTTCTCAGTCAGCTAGTTCCTAGAGGATTGGGCTCTCCACTCAGGGCCATTGTCACCCCAGGGTCAGACACTGACAGCTGGAGATCACTCTGGATCCCCTAGCTCGTGGCAATTGTTCACGATACCCAGACTTTTTAAACATACAGGCTTTTTGAGAGGGAACTGTTGGTGATATGGAGGCCTGAACTTGGTCTTTATTTGACATCAAAGGCAAGTTTGAAATATACTTTTTCGCCCACCAGTTGGCCTAAGGGAGTTGGTGGAAATGCAGTTCTTTGCCCTCGGCCCCAGGAATCCTGATTTTCCATGTCCAAAGAGGCTCAGCGTTCTCACTGTGTAACAAGACCTGTGAGAGTCTGAGCTCACCTTGTGAGAAGCTTTCACACAGTTTGTAATCACTAGGCATGAGGCTTTGAATCTGGCATCCTAAGTATATCCAAATACATAAAAGGGGTGCGTGTCTTCATCAACGTTCTCTAGAGAGAAGACAGCTGACAGAATTCCTTCTCTGGTTTGTACCTGCCTCCTCTCTCCTAGAGATCGTTTTCTAGGAGGTTCAGTGCCCACGGAACAGCATGCTACAGGCAGTGTTGGTTCCTTCTGACTTTCAGCTCATTGGTTGCACCGTGGTGGGTTTACATAAAACAGTCAGGTGGAGACAGGCCATCCTCTGCATGCTCTGGGCCTTCAGGAGTAAGCTGAACACGTGACCCTTGGTCCTCCTGCCTGCTGTGGTGTGGGCTCAGACACACCATGCGTCTGCTGTTACTTTGTGCCCTACACTGCTGGGCCCAGCTAGAGCACGGTGACTAGCCAACTGGACACAGTGTGCCTTTCTAGTCTGAGTTTGCAGGCTGCCCAGGCCTTGGGCTCAACTGCATGGATCCCCAGACCCAAGTTTCCAAGGCTGTGTTTGTGTGGAAGCATCAGGGTGAGTGTGGAGGCTGAGGTCTTGCAGTATTCTCCAAAGGGCCTTTCTTAGTGGTGCCTCCTCCCATTAGAGGAAACTTCTACCCTGTTCTCTTTTCTAATCTGGAGAAGAGACTCGGGAGTGGGAAGTTCCAGACACCCAAGGCCTTGGCACTTGGGATTCAGAGCATGCCAGGACAGACCTCATCTGTTCCCTACCACTTCCCAACACACACAGACACACACAGACACACACAGACACACACACACACACACACACACACATACACACAAAGCACCCCACCTATACCACACACACGTACCACACACACATAAGCACCACACACACACCACACACACAAAGTAACACACACACACACACACACACACACACACAAGCACCACATACCTAAGCAACACACACAAGCAACACACACACACAAGCAATATACACACAAGCAACACACACAGCACAGTCCACACATGCACACAGGCATTCATCAAGGAGAGAGAGCTGGACATTTCTGCCTTGGAAGTGCCCACAGGACACAGCACAGCAAGGCTGGTGTCCTGGCCCTTGAAAAGTCCACAGGAAGGAGGCTGTTTTATTCACTGCCATCAAGTCACTATGACAATCTCACCAGGAGCTCTTTAGGAAAATGACAAGCTTCCCACAGTCCACTTGACTTTCTGGGTTACAGTTAAGGGGTTTCAGAAGCATGAGGATGTAGCCCAGGGTACCTAAGGGTGTCCCTGAGGGCCTGGGTTCCAACCCTAGCAGTACACAGAAAGGAGAAAAGGAAAAAGAAAGAAAGATGGAGATTAGCCCATCAGCTTGCCCCACACCAGCAGCTGTAAGCATTACCGTGCACGTGGGTCCTCCAGGAATCTTAAGTCATGTGACTCAGCAGGTCCAGGCAGGGGCCTGGGGTGGATGCTGGATCTCACCAGCTCTCAGGTGATACTGCTGATGTTCCCTGGGCCACACTTTGAGCTGGCAGGTCCCCTGAAACTTGCCCAGACAGGAATTACGTTAGCTCTTAAGCTCAATCCCCAGGGAAGGATGTGTTTGTTGAGTTACCGTTGACGTTGACGGAGGCCACTCAGCAATAAGCAAATTAGTCAAAGCCTTCTGTATCTCCAGCTTCCAACACTCTCGCTCTGCCAATCAATGCTAATGGCAGCCAGGGGGCTCCCTCATTTGATGCCTGGTCCGTCAAAACTTCGTATTGATGCCATAGAGGCTTAGAGACAAACCCCCACAAACTATCTTTTTGCTAGGATCAAGAAACGCCATTTGGTTGAGCTAATGACTATAATGAGGAGCCACGCCACCCTGGAAAATCTCAAACCATTCTTGTGTGCGTGCATGTGTGCATGCAGGCATACACGGAGGTCAATGCTGGGTCTTCCCAGGCTGGCTGGCTGTCAAGCTTCAGGGATCTGTCTGTCCGGTCAGTGCTGGGATCACAGAGGGATGCTGCCCATGTCCGGCTTTAATGTCGGTGCTAGGGATCCGAACTCAGGTCCCCATGCTTGCTTATTCTACCTGTCGAGCTGCCTCCTCTTTCCCACTCTTGGTTGTGGGAGCCAGACGAGACAAAGTATAGAGGAATCAGAGAATGTGGTTAAAGTTAAGAGGTTTGGCAGTGGGCAGAAAGCTATGCACCTGTAGCCCCAGCTACCCGGGAGGTGGAGGCAGGAGGATTGCTTGAGGCCAGAATTTCAGGACTGACAAAGCAACCTAGGGAGACCCAATTCTGAGAAAACAAATCAAAATAAATCAAGACTTGGAGCACTAAAGGCAGCAAATTGGCTGAGAGAACTGATAGGCACACGCCTGATATGGCACACGTTTCATGTTTCAGATTCCACGCGTTTGCGGAGAGAACAGAGTGTCTGAAATTCTCTGCCTTTGCCATGGAGGACGTTGACAGCTCCCTGACTTGGAATTCACGGAAACTGAAAGGGAGACAGCCTCCAGGTACCTGGAATCCGGGGAGGAGGGGAGGGGGGGCAATATCACTTAGAATCTTGGTCGTTTCAAGTGCCCTGCAATACAGTTTGGGAATAAAGGACAAAACAGGGACCGCCCATATCTCTCGCATTATTTCCTCGGCACAAGCATGCACCCAACGGGATTTCATAGCGAATGGGTCTGTTTAGAAACTGCTTCAAACGTATCGCTCGCAGAAACAGTCTAAGGGATGTGTGCTTACTGACATGGGAACCTTCTAGAGATGTGGCCCTAACCGCACTATTGCCGGGTTAGTTAGGTCCAAGCTAGGCAGAGCCGCCTGGTTTCTGGGCTAGCGGGGAGGCTGCACAGGGTCCCTGCAGTTCTTGGTCATTCTGTGTTTCTTGTGATGGAAGCAGGTACTTGCAGGGTGAGCCTGCCCTTGTGCAGGTCAAGGCAAAACAGACTTTTATGGAGGCTGAGGGAACCTCTTCATTCAGGAATGTGGTCTAGCGAATGAGGTCACAGAATCAGGGAGGGAGAGCACCCGGCTCAGAACTCCAGTAATGGGAGTGTACTCCGAAAGCTGTGAATGGGGAATTCCTCCAGGGCCAATTATGGCAAAATGCTCAGAGTAAATGCCACTGAATAAAGACAGGGAAGGGAGGTCCAGTGTGACAAGGCACAGCACGGTGCCCAAACTATTTAGGAACTGGTGGTGGTTTGAATGCAATGCCCCCCATATTCTTGGGTAACCAGATACTTGGTGCCCAGCTGGTGGCACTGGAGAGGCTTTGGAGGTGTGGCCTTGCTTCCAAGGGTGTCACTTGGGGTGAGCTTTGAAGTTTTAACGTCCTTTCTGCCCACCACCAACCCAAACCCGTTTACCCTGCTTCCCGCTTACAGTTTAAGAGGTGAACTCTCAGCCTGCTGTTCCACACCTACCTGCTGCCAGCTTCCCCACCACGGTGATGATGGACTCATACCCCTCCTAAAACTTAAGCCCAAACAAACCATTTGGTCTATATGTTGCCTTGGTCATGGTGTTTAACCATAAGAGAAAAATAATAAGTCTAAGAGAGCCAGTTCCTGCCCCCACCCTTCTGCTCAACTGTAGTCATTAAATAGGCATCTAGTTTTGATACTTGGCAGGGATGTCTCCTTGGGTACAGGGAAGAAGCTCCAGAGAATTTTTTTTTCTTAACAGCATTGCAAAGGCTCATGGGAGAGAAGGCATTTGCTTCATCAGCTAGTTGGTGAGATAATATCAGGAGAGCATGTCAGAAAGCCTGTACCGGAAACACGCTTTGCATATGCAAATTCCCCCTGTCCTAGAGAGGATGGCCCAGGGATATTTCTGTGGAGCCCTGCGTGCTCGGCTCTCTGAAGCCAACACCTTTTTCCGATCATGAGTGGACCTGTCCAGATAATTACAGAAAACGATTGGTGCTAATTGTGCTCCTTTGTTTGTTTGTTGTCAACTTGACCCAAGCATGTCATCTAGGAGTGCAGAACACCAGTCTGACTTGCTCCCATCAGATTGGTCGGTGGGCAAGTCTGCGGAGCAGTGCTTTGATTAATGATTGACGTGGGGGGACCCAGCTCACAGTGCCACCCTTGGGCACGTGGTCCTGAGTTGTGTAAGAAAGCAGGCTGAGCAAGCCCACGGGGAGCAAGCCCATTAGTGGTGATCCTCCATGGCCTCCGCTTCAGTTCTTGCCTGAAGTTCCTTCCCTGACTCCCGCTCATGACGGACTTTAAGCTCCAAAGATGACATAAGCCCTTTCCACCCCAAGCTGCTACCAGTCATGGTACTCACCACAGCAACAGAAATTGAACCCATTGGTGGTTTTGAGTCAGGGGGAGAGCACGGGCTGTCACTGCCCCCCAAGGCTCGTCAGTAGTTACTAATGGGGCTTGGTTTTGACCTTGAATTCTCTGGAGTCCCGGTCTGTTTGCTGCTGCTACACCCAAATACCTGAACAACTCATAGTGGACAGGGATGCGTTTGGCTCATGGCTGCAAAGCTGAGACATCCAAGAGCAAGTGACTGGCACAGAGAAGGGATTTGCCACTGCGTCCTCCTTGGGTAGCTGGGAAGAGGTTTGCTTTCATACTGAATCCACCCTCACAGTACTAACCAATACCCCCCATGATGCCATTAACTCATTCATAAGGGATAGTCCTTCAGACATCTCAGCAAGCCCCACATCCAGTTCCCTTGACTGGGGAGTCAGTCACATACGCCCTGCAGTACCTGGCATTTGGTGACTAAGGAAACATCACCGGCATTTCCACAGCTACCTTCTTCTCAGCCCCGGAAACAGACAACTTCAAGTACGGATAGAAAAGTTTTCTAAGAATGAAGCATTTGGCATGGCCTTCATTTTAGTAATCCTGGGTTCCAAGTTTGGGAGGGGAGGCGGCAGGTCCTAAATAGGCCATCTTGTCTACCCATCATAATGCCCCAGAAATGCCAAAGTTGGCTGCTTCTGCTCAAAAACTGCCCAGAAATCGTCAACAATTTTTGGTTTAGAAAATGTGTGGTTTCCAGTTCCACCTGGGCTCTGGGGGTTGGGGAGGAGGGCAGCTCTCTAACCTCTTTTCTGTGGTTCCTTCTTGTCCTCACCACACTGACTAGAACTTCAGTATCAGTCTCTCAAACCTCCAAGAGGGTGGGTGGAGTCTGACTCCTTGGAGATAATTTTATCTTCCTTGGGTGGAAAGCAGACTTTCAAAGGAAGACTTAGACAAGTGCTATTTAGGGAATCCACTTGCCGATCTGAGAGAAAGTTCCAGGTGCTACTTTTGGATTCGGCATAATTGGTTTTTAAAGTCTGGTCCTTCTTCCTGTATCCTAGTACTAAACAAAACAAAAATAAGACAAAAGAACCACCCTACAGTCAAGAAAAAGAATAGCATATATATATATGTGTGTGTGTGCATGTGTGTGTGTATATATATATATGCATGCATACATGCACACACACACAAGCACACATACCTCTGTACACACACATATATAAACACAATACATATACATGCATGCATACACACATATACACACATTACATACACATGCATGCATACACACATATACGTATAATAACATGCACACATATACACATATACACATACATCATACATACACATGCACACATATACATACACATGAGTGCATAAGCACATGCACACACATGCATGAACATATACACAGATGCACACATACACACGTATACACATGCATACACATGCACACATACACACAAGTGCATAAACACATGCACACACATGCATAAACACATGTACACACATGCATAAACACATGCATACACACACCCACACACACACCTGCACACACACTGCCCAGACAGCCATCTTTAAGTGTATAGCTCAGCTTTATTAAGAATATCCACTCTGGTAGTTGTCATGGCTACTCAGCTCCCAAAGTCTTGTTTGTCTTTTCAAGTGTAAACTCTGCACTTATGAAACAATGTCTTATTCCTTGTGTCTTATTCTGTCTGAGCTGCTAAAGCAAAACCTCAGAGCCTGGGTGTCCATAAAGAACAGAACATGTTTCTCACAGCTCTGCAGGCCGAGACATCTAAGATCAGCGTGCCAGTCGACCCACTGTGAACTTCTTGCTTCCAAGATGGCGCCCCCTGTGCTGTGTCCTGACTTGGCTAAAGAGATGGCATACATAAAATGACAAACAGAGCTCCCTTCAACCCTCTCTTTCTTTAAAACATATTTTGTTGAATTTGCATATGTGTGTGTACACGTGTGTGTACACGTGTGTGTACATGTACCTGAGCCGCAATGTGCATTTGGAGGTCAAAGGACAACTTGCAGGAATGGATTTTTCTCCTTTTGCTACATGGGTCTTGGGTATCGAATTTGAGTCATCAGGCTTGGTGGCAAGTGTCTTTCTTGTCAAGCCCTCCCTACCCGTGTACGAGTGCTACTGAACTCATACAGGATGAGCCCTTGGCATGATCATTTCTCCAAAGTTCTTACCCACAACACTATCGCATCTGACAGGCGGGTTTTAGGCTTAGACCTAAACTGTAGCACTGATCCCTCCTCCTGCAGCCATGACAACTACCATTCTCCGTTCTAGATTCTTGAATTCGCCTGTTACACAGACAGCGTGTGTCCTGTGATCAACTTTTCCCCCCTTCTCTTTTCACTTAGCATGAAGTGATTTCTCTCCTTTAAAGGAACAATCTTTTTTTTTTAATAACTTAGAAAATTTTCTTTTGGACACATAGAAGAAAACTTAGTTGGTAAAGTACTTGCCACACACACATGAAGAGTCAACTTCTATCCCCAACACCTGTGTAAAAAAGGAGAGGGGGGGCTGTGTACCGGTAATTATGGTGCTGGAATTCTGTGGAGACCGATGGTCCCTGGAGCTTGCTTCCCTGTGGTCTAGCCCATCAGCAAACCTCAGATGAACAGCAACAGAATAGAACACCTAACACTGGCCTCTGGCTTACTTATGCATGCATACAACAGAGGGGGAGGGAACCAAATTAACTCGTGTGTGTGTGTGTGTGTGTGTGTGTGTGTGTGTGTGTGTGTGTGGTGTTTACTCATCTCTCTGGATGAATGCACATCATTCTATGTCAGAGTGTGTTGCTCTAACACTGTCTGCCTTACTCCTCTGAGAGAGCGTCTTCCACTGAGCATGGAATTTGCTATATTTTTCAGGCTGATTGGCCAGTAATCCCTCCATGCCTCCTGTCTACACCCTGTCAATGGTTGGGTTACAGGTATTCTTGCCCACAGCAGACTTTTATGTGACTTTGGGGATTTGATTTCCATCTCTTTCAGTTCTAAACGAATGTTGAATTGTCCTTAAAATGGCTTTATTATAGCGTTATGCATTCTTTGTTTTTGCCCAGCCTATTTTCTCACGCCTCTCCTCCGCCCCTTTCCCTGCTTCCGGCTAGCTCCCCTTTCTCATGATTCCCATACACAACCACACACACAGATACAGTCGATGAAAGCATGAGTCCTGGTGCCTTCAGTTAATGCAACACTTCCCAGCTCCATCCACCCACCCATTTCCTAGCAATTGTCATGGCCTCGGTATTCTCTGTGGTTGGATAAAATGACATCATGTATATGTATCAAGTCTTCATACATACATCTGTCTATTATGGGCGTTTCTTAGCTATCATGAGGAGAGCAGCAATGGACACGGGTGGTGAAGGATTTCTGTGGTACGCTGGATTAGAGTCTCTGTAGTATATACCCAGGAGTGGTATAACTGGGTCACATGCTGATTCTGTTTCTAGTCTTTTGGAAAAATTCCACATACTGGGCACACTAGAGTATACTCCCACCAATGGGGAATAAGGTTTCTCTTTCTCCACGCCTTCAACAGCATTTGTTAACATTTGTTTTCTTGATGATAGTCGCCCGAACTCTGGGGTATTTTAATGTTAGCTTTGCTTTGACGAAACACCACGACCAAAAGCAAGCTGGGCAGGAAAGGGTTACTTCACTCACAGTGAAATATATTAGAGCATCTTAAAAAGCAGTGAGGGCAGGAACCCAAGCAGGGCAGGAATCTGGAAGCAGGAGCTAATGCAGAGGCCATGGAGGAGTGCTGTTCACTGGCTTGCTCCTCATGGCTTGCTTAGCTTGCTTTCTTATAGAACCCAGGACCACCAGCCTGGGGGGACAGCTCCACCCACATGGGCCTGGCCCTCCCCATCAATCACTAATGAAGGAAATGCTCTGTAGGCTTGTGTGTAGCATAATCTTACGGAGGCATTTTCTTAATTGAGGTTCCCTGACTTTATCTTGTGTCATTGATAAAAAACTTCCAGCATGCTGGGGTGAGATAAAATCTCAGTATAGTTTATTATTATTATATTATTTATTATATTATATTATATTATATTATATTTTTGATTTTGTTTTTTGAGAAAAGGTTTCTCCATGTAGCCCTGGCTGTGCTGGAACTTTCTCTGTAGACCCAGAGATTGCCTGTCTCTGTCTCCAGAGTGCTGGGATTAAAGGTATGGGCCACCACCGCCCAGCTCGTAGTTTTAATTGAAGGAATAAAAGTTGTGCATGCGAATGTGCATGTGTGTGTGTGTGTGTGTGTGTGCGCGCGCGCATGCTCACACATGTGTGTGTTGCACATGTGCATGCATGTGTGTCATATTCTGCTTATCCACCCACCAGCAATGGACGTATGGATTGCTTTTATTTTTTGACCATTATAAACTTAATGCTGCCCCGAAGTTGGGTTTACAAATACATTTCTGACTCCCTGTTTTTCATTTCTGGGGTCTATAATTCCAAGTGGGATTTCTGAATCATATACGGCAGTTTTACTTGTATTTTTGGGGAGGCTCCATATTACTTCTTTACAGTGGCAGCATTTCTATCTGTACCTATCAACAGTGTACAATTGTCCTGTGCCCTTGTGAGCATTTGTTCCTTTATGTAATTTTGGCTGCATTTCTTAATTGTGCGCTATTTTAAATCTGTGGCCCTCAGCCGGGTGGCAGTGCATGCCTTTTGCCCTCTGGTGCATCTCTTCTGTAGCCTGTACCCTTCTTTCTCTTGCTCCTTTCCCTGCCCTCTTTTGTTACATCCAATGATTATTTCTATTTTCACACTTCCCAGTTTCTTTTGTTTAAGGTTAGAACAGATTTCATTATGTCATTTTTCCACGCGTGTAGTATCTTACTTTGTTCTTATTCATCCACCCCCACCCCGCCCCACCCCCACCCCATCCACCCACCCCACCCCATCCACCCACTCCACCCCCACACAACCCTCACTCCACCCCCCCTGCCCCACCCCCACCTATTCACCCCACCCATACACAACCCTCACCCCACCCCCACCCCATCCACCCCACCCCCAAACAACCTTCACCCCCAACCTCACCCCATCCCCACCTCGCCCCCCCACCCTAACCCCTCACCCTACCCCACCCTCACCTCACAACCCCCACTCCCCCACCTCCTCGCTGGTCTCCCTCCCACCAGATAGTCCCCACTGTTCCTGTCATGTCACAAGTATTGTACTGCTTTCTCTTTTACCCTTCCCCTCACCTTTTTCCTTTCTTGAGACTCTCTTCTATTTTCAGGTCCCACACATGGTGGCAGGGGTGGGGGGTGGTGGTGGTGGTGGTGCACGAGCACACACACATACACACACACACACACACACACACAACATTTAAATATCTGCAGCACTTTCTGCTCTGAATCCAGTGTATTTTATTTATAACAATCCCAGGTTGTATCTATTGTCCTGAAAGCCACGATTGTTTTCCTTCCTTTTGAGCGGAATAAGCCACCCCAACGTGCACAGACGAGGTGATTGTCCAGAGAGAGAGGCTGCAAGCTTGAGGTGTCAAGAAATGGGTGTTGTTATGAAGGATAGAACGTCCCTAAGGGGACGGTACAATCCCGCTGTTGTACATGGGCCATATCAGCTTTGTCTCTTTGGCTGCTGATGGCCATCTAGGCTGACTCCAGTTCACAGCTTCTGGGGCTGGAGCCACCGCGAACACGGATCCTCACGTGTCTCTGAGCGGTGCCGACTTGCAGTGCTTTGGATATACGCCCAGGAGTAGCGCCGCTGGGCCACCGTGAGTCCTAGTGCAGTGTTTTAAGGGACCTCCCCTCTGGCTTCCACAGTAGCTGCCTCAGTTTACATTCTCACCTGCGGTGACCGGTTCCTCCTTCCCACAGCCTCACTGGAGCCGAAATCTCAAATCAGGCTTACTCAGTGCTTCATTGCGTTTAAGAATATTTATTTACCGTGTGCGTTTCTCCCTCTGAGAACCCTGTTTAGCTCATCTGTAGGTTCATCGATTGACTTTTTTTGTTTTTGGTATTTGAATCTTAGTATTCTTTTTGAACTTATTATATCTAACTAGTCTCCTTAGAATTTGGGTGGGGATTGCGCTGACTCTCTAGATGGCTGCTGGTACCATAGTCTTTTCACAATATTAATTTTGCCAATCCAGGAGTACAAGAGATCTTTTCGTCTTCAGTGTCTGGAAGTTTATATGGTAGAGGTCTGTGCTGGATGTTTTCTGTTAACTTGACACAAGTTAAAGACATTCCCTCAGAGGAGGGAATCTCAATTAAGAAAATGCCTCCGTAATATCGGGTTGTATATAAGCTTATAGGGCATTTTCTTCCTTAGTGATTGTTGGGGATGGCTCAGTCCATGTGGGTGGTGCCATCCCTGGGCTGGTGGTTCTGGTTCCCATAAGAAAGCAGTCGGAGCAAGTCAGTAAGCAGCACCCCTTTATGGCCTCTGCATCAGCTCCTGCATCCAGGTTTTGATTCTGTTTGAGTTCCTGTCCTGACTTCATTCAGTGAGGAACTGTCCCTTGTTGCCAAAGAACCCCTTTCCTGCCCAATTTGCTTTGGTCATGGTGGTTATCACAGCAATAGTAACCCTTACTAAGACAAGGTCCTTTGCCTGGTTTAGTCCTGAGTATTTACTTTTTTTCCAAGAACTTCATCTATGAGTACTGTATTTACATCAATTCCACTCCCTATGGTGAACTACATGAGTCTATAGAGGCCACTCCTATTCAAATCACCACAGCCTGTATCTCTACAGATTCAACACACTACCAATAAAAGGCACAATTCCATTTTTTTTACAAAGATAAGAGCGCTTTTCTTACCATTTATTACAAGCATAAAAGATCCCAGGTAGACAAACCAGTCCTGAGGGAAAAATCCTTATGTTAGAGGTCCCCATATCTGATTTCAAGCTCTATTAAAGTATCACGGAAGCAAAAATAGCATGGTGCAGGTACAGGTGGGCATGATGCAGGTGCAGATAGGCATGGTGCAGGTGCAGGTGGGCATAGTGCAGGTGCAGGTAGGCATGGTGCAGGTGTGAGTGAGCATGGTGCAGGTGCAGGTGCAGGTGGGCATGGTGCAGATGTGAGTGAGCATGGTGCAGGTGCAGGTGGGCATGGTGCAGGTGTGAGTGAGCATGGTGCAGGTGCAGGTGAGCATGGTGCAGGTGTGAGTGAGCATGGTGCAGGTGCAGGTGAGCATGGTGCAGGTGCAGGTGAGCATGGTGCAGGTGCAAGTGAGCAAGGTGCAGTGCAAGAGAACATGAGCAGGTGCAAGAGAACATGATGCAGGTGCGAGTGCATGGTAGAGGTTTGAGTACATGGTATAGGTGCAAGAGTGCATGATACAGGTGAGCCTCATGCAGGTGTGAGTGAACATGGTGCAGGTACAGGTAAGCACGGTGCAGGTATAGGTGAGCATGGTGCAGGTGCGGGTGCAGTGTGAAACAGATACATAGATCGATGGCAGGCAATAGAACATGAGTGTAAACCTGAACAGCAACAGCTTCGAAGACTCAGAGACTCATGGGAGATAGTAGCACTGGATGTGAACCTGCACGGCAATAGCTACACGCTTTGACAAAGACACCAGAGATATCCAGAGGAAGGAAGATGGACTCTTCAACTGGACAGTCACATGCAGGACAGTCAGTTAAGATCCTGCCACTCACCTTGCAGGACAGTTCCAGGTGCATCAAAGGCCTTAGTGTAAGGCCCAGAAATCATCAGAGGGAAAAGCAGAGGAAACACTCGAAGATACAGAACAGTTTAAGGACTTTCTCCAAAGGGTCTGGAAAGCAGGCCAACAACTGACAACAGCAAACGGGGCCTCCTGAAATAGAAAAGCTTCTGTACAGCAAAGGAAGCATTTGTTCCATTAGGAGCCAGTCCAAGAATGTGAGGGAGTCATAGAATTCATGTGGATTCCATCCAGCCTCTAAATCATTGAAGAACAATGATATATTAACCCTGTGACTGCCTAAAGACTGTTTTCTCTCCTTCCTCCTCTTCCTCCTCTTCCTCCTCTTCCTCCTCTTTCTCCTTTCTCTTCCTCCTCCTCTCTCCCTCCCTCCCTTCTCTCCTCTCTCCCTCCCTCCCTTCTCTCTTCTCTCCCTCCCTCCCTCCCTCCCTCCCTCTCTCTCTCTTTCTCTCTTCCTCTCTCTCTCTCTCTCTCTCTCTCTCTCTCTCTCTCTCTCTCTCTGTTTCCCATAATAATTATGTCCCTTTAGTCTGCCCTCAAGTAAGTGTTTCCAAGTGTATTTCATACAGTAACTCCTTTAAAAGCCACACGCATCATGTCTGGGAAGGGACAGATGACCTTAATTTTTTCTCTCAGGATGGAAAGAACCTAGAAGTAATGTGTCGTGTGAGCACGGCTGCCGTAGGACAGAGCTGGAGATCTGGACCTGGGCCCTCATGCTTTCCAGTCAGTGTAGATGCTTTGACACCTCTAGGGAAGACAGGGAGAAAAGAATTTTTGCTATGTAAAGACTTTCACTGATAAACATTTTGGGGTCTTACCCTTTACTCTTCCTGCTGTATACTTAAAAATTAATCAAGACATAAGCACTGTATTGTTGTCTAAGTTGAATGTTTTATTTTCTAGTTAATTTTGTTGCAAGTATTTTCTCAACAGTATAAAACATATGTTCTATAGATACTGAGGTATTGAGGACTTTAAAGGTGTATGGTATAGTTTTGGTAATCATTGCTTATGAGACGTTTCAGTAATGTTTTAATGTTTACAATTAGAAATAGTATATTTCTATTTTATATATTTCCTCCTACATTATTATTATTTAAATGAGCAGATTTCCAGGAGTGAAAACCCTGATCAAACTGTTGGACCAAAGGATAACCTGTCATTTGAGTTCTTCCAAAAGTGTCTTGAGATAATTAAATTCACACCAACGGTATTGTGATGGTTTGAATATACTTGGCCTGGGGAGTGGCACTATTAGGAGATGTGGCCTTGTTTGAGGAAGTGTGTCACTGTGAGGGGTGAGCTTTGAGAGCTTCCTCTTAGCTTCCTGGAAGTCGGTCTTCTCCTAACTGCCTTCAGAACAAGATGTAGAACTCTCAGCTCCTCCTGCACCATGCCTGCCTGGATGCTGCCATGTTTCCACCATAATGATGATGGGCTGAACCTTTCTACACTTTAAGGCAGCCCCAATTAAATGTTATCATTTATAAGGGATGCCATGGTCATAGTGTCTGTTCACAGCAATGAAACCTTAACTAAGAGAATATGAATTTCAGTGGCATCAAAGTGATATCTTATGGCTGCAGTTAGAATTTATTTAACAAAGAGATTAATGTCAATTAGTAACGAATATCACACATTTTGTATTTCTTAATGTCCTTCATACATCACCTTTCTGTCAGGTATGTTACTTGTGGCAATTTAAAATGCTATTATGATTTCTTTCATATGGGTTTTTCTATATGAAAATTTTTAATTTACACAGTAATGCAGTTGATAAGTTTTGTATCTCTTAGCTTCTTTGTGATCTTGTTTCTCATCTTAAGTGTGTGTGTGTGTGTGTGTGTATGTGTGTAAAAGAGAGAAAGAGAGAGGGAGGGGAGGGGGCAGAAACAAAAATATTTTTGGACTAGCTAGATTTGTTTTGAAGTATGATGGGTTGAGATGGGAAGGGATGAGTAGACTTTTTCCTTAATATATACTATTAATCTTCAGACCATTCACCCACTCCTTCTCCCTTGAATGCAGCATCATCCTCTGTAGTAAACAGAGCCTCATCTGCGATGGGCTTGCTCCTAAGCCAGCCAGGCTGCCTCATGGTTCCTTCCAGTTCTTGTCTGAGTCTACTTATGAATGACTTCTGACCTTAATTTTCTTTGCCACGCTTAGACGTGGGAATGGGTTTGGTGCTGTCCAGGTGAGCATTAGTTTGCTGTGCTTCCCAGACTGAATCTCTGAGGAGGACACACCCAGGTGTGAGCCTGCTTTCTGTGTGGCTTCATTCAACCTAAGTGTGTTTCCCCAGTTTCTGGCGACATGCTAAGCTTTTAGGGGTTCTCACCTCTTCCCTCCAGTTTATCAGTACAGCTGGAGTGAGCTCTGTCACTAGACCTAGGTGAGCACCACCAGCAGATTTGCTCTTCCTTGCCGTTGTAGTAAAGAAAGCACCTAAACACCCATAACATTGTAGCAATAACATTAGCAACTGGAAATGGAAAACTGCAAAAGCATTCTCTAAAAGTTTCAGAGGACTTTGGTGGGCTCCACTCTAAATTATTAGAGCCTAGATATGTCATAGGTAAATGTGTTGTCTTTAAGTCTGATTCCATTTAATTTTTATGGTGATACATATCACAGATTGAGTTAGAATGTCCCCCATAGGCTCAGGTGCTTAGAAAGTTGGTCTCCAGTTGGTAGTGTTTTCCGGGATTAGGAGGCACAGTCTCAATGGAGGAAGTAAACCACTGTGGGTGGGCTCTCAGCTTCCAGCACCATGTCATTCCCAGTGTGCTCTCTCTGTTTCCTGTTTGTGGTGTGAAACATGAACTCTCAGCTGTGCCTGCTACCCGCTGCCATGATTTACTGTGAACAGGGTCTCTTACCCTTCTGAAACCATAAGCCCCAACAAACTCTCTGTCCTTCAAGTTGCCTGGTTCATGGTGTCTTACCAGAGCGACAGAGAAGTAATTATATATTTGTAAAGCAGACACATATTCATTCTATATTTTGTGTAACAGTTTTTTTTTTTTTTTTTTTTTTTTTTTTTGTGGAGCTGGGGACCGAACCCAGGGCCTTGTGCTTGCTAGGCAAGAGCTCTACCACTGAGCCAAATCCCCAACCCCCTGTGTAACAGGTTTTACAAGCTGTCCTAATGTCACATCTAAATGAGCCATTTGTGAATGATTACTGAATTTTAGGTCTTGTGTTTGGAGATGATTCCTTCTATCAGCTTGCTCCCCAGAACAAGCAAAAGGCTGTAGGTCGAGAGGAATTTTGCCTTTTCTCGACTCATTGCAAGGGCAAGTAAACACATGTACCTCACATAAAAAGCATTCATTCTTTGATTATTTGGCTTCTTACGGATGTGTTAGTTCCTTGGAAGAGTTTTTCCCGCAATTCCATTTTTCTTGTGTTGATTCTTCTTGGGCTGTGCTGTTCAAGTGATGGGATGCTTATCGGTGTGTGAGCTTAGGATACACAGCTCACTGTTATGTTTTAGGTATAAAATGCGTCCTCACAAGGCTCATGCTTTTTTAAGGCCTTGACCTCGGTGCACACAGGAAATGCTTAGATCCCGCTGACCCCGACTTCACGAATGCATGAATCCCTTGGTGCACCCCAACCTGACAGAATTAATGGGAGGAGATGGAAACACTGGGAGATGAGGCCTATGTTGGAGGCTGTGGGCCACAAGGGCCATGTCTTTGAAGGGTGCCTTTGTTTCCCATCCCTCCCTCTTGGCTGCTCTCCCTGTAGCCGTGAGGTGAGCTGATTTGGCCCACCACTGAGCTGACCATGGACAGAAACAGAAACCTCTAAAACCAGAAGACAAGGAACCTCTGCTTCCTGGCCGTTTATCTCAGGGATTTTATTCCAGGGACAGAAAGACAGTGGACACACTTGCTTAATGGTTCATTACATTTCTAGTTTTCCTTACATTATTCTCTGAGATTCCATCACCACAGTGTTGGCTAGAAAGGACTTGAAGACACAGAACAGGAAGGAAACTAAGTTCAGAGTTACCTACCATCTTAGGGTTTTCTTGCTGTGCACAGACACCGTGACCAAGGCAAGTCTTATAAAGGACAACATTTAACTGGGGCTGGCTTACAGGTTCCGAGGTTCAGTCCATCATCATCAAGGCAGGAACATGGCAGCATTTAGGCAGGCATGGTGCAGGCAGAGCTGAGAGTTCTATGTCTTCATCTGAAGGTGACCAGTGGAAGACCTCAGTGTATTGGAGATGCCAGTGCCATGGATAATCACCAAGAGCAGCAGCAATGGAGTGGATCATCCTGAGCTTAGAGTGCTACAGAGGGCAGAGCTGGAGAAGCGACGCCAGCCTTCGGAGGAGCCCAGAAGATCATGTGTGGATCCCAGACACTGAAATAAGAAGCTGTAACACTGAAGATTTTCGAGATGCCAGAGCCATAGGATAGCTCCTGAGGAACCAGCCCAGGAGAAAGAAGTTTGTTGCAGTCAACAAAGATAAAAAAGGAGTTGGAGATCTGAAGACCACTTTGACGTCAGGCATGGAGATGCAGAATCTGGACTTTGTCAAGGTGGTTACCTGTTTTGCTTTGGGGATTACAGTTAAGTGATTGGATGGATCTCACAGGAGACTTTGAACTTTGGACTTTTGGCCTTGTTGAGACTGCTATAGGCTATGGGGATGTTGGAAGCTGGACTAAATATATTTTGCATTATGATATGTTTAGGTGTGGCTCCCATAGACTCATGTGTCTGAACAAGCCTTTGGAAGCCAGGGAGTAGAATGTGATGGTTTGTATATGCTTGGTCAGGGGAGTGGCACTATTAGGAGGTGTGGCCTTGTTGAAGTAGGTGTGTCACTGTGGGCATGGACTTAAGACCCTCACCCTACCAGCCTGGAAGTCAGTCTTCCACTAGCAGTCTTCAGATGAAGATGTAGAACTCTCAGCTCCTCTTGCACCATGCCTGCCTGGATATTGCCATGCTCAGCCTTGAAGATAATGGACTGAACCTCTGAACCTGTGAGACAGCCCCAATTAAATGTTGTCCTTTATAAGAGTTGCCTTGGTCATGGTGTCTGTTCACAGCAGTAAAATCCTAACTAAGACACCTACTAAGTCAGGAACTGTTCTTCAGAATGTTGCAGATGTAACTCATATGTAAAGTTGTAGCAGTAAATATCTTAAAAGAATGACTCTTTCAACCCACACTAGTGCCAGCTCCTGGTGGGCCACATGACATTGGTATTTTCATCTCAATCAGCAAAGCGTCTCAACCACTACGCTCCCAATCTCCTGAGGCCCCTCTTGCAACTCTCTTGCTGAGGACTCTGCTCACATTCCCAGCATCCGTCCCCTGTGGTTATAGTCACAACTCCCAGCATCCCATTAAAATCAAAACTCAATAAGCTTATAATTTAGCAATCAGATTTATATGTTAAATTCTCAATCCACAAAATGTCTGCACAATAGATTCACAACCAATTGATAATGATAAAAACCGCCCACCTAGATAAGATAAATTGACCTATAAAAAAATCCATCCCTTATGACTATTCACGACTTCCTGTGGTCCTTTTAGGCCACACAGATCTGGGCCGTCCTCCTTCATCTTTGTTCTTCTTCTTCCTCCTTTTCCTCTCTTCTGCCTTACAAAAACTCTGTCCCCGCCTTAGTTTTTCACTGTCCAATCACAGGCCTTGCCTTATCCTGTGCCTGCCCTCAGCTGCATGTAGACATCAACTCATGTTGTGGTACCCGGCCCCGTCAGTCTTCAAGAGAAATTTTGTATTTTTCTTCACTCTGTGGTCTGGTAGTACCTTCTGGTAGAAGGACTTCCACAAACTTCTAGGCAAGAGACATAACCTCTCTCCCATAGCTTCCTGGGATCTCCTGTTTGCCTGTTCTCTGTCTGGTTCTCCACGTCAGTCTGGAGGAAGATCCTGTTCGTTCCAGTCCAGTCCTGCCCTCTCCTTTCCACTAACAGCTGTGGCAACTGGACAACTGGAGGTGAAGAAAATCCTCCCTGTTTGTCCATTTTCCCATCTTTCCTTTCTGAAACCTCTCACCATTTCTTTTTAGGAGCTGAGTTCTCTCTCTCGCCCTGCCCCCAAGCTCCCATGATAGGATCATTGTACTTGGGGTCCCTTGAGATTCTCAGTTTATCTACCTCATTGACTCTGAAAAATCCCAGCCATCATCATCATCATCACCATCATCACCACCACTACCACCACCACAATCATCATCATCATCATTATTGATGTTATTATTAATATTAGCAGTAATATTATTATTAGCAGCAGCAGTGTAGCAGTGGAACTTTGGGGTGGTGGGTTGACTCCAGAGCCTCCCACATCCTGTCCTACTATCCTTCCAGTGAGCTGTGTCCTTAGGCCTCTTCCTACCTAAAAGAAATAAAGAAAAAAAATTGAGGTAAGATCTAAGTTGCCAAAGCTGACCTTGAACCCACACTCAGTAACCTAGGCTGCCCTTGAGCCCTTCTCCCTCAGCCTCCTGGGTACATGGGATTCCAGACTGTACCACCTGGCTGGGCTCAGCAATTCCTCCTCCTCCTCCTCCTCCTCTTCCTCCTCCTCCTCCTCCTCTTCTTCCTCTTCCTCCTCTTCCTCTTCTTCCTCCTCCTCCTCCTCTTCCTCCTCTTCCTCTTCTTCCTCCTCCTCCTCTTCATTGTTTTCTTTTAATGTCACATGGCTTCAGGTCAACTATGGTTTGATTAATTTCAAACAGATTTATCCTCGTTTAGCTCATGCTACTCAATGTATGTTTGTATTGTGACGCATTACTTGAGAACCATGGACAATCATCCAGGCACGCTTACACCGCATGGTCTATCTGCTAACATCTCATTGGCCAGAGTTAATCACATGACCATGCCCAGCACTAATAAGGGGTGAGGACTATTCCACCATCAGAAAGCCGAGGAGTGGAGTGGGTATGTGATAAACAATAATGCAAGCTGTCACGACCTTTCATTCTTGCGTGATTCTGGGTTTGGTGCCAGGAGACAGTGTTTGATGGAAAACGAATCAAGTTTGGTATCAGTTCTGGATTCAAATCTTAGTTTTGCCATAAATTATGTGACAATAACATGTTACCAAGACTTTATGCTTTGTCATGTCTAGAATGGGATAATAACATCTGCTTTATATGAGTATTGGGGGGAGTCTTAACACACACAACACACGTAGAAACATGTGTTCAAGACGAACCAGCTTTTGACTAATGGCAATTGCCCTTTTTCTTTCTTAGAATTCCAAATGGGCATTTCCTGCAGACACTGGCTCTAGATGGTGGAATAATCCAGAAGAACGTGGCAGCGTCTATCATAGCGAACAATTGAAAGGGTCACTACGCTAATAGGCTTGTTTGGGTGCATAGTCAGGGCTGGGAATTGGAACTGGGAACAGAGCACCAGATGTGGTAGGATCAAGTGTCCTGATGGGAGACAAGTCCCGATAACGGGAGCATCCCGGGGCCACCACGGAGGGTGAGAATCCTTCCTGTGGAAATCAAGGAGCCTACATCCCTCTTCTCCTAGAAGTGGGATTTTAATTAGTGTTGAGTGGAGTCGTGAGCTGGGCCCTGTGTGTGTGTGATTTTACCCGCTCCTCTTTGTAACCGTGAGGCCAGCCAGAGCTCAAAACGCTGTTCAAACATTTGTAAAATCGGGCACGCCAGCGTTCACGTCTCAGAAGGCCCCTGTAGAGCTGGCGGTGGGGCCAGAGCTTGTTTAGGAACTTGTTGGTGTGGTCAGGGACACCATCTTTCCGGCTGCCCCTCGGGTTCCCAAAGCTGGTGGGCCCAAGGTAGAGGTTTGGGAACTCTTCCAGAAGACGACTTGTCATATTAGGGTCTGAAGCAAGCTCTATTTCTGTTTTAGCTTCTATTCTTGTTTTATCATTAAAAAGATAACTGAAATAATGACCATCTAAAGTTAGATCAGAGTAAAAGTCGCCATCTGTCATCATCCATCATGAACATGGTATAATTTTGACACTGATGCTGCTTGGCTCAGGCGCGGGACTGGTCGTCAAAGCTGACAGTATGATGCTTGAGATGGTTTGAAATGCCAGGCTCTTTGGGTTGGCAAATTCAAGCAGCCCAGGCCAGCATGATCACGTGGGCTGCGAGCCACGATCACGTGGGCTGCGAGTCAGGCTCAGAGCCTTGTGATTCCGGCTTCATCAAGCCAGAGCATCACACCAGTCTGAACAACTGCAGCGTGCGTTTTAATCTGATATTATACATACCACCCAGAGACCCAACGGCTCAGAGCCTCTCCTTGTCCAGTAGAGCGGAAAGGGACGACAAGGCCCATCTTTCATTTCTGGGCTCATCTCATTAGGCAGCTGCTGGTAATCAGCCCTGAGTAGCTCTTCCTGCTGAGCCTGTGCTGCGGGCCGGGCCAACAAACTCAGCACAGCTGAGCCCTCTTAGTTACCGGTCCAGTTCACCCAGGCGAAGGCAAACAACAGACTTTGCATCGATCATCACTAGATCTTGCTTGCCAGATAGAAGAAAGAGATTATGTAATGAACAAATGAAAAGGAACGGGCCATAGCGTGCGAGGCTGTAGTAAAAAAAAAAAAAAAAAACAGTAATGCTTTGCTGGGGACATTTTGTTTGTATCTGGTACTTTGAGTAAATTGGTACTAAAAAAAAAAAAAATCTGCTCTAGGGACAGCAAGATGGCTCAGCAGGTGGAGGTGCTTGTGGCCAAGTCTGAGGGTCTGGTTCAAGCCCTAGGCCTCACACAGTGGAAGGAAAGAACCAATTATTGAAAGTTGCCCTTTGACCTTTATGCACATATATATGCTTGCATGCGCATATAAGAAACAAAATTCAAAAGCTTTTTTTAAAAAAAAGCAGTAATAAACTTGGTCTACTATTTTTGCAATTTTTTTTTTTTTGTGTGTGTTGGCAGAGGGGGAGAAAGCATGAGCTAAGGCTAACGTATTTTAAAATTACATTTTTGTTTACTTGAGCATACATCAGGTTGCTATGTTTAAACGAGCAGTCCTGTTCTTGGCAGACATGCGTGATCTTTAATTAGACTCTGAGTCTAGTGGCCCATCACTCAGGCCTGGCATCATGCCTCCCTGTTTCTAGTCTCCAATTTAATTTAGAAGCACTGGGTGGTGCCTGTTGATAGCTGTTTCTATTGGCAGCAAGAGGTTCTCTCAGAATTCTCTCTCCTCTGCCTGGAATTGAGCTTAATTCAGTGAATGTGGTCGAACAGCCCTTCCAAAGCTGTTGCCATGTGATGGCTTATCAAGCAGAGGGCCGTATGACCCAGAATCCTGCCCCTCTTGCCTGATGGGTGCCTTGAATTTCTTGTCATCGATTAAGGAAGACCTCTGGTTAGTCAGTAAGGATTTATTAAGCATTGTTTGTGGTATTTAAAGTCTCACTGGGGTGAAGCCAAAGAAATCCAAAGAAATGAATGACAAGGCTCTCTGAACCCAGGGACCCCAGACTCTCAGAGCGTCCGTGTTTCCTTCTGCTCCGTGATTCAAGTCGCTCCTTCCCCATTGCTCCAAGAGTCAATGTAACACAAGAACTACCCACCCCCACCTCCCTCTCATCTCCCTTTAGTTCACACCTTTGAAGATCTCATGGCCACTTGGGCTTTGTATCCTCACTAAGAGTGAGCCCCTATGGCTAGGGACCCCCATATTCCTCTTTCCATCTCAGGCTCCTGTCCTGGGCTCCTTGTTTAGTTCAGGGCTCCTTGTTTAGTTTGAGGCTCCTAGCTGCAGCATGGTCTTTTCACTTGACACCAGACAGTGGTAAGATCAGTCTGGTCTCAGCTCAGCCATTGCAATCAACCTCTGAACTGATGGAGTGGGTCCAAGCATCCCACAGGCATAGCCTAACAACACCCGAGATGTGGAGAAGTTCATCAAAAGTCTTAAAAATTAAACCAATTCATCTGCCTGAAATTGAGCTTAATTCAGTGAATGTGGTTGGAACAGCCCTTCCAAAGCTGTTGCCACGTGATGGCTTATCAGGCAGAGGGCTGTATGACTCCAGAATCCTGCCCCTCTTGCCTGATGGGTGCCTTGCTAGGGGAAAGAGAGCTAGTGTGAATTCTGATTATATTTGATTAAACTTGCTCTGATTTCACAGCTGAGAGAGGCCTCTAAATGTTATGTAAAAGTCAAGAGCTCTGCTTGGCGCCAGTGTATGCAGTATGCAGGGATGGAAAAAGGGATTCTCAAAAAGTCTGTTTTAGAACAGCCTATTTGGAAGTGTTAGCCAATTATCAAGGGTGCATTAGTTATAAAAAAAAAACGGATAAACATAATTCCATCCTTAAGGCTAAC
This sequence comes from Rattus norvegicus, assembly GCF_021556685.1. Taxonomy (NCBI): domain Eukaryota; kingdom Metazoa; phylum Chordata; class Mammalia; order Rodentia; family Muridae; genus Rattus; species Rattus norvegicus. The sequence continues at coordinate 54,468,195 of NC_141542.1, forward strand.
AATTAGTTATCTTAGCCAATTTTCTGTTGCTGTAGTGAAATACCTGAGGCACTTGGGTACGTTAAAAACCAAGGAAGACAACACTAACAGCAGCGGCAAATCCAGGAGAGTAACTTAGCTCACATCTTTGAAGGCTGAAAGTTCAGACAGGATGAGCCTGACTCTACTGAGAGCTCCTTCACTGCATCCCATCATGGCGATCTGCATCCCATCATGGCGATCGGGCAGGAATACATTTACGCTTTGTGTCTCTGTTCTCAATTTGCTCAGGTCTCCATCATCAACTCACCAGTACCACCCAAAAGTGAGTGATCCCAAATAGTCTTAGTCAGCGTTTTATTGCTGTGCACAGATACCATGACCAAGGCAACTCTTATAAGGACAACATTTAACTGGGGCTGGCTTACAGGTTCAGAGTTTCAGTCCATAATCGTCAAGGTGGGAGCATGGCAGCATGCAAGCAGGCATGGAGCTGGAAGAGCTGAGAATTCCACCTCTTGTCCTGAAGGCAGATAGGAGAAAACTAGCTTCCGGGCAGCTAGGATGAGGGTCTCAAAGCCCATGCCCACAGTGACACACCCACTCCAACAAGGCCACACCTCCTAATAGTACCACTCCCTGGACCATCATACTAAGGGAATGCGGACAGTTAGACCACACGCCCTCTGCATTTTACTGTGTTCTGCTTACAAGAGGAACAGGGGACCAGCAAACAGTCACTTAGAGCCCACATCGCCCATCCTGTGTATGTGGAATTCCTTCTGAGAGAAGAGAATGACCCATTATGAAACATACATGCTCCCTACCTCAAGAAAGTATAGATTCTCTCCCAAATGGTGGGATGACTACATTTGTTTTAAATTAGCTAATGGGGGGGGGGGTTGGGGATTTAGTTCAGTGGTAGAGCGCTTGCCTAGGAAGCGCAAGGCCCTGGGTTTGGTCCCCAGCTCCGAAAAAAAGAACCAAAAAAAAAAAAAAATTAGCTAATGGGACTGAATGAAGCTGTATGCATTGCCTCAGTCACGGGCCTCGAATCCAGATCCAGCCAGCAGGCATTTGATCACAGAGCAGCAGCACTGTGTTTTGACATAAGTCACACCACTTAAGAATGCTTTCATTGAAATAAAACTACCGATTTTCACCACTTTCTGCCCTCTATGCATGTTATGTGACCCCCTTTATCAGACCTGCACAGTAATTTTAAGTCTCTGGGAAAATTTCTCTCCCCCACCCCTCTCTGTAAAATATTTTATTGATTCTTTGAGAATTTCATACAGTGTGTTTTGAACATGTTCACCCCTGCACCTCCCAGGTCCACCTCCACCTCACCAATACCACAATTTTCTATCATCTTTAAAAAAAAAAAAATGTTGGGCTGGAGAGATGGCTCTGTGGTTAAGATCACTGGCTGCTCTTCCAGAGGTCCTGAGTTCAAATCCCAGCAACCACATGCTGGCTCACAATCATCTGTAATGAGATCCGATGACCTCTTCTGGTGTGTCTGAAGACAGCTACAGTGTACTAACACATAAAATAAATAAAATCTTCTTTAAAAAAAAAAAAAAAGCTTTCCTAAGTCCAGTTTGTGCCGCCTGTATACTTATGTGTGGAGCACCAGGGTTCAGCCAAACTCCCAGCAGCCACACCTTTGAACCACAAACTTGAATCTCCCTACCCTAGAGGCTATCACCTGTTCATAGCTCTTCAGTAAGGGGTGGGATCTTATAAGCCCCGCCCCCTTCGCTCTGGGATAGTGATTGGCTTGAACTTGTGCGGGTCTTGTGTAGGCAAACAGAGTAGGTGTCCCAGTTGTAGCCAAGCACCCTGTCCACTCTTATGCTCTGTGCTTGGACCAGCTTTGAGTTTCTGCATTAACCAGTGTCCAACGCGCAAAGCAGCTTCTCCCGTGAGGTCTGAGAACCGCACTAATCTATACGCAGAGAGAGGCAAACTGTGAAGGATTCCACGCTGTGGCCATTCGATAAAATAACAGCAGGGACGGTGAGCTCCTTAACCATGGGTTCTCGCTAGAGTTACAGTTCTAGGCCCTTGTATCATTCCGTGGAGTAGGCGTCAATCCAATTAGAAAGTAATTGGTTACCCCTGTAATGTCCATGCTCTCGCATTCACGGGCCACGGCCATTGTTATTGTAGTTCACAGGTTCCACCGCTAGGTAAGACTGTTGGTGATGCTGCCCCCTGCAGCCTCCAAGCAGGAAGCTTCCTGGTCAATATCCGCATGATTTCTCCATGTCCCATGATCAGGGTGCGTGCAATCTTAAGCAATAGGGCTTTGCCATCAAAGCCCTGATGGGCAACCTAGAGCAATAGCAAGCTCCTTTGGGGTTCTCTGGCCAACAACTAGAGGGAGGTATCCCATACCTAGCACCGAGCTTTTTATGTGGCAACCTATAGCTTTTGGGAGCAGCAAAATCTCCTTTGTAGGGTAATTCCAATTAAATTCTTCAATATGAAGTGTGTGTGTGTGTGTCTGTGTGTGTGTGTGTGTGTGTGTGTGTGTGTGTGTGTCTTATAACACAGTAAGTCACCAATATCCTTGATGTTAATTATCCTCCCCCCAATCCACTCCTCTGCCCTCCCCTCCCATCCTAACCCACTTGAACCTTCCTCCCTCCCATTATTCCTTTTTTCTTGGTCTCTTGGAAGCTTTAACATTAATAATTTTATCACAGTTAATAATTTTAAAAGTGGGGTTGGGGATTTAGCTCAGTGGTAGAGCATTTGCCTAGCAAGCACAAGGCCCTGGGTTTGATCCCCAGCTCCAAAAAAAAAAAAAAAAAAAAAAAAAAACAAAACAAAAAAAAAACATAATAATTTAAAAAGTGTATTACTTTCTGAAAAGGAAACTCTTTGCTACCTTTTCCTGGTGCATAGTATGGCCTTTTCATGGTTATAATGGGGGTCTTTTTTACATTTCGTGACCGAATAGGAGTTTAGGGTTCAAGCCATAGTAAACTTGCCACTCAGCTGGCCCTTCACCTAGGAGTCCTGGGGGACGGGAAAAGGCCACCTAGGCACTGGGCTGGGGTTTGAGGGTCAGGAGTGCTTTAGTCTACCAGCATCTTCCAGGGATGCATTAAGTGTCCTTTAGACTGTGCCATGCCCGCTACCTTTGCTTATTTTTCCCCTCCCAACCTGACGCATAGCAGTTTACATACTCTGGACAAGCCTGCCTCACCACAGTGTAATGCTTAGACTAAGACACAAAGTGATTTGTTTAGGATCTGCCATGGGTAACATCTGGATTCCCCAGAGCATAGCCATTTGCTTAAACAGTCCTTGCCTCACACTTGGGAGAGTTTCTTGCAGAAATGGTAACGGCATATTCAGATACAGGCAAATCCAGGAGGTAGAAAATAGCAGATGGTGTCCTTGTAGCTGGCCAAATAAAAGAAAGGAAGGATTAGACTTAGTAACAACCCTGAGTCCTGTGCTGAGTGATTGGGAAGGTACCAGGCAAGCAGATACATTGTATACTTTAGACATCCCCAACCCCTCTGTGAGAGGCAGTCTATGCAGCCAGAGCAGCAGCTGCGACTGCGCAGTGACCACAGGCACGGGGTTGGAGGCTAGGCTGGAGAGATGAGGAGTGAGCAGCTGTCTCCTAAATATAAGCTTCTTGTTTGGGAGGGATTGCCTTAAATTAGGCCGGACTAGAGACGGTGTGTTACAAAACGGCACTGGCACTGGCACTGCCTCTTGCTCCTTTGTGTTCCTTGGAATTAAGGCTGAAGTGACAGCCAGGAATATGCTTCCACCGTCAGTGGTGTAACAGGTGTGGATCTGAGTCTAGAAAACAGAAACTGGGGTTTCCAAGTCCTTGTATCTGTTTACAATGCAGTGCATAAAGACACATGGGTAGTTACAGGGACAGAGGTAGTTTATTAATAAAAGTTGGAGGTGTGCCATGCCTACCCTGGGGCCCGGCTCCAAAAAGTCAAAGAGAGAGAGGAGGGATGGGGTAAGATCTGCAGCAATATTTCATGCCTCATTAACATAATCCCAACTCTCCGAATTTGTCACAGCCTGGGCTTTTCCCAGCATGCTCCCTGCCTGGGCTTTTCCCAGCATGCTCCTTGTCTGGGCTTTTCCCAGCATGCCCCCTGCCTGAATGAGGCTTATATAGACTGAGGTCAGCCAGGCTTTCTACCATTGCCACTGTTTGTCTCCTCATTTCTAGGATTTCTTCCTCCACCATTTTTCATTCCCCTGCCTCAGCAGATCAGTGAGTCTGTCTTGGTCACAGACAGATAGTTGGAGGGTACAGTCCATCATGGCTAAGGTAAGGCATGGCTGCCTGAGTGTGAGGCAGGGGGTCATATTGCAGCAATGATCAGGAAGTAGTGAGTGAGGGTCACTGATGTTCATCCTCATGTCTTTTTATGCAGTCTGGGACCCCAGCCCATGGAATGGTGGTACCCCCATTTTGGGGGGGAAGGTCTTCCCAGCCAGAACTCCCTTGCACAAATGCCCAGAGGTTTGTCTACTAGGTGATTCTAGCCCTGTTGAGGGCTGTTCATGACAATTATTGACATTAATGACAATCAACGGGGACCCTCACAGCAGTGGGTGTGGCTGGTGTATTTCACGGGTGTGAAGGTTGGGATGATACAGGAAGCTGTTTTCTGTGTAGCTGGTCAAAGCTTGATGGTGGGCTATGGGGTGTGGCTTGGAAGAAGGGTGGGCTAACCAAGTGTGGGGAGAGGAGGCCTGGGTGCCCTGACAGGGAGCACAGGGGCCCCAGAGGGCTGGCAGGACTATGTTGTGAGTAGGGTCATAGGGCAGAGTATTGAAGGGACAATAATGGAGAACCTTGAGTTCTGGACTCAGGGAGGCTAAACCTGCTTATCGTTATATTTTCTCTCTGTGTGTATCTCTTGTCTCTGTCTGCCTGTCTGTCTGCCTGCCTGTTGGTCTGTCTCTGTCTCTGTCTCCCTCACTTACTTGCTTGCTCGCTTGCTCATTTTTTAAAGACAGGATTTCTCTGTGTAACCCTGGCTGTCCTAGAACTCGCTCTGTACATCAAACTGGCCTTGAACTCACGGAGATCCATCCACCTGCTTCTGCCTCCCAAGTGCTGGTATTAAAGGCATGCATCACCTCGCCTGGCTTCTCACTGTATCCTTGTTGCACCCACTTACCGCAGTCAACACATAGTAGGTTGCCCTGTCTTTGCTAAAGTAAACTTGCCTGTGACAATGGACTCATCCTGGCAGTGAGATGTAAAAGATTTGACTGAGAGCGGATGCTAGGCAACTGCATCCCACTGCCACAACGGAACTTGCTGTCCTGGCCTTGTTTCCCTTAGAAGTCAGTATTCATATGTTGTGGTAAAAATTAAAGAGGAACATTTTTCTATCAGTTCTGAGAGCCAGATCTACTCACTCTGGTTGCTACTCTGCCACGAGGTCTGTAAGCCCTCTCCAAGCTGTCTCCCTTTAGCCGCCTGCTCTGCACAGTGCCCTAGGCAGTGGTTACCACACTTGGCACACACACACCTCATTCTGCGGGCCCTTGCGTGTTCTCACTCCATGTGGGCAACAGAACCAGGTCCGCACGCTCCAACTGCCTCTCAGCCATTTCTTTCACGCACTGTTCTCTTTAGCCCGGAAAAATCTAAGTTCCAGAAACCTGTAATTTAGCTATTAGATTCACATGTTAAATTCTCAATCTACAATATATCCACAGGATAAACTTACAACCAGTTGATAAGGATATAAACCGCCCACCTAGATAAGATAAGTTTGCCTACAGAAATCCATCCCAGCTACCTTGGCAATTCAGGATCTGGGTCATCCTTCTCAGTCTCTATCTTGATTCTCCTTCCGTCTCATCCTCCCTACAAAGGCTCTGTCCCCAACTTATTTTTTTACTGTCCAATCATGGCCTCGATCTAACTTGTGCCAGCACTCACCTGCATAATGACATCCACCTACACTCATAAATCACAATGGCTTCAGGTGCTACTGCTCCTACACGAGACTAGTGTTTTAACATGAGCTTCCAGATTCTGACCCAGAGGTCAGAGGTCGGTACAAGCGTGGGGCTGTTTGGTCGGAAGCTTCTTGTTTCTGTCCGAGGCTGCTCTTGGCTGGCTGAGTCCGCAGAGGCCAGGACACAACATTTCTTTACGCAGATTCATTCCCCCTGGCTCAGCCTGAAGAATTTCCAACTCACAGGATCCACTGAGGTTTCCTGTGCCTCCTCCTCTGTCCTCTGTACTTCTAGTGGACTTCTCTCTTCCTTGGCAGCAGCTGTCAGATATCTAGCTAAGCCTCATAGAAGGAAAGAGCCCCTGATCAAAAGGACAGTCCCCTCACTGCCTGTGTAGTATCCTGTGATTCAATGTATCCATTCGGAATCATGCCTTTATACACTGTAGGGCTCTCACCCGCCTTTGGATTCTGCACACATCCTGTTTCGCTCTTTGAGCTAGGAATGGCTTCAAAGACCATTCACCTGTGTCAGAGTTTGTCACTGGTGTCATCAGCATGAGACTCACTAGTGCCACCTCACTATCACTAGATCTAGTTACCTGTGGAAAAGCCAGGACCCTGGGCCCCTTCACTCCTTCTCTGCCCTGCTGCGTTGCATTTCACAAGTCCGTCTTGATGGCTTAGTGCCAGTCCTTTGCCCTGAGTGGGTAAGCCACACAGGATGTCCACGGACTGAATGTTGGCCACTCTTTATCCCTGTTATTGAATCTTGGGTTTCAGTCAGCTGTGATGTAGACAGGAGTGGTCAGTGGACACTTGGGGGAGGGGCTCCTGGGTCCATTTCTAGGGAAAGCCAACAAACCAACTGAGTTGGTATAGTCTATGCTGTGCTCTTCATGGGCTTTTCCTCAGTTAGGGTTTTACTGCCGTGAACAGACACCATGACCAAGGCAACTCTTACAAGGACAACATTTAATTGGGGCTGGCTTACAGGTTCAGAGGTTCAGTCCACTCTCATCAAGGTGGAAGCATGGCAAGCATGGTGTTGGAGGAGCTGAGAGTTCTATAACTTGTTACAAAGGCGTGCAAGAGAAGACTGGCTTCCTGGCCTCTAGGATGAGGGTCTTAAAGCCCACACCCACAGTGATACACCTACTCCAACAAGGCCACACCTCTAAACAGCCATTCCCTGGGTCAAGCATCTTCAAATCACGATAGACTTGCTCTTAGCTGCCCTCTGCCTCTGTTTACTCAGCTGTGCATAGTGAATAGAATTTGCTTGCAAGGCTGTGGCGAAATAAAATGGAAAAAATACTAAGAAATACTAAGAAAGCCCCAAACACAAAGTCCTATAAAACAGCGGCTTCATATAGTACTGCTCCCACCCAGGTGATGTTAGCATTTTAAAGAGATTCCAAAGTGCTACTCCGAGGTCAGAGGTCAGCACAACAGAGACTCTTTGGGCTCTCTGGGGTCCAACAGTGAACTTGATACACTATGTGTGTAGCTGGCCTCGGCTAGGTTAATCCTCAGAGGTCAGGACCCAGGGTTCCATGCAGCTTCGTTGCCTCTGATCTAGACTGGTGGGTTTCTACAGAATCCCCAGAGGTCTCCTGTGCCTCTCCCTCTGTCCCCATGCCTCCCCAGTGGACTCTCTCCCCCTCAGCATTAGTTCTGAGACGTATAACTAAGCCCCTAAGAAGAGTTCCTGATCAAGCAGGCCTGTAGCAGGCACCCCGCAATGGTGCTTATTACCAGAGAGTTCAGCCCCTCTGTTGCCTTCTGTGATAATATTACCAGTGACCACTGAGCCTACTCTGTACATCCTTCAGAATAGAGGGTGGTTTGGGGGTTTGAATCTCTTGTACCTAGCCGACTGTGGCTGAGAAGCGGAGACCAGCACAGCAATGGGTAAGGCGGTCTGTCACCACCATTCGTAAGGTCTCCGGCAACTTCTTCTCGGTGTGTACATGTGTGTATGTCTTCACCTAGGAGAGCAAGCACACACATGTGCAGGTCAGAGGACAAGCTCATGTGTCAGTCCTTGCCCCCCCCCCAACTGCTTTTGACAGCATCTTTTTGTCGTTTGCTACTTTGGATGCCAGCCAACCTGGGGATCCTCCTGCCTCTGTTCTTGATCTTACCTTAGCAGCACTTGGACTACAGATGTGCGGCTGCCACATCCAGGTTTACATGCACAGTTGGGATTTGAACGCCAGTCTTCATGCTTATACAGCAAGCTCTTTAGCCACTGACACATCTCCCTGGTGCCCCCTCCCCTTTAGTCCGTGAAGGAAATGTTACCGAGGTTTCTGAGTGAAATGGAATAACAAGAACCCACCCTTCCTCTCCCAAAGGAGAGTAGAACAGTCAGGCCATGCGTAGGAAGTGTACCTGGAAAACCATGCCGGACTGTGGATCTGGTGAGCTGTCAACAGGAGAGAATGGGGGCCCAGCAGGGAGTGCCGCTTCCACACATCAGAGTGTGTGTGGCTTTGTGCCTCTGGCACAGAACAGGTATCAGTAGATGTGTCATGGTGGGGACTGCCAGTTTCCAGTCTACTCCTTTCCCCTTAGGACAGAACTTTTACTTCACCTAGGGCCACAGTGAACGCTGGTCTCCACTGGAGCCAGACAGTGCCCTGGGATAAAGCTCTGACCATGGGTAGGTAGTGAGACGGTTGTGTAGAACTTCAGGGAAGGGTGCCCTTAAGTGAGTGACTCCACAGAGGGTATTTGTCCTGACTGTGAGCTCTAGTCAGGATGTGTGACTTGTCACTCTAGAAGCTGCCTTCAATCTAGCGTGACTCTACCCCAGAGAAGAGAAGTGCTGTGATGCGACTGCAACAAGATGAAGTATGGATCTTGACTTTAAAAAAAAAAAAACCTTTTGAGATAATGGTAGACTTACATAGTTATAAGAACTAATACAGGTATATGAAAAACCATGTGGAGGACGTCATCTCACAAAATTATAGGAGTTACTATAGCCAGAATGTTTACTCTGATGTACTTAAGATCTCTTACGTTGGGTCGGAGAGATGGCCCTATGTTTAAGATTACTGAAAGTTCTTCCTGAGGACCTAGGTTCAATTTCCAGCACCCACATGTGTCGGGAATTGGTCCAAATGCTTTGTCTTGATTCAGCACCCAAATCGGGAATCTGCTTGTCTAGATGCTGAAGGCCTCTGTTCCCAATTGGTTTTTGATTGATGAATAAAAGAGCCAATAGCCAATGGCTGGGCAGGGGAGGAGGGTGGGACTTCTAGATTCCTGGGAGAAGAAACACAGAGAGGAGAAGGAAAGAATTTTCTCGAGAAGCAGGGAATTTATGTCCCCTCTTCCCCTCCCCCCATGTTTATAACCCATGGCGTCTAATTTATGCTGCCTCTATGCTCATACATGTGGTGACATCTGTCAGAGTGTGGCTGACCTACCAGGGTCTAAAAACCTTAAAGCTGACTGACCTTCAAATGCTAATACCTCTTCAGTCAGGAATGGGGGCTCAGGTGCCCGCTTCCCACCCCATGCTAAGAAGGTTAACCAGCTTGATCTTGTGCAGGTCTTGTGGAGGAAGCCACAGCCACTGTGAGTTCATGAGTGCAGAGGTCCTGTCTTGTCCAGAAGATAGTGTTTCGACATGTCCTTCTTAACTTCTGCCTCTTCCCATCTTCCTGCCCCCTCCTCTTCAGTGCTCCCTGAGCCTTAGAGGCAGAGTGTGACACAGATGTTCCACTTGTGGCCCAACACTCCATAAACATTTACTCTCTGCACTTTGGCCAGTTGCAAGTTTCCTTATCCTAGTTAATAAAGAAACTTCTCAGATGAGGTCAGAGAGCTGCACTAATCTGCGGGTATAGAGATGTGAATTTAGAGGGAGTTTGATACTAGGTTTATTTAGTAGTAGGTTCACCCCGGGCCTGTGAGCTCCTCAGACAGGAATTCTTTTTGCCTGCATTTGTAGTTACCAAGCATGTCTGTCCTCCTCAAATCCAAATAGAGGATAGTTACACCTATAACGCCTATACCACTATTGTATCATGGGTACAACGGGTGCCATGCCTGGCTCCCTTGAGGAGTCTTAGTCTTGATCTTCAGAAAGAGATTAGCAGGGGAGAATATAACTGGCTGTTCAGAGATGCTCTCAGTCAGCGGAGACATGCTGTGCCTGCTCGGACACGGCAGACTTTTGGGGTCTGTCTCAGCCACCTGCTCACACTGTACTTCCCTTTGCAGGGGCCGGCGTCAGAGAGGATGTGTTCCTCATCTGGAGAGAAATGGAGGAAGCCTGCAGCACACTGGCTCAGGTCCGGAGCCTGGTGGAGAAGGCTCCTCAGCCGGCTCCTCAGCCCAATGTGTCCCCAGCAGACTGCAGTAGGTGCTGTTTATGTATAAGTTTGTAGTGCAACAGACTCAGCAACATTGGTGGCTGGGGATAGAGGTAGAGGGATTGGAGTCCTCCAACAGGAGAGCTCCTTAGCTCATCTCTAAGGCGTTGGGGAGAGTCTCTGGAGCTGCGGTGTGTGTGTGTGTGTGTGTGTGTGTGTGTGTGTGTGTGTGTGTGTGGATATGTATACACACATGCATGTACTCATTCCCAAAGAAGTACCAGAGTTGGACAGTTGTTAAAACCATAAAGGCAGATTCTTCAGTAACTGTGTATATAGCAAGAGGAGGAAACAAGGCTTGGCATAGACCTGGGCTCAGTTCTGTACACAGCACAGACATCCATAGTGGGGGGGGTAGAGGGATGCCTGTCAATGGGAAAGCATTAAAAGGTGATTCAGTGAATAAGGAGGCTTCTGTCTGGATGGACACGGCAGGATTCTTGCTGAAGGCTGGACCAGATATCCCCTGCGGTGCAGGCATGAGGAATTCCACTGAAATGTTGAACTTGATCATTTATCAGTTAGGGAGGGGATTCCGGTTGCTGCATTTATTCATCTGTGCTAGCTATGCAGAGATGAACACTGGAGCCCGAAGAGTAAGGATATTTAAAAAGAAGATGCATAGGTGACTAACTCAAGCTTAGTCAGAGGCACAGACAGCCCAGCTGTCCTGAAACTCACTGTATGGACCAGGCTGGCCTCACAGAGATCCATCTGCCTCTGCCTCCCAAGTGCCAGGATAAAAGGCGTGCACCACTATCCTGGTGAGGCATGTGTTACTTTTACAGAGACAGTGAGACTGAGAGAACTCAGGGATGGGTCAGCTCGACTTAGCCTTGCTTATAGACTGAATCCCACCCAAACTGACTGTGGCAGGCCACCACCCACTCACCCTCACCTAACTGCAAGGAAGGCTACACTCACCATGGTTCTAACTTAAGGCCACTGCTCTTCTTTGAGACTCGGGAACTTACTTCACTGTTGAATGCAGACTCAGGCCAGACAAGAAACTTAGATGTGTTTGGAAGAGAGAGGGTCTGTAAGGGTTTATATTACCAGTCTTAGAAGGAAGTTACTAAAATGTACTTGCATTTCTGCCTTTAGAGGCCTTTCATGCTCTAAGTGGCAATGACAGCTGTTCTGAGAGTTTATAGGAGTAGAGATAACTCAAAGACAGCCACGTTGCTGAAGGCCCACACCAGCAGTGGGTGACAATTCATAAAGCTGGAACCCTGAGCTCTCTACTCAAACTTGCAGGCAGCTCTGCAGATCTGAGAACCTCCTCCACTTGGCTAGGCTGAGGGTTATAAGTGCTTGTGTGCACTTATAACCTTGGGCCTTGTGTACCTGATAAGTTTTAGGGCCTTCCTGAGACTTATGGATTGACTCCCCTTGAGGATTCCCTGTGTCTTAAGAATCTTCCCCCAGCACAGAATGTTTTGATTTGAAAGAAACTGCCACACATTAATAATAGTGATGGCAAACATTGAGTGAGCACCACTGTGTTTCAGGTGCTCCCATAAGGGTTGGAGGGGTGGGGGTTGTGCTTAGTTTATTTCATCTTAAAAACAAAACCTCTAGACTGAATCACTGTTGTCTACATTTGGTAGGTATTAAAGCCAAGGCACAGAAGGACTATGTAAACAGCCAGTGGTCACACAGCCAGTAGGACAGTCTTAAAGCCCCTTTAATTTAGCAACGATATTGTGTTCACCTGAGCACTGCTGTCTCGGTTCCCACTGTATCTATTGTATCCATTGTTATCAGGTCTGATAGGATGAGAGGCTGGCTTGGTGTCTAACCACTCTTTTCCACCACGGAGAAGCAAGCTCGGGGTATCTTTGTCAGTAAAGAGTAAGGAGGCAGCAAGAAATATTTTTTTCTCTCTTTCTTCTTATTACCAAAGCATGTTCACAATGGAGGGAAGGAGTTTTGCAGCAAGAAAATCCTACTTCCAAATCCCTACAAGCCTGGCCCAGGTTGTTCTCCTTCGGTCTTAGTTTGTTCTTCTCTAACACGAAGAGATTATCAGTCCGGGAGATTGTTGCAGACATTAAGGAAAAGAACGCACAATCTGCTCCCAGTGAGTCCTCACTTTCTCCTTCAACGTTAAGGGAATTGGTGCGTGCATCCTCTGAATTCTTAAGTTGGTGGAATTCTTAAATCGGCTTTCTTGTAGGAGAAAGTAATAACAGCCAGCCTTATGTGTCCGGGCTCTTCACCAGAATCCCCCTCCCTGGCTGTTCTCGAGGGCTTCTGTGAGGTTCTGCAACGCTGCTTTGCGTTAAGTAACTTGCCCAAGGTGACGTTGCTGACAAGTGACAAAAACTTGATGGGAAAAGCTATCCATCTATAAAACTACTGCTGTCTGCCTCCTCCTGCCAGACATTCTGATTTGGTCCAGGTGCGATGGTGCTTGGACATTTTGAGAGTCTCTGGAGGAGTAGGCTTTGATAACCCTGAAGGCTACAGTGTCTCCTCATACAGCCCATGTCACAGAGGCATCATAAATAAATATATATACAAAAGCACACACCCCATAAAAGTAAAAGAGAAAAAAAAAAGGAATGACCTGTGAGTCTGAAATTCAACAATGCTCTCTAAATACTCTTTATGTCAACCTAACATATACATACCCCCCCTGAGGAAAACAACTCTAACCAGACACTTAAAAATTAATCAGAAAGGGGAAATTTGACCAAAACCATCCCTCTGTTGGGTAGTCACCTGAGCCTTTACCCAAATTTGACCCCCAGCATCTATGAAGAGAATGTCTGACTATGCCTTTCCCCCCCAGGCCACGGTCAGTTTGGGCGAAGATCCTGCATCTGCTTCGTGGGTAGGCAGCCACTCCCTCAGCCTGACTGCTTGAGGCCTAAAGGCTTCAGGAGGTGGAGGTGTGGGAGTGGAGGAGCAACAGAGCAGAAAGCTCGGATTGTCATTTGGGTAGACTGCAGATGAAGTAGACAAAGAGTCCCTGAAGCTAGCTGTGCTCTGGTCCCTGTCACTGATTTACAACCACACCCACCTTTCCTCCATACCAACCCCCCAGCCCCCACCCCAGCCAGGGATCAGTCTGCTTATGTAACCATGGGGCCAGTGGCAATATCTGGCTGGGGTGACTCATAGCCTGATGCCTGGGACAGTAAAGCCCACATTGAGAATTAACTTGTTCTAATCCCAAGACCAGGATATAAAAATTCCTTAAGGAGATAATAACATACACCCCCAATATATACAAAACAATATAAATGCAGTGGATGCCAAGCAACAGGGGCAGCAGTACACAGGACAGAAAGGTGGCAAGCCATTGCCCTCCCTAGTTGACTGTGAGGCCATGGGGCACGGAGGAAGAAGCCAGGAGGAGCTTGTCCAAACTTGCTAAGTTTGGAGAGATGGAGTCTAGAAAGAACAAGGCAGCTGCAGCTCACAGCTTAGCATGTCCGAATGGGAAGAACCACGCGCCCAAGGCGACATGCAGGGGCTTTTCCTTGAGAAGGCATCTGACTACTGAGCAGTTCACACTTGTAAGAAAGTTGTCCGACGGGGGGGGGGGTGGTGGGGGCTACTGGGAGGAGTGAGAAGAAAAAAAAAAATAGCGCTCACACAGACTCAGGGACAGAGTCCAAGAACTTTGTAACTCACGAAGGTGTTAAGATGGCTTTGGAAAGTCTGGCCTGAGTGGAGCATTGCTCTGGTACTCCTCAGAAGCCATCAAAGTAAGATGTGAAACAGTTCCTGGGTAACACAACTCCATCTCACAACAGGGCACCGAGAAAGATTTACACAGCACAAAACTGTCCAGTGCTCACCAAGATCAAATTCACAATGCTTGGCATTCAGTCAGAGACGCAGGGAAAGAAGCAAGAAGGGGTTGCCTTTGATGTGGGAGGGGGAGGGAGAGGGGGAGAGGTGGGGTCAGGGGAGGGAGAGGGGGAGGGGAGGGGAAGGGGAGGGAAGGGGAAGGGAGAGGAGAGGGAGAAGGAATGAATCAGCCAAAATGGACAGGGAGAAGAAGCAGAGGGAGATGTCCCCTGGGCTGGTTAGCCTTTTCATAAACTTGATACAACCTTTAGTCACCTGTGGAGGGGGAACTTTAAAGAACTGCCTCCATCAGACAGACCTATGTGCATGTCTCTGGGGGCATTTTCCTGTTACTTGATGTAGGAGGGCCCAGCCCACTGTGGGCGGCACTTTCCCTAAGCAGGTGGACCTGGGCTCTGTAAGTAGCTGAGCAAGCTAGAGAAAGTGAGCCACTAAGCAGTGGTCCTCTGTGGCCTCTGCTTTGGCTCTTGTCTCCAGGTCCTGGCTTTGAGCCCCTCTCCTGTCTTCCACTGCACAGGGACTATGATGTAAACATACAAGCCAGCTGAATGCTTCCCTCTCCCAGATTGCTTTGGTCAAAGTTTTCATTACGGCGATCACAAGAAAACTAGGTGGATGGGCCTTCATCACTGCTCCTACTCTAAGTAGCCCAGAGTGGGGTGCCTCTTTGACGGGGGGGGGGGGCAAGAGAAAGATTTAAACCCAGGCCTCAGACTTGAAACCCAGTACAGAGGAGCCAGAGCGAAACAGCATTGAGCAAAGCTACGTGACACCTGCAGCCAGCCTACCACCTGTCGGATGGGCAGCTGGAACTGTGTTAGGCCTGACTCCTCCCATCACCCCTACTTCAACCCTAGCTGCAGAGCAGGGAGGAAGACTTAGCAAGCTCTGGGGAATGGCCGGGTACAACTACTATCAAGCCAGTGGTTAGAGATGGGGTGTTGAGCCATTTTACTACCACCTGGTAGAGAATTGTGTCCCAGGGGACATAGTTGAGATTTAGGTTACATCTCTGCCACCTGTGTGACCGGCTTCAGACACCCAAGACTGTGTGGGTACTCACAGCTGTGAAACTCAGAGGTCACTTATTTACCATATGCCAAGATGGTTAGGGAACCACATTCACCAACATTACCCTAACCATGAACCCCACAGCATGACCCCAAAACCCCATTTGATGTGGGTAATTGGATCTACAAGATTCTGTCCCAGAGTTGAGTGCTTGGCTGGTCAAAACTCATCCTAGGCGTCTTCCAATGGCTTCTATCCTGGTCTGCCAGAGATGGGACCTCTGAAACAGTTGTAGTGCTCGAAGACATGTCCCCGTGGGACACTTCGACCTCCATTCCAGCTGGCATTGCCTGTGGTAGTTGCAATGGTCCTGAGTCAGGGACTCACCTCCTTGGCTGGCATCCCACAGTACTGTGTGCCTTGACTATAGTCTAGTTGTCAGGCTGGTCCAGGCAGGTTGTTGGCTTAGGTTGTAACAGGTTGGTGGCAGTGGTGACCAGGGAGCCACATCCTGAGACTAATCACTTACTGTGATTCTGTCAGAGCCAGACAGAATCCTCCAATGTCTGATCTCAGGCTGGTGACTGTGAAAGAGACAGCGGGCCTTTCTAGGTCACAGGGGTGGCCTGTGAGGACAGCTGGCCCACCTGTCTTCGTTCTTTCTGAGCAATGCACCATAGGCATGATCAAGAAATCTGGGCTTGGGTTGCCCTTTTTTGCTGAAGCAATGACTGCATGCTGACGACAGACTCATCCTCCTTTTTATCCGGGTGCCACCCAGGGCTGAAATTATGGAAGTGACATATGACTCCATGTATCAACATGCACCTAGCAGGCATGCCCAACCTTTGGATGTTGAGATATGATGTCGTCATCCACAAGACTCATGCTCAAGAAACACATGATCCGGGGTTGGGGATTTAGCTCAGTGGTAGAGCGCTTGCCTAGTAAGCGCAAGGCCCTGGGTTCGGTCCTCAGCTACAAAAAAAAAAAAAAAAAAAAAAAAAAACCAAAAAAAAAAAAAAAAAAAAAAAACAGTAAAACAAAAAAAACCCTCAAAAAACCATGATCCATTTACCAGGAAAATCACACACACACACACACACACACACACACACACACACACACACTCAAGAGTATTCTTTAAATCTACATATCTATCTACCTACCTACCTATCATCTATCTATCTATCTATCTATCTATCTATCTATCTTCTATCTATCTATCGATCTACTACCTATAACCTATAATCTATCTATCTATGAATATTTTGTCTGCAAGTATACCTTTGCACCCCATGCATGCCTGGCACCCAGGGAGGCCAGAGGAGAGCATTAGGTCCTCAGGGGCTGGGGTTGCAGATGTCTACGCACTACCATGTGGTGCTGGGAACCGAACCTGGGTCCTCTAGAAAAGCAGCCAGTGCTCTTAAGCACCATCTCCTCAGCCCCTCAGAGTTTTTTTAAACAAGTTTCTGATCGCGCATGGGGCTGCGTCCTTGCCACCCTGCATGACGGTACCTGAAACTTTCAGACAACCATGACATCGTACGTGGGAAGTAATCAACTCACTTTTGAATAACCAGTGGAGCTTGGATAAAAATGGAGAAGGAAATTAATTTTTTCCCCTGAAACAAAAGAAGAGGGAGGCACAGCCTACGGCAGAAGTATTGTCCAGATGAGCGTGTGTAGAGAAGTGCAAAGGTCTGAGACGCCTGCCACTGACCCTGACCACAGGAGCTAAGGATGGGAGGAGCAGCCAAAAACCCACGTGAACTTGAAGAACAGAGCAGACAGTAAACCCCACCAAAGATCTGCAAATCAGAGCCGAGTCTTCAGACAGACAACGCTGTCTTAGACTGAGTATGAAAAGGACAGGAGACATCAATGAATGAGGCCAGAGAGCATAAGAGGAACATTACAACTGACACTTCAGAAAGGTACAGTGTGACCAAGGTCACCTGGGACAACTGGGAGAACCTGAAGGAAGTGGACAGATCCCTTAGACAACAGCCTTCCAAGAGTAGACCATGAAAGAACAGAAAATCTAAATAAGCTAATGATGAGAACATATTAATGACCATTTGTAATATAACACTTGGCAATATACGAGAGGCAAATACTATGTTCCTTTCTTAGGACATAGAACAGCATGCCCACTTTTGGCACCGCTATCCAGCAGGGCGCTGGAAGTCTCAGCCAGAACAATCTGTGAAGGGAAAACAACGGACATTCAGTTTGGAATCTGGTGAGCTCTAGATTCAGTGAGAGATCCTGTCTCAAAAAATAGATAGGTAAATAAGTAAGTAAATAATAAAAAAATAAAAAGGTGATAGAAGAGTGTCAATATTGGCTTCTGGCTTCTCCACACGTGCTCGTACACGCCCGTGTATACACACGGGCAAAGCACGTGTTTAGGCACACAGAGGTTGAGCTCATCATTAGCACGGGCTACTGACGAAGTGATAAACGCCACCTGAAGTTAGGCTGCGACTGGATGAGGTTGTGCACCGTTAGCTGCAAACAACCACCACGATTACATACGCTACAATGAAGGCATTGTTGTGGTCATCCATGCCTCCACACAGGGCTGCTATAAAGTGTAGGAGGGGGTGTTGCTCTGTTGCGGGCACATTCACCAGGGCACTCCCTCTGTGTAGGATCCAGGCAGGATTCTGAAACAAAAACTAGGCCTCCTTTGTCATAGAAAACTAAATAACTTTTCCAAGCTTGAGGAAGCAGAACTTTTTTTTAAAAATTATGCTACAGCCCAAACATTTCAAGGGCTCTTCACTTGGGATCTTCTCCACATCCATCTGTGACCCATCAGAGCCACGGAGCCTCAACATACCTGGTGGTCATGCTTCAGTCACGAACAAGGAGAGCCCCGGAGTTTACTCTCCAAACTCCAGATCTGACTCTGAATATTGACTCGTTTCAAAGTGTCAATTAGATGTCACGAGCCTCAGGGCTCTTTCAAGCTCTTCAGACAAAGTAAGTGGGAGAGTATTTATTGAACCAATGGAGACAGAAGACGGTCATTTTGCATATTAAATAACCAACAAGATTTTGTTGTAGTCCTGAGTGGCATTTGAGACATGGAGGAGTGCAGTCAGAGATGTATTAGAGCTGGTTTTGCTCACTGCTGCCATGTGCCTCTTGATAACATGCTATCTGTGCCACAGTTTCTAAAGATTTTATTTGTTTGTTTATTATTTATGAGTGCACTGTAGCTGTTTTCAGACACACCAGAAGAGGACGCCAAATCTCGTTACAGATGGTTGTGGTTGCTGGGAATTAAACTCAGGACCTCTGGAAGAGCAGCCAGTGCTCTCAACCACTGAGCCATCTCTCCAGCTGCTTTGGTTTGTAAAGAGCAAAATGCAGGCAATTCAGAAAACTAAATTTAAAAATGCAAAGAGAACTGGGGAGACAGCTCAGTGGTTAAGAAAGAGCGTGCTCTTGCATAATGAAGGCCTGCAAAAGATGGGTTTGTAAAGGCCAAAGTGTAGTGGCATAGACCTCTCTGTGGTTTCTGCATCGTAGGAGGCTGAGGCTGGAAGACAGGGACTTCAAAATCAACTGGAGCTCCAAAGCGAGTTTCCATTGAGACAGGACTGCACAGAGAAAGTCTCTGAAAACACAGACACATAAATTCATGGGATGACACCAGAGTAAATCTATGTACTTAGAGTAGATTTATTTTTAACAAGGGTTTTGGGAGATTTCAATATGGGGAAAATAACCTCCCAACATGGGAGGGCATGGGAGCATGCACCTCAGGGTAAAAACTAAATTATAATACTTTGGAGCCAACCTCCACACAAACGCACATTGCCTCAGGCTCAGCAGTGTTTTGCATGTTAGCACTGGGAAGAGCAGCAGAGATAAGATACAAAGGGACTGTGGTGGTTTGCATGAGAGTGGCCCTCAAAGGCTCACATGCTTGAATGCTTGATCCCCAGCTATTGACACTGTTCGGGAAGGATTAGGAGGCGTGGCCTTGTTGGAGGAGGTGGGTCACTGGAGGAAGCCTAGCCTTGCTCTCCCTCTCTGCCTGCAATTTGCAGCTCAGATGTGAACTCTCAGCTCCTTGTCCAGTCATGCCTGCATGCCTGCCACCATGCTCCCCCCCATGATGGTCATGGACTTATTGTGGTAAAAATTAAAAAAGCGGTGGAACCGGTACCTGTGCATACCCTGGCGGTTGCTAGTTCTGGCTCCAGAGGGTCATTTGAACAAGCGCCAATTTATCTCAGATTGGTATCTCTCCCGGAGGCTCTCTGCTAGCTGCAAACTCTCTAGTTCCAGCTACCCAGTAAAATCATGGTTCTAGAAGTCCAGCAGCAGCTGGCCTATCGCAGCTCCCTGCCACAGTCTCTGCCCACACTCCCAGCAACTGCCCCCTGGTAGTTAAAGTATAAACTCCCAGCTACCTGGTAAAATCAAGACTCAATAAACGGTAAACCCAACAATCAGATTTATAGTTAAATTCTCAATCCACAATACATCCACACAATAAATTCACTGCCAATGAATAAAGATAGAAACTGCCCACCTGGATAAGATAAAATTGACTTAATCCACCTGGATCTGGATTATCCTGCTCCATCGTCTCCACCTTGATTGTCTTGGCTCCTCCTCCTCCTCTTCCTCCTCCTCCTCTTCCTCCTTCCTAGACATTTTCTCCACCTACCCTTCCTTCTCATCCAATGATAGGCTTTGCCTTATCCTGGACCCGCCTCGCTGCATAATGACATCATCCTACATGGGCTAACCCTTTGGATTCAAGCTGTAAGCAAGCCCCATCAAAACTCTCTTCCATAAGCTACTCTGGTCATGGTTATCCCCTCGTAGCAGTATAGAGCTAAGACCAGGACCTCAGAAATGTGCTTCACGCTTCAGTTGACACTGTGGAGAAAAGGGAAGATCCAAGAATGGAAGTTCTTAGAAACAAGACATTCGTGCAGACTCTAGACCAGTGGTGCCCAACCTTCCTAGTGCTGCGACTCTCTAATACAGTTCCTCATCCTGTGGTGATCCCCCAACCATGAAACTATTTTGCTGCTACTTCAGAACTGTAATTTTGCTACTGCTATGAATTGTAATGTAAATATCAGATCCGCGACCTCTGAGGGGGTTACACAGCTCACAGGTTGAGGACCGCTGCTCTAGATGAAGGAAATCAGAGGGATAGTCACCACTTGTAAATAAATGACTGCTACCCTAGTCTTCATTGCACACTTCCATGAGCTCCAGGTCTCACCATTTCCCAAAGTCCACTTATACATTTTCTTCCCTGTCTCCTTAACCTCATGTGTCCACTTAACTTGCCACAGCCTGAATATTTGTTGACATTGCTGGTGGTGCTTTTTGAGGCAGGGTTTCTCTGTGTAGCCTCAGCTGTCCCAGAGCTCACTCTGTAGACCTGGCCTTGAACTTACCTTAGTGCTGGGATTAAAGATGCCACCGCCACCCTACCCCCCACCTCTGGCTATTTTAAACAATTTTTAAAGAAGTTTTTTTTTCCAATTGTAGGTGTATGGGTTATTTTTTGGGTCTGGTCACCGTGTGTGCCCAGTACCTCTGGAGGCCAGAAGAGAATTTGCTACCACGTGGGTGCTGTGGATTGAACCCAGGTCCTTTTAAACTGCTGAGCCATCTCTCCACCTCACAGTCTCACTTCTTAAAAAGTTGTTGCTTGGGGTACTCAACTTTGCCACCTGAAATGGTTGCTGGGTCATGGGCTCATCAAAGCACGCTGTCTGTGATTCCCCTCCCACCATCTGGCCTTCTTTCTTCATATTCCTGTGCAGGGTTGTCCCTGAACTGACGATTGCTCCCCACTGCCGAGCAGACATTATGGTTTAGAGTTCCCTGAAGCTGCCCCACCACCAGCTGAAATGCTGCCTGCATGGAAAGTCATTTCTCACACACCGACCAGACGGTGAACAGAAGAGAAACTGGGAGAAGTGTGGGCAGAAGGAAGGTGCTTGTTCCTCCTCCGAGTTCCTTTTTTTGTTTGTTTGTTTTTCATTTGAAACCTGCTTCTTTTCTGCCTCATTTCTTTCCCTCACCTTCTTCTCTACCCTCAGAGGCGGGTAGGAATTAGTGGCCCTGGAACTGGAAAAAGCAAATTGCGCAAGCAACAGAACCCTTCTTTGCAAAGGAAGCCATACTTTGATTTATCATAATTAACAAGAGGGAAAAAACAAACAAACTGCTGCTATAAAATTATTTAAAAAGCTGTCTTTTATCCCCGTAGTGCCCCAAGGTATCTGGTAGATATCTTCATCTCAGTCAGCAAAGCGTCTCACCTGCTCTGCTCCATCCCATATCACACTGCTGATGGCTTCTCTCTGAGCCTGGCAACAGTCTCTCTACCCATCCAGTTCCCAAGGCAGGTTTCCACCATGCCAGAAATACGCATCTCAATTCCGTGGTGGCTTAGTGTCCCAGCTGCCACCTACTCCCTTAAACTTAATTCACCACAAGAAAGAACACACAACACAACAACCTCTGATCCATTTGATAAGATATAATTGCCCACCTAAACATACAAAGCTCTGTACACATCCATCCCTTAAAATATTCATAACAACCTTTAAATGTGCAGAGAGGAATCTTAACATCCGCCTCCATGTCCTCTCTCTAAAACTCCCACCTCCTCCAGTCTCCTCCTCTCTCTAAAACTTTTCTCCCACCCATTCTTCCTTCTTGAACAAGGACAGGCCTCATTCTATCTTGTACCTCCCTTCACCTGTACGACATCCTACAACAAACAAAATTCAATTTACAATATTCTCAGGATCAGGGGGTGTAGGCCTAGAGCTCCCTGGCACCCCTCTTCAATCTCCCTTCAAGTTAAAGGTTACAAATTCTAACAGGCTTTTACCTGACCTTCCATTCAGAACAGAGACTACTTCCTGCTCCCTCTCAGGCACACACTTGACATTAGGCTCCTCGGTGCTCCCACTGGGCCTCAGCCCACATCTTTGCAGAGAAGCAGTCTTAGGGTAATGGTGGGTTTCTGCATTCCATCTCCCTCCTCCCGGGTGGTACCCATGAGGTGCCGGGCACATGTGTTGCGTGCTCGATTCTTTAGCAAGCACACATTAGCAAAATATATCAGACAAGCACAGAGATGTGTGCAACTGCTCAAAGGTGACTTCTGTCTTAATGTCATAGTGTCACTGCCTGTCCCCCGGCCTCTGCCCTGAGCAGGTTTCATCCCACCTTTAGAGGAACCACAGGTCTGCTGAAGGGGTCAACCCACCTCATCAGTGGGAGGGACTGGATTATCCTAGAGTTTCTGTTTGTCTCCCTCTGTTCCCAGCTGTCCTTAGTTCTGTGCCCTCCCTCTTCCTTCCCTCCCCCACTTCCAGCATGTATTGCGCCCTGGTCTGCAGAGCACAAGCCCTGGACAGAAAGGCGCTGGGATGAAATACTTTGGGGTTTCCCAATAGAGGATTGGGATGGATCCTGTTTGTGGTGAGCCTCCCACCCCAACCCCACCCCCGCCCATGCTCTAAAACAGGTTTAAAACAAGGTCATTAGTAATCTCCAAGTTTTTAGGTCCCCCCTCCCCAGAGTTTTACCTAAGGAGCCTTTCTGAGTAGCAGCCATCGGTGCTCAGTGGGGGCAAAGCATGTGGAGTTCACTGGGAGAATCACCAGATTGACGATGCTCTCCCTGTCTGGCAGTTCCCTGAAAAGGCACATGGCCTAGCATAACAGGAATGAGGTGGCAGTTGAGTAGCTTTCAGTGGACAAGGGTAGAGGGTGCAGTCTCGGGGGTAGTAAATCCTTGATGGTACCCCCTCGAGGATCTGACTTTGAGGGTAGGGTGCATAAGTGTCAGAGGGAGTAGTGATGGGTGAACTGTACCCAATATCATTTTTATCACGACCCTGGCTAAACCATGATGGTTTCCAAAAGCATTGGTAAGTTTGGCTTCGTGCCTGGAAAATATTCTGCGACTAACCCACAGGACGGAGGGGACAGGCAGGGAAATTCTGTGCTTCCCTCCTGGAGTGGATAAGGAGGGCCCTGTGATCAGCATCGCCGTGAGCTCACACCTCTGCACGAGTGGAGGCTCCAAAGGCAAGGATTCATACACACTCCTAATTAAAATAACCACGGGAGAACCGAGAAAGGATCCCTCTGTCAGTGCGATAATGAACAGATGCTGCCCCTCTCCTTTCCCCCCCTCAGGCTATCGAGGCTCCGTCACTAATTGGTGTAATTAGCAGTGAATGAAATGAACATGAAAATCAGCTTCCCTCTCCTCTCACCTCTCTAGCTCTGATGCATCTGAGCTCTCTGCCTTGAATGCTTGGCTGCACTGATGTCCTCTATGAAGCTCAGGTTGGAAGGGGCCCTCAACCCCTTTTAGCGTGTAATTGGGAGTCTGACTTCTGCCGGAAAGCGGAAGCAGCTTCACCCTCTGTCCTCCATGAACTTGAAGGGTGAAGGTTCATCTCGGGCTCTTTAAACATCCTTGCTAGGGCCGGTTTTGATGACTTCCAGAAGGTTCTTTTTGTCATAAATTTGGACTTACTCTTGATGAAGGGCCTTCATCTTTTTCTAAGAAGGCAGCCCCCCAAAACAGAGCAAAAGGGGGTGTGTTGCCATGGAAACCACTGAACGTGGTTTATTTCCCATCACACTGGTTGAACAAGGAAAAGAGAAGAGAGGAACCAGCTTCACAGGCAGGAACAAAGAGGTGTCCAAGACACAGAGAGCAATTAAGGACTGGAGAAATCAGGCTGGAGAAATGGCTCAGTGGTTAAGAGCACTGACTGCTCTTCTAGACGTCCTGAGTTCAAATCCCAGCAACCACATGGTGGCTCACAACCATCTGTAATGGGATCCAATGCCCTTTTCTAGTGTGTCTGAAGACAGCTACAGTGTACTCATACACAAAATAAATAAATAAATCTTAAAAAAAAAAGGACTGGAGAAATCATAGGAGAGTTTCTCCAAGGAGGCTGATGTCCCCCACAAAACCCAGCCACATTTTCCTTTGGTGGCTTGCAGTGGCGCCAGGCACTCCCTGGGGAAGCCGAAGGGGGCCCGATGTTCTGGGAGGCTTCTGATTTGAATTCCTTGAGAAAGGCAGGAGGAAGTCACCTGCTGGCACTGAGGATGCTACTCAGAGGGGCTATGGGGCCATACTGGCTTCAAATTCGAGCGCGGAAGCCAGCTTCTCTGATCACTTCTGACTCCAATAGGTTTCTGAGTGAGTTCTTCCAAGGAGTTGTATTATAACACGAGGACGTGCGCATCCGGCATGGTCCTGGGCAGCTTCTTTCCAGATCACTGAGGACTGACTGGCAGCAAGCCGCTTTATTTCCCCAGGCCCTATTCTAGTTATACGGCTCCTTAAATATGGCAAGCCCAGTAGAAATTTAATCTTTCATGGAAAGATTTAGGTTTTTTTAAAAATTCTTTTAAATGTTTATTTATTTATTTTATGCATGAGAATACACTATAACTGTCTTCAGGCACACCAGAAGAGGGCATCGGATCCCATTACAGATGGTTGTGAGCCACCATGTGGTTGCTGGGAATTGAACTCAGGACCTGTGGACCAGCAGTCAATGTAGCCATCTCTCTACCCCTTAAAGATTTATTTTTATTAAAAGAAAATGGTGTGTGTGTGTGTGTGTGTGTGTGTGTGTGTGTGTGTGTGTGTGTGTGTGTGGTGTATACATGTACATGTGTGTGTAGGTGCCCTCAGAAGCCAGAAGAGGGCATTAGATTCCCTGGAGCTGGAATTACAGGCAGATATGACCTGCCTGGTACAGGTAGGTGCTGAACCAGATTGGGGTCCTCTGCAAGAGCAGTCCATGCCATTAGCCACTGAGTCATCTCTGTAACCCTGTAGTGGCTAGCTTTTGTCCACTGGATACAAACCACAGTCACCTGGCATAGGGGAACCTTGAATGGGGAACTACCTCTGCCTGTGGGCAAGTTTGTGGGGCATTTTCTTGATTAAGGATTGACGTGGGAGGGTCTAACCCACTGTGGGCAGTCCCACCCCTGAGCAGATGGTCCTGGGTTGTCTAAGAAAGCAAGCAAGGTGAGTGAGCCTTGGACACAACCCTCCATGGTTTCTGCTTCAGTTCCTGTCTTGAGTTCCTGGCATGGCTTCTCAGCATGATGGAACTGGCTGTAACTGGTAAGCTAGCACACACCCTTCCAGGTAGTTCAGTGTTTTGTCCCAGCAACAGGAAGGAGAGTGGGACAAGCCCAGAGGTTACCTTTAATGACAGTCAGTGCCCTGTAGTCTCAGGCTCTGAGCGCTGAACCAGCTATGAATCAAACATATTTAAGGAGGAAGGGGGGGGGGGCTGGAGAGAGGGCTCAGTGGTTAAGAGCACTGACTGCTCTTCCAGAGGTCCTGAGTTCAACTCCCAGCAACACATGGTGGCTCACAACCATCTGTAATGGGATCCGATGCCCTCTTCTGGGGTGTCTGAAGACACTGACAGTGTACTCATATGCATAAAATAAACAAATCTCTTTAAAAAAAATAAGCGACTTTACCAGAAATGTGAAGATTTGTTTGCCATTTGTAAGCATTGCTTGCATTGGGTGATGCAACATGTGATCTAGAGGTGATTTGAGGTGTACAGGAACATGCGTGTAGGCTTTGTGCAAACACTACATCACCATGAGGAATTTGAGCAGCGTCTGATTGAGGTACTCAGAATGGGTCCCTGATCCAACCATCCCTAGACCCTGGATCAAAACCAGTGCAAAATTTCGGTCTCCATCTCAGTCTTCCTGACTCTCGTGCACATTGCTGGAGTGTTAAGAAGCCAGTGATACTGAAAACTGCCTACGAGAAGCCCCACTGCCACACTAGGGACCAAACATCTACCACATACACTTTCAGGTGCATTCTCAAAAACATGTCTACACAGCATCACTAGTTTGATGTGAATTATGCCTAAGTCATAAACTAGATCTGTAGAAATTCAGGCATCAGGAGTCCCACTAGCTAGCAGTGTATAAAAGGGAAGCTCGCTGGCTGTTCTCCCACACCGAGTAGAATGAATGAATGAATGAATGAATGAATGAATGCATGCATGCATTCTTTCAATGGCCTGGCAGCATAGGATACATTTCCAGTAAATATAAAATCAGTTTCTCCAAGAAGGCCAAGAGGATACCATCTTCCATCTGCTGGTAAAGCTATTTGCTTGAGCTCAGAGTGGTAAAATGGATGAATTACATTTGAGCCACTTGCCTCAGATAGTAGATGGCTCAGCCGAGACGTGAACGCAGAGCTTCTGACCCTGCATGCAATGCCTTCCTGACACGTGGCTTGGGCCGTGCTGGCATGAGGTCAGTTCACACTCATAGAGGAGGACGAGAGGAGAGAAGGAAGAGCCCTGCTGGAGCACATTTCCCGAAGGGACGTGCAGGCTGTGTAGTCTAGCAGCAGGAATGGTTCAGATGGGTAAATATGAGGCTGGGGGTGTTGGAGGAACTGCTCACAAGTTATGAGTGGCTGGTGAACTATGATTCCAGAACCAACGACGCCTGCTGAGAGTAAGGAAAGTCCAGAAGACACCTGGGACTCCCGGAAGTGGCTCCAGAAATATGGCTTGAAGGCTCAGAAGCTGACCTTTTACGATATGCTCGCCGAATGTTCCTTCCGCCATGCTGATGGAGTCGTTGATATAAAAGCCAAACCAGAAAACGAATCTGTGCAGACCAGCGCGGTAGGTGAAAGGCGGCAGCGGGGCTGTGGGCCTTCCCTTGGTGTCTGAGGCAGGTGGTGAGACCTTCCTTGGATCAGAAGCCCAGGGCAGGACCACATTGAAAGATGTCAGGGGACGGACGTCAGCTAGGGTTTCTGTGACAAGGGTGTCCCTTTGCTTCCCGACTTCACTAAATGGTACCCACGGGAGTGGTGAGAGCCGGGGCATGGTTCTACATGTCTTAGTCTATTCTGAGTGGATATAACAGAGTCCTTGATGGTAGGTGCTTCATGATGAGACACTTATATTTAGCTCTTATTTTTGGAGGTCTGTTATCAGGGAGGGGGTACCATCTTTCTAGCTTCTGGTACAGCACCCCCCAGCTCCCGGCTGTGTCACACAGAAGCAGAAAGAGAAACAGCCACCAATAGAAGGGGACCAGATGCATCGATGACTGTACAGCAGCCTGTGCCAGTGAGTGTCCATGCTGTACGACCAGCATTATTGCCCGTCATTGGAAGTTCCCCATGATCTCCCACTAGACCCTGCTTCTACGCCACTCAGCACTGCCACACTGGGGACCTGCCACAGACACTTTTGGAGACCCACTCAAAATTCCAAGCTATACCAAGAGTTAGAAGTATGTTGTACCCAAGTCATCAGCTGGACCTATAGAAACTCAAGCCTTATAAGTGTCCAGATTGTTCGATGCTATGTCAGAGGAGAGTCTCTTTGTCTGCCTCTATTGAAAAGAAGGGAGAAACTGCTGGTGCGTGTGTCAAGAACCAGGCGCTTCTATGGTCCCCTTGAATCTCTAGTATCTTAAAGGTGCAGTACTCCAGTGGGCACCTGCCAATACTCAGCAGATTTGCAGTAAACATAAAATCAGATTCTCCAAAGAGTCACGGTACCAGACAAGTATGTTTCAAGCTCTGAGAGGTGCAATTCCACTGTACCAAATGGCATCCACGAGGATGCTTC
Source organism: Rattus norvegicus (assembly GCF_021556685.1). NCBI lineage: Eukaryota > Metazoa > Chordata > Mammalia > Rodentia > Muridae > Rattus > Rattus norvegicus. Next base: position 54,496,070 of record NC_141542.1, read on the forward strand.
TCAAGTGTCTGACCCCAGCTCCCAAGGACCAAATTATTCTCAGTGTCAGTGGTTTCTAAACTTTCATATCATGTGATCCAAGGTCAGGAATTTTATAAAGAAAAGGTATTTATTTAGCTCACAGTTCTAGAGGTTAAAGAGTCTGGCGTTTAGTACCTGCTAAGTCTCCGGTGCAGACATCGTGTGGTATCAGCTCACAGAAAAGAAGGGAAGTAGGCACAGGTAGGAAGAGCACAAAGATGAGGGGCGTGGTTGGGAAGAAAAGGGGGCATAGGTGTGACAACAAGGGGGGGGAGATAGATGTGACAGCAAGGGGGGGAGATAGATGTGACAGCAAGGGGGGGGGAGATAGATGTGACAGCAATGGTGGGTGTTGACTTTTCGAGTTGACAGAATTTAGAATCACCCAGCAGAAAAACCCTAGAGCGTACCGATGAGGGGGTCTCTAGATTGTGTTAAGTGCGGTGGGAAAACCTACCCTACGTGTGAACAAAGCCATCTGGAATGCGGGCATCACCCATCCATGGACTGAGGCTCCGGGCTGAATAAACAGGAGAAAGTGGGCTGAGCATTAGCAACCGCCTCTCTCTGCTCCCTGACTGCAGATGCCCTGTGTGTGTGTGTGTGTGTGTGTGTGTGTGTGTGTGTGTGTGTGTGTATGTATGTGTGTGTATATATGTGTGTGTTTATGTATATTTGTGTGTGTGTGTGTGTGTGTATTTGTGTGTGTGCCAAGGATCAGGCTTGGTTTGGAGAGAAGTTCTGAGAGAAGGGGTGTTTGAGAGCTGTGAAATAAAGGACTCGAAGTCAAATTGTGGGTCATAAGCTGACAGACTATGTTCTGCTCAAGACAGCGTTCCTGATTGCTCTCTCTCTGTGTTCTGCTTTTTCTGAAGATCTCCAGGCAGCACTCTGCTCCCAATAGCTTTTTTTTTTCTTCCCAATTCTAAAAACTCTCTGGATAGCTCATCTCTTGCAGATTGAAAGCCCGGTGTTTTATTTAAATATCAATTCAGTTGTGTATCTTTCTGACAAGCTCCCTCATAGTACAGCTGCCTCTGTTCCTTTAGATCTGTGAAGCTCCATATACAATTCATATCGCACCTTTACATAGTTGAGAAATTATGTATTTTCAAACTCATGTTTTTTATCATTTTTCCCACAGCCTTAAGGGCTGTCATGAAGGTCACAGTGTTCTACTATTTTGCTCAGACATTAGACACACCCTCGACTCCCACACTTGTGCTGTCTCTGATTATCATGGAGTCGTTAACCTTGGCAGAGAGGACATTCATCGAAGGAGGAACATGAAAATATGCACATTAATATACAAACAAACTTTACACCCACAGTGACCATCAACACTCTTGGAGGCCCGTTCCCTGCTGGTTCTCTCTCAGAAACAGGAACCCATGTCAAGCTGGACTCAGCCTGCATGTGTTTGTGCATATGTGTGTACACACGTGTGGTGTGCATGTGCATGTGTGATGGAAACTAAGTATGTGGGGGGATCTAGGTCCTGCTCAAATACTGGGTCACTTGTTATATCCTAAGAGGCTGTGATTGAGGGCCAAAGCCTTTACTGAGAGGTTTGTAGATCCAACTGAGGGGATCTTCCACTCCTGATGTGGCACCACACTGGCTGCCACCCAGCTCCTTGTCCTCCTCCCAGTTGGGCTGTTTTCTTCTAGCTGTTCAGCCGTGGCGCTTTTACCTCCTTACCCCTGTGTGTTTCCAATGGACCGCTGCAGGAGGGAAACATATAAATTGAATTAGATGAACACAGCATTGACGCAAAGCTCGCTTCCTGGCGTGCCCTTGGAAGCAGGAGCAATCACTGAAGCTTGGGGGAAATCTCATTTGTGGCTTTCCCTTCCCAGCATGCTCTTCTGGCTTTGCAGACATCGCTCAGCTGCGTTCAGGAGGTCATACACAAATAAGTCTTCATCTAGAAAAAAACTCAGCCCTGAGTATTTAAAAGTATCAATCCTGGCCGATTTTGACATAGCCCACAGTGAGCTTCTGGAAATGTGGCAGGCTCCGGGCCAGCTCGAATGGTAAACTCGCTCTTCCTTCTCCACAGTCTCAATGATATTGTAAGGGCCAGACTGGAGAATGTGTCTTGCGAACAGGGAGCGGGGGCTTAGCTCACATTTTCTGTGCTACTGATTCATAACGTGGTGAAGATTGAGAATGAGCCCGTCTTACTGTTTCCTCTCATAGACGGTGGGGAGGGCCTTGCCCCATCATGTTTTCAGACCATAGGTCTCAAATTGGGTCCCTCCTGTGGTTATGACGTGTGTATAGTAGAGAGACTCTGGGTAAAATGGATAGATCCTTTACGGTTCCCTGGCAGCCGGGGCTGGATCCCCTGCACGACTGTCTCTAAACAACACTGGTTCAGGTGTGGTACCGTCCTGCCCATCTGAGAAACTAACAACTAAGAAAATCTTGGTGTGGAGGGAGAGGTAGGGATTGTCTTGCCAGCTGGAGCATCCTTCTCTGTGTCTTTAAACTGGGCATCATCAGGTACAACTTGGGAAACACCCGTCTCTGCACAGAGCCTCGAAGTTGGGAGGTTGCCCACGACATGTGGTCTTTTCTCTGTCGCAGACACTGACGTCACAGGTAGAGAGTTCACACAGCGCTTGTGGCCCCTACCACCAAGGAACCTTGGCTGTTTGCATTCAAAGTTTTGCCTTGGTGGGGTATGGAGTTGCTGGGTAGGTTAATTCTCTTGCGGCAGACCGGGGGCTGGTGTGATAGATCCTCTAGGCTGCCATGTTGCTCTATCCTGCTATGCTGCCGGTGACAGCCTGCCTCCACACAGCCGTATGGCTCGCTGGCCGTACCTCAGTCTCCTGGGGAAATGACATCATCCTGAGGACTGAGAGATAGGCAGGGAGAAAGCTTTTGTGTGTCAGCCCCAGAGATGTGTATGACTGAGATGGAGAGAGAAGGCACCATGGTAGAGGAGGTCCCTTTGCCACCCTCCACTGGCAGCACGTTGTCGATCAACCTGGTCTTTACCACAGACACAACACCTGTCTGCTGGTCCTTGTTCCCATGTGACCCCAGAGTTCTTGTCCTCCCTAGCAGGGTCTGGTCTCCCTCTTGGGCCCATTGGCCCGATGTGGGTGGTGGCCCTTTCTCCTCCCGCTGTCCTGACTATTACTGCCTCATCAGGCTGCTACCCACCTCCTTGGGCTGTGCTGAGCCCAGCTCACCTGCCTCTGCTCTTGGTGAGTGTCTCCCTTGCCACCACTGACTCCAGCTCCTGTTTTCATTCTCTGGGATGCCAGTGCCACGTGGGTGACCCTTACAACACACGTTCATTTCTTTATCCCCTCTCCTGATGGCTTCCCCCTCCACTCCTCTCCCTGCCGCAATAGGTGGACCCTTGACCTCATTATTATGAAGAACTGAGACGTAGCCCATGCAGTCAGTTCTAACCATGCCCCTTAGATGACTCTTCCAGAGTGTTTCTTCTGTGACTCGACACCACCCCGATGTCAGCCCCCCTGCAGGTTATTATTCCTGCCACGTTTCCACTGTCTCTGTCTGCGTGCCCCTCCCATGCACCCTCAGAGCTTTACCCAATCTTAGATCATTTCCCCAAGCTATTTAAATCCAAGTTTGTGACATGTCTTGTGGACTGTGCTAGAACATTCCAGAGGCAATCCTCATTTGTGACGCTCAGTTTTGCTTTGGATGAATGATCCTACGGCAGGAAGCACTGACCTGGCTTCTAACACCCTCCACGTAGGGACTCATCTGTCACCCTTCATTCATCCCCCATTTACTTCATATCCTTAATGTTGCCCTCACTTCTAGGGCTTTCTGTTAGCTCATAAGTGTGCATGTGTATGCGCGTGCGTGCATGCGTGCCTCTGTGTGTGTGTGTGTGTGTGTGTGTGTGTGTGTGTGTGCACATGCGCACACATGTGTCACTCAGAGGCCAGTGTCATGTGCAGCGTGCTCTTAACTGCTTTCTATCTTATTTCTTCTTTGGAGACGGGGTCTCTTACTGAACCAGAAGCTCATTGATTTGGCCCAGCTGCCTCGCTAGCAGGCACCCAGGATCTGCCTGCCTCTGTCACCCCTCCCTGAGCCAGCACCAGTCACCTGGATGCTGTCACACCCCACTATTTACAGGAGCACTGAGGGTCTGAACTCAGGTCTCTGGGCTTATGTGCTTGACCAGCTGAGCCCCCCACCCCAACACACACACACCCGGGGGAAGGGGGCGGTTACTGTATGATATCTGTTAACACACATGCATTTGATAGACTTTTCCCTAGGTGCACAGAGTCTCCCATTCCGTCAGAGTGACTGCTGCCAGTGTTTGCCTCTGCCTGAGGGACTCATCTGCTTCATTCTAGAGGCCATGACACATTCTCTTTCTCCAGCCCTTCGGTTCTGTTCCTATGAGCTCTAGAATCTACCCCAATCATGCAGAGTCCCCACTGCTCCATGAACACTGGGATATATAAATCTTTACATTCAGGGATCAGTTCCAATTCCCTAACCCTTTTCTCCCCTCCCCCACCATCTTTCCTCACCTCCCTTCCCCCACTATCTTTCCTCACCTCCCTTTCCTCTTCCTTCCTTCTCTCCTTTCCCCTCCTCCTGCAGGAATCCCTGGCCTCTCTCCTCTGGCACAGATGGGATCACACATGTGCTTCTGACCTTGCCCACGACCTCGAGCATTGGGCTGACTCTGGAACAGGGACCAGAACATCTTTGTTGAATTTAGAAGTGAATGGTCTCACTGTGGAGATGTGCATGTGCTAAGAGATGTACAAATAAAGCAGAGATGGGGGCACTCCCTGGCTACTTTTCTTCCTGAAATAGTTTCCAAGTGTCTTGCTATTATAGTTTTAGCCCCAAAGCCCAAGCCCTAGGGTTCCCCACAGAACAGACTCATCCATATCCCAATACAACATCCCAGTGTTGTTAGAGAGGCAGCTGCGAATGGCAGAGCAAGATTCCACCAACATGGCTGCTATCACATTGTGAAGTACAGCTGTTGGGCAAGCTGGACCTGGTTGATGTTGTCTCAGTTCCTGTTCTGTGAGGTTTGAGGTTGTTACTGTAAGAAGATTTCTGCCTGGGGGCAAGAGGCAGCTCATTCTGGGGGTCACATGACTTTGAGGCCCTGCTGTTCCTGGAATCCAGAGTAATTACAGGTTTACTGGACACCCTCAGGTACCCTTTTGGATGGTTTCGGTGGGATCTGGACAGGACATTGCCCAGTAAGATCTCTCAGCTGCTCTTTCTCTTTAAAGGGAGACGCAATGTCAGGTATCCTCAGGCCATACTTGGGCTCTGCTCTGGAGATTAGCATGCCAGTGTGCTGACTTCCTAGGTGATGGACTCAGAGGAGACAGATACAAAATGGAGGCAGAGATGTGCAGATTTTATTCCGTTTTTAGTTACCTTGGGAGCCCAAGCAAGGCGTCGTCTTTATTTGGTTTTAGCAAAGGGAGTTTCTAAGGACCCGCTCTAGCCCCCAACTTTGTCCTTCCCTCAGGACACCAATAAGAAGACTATCCATGCCAAATACTGCAACAGATTCATCCACGTCCCCTGGAAGGATGGGAGCTTGATCCACGTCAACATCACCAAGGAGAAGTGCAAGCGGTACAGGGAGAGAATCCACACAGCCCTGGCCAGGATCCAAAGGAGGTTGGTATTGTTGTATGACTAGTGGTCTAGTCGCTCATGAAATGCAGGTCGGTGTGACTTAGGACGAACTCAGCCGAATGAAGAGGACAGCAGACACAGTTAAGTCAAAGCTTCCATCTATAATCATTGACGAAGTTGTTAATAGCAAAGGGAAACACTAGCAATCGGGCTTCACCAGAAACAGAACAAGAACATGCTACTGTGTGTACATAGTCCGGTACACGTGTACATGTATGTGTGTGGAAAGGGGACAACAACGGAGGTTGATGTCCAGTGTGTGTCGTCCTCAGTTGCTCTCCTCCTTAGTTTTTGAGACAGTTTCTCACTGAACGGGGATCTCGTTGACAGACTGGCTGGCCAATATGGCCCAGAGAGCTGTAGCCCAGGACTAGGGCTACAGACAGACACACAGAACACTATACATGGCTTTCCTGTAAGTGCTGGAACTCTGAGCTGAGATCTCCACGCGTTTGTGACAGGCGCTTTATCAATGGAGCCATCTCCTCAGCCTCCAGAGGAGCTGTTTTGAAGATGGTCATTAGGAGACTAAGCAGTGTTTCTGTCTGTGCTTTGGGGGTTCTGTGGGCCACAGTCATATCGCAGGCTATGCATCTAAACTCTCTCTCATGGAACTATTTCATCTCAAGAAAACTCTTACGTAGCTGTGGCATACTGGAAAATAATCAGCTACTGTACGTATTTTAGAAAACAATTCAAACGCACACTTCCTGCCTGCCTTTATCCTGCTATGCTCTTATGATCTGCCCATGCCCACAAGGCTGCTATGTGGATAGGATGACCTCAGGCTTCACTTCATGTGGAAGATTTAAATTAACACCCTCCAAGTCCCACATGTCAGGGGACAGTTTTAGACCATGGAGACCAAATTCATTTAGGCGTATTGTCTCTGAGGTCAACAGAGAACTGGAAAAATAGGAAATTAAAAAAAAATGATGAAAATCTCATCTCTCCACTTGCTGCTTGACCCCGGGCACATTAGCTAATGACATTTTGCATCTGTTTCCAGGATTATAAAGTGGGAACAGTGACAGCATTTGTAAATTTGCTCTGCGGATTATGCCGGATGCTAAATCTAAGGTTTAAGCCAGTGGCAGCCCTGCCACAACCATTTGAAAATGAACACTCTTTCCACACTCCTGCCGTTTGGCTGCAGCAGATACCCAAATGCCTGGTATTCATGCCCAGAGCCCCAGCATCTCAAAAGCCACATGGTGATAGATTACTCACAGAAGCTGTCCCTGTGTGTAGAGCCCCCACCGCTAGGGTTTCAGAGATCATTCTCTAGTTTGTGTTTCCAGTCTTTCGGGGAATGTGGTGTTTGCGTGCACTCCAGCCTCTGGGTCCCCTTGTCCCTTGCTGACCAGTGTCACGAACAAGCAGGATCTCTCTCCACTTTGTTTTCTTCAGTACCGTGTGAGAGTCAGCACCGTCTCTATCTTGCACGTTTGGCAGAATTCACTGTTAACACTATCAAAGCCTGGAGTTTTCCTCTCTGCAGAAAGATTTTTGTGGCCTAGAACCTAGAAAGCATTGAATGTGACTTACCCCGATTTGTTGGAAGTATTGTGCAAATTCTCCACACTGTTGCCGATTTTCTCTTCAAACTGTTGTGTAAATTATTGAAAACATTTTCGAGTGGTTCTTCCAGGTCTGGCAGCTTTTCCCTGGTTCTTCCAGGTCTGGCAGCTTTTCCCTTACTACCCTGAAGCTCTGTTAGTTGGTGCGTCAGTGTTCTCCTTGTGGATCAGCTCGTTTGTAATACGAAACGCCCTGTTCAACTCTGCTAACATTCACTCTGCCTTAATGCCCACGCTTGTTCCCATGGCTGATCCCTTCCTGTCCTTTTCTCTCTGCCCGTCTCTGGCTTGTAATTAACTGGTCTTCTTGGAGACACAGTGTGTACCACACAGTGTGTACCAGTGTTTGTGGTGTTACGATGATTTACTCACTGACTTAGTTAGATTTAAATCTGGGACCTTGTAACTTTTTCTGTCTCATCTGTCTGCTTCTTCACTTTTTAACTGTGGTGCCCAGTTTCCTTTCTATGAGTCCCGTTGTCTTATTAACTGTAAGGTTACATTTTGTCCTGACGTGCATGATGGTTTGACGTTTACACTGCATACATTGACCTCTCAGTCTACCTTCAAACAGGATCACACCGCTTTGTGTATAAGAATATCACAAAGTCCACTGCCACTCTCTTTTTCCAGTTACCCTGTACTTTAAATGCACAGCTTCTATGAACCCAATAGCAGTTTTCTGTGAACAGTGCAAACAGTCTAATGTCCTAGTGTAACATAATTAGAATAAATACAAGTCGTACTTGCTCACGCCCCTTTCTATGGCTCTCCACCCCTTTACATAAACCTGGTGTTCCACCCGGCATTCTTTCATTTCTATCCAAAAAACTTTGTTGGTGTCTGTTGTGGTGCAAGTCGTTAGCAACGAATTATATTAGCACAGTTAGAGTGGAAATGCCTTTAATTTACTTCTCTCTCTCTCCTTTTTTTAAAAAAAGATCTTTGTACTAAGTATAGAATTTACCAAGTTAAGAGTTGAAAATTTTATCAGTTCTTTTTAAAAAAAATCTTCAATGTGTTCTGCCTGTGTGATTTATGATTTTTAAAAAAGACCTTTATTCTTAGACTTGTTCCTCTGAATACACTGTGGGTTTTTCTGCCTCTGGCTGCTTTTAATCATCAGGTTTCATCAAATTCATGACTTTGTTGTTTGCTATGGTCTCGTTCTCCTCTCTTCTCCTCTCCTCTTTCTCACCTCTGCCTCTCTTTCCTCTCTGTCTCTCTGTCTTTCTGTCTCTGTCTCTGTCTCTCCCCCTTCTCTTCCTCTCCTCTCCCCTCCCTTCTCTTTTCTTCTCTTCCCTCCCCTCCCTTCCCTTATCTTCTCTCCTCTCCTCTCCTCTTTCTCACCTCTCCCTCCTCCTACACCTCCTCCCTCTCCCTCCTCCGTCTCCCCCTTCCCTTTCTCCTCCTTTACCCTCCCCTCCCTTCTCTTCTCTCTGGTTTCTTTGACCCCTGTGGATCTGTAGGCACACTGTTTCCATCAAATTAGAAACATTTTTTATTGTGTTTGTACTTCTCCCTTTCCTGTTCATTCTTGAGTCTAATTATAGACATACTCGTGCACTACAAAATTGGGTCTAATTTTCTGTTTCTCTTTCAAACAATTCCCCAACGTCTCCTCTGCTCACTGTTGATGCTACATAATTCCCTTTTCACTTCAGACGTGTCCCTCTAGGAGTCCTATTACGGGTCTTTTAAAATTTACTATTTATTATCATTTGTATTTATACTTGAGAATTTCATACATATATGTAATAAAATAGAATTATACCTAACCCTCATTTCCACCCTCCAACCCACCTATAACCCCTAACATGTCCTAAGTTTATGTCTTCTTTCATTTTTTTAAAAATAAGTACAAGTCCAGTTAGCACTGATGTATGTGAATGGGTATGGGGCCCTCCCTGGGAGCATGAGGAACCCATCAGTGAGTTCACACTCCCAAAACTATGACTCCCTCACCCCACCCCACCCCCACCCCAGGCAGCTACCAGCTGCCCATAGTTCCTCAGTAAGGGCCGGGCCTGAAGAGCAGATCCCCATCTATGCTGTGTTTTGACTGACTTGGCATTGTGCAGGTCCTGCACAGGTAACCACAGCTATTTGAGTCTGTGAGTGCCACACCCAGCACCTCACGAGGCTCTTCCCCATTCTGTCTTCCGTTTCTCTCTGGTCCTGTTCCTGGACATGTGAAATGCATTTATAGTGACCACATAACACCCTTTGCTTTTCTGCTAATCCTAATATTAGAATTCATTGCTTTATTTCTGTCGACCAGATTTCCTACTAAACATGGATATTTTCCTGCTTCCTGGCACTGCCTGTGACTTATTTTCAATTTTTCTCACTCTCTCTCTCTCTCTCTTTTTTTTTCTGGAGTCTAGGCATCTTGAATTTTACAATGTTGGATGCTAGACTCTATCTTTAAGTGTTCTGTGATGGTGTGAAGTTGCTTAGAGCCTATTTGAGTCTAAGTAGTAGTTTTAAGTCATGTGAGTGTATGAACACAGTGGTCTTCGTCCTAGAGCTGATTTGGTTCTGCTGGTGAGGTAACTCCCCTGTGAGGATTCCACTGGACACTTTGCTCTGACTGCTGGGAAAATGAACTACTAGTGTTAGGTGTGTGAACTCCAGTGAGCTCTCTTTGTATGATTTTTCTCCTTGGCTTTTGCAATTTCTTCACAAGCACACCCTGATCACCATTCAGTCCACAATTCCAAGCACACACTGCAGATATGTACAGTGTGTGGAATATGGTTGTCCTAGCACTGGCTGCACCCATCTCCTCTCCGGTGTCTCTACTTTTCTATGCAGTAACTGTGCCATTTGCTATTTTGCCCTTCCAATTCCAGTTGCCTAAGACTTGCTAAGCTCCATTGAGTAAGGCCTTTTCTCCATCTTCTTTCCCCATCCCCCACTGCAAGTTTTTCCCTGAAGCTGTGAGTCTCAGTGCATCCTGGGACAAGCGCCTGGGCAGCGGCCACAGCAGCCCAGCGCACCCAGACACCTTGCTTGTTTCTGGACCCTGAGGTTACTCAGTCCCGTTTGCAGACTCCACAGGCCTCAGGAGTGCCTTCACCAGCGCCATTGCACTGATGTCTGCTGTCAGAGCTTACAGCCTTTGCATAGTAGACAGCGAGAAGTAATTTGCTTATAGCTTTCTTTGCATGTGCTTTTCCGTTGTATTGATTTTCTTAGTTTTGTTCCACTTGAATTGATGATGGGAAGTGGAGAGGCCTGATAAGAGAGCCAGTCTAAATGGGAAGTTTTCTTTTTTAAAAAAGATTCATTTTCATCAGTGTATGTGCCTGTGTGTGTGTGTGTGTGTGTGTGTGTGTGTGTGTGTGCGTGCGCATGCATGAGTGGGCTTGTGAGCACTGGCACATGCAAGTGCTGTCTGAAGCTAGAAGACAGCGTTCGGTGTCCTTGAGCTGGAGTTATGCGTGGTTGTGAGCTGACTAATGTATATAGGTGCTGGGAGCTGGATGTGAATCCTCTGCCAGAGCTATAAGCCTTCTTAACTGCCAAGCCATTTCTCCAGTCTCAAATGTAGGTTTTTCTGCAGAAAAGAAAAAAAAACTGAAAGTAAATCTTCCATTCATCAAAGATCTGATATAAACAATGTTGCAGATCTCTGGGCTCTGTAACTGTAGCCCTGTGTTCTGATGAAGAGCTTGTTGCCCCCAGTTTCTATTTACTTTGTCACCTTTTCTTGTCTAGGATTAAGTGGCTACAGAATGGGAGTCACGCCCTCTTTGGCAAAGCCCAGGGAGAGCGCATCTACGTCCTCATTGATACATCTTGCTCAATGAAGAGCAGACTGAACCTGGTCAAGGATAAGATCATTCGGTTCATACAGGTGAGGGGGGACTGTCAGGCTCTTGTACTTGGGCTGGTGTGTCATAAATGCATCCCCAATAGTCATTGTCTGTAGTAGCTCTGAGCAGTGGACAGGGCCACACTGCATGATAGGGTCCCTGAGGAAGTCAGTCCAGAAGTGCTCCCCTTTGCCATCCTAGAACTCTGAGTGCTCCCTGGGAACCAGATTTGTCCTCTGCTGGATTCTTTATGTCACCGTCACCCCCAGATTACTTAAGTGTGTGTCTATACTTTCTGCCTGGAGTTGTCACTAACATACGATAACCAACAGAAACCACCATTGCTTCCCAAATGTTTACTATCTCGAGATCTTAGATATCCTATGTCCGTCAGGGAAACTATGTGAACTGACCCTAGAATTGCAAGTGGGGAGGATACCTGCTAATGCTACCAAAATGTCTACCATGGTAGACTAGTGTGGGAGAAGTCTGAAAACGCCCTATGAGCATTGAGTTTCCTTACAGGATAGAAGTTGTCGAGAAACAGACTGCGTGACGAGAAAGGCGGTGTCCGTACATGAGCCGTTATTTGGCTACATGGATCCTATTCATCCAGTCTTATTAGTCAGCGTCTTAAAGTTTAGACAAGCATCTAGTTAGAGTCATAAATGAGCAGGCTCACGATGGCAGATCCCAGTTTCTGCCTCATTCACCTGGGCTGCCCCTCACTCGTTTGCTTGGAAGCAGCTTGCTCCCTGAGTCTAGTTCCCATTGATCTGTCGTGCTAAGAGTGGAGAATGTTTAAGAAATACAAAATACAGCCCTTAGCTAGTTTCCCCAGGAGAAATGTGGGCTGATAACCAGCAAGTGAATAGGCCTGTGCCAAATAATAGCCCCTCTCAAGATGTGGTCACAAAACAATATCATATTGAATTTTCTTTCTCTAAGCATTTAATGTGTTTATTCCGCACTGCATTAATTTCAGTAATAAAGTTAATTTAATGTCACAGTATGACATTGCTTACACATACATATGTAACCTATAAAGCTATCAATACATTCATATATAACATCAGTAGAGGCCAGACATCCAGACTGTGTGATTTGACTCGAATGCCTTTTACAGCAGAAACTTTTCTTTTCGATTGAACATAATTTTTAACTAGTTTCTAGAACTAAAAATGGATATCCGAGAGATTGCCTCAAACTGAAAGTTCTTTTCGGCTTGGTTTACATTTGAGTGGTTTTATGGTTAAATAATAATCATCTCTTACAGGAACAGCTAAAATACAAGAGTAAATTCAATTTCGTGACCTTTGACGGTCAGGCAATTGCTTGGCGGGAAAAACTCGCTGAAATCAATGAAGATAATTTGAAACAGGCTCTCTCGTGGATTAGAGACATTAAGGTAAATGTCTACTGGGGTAGACTAGTGCTGGAGAAGTCTAAATATGTCCTGTGTGTACTGAGTTTCCTCACAGATTAGAAATTGTCGAGAAATGCCTTGGGCGCCAAGAAAGGCAGTGTCTATACACGGACAGTTCTCTTGGCTACACGGATCCCATTCATCCATCCCAAAAATCAGTACCTTAAAGTTTATACAAGTATCTATTTATAGCCACCAACCCTTGGTATCCATGGGAGATTGATTCCAGGACCTCCCCCACATCCTGTAAGAGCCGCAGATGCTCAAATCCCTAACATAAAATGCTGCAAGATTTGCAGAGAGCCCACACAAAACCTCCCACGTGCCAAAAATCATCTCTGCACAATTCACAATACCTAGTGTACGTTACACTGTATCATTTAGGGAATAAAAACAAGGGGGAAGCCTGTATAGGTTTAAACAGATACAATGTTTATGTGTCTGTATTTATGTATGTCATATTAAATATGTGTAGATCTGTGCACATGAGTATAGGCACAGGTGTGCCACAGAGCTCCTGTGGAGACCAAAGAACAACCTTGTATGTTGGTTCTCGTCTTCACTCTTGTTTTGGACAAGGTTTCTTGGTTATTTTGCTGTCCATCCAGCAGGGTAGCTACCCTGTGAGCTTCTGGGAACTCCATCTTACCATAGGAGTGCTGGGATTACAGATACGCACGGCTGCACCCAGCTGTTATAAGTCCTGGGCATCTAACCTAAGGTGTTCATCATTTCCAATAGCAAGGGCTTTACCCAGTGAGCCATCTCCCCAGCCCTAGACGTGTGTGTGCACGTGTATATGTGCTTGTATCTTCTTTCCACAGTCGGTTGGACTTGTGGCTGTAAAAGCCTTGGACAAAGTGAGGTAGTTCTCTTTCCAAATCCGTCCTGGTCTCTGATTGCAGCTTCATGATGAAAACAGACTTCAACAGATAATATTTTGGTACTCAGGTACTCAGATCCGTCCCATTCTGACACTGTCCCATCAGTGTTTCAAAGGTCCAAAGGGACCACTGCAGCTGTTCCTAACAGTGAACTTTGTTCAGAAGCAATGGACTCACGGAGACAGACAATACGGCCTGGGCATTTAAGGCCGAGAGGAGAAGGGGGTGGTGGCAGAAGGGCACAGGAAGAGACATCATTTTTCAGGTCTGATATTTCTTCGAGATCCTGAAAGCTGTTGTTTCTTGTCACACAGGCTATTGGGAAGGATTTTTTTTTTCCCCTGAGTTTTCTCTCACCTTGAGCTTCTCTTAATTTTGAATGCACTCCAGAACCATGTTGCATTCCAGATATTTGAGACACCGAAAACTGAGACAAGGATGTTTAAAAAGTCGCTTAAAATAGCTCACTGCCAGAGTCGAGAGTCCTAGATTTGCCCTGCAGCCACACCAGACATTACCTGAGCTCCCTGAATCCTGACTGATCAAAGCAGGCCCAGGCTGACACTGGGATGCCCCAAGATCTTTTGGGATTTTTGCCTTTAAAATGAGAAAAGAAGGAACTGTATTGTACAAGAAGCAAATGTCTTTAAGGAACTGCCCACCTTATCCTGGGATGTAGTGTCAAGGTCAGACTCAACTGGTTACATTCCCCGTGTTACCAGTGTTCTCTTATTTACAAACTGTCAGTCATGGGAGCGACACTGTTAGCTGGTGGCTTGCTGCACAGCCTTACTGGGTGGAAATGTCGTGGGTTGTGCTTGATTCACGTTGGCGCTCACTTATTAACTGAAACGTAGGTTTCATTCAGAGCCCATCAGATTTCCTATCAAAACATTTCCAACTGCATTATTTCCTCAGTCTCCCCCAGCAAGAGGAAGCGTCTTGGTCTTCCCTGGATTTATGCCATGTTGACGATTTTGAAAAACACCAAAGGTATTTTCTAGAATGTTCTTCAGATTTTTGGAGTTTTTGTTGTTGTGGTTGTGGTGGTGGTGGTTGTTTTGTTTTCTGACACTGGGAATTGAATCAGGGCCTTGAACATGGCAGGTAAGGGTCCTCATTGGACTTCATTCTTAGCTCTTTGAATCTTTCAGGTTGAGCTTAGCATTGCTCAATTGCCCAGGCTGGCCTTGAACTTGCTATCTTCCTGTCTCAGGCTCTTCAGTAGCCGGGACTATGGGTGTGTGCCACCATGCCTAGCTTCTTCCAGGACAGTCCCTTGCTGGGTAGCCCAGGCTGGCTCCAAATCCAGCTTCCCATTAGCCTCCTAAGTGTTGAGGCTATAGCAGGAGTCACTGCGCCCAACCTACACTGAGCCACCCCGTCTTCCGGTTTGCTGTTGTCTTGAGTTCCCCTCACTCTGCTCTTGCGTCGTGTCCTTCTTCCCATTTGTTCCGAGTGGGCATCACTCTGCCTTGTGGAGGTTCTCCATTTAGTAGCACAGACGGCTTCTGGAGGTATTTCCCACTGTTCCGGCGTGAACTACTAATGGGCACAGATTTATGTGTTTTACTTTAGTTTCTATAATTCCTATTAAGTTTTAAATGTCTTGTTTCCTTTTTTTTTTGAGCCATGAATTGTTAAAAATCTGTTTTTTGATTTCCAAGTGTTGGGAGGTTTTCAAGTTGTCTTATTAATTTTGACTCTATGATGGCCGAAGGCATACTTGGCAAGACTTAACTTTTTTTCAATATTGTAAACTGTTTTTCATAAAAATTTAAAACATAGTAGAAATTATGGAAAATTAAGTAAAACTTAAATATATAGAATGTGGCTACCATGGTGCTGGATATTAAAGAAAATAACCATAATTGGACATTTCTCTATTTTTTTTCCTTTATCAACTCTATTACATCTTGCTTTGTGTTTTTAAAGACTCCATTGTTTGGCGCATATGTATTTAGAGTTTCGATGTTTGTAGATTGAGCCCAGTATTTAATGTCCTTTCTTGTCCTTAGTGCTTTCACTGCTCTGAAGTGTGTGGTGAGCCTGGCTTTGTGTGTAATACACGCACGTTCTGGCACCTAGGAGGCTGAGGCAGGAGGATAATGAGTTAGACGACTTCTTAGCTACCTAGCAAGACCTTGTTTCAAAAACAAAACCCAAACCCAAGCAAGAAACCAACAACGCCATCCACAAATCTTAAAGTGCGCTATGTGAGGTATTAGTCCTGCTTTAAAAGAATAAATCTGTAATGGATCACTTTCACCCAGTTACATCCAGTTTATCCATGCTACTACATTCAAAGCGACTTCTTGTAGGATTAAGCGGTCTGGTCATGACTGTTAGTGGCTCCCCGATCTCTGTCAAGTAATAGGTATTAGAGCCATGCGTGTGCATTGCTGACATCTGAAGCTCACATCTACAGTTTGGTTATTGGCTTACTGTGTATCCTTAGCTTCATCCTTTGCTATTGCTGTCTCTCAGGTCCTTTGGTCTCTTGTAGCCCTTCGGGTTACTTTCTACTGTAGTGCTCTGTAGGGTTTTCTAAAGCTTATCCTAGTGGCTTTCCTTATACAAAGTTGCCATTTATTACAGCTCCCCATACTGATGTATTCAAACAAGCTTTCAATTTACACCCTTTACACTCCATCCACCTTAAACATATTACTGAAGTGGCTTTCCTGTATGCAGTCAATAGATGCTATGAAATCTACCTCAACCGTATCACGTGACTGGAGAAATGTGGGGAGTTAAATGTAGCTTTCTGCAATGCCTTCCACACTCAGGGTTTGAGTTTCTACTAGTGCTGAGTTGTAAGCTGTCATTAATCACCCTTTGAAGATGAGACTCCCAGCCACAGTCACATGCTTTTCCATCAGCCCCGAAGTAGGTATTTTCACCAGATGACTTATGACTGCAGATTCATTTCTCTCATCGCTTGAAACACGATGGGCCACTTCCTTATGTCTCTGTGGTTTCAGATGAGAAGTGGCTGCCACCCAGATTGGAAATCCTTAATGGGCACTGCAATATGTTATTTTTCTTTCATTGTTCTTAGGGAGGGTGGTTTTGTTTTTGTTTTTTGTTTTTGTTGGGTTTTTTTTTTGCCTTTAACTTTCAGAAATTTACACACAATGTATCTAGCTATGGTTTTCATAGATTTTTAAACTATTTGGGTGTTTTATCAGTTTCTTGAATAGTCTTTATACTTTTCAGCAAATTTGGATTTAAAACAAGAGATTTATTTTCATTATCTTAAATTATGCATATGTCTATAAAGTACAGCTGTGCACACAAGTCCAGGTGCCCACGTGGGTCAGAGGCATCGCATCCCCTAGAGCTGTGAGACACGAGTGTGAGCTACCCAACTTGTGTATTGGGAAGTAAATTTGGGTCCTCTACAAAAAACAGTGTACATGTATAACCCCCAAGTCATATCTCCAGCCCCCAAGGGGTTTTTAAAAAGCCATTCTTCTTGAATATTTAAAAAAATTTTTACTCTCTCTTTCTGAAACTCTTACAGTACTAATATTCTATCTGCTTTATGTGTCAGAGATCTCAAAGCTGACAGCTTTTCTCAGATAAGTGATCTGTTTCTTGTTCTTTGTGCAAAGATTGGTTTTTCTTTATTGCATTCTGGGCAATCTGACTATTGTGTCAGGAGAGGCTTCTAGTTCAGCAGGCGGACACTGTCTTTAGGTTTAGCCTGCCCAAGCTGGCTTACATGTGTGAGCTTTCACTCTGGTAGCCACTCAGTTTTCAGAACCACCTCACCCTGCTGGGACTCCCATTCAGCTCCTGCTTGGTGCTGACACAGGGGTGGAAGGTATATCCCAGGGCTTCCTGTTCCCGGTGGGTGACCTTCTGGGTACATAAGAATAGACATTGCTAAGTCCGAGTCTCCTTGGGCCACAGGGTAAAAATGCAGGACCAATAGGTGCTTAGCCCAGGATATACCCAAATGTTTTTATTATCATCAGCTCTACCACTTTTTCAACATCCTGCTTCATGTGCAAGCTGCAGCAATAAAATTACTGGTCCAATCCTGAACAAGATAGGAAGCAGAAGGGGAGGGGGTGGGACATCATGTTCTATATTTCCTGCTCATCTACATGTCTTTAGTAGCTTTCCATGCCAGCTCCACAGTGAGCTATCCACTCAGCTAGAGTAGAAGAGCCAATGCCACACGCATCAGTGTAGCAGGGTCAGCACATTGCTTAAGGCAGTGTCTCCATGTCGCCAGCACTGCCATAGGAACCCCTCCCAAGACAGTTTTGCTAAGATGTGTCCTCGCCCTAGCATGCTGCAGGCAAAGTGGGTCTTGGGTACTTAAATATCCAAGGGTGGGCGAAGAAGAGGCACAGGGGAGAGGAGCTGTGTGGGAGGAGTCACAACTTCCCCACCTGGGCCTAGGTTTGAGCAGCTCTTATCAGAAAGGGATCTGAGCTGGATACCCGTCCACCAATTGGGCCACCAATCTCCACCTCCTCTTCCTGTTCTTAGAAGGGAGCAGAGCCTGTTCACCACATAGTAGTTGAAGCTCTGACTTTCCTCCAGCTCAGGTGTAAGTGAGTAGGGCTCAGGGAGCACACAACCTCAGAGTGACCTTCCTGGATTTGAATCAAGAGCCAGAGAGCCCAGAGGGTGGGTCTACCAACAAGAACCCTGACAGTGGTGGCATTCACAGACCGGTGAAGCCTCTTGGGTGGCAGTGGGCCGCTGGTCTATCTCGTGTCTGACAGCGCCTGGATTGGTGTGGCTAACCACAGCATCTGGTGTCCTGGTGGTGTTGCAGTGGGGCCCCCGCCAGGCAGGCTTGCAGCGGGACTGGGGCCTTTGCTGGTGTGAGGTCCGAAGCTCAGTTTCCTTGCCAGATGGCAGTGCTGGGAGCCCTCCAGATGCCCTCTGCGTACATCCCCTCGGGCTTGGATCAATCACAGTTGTTTCTTTTGCTTACAACTTCGGGTTGAATTGATACCCTGGGTCTGAGACAAGGAGGAAGGGTCCATCTTGCAGTCCCATGTATCTTACAGACAGACAGGGATTACATCTGGGTAAGGTTCATTTTTGTTTGCTAAAGTACATTCTAGCGAATCTGCATTTACCTGATTTCATTCCACTCCGTACTGACTCATGAGATTTTTCTAATTTATAATTGTTTGATGTGCTTGGTAACATTGTTAAAAAAAACCTATCATTATCTCCTCTTGACATGTATCTATTCTTTTTCAAAAAATATATATGTTTATAAGTAGATATATATACACACACAAAGATTAAATATATGTGTGTACATATACATACACACAAAGAATTATGGTTGGTGTTATGATTAATCTTTTATGTAAAAGAGGAAATAAGCCATAATTTATTCTCTTTGATTTTAATTTATACAGTTAGTTCTCAGTAGCTATGGGGAACTGGTCCGAGGATTCTTCTCCCCAACCCCCACAAATACCAAAGTCAACAGATGTTGCTCATATAAATGGAGCATGTTTGCATATGAACTATGCACCCCCTTCTGTTTGTTTTCAATCAATTTCAAGTTACTTATATCTAATACAATAAAAACACATCCATACTACAGTAGAATGAATACTTGCTATAACATATTATTTGGGGAATAATGAATTTTTCTGATATTCAGTATCTGTGTGGTTTTTTTTTTTTTTTTGTAGCATTTTTAACTTGGTTGATTGACATGGGACTTGTAGGCACAGGCTTCCAACTATGTTAGTTCATTTTTGTCATACTCAAAGCAGAACGTCAGGACCCCATGCACTCACATGAGACCCAGTAACACGCCTGAGCCTTCTAAGGTGTGGTTTCTACCGAAACCTTTGTAGACTGGATTTACTCTAGAAACATTCATGTGTTCATCATTAAAATGAGACTACGCTCCTGTTTGCCAAATTTGGGGTGGCGTGACTAAACCCTTAGTTGGAACAAACATGATCCCAGCCAGGAAGGATTCAGGCAGCTTGATTAAGCTCCTTCCTTAACTGAGTTAGCGGTTCACACAGAACCACACGGATGAAATTGCATTAAGACCCCTGTTGTCAAGACAGGAAATTCATAGCCTTGGCTTCCAGCAGACCTTGAACTGCCACCCTGGTGGCATATCTGAGACCTTGGTTTCTTGGGGGTTACTGGTCTTAAATCATTTTGTCAATGAAATTCTGTCTCTTCTTTCAGAAGTCCCTTCCCTTCCCTTTTTTTCTTTTTCTTTTTTTTAATTGAAGCTGAGACTTCATTTCACTTGCTTATGTGATCTCTCTGGACTCTCTCTTTTCCTCCCACGCCCACAGGTTGGGAGTTCCACAAATACCCTGAATGCCCTGAAAATCGCTTTTGCAGATGAAGAAACACAAGTGATCTACCTTTTGACAGACGGGAGACCTGACCAGGTACTCACTCAAACTGGACTGCTGTGGTCGGAGGTCAGCCGGGGTGGGCGCCGAGCTCTTCACAGGCAGACAAGCTAATCTTGTTCATTTGGACCTATCATCCCACACATACTGGGAAGCTGAGGCAGGGGAATGACAAGCTCCACGGGTGCTGGTTATAGAACAAGTTCAAGGCCAGCATAAGAAACTTAGCAAGACACTGTCTCAAATTTTTGAGACTTAAAAAGGAGCTTAAGGCTATAGACCAGGGGTTGAGTGCTTGCCTAGGCACTGGGGGGGGCGGATCTGGGTTCAATATCCAGGGCTTACCCCAACCCCCAGAGATATGTAGAGATATGTCCCTGGAATAGGGACCTAGAACTGAAGTATGAAGAGACACCAAGGAACCCTGTTGTCCCCTATAACTGTGAGAAACACTTATGGGCATCGTGGTGGCAGTGGATATTTTGTACATAATGTGACCCACATTCACTGGCCTGGAGACCATGCCCAGGGAAGGAGATGCCTGCCTGCCTGCCTTGCACATGGTTCTGTTTTATTACATGCCAGGAACACGGAGATCGCTTTCAGCTTCTTTCCTTTGAGGGCCCAATTCAAACATGTCTCTGGGCAACATCCTGGGTTCCACCCCCAATTTTAGCTTCGCCCTCACTTTAAACAAAAGCGTTCCTTTCAACTGAAACATTCTTGGTTTTGTTTAGCCCGCCTGGAAAATATTTCAGAAGCGTCTGTTCTGTTTCTTTCAAGCTTGTGAATGAAAGACGAGTACTCCGGGCATTAAGTAAATATGAGGATTTTCCAGGCCAGCACAATGTAAATCGACTGCTAAAGTGAATTAGTATCAACACGTACCCAGCCTTGGAAGATGTTTATATGCGCAGGCTGCCTGTTCTAAAATACCCCGTGTCAAATGGCTCAAGGATTAAATATCGAAGCCACTGGGTTTTACCACCGCAGTAGATTTACGGCAGAGAAACGGTGCTTCGGTGAAATTTAATTTGGAATGCTGTTTCTGTCAAAACTTCACTGTGCTTCCTACTCAGAAACAGTCTGTGACTCTTGTGTATCCCAGGTGGTGCCAAGGTTTGAGGCTGAGAAAGAGATCCTTGCCTTAGGGAACGCGCTAGATGTATACAGTTCCTTTTGACACAGTCCAGGGGGTTGAGGCTGTCTGCTCTATGTCTAGCAGCACGAGGAATGGATTTAGCTATACAAGGGTTTTTCTAGTGGAGAGGGGCATGTGTCTGGAAAGGAGCGAAAGAACTTTTTGAATGGAGGAGACCCAATTGTCCTGGGTGGTGGGTGCAGAAGGGTGGGCGTTTGGGGAGCAGGAGAAAAACCACCAGGGTATGGAGGGAATGCATAGTGTGAGGCAAGGATGTCCAGGCTGTCGTACAGGTTAGAAGGGTGGGTGTCACTACCATGGGGACCTCATAGAAACAGAACTTATCATTCCTCCCTAGTTTGGAAACATGCCCTGATAATGTCAGAGACAAGCCAGCTGTGCCAAAGCCTCTGAGGAGACTTGACGAGGGCCTGCAAGCATGTCAGCAGGAAGACCGGGGAGGAAGGGACCGGCTTGAGAGCTTGGGAGCGGTTGGCAGGGGAGTGGTGAAGGCAGAAAAGAGTTAACCACATTGTGGTTCATTATGACATTAGGAACTTAACTGCAATTCCAATTAAGAGCAAACAGGTTTGGGGTGCCGGGGAGCACACAGATGTTCAGAAGCCCCAAGAAACATGAGGACGAGGGTCTAATCATGTTCTTCCAAGGATCTAGAATCTCACATACATACATTCAAAATGCATTCATGTAGTTTTCTGAAGACCGGTAACTGTCCCAAGAGACTGTGTGTGTGTGGCTCATTAAAGAGGATGCACTGAGGAGGGAGGGGACAGCTGGGGTCTGAAGAATGACAGTTATCCCAAAACGTAACCTATAAATGCTTAAAAGGGCTGAGCGTTCCTGTCCACGTTTTCACGCATGGGTCTCTGTATTTTGCGCTGCCTCGAAGATTCTGCCAACAAAGCAAGTGGATATCAGATATTGTGTTCTGTGTAAAACATATCAAGAGGTCCTTCTCCATTGTGTTAGTATGAGAACAAGCTCTAGCCAGCTCATGGCTGGGGAGCCCCGAGATCTTGGGTCATTCTTCCTGTGGCTTTAGCTGGA
This sequence comes from Rattus norvegicus, assembly GCF_021556685.1. Taxonomy (NCBI): domain Eukaryota; kingdom Metazoa; phylum Chordata; class Mammalia; order Rodentia; family Muridae; genus Rattus; species Rattus norvegicus. Next base: position 54,518,070 of record NC_141542.1, read on the forward strand.
GGGAGGGGCTCTTGGGGTGGGGACAGCCCAGATTAGTTTGTCAGTTTTCACCAGCTCTGAGGAAGCTCACCATGTGTGAGCTCGCCCGTGCGATTCAAGATGCTCAACAGTGGTTTCTGCCCGGACAAACAAGTGGAAGATCTAGATCCAGGGACATCCACTTACTGCTTGCATACTGGGTCAGCCCAGCATTAGAAAATGTCGCACATCTTTATAAAAGTCATCACTCTGTAAGAACTTCAGAAACGTCGATCTTCATTAAGATGCAAAGAATCCCATTACACAGGTGTCCTCTGGTGGGCAGGGGCGAAGTCTGGCCCGCCTTTGGCTCAGGTCATTTTAGAACTCTTTCAAGGTCAAGGTCTTTACAAATGGATGTGGTGAATACTTTTGCATCCTTCTAAGATGAAATTAATAGATGAAGCCTGACCCTGGCCCTGTGAGGTCTGGAGGACCAGGAAGTCACAGTGAAGAAGCCTATCCAGGTAGATCTTAAGGAAGCAAGGAAATCAGTTTCCCACCTTCCCGTGACTCTGGATTGATGGTGGAGTGTTATCTCATCTTAGGGACTGAAAAGAGCTGCCACAGGAGAGAGTAACTGGGCTGAGGAAAGCTTGGTGTCCCACAGGAGTGCCAGAGGCTATAGCTTCCCCATGCCATAGCCCAATAGAACCTGTTGGGTAAGCATTTGTGAAAAATAAGAGCGAACCAGGCTGCTGTGAAGAGATGATGTTGCCCTTCTGAGCCTTCCCCTCTAGTGCTCTGAGGGTGTAAACCAGCTTCTATCTTCAGTAGACAGACGATGAATGGCTACGCCATTACGCAGAGCTTGCTCTCCACTCCACGCACACCATTCTCCTTCCCACTCTCTAATGCCACAGGGGGTGCTGGAATACCATGCTAGTTTAACACTGTGGGTCCTGGGGCTGGGAGCTGGTGGTGGGCTTACAAAGTTGCTTCTATTGTGCCCTCCTCTCTAGTCGAATAGAGCACCAGGAGTAACTTAGAGATAGAAACCTGGCTTAGAGACTGACCCAATCCTGTCTGTCAGAGTATCCTTGGGCGAATGCCCTTTAACTAGAGTTTCCTCGTCTGTAGCTTAAGGCTAGTTGTCCTCCTCCCTCATAGGGTTGTTCTGAGGGAATAAATGATATTTCCATCACTGAACTCTGCAGTGCTGGCTTTCAGAGAAGCTCTTAGTGGAGAGACAGTCAACAAGCAAATAAATGTATGATGCCATAGACAGGGTGTCCCAGCATGCAGTTGGGGCGAGAACACTGTCATTCCCTTCCTATCCCAAATATCTCAGCCATGAGCCTGTAGAAGAACAGTGCCTTGCTGTGCTGAGAGCAGAGCTGAAACAGGCAGGTATGGAGCGCTTCTCTTAGGCCTCAGAGTTGACAAGAGAAGCAGGATCAGCTTGCCAACTGATCCAATCATTGTATGGCTAGCGAACCGGCTGACAGTCCGGTGCAGACTAGAGTTAGTAAGACCGAGGATACGTTTGGATGACAGCATCCACAAGCTCAGTCTCTCAGGACCATTTAAACAGCAGCCCCCCACCCCCCCAGGGAAGGCCAGCCAGCTGTGAGCAGAGTCCCTCTCATTCACGACCCTTTCCCCAGAGCTTCAGGAAAATCAGACGAGGCAAGGTTAAAGGGATGGAACTGTCGGAAGGAGCCAGCAAGCTGGATGATCAAAGGGGAACTCCTCACATTGAGAACACAGGGGAGGCCCTGGGACAGTTGGTGACAGTTTCAGAAGGCACTGGCTAGGCTGTTATTGGAGAAGAAGATGGCAGAGGAGGTCCTCCCTGGAAGGTCAAGAATGGTACTGTGACTTGCCCCTCACAGAGGGGCGATCTTCTTCACACACCAGGGAGCAAAGCACCCGGTGCGTCTCTAGGACTGAAGTGTGCACGTACCCCGTGTCACCACCAGAGAGCTTGGTGACGCTGGCAAACCTAACCGTTCAGACCAGTTTTTCCACCTTTAAGTGGAGGCGTTAGGTATGCTGTCACTTGGAGGGGATAGCTGGGGATATAGAGGGGAATAGAGGGGAAATGCTGGGTGATAAAGAACCACATTTGCAGGAGTAGGAAATCCAGCCATGACTGTTCTGGTTATGTAACCATGTGTTCCAAAGGTGGGCTTCCTCTTGTCTTCAATGTGTTTCCCTTCCTCGTGTTCACAGCATGGCTGCTACTGCTCCAGGGGAAAAAAGATCCATTTTGCAAGAATGGAGAAGGACATTAGACTCCTTTGCCTTTTTTTTTTTTTTTAATTGAGAAAGGAAATTGCTTCTGAGATTTTCTAGGTCTAGGTCTCATTAGTCAAAACTGGGTGTTTGGCCACTCCTAACTGTGAAAGGCAAATTTAAATTGTACTGTGTTATCATTGGTGATTTTTGTCCTCTGTCTTCTTAAAGCTGATATCAATGCCATGAAAAGGAAACCAGTGTCTTTACGTTAAAAAGGACTCGAGGAATGGATAGGCCGCCATCATTCCTTCCCAAACTACCTCCCGAGATGCTCGAAAGGCTGAACTGATGGTTCTGAGGAGTAGCCAGGAATTTAGGCTGTCTTAGCCAGTGTTCTGTTGCTATAAAAGAGACAACATGATCACAGCAACTTTTATAAAACAAAGTATTTAGTTCGATCTTCTATAAGGTTTAGTCCATCATCGTCATAGCATGGAGCATGGTGGCACACAGGCAGACACAGTACTGGAGAGATAGCTTGGAGTATTACATCCACTTCCTCAGGCATCAGGGAGAGCGACACTGGGCATGGCTTGAGTGTCTGAAACCTCAAGCCCACCCCCAAGTGACACGCTTCTACCAGTGAGACCGCATGGTATTCTCTGGGATCCTTTCAAACAGTGTCACTCCCTATGATCCTCAAGAGGCCATTTTCATTCAAAGTATCACACAGGCCCTAAAGGAAATACCCAGTGCTCGGAAGAACCGTTAACGTCTCCCTCTATCTCTCAGAAGCAAATTGCCTACAACATGGCAAAAGCTGAAAATATTCTTTTCATAAAGACATTTGGAAGGCAAATTGGGAAGCCAGGCACCCACGACGTGGGACCCCCTGTGGCCAGGATGACCTACCTATGGGTCTCCGATACCAGCCCAACTAGCATGGTCTCTACATTGAGGTACATTTAAAGTTGAGGTGATTCTGCTTTGACAAATCTTTTTCCTACCATAATGTGGGACTTCACTGGGACAAGACCATGGCCTTTGAGACTCCATGCTCCTTGGTAGCAGTTTGCCTATTGATTTGAACTCAACACACTGACAAAAAGTCACTTACTGTGTGAGCAATTCCTATCTCAGAATTTGACCAACTGCGGAAAATACTAAGAATTTTTATACTATACCATTTGTCTTTCTCTTTTCCTCTTTCCCATCCTCCCTCCCCACCCCCCTTTACCTTTTCAGCCACCAGAAATGGTGATGGATCACGTCAAACTCTTTCAGAACATCCCCATCTGTGCCATCTCCTTCAGTTACTACGACGAGGTTGCTAATGAGTTCTTGAAGCAGCTCGCTGCTTTGACTGGAGGCGAGTTCCGTGCTTATAACTTTGGCTGCAAGGATTCCATTCAGGATATTCAGGTGGGAACTCGGTACACTGAGCAAATGGTTCTTTCATTCACTCATTCATTCATTCATTCACTCATTCATTCACTCATTCATTCATTCACTCATTCATTCATTCATTCACTCATTCATTCATTCACTCACTCATTCATTCATTCACTCATTCATTCATTCATTCATTCATTCATTCACTCATTCAAATATCACAAGTCTCAAAGATCAGCTCCTGAGCTGGGAGAACTGCAGCCATACACAAAACTAAACCACGCAGTTGGTACAGTAATGATGCCCCTCCTGTGTTGGTCCAAATGTGGCCTGAGGGTCTCAAGACTTGTGACAATGTGAGCTTCGATCAAGGTCACAGGGACAAGCCAAGAACTCTTATAGCTACAGTGGCCCAAGGATCTGAGTAAATTTTGTTTTTTCCCTCTCCCTCCTCTTCTTCTGTTACTGCTTTTGTGTTTGCCTCCATGTATGTCTGTGCGCCACGTGCATGCCTGGTGCCTATGGAGGCCAGAAGAAGGCTTCAAATGCCCTGGAGTTACAGATGGTTGGCACCATAGGCTGCTAAGAATAGAACCTGGGTCCTTTGCAAGAGCAGCCAGCACTCTTAACCACTGGGCCATTTCTCCAGACCACACATAGAAAGGCTTTTAACTCCTGCTGCATAAACACCTGTATGGGAAACCTGCAAGAAATTGCAGATACTAAGTTGCTCCCTCTTAACTTCTCAGGGAATGCAACTACGTAACCATCTGATAAAGCCATTCACACTGATGGGGGGTGGGGGGGGGGTAATGGAAACTCTTCCCTAATCCTGCGATACTGACCTGAGGATGTGTACTCAATGTTTGCCGGGCTTTTAAGAATCCCGCTTGAGGTTCAGGTAAGACATCTATATAGTTTAAAGCCGTTCATTTTGTTTGTTTGTTTGTTTGTTTTGTTTTGTTTTGTGTTTTCCGGTTCAGTCTCTCAGCTAGTGTCCAATAGCCCGAATTCTCCATCTTTCCTGTCTCTCCACGTGGTTCTCATAGCCAGACTCCAGCTCTGCTGTACCTCCTTTCAGTCTCCTCCCGCTTCTCTCTGCATCTCTGCCTGCCTAGAAGTTCTGCAGCACTTCCGGTCCCTGCTCCAGCCCTCAGCTCTTTATTGGGATAAAACGTTCCTTACTCAGCTAGTAGGCTGGGGAAGGTCACCTTCCCCTAGGGCAGCTTGGCTTTCTTTTAAAGGCTGGTGAGGAAGGGAATATTACATATTCCCATTACCAGGCTTCAAATAACAATTGAAAACACAAGGACACACTTTCACAGGCAGAAAATGCAACATCTGTGGGTCACCCCACTGTGAATGTGTGTAGAAGACCATCTTCTACAGGAAGCTAAGCTTGCTGTTCATTTCTCTTCTTGTACACCCAAGAAGAGACTTTCAACTGGGTCAGGGGTTTATCAGGACAGACCAGAGACCTGAACAACTCTGGGACTGAGGTGAGACTACCCTCCTAGAACTGACCTAGACAAAAGAATCATAGGGGACTGTGCTCCGAGATCACCCAAGGCTGGGGGATGGGAAACCTCATCCTTGTTTGGGTCATTCAAAAGAACAGGCACTGCCCCTTTGGATATTTTGTGGACTGCACTGAGGGTCATGCTTTTGGAGTAGAAATCTTTAAGACCAGACATGAAAGGACAAAAGTAACTTCAGTGCACACATCGTAGAACAAATAACATTAGGGAAACAAAAACATCTGCAGCCTGGCATCTGATCAAATGTTACCAGGCCTGCAGAATAGCAGGAAAATGGCTATCCATGACAAAAGGGGGAAAGCACTGTAACTGATGTTAAGGGGTGTGTGTGTGTGTATGTGTGTGTGTGTAAGTGTGTGAGAGTATATATGTGGCTTTATGTGTGTATGTGTGAGTATATGTGTACTGTGTGTGCAACTATGTGTGAGTGTATATGTGTCTGAGTGTGGGACTGTGTGTGCATGTGTGTGGGAATCTGAGTGTGTATGTTAGTGTGTATATGTAGTTGAGTGTGTGAGTGTATATGTGTAGATATGTGTGCATGTGTGTGAGTATATATATGTGTGAGTGTATATGTGCATGTGTGGGAATGTGTATGCATGTTTGTAGGAATATGTGTATGTCAGTGTGTGTGACTATATTTGAGTGTGTGTGAATGTGCATGTGTGTGTGAATATGAATTGTATATGTTAATTGTATGTACTTGAGTGTATATGTATGTATGTGTGTATATGTGTGTGTGTGTGTGTGTGTGTGTGTGTGTGTGTGTGTGTGTGTAGCTGTGCTAATGAAGACAGCATGGCCTTGGTGGGGGAAGAGCTGCATACACTGTGGAACAGTTGCAGGAAGAACCCATGCACAGCACCCCTGCCAGCTTTTAGACAGAGGTTCAAAGCAGTTCAGAGGGAAAGAGCACCTTTTCAACAAATAGTTGGGACAACGGCCCATCCACAGGCAAAACGATGAGCCCAGCCTAGGTGCTGATATTCACCCACACACAGAGCATGCACTTGCAAGGTAAATCACGGGCTCCAATATAAAACTGTAAGCTAGAAGAGTTCTAGAAAGTAGCTAGGCCTTTGGCACAGGCCTGTGATCACAGCTACTCAGAGGCTGAATCAAGGGGACCAGAAGTTCCAGATTTGCCTGGGTTGTGTTTGATCCAAGGCCGATATGCTGGCTGGTTTTTTATGCCAACCCAACACCATCCAGAGTCATCCGGGAAGAAGAGACCTTAATTGAGGGGTTGCCTCTATCAGATCGGTCTGCGAGCATTTTCCTGATTAATGATTAGCGTGGGCGGGCAGAGCTCAGTGTGGGCAGTGCCATCCCTGAGTGGGTGGTCTGGGAGGTAGAGGACAGCAGACCAATAAGCAGCGCTCCTCCATAACCCCTGCTTCAGTTCCTGCCTCCAGGTTCCTATTGAGTTTCTGCCCTGACTCCTCTCAACGAAGGACAGTAATGAAGATGAAATATGATGAAATAAACTATGGCTTATATCATATGCTTTCTAATATATTATCCCTACAACAGAAAGCAAACTAGAATAGGCGGCCTGGGGACTTTAATGAGACCCTGTCCTAAATGTAAAGGGCGCCTGGGGATATTTGGTAGGTGGTAGAGCCCTCACCAGGTGTGTATCCCAGGGTTCAAACCTGAGGGCCATAAAACCAAAAAGTGTCCATCTTAGAAAACCTGTGAAACACATGTAGACATTCCACTGAAGAGGTCAGACAGATGTGCTAGCAAAGAGGATGCCAGGAGGCCGAATCCCACCAGGTCATGCTGGGAGACTGGATCCCACCAGCACATGCCTGGAGGCCAGATCCCACCAGCCTCTGAGGAACACTAACTAAACTATAGTACTGCCACTCCATGTCTGTCAGACATGCTGGTGGGTTGAGAAGAAACAGGGTCACAAACACACTGTTGGCTGGAGGATAAATACAGTCAGAAGGCAGTCTGGCAGTTTCCATAAAAGCCAAATATTTAATTACTATATGACCTGGTCCTTGGTCTAGTGGGCATGCCTTTCAGAGAATAAAAGCTTGGATTCGTACAAAGCATAGGGATGCCTACATCTATCAGAGGAATCGAGTTCATGGTTAAATGGCTTCCCTAGAGATCACCCCAGCCCCACATGACTTCACTGCTGAATTGTAACGAGAAGAGATACCAGTTCAGACGTGAGGATCTGGGTTTGACCCTCTGAGATGGAAAGGAAGGTGATCTTTGTGGATAGGTTCTTCTAGAACTCAGAGGAAGGAGTACTTTCCCATCTAAGAGGGCTGATATTCCTTAGCTACAAGTATGCAAAAGTTGAAAACAAAACTTAACAAACAAAAGCCAGTACATGAAACAGCTAACACACCCTGCCATGTTGGATTTTAGTGCAGAGATGCAATGCTAGCTTAACACTTAAAAACCAGCACACGACACCACATCAGTACACTTAGTTTTAATATTTTTTGTTTGGTTTTATGTGTATGAACATTTTGCCTGCATGTGTGTCTGTGGACCACTTGCATGCCCGGTACCCTTAGAGGACCGAAGAGGGCACTGGATCCCCTGGAACCGGATCACAGAGGTTTGCCCCTTTGGCAAAGCAGCCAATGCTCTCAACTGCTGAGCCCTCTCCTGTCCGATACTGTCATTTGTATTTATTCTTTGAAGATTTCAAGCATGCACACCCCCACACCCCCCTACTATTTCCTTTGGGCTCACCAGCCCATCTCCCTGATGACTTCCTACAATCATTAGCTTCCGGAGCCCAATCCATACTGACCCTGTGTGAATGTGTATGGGGCCATCTACTGGGTCACAAGGTTAACCACCTCTGCTTACCACAGACAAGATAAAAGGTAAGGCTGGAGAGGAGGCTCAGTGATTAAGAGTGCTTGCTCCTCCTCCAGAGACCCCAAGTTCAGCTCCCACTCTCACGGCAGCTGACAGCCAGCTAACTCCAGTTTCAGGGGATCATGCACGCACACTCTTCTGGCCTCACACCGTACACGGATACACACACTGGTAAAACACTCGTATGTATAAAATCAAGTCCTTTGAAAAAACAACCATCTCAGTTTATACATGAAAACCTTTTGACCAACTTCAATACACATTTCTGTAATAATCGGATTCCTCAAATATCAGGCAATCTACAAGGATGCTGCCCTGGCCGCCCTGGTCCCTCCTCCCAAGACCCCAGTCAGCACATCAGAGCGTAAGGAATGAAAGGCACCGAGTGGAAGGGAAGCTACCATTGTTTTCACTCAGCATCATCACCCAGGCAGAAAATCTCACTGAATACTCAAAGGGGCCACTGGACCCAGTCACTTACTTTACGCACATTATAAAGTCATAAAGGTAAATCTACGAAACCCAACTTTGTTTCTCCTTACTAGCATAGAATAGACATTGAAATGGACCTCACTGAAAATAACAGCAGAAATCACAACAATAATAGTAATAATGGCGACAATAGTAATAATGATGACATAGTAACAGTGACAATAGTAACAGTGACAATAATAGTAATAGTGATGACAATATAGTAATAGTGACGACAATAGTAATAGTGATGACAATAGTAATAGTGATGACAATAGTAATAATGACAATAGTAATAATGATGACAATAGTAATAGTAATAATGATGACAATAGTAATAGTAATAATGATGACAATAGTAATAACGATGACAATTGTGATAGTAATAATGATGACAGTAACAGTGATGACAATAGTAATAATGACGGCAATATTAATGATGACAGTAGTAGTAATAATAACTGCATAGGGATGCACCTATCAGAATACATGAAAGGCTTTCACACAGACCCGGGTGTAGCCCAGCTGAGAGGTGTGTTCTAAGTGTGCTAGAGGGCTTAGCAGTGTCAAGCTGTACACCCCCTTCCAGTGGATCTGTCGACTCCATTCAATCCCAGTCAAAATCCCAGCAAGATGGGGCTTGGGTGATGGGGCAGTGGGTCAGAGTCCATGTTCTGCAACCACAAGGACCTGAGTTCACCCACGTAAAAAGTTAGGCACGGCCACAGGTGCCTGAGACTCCGGCATTATGGGACAGAGACATGTAGGCCCAGAGCATTTGCTGCCTGCCATCAGCATAACTGAGATTTGAAGTCTCCGATTCACTGAGAGCCCATGTGCGAGGCAGAAGGAAGAACGGGTAGAAGATACCCCATATCAATGCCCCACTCTGAACTCTGTGTGCCTGCATGTACACATTCACAAGCATCACATGCACACACACATACACATGCAAACACACAATGTACATACAAGGTCATGCACATGCACACGCATACACACAGAGACACATACACGCATGTGCACACATACATGCCCACCAGCAAACTGTTCTTATGGAAAGGCAAAGGATTTACAATTACCGAAATACCTTTTCTGAAGAATAAGTTGGAAGACAGGATCTCCCTACGTAGCTCAGGCTGGCCCCAAACTGTTGGTTCTCTTACCTTGGCCTCCCAGGGGCTGAGGTTGCAGACTCATGCCATAATGCCTACCTGAAAAAACATATATGGGGCTGGAGAGATGGCTCAGCGGTTAAGAGCACTGACCGCTTCCAGAGGTCCTTAGTTCAAATCCCAGCAACCACATGGTGGCTCTCAACCATCTGTAATGGGATCCGATGCCCTCTTCTGGTGTACATGAAGACAGAGTACTTATGCACATAAAATAAATATTTTTTAAAAAAGAAAATAGGGGCTGGGGATTTAGCTCAGTGGTACAGCGCTTACCTAGGAAGTGCAAGGCCCTGGGTTTGGTCCCCAGCTCCGAAAAAAAGAACCAAAAAATAAAAAAGAAAAAAGAAAATATATACGTTTTTTGGTAGGTTATAAAAATTATAACCCATAGACTAATACGTTGGTCATTTGGAATAAATCAATATTCAAAGCCTCTTTGCCGGAAAGACTGACACAATACTGAAGAGAAATCCTGTAGAGTGGGAGGGTAATGTTTTCAGATTCTGTGTCTACTAAATGACTTGTACCCCAAATATTAAAACATCTTCAAAACCCAGCAATGGGGAAACCTGAAATATGGGCAAACACTTTAAGCAGACATGTTATCAAAATCCCACCAGAGAAGATGCAGAGCCAGGAAGACCACGAGTTCAAGACTGACCTGGGATAGATAGCAAGACCCCATTTTAGGGAAAAATAAGGCATTCACAAAAGAACATGTGCTTTGTAAACAACACGCACGAAAGGATGCTTATTATGATTAGTGGCAAGAAATCCACATTAAAACCACAAGTAGACACCTTCGTGCAGGCGCTAGGCATCAGCCACCATCTGTGCTGTATATTTACAAGGATGTGGATGCTCTGGGGATCCTGCCTGCCTGGTGGGATTATAGACTGAACAACCATTTCAGGAAACAGCTTGGTAGCTCTTCACAGTGAGGTCACCATACACATGATCTAGGCGCCTGTTTGCCGAAAACAGCTGGACACACACACACACACACACACACACACACACACACACACACACACGTTCATAGTGTTCTCTGTATCAGCCCAAGCCTGGACACATCTCAGCTGCAAGTGAATGGATACATTTTTATATTTATTATACGGTAGAACATCACTTAACAAAATGAATGAACGGCGGATTCGCCCAATAATATGAATGAATTTCAAAATAATCATGAGTGAAGGGAGCCCCGGAGGATTCAGGCGTTCATTCTATGATTCTACTTGTAGAAAATTCAAACTAATTTGTAGGGACAGGACGTGCTGAGTAGTAGCTTGGTAATTAGGGAGAGGGTTTATAGGAAGGAGGCCAGAGTTACAAATCAGGGCGGGGGTTGGGGAGGCTTTTGTCATGATGACATCACGATTATGACTACATAAATTCCCTTTCTTATATGTGAATAATAAACCATACAGCTGGTTGGATGTGGGATAGTGAAAGAATCCTGAGAGATTTTTTTTTTTAGTAAGATTTATTTATTGTGTATACAGAGTTGTATGCTTGCAGGCCATAAGAGGGCATCAGATCTCATTACAGATGGTCGTGAGCTACCATGTGGTTGCTGGGAACTGAACTCGGGACCTCTGGAAGAGTGGCTAAGTGCTTTTAGCTGCTGAGCTTCACCGCCTGTGGCAGTAAGCCTTCTGTCCAAGGTTATCTGTGCCCTCATGGGAGCCAGTGACACAAATGCTTCTCATTTCTACAGGATGAAGACGTGAACCTTTTACTTCAGGAAGTGCAGCGGGGTTACAGCGACCTGGAGAAGGTACAGGAGCTTTACACCGAGTCCTTAGTCATCGACTGGTGGTACAACACAGACAAGGACACGGATAGCAAGTGAGCTGTCAAACTGCCTGCCACCTCGGCTGAGTCCTCCCCCCCAACTCCTGACTCTCCCCTGCTTCCACCCCCACCTCGCCCCCTTCCTGCTCCCTCCCACTCCCTTCTTCCCCATCCTGCTCTCCCGTTTCTGAAGGGCCTTGGGCGATCTCGTGAGAGAAGCATGTAGTCTGGTCACTTTGGGATTTCTTACAGAGAGAGGATGGTCCAGTAACGGTGGCTAGAGGTGGCCACATATGCACTTGGTATATTCCATCTATTATAGAAAGCAACCTCCACCCCCACCCTTGATGAGCAGTGCTAGGGCAGGGAGGGGAGCCTGAGGTGGAGACTTAGCCCAGGGGTCAAAGGCTTATGTAAAGTTGACAGGCACCTTAACCTCCTCTTACACCATCCTATGACCCAGGATCTGTTTCCTTCTCAGGGCTGTGGTGACAGGTTTGGGATCGATCTCTCTTCCTCTAGCCCATATAGATCATGATTCTCATTCATGGTTCCAAACAAATCACAACTGACCAACTCTCTGTAAATCTCATTAAAGTGACTTAAGGTTGTGTGCACAGACACTCACTCATGCATAGTCCGCCAGGAAGATATCTAAAAGGGAGAGAGCTGGAAAGATGAAAATACATTTATTATCCAGAGCCTTTTATTCATCTAAACACAGTCTTCCTACTAACAAATTATGCATTAACACAGATACCAAATTCGGAGAAGAGAGGCCTGTCCCATAGTGGGTTGTCTTAGAAGGAGACTTTTGTAGTGTTTTTCTTTGGGGGGAATTTGGGAAGCACAAATGCGCTTCTAAATGCCACAAATAAACTAAAAACCAAGTAAGCAAACATTCCTTGAGTATAAACCAGCTTCTCTAGTCTTCTACCCAACACCCTAGCTGCCTTCCTTTTACAGAAGCTGCTAACAACAAACTCTTAGCCAAATGGGCAGCCGTTAACATCCGTGGACTTGGTCAGTTGTCTGTTGTCTGAACAGCGCATGGTCTGCTCCAATGGGTTTTCTGTATCAAGGACTGGGAGGACTGAGAGCTGGAGTCAGAAATGTTTACTGCTGCAACTGTTACACTCTGGACAAGTTACTTAATCCTGAGGTTGCACCATGTTCCCATCTGTAAGATGGTGATAGGCAGCTGGGTGTAGGAACCCATGGTAGAACGAGCAGGTGCCCCAGTGTGCAGGTGCCGGACTTCTCAGCTTCCTTTTTCCTTAATGACATTAGGAAAGTGATTTCTCCCACCTAGCTATTCACAACAGACTATTGATGTGAAGTTTCCCATTAGGTTTAAATAAATAAACAACTATATAATAAGAATGTAACAGCCAAAATCTTTTTTTTTTAACTGAGGCAAACTATGCGTCAGGAGAAGTGGGTACACGACTTCCGGTCCTTTCTGCCTTGAGATGCTCAGTGTAGACATAGTCACACAAAGGTCAGAACACGGGGCAGGACCACACAGCTGTCCCATGACTGCTGTTTTCAAAGTCCAGAGACAGAAACGCCTGGGAAGAGCATTTTTGGATCCCTCCCGGTCTCAGAGATTCTCCAGAACCGTTGGCTGCCGTCTTTGCAGGTGTGGGAAGGCTCCACCTTTACAAGAGCTTGCTGAATGACACTGGGATTGGAGAACTGGGTTTCCACAATGCTTGCCCGTTCACCACCAGTGCTTCCTCCCATTCATCCCCACAGCAGCCCTGGGTAGTCAGCGCTTGACGGACTGAGGACACTGAGAGCAGACCGTGTGACTTGAGGTCACACGTCTGGAAGGAACAGAGCTGTCACAGGAGCCACACCGCTCGGCTCAGGCTGGACCTGACCACACTCCTACGTCCGTGCACCCAGGCATCTTAATGTTTAATTTGATAATAGGAAGACTGAGTATTTTCGGCCTTCCCGTTTGCTGAGGCTCTTAATTAGAGGGGGCTCCTCCTCAGAGGACACTTCTTTAAGTCTGTAGTGTTCAGTGTGAATGTCTTAATGGGCTTCTCTTCCTTCTTAATGGACTTCTCCTTTTACCCTCCTTTTTTATTGGTCTACTTAAAAAAAAATCTGAATCAAACAGGCATCAAAAGGAAATCTCATCCATGGCTTCAACTCCAGAAAAATGTGCAAACTCTCAATCCGACGCTGACTCAATGACTTTGTCACCCTCAAACGTGTCTACAGGATCGTGGAAGGTTTCAGAGGAAAAAACACAGAAAAAGAAAATCCTCCATGCAGGTATCTGGGCACAGGATGGCATGACTCATGCCTGGTTTTCCTCCAGTGAGAGGGACTAAAACCAACCCCCCCCCCCCCGCTTTCTTTTAAAACCCCGATTTAGGCATTGTGTTTGCTCATTTGGGTGCCTTGATCATTCCCAGCAGGCCCACCACCTCTGAGCTACCCGCAGCCTCCTGTGCATGACTTTTCAATGCAGTTTTAATTAAGATAACTGGCACGATGTCATGCATAGCCTTACCCTGTAGTGCCCCCCTTCCCCCAGCCACAGTCCACCATGGTAATATCTCACAGAATAATATCACAACACCATGAACAGGATATTGACACTGGTAAAAATCCAACATTTTTCTTCAGATTTGCCCAAGCTTTTCTTGTCTGGCTGTGTTTTTTATCAAGTGTGCAGGCGCATACTGTTAGCCCTATACTCAGGAAGCAGGGTAATTCCATGGCCATGAGAGTCCTATAGGTTGGCCATTTACAGCCACACCCCACACCTTACATACCTTCCCCTGGCCTTTGGGAATCACTATTGTTCTCCTAAAATGTCACAGTTCAAAAATATTTTCGGAATGGAATATATATACACATACATAATATATAATATATTATATATATATCACCTTTTGAAATTGACTGTTTTCTCACTCAGCATAATTTTCTGTAAATCTATACAAGATTTTACAGGTGTCAACAGTTCATTCCTTTTTTATTGGTGAGTAGTATTCCAGGTAATATAAGTATCACAGTTGGCTTCTTAACAGATAAATTAACAGATAAATGATCTGTTGATCAATCCAAGCTGCGTCTAAGCCTATTATAAATAAAGCACATTATGAGCATTCAAGTACAAATTCAATGGGCCTCTTAGCTTTCGTTAAACGAGGGTAAATAGCCAAGAGTAGAGATGCCATGCCTCATGGTGATCCAACCTTTCACTGTGAAGGAAATTATCAGTTTTGCCAAAGCAACCGTGCCGTTTTGTTTGAGCAAGTGACAAGTTACTCTACATCTTCAACAGCATATCTTACCACTGTCTTTAAGGTCTTCATCCCCCTGATGGTCGTATGATAGCTCACAGCGATTTTAAATTCACGTTTCCGTAGTTGCTAATGGTGTTGGCCATCCACGTGCATTTCGCCATTAGCGACTGTTTTTTGCCAGTCGCTGTCCACCTCTGGTGGAATGTCGGTGCATTTGTAGGGCGAATTTTCAAAATGCTTTGAGTGTCTCTGGTGAGCTTTAAGAGTTCCTCATATGTTTTAGACATGAGGCCATCTGGAACCTTCTCTCTCTGTTTGCGTCTTCCCTCCACAGTAGAGTCCTTCGGCAACAGAAGACCGTAATGGGTCAGGCTTTCCTTTCTTGGATCCTTACTTTGGTGTCTAATATAAATTCTAGCTTTAAGTCTTGAAGATTGTTTCTTTTCTTAGAAATCACGTGGTTTTTCTTCTCTATGCTCCATTTTGTGTAAGGTTTGAGATTCGGATCAAAATGTATTCCTTCCCTCCGCTCTCTTTCTTCTTTCTCTTTCTTTTCCTTCCTCTTTCTCTCTCTCTTTCATTTGGGGCTACAGTTATTGCTATAGTATGATTTGCTTTTTATTACTATTATTATATTTTTATTATTTAAAATAAAATTATATTTTTATTAATTAAAATGGGTTCTTCTTCCCAGTCCCGTGCTTCCAGAAAGAAGACTCAGACTCAAAATATATTTACAAATACCTTGGCCATATAGCTAGTTCTTCTCTGACTAGAATCATAGCTGAAGGTAACCCATTAAGTTTAATCTACGTTCTGCCCACGTGACTGGCTACCTGTGCTCAGGTACAATGTGTCCATCCCCTCACATCTTCCTGGACAGATCTTCCCATGCCTGGCTCTCTCCCAGGATTCTTTCTGCCTCCCAGATGTCCCGCCTCCTATTTTATGCCTAAGCCATAGGCCATCAGTCTTTTTATTGGCAGGTGCGACATCTAAACAGACATAAATATTCTCTCTACGTTATTTTGAATTTAAATATATTTTGTTCATATTCTCCCCGTCCCCAAGTCCTTCTAGATCCTCTCCCTCTCTTTACTCACCCAACTTTGAGTTCCTTCTTAATAAAAAAAAAAAAAAAAAAGCCTGTGGAGTCCATTATATGTTGGTCATCTATTCCTGAACACGAGGCCTGCCCTGGAAAGGTGGATATGCCCAGCGTCGCTCTGATTTCCCCTCTCCCAGCAGGTATAAGAGACGGTTCAGTTGTTAACCTTTACTTTAGGGTTAGGTTCTCATTCATTCATTCAAAAAATAAGAAAATAAAATATAATAAGATAAAACAACAACAACAAAACCCATCACATCAAAGTCGGACAAGACAAACCGAGCCAACAGAAGGAAAGGAGCCCAAGAAAAGGCACAAGAATCAGAGACCCACCGCGCACATGTAGGAGTCCCATAAAAACACTAGACTGGAAGCTGTAAGGTCCACACAGAGGCGCTGGTGCAGAGCCGAGCAGGCCCTGTGCCTGCTGCTCCAGCCCCTTCGAGTTCATACGAACTCTGCTCATGTGATGCCGAGGGACTTGCCTTCTTGGGGTCCTTCATCCCTCTGGCTGTTACACACTCTCCATTGCCTCTTCTGAAGGGTTCCCTGATCTCTGAGGACAGGGATTTGATGGAGACCTCCCATTTACAGCGGAGTGTCCCAAGGTCTCTCACTCTGTGCATAACCTCTGGCTGTGGCTCTCCGTGTTTATTCTCATCAGTTGCAGGAGGCGGCTTCTTTGACAGCTGAAGAAGGCACTGATCCACGAGTACAGCAGAATATCATTAGGAGTAATTTAATCACTACATTTCTTCTCCCTTTTGAGACCAGAATCATTCGGTCTTGTCGTAGATCCCCGGACTATTTATTCGAGTCTTGGTTGTTGGTTCCCCAAGCAGTGCTGAGTGTAGGTCCCATCTCCCAGAGTGGGCATTAAGTCAAATCACCTGTAGGTTGATCACTCCCCCAAGCCTCGGGCCACCACTGCTCCACTGCTCCACTTCTTTTCCCTTTGTCCATGCCCTGTGGTCCTGATGGATGGATGTCAATGTCACAGACAGTGAGTTTGCTGCTGTGTTTATTCTAAGGAGTTTTTTAGTTACTCTACGACTTGATGCTTTTGTGTGAGCTTTAGACTGCATTTCGATTATAAAACTCTCTGGGATTTTCCTAGTAATTGCACCAAGTGTGATTCCACTTGGCAGATGACCCGGCTCACAAGCGTGAATTTCTCCCCGTTATCTGAGTCCTCTTATGTCTAACAGTGACCTTTCACAGTTCTCATATCCCATACAAATGCAGTGGTTGGCTTTTCTTAGGTCTGTTACTGGCTACTCTGCTGAAATCTGTAGTATGACGAGTTCTGCATTGAGTGGGTTTCTAAGTGGAGCGTTTTCTGTGTAGGCACCTATGAAGGTATGGGCACTCTCATATTTCCTGTCTCGGGCTTTATTCCACCTTCTCACCCCATCCCAGTGGCTAGAATCCCTACTATTATTTTGACTAATGGTAAGAGTGGCCACCATTTTGTTTTTCTTAATATTAGGAAGAAAGGGTTTTCCCCGGTTAAATGTGATTTCAGCTGTGCAGACTTGTTTATATTCTTTAGCAAGTTTTGAATGGGCTTCATTTAGCTTTCTGAAAAGTTTTTATTTCTCATCACAAATGGGTGCTGGATTTCGGTAGATATTTTTCTGTCCATTGAGTTTTCTTTGGTCTGGTAATAGGGTAGATCGCTTTTTTTTTTTTCTTCTTCAAATACAGAAGCAGCCGTGTATATATTTTCTAGTTCACTTTCTGTTACTGTAAGGAACTTAGATTTATTTCAAATTATGGTCCATCACTGAAGGAAGACAGGACAGGAATTCTTACAGGAACTTGAAGCAAATCCATGGAAAAACTGCCAAAGGCTTTACCAGGCCCATGATTAACTAGCCCTCTCATATAGCCCTGGCCCACCTGTGTAAGGAACGATGCTACCCACAGGAGGGCAAGGCCCTCTTACATCAACTAACAATCAAGACCACCCCCACAGACTAATCTGATCTGAGCAGTCCTTTGGTTGAGATCCCTTCCCAGGTGACTCTAGACCATGTCAAGTTGTCAGTTAAAGCTAACTATGATGACATCTCAAATATTGCTTAATGGTCTCAGGGTAGGACCATAATCTATCACCCCGGTAGATAATATATTTTGTACAGTTAAATTCTTTTTTTTATATGTGTGTGTGTGTGTGTGTGTGTGTGTGTGTGTACTCAGTATGTGTTCTTATGGAAAAGATAGGGTGTGTGTGTATGCATGCATGAGCATGTGTGCATATGTATATATGTATATGTGTGTGTACATGCTATGTGTACTTATGTATGGATGAGATAGGGTGGCATATTTGTGTGCATGCACATGCATGTATGTGTGTGTGTGCATGGTGTGTGTACTTATGGAAGAGATAGGGTATGTTAGGGTGTGTGTGTGTGTGTGTATGCATTCATGTGTGTGTATGTGTGAGTACATGGTGTGTATACTTATGGAGGGGATAGGGTATGTGCATGTACATGCATTCATGTATGTGTATGTGTCTGTGTGTACACGGTGTATACTTATGGAGGAGTTAGTGTGTTTTTCCTTATTTTTTGTTTTGTTTTGTTTTGTTTGAAACTGGGTCTTTCAGTGGCCTGGACCTTTCTCCCAACAGGCTAAACTGGGGAATTAGCAATCCCCAAGGAAGTGCTGCATACACACACACACACACACACACACACACACACACACACACACACACACAGAGTGAAGAGATTACAAGCACACTCCATCACACCTGATTTTTTGCCTTCAAATCAAACTCAGGCCTTCGTGCTTGCATGGCAAGCACTTTCTAGACTGAGCTATTAACCCCCAGTGTAAAATTACATCAACTTAACAAAGTAGTTCTAGCTGATTAGTCTCCTCCCATCCCCAATTCCTATAACCCTCTCTCTGTGATGTCAACAGAATCGACCAAAACAAGCCTACTCAGAAGTCACCTATTCAACTTCAAGAGCTTCAGCGGGAAGAAAGACAGCCCCAGCTCCAAGAGCGACATCACAGCTCTCAGCAACAGAGGCAAGCGAGAGAGGGCTCCTACCTGGGAAGCCCCATTCATGCTTTTGCCCAGCGTTCTGCGCCTGGAAGACCTGGGTGAAATATGTTTGAGGGAGTTAAGAAAATAATAATAATAAAAAAAGGTCACCCTTGAAATGTTGCAGATTCCTCCCTCAGAGGCTCCCTTGTAAATCAGGTCAACCTACCCCTAGTGCACTGGGCTTTCTTAGGGTTAGATTTGCGCTACGTGTATCTGCATGTTTGGTACACTCTTGGCTCACTAGGCCATAGTGTCAGTAGTGATATCCACTACCACTCTGTGCTTTGAACTTGACATTCCCACACCTCATAACAGGGTAACTTTTATCCTTCTATTTATAGGGGATGCCACCCGGTTAGCCTCTTTCTGGTCCCAATTGTCAGTGTTTTAAGGCTAAGAGTGAGGAAAGTATAACTTGTCCACTCAGTGGCCTGTCATGAGATGATTCTTCTTAAAATAAGAAATGGGATAGGTTGATTCCTATAGTGTGATCCCTACATTCCAAATACTTAGTTACTAAACCCTAAGACAGTACACGGTCCTCTCTGAAGCAGGAAGCACTCGAGTGACAAATGCCCACCTGTGCTAACTTGTCATAGAATAACCAGACTTTGCTTGCTTCAGCCCTGCTGTTTGGGAGCTAGCTTATCCTTATCTGACTGCATGCCTTCTGCTCGGGTTCGTGTCCTAAGCCTGCTGCATGCAGTCTGCTCTTCGTGAGCGTTAGCACGTGATCACCATAGCATGTTTCCCCAAGCATTTAGCCAACTCACACCTGAACTGCTTTCCTTTGAGCTGCTGCTAATTCAATGAGGAAATTCAAGTTTATATAAGGATATACATTTAAAGCTCACCATACTAATTTCAACATTTGAACTTAACAATTCAACAGAATCTTAGAGCCCTTGGTTTCCCATTCCAAGCAGAAGAACCATGAAAACCAAAGTGTCTGAATAGGAACTGGTGATCAAGTTGCTCCCCTAACAGTTGTTGGGGAGCCCAGTGCTGAGCGATCGCTGGTACATCGTAGTCTTGCTAAGCATTTTAAGTCCCTGGAGAGGGACCCACGAGCGCACTCTTCCATGGAGAGATGCTCTCTGCATGACAGATAAGGCAGGGCTGTGTCACCCGTGTCTGCAACTCCAGTGGAAGCTGCAGATGCATTCTGCCCAAGAGCCTGCTCTGATAGGTTACGCTATGGCCTCTGAAGTGGGCTGCCATTCTCTCTCCCCCTCAGCAAATGTGAGCGACCCCTGATGCGAGCCCCAGTAGACAGCTTGCACTTCCTTCCACAGAAATGAGCATCCTGCTGATGAACAAGTATCTAGATGACAAATTGTCAGAAAGCCTCAGTGGAAATGGGAGCCAAGTTAGTGACCACACGTGAGTGCTCTGATCTAAGGAGGACAGTCTGCTCTGGTTTTTGTTGGTGAGCGACTAAGTTGCACGTTTTTAAACTCTACAGTCTGTGTTCTTAGCTCTTCGGACATGTCCTCCAAAACCTGGCTCCAAATCCATGGCCTGGTGGCCAAGAAACTCACCATCACAGACGCCTTGGCCGGGACCATGGTATCCCACAGCTCCACCTATGTCCCCATCCTGAATAAGAATGTTGTCTCCAAGGTCTTTGATGAGGTAATGTGACTGCCTGTCCCATGTTTGAGGAGGATTTTTTTTTTAATTTTCTGCTTAAATTAAAAATAGCCTGCTTTGATGTCTTGAGCAGTTTTAGCAGAGATGTATTAATAGAGGTTACACGTGAATGGGGGAGGGGAGAGGTGGGGATCCTTAAGACTTCTCCTTCTAGGGTGGGAGGAACCGACCTCTACCAAGCTGGAAGTTTGTAACTTCTTGTTGCTGGGGAGAGGTGTGGATCTATGGAGATGCCGAAAGCTCTCTAGATGGGAGTTATGAGTGAGGATTCAGGGACAGAGTGGTAGAGGACAGGAAAGCTTGGCCGAAGAGATGAGGCCTTTCCTTTTCTCAAGTTGAATGGCATTTTTTTCCCTCCATTATGAAAGTCACCTCCACAGGCAAGAAGAGAGGGGCAGTGTGGAGGATAAAGCTGAGGTAATCACATTCCTAGAGAAGAAAACAATCCTTCAGTATGAGTGTTTGTGGTAGGGTATATGCCGCCAAGGCCATGTAAATATAGTTAGGCCTAGTTGGCCCTTGGTGTCTGTGAGCTCTTTATCTCGGCTGTAACTATTCTTAGATCAAAAGTTGCATCTGTGTTGAGCATGTTCGTCTCCCTGTTACTGCCTAACCACTGCTGTATAACAGGTAACTATTTATATAGCATTCACACTGTAGCAGGCATTGTGAAAAACTGGTAATTTAAGATACATAGGAGGGTGTGGGAAGTTATATGCAGAAAACCCCTCTGTTTAACAGAAGGGTCTTGAGCATCTGAGAAATTTGGTGTTGGCAATGGTGGTAGTATGTTCTAAAGCCAGTACCCCCCACCATGAGGATCGATTGTACTGAGAAGGAGTCCCAGAGTTTTAGAAGGGAGAAATCCTTGTTTTTAGGGAGTACATTTTCGGAAGCAGCCAAATGATAGTGGGGCGTCAAAGGCAGAAGCCGTGTGGATGAGAAGACCGTGATCTACTGTTGCCTAGCGAATATAAGATGCTGGAAGTTTAAGTAGAAACTGTCAGGCTTCCCAGCACCAAAGGGTGTGGCATCCTGAAGGAACTGGAGGGGGAGGAGCTACCAATAGGAGGGAGGGGGGAGGGGGAGAAGCTGCTGGAGTAGCTCTTGAACTTGGAAAAGATCATCATGGAGTATAAGTCCCGCTGCGAAATTCTCTCTGCTTTTCATATACATGAAATTCCCCATGAGAACATCTGGGAAATGAAACTAAAGGCAAAAGGATTATTTAGAAAAGCAAGTAAAAGGGGCTCTAACTGGCTTTGAACTCACGGTGGTTGGCGTACTTAGAGCATCAGACAGACAGATGGGATTCATTTATGTTAGTCATTAGTCACATGTAACACCGTAAACAATGGAGGTCAGCATCACCCTGTTCTTCACCCCAGAGGTTGTGCGTGGTACTGGTTACCTCAACCATACCTCTGCCTCAAGGCTGCAGAGGCAACAAAATGGAACAAATACTGACTTGTCTCTGCCAGGAAGTGTGCTGACATTTTCTTCACGTTGTGTGTGTTTCTTTTATTAATATATTTGAATTTATTAGGAAGAAACCCTGTTTAATGACTTCTCCCAGGAGGTAGAGTTTTCTTGGGCTTATATCATTCCTCTTTGTAACTCTCCCCAGAGCTGGGGATAACACTGGAATGGAAATTTCTCAAAAACAAATGTGACAGACTAGGGAAGTGCAAGCATATGACCAAGAAAAGAAACCAGAAAGAGAATATGTATCTCCTAACTACATCAAAATGAATCACTGCAGAAGAGGGAGTCAGAGGCAGTGGCTGGTACACAAAACAGGGTTTTCCAGACACAGTGAGGCAGCTGCTCATGTGGACCAATAGTGGTTGTGACAGCAAGGAAAAGACCCACACAAGCTCAAGTCACACCAAACCCAGCATGGACAGGGGAGGAGGGCACTAAATCCCACCACTAGCCGAGGAGCTCTTGGCAATTCCTCACCTCTGGGAAGACGGAGTGTTAGTTCTTTAAGGTATGGCCCCTAGTAGGTAGAATATACTCTGGTGATTGGTCCCACACCCAAGAGTATGTGAGCAACACAGTTAGAGTCAGTGGATTTAGAAAAAACGTTAGGGGCTGGAGAGGTAGCTCAGTGGTTAAGAGCACTGACTGCTCTTCCAGAGGTCCTGAGTTCAATTCCCAGCAACCACATGGTGGCTCACAACCATCTGTAATGAGATCTGATGCCCTCTTCTGGTGAAGATAGCTATAGTTTACTTATATATAAAATAAATCTTTAAAAGAAAAAAGTTAGGGTACAATCATGGGCAGGTAGGGAAGGGAGGGTTGATCTAGGAAGAATTAGAGGAGAGGCATGTGGACTACCAACATTTATGAAGTTCTCAAAGAACTAATAAATATGGTGTTCTGCATAAAAGCACATGAGGGAGAAACAGTTATAAGAAAACACTGTAGCATATACAATGAGGAGGGGCTGCAAGAATTCCATCATTTTTTTTCAGAGTTGAGGACCGAACCCAGGGTCTTACACTTGCTAGGCAAGCGTTCTACCACTGAGCTAAATCCCCAACCCCAAGAATTCCATCATTAATACGCACGTGTGATTCAGTATACATCAGTACTAATGTTCAGCCTGGATACACACATACAAGCTTGCCACAAAGGGACATGAACATAATAAATGTTCCACTGAAAAATCTGAGAGAAAAAGCCAAGGAGATGCACACAAATATTTAGCTTTAGAGGCAACCAGATATATGAGGTCAGACAAATACAAGTAGAAAACCAATTGCATACCCCTTTCCCCATCAAATTGGAAAGGTTAAAGCACACACACACACACACACACACACACACACACACACACACACACACACACACACAGGAGTCAGAGAGATGGCTGGGTGGATCAAGACTTCGGCTACCACGTCTGACTTGAATGGGATGGGAAAGTTACCTCTGCAAGTTTGTCCCCTGGCTCTGATGTATGTGTCAAGAAAGTAAAGCTTGGATGGATTAAAGACTTTCAACTTTGTCTTGAAGAAAATGAGAGAGGCTTTTTTCACTGGACAAAGTTAACCCTGGCTTTTTGGTGCCAGGTCAAAGAAGAGCACAGAGATGTGACGCTGAGCGCCCAAGTCTGGACAGCCAGGACCCAGTGGTGACACTCGGTATCGATGGAGACTGGTGTGAAGTCATGTAGTCTGGGCTGAAAGATGTGAGGTGGGGAGAGGCAGGGTCCAGAATGATCCTTAAGATTTCACCCCGACAGAGGCGCCCTCAAAAGCACACAGCAGACGCAAGGCTGCTGACTCAATCTATGGTCCTGACAAAACCGACACACGCCCCCACGGAGGAATGAAATTAGACCAGCAACTCTCACCATGGAGAAGCATCAGTTCAAAGTGGGTCAACGTTTAAAACATGAGACACCAAGACTGCTAGAGGAAACCAGGGAATACACTTCAAGTCACAGGTGCAGTCAAGGGTATTCCGGACAAACCTCCAGTGGCACAGGAAACTGACCCATGAACCAACGGACGGGATGGCGTGAAATTAAAATGTTTCTCGGCAGGAAAGGAAATATTCTAGGCAGAAGCACACAACCCGTGGGAGGGAGGAGAATCTTTGCCAACTGTACTTCAGACAGGAGGTCGACATCTACAATATAAAGAACCGAGAGAATTAAACACTAAAACGTGAAACTGCCTATTGAGAAATGGGATAACGAAACGAACTGTTCTCCAAACAGGCAAGAAATATTTTTTAAAACCCCCCGACATCCTTAGCAACCAAGTAAATGCTAATTTAAGCCACTCAGATAGTCCTGTCTCACCCGATCTTAATTGCTCACAACAACTGACCACGAAATGTGTGGAGGATATGAGGAAGAAAGGGCCCAAATCACCCTGGGAGGAGTGGACTAACACAGTCATTATGGAAGCATTCCTCAAGAAAATTAAAAACAGGACTATGATCTGATCCGGATATACTACGCCATGGACTTCATATCCTACAGCGGAGATGTCTGTGGGTCACACTCATGGCTGCTGCCTTCCCAATATCCAGGAAGTGGAAGCTGCCTAGACATCATTCAGTAGTTAGGTGGATCATGAAAATGGGGCGTATATAAGGAACGGTGTGTTTCTCAGCTGATAAAGAAGGAGTGAAGTTATGAGATCTGCAGGAGACTGCGGATCTGCGAAGAATTATACTACGTGAAATGACCCAGGCTCAGGAACACAGACGGCACATGTTCTCATGTGTGCGACCTGTGTCAGTTACTTTTCTGCTATTGACAAAGGTCATGACTAAAGGAGGAGGGAATTCTGGTTTGTGGCTCCAGAGGGATGCGTCTATCGCGGTGGAGAGGCACAAGCTGCAAGCCGCAGACAGTAGGCATGGCCAGAGCAGGAAGCCAAGTTCTCATCCTTCGTTCTTTACTGTAAGCACAAAGCAGAGAGAAAAATCTGCAACTGACACAGGCATTCTATTTCTTGCTTTCTTTTTTAAAGATTTATTTATTCTCATACACACACACACACACACACACACACACACACACACACACACACACACATATATATATACTGTTGATGTCTTCAGACACTCCAGAAGAGGGCATCAGATCTCATTACAGATGGTTGTGAGCCACCATGTGGTTGCTGGGAATTGAACTCAGGACCTCTGGAAGAGCAGTCAGTGCTCTTAACCGCTGAGCCATCTCTCCAGCCTTCAAAGCTTTTAATTTTTAAGCCTACCTCCAATGACGTATTTCCCGTAGCAAGGCCACAGCACCCAGATCTCTCCAAGCAATGCCACTAACCAGGAACCAAGTAGCCTTGTTGGAGTTGTCATACCACTGTAGGCGTGGGCTTTAAGATCCTCTTCCTAGCTGCCTGGAAGCAAGTCTTCCACTACTCAGCAAAATTCTAACTAAGACAGTGCTCTTAACCGCTAAGCCACCTCTCCAGCCCCCAGCATTCTTTTTCCATTCTTCCTGTTTATATCTGGGGGTCTCTTCCAGTCTAAGGAAATACTAGGGAATAAAAGATACAAACAGAAGATACTTGAAGTTTACTCATCGGCCTTTTGCAATGCATACTACATCATTTACTGCTGACGTCACAGTGCTGGGCAATCCGGCATCTCAAACTCTGTACTTTTGATCAACCATTGCCCATTGCCTTCTGCTCTGCCCCTTTACTGAAGCCTCTAGAACCAGCATCCCACAGTATTTCTAGCAGTTCCTCCTTTTAAGGTATGAGTAGGTGCGACCATGTTCTCTCATCATGGCTGGAAAGATGGCTTCGGAATTAAGGGCGATTGTCCTTGCAGAATACCTTGGCTCAGTTCTCAGCAGCCAAGTCGGGTGGCTCCCAACCGCCTGAGACTCCACCTCCAGGGGATCTAATGCCCTCCCCCAGCCTGTGTGGGCATTACACTCACATGCACAGACACACAGACACATATGCATATTCAGAATTAAAAATAAATCTTACAAAGATCACAGGTAAGTAAGTCACGCATGTGCTAATTGGCTCGAATGAATCACATCACATTGTAAACTGATAACCTGCTGCAGACCTTATTTAATTTCCATCTGGGGGTTTTACCCCATCTGTAACCATTACTTTCCTGGATAAAAGGCACACAACTTTTATTGTTTATAATGAACCTTAAATAGCACAAGAACTGTGTTCCATCTGGACTGCTCTTCATGTAATGGCCAACCCTCAGGGCCACATTTTTTGTGACTCACCTAACCCATAGGGACTTTTCTTCCTCCTTCATTCACCTTCTCCCTCATGTGGTTCTCCTCCGACCCTCTAAGCCCAGGAATCCTAAACCCAACCTATATCTCTTCTTCCCAGCTATTGGCTGATGGCATCTTTATTTACCAATCAGAAATAACTTTGGGGCAAGGTCACATAGCATCACTTGGGTCTAAGTGCAGACTCTCTCATCTCTGGGGCAGTGCACTTAGCATTACAACACACAGCACAAGACCAAACCTCACCCAATACCAAACCTTCACACTGTGCCCTAAAAAAGTACAGTTATGATTTGTCAAGAAAAGAAGTCAAAAATTTAAGGGCCTAAACTGTACTTTGTAGATGAGATTGAAATTCTTTACTGTGCATCTCTATCCCTATCTAACACTTGCCCTTCTGTTAATGAGGAAGGGTGAGTTTGTGGAGCACTATCCTGTCTGTCTGCCTGGCTGCCTGTCTGTCTGTCTGTCTGTCTGTCTGTCTGTCTGTCCGGGATGAGAATGGAAGGTGCCTCCAAAGGTGCCAAACACAAGTACCCTTGGGAGAATGCCCATCCCCTTCCCTTTGGCCTTGCTTTCTGGAGGCTAAATGCTAGAATGTTCTCCTAAAAATCAGGACCCTAACTCCTGCCCCTCCTGAATTTTTCCTTCATATCAATCCCAGAGTAGACTCTAGTTTTTATTAGAGTCTTAGTTAGGGTTTTACTGCTGTGAACAGACACCATGACCTAGGCAACTCTTACAAGGACAACATTTAGTTGGGGCTGGCTTACATGTTCAGAGGTTCAGTCCATCATCATCAAGGTGGGAACATGGCAGCATCCAGGCAGGCATGGTTCAGGAGGAGCTGAGAGTTCTACATCTTCATCTGAAGGCTGCTAGTGGAAGACTGACTTCCAGGCAGCTAGGATGAGGGTCTTAAAGCCCACACCCACAGTGACACACCTACTCCAACAAGGCCACACCTATTCCAACCAGGCCACACCTTCTAATAGTGTCACTCCCGGGGCCAAGCACATATAAATCATCTCAAGTACTGACTGCTCTCCCAGAGGTCCCGAGTTCAATTCCCAGCAGACACACGGTGGCTCACAACCATCTGTAGTGGGAGCTGATGCCCTCTTCTGGTGTGTCTGAACACAGCTACAGTGTACACATATAAGATAAATAAAATATTTATTAAAAAACTGATATGCTAAAATATCTCCCACCTTATTGGAGACACTTTTTTAAAATTTGAATTATTTTTGTAAGAAAGATTAAGCTGGCAAACAGATGGGCCTGCATCTTATCTTGCCACCTGGAGAACTTGAACTGACTCCTCTGTGCGGCACCTGCATGTCTGGTTTTGTACGGACTCTTGGCTTCATTCATGGCCTGTCCAGGCTTTCTTTCCTCTGCTGAGGCACAATGCTATTCTGCTTTCCGGTTCCCTGGACCAGTATCAAATCCGTCACCTTGGAAATGAGAAGAAAGGTTACCCTAGCAACTGTTCGTTACAAGATATAAAATAGGCCAGATAATTTTATCTCAGCCCTTTCAAAAAGAGAAATCCATCACCAAACCATACACAGAATGAAACTGCTTTAGCCAATTGATGAGCCTAGAAGTCAGAGCTCTTCATTGATAATTGCTCTTTAAAAAAAAAGAGAGAGATTGAGGTAATGTGGGAAGATTAGCCTACATTATTGACAGCATACCATATCATCATCATCATCATCTCCATCTCCATCATCACCAGCACCAGCACCATGACATCTGTTATAGCATCCCTTCTAGACTTTCTTGCCTTGTCCTCTGGGTTCTTTGCACACCATCTCTACCATCTGCTGGAGGACCATGAAGGGCCTGTGATCTATTATTCTGTGATGGCTACTGGTTATTATTCTGTGATGGCTACTGGTCATGCACTAGGCTCTGAGGAAAGCATTTGACATCATTAATGCATCCATCCAGAATCCTAGCGCAACCCGTGAGGTATCTACCCATCTCATCACTTAGCCGGCAGGAATGCTACCTACAAAGAGATCAGTGACGTTGTTTAAATCCAATTCTCCTGCTTTCAAATATAGGAGGATATCTATATCCCCAGCACTCAGGAGGCTGATCAGAAGAACGGCTGCAAGTTCAAAGCCAGCCTGGGCTACAGAGTGAAGCCTAGCCCAGCCTGGGCTACAGTGTGAGACCCTGCCAAAAACCACCCAGCAAACAAACAGCAAATACAGGAGGATTAAACATAAAATGACCAATGGGAAAAAATAAAAAAATTTAAATACAGTTGTTACAAAAGATTATAAATATAGATATAGATAAGATATAGATTAGATATAAATAATATAGCTATAGGTGTGGTGTAGGTACATATATGTGTGTGTACATATATATATACCTATACCATATATACGTGTGTGTATGTATATATATACACACACATATATATGAGTATAAAGGTATATATGTATAACATATATCTATGTTTATCTATACTTATATATGTATATGTATATATACATATATGCACATACATATATACATACATATACATATATACATACATATACATATATACATATACATATATGCATATACATATATATACACATACATATATATACATATATCTATCTATCTATCTCTATATATGAAAAGGAAGCATTAGAATGGCCAGGCCTTTTTTGATACATTCATGCCCTTTGTTCTTTTCTTTAGGGTCTAACCACAGTGAAATCACACTGTACACAACAGTGTTCATGCCCATATTTTCACTCAGGTGTCCAACAACATTACAGAGCGTCAGCAAACGCTTACTTTTCTAAATTTTGGATCTAAAGCGTGGGTGACAATCAGTGCCTCAGTCACACGCTCTGATGGCTTTCGAGCAATCTTGTTGACACACCGCTCTGCCAGTCAGTCCTGTGCCTGTCTTCACGGGTTCGATGGAGCTTGCAGAGGCTTCCGTCTGAAGAGCGCACTCTTCAGAATCAGCACTTCACAGTTTGGACAGCTGCAATTTCTAGATCACATCTGTATCAGAAGCCTGTCCCCGAGAGACATTTCCATTAGATCTGTCCCATCAGAGCCTTTGTGTGGCTAGTTTGGAAACCACGGAAATCCATGAATTTTATCCAGGTTCAACAATGAAATGTATAGTAATCAATTTCACACTGTTTTCTCAGTTTCGCATTCTGACTCCTAATGTCATCTGGTAAACTCTTTCCGACGATTGTTTGATTAATTTTAATAATATTTACTTATATAAACTGTGAAGCTGGACACATGGCTCACAGAGCTTGTACTGTTCTTCCCAGAGGACCTGAGTTTTATTCCAATGCCCATGTCAGATGACCCACAGCTCCCTGCACCTCCAGTTCCAGGGTTCTGGCGCCCTCTTCTGGCCTCCTCGGGTGCCTTCACACACATGCACATACACAACACAGACCTATAGGCTTACACATAAACATTCAAAAGATACCTTTTTAAAATAGTTCATTAAACAGTGACAACATATTGAACCACTCCTCCTGTTTTGGGGACAACCTACATGGGATTCTGAGACTGTTCACTTCCCTCTATCTTTCTGGTACCACTAAGACAGAAATAGCATACACACAAAATAAACCAAATGAAAACTTGGCCTTTTCTACTTCTACATAGAAGTGGCATGATTTCATTTCAATATTCAAGTACTTTGCCACATTTGAATTATAAATCTCTTAAAAATCCTTCTTACATTATTCATAGCCAGGAAACCTTTCCCCCAACTGACAACATCCTCCTTCACCCCACATGTTTCTTAGAACACAAATTTAGCAGACTCTAAGCTTCATGTTTTAAATATCAAACTGCCAAAAAGATGTTTTCGGCCTCCGTTTTAGTTTCTCATGTTATTCAACAAGTGGTTACTTGGTGTACACATTATGTCAGCAAAAACAATTTATGTGCATGTGTGTGCACACACATATGTCATGAAAGTAGGGCATGCATGCGCCACAGTGTGCACGTAGAGGTGAGAGGACAGCCTTGTGGAGGAAAGCCTCCCTCCCTTTATGTGGGTCATGATGACTCAGGTGGCTAGGCTTGTATAGAAACTGTCACTGAGCCCCAGCAGGCAACACTAACAGAAACAGAATAAAGTGGGCAGGAGAGATGGCTCTGTGGTTAAGAGCACTGACTTCTTTTCCAGAAGACCCGAGGTTGATTTCCCAATACCTAGGTGTTGGCTTACAACCCCCTGCAAAGTCCAGTTCCAGAGGCTCTGACAGGCTCTTCTGGCCTGTGAGATACCAGGCTCACACATGGTGCCCAGACATACGTATAGGCAAAATACCCATACACAGAAAAAGAATAGTGTAAGAAACACTTGTAAGTGTATAGTTTAATGGACACTTTAGTTGGCCATCTAGCAAAAATTACAATTAAATGTGTTTGTAATGGGATTGAATGAAAACATATGTAGAGAATGCCTGTTGTTCTTGGTAGAGAGTGAGGGTGAGTTCTATTATTATTATTATTGTTATTATCATTATTATTATTATTATTATTATATCATCATAAAGTTACTTTTCAGTTCTTTTCAGCCTTTATTTCCTCTAACAGTGGGAAAATGTTATCAGCCCATTTTGCCCACCCCACGGATCCTAGAAATTTCTGCCTCTGTAGTCCATTAATCTTGTCTCTCTAATCTTGTCTCTCTAACTCGCCTTCCTCCCTCTCTCAGCACCTGTGCTACACCTCTAGCGTGCTGCCATCTTGATTCGCTGCTTGCCTCTAAGGGGCATTGATTGATGTGAACGGGATGAGGTCTCTAGTTTTGCCTCAGAGAACTAAAGTACATGACGCCTCATTACCAAATACTGTCTAGAAGGATTCCCCCAGCCGAGTTCCATAAGTATGAAGGAAGCCATTTCCAAGGGGGTTCTGAGCATATGCCTTTATTTCCTCTCAGACAGGGCCCTCAGTTGCTACACCCACCCCACCTGCTCCTCTGAAAAGCCAATCAGCCATGACTCTGACCCCCCAAGCTCTGGAATGCCCCTTATGACACAGACTTTGACATCATAAAGAGGGGGTAGCATCTTGTCTCTTAAGTAGCCACCATGTTGTAAAAACTAAGACCAAAGACTGCAGTTGTGGAGTATGCGTTTGTGTTCCCTGAATCCTGTGTGCAGAAAGGAAGGAGAGTGGGTGCTCACAAGTGAGATTTGAACATCTACGTTCAAGTCCAAGATGGCCGTGCAAGGTGTGAGGTCTCGATCTACTAAACAGGGAAGTACAGTATGAGTTTGCTTTTGGTTAAGTAGTCAAGGATCCGACTAAACACTTTTTAGCACTGAGTTATCATCAACATGTAAACTAGGAGAGACATAGGCAGACTTCTAAAGGGGTACTTTCCTACCAGGTCACAGGTCTTGTTTGGGTTGATATGTTTTTCCTCTCAAGTTTTTGTGACATTGCTCTATTTTGAAGGGACATTACACACACACACACACACACACACACACACACACACACATACACACACACAAACTTATGCAATCTTCGGTTTCAAAACCCAGGCATTTCACCTTTAACCTCCTGTTCAGTTTACTTCCCTTTGAAAGGTGTGCTCCGGAGCCACATGCTGACGCCCTGTGGTTTCCGAGAAGCTGGTGGAGTGCCAAAGCTCTTAACATTACGCCTGTTCTCTTCTCTTTTCTAAACCTTTGCCTCCTTTATTTGCTCAAACCCTGACTAATTCGAGAATGAATATGCGTTGTTTAAAAGTAAAATCTTTAAAAAAAAAAAAGTCTTGCCTACCTCCTGTGACTCCCAAGTCACTATTTTTGATAGTTTTGACCCCAACGTTATGAATGTTTTAGATACTTTTGGAGATAGTCAAGGTGTCGGAAGTAAGGACTAGGAGTTCACATCACTTTACTTGTTTTGAGACAGGGTGTCTCTGTGTAGCCCTGGCTGTACTGGAACTCTGAGGCCCAAGTGGGCCTCGAACTCAGAGATCTGCCTGCCTCTGCCTCCCAAGTGCTGGGACTAAAGGCGTGTGCCACCACTGCCTGGTCCCACACCACCTTTTTTCTTCTTTTTAATGTTTCAATACAAAAATACTAAACTATATCTCTACCCTAAAACTATACCGTTAAAGAAAAGACTCAAAATAGTGCAACCTTTATTCTGGGGACAGAAGATAGAGCTGGGGAGGCTTCAGTCACACTCTCTGTACAAGGACCCAGACCCTCCCAAGCACTCAGGCTGATGGGGCCCATTATCAAACTTTGGCCAGCACCCATCACGATTGTTAATGAAGGGTATCTTTCTACCCTTTTTTGCAGTTTAAATCTATAGATACAGCCATCATTTTTGAAGCCTCTGCATGCATGGATTCATGTACACACGTGCACACACACACACTCACATGCTTGCACATGCACACACACTTGTACACACCCATACACACATGTATGTGTGTGCACACTCATACACTCACACAGACACATGCACACTCATACACTCACACACACACAGACACATGCACACTCATACACTCACACACACACACACACACACACACACACACACACACACCAGATGTTGCTCCTTATATGACCTCCCTCTTTGATTCTATTCTTTTGACCTTTCTATTACTTCCTGTTGAGGTTTCTAAATCTCCATCCATATAACCACCTATCACCCATTGATCTGCGGGGTTCTTTTGCCCACACGCTGTATTATGGGGGAAAGTATACATTATTTCACGAGGTATTTTTTAAATGTTTATGCCCAGTTTTAACTTTATTCAATCTGTGAAGAGTATTTCTATATTTCAGTTCAAATGTCATTTTCCCATGATTCAAAAATGTGCGGCCATTTCTTCTTAGAATTTCAGTAAGCTCTCATCTTTGGGCAGCCTAGTTGACACCAAACAAAAGGTTCTCTTCTCAGTTGAGTGCCATGCCTCAAACAAGCACAGATAAGAAGGGGTGAAGAACGATTTCCTCCTTGCAGTAGATAAAGAGAACATAGGAGTCATTTATACATGTTGTTATGCGCACATGAGATACCCTCTCCAGATGAAGGAAGTGTGAGGGCTTTACTGGGAATTTCACACATACTCACACAGGGAACCACTTAAGGGGTTCCCACTGCCATGCCATCACTGGACACAAAGCCAGCAACCCACGGCTTCACCCAGGCACACCTGTCTACATTGCTCTTCAACTTCATAACTCTCCATGTACAGCTTCTTTCTTCTTTCTTTGCACTGGTTTCTTAATATATGTTGGCACAGTTTTAGAAGCTGGAGGGGCATAACGACATAAACTGTACCATCTAAATTGAAATTAGGACTTTCTTATTAAAAGTAATTTCTTAGGGTTGGAGAGATGGCTCAGTGGTTAAGAGCACTCGTTGCTTTTGCAAAGAACCGGGATTCAATCCCCAGCATGCATACCATGAGTCTTAATCACCTATGACTTCAGTTCCAGAGGATCTAATGCCCTCTTCCAGCTTCACAAATACCACATATGCAAGTGGTGCACATGCACACACATACATGCACCCACACACGTGTGCACACACATGCACACACATGCAAAACACAAAAAATAAAATGAATATGTCAAAAAAGTAATTTCTCTGATTTCCAGAATGCTTGCCTACTCCCGTGGTTGGGATCACATACAGTTGAAAACATCAATAGCATGGTTTGGTCTTTACCTACTAGACCTTTTCCTTTCTGTTGAATATTATGTATGGATTATTAACATGTAAAATCTTATATTTTATTATATATAATATTATGTTATACATATATATCCATGTCTATAAAATGGTCCTATTTATTATTGCCTATACTTAAGAACTTACTAGAAGCCTCTAGAGATAATATTCAGCTACGACAATGATTTCTTGAAGCGATTTCTTTTTCTGTTGGTTTTATTGTGTGGTAGTGGTCTTTAAAATGTATAGTTTCTAAAATCGGGGTGAGCTTAGTAACTCTATCTCTTATTCTTACGTCCAAGATTTACTGTATTCTGTTTTTCGACACTTAAGTGAGGATTTTTATAGAGTTTTTATAGTTTTTTAACGTACCCACATAAGTGCACCCTTGAGGGCTCCCGTGAACCTGTTGAGTGACTCTCCTTTCTGTGGCTGCTGTGCAGATGTTCCCTGTGGCACATATGTGCAGTAACAGCGATAAGATGATATTAATTAACCCTCGTGGAGTCAACCTCAATACCTACAAGCAAAATGTGGAGCAAGCCATCAGATCCTATGAGAAGTGAGTATTAATCATGGGCATGCTCAATGGAGAATTCATTTGGGCTTCTTCCCTTTTGTTTGTAGCTTAGAATGCCTTGTCTATAAACAGCAATTATAAAACAGCCCCCTATCAACACCAGCCTCGAAGTAAGAGCTCATGCAGGGTCTCTCCCTGGATGCTGGACAATACTTCAGGCTCCTGAGCTGGTCTTTCCAACAGACTTTTAAATAAGCCAGTTTCCCATCCTAAACGCTGTAGAAATCTTGTGTTTCCAGGAAGCCTTCTCTGTGCACCATGGGATTGATCACGTTGGCACCTAATGCTTTGATAAGTAGCTAGCAAAGACCACAGCAGCGAGAGGCCATGGAGACATCTCTCCCATTCAACCACCCACAGAGCAAAAATGAGCAGGAGAGCAAACTGTGTCTGACCTGAGCTTGGGTCGGATTTCTCTTTCTTGTAACATTCCTCCAAATACAAAACAATCAGGCACACAGAATTTACATAAATGCACAGATACAAAAGCGAGTGTGCATACATAGTCTTGGGAATTCCGAGTAATGTACAATTACGGCACCTGGGACGGTGTGCCTTGACTCTGTGCAAATGCACCAGCTTTTGGCATGTGAGAACCCAGTGGTTACGATCCTGATAAATCTGTACCCAGTAAAGGGGAACCTTGGAGCCAGAGTCCTGGTGATCACTGGAGGGTAACTCAGTAAGTGCAGATTATTTACCTGCTTTTGTATAGAGATGGTGACTACACTGACTACAGAGAGAACTCTACACTCAAATGGCTCCTGTGCCCATGCTGAGACGGCCCCTGCCTTTCCTCAGGGACAGGTGACCTGGTTGTCATGCTTGCCCAAGCCACCTGCACACCAACCTAGAATCCGTCCTTCGTGTAGCGTGCACATTTCTGTGAACTTTGAAGGTGCCCAGCCTCTTTGGGAAGCTTGTTCTAGATTCTGGGAGCTCCACAGTTGGGTTTTCACTTTCTCCACATGAGATATATCCGTTATAACTTAGGATGAAGAGAGTCTACTGTGTGCTCAGAGCCCGACTCCTGCCACAGGGAGCCACATCCACCCCATAGGAAGGTCTTTTCCTATCCCTGGATGACACTCTAGTCTCTTCCTCCTCAGCCTCCTTCACTGCCCTCCCCATAGGCATGTGAGCCCCTTCCGTGGTCTTTATAGAACCCTCAGCCCAGGGTGAGATTTCCTCATCCACAATGAAAGGGTCAGGAGAATTTCAGGTTTTTCTTCCATATCTTTGATATTTGCACAGCATAAAATGGGGTACGATGGTGTACCCTTGGAATTGAGCTCGAGTCCAAACACATTTGTTTGTTTATTATTTGAAATTATTTCATGCCAGAAACAAAGTTTCCTGGCATGGATGCAATTTCCCCACTCGTCACTCTGGCATGCAATACGGTTGCAATTTGGGTTTTGTTGCTGCTTTGGATTAGGGATGCTCCACCTGCTTCCCCACCTCCCCTGCCTCCCATCCCCTCCAGTCCCAACACCCCACCCCCACCCCACCCCCCGACGTCTTTCTGCCTTCCATCTTTATCTTGGTAGTAAGATGAGCTATCCTAAGCCCACTCTCTGTCCTCCCTGGGTCTGGAGCCTGCATGAAGTCCTCTTTTTAAAAGACTGTTACTCTGCTGTCCCTCAGCTGGTCCTTCTTCCTGGTGGCCTCCCCTCTGAGGCCTCTCCAGACCCCTCTCTACTCTCTACCCCGTTGTGACCTTTGTGACTCTCAGTTACTGCCTGGCCCACAGCTTGTTGACTTTCTGGTCCACGAGCTTTCAGCTGGGCCAGCCTTATACTCCCTTTCATCTCTTTCTATCAGAGGCCTGTGTGTGCATTTGACTATTTGAAATCCATTCAAGCTAGATACAATTCCAGCTTAGCTATTAAAATGCTGAAATTGGACTTGTGCATTCAAATGCAATCCCATTCAAATTCTAATGTAGTTTGCCCTAATAATTCAGACATTTGAATCCTGCAATTACCTGGTCTATAAACATTCGGTACAGAGCCTCAGTCTAGCACTCAGAGGTCAGGCTGTGCTTACACGGTTCATCCCTACCCTCAATGCCTATGTGTAGGCAAGCATGTGGCATTTGTGACAGCAGGTAGCTTAATTAGAGAAGCCACACCACAGGGCTGATGGGAGGATTGTACAAATCACACACAAGATGCATTCCTTGTGGATCTGTCCCCCATCCTGAATCTGTTGATCCTAGAATAACCAAGGAAGTGTGCAGCACATGCCTGGGTTCTTTCTGATCTTTGCTAACCTTTACCTGAAGGTTTCAGAAAGAGAGGAGAGCCCTGTCCCCAGGCAGAACAACACTCCCTTGAGAGAAACCATAAAACACAGAGTTAGTGACTTGTTCCTGCACATAACTCTCTAGAAATCTTTTGCTAACCTGAGAGGAGTGTTGTTGCTGCAAGTTGAACAAAAATGTCTAAGAATTCCAAACCTCAGATGCTCCAAAATTTTTGAGTTCTCATAACTAGGCCACATACGGTAAATGCCGTTCCTGATCTCGTGGGAAAGACCACAGTTAAAAGGTCCGGGCATGCACTAATGACTATCCAGAAATTTACTCCTGGACTGTGTGTGTAGGTAGATTAAAAAAAAAAGATAAATTTTGTGTTTGGACTTGTGTCCCATCCTTAAGATCTCATTATATTACATGTAGATATATTTCAAAATCTAAAATCCCAAGCGTTTATGGGCCCAAAACTTTTGGATAAGAGATATTCAACTTGTACTTTCAGCAATAATAATTTTTTCACATCAATGACATCCACTCTAGTTTGATATTTAATACTTAAGTTTATTCATTTAATCGATATTGAGTTTTTTTACCTAGGTGTTTAAGTTATTTAATATTTGTTTAACAGTATTAATAGTAGCAATATTATTATATAGAACCAAAAATATTATATAGAACTTCCTGGGCCTTGCATGCAATAGTACCGAACCATTTTGTTTGTATAAATGTCAGGTCCATTTTTATTATTTTTGTATTTCACCGGTGTGCAACTTTCTCATCGGTATAAATGGACCGCACTGCGCAGTCAGGATCACATCTCTGTGGTGCTTTTCCCCAAAGTAAGCCAACGTCACCTTGAAAATAAACAGTGTCATACACCCATAAGCCCACCCAGGCTAGGGATGACTAAGCAAACGGAAGCTCACAGAGACATAAACGGAGCTATTTTGGACACAGTGTCCATGGGCGGGAGCCCTCTGTATTTCAAGAGTCTAGGCTTTGTGTGTCAGAACACAAGCTTGGATGTCTCTACGGCTGTTTGAATTCAGAGCCAGCATTTTTCTTGCAGCTTGTTTTGATGACCAAAGTCAAGATCACAGTCCTCAAACCCATAGGAGGTCTCAGTTCCAGTCTGGCTCTGGGGCTGTGCTTGAGATGACTCTGTTTAAGGTCATCTCTGACGCTGGTCGCACTTACGATGCGCCAACAGTTACCCACTGCTCTGTAGAGAGTCATTTCTTGCTATAGCCAGCCTATGGCTGCAAAACCAGCAGCCAGAATTAAGGGTCTGGACCAGAAAAAAGCTTTCAAATCCAATACCTTCCCAGCACCCCACCCCATGGCTTTGCCATGAGCACTCCACCAACTCGCTAACACATTAAAATATTAACAGTACCCTCGGACGAGAGGGGACACCGATGTTATGAATATGTGTGTGCCCCCTGGGAAATATTTTCTAAAGGAATGTGTTAAAATTTGATCCATGCTATCTAACTAAACCCACATGGGCTCTCTGTGTATCTGGGCTCGCCCATCTTCTGATCCTCCCTGAGGAGAGGAACGCTGAGGTATTTGTGGCACTTTGCGTATATGCTTTCCGTTTTGTCCTCTCAATGCCACAGACAGGTGGTGTTAGCCTTGTTTTATCCCCGAGAAAACAGAGCTTCAAAGGATTCTGTCAAACAGGATCACATAGCAGCTGTGGGTGGGAACTGCGGGGGTGGAGGTGGGGGTGGGGACAGGGAGGGGAGGAGGCAGGACACTGAGCCAGCCAGACATGTGTAGCTAAGTCCCTTTTCTGCCCATGCCCCCAGCTTCCACATGACGCTGAGTCCACTTGCAAGTATAGATAGAAGAGAGTATTGAACATACTTTAAGAAAACCAGAGACAACCAAATAGTCTTAGAAGCCCTAATCACTGTTGCCTGAACCAAGCAACTAAAGAACCCAGTTTCCTAACAGAACCCAAAGAATCAAACCTTGAAGTAAGACCAAAGCGCTGGCCAGCCTAGTTCCCTCTTCCCCACTCTTCTTATGTTTGAGATGCATTTATTTTCTTTTATGTGTACGAGTGTTTTGCCCGAATATATATGTCCATGCCTGGTGCCCTTGGAGGTTCGGAGGAGGCATCCGATTGTACAGACATAAAGTTACAGATAATCGCCAGCCACCAGGTGGATGCTGGGAACCAAACCTAGTCCTCTGCAGAAGCAGTAAGTGCTCTTAACGGCCGAGCCATCTCTCCAGCCCCCACTCTTGCTAACTTTCTGCCATCACTTACAGAAGCTTTGCAGGCGTCAGACACAATATATACGTTATGCACAGACCAGCTCAGAGTCCTCAGAACTACACCAGGGAAGAGAGACTCTCGTCATCCTGAGTCTCACAGGAATAAAGGAAGCTGAGGTCCACCATAGCTCCTCCCCCATACAAGCCACCTTTCTCCTGCCTCCCCAACCCGTCCAGACTGGTGACAGACACACAGGGCAGAATAGCACCTCCACCCAAAGTGTATTCTCTGGGCGCTGTGCTAATAGCAGCCGACCTCAGTGGTCACAAGAGCCCATCCTGTGGAAGGTGATGTCCCAGTGTTCTTTCCCCTGCTGTTCACAAAGCCCAAGGTGACAACATAGTGTCACAGACTGGGTAGGGTCCATTGAAAGAAGCATGTTGTGGAAATATTAAAAATCATTGAGCCATATGGCATTAGCGGGGTATATCTATATCAGTCAGCAAAGCGTCTCACCCACTAAGCTCCCAATCTCTATCCCACATTGCCTCTGGCCACTGTCTGAGCCCAACAGCAACCTCTCCATCCATCTAGTTCCCAAAGCGGGTCACTGCCACGCCAGTTCCAAGCAGAGACCACCTAACTCACAGCTCTCTTGCTGCGGACTCTGCTCACATTCCCAGCATCTGCCCCCTAATGGTTACAGTGTCAACTCCCAGCAACCCATTAAAATCAAAACTCCAGAAGCTTGTAGTTTAGCAATCAGATATATCTCAGTAAATTTACACTCCACAAAACATCCACACAATAAACTCGCAATCAATCAATAATGATATAAACCACCCACCTGGATAAGATAAATTGACCTATAAAATCCCACCCCTTAAGAAATATTCACAACTACCCATGGCCATTTTAGGCCACGTGGATCTGGATCATCCTTCTCTGCCTTCATTTTGGTTCTTTCTCCTCTCTCCCCTTACCAAAGCCCTGTCCCCGCCCCACTTTCTCACTGTCCAATCATAGGCCCTGCCCCATCCTGGGTCAGCCCCAACCTGCGTAAAGTCAACGATCCACAGAAGCATCTTTGACTGGTGCCAAGGAAAGGAGCCACCACTATGGCAACTTCCTTTTCTCTTGGCCCACTGGCCTCTCTCTGAAGGCATGATCAGTGCCGGGCTTCAGTCCCCAACGCTGACAGCTAGCCAGGTGGATATTTGAGTTGTTTCTCCTGGCTGCCCATCTTTGTGCTGCCATCCAGACAACAGGGAGGTCAGACTGGATGACTTAAAACGGGAATCCCGAATAAATGGCTCACAGCCCCCACGGACTCCCTTTGCTCTCAGAATCCAGGCAGAAGAGGGTCTGCAGAAGGCAAGTGAGGAGGGATAATTCTGCATGGCCCAAAACTTACTTTTTGAAGATAACCTTGTATTACTTCTCTTGCGAGTGCATGTGTGTGTGCATACACGTATGCGTGAGTGCATGTGCGGTAACACGGCGTCTGTGTGGGAGATGATTTGAGGGAGTCCTATTTTCCACTGGGAAATCAAATTCAGCAGCAAGCGCTTTTTTTTTTTTTTTTTGGTTCTTTTTTTTTCGGAGCTGTGGACCGAACCCAGGGCCTTGTGCTTCCTAGGCAAGCGCTCTACCACTGAGCTAAATCCCCAACCCCGCAGCAAGCGCTTTTACCTGCTGTGCCAGTGAGAAACTTGCTAATGCAGCGATGGCAAGGACCAGCTGGCTTACAACCACACTTTCTTGACAGCAAAGGTTCTTAGTGACTGGCACAACTCCTAGCCAGCCACAGGCTTCCTCAGAGTTCCTTAGGAGGGAGATGTGCCTACGTGACCTCTACTTCAGCTGCTCTTAACCTATGGGTCATGACCCTTTCAGGGGGTCACACATCAGTCTATCAAAACAGTAACAAAATTACAGTTACAACAAAAGAAATTTATGGCATGAGGAACTTTATCAAATGTCGCACATTAGGAAAGTTGAGATTAACGGTTTAAGTGGGTGTCCGTGGTATGGCCCAGTAAGTTGGCAACTGGCTTGGTCTTCTGGTGCAACCCCCTCAGAACCTGCAGTCAAGTTTTTTTTTTTACTTGAAATAAAGTTATTGCTCTTAAATGATTAATGTTGCATTTTTTTTCAATAGGCGCTTAAATAAAATTGTCTGGCAAGCGCTGTCTGAAGAGGAGAAAGAGAAGTAAGTTATTCCGTCTCTAGCTCAGTTCTGAAATGCTGGTGAAATTTACATAACTGAACCCGACCACCGCAAAGCGTTTGGTCTGGTGGTATTCAGAGTGTGTAACATCCCCAGACACTCATCCCCCAAGAAAGACACAATTGTTCCCGGTTGCCCTCCTCTCCAGCTCCCCTCTAACTCCAGTCTGCATTCTGTTTCCATCACTGCCTGCCCTTGATACATCATGTGACAGGAAGCACATACAGGTAGCACTTGTGAGTCTGTCTTCTAGTCCTTCCTGGGAAAACAGAAGCCTTTCAAAGTTCATGCAAATCGTGGCATAAATCCACACATACACATGGGTGCACATGCTGCGCGTTAGTTCTGTTCCACACACCACTGACGATCTCCCACTGACGGGCCTTTCAGTCGTTTCTGCTTTCTTCGACTGTTATGCATAAGGCCACTGTGCTCATCTGCATGGACGTTCCGAAACGTCAAGCATGTATGGTGGGGAGGAGTGGGCTTACCACATAGTAATTCTGTGCTTAAGGACTTGCCACATAGTATATGTTTTTGAGAAGGCTCCAGGCCGGCCGCCTCCAGCCACACCAGTACTGTATGAGCATTCCGATCTCTGTCTTCAGAAACGTTGCTTGCTGCCCTTTAAAAAGAATAAATCAAATGCAGAAGGCATGATGGTGCTTTCCCATAATCTGCTGGGGAGAGCCATAATTCGAGCTCATCCTGGGCTACAAATAAAGACACTGTCTCAAAGCAACAAAAACACCCTACTCCATGATATGTTGCCTAACTCCAGATGTACGTGCTGATAAATGCGTCCCTGGGCAGCTTGCCCCCCCCCCATATGAAAGTAATCTAAGATGGGTACATCACTAGCTGATGTAATTGTGGGACCTCAGTCCTATAGCAACACGGCGTTGATTAAAATGGCTCTGTCCAGTGCCCAGGCTTGTTTCCCACCATTCTGAGGACAGTTTCTAATTATAACTATTCTGGAAGAGTGAGAGCTCTGGGAACTAGGGAGGTGGACCTGAAGACACAGCTGGCGGTCTTCTGTCACCTAACATCTGTGACAACAGATGATTCTCGAGGAGTTTGTGGAGAAACTGGTAGCTTTTCTTCCTCCTCCTCCTGCTTCTCCTCTTCCTCTTCCTCCTCCCCCCTTCCTCTTCCTCCTCCTCCTTCTCCTCCTCTTCCTCCTCCTCATCTTCCTTCTTCTTCCTTCCTTCCTCCTCCCCCTCGCCCCTTCCTCCTCCTTTTGCTTATTTTGTCGTGGTTTTGCCCAAGCCTTTCTTCCTTTCTCAGGTTGGATGCTGTCAAGCCCATGCAGTACTTGGAAAACAAGGCGGTTTTAAACAGAGCCCTGGAGCGGCTGAATTGGCCCATTTCACTGAAAGAGCTGTCGATGCTGGAAAACGAAATCTTGGTTGGGAAAATGTACATCCAGCAAGCCATGGAGCTCCAGGAGGTTGCCAGGAAGAACTACCAGAGCAAGACACTGCAGGAGGTGGGTCCCAGAGCTGCCTGCACCCTGACCCACTCTTACATCCTCTCTGTCCTACCCACCCACCACATACCGGTTTCTAAGAGAGTTAACTTTAACATCCTGTCTTTAGAAGATGGAATCTTTAAAAAACAAAACAAACGCCTGGACTCTGATCCAAGTCTCAGATCTCACTACTTATCTTTAGTCAGTCTCGGCTAGTTTTTCCCATTCCTTTCAACTTCCTTTTATTATTTAATTAAAGTAAGAGTATTAAGACCTGGTGGGTTGTTAGGTAAAGAGGACATTCAGGTTTTCAGTTACTGAAGGCCCACCAAACTCATGGTCTCACTGCCTCGTCAGTACCATTTGGAGCGTTTCCTGTTGATCTTTTTTCCTCCTTAAATAAATCTCCACCCTACCCCCCCAGTCAGAAAGCCTGTAACCATCTTATATTTGGCCTTGAACTTAGCATCATCTGTGGCTTTGCTGAGTCTTCAGACGACATCATCAGTGGACAGATAACATGACGG
Organism: Rattus norvegicus; assembly: GCF_021556685.1. Classification (NCBI taxonomy): domain Eukaryota; kingdom Metazoa; phylum Chordata; class Mammalia; order Rodentia; family Muridae; genus Rattus; species Rattus norvegicus. The sequence goes on from NC_141542.1 coordinate 54,561,361, forward strand.
ATTTAACTCTTTACACAACTGTTTCCTTTTGGATCATTCCTGTTGTCGTTTTGTTTTTGTTTTTGTTTACAGTTTTAGCCAGTTCCTTGTGCTTTTGTAAGTCCCATGGTGTATCCGCTTGAGGTATTTTGTTAGGTTCTGAGCCCTGGCTGTCAGACTGCCCCAGCTAATGTGTTGCTGTACCCAAGCCTCTCCAAGCCCTGGAGTTTCCTTGACTTGAGAGCTGAACAATCAAAGTACTAATCAGCCAACCACATCTAGCCCTCCCGACAGACAGTAGATAGTACCAAGTGCCAACAGTAAATAAACTCAGCCGCACTGACCTTTATGCGCCTTCCATTATTAAAAGTCTTGTCAATAGCCAGGCATGGCAGCTCACGCCTTTAATCTCAGCACCCAGGAGGCAGAGGCAAGCAGATCCCTGTGGGTTCAAAGGCAGTCTGCTCGACTTCAGAAGACCTAGGCAAGAATGGGCTAGCCTAGTGAAACTATGGTGATTTGAGTAAGAATGGACTCCGTAGGCTTCTGTCATCAGGGGGTGGAACTGTTTGAAAAGATTAGAAGGATTAGGTGTGGCTTTGTTGGAGGAAGTATGTCAAGGGCGCGGGGGAGTGGGGGACTTTGAGGTGTCAAAAGTCTACACCAGACCCAATCTCAATATCTCTCTCTGTCTCTCTGTCTCTCCCTTTCTGCCTGTGGATAAGGATGTAGTTCTCACCATGTGTCTGTCCCCCATGATAATCATGGACTAAGCCTCTAAAACTGTAAGCAAGCCCCCAACTAACTGCTTGCTTTTATGAGTTGCCTCAGACACGGTGTCTCTTCACAACAATAGAACAATAACGAAGCTAGAAGTCCCGTCTAAAATGTGTATGTATATATGTATGTATATATGTATGTATGTACGTATGTATATTCAGTGAGTTTTTTAAACATCAAACAGAATGGTATCCCAAAACCATTCAACTTAGCAAGAGGCTGCACATCTGGTGACATCATCCAGGAGAGTGTCAATGGAATTGTGGGAGCAAATGCCTGTATGCAGTGAGCAAAGGGGTGAGGAGATGCCCAGGGAGCCAGTACAGGGAGGAGAGGCATTGACTTCCAGATCTTCATCAGAAGACAAGGAGAGAATGATGGCCCCAACCTGAGGTGCAGACAAGCAGAGGGGAAGATATTTAGTCTGTATAATATGTCGTGGACACACCACAGCACTCATAACTCAGCCTTCCTTCCCCTTAATTGGGTTCTGAAGCCCACACTCTCTGTTGGAGGGCATCCTCCGTGCTCAGCACAATTTCCCTTAAAGAAATGAATGAGGAGGGGCATCTGACATCTTACCTCCATAACGTCTGACCTCCACTTTTTGGCATGACCTTCTGAAATGGAAAAATCCCATACATCGTTTCCTTAAAGCAATATTTCTAATATTGTTTTAATTCCATTTTTATCATGCCAACTAATCTGACCTCATAGCCCACCAGTAAGGCCAAGATCCAGGGTAAAAATCTCTGGTGGGAGCAAAGCTCATGATAGCAAAGGCCAGGTTATAGGCCCTTTAAGATCCTGCAGTGGAAGAAACATCCATCATCCATGCAAGTCACTCCAACCTCTTCATACATATGCATAGGCTCATTCTAAACGTCCTTAGCAGAGGGCAGTGACTTGGAACAATGGTAAGAAGTTAGAGAAGAAGAAGCTTTCAACCCCTAAGGCCTTCCCCCCACCCCACAGAGTTTGCTGACGCATAGCCATAGCCAAGGTCCTTCCCATGGGATCCGTGAGAAACGCCCACGAGTGTTCCGAAGGCTGTGGCCACTCTGCTTGGTCCACAATGGAGTCTAAGACCCGAGGCTTTCCCACAGTCTGTGCTGCAGCCAGGTGCCAGTATCCGCAGCTATCCCTTCGGCTCTCGAGCCTGGGATGGCGTCACAGTTTTCCCGAAGCCGGGCTTGCTTTTCACCCCTAGGCTTCCTGATAGTCCCTGGCTGGCTGCAGACCAGATGTAAGATGATAACCATTATGCTTCCCAGTCTGGCAAGCACCCTGCAGGTTATGTGTGGGAGCGCCCAATGGTTTCCCCTGCGATCTATAATCCACCAGTTTTAGGACCTCCCCAGAGGCAGATGCTTGGCTCGCTGACCACGAAAGGAAAGAATAAACCTTGAGTCTGAAACTCCCCGAATCCTCATTTTATCAGTACCACCTTGTTTTCAGGATCACACATTTTTAACTCCATAGCCCCAAAGCTGAGCTGTGAGGAGCTCAGAAAATTATCGCTGACTTTCTGTAGGCCCCGTGGGAGCCCAGTCTAAGAAAGCTCAAGTGTACTGTCCTGAGCATCTCCCTAAGACACGCAGGTTGTTCTCATAGCAAATCCTCCAGAATCCACAACTAAAAAGATCCAAGACCCTCTTTATCCCCACGGCCCTGACCACCTTGGACGATTTGGAGGCATGAAATCTCTTTAAAGTTGTGGGAACCTGTCATCGGCAGCCCTGACAAAGCCTTGGGGATATGCCCACACAGCTGGTTTCATGTGTGTGCTTCTCAAAGGCATGACAAATGAGGAATCTGGTCTGTGGATTTTATGTGCATGATGGATTCAGTGTGCTGCTCTACAAAATGCTTTCCAGACAGGGGAGAGGTGTGAGTGAGGTTGGGTAAGGTTCAACTGGGAGAGAGCATGTGACTCTGAGGACCTTCTGCTAGGTTGTGACTTGGGCTCTATGCATGAAAGGAATGCTGGGTAGGGAGACCTGGAAGAGAAACTTCTCTGAACTATATGTGTGTGTGTGTATGTATATATATATATATGTATATATATATATATATATATATACACAATATATGTCAGATAAACATATATATCTTTGTTTCCAGATAGTAGCGGAACCAGTTGTTATTCATGCATTAAAACCCATTTTGTCTGTGGTTTTTAAATTTCCTCTTCTAGAGGGAAAGAAAGATCACTTAACCCTGCTAGTGAACCTTTCTCATGCCACAGTGAAATCATCTGTTCTGCCGGTCTCTGAATCTGGTGGGAAGTGCTTGACCTCTAGCACTAAGAACATCCTCTGAGAGTGTAAGACCTCCTCCCATGAAGCTGGGGAAGTCACAGATCATGGCTATGCCTTGATGACATTGTCATCTGAGAAAGAGCGACAGGTGAAAACCAGCCACCTTATCCCCAGACACCAGTACAATGTGAGCTAAACGTGTACTGGCGTGAAGGCCTCAATGAGCCAAAATCTCAGACGGACTGGCAGGTGGAAGGGAGGGAGGGTGAGAGAGGAAACTCAGCCAACACTGCAATGGCAATGCACCACACAGCAGCTAGAGTTCTCAGCACAGGACACTGGGGAAATCAAAGGAAGACGCCATATCCACGCACATGCATGTGCGCGCACACGCACGCACGCACGCGCGCACGCATGCAAACACCCCACAAATAACATTGGCCAAAAGAAATTCTCTGACTGGTTGGTACCTTGTTCTGAGAATGAGCTCTCACCTCTCATGATCCCCAAGGCGGCAGAAGCCACACCCACGTTGCCACTTCCTTCTGCTGCTAAAGCCTTCCCTCCTCACTGGAGGGTTCTCACTGAATGGATCCCAGCACTCCTCCCGCCTCACAGATGCTCTCTAGGCGTAGATGCTGCCCAACTATCAAAAGTAGGTTTGGGGGTGGTGGTGCCTGCTTGTCTGGAGCTGGAGAACTGAGTATGGAGAACTTATCGACAGAGTCCAGAGAGGAAACTGCCATTCAGTCAGTCTGCATTAATTAAGGGCTATAGCCACATGAAGGTAGGCCAAGTCAGTCAGCAGGAACCACTGGGACACAAAGAGAGCAGCAGCAGCAAGGGACCGTGAAAGCCAGAAACCAAGAGCAGGGGAGGGACAAGAAACCACTGCTCTGACTTTTCTCCTTTCCCCTCTGTTCTCAGTCAGTGCCTCCCATGGCCGGCTGTTCCAGGACCTGTGAGGAAAACAGGGTCTAGTCCTTGGTGTGGAAAAGCATCTGTCTACACAGAGCAGGCCCCTCAGAGAAGAAGAGCAAAGAATGTGTTTGGGGATGAGTGGGTAGAGACAAGTGCCCAGAGATGCAGATGTCTTGAGAACTTTTCCTAAAGACCCAGAGTGTATTTGTACACCATAGTGTCGTGTGAGAAACGTGTATAAGCAGATGTTAGGCCACATACCCGGCAGTGACATCAAAGGAGCATCAGTAACATCCATGTGACAGATCCCCAAGCTTCAGTGACTTTCAGCATTGAATAATTAAGACATTTTGGGGTTCTTTTCATGATAGCCTTTGAAGTTGCTAAGAGCACTGGGCTGGGAGCACTGGGCCGGGAGTACTGGGCTGGGAGCAGAGCACTGGGCCGGGAGCACTGGGCCGGGAGCACTGGGCCGGGAGCACTGGGCCGGGAGCACTGGGCCGGGAGCACTGGGCCGGGAGTACTGGGCCGGGAGCACTGGGCTGGGAGCAGAGCACTGGGCTGGGAGCAGAGCACTGGGCTGGGAGCACTGGGCTGGGAGCAGAGCACTGGGCTGGGAGCACTGGGCCGGGAGCACTGGGCTGGGAGCACTGGGCTGGGAGCACTGGGCCGGGAGCACTGGGCTGGGAGCACTGGGCTGGGAGCACTGGGCTGGGAGCAGAGCACTGGGCTAGGAGCACTGGGCTGGGAGCACTGGGCTGGGAGCACTAGGCCAGGAGCACTGGCCTGGGAGCACTGGGCTGGGAGGGCTTGCCTTCAGTAATTAAGTCTCCTCCAGAGCTCAGAGCACCCCTGGCATCCAGGGAGGAGTGAGGGCCATCTGTTTTAGCTTCCACCCCTGTAACATTCCCTAAGCATCCTAATAGCTCTTCACAAAGTGAAGACCTTGGATGTCCTTAGGGTTGGAGGAAGACCCTGGAAAATCTGCAAGAGAGGAGATGAGGGAGGCTGGCTCTGTCCCATTCGCCAAGCCTCCGAACGGAGTTGAATTATTAGTCACAAAGATAGTTTGCAAATCTTCTGTTCTCATAATTGGGAACCCTAGAGAGAAGGGCAGAAAGCACACTGGCCCTCCATGCATTATCTTAATCACAGCAGTCACAGACTTCCTTGACCAAATGACTCAGCAGGCACCGATAAGCAAACTGGGCTGCCGCTGGAGTGATTTTGGGATCCTGGAGGTAGAGTTTAGCGATTCCAAAGAACAAGAACATTTAGTGAGAGTTCTCAGTGCAACTGGTATGGAAGCATGCTATCACTGAAGGGGAACGTTAAAAGCACCAAGTGTTCTGTAACTTTACTGTTTCTAGCAGCCTAATCCCAAGAACGTGAACAGGAAAGATGTTGTGGTTTGCCCTGAAGTTACTGTATTTTGATGCTAATTCCACTGCCCCAAGGACAGCTGCCTAGTCAGGGACTCAGAACTCAGGTGACTTCACCAGACCCACCTCTCCATTGAATTTGTAAAGTACTGGTGAGGGGCAGGTACAGGATAGAAGGAGGCCTGTCATTGGAGGAGAAGGAAGGATGGGTGGGAGAGAAGTTTGAAGGAAGAGGAGGAGACTAGGGGGGAGAGAGGGAGGAGTCGGGAGCGAGATGGGGGATTAGATTCAGAGAATAGGGTTAGAGAAGACAGTTGGCGACAGTTGAACCAGTAGAACCTGAGGGGGGGGGGGAGCATTGAACAGTTGATATAGTTGGCAGAGTTAGTAATGAAAAAAGTGGGAAAGGGACTGTTTAAGTACACGATGGGGAACTGAGAGAGGAGGAGACAGGAGATGGAGAGAGGGGAGAAGCCATGGCAGGTGATGTTAAGATTCTGTTCTGTGTATTTATAGGTTGTTATTAATGTTCTCAAGGGATAGATGGTACTGGGCTTTGTATGTTTAAGTGGGCAATTATATCTTACCAATTGGATCTAAGATTACTGTGTTGTGTGTTCTTTTATGTGAGGGTTTGAATGTAGGAAAGTGTGGGGCTGGGATGTGTTTCCACCAAGATATCTAGCAGATATCTTGAGGCACTGAGGTGCAGGACCTAGAGGGTAAAAGACAATCCTTACTCTTTTATTTTTATAATTTTACAACAACAGAAAGGGTTGGCATCTTTGGGGACCTTGGCATACATCACCTGGTGATTGGATCTGAGAAAAAAATATCAATGCATTCTCTGGATTTTGTAATCAAGGCTGTAGCATGTGCCCAGTGGTCACTGGTTTGCCCCCCTTCTTTGGGGCCCATGCTTAGAGCTATGTCGACCAGTGTTTCCTGGTCTCTCTGTTTCTTCTGATGCTCTCATCCTAGGGATTTCTTTGTAGAAGTCTAGTGTTGGTTTGTATTCTGAACATGCACCTCCTTGAGATCAGGCAAGAGTGAGATAGGCGTGGTGTTCTTTGGTGTAGACCATACGGTACCTCTAAAGCTGTCGGCCAGGGTCGGAGACAACAGCTCTCATGTTTCTAGAACGAAGTCACGAATATTCCGGCTGAGGGAACAGCTTGTCCAACAGCCCCGATGATCTGTCCTTCCATAAAGCATCGTCAGCATAGGCGCCTTGGCGACTCAGCTTTGTAAGTCTGGTCAGACTTGCTGGGGTACAATGGTACCCTAAGAAATCCCCATGGGTGCCCTTTCCATAAAATCACATGCTGTGGAGTAGACTAGAAGAAATTCTTGACAATGGACAAGAGCGGTTGGAAACTTAAGTAGTAAGTGGGAGTCACTAGTATTTCCGTGTTAGTCAGGCCCAGGACGATTGGGAGAGAGTGGTCCTTTGAGCATGGTAGGTGGGACTCATGTGGTTTTCCCGGCAAGGCTGGGAGATGCTGCTCATTCACAGGACACTTGGCGTCCTATTGTATGTCTCTTGTGCACGCTCATCCTCCTGAGGCCATTTTCAGATTGCAGGGAGCCATTCTGAGCTTCCCACAAGGGCTTGGGATTCTTGTTGTTTTTTTGTTGTTTTCTGAGTGGAACCCCAGAAATAAGGAAGCAGCGTCCACCACCGATGCTACCAGTTCATACAGTGCATCCAGGGATGTCGGGCCACTCTCCTTGATAGACTGATTGGCTCAGAGAATGTACAGCTTCCAAAGAAGCTTGCTTGAATGTCTTTGCATGGCTATTAAGGTTCCATTTAGCATAGTGAGATTACCCCTATTGATCAGCTAGATGGTAAAGGTACTATTTAAGAAATATCAAATTATTATCATGGAACCAAATCAATACCTTTCATTTAACTCTGTGAAAATGACTCCTCGTCCCCTTCTCCTACTTGCATTTTGCAATATTTTATCTCCTGGGTCAAAGCCTGTCTTTCTGGATGCATCAGATTTCTTCTTTACCTCCTGACTCTGCATGGTGGTCACCTCTGTACCAGGGCTTTGTCTTTCTGCTTGCAGGTCTACCTCCCAGAAGCTGTTTTTAGAACACTGTGTTGGTGGGGTGCACTTCCAAAGTGTCACTTAATTTTTTTTTAAATCCACAAAGTAGCGTCTGCATTGTTATAATTATATTGCCCAATACCAAGGTAAGCCGTAGGTTAGGAGCACGTGGACCCCTCTGAGAGTCTTATAGCTAGAAGATTAAAAGATTAAAAGTTGCTAATAGGATCAAGGGAACCTAACCTTTGTGTCTTGCTATGTAAGGTTGTACTACAATTTTGTCTGTATTTAAGTCATTAGTTTCACTGCATTAGATTCACATGCATGGTTTTACATGTGTGTGTATGCATTTCATGTGTGTATTTTCAAGATTCCTGTGTCCTTACCCTTCACCCCCCTAAGACTTCCTAACTGGTCTGACCACACACATCTGTCTGTCCCCCGGAGATTTCTCCTCCTGTTCTCTTGGATCTACAGTCTAGACTTTCCACATTGTTCTTTCTTGCTTCGTGCCTTCATTTGGCTGAAATACATTTCCTAAAGCAAGATGAACTGGAGGGAAACACTTCTGCTCAGGGAGATGATTTTATGTTCAATCTGCTGTTTGACTTGATCAATAGTTTGCTGGGATTTAGAATTCCGAATTGGAATTTTCTTCAAGAACTTTGAAAACATGTGCCATTGCCCTCTTGTTAGGCTGATATCCCAGCCAGGAGGAGTGAGGACTAAGGATAACCCAGTCAGGTGCCCACGTGTTTCTTTTCTGTGCAGCTAAGTTTCCAAGGGGTTGTCTTTGTTATAGAGAGTGGGCCAGGCCACTGTGTTTCTACAAACCCTGTGTTTTCACTCCTCTCTCAGAGATGCTAACTGTGGATTGGCTTCTCTGTTGAAGGTACAGTCTCCCCACAGCTCTAGGTTGACAGCAGTTTGGGCCACAGCTCTTAAGTGGTCTGCTGTCTGGCTATGAAGCCATCCAGAACCCTAAGAATTCTAGTTGTAGGAATAATCTTTTTTAAAAAGGCACCCTTTTCTTCAATCAGTTATCCAATTTTCTTTCACTCATATATATATATATATAAATATATATGCATATATATATATATGGCTTAGAGTATATGTATATATATACACATATATATATGGCTTAAATAGACATAGATACATAGATACATGGATGATAGATGGATGGATAGATAGATAGATAGATAGATAGATAGATAGATAGATAGATAGAGTGCCAAGTGAACCCTTATGCAAAGGGTCATTGCCAGAGGGAACAAGGACGCCACAAAAAGACTAAGTCAACTAATCTGAACCTTTGGAACCTCCCATAGATGGACTCGTCAATCAAAGAACATACATGGGCTAGACGTAGGCCCCCTGCACATATCTAGCAGATGTGTAGGTCGGTCCTTGTGTGTGTGTCTCCCAACCACTGGAGTGGGGACTGTCTCTGACTCTGTTGCCTATTTGTGGATCCTGTTCCCTTAGCAGGGCTACCTGGGCTGGCCTCAGTGGGAGAGGATGTGCCTTGTCCTGCGGTGACCTGATGTTCCAGTGTGGGTTGGTGCTCAGGGAGTGCCCCGCCGCTTATCAGGGAAGAAAGGGAGGGTTGGGGGTGGAGGGGGCTGTGTGAGGTGGGGGGCCTGGAGTAGAGGGCAGGGACTGAGATTGAGATGTCACCTGAATGAATGAATGAATGAATGAATGAATGAGAAAAAGAATAAAGTTATAAGGAAGAGGAGGAGGAGGGGGAGAGGAAGGAGGGGAGGAGGCAGAGGAGGTAGAGGAGGAAGAGGAGGAAATGAAGATGAAAAGGGAGCGAAAGAAGATCTTTAATTAACTCAGGGCAGAGGTGTCCCGAGGGAGCAGAGGCGACCACGGGCTGCCTACATTTCATGGTTTTACTGTCTGTGTTGCCTATGGCTCATCAGTTCTTACTGTCGCTCTTTTTCAGCAGCATAAATTGCAAGGGTATCCAACAAAGAAAATCAAATCAAGAAAGCTAGACCCTCTCAAAGGCCAGAAGGTCATTGCCAGATGTGAGGAGAACGGCTTCTATTTCCCAGGTATGCCCTTCAGACGCGTTCACTAATGAACGTGGCACCGGGGAGCAGTCAGCCCTGAGCCCTCCCCAGAACACGGACATTTCATGTGTGGTACTAAGAAAGTCTTCTTCTCAAAACAACGCTTCTTTTCCTTCCCGTATGTGAGGCGAAAGAGTACTAGAAAATGACATTTCTTCTCACCTCTCATTTGCATAGTGAACAATTTCTACGGCAACCTACTGTGTTACACATGTGTATAATATTCTGAACATGCCCGTCTACATTTATTTGTTTTATTTGTGGAGTAGGGGCAGGCGTGTGTGTGTGTGTGTGTGTGTGTGTGTGTGTGTGTGTGTGTGCGCGCGCACGCGCGCGCGCGCGCTAGCACGCGCTTGTGAGAACAACTTGGAAAACTTTATCTTCCGCTTCTACCACATGGGTTACAGAGCTCAAACTCAGGTCGTCTGGCTTGACCGCCAGCGCCTTAACTTCCCCAGTCATCTCGTCAGTCCCAGACGGGCCTGTGTGATACAGTGAACAAATTCATGAACATTCTTGTCTTCAGGGAAGTTGCTTCTTACCAAGAGACATAGGGTAGCCACAAAGTAAATGGTAAAAATGCATAGTCTGTTAAATACAGTACTGTAAGGGAGGGAAAAAAAAATAAATGGATCCAGAGAGAGAATCGAGTGTGTCATAGAGGAGGCTGCAATTCTAAATCGGGTGGCTCAGGAAAAGCCCCTCGGAAACAAGACATGAGGAGGCCATGAGGAAGGAGGAGATTCCATTAGATTTATCTAGAAGAAAGGCCCCAAGCTGGACTGTGAGGAACACATCTCAGGAAAGGCAGACAGACTAACTGAGTTGACTTGAAAGACGTACCCCAGACATCCTGCAAGATGCGGTTCCTGCAGGAATCAGCCAGGAGCATTTAGAATGGAACCACGAAAGGGGCATATATGGGCAGTGAAAGTAATATCCGGCAAGAGCTAGCAGTGAGGAATGATATTTCGTCTGGAGATAGGAAAGCAACTCTGGCCAGGACTGGGACACAAGAGATCACGGATAAACACTAAGGCTGTCTTAGTCAGGGTTTCTATTGCTGCAACGAAACATACGACCAAAAGCACGTTGTGGAAGAAAGGGTTTATTTGGCTTACACTGTTTCATCACTGTTCGTCCCTGAAGGAAGTCAGGACAAGAGCTCAAACAGGGCAGGAACCTGGAGGCAGAAGCTGATGGAGAGACCGTGGAGGGGTGCTGCTTACTGGCTTGCTCCCTGTGACTTGCTCAGCCTGCTTTCTTCTAGAACCCAGGAACATTAGCCCAGAAGTGGCACCACCCACAATGGGACGGACCCTCCCACATCAACCACTAATTAAGAAAATGCCCTACAAGCTTGCCTTCAGCCTGATCTTATGGAGGCATTTTCTCAATCGAGGCTCCTCTCCATGACTCCAGCTTGTGTCGAGTTGTATTAGCGATAAAACTTTTCAGGGAGGTTAAGTATAGGAGTTTGAACTTTGCTCTCAGGGCATTGCGAGTTTAAAGCCCGGAGATAGACTGGAGAGATGGCTCAATGGTATGGATAAAAGACCTGGATATGAAGTGTTGGTGCCTGTGAGGTGCCCAACAGAAAGTGTTAGAGAAGCCACTGGAGTCTGGAGTTTGGAAAGGAACTCTGTATGGAGACACAGCTTCTGGAACGTGAACTCAAGGATGGCCATTGAAACATGAGAAGGGTCAGTAGGCAAAGGATAACCTTGGAGAAACCCTAGAGAGGCCCATAAGGAACCAAAACCTAAAGTTCAGAAGCCTCGCCCCTAACCAAATTTAATTAGATAATCTCTCTAGGTCGTGAGAAACAGCTTCAGCAAAACATTTGGCTTATAGTCAGCATGTGGATAGAACTGTCAACTAAGCTCTCGGCTTTGAAGTCTGGGAAGCGAGCTTGGAGCTGCTTGGATGAGAGGAGATCCACGAGAAAGGAACCAAGCATCTGAACTAGTGGAAGCATGCGAGAATGCTGTGCTGAGGGGATGGGCAGGCATGAGGCTTCCCTCCTTGGGGCTGAGAGGGGAATCACAGGAAGCTATTTCTGGGGAGACATCTCGATTTTCTGAATTTCCACCACGGAGGCGATCCTAAGTGAACCTGCCTCTTAAGTGGAACATACAAAGGACCGTGTCCCAGGCAGATGGCTTATGGACTGGGGTCTGTTCGCTGCCAGGACGACAGGGAAGGGAAGCATGTCAGATGCTCCAGCATCAATCTGTTTGCGCCCCGGCCGGGGGACAGAGAGACAGGGCTAACACCACAGCCACCTAAAGTACCTTCTCCCAGTGTTTAAAGTCAAGGAATCGCCTTTAAATTGGAGACTTCAACTTCCCCTGCAGAGTCAGTTTTTCTTAAAAAAAAAAAAAAAAAACATAAATAAAAATTGTAGGAAAGTTATAAGGAAAATAGAGAATTCTTAAATTCTCCTTGCCCAGATTTACTAATTTTCAGCCTTTTGTCACATTTTATTGTCCTGAGTCTTTTACTTTTGCACATTTTCAATTTTCTTCCCTACACACAGACAGACATGCACACATATAGACAGACACACATGCACACATATAGATAGACACACAAACATACATAAGCACAAACACACACAGATATGTACACAGACAAACACATATAGATACAGACACAGACCTGCTCACAGACATACACACACAGACAGACAGATATACACACAGACAGACAGACAGACAGACACACACATGTCTTTTCTATACTTTAGAGGTTAGGTAGCTCTCATCACAACCCTGTTTTTCAAAAACACGGGTGCCATCCTAACACAAGCACAGTAATGACCTTCAGAGAATCCACGTTACTGCAGCGTTTCTGTGCCTCGTGCCTTTGCTGCTTTTCTGAGAATGGCCTTGCTCTTTGGACAGATTCTAAGCCAGAGTCATGTGTTACATTTGGTTCGCATGCACCCTTGTGCTTCCTATTTTGTTTAAAAGATAAGGTCTCACTCTATAGTTCCGGCTGGTCCAGAACTCGCTCTGTAGACCAGACTGACTTCAAATTCATAGAGATCCACCTGCCTCTGTCTCCCAAGCGCCAGGATGTAAGGTGTGTGTCACCACACAAAGCTCCTTATTGTAGAACTCTTATTTAACCTTTTTTTTTTTAAGTGTAAACATTCACGGCACCGACATTAATGGTAGGACAGTTACAGGACGACCTTACTCAATTTAGCTTAGCTTAGAGTTGTTTACGTTCCTGCCCAGAAGACAACCCGGGTGACGTCACCCAGGTGCCATCTTGCTCAGCGGTGAGTGATGTCCATCTGTCCACTTTAGTGATAGTAACTTGGACCGCATGGTCGGTATGAGTTTGTAATTTACCCTCAAATAGGTTTTAACAATCTACTGGGGGGGGGGGTTTCTTTCCCATAACTGCTGTTCAAAACCTCCCAGTCCTTCCTCGTGAAAATGGCTGGTTTAAATGGCATCGGCAGAAGGCGGCACAGCAGTTAGGAACTGGTGTCCATCGCCTGAAGATAGGTCTACACTGGGGCACACTCAGCCTGGCTGCTGCTACTGCAATCCTAGGATCATGGCAAGGTGGTCCCTTGTGGCCCTATCTATTGGAGGACTCCATGTGGGCTCTCTAGAGAGGAAGTGACTATTTCCTACAGGGTGGAAGTGGGCAACCGGTGGATAGCCTGCTCTATTCAGACTCTGACAGGCAAGGAGGAAGATTCATTTCAAACATGATAAGATTATCACCGTGGAAACCGGGCCATTCTTCCTGCCATCCATGACAAGAAGCAACTTACACCAGGAAACTCATATCAGTCTCTACCCTGCATCATACGTACAAGTTACAATGGGGGAAAAAGGGCAGAGGAAGTGGGGTACCCCTTTAAATATGTTTCTGGCCGGCTAACCCCAAGCTGTCCCGCATCTGAATTCCCTCTTTCCTGTATTAGCTGTTTGACAGCAATCACTCAGCAACCTGGACCTCAGTTACTCTGTCCTTACAAACCCCTGCTAAGATTGTGGCACCAACAGCACGGAATCACATGCTACACTTTGTTAATTACATATGCTTACCTTAAATGTACGGCCCCTGTGCCCGGTCCTCAGCACAGCACTACACATACCTGAAAAAGATGATCAAACCGGCCAGACATGGTGGCTCACGCCTTTAATCCCAATACTTAGGGGGAAGAGGCACACATATCCCTGTAAATGCAAGGCTAGCCTGGTCTAGTTAGAGAGTTCTGGGCCAGCTAGAGCTACAAACTGCGACCCCATTTCTAAATAGATAAAAATATAAGATTAGAAAGATATATGCAATGTTCTATTTGAGTATAACCAAAAGACAAATTACTTGCTGGTCTGGTTTTTCCTCCCTTCCTCCCTCCCTTCCTTCCTCCCTTCCTTCCTTCCTTCCTTCCTTCCTTTTTTCTTTTTCTTTTTTAGAAAAGCCATGGCATGTGTCCAGTTACCTTTTCTTTCTCTAACATTAAGTGAAAAGTTGATTTAGCTGGGCACTTACATTTCCTTTTTACTTTAGAAATTTAACCACCCACTCTCAGTCTCTGCAGGGCATAGGATTAGAATAAACAGATAAGGAGATTTGGTGATGGGAGGTGCCCAATAGGGAACGTTTCCAGAACAACCAGCAGGACAGATGCTGCCGGTGCTGAATGAGCGAGCACTCCTCCTGCACCCCTGAAACCAGAACATTCTATTTCTCGCCTTTGCACTCAGCCCCAGAAGGTAACAAACTGTATCTGACTTTTCTCTTCCTCCTGCACGGATTAAAAGGGTGTGCTCATTTAAACAGATGTATGCTGTGGCCCAGCACTGAGAACAGTGGGAGCAAACCCGCCCCTGTCCTCACGTTTGTGTTTTCTCTGACTCTTCCAGGGGTTGTGAAGAAATGTGTGAGTTCCTCCCACGCCTTGGTAGACTTCAGGTATGGTGATACCAAGGTCGTACCCATCTCCTTCATCACGCCTATTGGGGGCGCCATGCCCTGTCCACAACTTCAGGTACCTGTTCTCTGATCCCTTCTGGGACTCTATAGCAGCAGTTCTCAACCCGGGATTCACAACCCCTTGGGGTTGGGGGTGGGGATGGGTGGGGCACATGACCCTTTCATAGCTGATGCGGAAGACCATCAGAAAACACAGATGTTTGAATCAGGATTCATAGCAGAAGCAAAATTACAGTTTTGAAGCAGCAACAAAATAACTTTATGGTTGGGGTCACCACAACATGAGGAACTATATATTAAAGGGCTGCAGTGTTAGGAAATCTGAGAACCACTGATCTATACCATCCACAGACTTTAGATTACAGAGGATGCCAAGGTCACTTTGTGGCCCTCTTGGGCTCCAGCAGGGAAGCTTGTGTTTGGGCAGGAAAAGTAGCAGCTAGTTACTGGTCCCCATTACCTAGTAATTTCTCTGCTGGTGACTGATGGGTCAACTCCCTCTTATGTAGCTGGTCACTGCATAGAGTGGCCTATATAATATCTGGAGACACTTGTCTCAAGGGGGAAGGAAACTATGTGACTCCCAGACTCCTGAAGCTCTCAGCACAGAAGACGGCATCCATTATGTTAGAACCAGTGATTTCTGTGACCTTGTAGCTTGTAGCCGCCGACCTGTGATGTCATAATACAGTGGCCCCCCGTGTGCCTTCCACAAATGAGACAGACAAATGTGTTCTCATCTGATTACAAATGCATAAGCATTACACCATGTCTGGATCTTCTCCCTGCCACCATCTTGACACCAAGATGGGACAGCAAAACAGAAGGAAAGCCTTTCAAAGGCTTGTGTTGCTGTTTCCTGCACGGTGCAAGCTAGGGAGGGATCAGATGGGTTAGCCTTGGCCTTTTCCTACTTCCTGGCTCAAACCCACAACACACCTCCAGCACCCTTCTCCTGATTACTGACAGGTACCTGACAGCCTCTTCTGCAAAAACTATCTAAACCTGTGTATGACTTAGTTGGGGTTTTACTGCTGTGAGCAGACACCATGACCAAGGCAACTCTTATAAAAGATATTTAATTGGGGGTGATTTACAGGTTCAGAGGTTCAGTCCATTATAATCAAGGTGGGAGCATGGCAGCATCCAGACAGGCAGAATGCAGAAGAAGCTGAGAGTTCTACATCTTCATCTGAAGGCTGCTAGCAGAAGACTGACTTTCAGGCAGTTAGGATGAGTCTTAAAGCTCACACCCACAGTGACACACCTACTCCAACAAGGCCACACCTACTCCAACAGGGCCACACCCACTCCAACAGGGCCACACCCACTCCAACAGGGCCACACCTACTCCAACAGGGCCATACCCACTCCAACAGGGCCACGCCTTCTAATAGTGCCACTCCCTGGACCAAGCATATACAAACTATCACAGTGACCTTCACCATGGATTTCATGTCTATGCTTGGGACTGACGATTCACCAAATCCACTCTTCCTTTATCTGGGGGACAGCCCTTCCAACACTGAGGACACGGTCCCCATCTCCCTATATCAAGCACCCTAGATATTCTTTCACCCTGGCTTCATTTCTGCCAATCTCTCTGAGTTCCAGAATCTTCTCCGTCTTGCTGACTATCCCTGGACCCCTGCCAGCTGCCAAATGCCTTGGGTTTTCCAAAGTGCTCAAAAAATTGTAGGTGCGACAAATCAACTTAGAGAATTCTGGAACCCTTTCTTATCTGATTAAAAGAAAAAAGGAAAAGAAGAGAAAAGCTCTATATGACTTTCTCACCGGTACCTGCCAGTCATCTGGAGTGGTCTTGAAAAAAGCTTAAATTATGTATGAACTCTGTGAACAAATGACTTTCTCCTACAGGTTGGGGATTACGTGTTTGCGAAAATCATGACAAGCAAAGGATTTGACTTCTACGTCCCCGCCATTGTTATAGCTCTTCCAAATCACAATGTGGCTTCAGAGAAATTCTACACAGTTTTGAAGTGTAACAACCGAAGAGTAAGTGGCCACCCCAAAAAGGGCTTTCCTGCTGGGCAGAAGACGGAGGAACACGCTGTCCACACCCCTACTCTAGAGTGCCTTGTGGTTTGGATTCTGCTCATGCTGAGAGCACATGGTCTTCTTGTTTCTATGTGGGAGAGTCACTTGGGTAGAGCTGGACAGGCTCACTGTGGGCGCTCTCTCTCTCTCTCTCTCTCTCTCTCTCTATCTATCTCTATCTCTATCTCTATCTCTCTCTGTGTATACATTTCTTCTCTCCCCCTCCCACATTCTCCCATACTCTGTATGCGTTATACACATGTGTCTGTATGCATGTCCAGATGTGTGTAGAAGCCAGAGGCTGCCACCAAGTTTCAGCCTCCACCACCTTCCACTTTATTTACTGAGGCAGGGTCTCCTGCTGGAATCTGGAGTTCACTCAACCCATCTAGCCAGCCAGGGATACTGGCTCCGCCTGAAAAGTGCCCATGCAGCCTTTCCATAGGTTCTAGGGACCCAAACAACACGCAAGCTTGCACAGCAATCCCGTATCCACGGAGTCAGCTCTCCAGCCTCAGTACCGCTCTTTTGGGTATCTTCTTGTGCGCCTCTGCCAGTCCTGTAGATAGAGGCACCTCCTGGTGCCTTCTCAGTCCTGTCCTCCTCTGCTACCTCATGGTCCATCTGTTGGATGTGCATCCCCATGTGCAGTTCTGCTTGAGACTATCTACTGGGAACAAGCAAGCCAGGAACATGTAAAATGGCGTCCCAAGACCAGCCTCGGGGAACGGAGAGATGTGCACAGGATGGCCTGAGGTCCTTAAAGAAAGGTCTCAGATTCCAGAGAGTGACTTTGTTGTTCACCCCAGGGCAAAAAGGCCCTGGGGACCAGAATGCTATGATCAGGAGAAAGGACATTGGAAAATATGCTCATAGAGATTCTGGAAACCTCAAAGCAGGAAAGCAGGACGTTTAGCTACAGGGTTATGGTCACAGCTACCCAGAAAAGAGATGGCTGAGGTTGTAACAAGAGGCAAAAAGATGTGTGTGCGTGTGAGTGTGTGTGTGTGTGTACAGTGTGTGTCTGTGTAGTGTGTGTCTGTGTGTGGTGTGTGTGTGTAATGTGTGTGTAGTGTGTGTATGTGTATGTGGTGTGTGTTATGTGTGTAGTGTGTGTTTATGTGCATGTGTAGTGTGTGTAGTGTGTGTATATGTGCATGTGTAGTGTGTGTGTAGTATATGTGTGTATGTGTGCTGTGTGCATGTAGTGTGTGTGGTGTGTGTATGTATGTATAGTATGTGTGTAGTGTGTGTGGTGTGTGTTGTATGTGTGCATAGTATGTGTGTTTGTGTGTTGTGTGTCTTGTGTATGTGGTGTGTATAGTGTGTGTGTAATGTGTGTGTAGTGTGTGTATGTGTATGTGGTGTGTGTTATGTGTGTAGTGTGTGTTTATGTGCATATGTAGTGTGTATGTAGTGTGTGTGTATGTGCATGTGTAGTGTGTGTGTAGTATATGTGTGTATGTGTGCATGTAGTGTGTGTGGTGTGTGTGGTATGTGTGCATAGTATGTGTGTTTGTGTGGTGTGTTTCTTGTGTATGTGGTATGTGTGTATGTGTGTGTGGTGTGTGTGTATGTGTATATCTGTGTGTGTGTGTGTGTGTATAGTGTGCGTGTGTACATTTGCAACTAACCAGGATAGACTTAGCAATTGACCTGGAATTTAGAGGAATGACAGAAAGGAAAAAACTGACTTTAATTCAGGAAAAAAAAAAAAAAGACAATGCAAAGCTCTGAGCTTAACCTGCTCCTGAATGGCCTCCTCCACAGGGTAATGACCAGTAGCTATGATAATGCGGCTTGAGCTGCAATAATGTTGTTCACAGATCAAGGGCTTCCTGGGTTCAATGACATGACCTCTTTTGGTGCAATTGCAGGAATTTTGCCCTCGGAGTGCTCTCATTAAGATCAGCCAAAACAAGTATGCTCTGTCTTGCTCCATGATAAGATCATCTCTGGTCGAGAACAATCCAACAGGGTGAGTACACCCAGCTCGTACCTCGCAGGGATCAACTTGGATCTCATTTGTACACGAGCAATGTTCTACTGCTGAGATTTGCACTGTCTGAGACTAGGGGACAGGAGGGGAGACACAAGGCTCAGCTCTTTGATTATCAATGTCCTACCACTGAGCTACTGGTTCTCACTGTAATCTCGGAGGCAACCTCGTTTTCACTGGTCCTTCATAAAAATATCTAACCCTGCCTCAAAAAGGAAGACACTGTTCCCTAACTGTCCCCTGACCATCCCTTCCATACAGGGGGGTGGAAGTGAGGTACTGAAGTGGCATCCCAGATAAGTATGTTGGCAGGTGACTCAGGGTCCCCAGGGTCTACATTGGGATGAACCAAGCTCCACCCGAAGCAGGGGAGTTACTCGGAGATACGCAGGCAGATTGGTCCAGTGTCCATAGGAGAGACTTAAGGCCCAAGTCCCTGCTGCTGGCAAGAGTTCACTCAGCTGGTGTCACAGAACCATGACCTCGGAGTGAAAGTCACACAAAGAAGAGGCGGGTGTGGGGTTCAAACAAGAGTTGTGGTGAGGGGATTCTGGAAACACTTCTGATTTCACAGAGTGCATCATTTTCTGTCTCTCTGTGTGTCTCTGTCTCTGTCTCTGTGTGTCTCTGTGTGTCTCTGTCTCTGTCTCTGTGTGTCTCTGTCTCTGTGTGTCTCTGTCTCTGTGTGTCTCTGTGTGTGTGTGTGTGTGTGTGTGTGTGTGTGTGTGTGTGTGTATGCCTGTGCCTGTACATTTGGAGAGCCTGAGAGGATGTTGGGTTCTTTTTCTATCACATTCCTCATTATTTTAAAAGACAGAATCTCTCATTGGCTGACCAGTGAGCTCCCAGTATCCCCGTCTCCACTCCTCAACACAAGGGTTACAGGCACATGGTGCTATGTCTAGCTTGTATGTTGTTGCCAGGGGTTTGCCTGCAAATCTTGCTCTCACAGCAAACCATCTCCCCAGCCTTCCTCTGTACACCCTCACTCAACATTACAGGAGCACCAACACAGAGAGACTGAACCGGTAGTCCCCACCCCTGCTTCTGATCCTGGACTCCTCACCTCTGCTCATCCTCCTCCCATGAGTCATGGAATTGTCCAAAACCTGCTAGCTGGTTCCCACACCCAAGGTGCCCCCAGGTTATTGCGATCCAAGCCTGGAGATGTTCTTCAGTTCTGTGGAGGCCAAGCGCTTTGTGCATCTGCTCTGAGCTACTCCAGCCCAGGCCTGCCCCAAACTCATCAAACCCAGGCATGTTCCCTGAGGGTTCAACGATTAATCTTTGAATGCAAAGTGTTCTTGCACCATTTCTCTCACCTAAAACCCCACCTCCGTCTGTGTCCCTCTTTATCCTATCCCAATCTCTCCCTTTCTTATTTTTTTTTTAAAGATTTATTTATTTATTATATATAAGTACACTGTAGCTGTCTTCAGATACACCAGAAGAGGGCATCAGATCTCTTTACAGATGGTTGTGAGCCACCATGTGGTTGCTGGGAATTGAACTCATGACCTCTGGAAGAGCGGTCGGGCGCTCTTAACCGCTGAGCCATCTCTCCAGCCCTCCCTTTCTTATTTTTAAATGCCTTGGTGTTTTGCACTCCTGTGTCTGTGTGAGGGTGTTGGATCCCCTGGACCTAGAGTTACCCTGTGGATGCTGGGAATTGCACCTTGGTCCTCTGGGTGCTCTTAACCACCAATCCATTTCTCCAGCCGCCCATCTTAGGCTCCTATTAGTGTGATGTAGCCTGTCTCCCAGGTCTCACTTATCCCTAGTCACTCCTCCAGGGCATACTAACTCCTTCTCAACACCAGGTCTCTGTGCTTTTCATAAACTATGTGTTACTTTCCCAGAAGACGATTTCTTAGCCACCTGGGAAAGTCCAAGACTGAACTCGAGTGTTCCAACTATCATGAAATGTCCTGCTACCTAGCTAGCTTCTCCTTAATACTAGGGTGATCCTACTGTATCCTGTGTGGGTTTTCCTTAGGGAAATTGCCCCGTGCTAGATGCTAGACTGTCTCTCGGTCTACTTTCTGTCGCTATAACAAAGGACCTAAGGCTAAGAACTTTTCAAATTAAAAAAGATGTTTGTAGTTCAGTTTTGAAGGTTGAAAGTTCAAGGTCAGTTGATTATCCAATTGGCCTCTGGTAAGGGCCTTTCTGGTCACATCTGAACACGGGAGCTAACATGGTGAGATGAAGAAGCTAGAGACAATGGAGGAACTAGGCTTGTTCTTACATCAAACTGCTCACTCCAGGAGACCACAATAACCTCTTAAAGAAGCCAAGTCCCCAATGACCCAATTGTCTCCTACTGTCTCACCTTTTAAAGGACTCATCACCTCTCCAATGGCCACATTGAAGACCAACCCAGCAGCGTATGAACCTTCAGAGAAAAAGAGCCTTTAAATTCTAGTCCATGACAAAGTAATATGAATGTCAGTCTAGGTCTTGACTATTTCCACTGAGTTCAACATTATCACCGATCACATTTTAATTAAAATGTGGGTTCTTCCCATATGAAGAAGAACTGTTGTTTCCCACATTCCCTGAGCTTTATTTAAATTTCTTGGCTGCTAATTATCTGCTCTTACCTCTAGAGCTTCACACAGGGGATATAGTAATCGACTCTCGAATTTCCTTGAATTTCCATTCTAGGAGCTAGGTTTAACTTTCCCAAACAGAAGCCATTTTCAACCTAATTCTAGAGCTTAATCAGCCTCTGCTCCTAGAGCCAGGGCTGAACCCCACAATTCAATGTGGCCGTTCTCTACTCTCTGTGCACCCTTGGGTCCTCTGCTGGTACCTAAGTCTCACTTAACACCCACAACATTTCCCTTTGCATGTCTGTAGTGAGTCCTCAGACTGTTATACCAAGCCGCCATGATTGAGAATCTTGATTCTCGTGTTCATGTTTAGATGTCATTAAAGAAACGTACCACAGGTCGTGACTCCCACAGGACAATAGTTTCAGGGATTGATTCATACGTGTCTACCAAGCCAGGGCCCCACACTTTCAGACCTGTGGGTAGACCAGCAAGCACAACATCTCGGTTTCTACCATCTCATCCTCTTTTCTTCCTTCTTGGGGCCTTCAGTGACGACTAGAAAGCATCTCCTACAGGTAGTTCCCTCTCCTGTCCTCAGTGGAGGGTTTCACACAGAGAAAGATGGGGAGGAGACTATTCAGAAGAACTCTACGATCAAAACTGACCAGCAAGGGTTCACACAATTTTCCATTTCCAACCCATGCTTGACAGCTAAGTGACTCTCAAAGACCTTTAATAAGATCGGCTTACAAAATATGTCATCCCATTAGCAAAAGTTTCCCTCTCGGAGGACAGCACCGGCCTCTGTTCCTTTGCCTCAGGAAATGTGTGACACAGGGGCCAGCGACTTCTCTCCTCCTCTTGTGTCACCTGCTGAACAGGTCTACTGAGGGGATGTGACTTCTCCACCTTCCCTCTTTCTCTGTGTTTTATGGAGTCATACATAACCTTTCTGAATGAGAATACTCTCTAACTGCTCTAGAACGTTTCATTTCAAGAAAACATGTGATTTCTCTCGAGATCTCAGGAACTCTAAGAAGCAAACAGTATGGGATGAATTCTCCCACCACCCTCCTATTTGGAATCCTTTCCCCTCATCCAGGCAGAGATGTCCCTGGCCTTCTCTCTTGGGATCCTGTTCCTTCCAATCAGATCACTGTGGCCTCTGATTGCTGCAGGGGAAGGCACCTGGTGGGTCTGATGCTCTGGTTTCTAATTTTCTCCCTGCAGAGAAATCACCTCAACCAGGTGTCCCGATGTTATCTCCAGACTGGGGGCATCTGGCAGGCCTGAGCAGAATTCAGACACCTGGTGCCCTCTAGCTGCAAATCCCTCCTGTAGAGCTGGAGTCTACCCTGCCCACTTGACAGAGCAAGGCCCGGGCAAGTCAGATCTCTAGAAAAATGTTCTCTTGAGAAAGTTTGTGATCTCATAGTCATAATAGCAATAGTTAACAAGAGTGACAATATTCCAAATGTGGTTTCAGGAAAGTCAAGTAGGACTAATCATTTTCATTAGACTCCAGAAAAAAAAATCTGATTGGCACTGTGTGATCTTGGGGACACTGTTGTGTGTGAGACTGCCAAAAGAATTTCCCAGGACTTGGCGGTGGCTTGTTTGAACCTGTGGTCAGGTCAGTATTCTCTGTTGCACAAACATTAGCTTCCCCTTGTCTCTCTTTTGAGCAGCTGTGTGAATTTCACGGATTTGGGCTTATGTCTCTGTGGGAAGGGTGGTTCCCTGGTGACTTAGCCTCCTTCTGGACAGGGCTCAACAGCCTTGGGATTAACTCACTGACTGAAACATGAGTGCTCAGTCTGGCCTTGTGTGTACACAGCACTTTCCTCACTGTGGCTTGGTTCCTCCTGAGAGAGGGAGCTGGGCATTAGAAACCAGCGAGTCTGGGCATTTCGTTAGCTTCCTTCATCCCTCAGTCAGATGGGAGCCCATTTTTTATCGGTGCCAAGCCTTGAAAACTAAGCAATTCAGCAAAGCATCTGCCTGTGGATGACCTATGTCGTCCATAAGGACAAAGGCCATTATCATGTCCACAAGGAACGGGTCGTGGTGTCCTCAAAGTCACAGAGACTCTCAGATCAGTGCCATCAACCTCTTGATCTTCTGCCTCTTCAGCCGTCGATTTAGAGTCCTTCTGATCCCCCCACAAGACATCATCATATCATTCCAGAGCAAAAGAGTCACTGGGACAGTGTAGAAAAGAGGCCTCTGGGAGCCAGCAGGAGAACCAGTCCGTCTATTGGTAAAGTTCCATCAACTGAAGAGTTGGATTTTAACCCTAGAAACAATGTAGCGTGGTTTCTCAGAACTTTCTCCCTAGAAGTGAGACCAGAAACTTCTAGAGAGCCAATTAAGGCAGGGTAACTGGCTCCTCACTCTAACCCACTGTGTGCACATTTTGATCCTATTTATAATATTATAGATTGGACGTCCCTAATCCAAAAATCCAAAATCTGGCATGCTCAGAGATGGGAAACTGTTTTAGAACACACCCGATGCCACAAATGGAAAATGTCACACCTAACTACAGTCACAGCTCAGAGACATCCAAGATACAGTAAACATTAGCGTGCACAAGGTGCATAAAGGTGGGAAGCACAACTGAGCCTCACATTTAGACTCAGATTCCGTCTGCAAGGTATCCCATTACGCATATGCAAATAGTCCAAAATCTGGAACTCTTTAGTCCCAAAGATTTCAGATAAGAGACACTTAACCCTGTATTTGGTCAACTTTTAACTTATAACAATTAAAACATTACCTAACCTAATGCTGCTTTAGTGTGAGCTTGAACAAAATAAAGCCACTGAGTGGGTCATGTTCAGTCACAGGTATGGCCTATGTCCCTAGGGTCAGGGCAGTCCTTCCTACCTCCATAGCAGTTGTGACCAAGAAGCAGAGTAAGGGGAGGGAGAGAGCAAGGGCAGAAGCTTGCACATCAGCCCTGTGCGAGGACACCTCCTTGTAGACAGGGCAAGCCAATCTCCAGCCAGATGATCTTCTGGTCTCCTTGCTAGTGAACACACATGGTGCACTTAAATACATGCAGGCACAATGCTCAGAAAACAAAAACAAATCTTTAAGCGGAAACAGCTTTCTCCAGATCAAATCTCCCTTTTGTTCTATGTGATAACTTGTCTTGTTTTGTTCTTGTTCCAAAAGGAGTGCACAGTCATCTGATGAATTAAAAGCAACCAGCAGCCCCTTTTAAATCCACAGTCTAACGTGTCCAAAATAATCATCGTATTTTGATTCTAATTCGTATAGACTTTTTTTTTCATCAGTTGTGTTTGCTCACATTTTTCTTCAAAGCCAAAAGCTTTATTGATTTTCTTTATTGTGTTTAACGGCCGCAAAACATCTTTTTAAAATGTGGGGAACATGGAGTTGGAGAGATGGCTCAGTGGTTAAGCACACTAGTTGTTCTTTGCCAGGACCCAGGCTCTATTCTCAGCATTCACATGGTGGCTCGCACTGTCCGTATCTCTAGTGCCAGGGAATCCTACCCCTCCCTCTGGCTTCTGCAGTCACCGGGCACACATGTGGTGGACAGACATAAATGCAGGCAAAGCACCCATACATATAAACAAAAATAAACAGGCATGAGATTTTTAATGTAAGAAGTGGAGAACATATTAATTCTATTGGAATCTATTTCTCAGAGGCAACTGTTTCTAATTCACTTGGATGTACCTAGTCCTCTTTGCCTATTCACAACCCTAATAGCAAAAGTGAAAATAAATGTATTCTCTTTAGTAACTTTTTCCCAGTTACTAATGAATTTGTTACCTTTTTCTATAACAACGACACCTGCTGTTTATTGCCTGCCTAAAAACCCTATTAGTAGGTGGTCTTTAACTCCTTCATGTGACCAGTCCCTATGAAAGATATATATAGCTTCTTGGTCCCCCTGCCCCTCCTCCCTCGGTGGCAGGTAGGCAGGTCCCTGCTTACTCCCTGTATTTGTAGAACATGGACACTCCTCCATCCCCCACCCCCACCCTGCTGTCCTTTCTCCTTGCCCTTACCCCTAAGAAGCTGTATGTTACAAAGTCTGCCCTTGGAGAAAAGCAAAACAGAATCAAGTTAGCTTTGAGTGGGGGTAGCAGAGTAAGGGACAGGATAAGAATTCAGATTTCATAGAGCAGGTGTCCCCAGCATAACCCCAAGGCATGGCCTCCATATGTCTCTAGGCACCTGATCTCCCAGAGATTTCACATCAACAGGAGCTCAGACCTCACAAGATAGTTTGTGTGTGGCCCACAGGGTTTGGTTTGCTTTTTTTTTTTTTTTTTTTTTTTTTTAATCTCACTGTTCCTTAGGCAACTTTTTTTGTTAGTTTGTTTTTGTTTTTTGCTTCTGTCAGGAATTCCCTTCAGAGTCTCGTGGCTATCTTTGAAAACAATCAATTCTTCTGATAAAATCTTAATCCATTGCAGAGTCATTCGAGTGATGGAATTTTCTGTTTGAAAATAACTCGAAGGCTTCTCTCGGCTCAGTCTTTTTTTTCCTCTGACATCTTCTAGAAGGATTGGAAACAGTGAGGCTCCAAAGTTAGCTAGGGCAAAGACAAAACCAAAACTGGTTCTGAGCGGAGGCAAAGGTGGTCAGGTGCCATTGAATCTCAGGTATTTGGTGCTCTCCACACAGCCTGACACAGTCTTAACACGGGTTCTAAAAAAGAAATTGCCGTATCATCGGGCTGAGGTAAGTGCGCTAGAATGAAGTCATAGCACTGGCAAGATGCCCTTTCTGAAGAAAAGCCAACACTCCTTGGTAAATAAGCTCCATCTGGTGCATTTCCTACGTAAGTCTCGATTTATGACATCATAGGCAGGCCTGTGGTTTGTTTGTTTGTTTTTGTTTTGGGTTTTTTTTGTTGTTGTTGTTATTAAATGTACTTAAAAGTTACATTGCTATTGGCGTTTAGGAAAGAGTTTCTGACGATGCACCTTGAACCACATAATTTGAGAAACCCAGAGCTAAAGAAACTATGCCTGTACATTAAAGCTCTAATTTATGGCCGGGGTTGGGGCTGGGGGTCGGGGGTCGGGGGTTGTAATGAAAGATCCAGACTGGCTCGCTGCCAGTGGACAGTGGTTGGCTCTCTCTCTGAAGCATGCACTGGGACACTTGGGCTTGAATTAACTGTCTTGATTGAGTAGGGACTGGCCCACATGGCTAGGTTTTCCCTTCTGTGTGGGGCTCCTCTGTGTAGACATGACCTGAATGAAGTAAGCCTAAAGTGTCCAACACCTAAGGCTGTGGACAAAGGCTGAGATGAGTTGGAGATTTCTGCACACACCCTATAGCAGTCAAGTCCGGGCGTGCCTCAGCCTCTCCTCTGTCTCTCTCTCTAGGGAGGAAATAGAAGCAAGTGACACTTCCAACCTCTGGACCGTGACTGAAGAAACCCCCGAGTATTCGAAACAGCCCAAACAAGAGAAACTCAGAAAAAAGAAAAAGAAGTCCTCCAAGAGGTCACCGCTCCAGGAGCTAATGTGCTCAGATTCGGACGGTTCCTCCCATGGCACCAGGTCCCCTGAACCTATCCCCAGCCCCTTCTCTGGGCTCAGGGTGGGGGACTGGGAGGCACCCTGAATCTATATGACACTTTAAAGCCTAGCATATATGAGACTGTCCCCCAGGCTCCAAGCCAGGATAGGTCCTAGCACAATAAATTACCCCCATCCCCCATTCATGCTGACATCCATTTTCCCAGAGAAGGTTTTCCACACGTGGGCTAGGACGCCGCCATCTCCGTCTTCGCCACACCGCCACCAGGAGCAGCCCTGCCCTGACAGAGTCCAGCCACCCACAGCAAAAGGGGCTGAGGACCCATCGCTGAGGAACCCTAAGGAACCCTAGTGGCAGCTAACTTTAAGCAAGCCACTGTCCCCCAGGGATGCTCAGACCCCAGCCTCTGGACTCTGTGGAGCAAGCCTCTCTTCTGAGGTAAGGCTTGCATTCTCTCTATCCAGTACCTTCCCTGTGGATGAAAGCCAGCTTCCTGTCCCATCCCCAGCCTGGCTATCCTACTGTTTGAGCTTAGGGATGTTTCTGGACATTCTTTGTTCTGGACATTCTGTTGTCATAAAATTGTCAGTCTTTTGATACATTTGTAGCGCACTAACCTGGCAGGCTGCTGTTAGAATGCCCATGTTCTTGGAGGACTCCATATAGCTGGGCTCCACACCTATGATGTTGTTTTAAATTGTTTCTTCCTTGTGATTTAAGGATTTTGCCACACAATGTGGAGACTGAAATTAATACTTGCTCAGTAACTTGTCTGAGAGCTATAAGACTGAGTGTTCTCTATGTTACTGTGTCCTGAGCATCTTTATTGAGCCCTTCCTAATTGATTTTGTCTGTAGTCTGTTGTAGGTACCTCTGAGTGCAGAACCCGAATAAAATCTCTTACATTAGAAACAGTATTCTGGTTGCTCATTTGCTACCGCCATCGTCGTCTCCTCCTCCCCCTCCCTCCTCTTATCCCTCCTCTTCCCCCCTTCCCCCTCCCCCTCCCTCCTCCTTCCCTCCCTCCTCCTCCCTCCTCCTTCCCTCCCTCCTCCTCCCTCCTCCTCCCCTCCTTCCTCCTCCTCCTCCTCTCTCTCTCTCTCTCTCTCTCTCTCTCTCTCTCTCTCTCTCTCTCTTCAGAGATCAAAGTGCTGGGATTAAAAGCACACACCACCCTCCGCCCAACTTGCTAATGTGTTCTTCAAGCACAGTTTAGTACCAACATACTAAAGTATTCAGTTCCCACTAATTTCAAAGCTGGAATAGTTTTCTCAAAGTCTCCTTTTTCTAGGTGGTAACAAGCTATTTAAAAAAAAAGTTCAGCTAGGAAGCGCAAGGCCCTGGGTTCGGTCCCCAGCTCCGAAAAAAAAGAACCAAAAAAAAAAAAAAAAGTTCAGATTATTAATGAGAAACATATTGGAGACCTTTGGAAAATAGAAAAGATAGGAAGAATTCTGATATTCAAAATGGACTAATTAATGTGTTCACATTCCTGAAAGCTAACTGAAGAAACGAGAGAACCCCACTTCTAACATCATGGGAGATGCACCCCACCCACACATACCCAGAAGCACCCTTCCTCTCCAGACCTGAGAAGAAAGCCTAATGTGGAGGAGGGGAGTCCTGACAGCATGGATGCTCTTGTGCTCCATGTAACTCAACCAGAAACTCAGCGGGCACGGAGCCAGGCTTCAGGTCTGTTAGCAGCCACTAGAGGATGGTCACCTCCACCTCAGTGTTCTTGGGGCTTTTTCATTTAGTTTTTTTCCTTACTGAACTTTTGTTTTGATGGACCACGGTGAGCACCTCTAGAGAAATTATCAGCCTGAGTGTCGGGGAAGTCAGCTGATGTCTGGTGGTTAAGTCAGAGAGCTGAGCTCCTCTGTAGATTGAATATCCAGTATTTCTCTTAAACATTCCCTTGACCCCCTTTCCTCGAATGTATAACCTGCCAGTCCATATCTCATCTCTAAATCTAGACTGGACGAGAGCACAGTAAACACTCGGGTGAATTTTCCATGGGAAGATGGCTATCAGTCAGGCTGCCTGGATTAGAACAGCCATGTTGTAATTTACCCTGTGGAACTTGAGCCAAAGTCCCTGGCATCTAGAAAACACCAAAAATGGGAAAACATCTACCAGAACCCAGAGAGGAATGGCCTGCTCTCCTTTTCTTCTGTGTGTCTGTTCCTATATAATGGGAGAGTGGAAAGAGAAACAAAGGAAACTGGAAACAGAAGCCAGGCACCTGGAGCATGCTAGGGCAGAAACAAAAGCCAGGAACTGTGGCACAAAGGAATGTCAAGGAAGAACATTCTAACTCAGAGAGTAACAGGCTTGGAGGTGCCTAGCAGACAGAGCAGGCATTAACCCTAAAGAGCTTGGGTCTCCAGCACCTCCAGGCTCCAGCACCTCCAGCCTCCACCATCTCCAGCCTCCAGCATCCCCAGCTTCCAGCTTGAGCAAGCCGATCCTGCAATGGCTGTTGCAATGTGTCTAGCACCTGGCAATCTATTCTTTAAGTCCCTGATTGAGATTAGTGCATTCCCAAGACTGACCCCTAGCCTGCTGCAAATTCATGTGAGCTTTCCAGGTCTATCAAAGTGTGAACTCCTGCTGGTAGCTGGCCAGTGTTGGAGAGGCAGATAGCTGGGAAACTCTTAAGTCCTCCCCAGAAACCAACGAACAGATCATGCAAAAAGTAAAAGTCCAAAGAGCTGGCTATAGAGGTCTGATATTCCCTCCTCACTATAAGATAAAGGGAATGCCCTGATCTCATCACTGGACAGTAGAGCCTGCCTGGGTCTCCTATATCTATGATCCTACTAAGCATGTGGGAAAGGGGAAAATCACAAAGATAAAAAGATGGGAGAAGAATGTTGGGGTGTGTGACAACACCTGTCACAGGAGACTCTAAGTGGCAATCCCCCAAGGGTTCAGTGGCACTGAGAAGTGGTACGGCCATGTGGTTGCTGTCACCAAAATGATGGTGAAGTTACATGGTCATTGCCTCCTTGATGATGCCGCTAACCAAGATGGTGGCCAATCGTGTGGTTTTCCTCCACCTCGATGATACCATGAGCTAAAATGGTGACAAAGCCACATGATTCCTTTTTGCTCTTGTGAGCTCAGTTCCACAATGAATTGAGCCCATCCCCTATTGGTATAAAATTTCCCATAAGATCCAGGCACCTTGCAGATTAAATGTGCAATCATCTCTGTCCTTTAAGAAAGTGCCTGAGTCAGGATATCATGGAGCTAGCAAAGAATGGTGCAACTGGGCCAGGAGAAAATGCCCCAAGGACTGTGGACCCCAAATAGCAAAAAAGAAAAACGGAGGAGAAAGGAATTCCACGGTGTCCTGAGGAAAGGGAGTCCGAGTGCCTTCCAGCATTGCAACTGGGAGTGCCAAATGCTGTCCGTCTCCTTAAGGCACTTCAGCATTAAACTTTAGAGGTATTTTAATTGCTCACATCTCTATGTGTCATGTGTATGTTTGCCTGCATGTGTACGTGTGCACCACACGTGCCCCTTGCACAGACCAGAAGGCGGCGCTGGATCCCCTGGGACAGGAGTTATAAGTGGTTGGGTGAACCTCCGTGGGAGGGCTGAGAACTGAACCTGGGTCCTCCGAGAGAATAGCAAGTTCTCTTAACCACTGGGCCATCTCTCCAGCCCCAACTTCAGGGATATTTCATCCAATGGAATCATCTTAATACTAATCACAAAGCTGCCAGATGAAATTAACCACCAAATATACCGTGACAAGATGTTTCAGAAGAACGGAAAGGAATCGGTTGGGTGAACCAAATTCGTCATAGCTTTCAGCACACACCTGTCTGTGGACATGCCTCGAACACTAATTTGGCAGAAATCACAAACTTTAACAAATAACACAGAATCTATGAATAATGAGACAAGGCTTTACTTGGACTAAACCTTTAAAGTGTGCAGAACTAGGATTGAAGGACGCAAATGTAGATGTGAACACCGTTTGTTCCCAGGTGGAACAGTTCAGCATCACGTCACGCACTCGCTCTTACCTCGCTCACACCCCCAACTTCTTGGAGTGACTCCTGGCTGGAGTGGCTCTTGTACTCACTTTCGTAGGGACTGGGACTTCATCAGGTGCTGGTGGCCCAGTAATTTGCAATCTCAGGACTGCCCTGGAGGTGGAGAGCAGGGGCTGGGGTGGGAGAGAGCAAATGAGAGGTAGGGGGTGGGGTGAGGGGTGGAGGTGGTGGGCAGGGTGGGGCAGTGAGCAGCACAGTGGGCAGGGGCAGGAGCGGGGGTGGGGGAGGGCAAAAACCAAATACCACACAGCCTCCCATTCGCCTTTGGTCAGAATGTTTTATATCACAGCAACAGAAGAGTGAAATGATTGATTATGGTAAAAACGAGTAACAAATCCCCATCTTGCCATTCTTCATTGTTCTGTTCCATATTAAAATGCTTCATCACTGGAAGTCCAAACTCTAGGTGACAGGGATGCAGAAAGTTAGAGTACGTGCCTGTAGACGAGAGTTAGCTGTCGGGGCTGGAGAGATGGCTCAGCAGTTGAGAGTACAGACTGTTCTTCCAGAGGTCCTGAGTTCAATTCCCAGCAACTACATGGTGGCTCACAACCATCTGTAATGAGATCTGATGCCCTCTTCTGGTGTGTCTGAAGACAGTGACAGTGTACTCACATGCATAAAATAAATAAATAAATCTTAAGGAAAAAAAAGTATGTCCTTTAAAAAAAAAAAGAGTTAGTGGTCTTGCCTGTGAGAGTTCCAGAATATATCAGGAAAGGAGGCAGCTACCCAGAGACCATCTATGATCAGACCTTAAACCTGATCTGCTCTCTTCATGGAAAATAGTTCTGTGAGAAGCAAACATTCTTTCTATATTGTCAGTCTTCATTGATAATCATGCTGATTTTTCATCTTCTGAAACCTTCTGAAAGTTTTTTCAAAGAGTTTATGTGTATGGGTGTAGGTTGATGTCATTATGCAGGTGAAGGCAGGTACAGGATAGAATGAAGCCTGCCATTGGATGAAAAGGAAGGATGGGCGGGAGAAAAGTTTTTGAGAGGCTGAGGAGGCCAGAGGGAGAGGGAGACAGTCAAGAGAACATGGCAGTGGATGTTAAGGTTCCTCTTCGCACATCTACAAGTTGTTAAGACTATTCTTAAGGGATGGGTGTGTATAGGATTTTGTGTTGTCTAGATGGGCAAATTATATCTTACCAGATATAAAACCAGAGGATATTGTGTGGTGTGCTATTTCATATGGCGACTTAATTGGGTTCAACAGAGTGCATGGTGGCTGGATGGATGCACTGGGCCCTCCACGAAATTGGGTTATATATGCCTGGTGTGGTGGAAACCAGCCAAGAGAGCTGTGAGTGAGGGCGGGAGGCCTGAGAGGGTACCAGGTTGGAGTGGCTCGCAGACAGCAGAAAGTAGATGGGGGCACTGTGGAGCTGCTGAGATAAATTAGCGCTGGTTCCAGTGGCCCGCCAGAGCCAGAATTAGTGAGAGCGCGACCAACAGGGTGCACGCAGGAACCGGTTCCGCCTTTTTATATTTTTACCGCAACATATGGGCATTTTGTTTGCACGGGTGTCTGTGTACCATATATGTGCCTGGTGCCAAGGAGGATAATAGAGGGTGCTGGATCCCGTGAACCTGGAGTTTCATGCGATTATGAGCCACCATGTGAGTGGTTGGAACCTCTAAAAGAGCAGCAAGTACTCTTAAACACCGAATCATCTCTCCAGGTCATCTGTGTACAAGAATTCGTTCTCAGCTGGTAAGAGGCCTCAGACAGTCTCTAAAATGAGAAGATCTTTTTGTGTCATTTGTTTCTTTCCCTGTCCCCATAATTGTCCTTGTTTTCCTCTCCTGCGTCAATATTTTGTCTCAAAGGTAGCTTTGCCATCGTGGGGACTTGCACATGGTCCCTGTGGATATGCCAAGGTGCTTTAAAGCTCTCCCTGGGAGCTTTTGGAGGCAATATCTAGCAAACTTATTCACAGTCTCCAAAGCCTCTGTGAATGTTTCTGTCCTTCCAGAAAGTATGGAAGTGATTCCCCCCACTGCTGGGAATCTATATCAGGCTTACTCCCTTCCTGCATAGGAATTTAGAAACCATAGGAGATGGTGATTGCCGTCTGCTTCTGTGTAAGCAGACAGGCTCCTCCTTTGTAAATTTAACCAGTCTCAGAAAATACACAGGAAAAGTGCATCTGTGCTCACACGTACAGACTTTGTAATCGTTGTTTCCCCTGAAGAAGTCAGAATGACACCTGCTTACCCAGCACTCACGTTGCATTAAGAGATGACACTTGGGTGTCATCTAGAGATTTTTAAATCTCCCTTCAGGAGAATGGGCACAGCATCCTATACACATATCAAACATCACATCATGTCTTATAAGAGCCTTAAGCATTTGCAGAGTTTTGTATCCACAGGGGTCCTGGAACCACCATACCGAGGGACCACCCACAGTGGAGGTTTGCAGCTTTAATCTGTCTCCACAGATCTGGCCCTATTGACAACACGGACTTGCAAGCCACACTTCCAAAGACACACAATCGGGAAGTCTGAGGTGCGATCTGCCTTTCCTTACAGCTACCCTTTCCTCTGCCCTATGTGAGCTCTCATTCACCTGTCCCTGGGGAAACAGGTTCTGTCTTGGAGTTTTTAGCCTCGTTAATGAAAATATCTAGAGTTGGAATAACTAAGATGCTCGGGGGAAATTTTATTAGAGTTTAAAAGGAAACAGAGCAGAGGTTAAACTCTTAAGCTTAATCCAACCATCACCAGGAGAAGATGGGAAAAAGTCGTGCCTCTTAGGAGAGCTGTAGAATAGAAATGGCTGAGAGGGAAAAAGCAGTTCAGGAGCAGATACGGGTTAGGGAGCTGACAGACGAGTCCATAACTTTGTGGTCATTATCACCACCCCTACACACACATACACGCGTACACACACACACACACACACACACACACACACACACACACACACCACACCTGTACGTGGTCATTTATTACCACCCCTACACACACATACACACACACACACACACACACACACACTCACCTGCAACCAGACACCTGTGTGTGGTCATTACCAACCCTTTTCACACACACACCTGTTCCCCCAGTTTGTAATTTCAGACTATCTCATATGTACTGTTCATTAGACGATGTCTTGTCCTCTGCAAACCGGCTTCTTTCACATGCTAATCTTGATTTACTTTTGAAAATTCCTACTCCCAAGTGTGTTTTGGTTGCCAAAGAGTGGTAGAGGGACCAGAAGGCTCCAAAGGAGGTTTTAGCAAGCCCTACCTGGAGAACCAGGACCTGAGCAGGTGACTGGAGAGGAGAGCCACTCACATGATAGGCCTTTCCCTCCCAGGACTGAGCCCCTAACCCTTTCTACCAGGTACCAAAGGAGTTCAAAGGACTCCAACACTGATCCTGCTCTGCTTCTAGGTCCTCTAAAAACCCACCGGGCTCTCCATCCTATGACATCACTTTCAGAGAACTCAGGGTACCGGTACAGAACATCTATCTACATAGAAAGATAAAATCTGGATACAAAAAAGAATTTGATCATCAGTGAATACTAATTAAAGATATCACTTAACCTTGAGTGAGACAGCCCCCATCCTAAATTCCCCTTTATTTATCTTTTCAATAGACAGGTTTGGGGAGCGGACTCACGTGTGGGAAGAGATCTAATGCTGTCAGTAATTTCCAAAGAACTTTCTATATCTGTCTGCCATGTTCCTGCACCCTTCTTTGACAAGAGAGTTACTATTAACGTCGTGTTAATAGTAATCTCCAGGGTCCAGGCAACACCTGGGTATCGAGAACGTAGAGGAAAGAAAATGATGGAGATACTGTTGTTCCCATGAGCAAATGGAAACCATGGTGCTGGGGTTAGGAAGAACAGGGAGAGAAGACACAGACAGACAGACAGACAGACAGACAGACAGACAGAAGGCAGGCAGGTAGAAAGATAAATAGAGGAGGAGGAAAGATAAAGACTGAGGGGGTGGGAGGGATGGAACAAGGGAAAACTGGCAGAGAGAAGCAGAAACAATAAACCCTCACTTCTTGGTGAGAAATTAGAGCTCAAATAGAGGCAGAAATTTCACAAGCAGCACATCGCAGAGAGCTCCGTGGGAATATAAAACACTTGGTTTCCTCGGAAATCTATTATTCCTTGACTCACATCAGGACCAAATGTGTGTGCTGCGTCCACTTGCAGATAAGTGGGACGCATGTGCATGATTTAAATGTTGCCTAGGTCTTGTGACTAATGAACCGGATGAGACATTTCAGAGGATCTTAATCCTGTCTCACAGAAACCTCTCCTTCCTTTCCTCAGCCCTGTCACCGCCCGAGAGGATGTGGAGAGTGGAGCGGGACCCGGGAGAGTGGAGTGGATTAGTGAGCTGGACTAAAGTCTCATGCAACAGCCAGCTTTATTCAGAGCATCAGACAGTTTATACTCTGAGGGTTAAGAAGAGTCACACGAGTGAAGTGTACAATTGCAAAGGCAAGGCAGACAAGCCGCATGCAGCAAACCCATGGTTTCCCATGAAGGCATATAAATAAATAATCAGAATTAAATCACTCCTTTCAACACACCTGGGAGGGGTGTGAAAGCATAATCCAAGAACAATTCTGTTAAGAAATGGAGGTCATGAGACTCTTGACTTCTTGGAGTTTTCTCACAAGCCCTCAGACACCTCACAGGACTGACTCCCTTCTTGGATGGTGTTCCGACAAACCCCACCCACTGCTAGAGTCAGAAATTCAAGGTGTCTGTGTCTTCTTGCGGGACCAAGAGGCAAATCCAGGTTCTCCTTCATCCCGCAGCTTTCAAGTATTCCTGGGGCACGGTCATCGTGTCATGTGAGTCAAGCCTGCTCCTCCAGGGGTTTTTACATCTTGTATTGAAAGACCTTCCTTTTTTTTTTTTTTTTTTTTTTTTTTTTTTTGGTTCTTTTTTTTCCCCCGGAGCTGGGGACCGAACCCAGGGCCTTGCGCTTCCTAGGTAAGCACTCTACCACTGAGCTAAATCCCCAGCCCCATCTCGACCTTCCTAATTCTGCGACCCGTTTAACACAACTCCTCGTGTGGTGACTCCCAAACATAAAATTATTTTCGTTGCTACTTCATAACTGTGATTTTGTTACTATAATGAATCTCATAATACAAATAATCTGACAGGCAGGATATCTGGTATGCCACCCTGAGAAAGGGTCATTCAACCCCCAAAGGATCTCGGCCTACAGTTTAAGAACCCCTGAGGAACAAGGAAAGAGCCTGTGCATCTGACTGCCTTCAATGCTCGCTCACAGACACTGAAGCTGAATCGCTGACGTTCAAGGCGTTTTGATGTGTGTTGCCTCCATTATCCACAGATCCGGAAAGGATTCCTCCTCTGTTCCTGAGCATTCCTGAGCTGGGTATCCAACCTGGGGGCCAAACTGAAGGAGAATGCAGTGAGCGCCTTCCGCCACGCACTCAACTTCTTTGTAGGTCCCGGGAGGCAAAGGAAAAGGGGAAACAGTCCCTGTCTTTGTGGTGCTTACAGATTAGTAGGGCTACAGAAGAGATGTGAATTACGTTACAGAGCCAGATAGGAAACGGTGCTGCGGAGAAAAGTGAGGTACGACGGGAGGGCGGAAAGTCCGCGTGGGATGCGAGATGGTTTGACCCTGAACAGGACACTGAGAAAAAGCCGCCCGGAGAAAATGATACCTGAGCAAAGAAGCGAAGGAAAAGAGTGGAGGATGGTGTTGCCACGTCCTGGGGCAGCTGGCTGCTGGATGGGTCAGAGGGATGCTTATGAGAGGGCAGGGGTGCCCTTCAGCTGGTGGAAGTGGAGGTGTGGGATTTAGTGTGAAGATCGACGGGTGAGATGTGTCCCAGGAATGGATATGGTTTATGAAAGAAGTAGAGGCGTCTAAGATTTAAAATTTGAGTTCCTTGACATTGTTATAACATAAGGGTCTTCAGAAATGTGGTTTAAATTAGAAAAAGAAGCCGTGATTCTTATAACGCGGTCATGCTCCCAGCACCTGAGTCCTAGAGGGGAAAGGCTGAGGCTGGTCTCCGGATGAATTCACGGGCGCTCAAGATAGCTTCTTATCCCGCTGCACTCGGAATGATTTAAAAATACAAATGAGGTAGGGGCTAGAGAGGTGGCTTGGTGGTTAAGAGTACTGGGTCTTCCAAAGGACTAGGGTTCAGTTCCTAGCACCCATGTTGGGGCTTACAACCATCTGTAACTCCAGCTGCAGAAGATCCAGCCCCTTCTTCTGGCCTCCTTCACAGTTTCCAGGCACACACGCAGGGCACTTTAAATCTGAAGGTACATCTGATACAATTTTAACAAAGT
Organism: Rattus norvegicus; assembly: GCF_021556685.1. NCBI lineage: Eukaryota > Metazoa > Chordata > Mammalia > Rodentia > Muridae > Rattus > Rattus norvegicus. The sequence goes on from NC_141542.1 coordinate 54,598,352, forward strand.
GTAATTTGTAGCATATTAAGTGTATAAATATTAACTATTCACCTTGGCCACATGCCTATGTTGTCACGGCACATTATACCAGATATGGAGGAAGGTTGGTTGCCTTCTCTCTAGAAAGTGTCCTCCTGACCCATGGCTAACGACCTCCATACTGGCTACCCAGGTGTCATGGTAAATTCTGCCAACTTGACACAATTTAGGATCACCCGGAAAGAAAGTTTCAGTAAAGTATTGTCTGGATGAACTTGGCGAATGAACACCTCTGGGAGGAGTTGTAGCAATTATGTTCATTGATGTGGGGAGACCCAGACTAAATATGGGTCGCACCGTTTCCTCTGTTGGGATCTTAAATTGTGTGATGAGTCTTTCTCACAGTAGGTATGTATGCATTTGTACCTCTCTGCTCCTGACTGTGACCAGTGTGACCAGCTGCTTCCAGTTCCTGCCTTGACTTCTGTGGTAGTTTGTATAGGTTTGACCCCATAAATTCATGTTTCAATGCTTGGTCACAGGGAGTGGTACTGTTAGGAGGTGTGACCTTATGGAGGAGGTGTGGCCTTGTTGGAGGAGGTGTGGCCTTGGAGGAGGTGTGGCCTTGTTGGAGGAGGTGTGGCTTTGTTGGAGGTTTAGGCTTTGAGATCTATGCTCAAGTTCGATCCAGTGTGTAATCAGAGTCTTCTCTTGGCTGATCAAGATGTAGAACTCTCATCTCCTCCAGCACCAGGTTTGCCTGCATGCTGCCATGTTTCCCTTGATGATGGGTTAAACCTCTGAAACTATAACCCAGCCCCGATTTAATGTTTTCTGTTCTAAGAGTTGCCTTGGTCATGGTGTCCCTTCATAGCAGTAAAACCCTAACTAAGCCAACTTCCCTCCAAAGATGGATTTGTAACCTGCAGTTGAGAGCTTTCGCGTCCACATTTATTACCGCACTGTTCACAATAGCTAAGCTATGGAGCCAGCCTCAGGTCCATGGGTGAATGGATAAAGAAAATGTGGCACATACATAAAATGGCGTTTTATTCAGCTGTGAAGATGAGTAAACTGAAGACACTGGCAGAAAAATAGATGGGCTGTGATCAACACGTCAGGTTTAGAAAGCAAAAGTTACATTTTTTTATCATGAAGATTTGAATTTGCATATACAAGATGCCCAATTGTCTCCAAATACTTATGTTTATACCAATAGGTTAGGTTCTCAGTCTTGATCAGAGTAGCCTCTTTCTCTTTGGAAAGAGAAGAACCAGAGCTGGTCAAAGTGCGTGACTATTGCGTGTTCAGCCAGTAAGGATCTGAAAATCGCTAAGGAAGACCCTAGACTCAGCACGCAAAGACAAAGAGTGTTTATCCTGCAGAAACATACAGCATGTGGGGGTCAACCATTTCTTGAAATGGCGACCCCAGACAAAGGCATACAGGTCTTCTTGTAGGGAACCGGGGGAACTCTCTAGGAGGATTAGGTAATTAAAATTTCATTGCTGGGTGTAGGGGATCACATGTGGTCAGTGTTCCGCATTCCTATATCATGAATGTTGAACCATACAATGAAATAGGACCGCCCAGCCCAGATGGCTCATTCTGAGATAAGGTATTTCCCCACTTGTGGTTGTCCCCAGGCTGTTCTTTGAGAGGGGGGTTTTATGACCTCATTTCTGGATTTTATGTTCTGTTCCCAGAGTTGGTGCCTTATGGCCTTCTTTCTGAAATCAGGCCTGGTCCTTACATGGAGACAAATGGGGTCCTTACGTTGTCCTTTCAAGCCCTAAATACAACGATATCATACGCACCTCCAAACTCAGGGAACATGGTGGACGAGGAGCAGAGAGATTGAAAGAGCCGGAGGGCGGGAAGGAGAGCTGCGAGACGCTGTCTTCTGCACGTTCCTCGGCTGTGTACTTAGGAAGCCTCAGCAGCTTCGATCGCTGCACGAGTTCAAGGCCATCGGAGAGACAGGTCAGCATCCTAACAGGCAGCGGTCATCGAACTAAGCGGATTGCAAATAACCAAAACCGAGCACACGAACGAGCAAACAAAAGACCACTAAGTTGAGAGAGAGACTTGTCGAGGGGTGTCTGGGGGAAGTGAGATGAAACCGAGAGTGGGCGGCCAGGACACACTGAATAGAGTGTGAACTTGCCGAAGAGTAAATGAAAATAGTCTGAAAATTAAAATAGGCATTATATATACATACGTGAAATATATATTATACGTAGCATGGAAGTATAAGAAGGACTTACAAGAGAGGAAGAAGAGGTCAGGGCCAGGAGAAAGGACAAAGAAAGGGTGTTAAGATAGGAAAGCAGAAGGGACAATGGGAGAGGAAGGTGCTGGGAAGAGTCGGAAAGGGGCGGGGCGGGGCGGGGAGGGGCGGGGAAGGGGCGGGGCGGGGCGGGAGGGGCGGGGCGGGGCGGGGAGGGGCGGGGAAGGGGCGGGGAGGGGCGGGGAGGGCGGGGAGAGGCGGGGAGGGCGGGGAGGGCGGGGAGAGGCGGGGAGGGCGGGGAGAGGCGGGGAGGGCGGGGAGAGGCGGGGAGGGCGGGGAGGGCGGGGAGGGCGGGGAGAGGCGGGGAGGGCGGGGAAGGGGCGGGGAAGGGGCGGGGAGAGGCGGGGAAGGGGCGGGGAGGGCGGGGAGAGGCGGGGAGGGCGGGGAGAGGCGGGGAGAGGCGGGGAGGGCGGGGAGAGGCGGGGAGGGCGGGGAGGGCGGGGAGAGGCGGGGAGGGCGGGGAGAGGCGGGGAGGGCGGGGAGAGGCGGGGAGAGGCGGGGAGGGCGGGGAGAGGCGGGGAGGGCGGGGAGAGGCGGGGAGGGCGGGGAGAGGCGGGGAGGGCGGGGAGAGGCGGGAAGAGGCGGGGAGGGCGGGGAGAGTTGTGGAGAATGGGGTGAATAAAACAAACTGAGACTTGTAGGAACGTCACGCTGACGAGCATCGCTTTGCATGCTGTCTAAAATATTAAAGAGAAAGGAGTTGCCAGTTTCCAAACTGTACCCTTTTATATTTCCAACCCTAATGTGACTGTGTTTCCGCGTAGCTTCCCAGACCCGGATCTGTCACTTTGGGGACACTGTAGTCACTTTAGAGTGTGTGTACCAGTAACTTACCATGAGGTTTGCATTTCGCCCTTCCTACTAGGATATTGACTACTAATAACACTGAGTATTTTCCATGCGTAGATTCCCCATCCCTTGAATCTTCCTTGACAAGATGTCTCTGTTCCAACAGTCTCCCTGCTTGTTGACAGAGTTGGGTTTTGGTTTCGTTTTTGGTTTTTTGTTATCGTCATGCGGAATTTTTGTGTGCTTTAAAAATGAGTCCTTTGTCAGATGTGTGACTATTTTATCTGTCATTGGAGCTTATCTACGCATTCCTTTTAATAGCTCCAGACTTTCCGGAAAATGGAAGAAAAAAAAAAAACTCAAAAGAATTACAACGTTGCCTTTCCTCATAATACACGAATGTTACCATTTCACCACCTCCACCTCGGTTTTACCACATTGCCTCTCTGTCCCTGTCTCTTCTGTGTTACTCCACGTAATTTTTGTTTGCTTGCGTTTTGAGATGAGCTTCTTGCTATGTGGCCCAGGCTGGCTTTGAACTTGAAGCAGTCTGCCGTTATCAGCCTCCCATGCTCTGAGATTACCGATGTGTGCCACCATTCACAGCGCAACATTTTTCTCCAAACCATTTCAGAGTAAATGATAGGATTATATGAAGTGGAAACTTAAGGGCTCTTTGGAAAGCCTGTTGAGTGGTGTTTTGCTGGGGCCAACACGTGAAGGAACTTTTTGTTAAAGCAGACACAGGTGTGAAAAGCTAAGGCAGACTCGTGAAGGAGCATTTTGCTGAAGGAGATGCAGGAGCGAGGATGCTCTGCTAAAGCAAGCGCATGAAAGGACACGTGATGAAGGATTCTTTGTTAACGACATGCATGTATTGGTCTGCCTTACGTTGCGTGGTTGAGTTCAATTTGTCGGGACACTATAGAAAGAAACACACCCCAAAACTTCTGGTGGTGTGCTACAGTTTGTTGCCGCTTTGAAGGACTTGAGCTGATTGGCAGATTGATGTCAACTGAGAAAGGCGCATGTGCGGAGGTAAGACGGGTGCTGAGGCAAGACACATGGAGGACGCATGGTGTTTGGGGCCTACAAATAGGACTCCACAGAGTGACAGAGACAGAGCTTGGCTTGCTGGTACAGCTAGCTGTGCAACGCTTGTGGATCTCACATCTTTGCTGATCTTTGCTTTCCTGAGAGAGGCAGAGCTGAAAACTTCTGCTGTTTCTCCTGGTCCCTCCTGCTGACTCAAGTTGAGGCTGAAGCCTGGCTGTCTCTGCAAGGTCATGTCACTGCCATTGCTAACCGGACTCTACGGACCTGGTGAGTCTGTGAAGTGTGTGCGAGTGGATCGAGCTGCCGCTGCCTGCTGACCTGTGAACTGAACTGCCGATTTCTAAACAACACAGACAGGAGTTCTCCAAAGAACCTTTCTAAACAGGTCCACTTCCCCTGTATCCTTTCTTTTTCCATGCCTCTGGTGAGTGGTGGGCTAAAAGGGAGATTAAAGTGTTTAAGAACCATCATTAACGGGGTTGGGAATTTAGCTCAATGGTAGAGCGCAAGGCCCTGGGTTCGGTCCTCAGCTCCGGAAAAAAAAAAGAACCATCATTAAAAATAGGATTTGAAAATATTAAAGTTATAATTATATTCTTTTATCTGTATTATTTCAATGTGAATTTTTCTAAAAACAAAGTCATTCTCTTACTTAGCCATAGTGCGTGATGTAAAGCAGTCCATTGGCACTATCAGGGTTTTATAATCAGTGGACCTTGTTACAAACTCACCAGTTGGCCAAAGAAAAAGACAACACTGGAGGTCTGAACCAAGGTCGGTCTCCTCTGATCCGGAGTGTCTCCTCATTTATTTCTTAATATACCATATTTGATATAACTTTATAGAGTACATGCTATATATTTCATATATACCATATTTGATATAATTTCATACAGTACATGCTATGAAATTTCACAGAGCATCCCCTTTGTTTACCCCATGATATCCTTTGGCAGGGAGAGATTATTTTTTAATTTGATATAAAGTACAGTTCATTGTCTTGGTATATTAAACTTTTTGTGTGCTTTGAAAATTCTGCTGACTCCAAAGTCATGCAAACATTCTGGGATTGTTTGTTTTTATATGCATGTAAAGTCTTGTTTTCATAGTGGAGAAAGATTTTAATTTTGGCTCACGGCCCAAAATATACATAGTCTCTGATGGTGAAGTCACTACAGCTGGAGTTTGGAGCAGCCAATCATGTGGATCCAATTATGTCTGAAGCCAAAAGAAAAAAAAAAGCAATGTACACTTGCATTGCGGTGTTGGGGGTTGTGGTGTGCTCTGTGTGTTCAGACGCTGACGTCCGTGTCCAGAGATCTCTTATATCAGTGTGGTGTAAAGCAGGCTCCCCAGTTATCACTGACTGGTTAATAAAAGGCTGAACAGCTAATGTCTGGGCAGAGCAAACAGAAAGCTGGACTTCCCATCCCAGCCAGGGGTCCTGGGCAGAAGAGCCAGTAAGAAGGAGTTGGCTGGGAGGCAGGTGAGGGTCCAGGAAGAAGGGAAGAAGAAGATGGCCATGAGGTTGGGCATGAGGAGTTACCAAAGGGGTTTCTCCATGACAACATGACTGCAGGGCTGTGGACTAATTACAAGTATCTCTGGGCATGTGGCTGGGAAGTAGGTAGCACAGAAGGTTAGAATAGCTTAGAAGTACGGCGTAGTGCTTAAAGCTTGCTAATAAACATAATAGGCCTCTGTCTCAGTTATGTGGGAGCTAGCTGGGTTAGAAAAACCTACTACTTTAAAATTCTATCCTATGTAGGTTCTCATCTTTTTCTCCAATCTTCCAAAAATGTTTGCTTTCTTTCATTTTGCTTCATCGTTATCTGTTCTCTAAGAATTTCAATGTATTTTTGACCATGTCCACCCCTCCTCCGTCCCCCTCCAGATACATCCTCCCTTGCCTGCCAACCCAACTTGTGCCCTCTTTTGAAGCCCATAAAGTCCAATCCGTTCTGTCTCCTGAGTTCATGGACATCCACCAAAGAATGGTAGACCTACCTGGACATATACCCTTAAACAAAACTGGCTGTCCCTTTCCCAGTAGCCACCAGTCCACAATAGCTCCTCAGCTAGGGATGGGGACTTCTGGTCAACCTGCCCTCTCCATCCTGGGATTTTTGTGTAGCTGGAGTTTGCACAGTGCAGCTGCCCCACTGTGTCCAGAGAACTGTTCACTCAGAGTCACCCACCACCCCTGACCCTTACAATCTTCCTGCCCCCCTCCCCTCATGATCTTTCAGTCTTGGGGTGTGTCACCAGTGATGTCCCACTTAGGGCTGAGCATTCTTCAGTCTCATTATTTGTAACTTCACCAATTGTCAGTCTCTATGTTGGCTATCATCTACAAAAGGACACTTTTCTGACTGGAATTCAGAGATTCACTAATCTACTAGGAATTTAATGGTGTGTCCATTTAGCAGAGCAATAGTGATAGGTCCTACCACGAGCCTACCATCTGTCTAGCCACAGGTTCCTGGCCTAATATGGGTTTGACAGTGTGGAGAAGACCTTAAATCCAATACCAAAGTGGTTGGTTACTCGAAAGGCATTATTGTGCTGGTACGCATGTCTTGACAGATGGGCTATTTATGTGGTTTGTAGGGTTCACAGGTGGGGTAAGATTGATGAATGTTTTTCTCCTCCAGTGGCCTGATTACATAAAAAACTATGGATTCTTCCTAAAGTTTATTTTCAATGATGTGTTGATGTGCATGCCTGCTTGTCTGTGTATGCACTGTGTGAACACAGGCAGAAGAGGGTGCTGGATTTCTTGGAATTACAATTATAGGCAGGCATGTGTAGCATGACATGAATGCTGGGGGAGGGGGGGCAGAACTCAGGTTCTCCTAAGAACAAGTGCACTTAACCACAGAGCTATTATCTCTCCACACCCCCCCCAACACACACACACACACACACACACACACACACACACACACACACACACCCGCCTCTTATGTTTAGGTCTATCTACAACCTATCACAAATCAATTTCCCTCTGTAAGTAAGGCAGAGGTTGGCATTGACTCTTTACCCGTCCAATACATTTAGAACCGTTTTTACGACTTGTATCTTAGTTTGCTTTCTGACTCCATTATCAAAAGCAACTTGTGGAGGAACCGGCTTATTGGCTTACAGGTGGCAGACCCTCATCAGGGAAAGCCAGGGACTGAAGCAGGGATCCTGGAGGAACAATCTGGCTTTCAGAATTGCCTAGTTTGCTTGGCTACCTTTCTTACACAGCCCAAGCCCACCCACAGAGGTACCGCCCACGGTGGGTTGGCCCCTCCCACACCAATCAGCCATCAAGAAAATGCCCCACAGGCATGCCCATGAGGCCAATCTGATGGACCTCCCTAGATGAGATTCCCTCTTTTCAGGCACATCTCTGTTTGTGTTACTTTTACAAAAGCTAATGATGACAACCTGTCTCAGGACCTTTATAAAACTCAGTTGAATATATACACATATATACATATGATTAGAATATATAAATATAGTCATATGATTATAAATATATGAATATATTCACATGATTATAGATATATCATGAGTATATAGTCATGATTATAAATATATGAATATATATTCGTGATTATGAATATATTATATGAATATATGTGGAAAATTTCTAGATTTCTATTTTGCTTGGCTAACCTGTTTCTTAAGACACTAACATTCAATTTGGACTACAGTAGCCTCATCCAGAATCTTGAAATCAGACACTAAGCCTCCAGTGGTGTTCCTCTCTTTCAAGGTGGTTCTGCGTTAACTGTCTCCTTTGATCTTGTATGAACTTTGAGAATGCAGTTTCTTCAGAAATGCCCACCGGGCTCTTGGCAGGGATCACATGGAATCAGAAACTAACTGCGGAAGAAAGACATCTGTGAGTTTCTGAACGTCACAACACCCCCCATAACATGCAAATGTGGTTCCACCCTGAGTGAGTGCTGGGTTTACCCTTCAGGGACTGATGTGCCTCATCCTGTGAAAATGGTATTTCTAAGCTTCACTTTCTATGGTCTGTCATTAAACTATAGCATAACCGAGGTTTCTGTATTAACTGTCTTGTGAGAGTCACTTACTGATTCCACAGTTTTGGTATACTGCTCAGATTTTCCCGGGATGCAAATGTGCTGTCTGCCAGTAACCAGCTGTCTTCTCCTCACCTCAGAGTCTTTGCAGTCTCTCTATACTGTATTTGCTAGGAATTTCAGTGTAGACGGATGCAGAGGCAATGGATGTGAACATCCTTTCCTTGCCCCTGATCTGCTTCCAGATCAAGCATGATATTAACATCCTGAAAGATTTTATCAAGTTAAAGGTGTTTCTCTCTATTCCAAATTTGCTGAGTTAAAGCAACAACAGCAGCACACACACATGTGCACACCCACACACATGTGCACACCCACACATGGGAGCACACAAATGGGTGCTGAACTTTGTGAAATAAACCTACACCCAAAAGCCTAAATTGCCATTTAAGAAAGGCTCCTGGGCTGGAGAGAGCTAAAAGCATTTGCTGCTCTTAGAGAAGGTTCCATTTCAGTTCTGAGCACCCATGAGACAGTTCACAAATATCTGTGACTCAAGTTAAAGGGGATCCAACATGCTCCTCGGGCCTCCATGCATGGAGGCAAAACACTCACACACATAGAATATAAATCTTTTTTAAAAAGAAAAAATGATTTCTTACCCTTCTGTCTCAGTCAGGGTTTCTATTCCTGTACAAACATCATGAACAAGAAGCAAGTTGGGGAGGAAAGGGTTTATTCAGCTTACACTTCTACGTTTCTGTTCGTTACCAAAGGAAGTCAGGACAGGAACTCACACAGAATAGGAACCTGGAGGCAGGAGCTGATGCAGAGGCAATGGAGGGATGTGTCTTACTGGCTTGCTTGCCCTGGCTTGCTCTGCTTGCTTTCTTATAGAACACAAGACTTCATAATGGACTGGCTCCTCCCTCCTTGATCACTAGTTAAGAAAATGCCTTACAGCTGGATCTCATGGAGGCATTTCCTCAAGGGAGGCTCCTTTCTCTGTGATAACTGCAGCTTGTGTCAAGTTGACACATAAAACTAGACAGTACATCTTTTTATTAAAAAAAATATATACATATATACACACATGTACATATACACATATATATAAATATATACATATATACACATATGTATATAAATATATAAGCAGTATGTATATATGTATATATACACAGAATATATATACACAGTATGTATATATACTTATATATACACAGTATATATACACAGTATGTAAAAAGTATGTAAAACTAGACAATACATCTTTTTATTAAAAATATACGTCTGTGTATATACACACATATATACATATATCTACACATATATAGTATACACATATATAAACAGCATGTGTATATATGTATATATACACAGTATATATATATACACAGTATGTGTATTATGTATATGTATATACATGTATATATGTGTGTATATATGTATACACATATGTGTATATATGTATATATGTGTATATATGTATATATGTATATATGTATATATGTGTGTGTATGTATATACACATATGTGTATATATGTATATACGTTTATATGTGTATATATGTATATGTATATATATGTGTGTATGTATACACATATATGTGTATACATTTATATGTGTATATATATGTGTATATATGTATATGTGTATATACATATATGTGTATATGTGTATACATATATATGTGTGTATATATGTATATATATGTATATATGTGTGTGTATATGTATACATGTAATATATGTGTCTATATATACATATATATATTTTAATAAAAAGAAGATTTACTGTCTAGTTTTGTGTGTCAACTTGACACAAGCTGGAGTTATCACAGAGAAAGGAGCCTCCGTTGAGGAAATGCCTCCATGAGATCTAGCTGTAAGGCATTTTCTTAACTAGTGATCAAGCGGGGGAGGAGCCATATATTTATGTTCTGGGCTGTGATGTTTATATCACAGAAACTACACTAAGATCTAGATTAGTTAAAATTAACCATTTTTTTAAAGTGATAATGAGATATAAGAATTCTTCCCGGCATCCTGGATCTGGAAGAAGTAGCCAAACAAACTTGGAACAGGAGCTTCCTCAAGGCTTGCACAGACCTCCGTGAAATGGGCACCCTTGCAGCCCTATGTCTCAAACGGAAGTTCGCTGCTTAGCAGAGCAGAGCTGGCCTGCAGTTCCTGAGCCAGCTGGAAGCAGCTCACCCAGGGCTGCGGCCCTTTTGTGGGGAGGGTTGCAGTTCCAGAAGATCAATTGATGGATCAATTAATCTATGAATCGATTAATCCGAAGACAAACTGGGGAGGGGCCACGTGAAGCGGAGGGATTTAGGACCCTGGTGCACGTGGAGCTACAGCAGCTTCAGGAAGGGCATCAATACCAGGGCTGCAGGGAGGGGATCAAGAAAGAGCTGACACATGGGGCTGGGGGTGGGGGGACCAACTGAACCTTCCAGCCTAGCTGCACTGGCCAGGACAGAGCCTGTGTCTCCTCCTTCCTGCTTTCTCACCAATGGTGGCACCCCAGAAACAACTGGGGAGCCCCTCTCTGCTCCCTGTCACACCAGGGTCCTCTACTGAGAAATTTCAACACCAAAAGGAAGGAAGTCTGCCCATTGCTATGGGGTATGTGCTGAAGGGTGACTCTGGAGCTAAGGAACAATGAATTACATCTGACAGTGCCGTTAAGGAAGGGGGTGACCTAATCTCTCTCTCTTTCTCTCTCTCTCTCTCTCTCTCTCTCTCTCTCTCTCTCTCTCTCTCTCTCTTCCTCCCTCCCTCTCTCTCTCTCTCTCTCTCTCTCTCTCTCCCTCTCCCTCTCCCTCTCTCTTTCTCTCTCTTTCCCCTCCCCCTCTTTTTTTTTTTTTTTGGTCTCACATTAAATTTAACTTTGCTCAAAGTTAAAGAAATTTCAAGTTAGATTGTGTAGACCTTATATCAAAATAAGCCCCATTATATTAAACAATATTAAATCGTACTAGGAATAAAAACAGAACCGCACCAAAGAAAGAATAGACATCATACAGTCAGGAGAAGTGCTCATTTCTAGGCTTTCAATGCGTGAATTAAGGAGGAAAATGTAAAATGTACTCAAATCTCAAAAACAATTATCAGGACTGAAGCAGATGTGGGCAGGGCAATGATTTCTTAACAGAACAACAGAAGGTCTGTTAGTATTACATTAAAATCTCATGAGCACTGGAAGGAAAAATATCACAACTTGAACGTTAGCGGGACATGAATAGAAGATTCACAAAGCATTCATCAACGTAAGGAATAGACAAGAGGACAGTCACCGTTCTCCTATTGAGAAGCTAACTACGTCCACAATAGGGTCCATTTATGCATTACCTTTGAAAATAGAATAGATGTTAGTTTAAAGTATGTTTTGAAACTGGGACTTGACTGATGGTCATAGAAATTGCTAGAACACCCAAGTTTGGATGTTTATGTCCTTGGGGTGACTCTGCCTCTGGGAGATAAAGAGAAGTTCTATGCCGGTGTTAAAGATGGTTGTGAAGAGGAGCAGAAATGGGATAATGCAAGCAAATGTCTAAAATGGTCAGAAGTTGGCCTGGAGAAGTGGCTTTGGGGTTTAAAGGGCTTTTTCTCTTACAAGGATCAAAGTTCAGGTTGCCAGCATGTCAGGCAGCTCATAGGCACCTGTAACACCAGCTCTAGGAGATCTGACATTCTCTTTTGGTCTCTACTCCTCTCTCTCTCTCTCTCTCTCTCTCTCTCTCTCTCACACACACACACACACACACACACACACACATACACACACACACAATTAAACTATATATTTTAAAATCAACAATTGGGGTTGGGGTGGGGGTGGGGTTAGAGGGATGCTTGGCACTTAAGAGCACTGGTTGCTCTTCCAGAGTTCCTAGATTCAATTCCCAACAACTGCAGGATGGTTTGTAACCATGTATAATGAGATCTGGTGCCCTCTTCTGGTGTGGAGGCATACATACAGGCAGAATATTGCAGACATAGTAAATAAATACATCTCTTTTTAAAAAAAAATATCAACAATTTTTTATTTTGTTCCACTATGCAATTCATTTGACCATGTCACAGTCAGTCATAATTTATTTGCCCATAGCCAAAACTCACAAACTATTTATGAAAATGTAAGAGATAATTAAATTTGAGCCGCAAAATTATAATTGTATCACTGTTGCTATCATGGGGGATGAGCATATGAAGAAACACAGAACACATACAATTGATTTATTAGATCAATGTTTCCTTTTCAAGACAGGATCTCATTACGTAGCTCAGGCCTGCCTCAGACTCTTTTCGGAGCCTCACACTCAAAAAGATGGTCCATTGTCAGCTGAAAGCCTTTGGAGTGCTAAGATCCAGTCCGGAAGTTGATTTTTAAGGTTCCAACAAAGTAGACCAATTTGGTCTGAGGCTCACAGAGATCCTTTTGCCTCTGCTTCCGAGTGCTGAGGGTCCCTGCCCAGCTATGCAACATTGTGTTTTAAACGTAGCAATTGAAAGGAAAACAATGCAGGTATGTTGATAAGAAAGGAGCTGGGCCAGGATTAGCTCTTTCCTCTGTGAAGTGCTTACTTTAAGCCAGCCTTCTTCACTACCCTTTTGCCAGCTCTCTAAAGAGATAGCATCAAGTGAGGTTGTCGGCTAAGCCCGGTCTCTTCTTCCTGTCATTAGGAACTGCCATTTGGAATCTCACATTTTTTCCTGTTACCTCATTTCTTGGTTTATACCTTCAGCCCACCATTGAAGGTACTCAGCAAATTTGGAGTCTTGATTTATAACCTTTCCTCGCTATATTTCACAGATAGCCTGCTAACTGCTCTTCCTCTCCACATTGAAATGTGCAAAATAAGGCAAGTGTTGGGGGTACACACCTATCGTCCAATTTCTTGAGCTCGAGGCCAGCTGGGGCTACACATCGAGTCTCTGTCTCAGGTGTAGGAGGAGCTGGAGGAACAACTCTGTGGATAAAGCTTTTGCTCTACATGTGTGAGGATAGCGTGAGCCTTCAATCTCAGTGCTCCCATGACAAGATGGGAGGCAAAGAAGGGGGAGCCCTTAACACTCCTGGGCCAGCCAAGCTGGTGTGTGCAGTGACAGACAAGGGGACCCTGCCTTAGACAAGGTGGGAGATGAGAATTCACAACTAAGAATTCTCTGAGTTCTATACATGTAACATGGTAAGCACGCCCCGCCCCACGCGCATATACACCATAAACATCATATATACACAAAATGCACAACAGACTCCGTGTGTTTATCCTGGGCCATGCGGATGGTGAAGGGCTGAGTGTGGCTAAGTACATCTCATTTAGGGAGAACACTGCTCATACCCACAGGACAAGTCACCAAAACAGAATTTGCATCCGTCACAACCTTGCCAGCTTGGGAAGGCTAGTTGTCTTAGGTTGGGGAAGGAAATAAAGGTTTGAGGCTCAGAAGAACGCTACAGAGACATCCTGGGTTTGGTTGTGTTGGGGTGACCCTTGTTTGGCGTCTTTCATCCCACGCTCTGATCCTACTTGTTCCCAGCATGGTGGGCACACCACCCGGTCCTCACCTGGGCATCACCATCAATATTCCTCAACCCTTCTAATCGGGAGGTTTAGGTCCTTTATCTGCACTGTATCTCCTGGAGTTACTTGCATTTTTAAGTGGATCGAAATTTGAAAATATGAAGTTCTGCTGGTGTGATTTTTGGGCATTGGTATCCAGATACTAGAACTTTGGGTGGGGTGGAAGGGCTAATGTTGGGGGTCTTATGCTACTGGGCAAGGCAGGTCTGAAAGTACAGCCAGGGCATTCCCTGGAGACAAGGCAGGTTAGCTCCCATGGTCCCATAGTCCTCCCCAGGTCCCTCGTGAAATTGATGGAATTTTAACTCTTCCCATCTCATTAATTGCATTTTAATTTTTTTCAAGCCGCCAGTTAAATATGAGAAATAAACACTATCATCGTAGCTGCCTGAAAAGGAGTGGGCAAAATAGGTCACACACACACACACACACACACACACACACACACACACACGTTGGGAATTCACACAGCAGAATCGGACATACCACTATTTTTCATAAATCATTTGATTTAACAAGCTGCCTTACCGCCAGCCAGCCAAGGATCCAGACCCTCTCCCTGGACTAGCCCCTCCCCTTGCCTCTCCCTTTGTCCCTCCCCTTGCCGCTGGCCTAGCTCATCTGCTTAGAGCATTGCTCATCTTCCGCTAATCTGGTTATCCCCTTATCCAAGTGTGTGTTCTTCTACACAGCCAGAAGAGCCGTGAGGCCCCGGCAGAAATACCTGTGCTTTGGCCCAACCAAGGGCACAGCTCGGGTACTTTTGAGTCAGTCTTCACCTGCAAATACCAGGTCTTTGGCACATGCAAATTTGTTTGAACTAGAAAGATTTCACATAATTAGAATGGTAAAACCATTAATTCTCTTTCTGTTGGGTTTTTTTTTTTTTAAGCAATGTATGTTGCACACAGGATAAGCAGTGAGTTATAGGCTCTGGGGAGATGAGCGAAGTGCTTGCTACAGGCGTTTGGGGACTGAGTTTGGATCTCTAGCACCTGTGCAAAAGTCAGGCACAGCAGCTCACACCTGAGTCCTCAGCACTTGTGGAGGTAGAGATAGGAGGATTCCCAGACATTGCTAACCAGCCAGTCCAGCCAAAAAGTGAGCTCCAGGTTCATTGAGATGCTTTGTCTCAGAAATATGGTAGACAGAGACAGAGGAATAACACCTTGCAATAACCTCTGATCTCTATACATGCACAGACAGGCACAGGCACAAGCAGAACACACACACGTTTATTTACACAATGAAACTGAATAAGTGAAAGCTACATGAAATATCTCTGAATCCCACTTAGCTAATATTGGCTATCGATGACAAATCCCAGAAGACGATGCAGATCATCGTGCTTATCTTAAATTTCCAAAGCTAAGAATCGACAGCGTACCCTTAAGTCACACAGTTGCCTACTCACGATCCAATCCAAGCCCTTGGGGCATGGTTACTGCCCATCCCCCTCACCACGAGAGCACCTAACTCACAGCTGGATAGAACCGAACAGGCCAGAGACCCTTGTTCTATCTTCCCTCTGCTCCTGGTGGCTCGGTCTACACTAAGCCCCCACAGAAGCCTCCCTGACTCCCTGGCATGGTCTGCCTGAGGCTCAAGCTGCACAGGGATCACCTAGTCCTTGTGTTCCCCTCCCGATCTCACTGCCCTGTCAGGAAAAGATCACAGTCCCCTTCTGTGATCTATTTTAGCTTGGAGTTTCTGAAGATGTCCTTCCTGGCTCTCTTGGTGCCATAGGGCGGTTGGGGCATCCCATTAACTTTCCTGGAATGGTTTGGCACTGATTGATCCTACATGTGCATAGAAGATTGATGTTTTTCCAAACTGAGCCAGGCCCAGTCATTCCTCCCTCACATTGTGACATCCCTTAGGCGACACTTTGTCAATACCACAGGTCCCCAGAGGACACTCCACTTGAGTAGGTCTTGAGCCAAACTTGGACCTTTTATGTTCTTAGGACCTTGCTACTAGATTCCTGTGATGGTTTGTATATGCATGGCCTGGGGAGTGGCACTATTAGGAGGTGTGGCCTTGTTGGAGTGGGTGTGGCCTTGTTGGAGTGGGTGTGGCCTGTTGGAGTAGTTGTGTCACTATGGGGGTGGGCTTTAATACCCTCATCCTAGGTGCCTGGAAGTCAGTCTTCTGCTAGCAGCCTTTATATGAAGATGTAGAACTCTCACCTCCTCCTGCACGATAATGGACTGAATCTCTGAAAGCCAGCCCCAATTAAATGTTGTCTTTTATAAGATTTGCCTTGGTTATGGTGTCTGGTCACAGCAGTAAAACCCTAACTAAGACAATGCCCTGCAGTTGAATACATAGAAACACCCCTTTCTGTCTTTGTCTAATCATTGCCTGCCCCAAGTTATCTGTTCCTTTTTCCCCCCCAGTAGTGTAAGTTCTTTAGGGATAACTAGTGCTACACACATCAATACCTAATGGCCAAATTACATGCCCAGACCTGCACCAACTTCTGTGTCTCCCTCCATCAGGTACAGTAAACCTCTCCATTTCATTGCAAATTCCACAAGGTCTTATTTTCTGTACCTCTTCTCGAGTCTTGGAAGTGGTGTGCAGTTCAGAAACCAGCAGACAAGGGGACTTTCATGTTGCAGGATGATGTTCAAAAAGTCATACGTGGTAACCACTGCATTTTCCAAACAGGGCTTTAAAAATCATTCAGAGCTCTGAACCATCTCCAGACAAACAGAAGACACCATCTGCTTCCTGCCTTCCAGGGAATGAGCCAGTGGAGGACAGCTCCAAGTTGTAGCATAAATCACTGGTGTTAGAGAAAAAAAAAAAAGAATCATTTCCTGATGGCAAAGACAAAACAATTGCACAAGACGCGTCAGAAATTCTCTGGAATGTGGACACTAAGTCTCATGATGAAGTTGAGTCTTACAAACTCATTTTTTCTCGAGTATTAGGTTAATTTCAAGTTCCTTCTTGGAACATAAACAGTAAAACAGGCGGCCTCTACCCTACCCGGGCTCACGGCTTTGACTTGAAATGTTTTCCATTTGGTTGACTAGGGTATTTTTGCCTTGGGCTTGTTTTGTTTGTCCTTGTCATTTGTCTTCTGGAACTCTGAGCCATGGTGACCAAGGGTGTGCTAGAACACACTGTGAAGCACAGGTTGCCCTCTGATTTCAAGTCCCCACACCCTCGAAGAGCCAAGACTATGGGCATGTGCTGCCGTGACTGGCTTCAGCTTTGTTTTGTTCCTTTACATTTCTGCTCGCTCTTTGTCTGAATCTCTTGGATCTAAACAAGGCTGAGGTTTCTTCAGAGACCTTTTTTCCCCCCTAGGCTTTGTTTCTTATTTTTATGATGAGTGTACAGGATGCACATGTGTACACACTTACCTACTTTTCTAATTCTTATTTTTCAAGTGAGGGCTCTGGGCTTCAACGTTTCAACCGAATGGTATGAGTAGGCATGAATGATGATGACCTACCCCATGGAAAGGCAATTTTGATGAGTATTTCTAAGAACTTCCATAGAAGCTCCTTGGAGATGTCCCGGCAGGCTGGTTGCTGTAGAGTCTGCTTTTGTAGCTCTTTTTTTTTTTTTTTTCCTTTGTGATCTTGGTCGTGAGAGCCTGGCACTCAAGACAGCCAGTTCTTGTCAGATGAAAAGGCTCATTTGCCTCTGGGCATCTGCTTTGAACCAGGGGTTCAGAGTCAGAGATGGCAACTGTCAGTGATGGAGAGATGGGAGTCAGTCTTTCCTCCTCCTCCTCCCCTTCCTCCTCCTCCTCCCCCTCCTCTTCCTTCTCCATTTCCTCCTCCTCCTTCCCTGCCTCTTCTTCGTCCTCTTCCTCCTTCTCCTCCTCCTCCTCTTCCTCTTCCTCCTCCTTTTCCCTCCCCTCCTCCTCCTCTTCCTCCTCCTCTTCCTCCTCTTCTTCCTCCTCCTTTTCCCTCCCCTCCTCTTCCTCCTCCTTTTCCTTCTCCTTTTCTTCCTCCTCCTTTTCCTCTTCCTCCTTTTCCTTCTCTTCCTCTTCCTCCTCTTTTTCTACACCTTCTCTTCCTTCTCCTTTTCTTCTGCCTATCTTCTTCCTCTTCTTCCTCCCCTTCCTCCTCCCTTCTCCCCTTCTCCCTCCTACTCCTCTTTTCCTTCCTCTCCTTCTCCCTCTCTTCCTCTCCCTCCTTCTCTTCCCCATCCTTATCCCCCCTCTTCTTCCTTTCTCCTCTTCCTTATCCTCCCCCTTTCCTTCTTTCCTCTCTCTTCCTCCTTCCTCCTCTTCCTCTTCCCAGCTGGAGATTGAAGCAGGGCCTCACACATACTAGGCAAATATTCTGCCCCATAAGTCACCATTCTTAGCAATGTTGTCCTGTTCACCTGCACCCACTGTGCATAAATCTAGTTTCTCAAACTGCACAGACTTATTGGGAAAAAAAAATCTCCAAGGAGAGCTTTAATCCCTCTGAATTCAATACAGAGTAGGGACTACTAGCTGGGTTGGTGGGTTTTAAATTTTGGTTCTGTGCATCTAGAGTATCAGTTCTCAGCCTTCCTAATGCTGCAATGCTTAAATACTGTTCCTCATACTGTGGTGACCCCTGGCCATAACATTTTTTCATTGCTACTAACTATAATTTTGCTACCATTAATCATAGTAATGTAAATACCTGATACGAAGGAGATCTGATATACGACCCCCATGAAAGGGTCGTTCAATCTCCAAAGGGGTCGTTACTCACAAGTTGAGAACCACTGGTCTGGAATATAGAGTGGTAGAAAAAAAGCCAAAAAATGAAGAATATGCATCCCAAGAAAAGCTTGTTTCTAGAAGCATCGCTAAGAGTATAGATTATACAATTGCACATTGTAGATAAGTGTAGTGTATACACACACACACACACACACACACACACACACACACACACACACTTCAGGCCGCATGATTCTTACTGTTCTGACTTAGTGTGAACTACTGGAAGCTGTCTATGGTGTCCACGAGATCAGGAGAAAAGTCCAAAGTTGACAGCTGGACTTTTGCTTTCTTGCTTCCTGCTACCTCCTCCTCCTTTGGATACAATCGAGCAGTGGCTTCTGCCTTTCTCCAGGCTGCCTTTGAATCTCAGGCGCCTCAGCTGACTCTCCCAGTCAAAGGAGGCAACGGGCTACTCCGCCCACCTATTGGCCCCAGAAGACCTTCCTGAAGAGCTGAGGAGCAGGAGAAAGAAGTCCGAGCTTCTCTGAGACCAAAGAGTGGAGTCGCTCTTCCAGATCCAGGTGCACCGAGAAGCCCAAACTTTGACGGGGTAAGGACTCAAAGAGGGTTGAGCTGGAAGTTTCTTGGGCACTGAGCTGGGAAAGCAGAGTCCGGGCTAATCCGGACTCCACTTTCAAGCTGCCAGTCCGGGTACTAGTCGTGTGGCGCTGTCCGCAGCCCACGGTGCTGAAACAGGTCCTGTCCTGCCTGTCTCCGCAGGCGTAGGAGACACCCCACACTCCTCCAGTGCACTTGGAACAAGAGCAAACATCCTCGATGCTCCCCATAAGCATTCCCTTTCTGCAGAGTTTCTCAGCTAAGCCCGCTAAGCCGTCCAGTAGCCAAACAAAAAGAAACGGGAGGGCTCTGCCGGGACAGGACCGAATCCAGCCATAAGTTTTCTCCCCACACTGCTCAGAGGCAGCATCTTCAGGAAGGGGCTCAAAATCCATCTCGTCACCCTGGCTCACCGAATTAGAGTCTCCCAGCTCCAAAATCGCACCGAGGACACTTGGGTCCATGAGGGACCAGGCAGGGGGTGTGAGCAGCTTTTTGCAAACCCTACTCAGCCTAGAAAGACAAAGAGACCGGTGGACTGAGGAAGGAGTGAGGAATTTACTTAAGAAGGAAGCTTCTTTTTTCATTTCTAATGAAAAATTTATACTGGACTTAGCCACGGGGCCAGAGGCTTAGAGGCTAGAGTAGAGTTGGTGGCCCCTGATCCCTTAAAATCCGCTTATCTGATAAAGTGTCTGGCTGGGTCCTCAGAATTTCCTCAATAACTCCGCACTCCCCTTTGTCTTCCACCCCCTTCTCCACTCCCAGCCCACCCTTGACAACCTCAGGTTGCTGACCTACTACTGGCTACCCTGGGCTGGAGCTGGGGAGCTAAGAAGCGGGAAGAACTGGCCCCATGTCCCCCCCCCCCCATTGTCTCCCTTTCCAATGCTGTTGGGACTTTGATCCACAGAAGCAAGCGCCTTCCTAGACACAGCTTACCTCCTTCAAGAAGGGGACTTAAGTGGTGTGGAGTTTGCAGCCTTCCATAGGTATTGGTGAAACTGAGCCTCACAGGTGAGACCCATTTGCTCAGGCTCTCCCCCCTCTGTAACTCTATCTACCCTGGGTAACCTCTCCCCAGAAACCAGACTGTCCCATATGGGCAAACATCATCCATTCTTATTCTGGACTCAGACCTGGGTGCAGAGGGGTCTGCTTCACCATCCCCAATGCCTCATCCCTCAAAGCTTTAGACAGAGGCCCACCACCTGGGTTCAAAGACCATCCCATAACAGGAACCCCAGCTCTGCACCAGCATTCTCTGTGGATCATCTTCTTCCACCCCTTACACCATCACTCCTTAAGACAGGCAGTGACATAGTTGTCTGGTCATGGCACTCACTGAGTGAGTGCAGTGTGCACCTCCCTAAGTGAGAATTCACAGGAAAGGGAGCCTGTAGAAAGTTGGACCCAGAGAGGGACATGCTTGTTACGACCAAACCAAACTTCTACGCCAAGATTCTGGCTGTAGGAAATGCAGTTGTAACATGTGGAACATTCTAGGGATTTCAGCTGAGTTCTGAGGGATCCTCTGATGTTAGTGGGGATAGATGTGGAATTTGTTCTATTTCTTTTTCCTCCTCAACCTCTTCTCCATCCACCTGGATTGGGGGGCTGTCCTCCATGACCCTTGTTGCCAGAAATGGTTGCTCTATGGCTGTCTACCGACACAAGATCTCAGTCATTTTCCTTGGGGTTTTCGTCAGGACTTTGTGTACCTCCGATGCACCTGACTTTATGCCTTTTCTGTTCTCATTCACTGTCAGTTGCAGGATGTGCTTCTAGTTAAGAATGGGGTTGCTATGGTGACCAGTCTCTGGTTGCCATGGTACCCAGAGGTAAACAGTTGGAAGCTGCACAGGCTCTTCTCTAGTTCTGAAAGATTGCTCTGGCTGCTTCCTGCAGGAGTCTTGCTCTGACCGCCCCCCAAGTTCCCCCATGCTGCCCATTTCAAAACTCACAACCCCCTCCCCCACCATAAAGCCGGAAGGTTGAGATGGGTCGGTCCTTTTCTCCCAACACTGCACACCCTGGGGCTGGGGGGCAGGGGAGAATGGCTTCCCTCTAGCCTCTCTTATTCCGTACCTATGACTCCTTAGTACAAAGTTCAGTGGGAGAAACAGAATTAAATTAATTAAGCAGGCACAGCCTCTGCCCTGGGGGACTTCTCTGAGCAGCGTGAGAGATGATGAGGCTAACAATACCTCTGAGTGGCCTGCTTTCTGGACTGCAGTAGACATAGCCAACAGCCCTGAACTTGAAGAGATGTTGAGGATTGTTCCAGTCAGAGTGCCTCTCAGGAAAGGTCACCTTGAGAGTAACTGAAGCTGAGGGAAAGCCAAAGGATTCTCTTAGGGGGAGGGGTAAAGCAGAAGTGTGTGGCTGGTCAGGAGGTGGGAGGCATTGTGGGGGCTTAGCCTGCGGCTCATGCAGCATTGATTCTGTGATGTACTAGGACTCTACATCATGGGTTCCTGAGAAGAAAAATATGATTAGAGCCATCTTTCAGAAAGACCTTACAGCCAGGCTTAGAGGTTTGATCATCCATCCATCCATCCATCCATCCATCCATCCATCCATCCCAAACTCATTAAGAACATCTCTATCCTACATGCCAGGCTCTAGAAAGATAAAAGGCAGCTAAGAAGCTACCGCTGTCTGGTTCCCAGCTATATACCCACAGCCTAGCTGAGCCTCTAGCAGCTGCCAAGTCCTCGAGCCATTTCTGAATCAGTGAATGGTGGATGTGGCAGAAGGTATCTCTGGTTAATTTGTGGTAACTGAATGGACTTGGGAAAGTCTCATCTGAGGCAGTAAGAACTGTGAAAGGGAAGGCAGCTAGTCTTTTTTTTTTAAATATTTTATTTATTTATTTATTATATATGAGTACACTGTAGCTGCCTTCAGACACACCAGACAAGGGCATCAGATCTCATTACAGATGGTTGTGAGCCACCATGTAGTTGCTCGGATTTGAACTCAGGACCTCGGGAAGAGCAGTCGGTGCTCTTAACCACTGAGCCATCTCTCTAGCCCCGAAGGCAGCTAGTCTTAACTGAGTGGCCAGCTGGCTCTTACCATCAATCTAGGTAGGACTGGAGCACAGGACTCACGGTGCTTCAGAATGGTACTGTGACATTTGAGACAGTGCTCCCCCCAAGGAAATCTCCCCTTTAGACATGCAGCGCCCTTCACAGAGCCCACACCCTGTGTGGCAGTGAACTCCCAGGACCCCCTCTGTTATCTGCAGGGCGTCTTCACCTTGGACTGCCCATACTACAGTGGAGGGGTTAAAGTTAGAGAAGCTTTTGCTCACTCACTGCCTAGCTGGGCCGCAGGGTGACTTGGAACGAGCTATTTAGTCATTCTGGATCTCAGCTTGTGCAACTGTTAAGTAATACTTCCATTTGGCTGTTGGGGGAGTCTGTTTTTTCCTTCTAACATATGAACCCTGGAAGTCAAACTCAGGTCTTCAGATTTAGCAGCAATCCTCTTTTTTTTTTTTTTTTTTTTTTTTTTTTTTTGGTTCTATTTTTCGGAGCTGGGGACCGAATCCAGGGCCTTGCGCTTCCTAGGTAAGCGCTCTACCACTGAGCTAAATCCCCAGCCCCAGCAGCAATCCTCTTTACCCACCGAACATCTCACCATCCCGAAGCGAGCGCTTTGTAACAGCTCCTGAACTCAGATATAACTATCAGTATTTCCAGCCATGGCAACCGATTACTTTCATAATCATACCCCAAAGGTTAGTTAGCAACAGACACCTCCTGTGGTTGTGTGGAGAAGTCATCCTTGGAGAAGTGCTGAGGTTCCTGGCCTGGCCTTACTAGTACGGGGCCTGGGCAGGAAAAACAGTAGTATCAAGAGAGCAGCAATGGGGAGACTCCCCAACTCCAGTAAAAGCTGGGAACCACTTTTATCTTCTTGCAATGCCAATTCAAACAGCCGACTCCTGTTGCAAAGCCTTGTGAGTACACTTGAACCCGAGGAAGCTAGGGCCCTGGTAGCTCTGGTCATTTCTGGAGAAGATCAAGACCCATCCTAAGCACAAGACAGGCTTGGACTAACAACTGTAATTGGTAATCTCGTTCCGGTTTCAGAACATTCTCCTTCACCCCCAGTCCTTTCCCGTTCCTGGGAACAGTGCTCATTTTTCTTCCCAGGCAGGAATTGAAACTCTGCAGCTGGCATCTGGAAGCTTCTTGCTTCTGTTGTGAAAATGCATAGAGTTTAGAGGAGGGAGGAGCCCACCACCATTTCCTCAGGAAACAATGAACTCTCCTAATTCAAGCACACTCCCTCCGTCTTACTGCTGGGGCAAGCCGGGCTTCGGATGTGCGCGCACTCTGCAAAGACCCTCACATTCTCATTTCCCATCTCAGCCCTGAACACATCCCAGGACACCCTGATGCACCTTATCTAAGATCTGAGATGTCCTCTGGGACCCTGTGATCAGGTAGAGGATATCATGATGTTTACTGCTCCCAGAAATTGCCCTTGGATCTCAAGAGTCAGGGATTAAACCCAAAGACTCATCATTAGATTAGTGCTGACTAATTAGGTAGTCCTGGCTGTGTGAATTCTTTACCTCAGCACACCTGTCTGGGAAGTAAATAGCACAGTTACTGCCTCATAGAGTTATTAGTAGGATTAAATTAGTTGAAACAAGTAAAAGTTTGTAGTGCAGTACCTAGCATAGTGTGTGTTCGAATTGTCATGATGCTAGTGATGGGAGTGGTTGTGGGGGCGGTACTGATTTTATCCATTACTTTTCTGTTGCTACAATAAAACACCACAACCAAAACAAACTTTTAAAATGAGAGCCCATCACAGTGGGAAGGCATGGCTGCAACAGGCATGACTGCAACAGGAACACGCGTGACTGCAACAGTTACAGGTGTGGCTGCAACAGGAACAGATATGGCTACAACAGAAACAGGTGTGCAGCCAGAGCACCAAGCAGAGAGAGGCTGGAATGCTCTCAAGGTCCTCTCCAGTGGCATGCTTCCTCCAATAAGGATGGACCTTAAATGCCTCCTCAAATAGTATCATCCACTGGAAACCAAGTGTCCAAGCACACAAGCCTATGTGGGACATTCTCATTAAACCACCATGATGGTGGTGGTAGTGATGGTGGTCATGGTGATGGTGGTAATGATGGTGGTGGTGGTGGTGGTGATAGTGATGATGGTGGTGATGAGAATGGTGGTGATGGTGATAGTGGTGGTGCTGGTAGTGATGGTAGTGGCAATAGTGGCAATGGTGGCGATAGTGGTGATAGTGATGATGAAGGTGCTATTTTGACATTTCTCCCTTTAATCGTGTTTATATTTTGGGTTGTCTATTGTGTTTGTACTGTGTTTAGTCACTGTGTTTAGTCAGTTTCTCACAGCAGATATTATGAATTTTAGGGTAGTCTAATTTTAGATGGAGTATTGTTTCTTTCAAAGAAATAATTTACATACCACAAAGGTTACTCACTTAAAGTATTGAATTTTTAATGTATCCACAGTTTTAGAACCATCACAATATAATTTTAGAACTTTAAACATCCCCCAAAAGACACCCTGTGCCTATTAGCATCCCTCGTCTTTCTAGATTCCCTTCTCCAACCTCGACAATTACTCTACTTTCTCTCTTTAAGGAGTTATCTATTCCTCAAGTTTCCATGAAATCACAGTCTTCCATGTTTGGCTTTTTCCACCCAGCACAATTCCCATCCATGTTACAGAATGTAACAGGATTTTAGTTAAAAAACAGAGTATTTCATTCTTTTTCCTTGATTGGTAATGATCCATTCTGTGGATTTACCATGTGTTATTGGTCCGTTTGTTTGTTGACTGACATTTAGACACGATCGGTGGACATCTTTCCATTGATTTATATCTCCTTCAAGACCTCCTAACTCGTCTTTTGCATAAAGCCAAACTCTCAAGCATGGCTTGTCTTGGAAGGCTTTGGGGACTTTCCTTCTGCATCACCCTAAAACTGCAAGAGTGCATCTGACCCTCGGAAGTGGGGACAGCTGTGTCTGTCCAGTGGTCGGTTCACAGGGCTCAGAGTGAGTCAAGTCTCAGTACCTGAGAATTTCTCTTCCACCCTGTAGTTTTGGGGTGGGAAGGAAGAATATAACAACCATTAAAAGTGGCTCGAGAGGGGTTGGGGATTTAGCTCAGTGGTAGAGCACTTGCCTAGCAAGCGCAAGGCCCTGAGTTCAGTCCCCAGCTCCGGAAAAAAAAAAAAAAGTGGCTCGAGAAAAGGTTCCAGACACAGAGCAGAGCACGGTGAGAACTGTTGGCTGTTTGGAGTTTGGTTTAACCAAGTGAACCTGTCCAGCCCCTATGAGATGGAAATTTCCACGTGTGGATCACTCACCAGGTTGTATAATCCAGTAAGTTAATACACAGTTCAAGATGTTGGAGCAGAGACCAGAACGTGCAAAGAGCAGGTCACGTGAGGTGGCCCTATAGTGAGGGCCATTCTTCAAGTCTCTGCCACTTCCCTGACCCCATAGGCTTTTTATTCAATTCTCTATGCAAGTACAGGGAATCTGGAGAAGCAGTTTTTTAAGTAGAATGAAGGGTTTCTCCAAGGACTTCAGGCTTTAGTGAAAGAAAAGAGAAGTACAAGGTTATTGGCATGCATGTCGATGCCTGACCTAATCACATGGCCAACAACAAAGCCATAACTGAATCCCATGGTGTCAGAGTCTCAGTGCACCCCTTGAAGGTGCACAGCATAATGGTTAACGGGGGTTGGTGTTGAACGAACAGCGTGGTTGTTTGGAGGGACCTCCTCATGGGTCCCAGAGGCATGGTTAGGGTCTCTCCCCTATCACATGGCTCTCCATCCTGCCTCTGGGTCTGTTCCAACCCCTCCAGCACTATCCCTTCCTACCTTCCCCAAAGCACAGACCTGTATTCTTCAGCATCATAACCCTCAGGGACAGGCCTAGTCCTAGTCCCTGGAATGTACTGGGCAAGGAGTGTACGAAAGGATTGGAGGGGGGACCAGGGAAGAGATGAGGTCATTATTTAGTCACATTATAAAGAAATAGAAGCAACCCGAAATGGTGTGTGTGTGTGTGTGGTTCCCTGCCCATGGTCTAGAGCACACAATGCACATGCACTTGGAAGACACATCATGAACCATTGCTAAGCTCTGACCTGTGAGTCAATTTCAAGGTCACCTTCATAGCTGGCAGGATGTATCTTTTCCCTGTTTCGGAAAATAAAGTTATGTTTCACACTGCTAGATTCTTACGGGGTGGATGGTAAACCAAAGAAGCCCCTTTGTGGACTTCAGAGCCAGACAGAACCAAGGTCAGCTTTTCTCAATTGCGACCTCAGCATCTATACTACCTCAGGGGCCCTGAAGATGAGCAGCTGCAGACATGGGAGCCACGCCCACAGAGACCTCTCCAGTGTTAGCAGTTTCCCAGTGTTTGTTTGCGTGTTTATCTTTTTTCAGCATAGCCATGGGGTCATTGGCCTTTTTTGTGAGAACTTCTTGAATGTTATCAGGAGATGTGACAGTATCATTCTCTTGAGATACCATGACTGAAGGACTGGTAAGGGAGAAGGAGGAGGAAGAGGAGAAGTGGGGGGAGAGGAGGAGGAGGAGAAGAAGAGGAAGAGGAAGAAGAAGAAGAAGAAAAAGAAGAAAGAGCCCCTAGTCTACCCTTCTTCTATGAACTGTACTTTTCTTAAGATTTATTTATTTATTATACTATATATAAGTACACTGTAGCTGTCTTCAAACACACCAAAAAGAATCTCATTACAGGTGGTTGTGAGCCACCATGTGATTGCTGGGATTTGAACTCAGAACCTCTGGAAGAACAGTCAGTGCTCTTAACCACTGAGCCACCCCTCCAGCCCTATGAACTGTACTCTTATCAAGTAACTAAAGAGTTAGTACTTGTCTCTGTTAAGAACATCTCAGTGTATTGAGGAGGAACGGTAGAGAATCCGGAACCTACAATCTCTGATGAGATAGAGTCTGGTTAGTGATCACCAACCAGAAGCTACGGTCAGGTTCAGCGTGGCTTCTGACAGAAGAATACAGCCCCACCCCTTGTGATGTCACCCTGCCCCTCCCCCCAAAAAACCGGGAGTCTTTATTTGAACACCCCTCAATGTGATTGCCAGCACATAAGGCGTGGCTTAGGGTTGGAACTGGCAAGATGTGTAGCATAGGATAGTGCAAGGCAAAGGAGCACACAGAGGAAACTTTAAATTAGAACCTATCAATAAGTATGTAGTCATTCAAAACACACGGTCCTTCTTTGAATTCTGATCCTCTTTACCTCTTTATAAAGATGATCATTACACTTATGACCCAACTAGAACGGAATCTTTCGGGTTATATTTACCCATAATGAGACACATTTTGCCCTGTCCAACCTGAAAGATAAAATTAAAAGAGAAATTAGGTTTACCCCTAAACATTGGGGAACCTGGGTCTCTTAATAACTCAGTTCCCACAGGGTTAAATATCTAACTAGTTAGTGGTGATAATCCCTCTCCCAAAGCCAAAACAACACAGAACAAGAACAAGAACCTTCGTGCAGAAATGTATATAAGAAATACTCAAGTTAATAAAAAAAAAGAAACAAAAAAACAAACAAACAAAAAGAAACAAAAAAACAAAAAACAAACAAACAAACAAAAGAACCTTCGTGCAGGTGGGTTATTTGGGGAGAGATTTGAAGGGAGGGCAGTAGGGGCTTTGGACCAAAAAAGGGAGGGATGGACAGCAAAGCCACCATACATCACCAAACAGACCACGGCTCTCAGAGGCAGGGCCAAGGAGC
Organism: Rattus norvegicus; assembly: GCF_021556685.1. Lineage (NCBI taxonomy): Eukaryota > Metazoa > Chordata > Mammalia > Rodentia > Muridae > Rattus > Rattus norvegicus. Next base: position 54,626,205 of record NC_141542.1, read on the forward strand.
CCACAGACTTCCTCAAAACTCTCTTTCCTGAGGGATAAAAGACTGCACATCCTCTGAGTCCCATTTCAATTAACCGAGCGTCGCCCAGGGGTATTAAGTCTGTTAAGTGCCTCTGGGTTTGTGCCTGCGACAGAAGAGCTGAAGTGTTGTAAGAAGATGTTCCTCAGGGGAAGCAGGTGGAAGGGCCGCAGCACAGCTGAGGTATTACCAGGCTACCCAGCATGATCCGGTTGGCATAGCAACAGCTGAACTTAAAGAGGAGCAGGAAGAATATGCAGGAGTGGACCATGGATTCCTATTGTCCAGACCCAGTTACCACACTGTGAAGTTACACACGCCCCAACTCCCTACTTTGACAGATGCTCTTTCATCGTGCCTTTGAGATTGACTTCAGACTGTGACAGCATGGCGACATCTGACTCCTAGTCTATGACCTGTGCTCTACCGGCCCTGGGTCCACCTTGTGTTGCAAGGATCCTTACGCACATCCATGTGAATACTCTGCCAAAACAACCCCACTCTCCCTCTCCCTTCCCTCTTCCTTCAGAGACGACTGCCCCCTGGCCGCACCTGGATCTAGAGGAGTGCATAGTAGGACCACACCCAGGAAGCGTCCTAGGGTCCTAGTTCCTTTCCGTTGCTGCGATAAAAACCATTCTGACCAAAATCGACTCGAGGAGGAAAGGTTTTGTTTGGCTTACATGCCCATACATCACAGTCCACTTACCAAGTAACTAGGGAGTTAATACTTGTCTCTCTTAAGAATATCTCAGTTTATTGAGGAGGAACTGTAGAGAATCTGGAACCTAAGAGGAGTCAGGACAGAAACCCAAGCAGCAAAACATGGACTCCAGAACTGAAGCAGAAACCGTGGAAGAAAGCTTGGCTACCGGCTTCTTCTTCAAGTCTCACTCAGCCTCAATTCAACCCAGAGCCACCTGCCCCGGAATGTCACCACTCACTGTGGGCTGGACCCTCAGACATTGACCATTTGTCAAGGAAATGCCCCTGACGATTTACCTACTGGCCTCTGATGGAGGCCTTTTCTCAACCGAGGTCTCCTTTCAAAGGAGTCTCTTGATTGTCTTTCTACCAAGTCCCCCAAGCTGCTTTAAAACTTGCCGTGGACACCACTGGGCTGTTAGCTCCTTCCACAGAGAACAGAGGATGCTCTAGAAGCTGGGGTTTATAATCTATTATTATTCTCTGATAAGTCCCGGCTTCTAGAGTGTTCTCTAGCACATAGTAAGTGCTCTGTTTAAAATGTTCAATGGGGACTGGAGAGATGGCTCAGTGGTTAAGATGGTTGTGAGCCATCACAGATGGTTGTGAGCCACCATGTGGTTGCTGGTATTTGAACTCAGGACCTCTGGAAGAGCAGCCAGTGCTCTTAACCACTGAGCCATCTCTCCAGTCCTTTTTGCTTTTATTTTAAGTTTATTGCTTTTAGCCAATCTCGTCCATCAATTCTAAAGTCTCCACAGATGTGGTACTTTGAAGGAGGAGTGCCCCCCCCCCCATAGTCTCAAACACTTGGTCCCCAGTTGGTGAGGATGTTTGGGGAGCGTTAGGTGGTGCAATCTTCCTGGAGGGAGTCACTGGGGGCAGCAGGCTTTCAGAAGAATCTTGTGCTATCTCCAGCGTGCTCTCTGGTGTGTGCTTTGCATTCGAAGATGAGAAGTTCTGTGCCCTGCTCCTGCTGCCTGTTGCTTGCTGCTGTGCTTCCTTACCACAGTGGACTCTCACCCTCTGAAACCATAAGCCCAACAAAACTATTCAACTTGCCCCATCCACGCTGTCTTATTACTGCCACAGAGAAGCCTCGACTACACCACACATCTCCAACTGAAATCCGTCTCTTTTTAAACCTGTCCCCTTTCCTATTTTCCTGCCTCCAGTGATTTGCAGCCCTGCTCCGAAAGCCAACTGTGATGACATCATCCTCAGCCCCTCCCCCCTTATACTCACTGATATGGTATCCTTGCACATTCTGCCTATTCTCTCTTTTTTTTTTTTTCAGTTTATCCAATTCATTATCGAGGCCAGGCAACTATTTAGTGCAGGCTGCTATTCTCTCTCCTCCTGGGACCCTGCAGCAGATTTTAGCTGCTCTTCTCACTCGGACCCAGGTCCCCCTGAATACATCCTTCCTGATGCAGCCAGAAGGACCTTTGTGTCTCTGACACATCCTCACTGATGTCAGAATAAAGCCCAAGTTTCTTGGTACCACCTGCAGGGCCATGTTGTACCAGCTGCCTCTCTAGATGGCCTGTCCTTGAAAGAGCTGTCCTGGTTAGTATTTGTCAACTGGACACAGGCTAGAGGTATCTGGGAAGGAGACTCTCAATTGAGAATGCCCCTATCAGACTGGCCTGGGGGCAAGCCTCTGAGCAGTTGTCTTGATTGATGATTGATGTGGCATGGCCCACTGTGGATGGTGCTACCCCTGGTAGATGGTTCTGGTGTAGGTTGATGTTGGTATGCAGGTGAAGGCAGACACGAGATAAAACAAGGCCTGTCATTGGATGAGAAGGAAGGGAGGTGGGAACAGAGGTTTTAGAAGGAGAGGGAGAAGCAGAAGAGGGGAGAGAGACAACATGAAGGAAGACGTGAACATCCTTGCCATGCATTTCTACATAGATACAGGTCGTTATGAATATTTCTTAAGGGATAGATTGCTACAGGTCAGTGTATCTTATCTAGGTGGGCAGTTTATGTGTTTATCAATTGGTTCTGAGTTTATCGTGTGGATGTATTGTGGATAAAGAATTTAACATGTAAATCTGATTGTTGGGTTGCAGTTCGTTGAGTCTTGATTTTACCAGGTAGCTGGGACCAGAGAGTTCTTGGCTAGCAGAGAGCTGCCAGGAGAGATACTAACCAAGGATAAATTATGGTTACTTCCCATAATTACTTACTGTGGCCCCGCCAGTGCTGAACTGACTGGGGATCAGCGTGGCACCTTGCCACACTGGAACAGCTCGCCAACTGCCTGGGTCAGCAAGTACTTGGGGACAGCGTGGAGCTGCTGAGATAAAAGTAACCCACAGTGCCATGTGGCTCTATGGGTGTTGGTGCTAGAGCAGGTCAAAAGGTTAGGCTTTTTTTTTTTTTATAAATATTTACCACAACGCTCTGGAGTGTAAAACAAAAACAAAAACAAAAACAAAACTGAACAAGCCAGGAAGCACAGCTCCTCCATGGCTTCTGCATTGGTTCCTGCCTCCACTGTAAGCTTTAAGATGAAATAAATCCTGTATTTCCCAAGTTGCTTTTGCCCTTGGTCCTTTATCACGGCAATTTATTTTTAAACCATAGTCTTTATCTTACTCCTCTTTGGAAATTATAAAATTTAAAATTACAGGTCGACATTATCAAGCATCAGAGATGAGTCAAGGCCCACCCGAGCCAGGTCCGTCCTAGGTAGCCAGGTGCTCTGACCTGGGATGCAGGGCTGCTTCCCACCATGTCCTGGGCAATTTGAATGGACCTTCCTTTGGAAATAGAATTCATTTAGTCCCATGAGTCACTGGACGATTTCTAGAAATTACCATCTCTCCCTGAAGTGACCGCTACTGACAGTTGATACACTCGGGCCCTGGGGCTCCTCCAGAGAGCCTGTACGGGCCTGTTTTGGGTGACGCCAACCTCAGAGGACTGTCTTGAAGCTGGAAGACCTCTTCAGGAGTTATAAACATGTCAGTCACAACAGCTGTGTTCTTGCATCGGCTTCCTCTTCTCCTCAGCCATAGGGACACCTTCCCCTGTCAGCTGCAGGAAAGCATTGTGTCACTTGTGGCATGGCCAACAGGCCGCAGTGGGGGTTGGATATTATTTTGACTAGACACGCTACTTCACATCTCTGAGTTTTGTTTGGCCATCTATTGGAGGGGATAACCGTTAGAAAAAGCTCACTCTAATCCTTAAATGAGGTGAGTGTGCCTTGCATGTGACATCACCTGTCTTTAAATAGGACCTCACTATGTAGCATTGGCTGGCCTGCAGTTCACCATATACGCCAGGTTGGCCTTGAACTCCCAGCAGACCCCTGCGTCTGTCTCCTGAGTGTTGAGATGACCCATCTGCACCCTCACACCCAGCCTTGACCATCACCTTTAACGGTTTTATGAATACCAAATATTGCTACTTTCTTTCACATGCTAAGTCCAGAATCAGACCGCGTTGTTGGTGTTATTGTTCCTTGTTTGTTTGAGCAAGTATTAAACTCAGGACGCCACCTGTGCTAGGTGTCAGAAACATGGATCTTGACTTCATGGTAAGAGTGTTGGAGGCGCAGAGTAGCAGTGACGCAGTTTGTTTTGCAACCTCGCAAACCCAGGCGTCATAGAGACAGTGATTGAGCACAGAGAACTGTTTTTCCGACTCAGACTCAGCCCCCACCCTCCCTTTTCTCATTGGCTGAGCGCTCTTGAGCACCACCTGGGTTTTTTCTTTCCCTCCGCTATTACATTCACCTCCCCCCAACATAAACCATATGTGATTTCATCTCTATGTTTTAGATCCCATTTCCCTTAGAGTTTACAAAGTACATGATTGTTGTGTCTGCAAGTTGTCAGCAAAGCTTGACTCTTAGTAATTTTCTCCTCTCGGCTCCTAATGGGGTCAGAGCAGATCAGCAGCTCCCAGTCTCCTGTGCTCGTCTGTAATTCGACCTGTGCTCCTACAATGACTCAGAAACTTTTATTTTGAAAATAAAGACCTCCTGTTTTGTAAATTACACTGGGCAAGTCCAATCTGCCACATTTTTAAAAATATTATTTATTTTATTTATAATTACACTTTTTAAATTACTGACACAGTTATTATTTATTACTTATAATAAGCACTTACCACTGAGATGAACAGCCAACTTTAAAAGGTGTACAGAGGCTGGAGAGGCGGCTCAATAGTCAATAAGAGTGCTTATTACTCTTACAAGAGAACCACTGTTGGTTCACAGTACTCATAGGGTGGCTCAAAACTGTCTGTGATTCACACCGGGGCATAGCGAACACATGATGCACAGACACACAGACACATATGCAGACAAAGCATTCACATGTAAAAATAATCTGTTTTAAACAGTGCTTTAAGAACCTTTGTCTACAGTACGTTGGCTTTGCAGGTGTCCCGATGAAATACCTGCTTTGTGTTCACATTGCAGCTACCACCCTGGGGCTGAAGGTGACCAGCGTACAGATGGCCAAGGTCAATACCCAATGCTCACAGCCCTCCCCGAGACAACTTTCAGTAAAGGACGCCGCAGACAGAGACCTCGATCAAGTGGAGAATGGCCTCGGCAGGTAAGATGGGCTTGTTTCCTGTGGGTTCAGGCATGGTTCCCGTGACCTAAGATTATGGAGAAGAGTGTTTAGTGTTGGCCAGCCATAAGATGGCACCCGGGCATTCCAGTTCATTTACTGTCTCAGTTTCTTCTCCTGTTCTGTGGAACAAATATCCCGACCAGAGCAACTGAAGGGTGAAAGGGTTGTTGTGGCTCATGGTTCATAGACATGATGGGGAAGTAAGGGCAGCAGGAGCCTGAAATAATTAGTAACAGAAGTAACATCCACATCAACATCCACAGTCACATCCACATCCACATTCACATCTACATCCACATCCACAGTCACATCCACATCCACAGTCACATCCATGCCCACATCCACAGCCATAGTCATACTCAAATATACATCCACATCCACGTCCATGTCCACAGTCACAGTCACAGTCAAATACACATCTGCATGCATGTCCACGTCCTCGTCCACAGTCACATCCACATCCACAATCATATCCACATCCACAGTCATGCCCACGACCACATTCACAGTCACATCCACATCCACAGTCACATCCACATCCACATCCATATGCACAGTCACGTCCAGTCACATCCAGTCACATCCGCAGTCAGAATGCAGAGAGTAGTGAATGATGCTGCTCAGCTTGCCTTCTCCATGTGTAACCTCCATCCCAGATCCCAGCCAGGGAATGGTACCACCCTCAGTGGACATATCTTGCCCTCCCTTAATACAAACTAACCTCTTCTGTGTGTTCAGAGGGAGGCCCATATCCCAGAGGATACTAGATCCTGTCAGGTTGTATCGTCACACTAGTCCTCACAGTCCCAATTTATTCTTATTTTAAAATAGTCCCTTATTTAAATACTTGATTTCCAAGTTTACAGTTAAATGGGAAGTGAGGCTCAGACAAAATGGATGGGATCATTCCGTCTGGCAAAGCATTTTCCTTATAAACACGAAGATCTGAATCTGAACGTGGCATGTACATGTAACCCCAGCTCTGGGGAGGACAGACAGGCAGAGCATGGCTTACCTGACTCAATCTAGCTGTGTCGGCAGATCTATGCCTGAGAGAGACACTGTCACAAAAGAAGTAGACATTGTCCCTCAGAATGATACCCTAGGGTGTCTTCCACCTCTGCACACATGAGCATCCTTGTACATACACATGCATGCACTCACACACATATACACATACATGCACACACAGACAACCCAGGCATGTGCATGCATACATACACACACATACACATTCACATGCAAACATGTGTATGCTTGAGCACACACAAGTACACACAAGTATGCACACAGACACAGACATGCACATATACACACATGTACATACACACACTTGAGCATACACACTTGTACACCACATTAAATACAGTTTTGCTATTTTCAGAAGGTGAGCAAATGAATTCTCAAATGGCAGCAAGTATAATTCTACCATAAAAGTATATCCAGGCTACCACAGGACCCCAGGGATACACAGAAAGAGTACTCAACCACTGTTCTGAGCACAGGGAGACCCCATAAGTCAGATGCCCTGCCCTTCAGGGCACATCCGTGACACCCAGATGAGCGTGGCCTTATGAAAACCAAGGACTTACTAACAATTCTGGGAGAGACCTTTGTGCCTTGATGTTTTCATTTGTGAAATGGGACAGCATTTTCCCCTCAGACCCTGGTCCAAGTTAGAACACAGGAGGAAACCTATTCAGTGACTGCTATGTTTATAAATTTTTTGTTTTATTTCATCAGGGGTGCATAGGTGTTACAGGGTCCATGTGGAGGTCAGGAAAGTTAAGTCATTCCTTCTACCTTGGGGGTTCTAGGACTCAAACTCAATCCTTTAGATTTGCATGACTAGTGCCTTCCCCTGCTGGATCGTCCCAGGAGTCTGTGGGTCTTAAGTTCTTGCCGGGGAGCTTGAGCTGAACCACGAGAAACTCGCTCATGCTTGTCGTTTTGTCCTACCACTGTAGATGTGTCCTGCCCATATAATGCTAGGAATTTCTCCCTGTTATCGAACATAAATGAACGGTAACTCAGGGCTCTAGGCAGCCATGACAGTCTCTCACTCCATCCTTCATCCAACCCCTCATTGCCCATCCCTCATCCACCATTTCTTCTCACCCAGTTGCAAGCCTCCCTTCCCCTCTCAGAAGCCCATTGCTCTGTTTGCCTGGCTCCTTACCTGTCAGGTCCACAGCAAACCCATAGCAAGTGTGGTGGTTGGTATTGGTACTCAGCTCTGAATCCCCCAGGAGGCCCAGTTCCGAGCATGTCCATGAGCAAGCTTCAGGTCTAGGTTGTCTGAGGTGCAGAAGAGCTCCACCCTCACTGTTAATACCTTAGCACGGGCTGGGCCGACTCCCAGACTGAACCACAGGGGAAAACTACACCAGTATTCACCCCTTTCTGCTTCCCCGCTGTGGATGCAGTGTGACCAGCTGCCTTGCCCTCTAATGGAGAGCCCAGAATAAATACTCCTTCCTTAAGCTGCTGTTCTTGAGCAATGAAGCAACTGACACAAGAAGCTATGGTCAGCAATTCCCCAAACACTAGTCCCTACGACTGCAAACCCACACCACTGCCCTTTCAAAATGCTGGGAGGGAAAGGAACATCTCAAACCCCAGGACTCTGATGTTGCTGTTGGGCCCTATGCTGTGGCACTTTTACCTGTACATCCAAACCTGACCTGGGAGCTCCTTACAGGACATGTATTCGCAGATGTTGGTGTCCTACCCCTGGGAGCCAATTCCTACTGCTCGAGTCATTGCTTCATATTTCAAACAAAGAAGTTGGCCCAAAGAAAAGAAAAGTCTAGGACACCATAGACCATGAGACAGAGACCGTTCCTTGAGGCTACATGATTTGCTCAATGGCATAGACAGACAGACAGGGGCTCTGAGGAGAGGAAACCAGGACCCACATGAACAAAGGATATGTCTCTTATACCTTTCTGAGGATGGGAGAGGCTTGCAGACATGCTCTCTGATCCCAGGCAGAAGACAGAGAAGGGGGTAAGGAGGATGTGTGTCCGCTAACACCCACTTGAATGTAAACCCACTTCTCAGGTGAGATGCTGACACAGGGCCACCTGTTGCCTGGAGACTCAGGGTGTCTTTGTCAGCACCCGTCAGAGAGGAAGGGAAATGCTGTGAGGTTCTGTGGCCTGAGCAGCCATTGGAGTCTAACGTTTCATGTACACAACTAGTTCTAGAATGTTTCTTGGGATCAGCAAGGAGAACTCAGCACGTGTTCAGGATAAAACTAAAGCTGCCTTGGGGTCTGAGGCAGAGTCCGGGTCCCTCTGGGGCTCCCCAACCGAATCTAGCATTGATTTATTCTCTACATAAGATGGGGCAAATGGAGCTGGGAAGAGGGCTCAGGAGTAAGGGCACTGGCTGTTCAAGACCCAGCACCCACATGGGAGCTCACGACAATCTGAAACTTCAGTCCCAAGTAATCTGTTGCCCTCTTCTGGTCTCTCAGGCACCAGGCAAACATGTGGCACACAGACTTACGTGCAGGCAAAAATATCCATGTATGTAAAAAAAATTTTTTAAACAGATTGAAAAAGTCTTCTGGCTTAAATATACACAAAATGTTTTGAGTTTTTTTTTTTTTAAATCACTATTTTAGCGCTTTCTCTCTCTTCTTCCTTACGCCCCACCCCCACCACCCAACTCCATCATCCCAATAAACCTCCTCCATGTGAAAAGAAATTTTAAAAAAATTGCTATTTTAGAAGGAGAAATAGTGTTTAGACAAACGCATCATTATTGCCCTCAAATCCTAGTCCTTTGGGGGAAGTTCTTGGAATAAATAATGCACGGTATATTAATAGAGCACAGAGCCCCCAATCATAGGATGGGCCTCTTAGCTTCAGCACGCCACGGGCCCCTCCCTAAGTGTCCACAGCAAGAGAGAACTACCAATGCTCTGTCCCCTGAGACAGCCTTGCCTGCCGATCTCCCGACACATCTGAAGCCCAGTTTTCCTTTCTCTTTATTAAGTTACCAGAATGATTTTTCCTAAGGGGATGTCATAAGAAAAGATGAAAACATTCCCTTTGAATGAAAACACACACACATACACACTTTGAAAATACAAAAAATAAAATAAAAATGTCTCGACCTGGCACAGTGGCACAAGCCTACAATCTCTGTATTCGGAAGCCTGAGGAAGTGTAGTCATAAGTTTGAGGCCGTCCTCAGTGATACAAGACTGTCTCACAAAAGTCTTGAGTTTTTCTTTTATACTTAGCTGTTTGACACAATCATCCAGGATTCATCCGGCATATTTTTAAGGTGCTACAATAGTGAAAGACTTCAAGATGTGCTACGGAGAATTACAATGAGGTCTGAGGGCACCCCAAATCCCTACTCATTGCCTGGTGTAGCTATTTTGAAGCGAGCTTTGGGGCATAGGGGCCTGTGTCTTACAGAGAAGAGGGTTTCTTCACATTGCTGACTGGGCAGAGCCCAAAGCAATTATCACCAAAGAAACCCATCTTCAGCCTGCTTCTCAAGGACTAAAAACACTTAAAAACGCATTGGCTTCCGTTCCCTGGTCACAGGTGCCCAAGGGCACTGGATTCTCACTATTCAGAGTCCTCAGAGCTTGAGAGGAAGAAAAGAATAGCATGGGGTTCTCTAGATGAATTCAGGCAGCTTCTGCGTGCTTGCTCTCCTGTCCCCTGGTCATCTGAGTGACATAATGTTACTCTGACTGCAAAGTCACTGGTTCTGTTGTTTATGGAACCTCTGCCCTCACCCAGCAATAGGGGACACTGGAAACTTTCCCAACACTCACTGCCATCTACAGACTTATGAGGTTGGATGCCACAATCTGAAACTTCTCTTAAAAGTCATTCCGATGTATTATACCGGTTGGCATTGGCACCACTGTAACTGTTGACTTCAGAGAGCCCAGAGGCTGAAACCTGACACCAGCCAGAGAGGACCGGATTTCAGGCATGGTTGACTACTTGTCAGAGCACCTTATAGGAGCTCCTGGAGCCCAGACAAAGATGGACAAATGACAAGCAGAACCATACTATGACCAGAATCACTTAACTTTGTATACATGTGGCCTTACTTCATGCCAGGACCCCAAAGATTGGACCTCTTTATCCCTCTTCCCAATGTGGCCAATGAAATGTTTTTCTGCTTTTCACTATTAATTTGTCTCTTGAATTGACTTATTTAGGGCCGGTGGCTAAGGCTGGCTTCTCAGGGATGCCAGGGTCCAGTCTGACACTGTTAATAATTTGTTCTTAGAAGTCAGCATTGCATCTGAAGTTGTCACCAGAGTTGGGATCAGGTCCTGACTGCCCTCTCTGCACTCTGCCTCTCGATTTCCTAGGAAGGTTCTAAATTCCCCACCATCACATTACTACCTAGCTTCTCCTCTTTGGTACCCGTGTCTTCTTGAGGGCTCAAATGTCACCTCCATTTCTCTCTGTTCTGTCCATCTCTCTTCCTTGTGCTGCCTAAGGTAAGTTTCTCTGAGAAGTAACGACAGCCATGGAGTTGACAATGAGGACTCCTTCCCAGAAGTCTTGCCAGGGAATGTTACAGTGGTCTGAACATAGAGTGTGGGACACTAGCTGGTGGGAGTTCTTCAATGCATGGCAATCTGATAGGATCCCTGTGGTATCTATGTTCCTTGGTTGAGCTGAGCACCTTCGGGGATTGGGGGGCACAGGCTACAATTAGATTTGCTATGTAAATGGCCCCCAGATACTTACCAAGGTTAGAAGCTAAAGACAGACACAGTCAACAGCAGGATTCCAGGCTGTTGGGGTAGAAATCTCAGCTTGCGTCCAGACAACCCACACCAGGCCAACATAGTTCCACGTAGAGAGGTTTAATGAGAGGATGAGACAAGGGAGAGGAATGAGAGAGAGAGAGAGAGAGAGAGAGAGAGAGAGAGAGAGAGAGAGAGAGAGAACAGGAGAACAGAACAGAAGAGGAGTAGAAGTTGGCCATGAGCACATGGAGGGAGGAGGCAGAAATGGGGAGAAAAAGGACAATGGGAAGAGGGGAAGAGCAAGAGAATGAGGAGGGGGCAAGCATCCCTTTTACAGTGTCAGACACACCAGGCTGTTGCCAGGTAACTGTGGAGGTGGAGCTTAGACAGAATGCTAACACATGCATCATGAAGCAAGTGAGGAGACGCATCAGGAAGAAACAGCCTCCTTGCACCCCCTGCATTCACATCAGAGAAGGTTCTCCTCAGCCTCCGGATGTAAGCGCCTTTCAGGTTGGGAGTATTAGAGCAATGATTAAACCACCACACGATCGCACATTTTTAAAAAGTTTCTTTCTGAAGATCATAACACTTAGGTTTAGGGAGGGTGAGTGACCAGTCCACAGGTTACCAAGCACACAGGCACTGGAACAAGGCACTGTACAGCAAGATCTCTGGCAGCGTCTCTTCTGTGCACACTGGTAAGACATGAGTTGTCTCAGAAGGATACAGGGAGAGATTTGCATACAGCAGTTTAAAACTAGATCCCATCACTCGTGTAGTACAGCCAAGTGGGCCAGAGACACCCTTTGACAGCTTGCTGTGGGCCTGTCCCCAGCCACAGCCCGTTAAACTTTGTTTTTATTTACACTGCCAGTCAAAACAACGAAACTCCACAGAGCAGATGTGGGCAACATGGAAGTGGGGCGGTGACCTCGGGGAAGTGACTTTAAGCCCTCTGGGCTTCCGTTTAGTCTCTTCCAGAGGTATGGCCTGTGCATGTGGCTAGATGGTGGCAGTTGATACACAGCAATACGTCTGTCAGCGGCGCACGACTTGTATTCGTGATTGCATTAGGAGATGACACACACACACACACAAAAAAAATACCGTTCCTCTGCATACCAAAGAACCCAAAGCGCCATGTGACTCAGATAAATGGGGAGACTTGATAATCAAGTAGAATTAAAAAAAAAAAAGAATCTCACTTGTACAAGTTAGGGACACCAGAGCCCTCAGCAACCTGTGCCACAAGGCTTTGGGGTTTGGCTGCGAGCCACCAACAGCACACAAACCGACAGACTTCCCGGGTTGGCCCCAGTAATCACAGAGTGGTCTCCGTTTCCCTGCACGACCTCAGAACATAATCATAGTGGGATGGCTGTGATTAGGAGAGACTCATACCTGAGGGACAATGAATGGGGTCTGTGGCCTGGACACCCAGTCATTGTACAAGACTCCTTCACTGAGGCGGGCCACACAGTAGATGGAGCTGTCTAACTCCATGTGCTCCCAGCAGGAAAAATGACCTTGCTGGGAGGAAGCTGGGGGGAAGCTGGGAGGAAGCTGGGAGGAAGCTGGGAGGAAGCTGGGGGAAAGCTGGGAGGAAGCTGGGAGTGGAGGGGTGCCTGCTGGCAATTCTGACCATCCAAAGACATCCTGGATGAGCTAGCTATTCAAAGAAAGGAGTCCCCACCCCTTCACATACCCCCATCCCTGTGCGACACTTGTTGCTAGGAGGAACTCAACACCTGGGATCCAAGGACTCTGACTTTTAATCACACACCACAGGGAGTGAAGCTTTTCCCCTGAAGCTAACGTTTGCCTCCTGCTTCAACCATCTCGTTAAGAAAGCTGATTAGTTTGGAACAGGCCATGTGATAGAATTAATTTGCCTTGCTGGGTTTCCTCTAGAGTCACACGGAAGTGAAGTGCAGATCCTTAGGGGACATTGCCTGGCTGGCTTTTAATCGGACTGGTAAAATTTAGCCTCAGGGTAGGTTTAAAAGAGGGGGAGATAGTCTTGGACACATCACACACATACACCAGCCATAACACACACACACACACACACACACACACACACACACACACACACACACACACACACACACTGGTCTTATTCTAAGCAGTTCATCAGACACACACACACTGGTCTTATTCTAAGCAGTTCATCAGACACCAGGCTCCACTGCCAGGGTAGCTGTCTCTCTGAACCAAGGAGTGTGATAAGTTATTTCACTGCTGCTGGTGAAATGAGCCAATTCAAGTCAGATGTGTGTGTGTGTGTGTGTGTGTGTGTGTGTGTGTGTGTGTGTGTGTGCATGTTTATTGGGAAGCTGATTTTGGGTGGGCAAGTTCACTGGCCCCAAGAAGTCAGAGAAGCCACCATGGGAAGGGAGAGAGAGGAGGCTAGGGGGAGGAGGAAAGGGAGGGAGAAGGAAAGGGAGGGAGGGCATGCACAGAGAGAGGACAAGAAGAAAGAGAAGGAGAGAGTGAGGAGACCAAAATGTCTGGATTACATAGGGAAGAGCCTCTGGGGGCTGGAAAATGTAAGGTTATGGACAGGGTATATCACGTAGGGCTGAGGGATGCTGGGAGAACCTGGAGAACCTGCTTTGGTCTGTAAAATATGAGCCTCAGTCCCTTGTCCCGGGGTCTGAAACCAAACAGTTTGGTCACAGCCCTATTAGTACATGCTGTTCACCCTGAGTGCACAGACAGAGTGGCTCCCCTATGCTATTCTGTTGCTGGGGACAGAGGCAGGGCGGGGCAAGGGGCGAATGAATTCGTTTTGCAAACAGTGTTCAAATTATTTTAACTGTGCTTTGAGAGGTAGGCCAAATCAGAGCCTTGATCCAGAAACGGTAGGAAGTCTGCCAGACAAGTACGTAACTGCCCAGAAACTGCATGCCCTGTGCACAGGGTAGGAAAGGAGGTTTCCAGAAGGAAATAGACTTGCTACAGAAGTCAGTGACCTTGGCAGGAAAAGATCTTTATTCAGGATGCATCAGATGGAAACATCGACCATGGTCCAAGACAACAGGTACTGGGAACTCCCCTGGGGCTCCCGTCTCTAATGGAGACCATGCTAACACTTTCTGCTGGTTCCCCTGCCTCCACCTACCTCATGTACAGAATCTGATCAAAAGCCGCTCAACTTGGTCAGAATTGCTGTAAATTAAGTGTCGCATAGGGCCAACAATGTGGCTCAGCACATAAAGGAGCTTGCTGCTAAGCCTGAGAATCTGAGTTTGATCTCTGGGTCACACACGTGGAAGGACAGAACCAACTCCCACAAGTTGTCCCCTGATCTCCACACTTGCACGGTAGGTACATGCACATGTGGATACCTGTATACCATATACACCACAATAAATTAAGATAAAAGGAAGGGTTTTTTATCTCGGGATGGACCTCTGGTTTGAGAATCTGCAATGGTGTCTTTCCTCCTGCTGCCCATCTCAGTCCTGACCATGCAGGAGTGGGGATGAGCTTGAAATCAATTAGCATGCTGCATATCTGATTTCCTAGGTCTCACTCACCATGTGAGGAGACATCTTCCACAGTGCATCAGGGGATCGTCATGGAGACCGGAGAACTGGCTGGAGCCGCACAGAGTTTATTCACAAGCCAGGGGCCAGCCAGGTAACTGACTTTGCACAATCTTCATTGGGAATAGAGAGACTGGGGCAGAAAGAACACAGAGATACCTCAGACCGAGAGCCAGATAGGGCTGAAGTTTCGAAGAATGGGACAAGGAACCTAACCCTCTCAAATCTGACAGTGGGTAGTCCTGCTTTCTTTAGCCTGATGTTCTGAGCTCAGAAAAGTTGAAAGTGAACAGCTTTGGCTTGAAATTACTTTAATTAAAAAAATAGCAAAGAGCATTTCGCAGTGGCAGAGAAACGCAGAGCAAAGCCAACACAGACCACGTAAGACTCGGTAGCAGTGATAGAACGCTGCGTGGACACAGTGATACACTGATGACGGTGTGTTTCTGAAATAGCTAGCACCATGCAGATCAGCAGACATCCACCTCCCTCTGAGGGTACCTGTACCTGGCTGTAAAAACAGTAGCACATAAAGAAAGCCATTTCCCCTTTCTGAGCCTTCCCTGAAACTGCTTCTAGCAATACTAGCTGCATGGGTGGCTAGAGCTGTGCCAGCCCTCTCACAGCAGGGGCTCCGCAGATGCTGCGTTCCTTACTTTCCAGTAATTTCCTTAAACCTGTGCTACAGTTCTATAGCCATTCCCATCCATATTGCTAGTTTAGCTGATTGTCCAATAAACAGATAATTAACAGATAGATAATTTATTATCTATCTATGTCTTTCCTTCATAAACAGGTAATGAACAGATAGATAATTTATTCATTATAGTTTAATTGTAGAGAACGTTATTCTACTCAGGGATGGTATGTGTGTGTGTGTGTGTGTGTGTGTGTGTGTGTATGGTGTGTTGTGATAGGTGAGTATGTGTTTGTATGTGTTGTCTGTGTATCTGTGTGTAGTATGTGTGTGGTATGTGTGGTGCCTCTCTGTGTGTGTGATGTCTGTATGTATGTAGTATCTGTGTATAAATGTGTGTGTGACATGTGTGTGTGATCTGCATGTGTGGTATCTGTGTGGGTGATGTCTGTGTGTGATGTGTGTGTGTATGGTGTGTGGTATGCGAATGTGTGTATGCATGTTTGTGTGTATGTGTAGTATGTCTGTGTGTGTGATGGGCATGTGTGGTGTTTGTATGTGATCTATGTGCATGGTGTCTGTGTATGATCTATGTGTGTGATGTCTGTGCGTGATGTATGTGTATGTATGTATGTATGAATGAATGGTGTGTGGTATGTGAGTTTGTGTATGTATGTGTATGCGTGTGTATAGTAGTCTGTGTGTGATGTGTATAAGTATGTATTACGTATGTATGGTATGTGGTATGTGAGTGTGTGGTATGTGTATATGTGTGTAGTATGTCTGTGTGTGTGTGCGTGTGTGTGTGTGTGTGTGTGTGTGTGTGTGTGTGTGTGATAGACATTAAGTGTATCTTTCTGCTGCTGTTCACCTTACGTCTCTCACTAAATCAGAAGGTCATGGCTAGCCACTAGTCTCCAGGAGTCCTCCTGTCTGTCCCTCAGTGCTATGATAACAGACACATACTCTCCTTGCTAGCTTTTTCATGGGTTATGGGATCTGAACTCAGGGTCTTCATGCCTGCAGAAGACCATCTCCCTAGGTCCTCTGCCTTGGTGTTTAAGGAACTGCTTGTAGCCGGCTATTAAAATGGTTTCCGATGTTTTAAGACATTCTCTCTCCAGTCTCTGTTTGCAGAGACAAGAACATCTTCAAGTCAGTGCAGATGAGAAGACCTTGGGTGTGCTGTGCAGGACACTGTTTCAGGATAGCCACATAGAGACGGAGCCATGGGGGCAGAGGAGAGGCTGGGGAGGCAGCTGCCACCCTTTTTCTTTCCTCATAGGTCCTCGTGGCCTTTGTGCCTTCTGCATGCCTCCCCCACTTCTGGCTTACTTTGATAACACATCATAGACGTGGGGCTGAAAGTGACCTTGAGTGAAACACCCAATTCCAGCATAGTGGGGCTGTCAGTTGTTCAGAGTCAGGAGTGGTGCATCGTGGTCAGTATCTGGAGCTGGGGGTGGGGATGGAGTGGGATGACCTTTCTTCCATTCCCTTAGCAGAGGTTGGGAGGGGACACTGTCCGGAACTGAGAACAATCTTCCCAAACAGTGCCACTAATGGAGACTGAGTGTTCAGACATGGGACCCTATGGGGGAATTTACATTTAATCTGTAAGGATTGTATCCTTTTGCTACTCCTAGGCTAAGCAATACGTTTTCAAAGGTTTGATTTTATGTGTTTGTTTTGCCTGGCATGTATGTATTGTGCCATGCGTGAGTGTCTCCTGCCCATAGCAGATGAGGGCATCAGGTCCCCTCGAGCTGGACGTACAAATGGTTGTAAACTGTTTAGAACCAAACCCAGGTCCTCTCTGAGAGCAGCGAGCACTCTTAGGTGCTGAGCTCTCTGGTTCTCATTTAGCAATTCTAACAAACAAGAGATCTGCTCTGGGCAAAAAGGATTAATGGGTAGAAATGTTTGCTGATGTCCTGTTAGAAGAAGCTTGGCCACAAGACAGTAGAAAGGACAAAGCCATAATAAAGACATGGCTTTAGTAAGAGCACCAGTGGAAGGAGAAGCCCTGGGTCCTGCTAAGACTGAACCCCCAGTGAACTAGACTGGTGGGGGGAGGGCGGCAATGGGGGGAGGGTTGGGAGGGGAACACCCATAAGGAAGGGGAGGGGGGAGGGGGATGTTTGCCCGGATACCGGGAAAGGGAATAACACTCGAAATGTATATAAGAAATACTCAAGTTAATAAAAAAAAAAAAAGACATGGCTTGATTGATCAATGAGGCTCTGTCCAGCCTGGAGAGGGGCAGGAAGAAGAGGGGAGGAAAGGATTTGGTAGAGATAGAAGCCTAAGCCTCGGGCCCCCAGACTCACCCTGGTGATCACTTCTGCTTCTTTTGGCCCCTTCAGGCCAGATTGGGGTCTTTCCTTTACTCTCTCCAGTATCTTCTGTCCCCTTCCAGGGTGTCACGCTTCATCATCTCCATTCGTGCGTGGGCCGCCAGGCACTTACACCATGAAGACCCGACGCCTGACTCCTTTTTGGATCGTTTTCATGGAGCTGAGCTTAAGGAAGTATCCAGCCAGGAAAGGAATGCCCAGCCCAACCCAGGAGGACAGGAACCACCAGAGGGAGGGAAAGGGTAAGATGTGAAAAGGAGAAAGAGGGTCACCTGCACCACACTAGCTGAGATAGCTGAGAAGCACATGGGCCCTGCTTAGAGGCCCCAAGGAAACCCATCTCTGAAAGTCTGAAAGGAAGCGTATGTCCTTTGGGGATTACTACATGCTCTAACATTCTCCAACCGGAAGCCCCTGGACTCAATTAAACCTGAGCCATCCTACACAAAGCTCCCCAAGTCAGGGATTTCTGACCTCCACTGTCTCTCACTACGAGGACCCTTGTTCCAGATTATATTATGAGCTATCTTGCTCAAATACAGGGCCTGTTTTGCACAAGGAGAGTTGTTAAGGAAACATATAAGTGGCACGTTGTAGAGCTGCATGTATTTCCTAGAAGGATGATCCCCAGGTTGGGATGATCAACCTGCAGAATCAGTCATGTCAGAGCAAGAAGCACTGGGTGGGGAAAGGGGTGTGATCATAAGCGTGAAGAAGGGGAAGGGTGAGGCGATGGCTTTCTTCTGGTAGGAGTGTCTGTGGAGCCAAGACTCCTGTGTACCTTCTTACATGGCCCAAACCCTCTGCCCCTAAGGAACTGCAATTGTGCCGTTCAGTGGCTGTTTTCTCTCTGCCCCCACCAACACATGGGAATCTCTGCCTCTCTTATTTGTGAGAAATATCTGTGGTCACAGGACTATTCCACATCAAGATCTTACACAGCCCACCTCAGTTCACTAATCGCTGGGCATCCAGAGGTATCTTTAGGATGCTTATGTCAGTCTAGAAGAGAATCGAGGTTAGACCTGGAAAGAAAGCTGACCTCCCAAGGTTCACTGGCAAGTGGATTTCTTGCCCAGAACTTGCTTTCTGGGAAGCATTTAATGATTTAAGGATTCTCCTTTGTCCTCTGGGGTACACCAAGATTAGTGAGATGTGAGCATGGCAGGAGAGCAGAGGGTTCCTGTATGGTTGGCTAGAGGCAATATCACTTAGTTTTGTGCCGATAAAAAGAAAGGCTCGAGTCTGGGGCATCTAAGTGAACATACAAAGTCCCAGGAGAGAGACACCCAACCCAGAGAGAGGAGAAACCTCATGGATCTTTCTGGACTCTCCATTGTACTTCCCTGTTTATATGTGAGGGAGGCATTTTTGTACTGTAGGGGATGCAGTAGATTGGGGAATACACAACCATTCCTAGAACAAGAGAGAGGTCAGGGGCTGGAGGGAGAGAGTTCCGTCAGTGAAGTGCCTGCTTTGCAGACACAAAGTCCTGAGTTCAATCCCAAGAGCACATGCTTTAAAGACAGGTGAATCCTTGGGGCTTGCTGGATGGCCATCTTAACCTGTTTAGTGAGTTCCGGGTCGGTGAGAGACCCTGACTCACTTAGAGTAGATGGGATCAGAAGAGATGGTTCAGGGGCTACTGTTTCACAGGACTCAGGTTTGATTACCAGCACCCAGAAAAGAGGTTACTAGCTGTGGTGGTTTGAATACGCTTGGCCCACAGGAAGTGACACTATTAAGAGGTGTGGCTTTGTTAGAGTAGGTGTGGCCTTGTTAGAGGAAGTGAATCACTGGGGTTGGACTTTGAGGTCACATGCCCAAGCACCACCCAGTACCGAGGAGACGCTCCTCCTGGCTGCCAGGGAAGGACAGTCTCCTCCTGGCTGCCTAAGGATCGAGATGTAGAACTCTTGGCTCCTTCTCCAGCACCATGTCTGCTTGCACACTGCCGTGCTTCCTGCTTTGATGACAATGGACTGAACCTCTCAAAGCTGTAAGGGGACCCCAATGAATTGTCTCCCTTTATAAGAGTTACCATGGTCCTGTTGTCCCTTCCCAGCAATGGAACCCTAAGACATGAGCCTGCTAGTCATCCCTCAGCAGGGTGATGGGCTAGGGACCATCACAGGCCCAGAAGAGAACTCAGTGGGACCTTTGTCCCCAGCACTTGCTTGCTTTTCAGGGGAAGGGAGCCTTGAACTTTCTACAGCTAGCTGAGTTGGTTTTGTTTTTTGTTTGCTTGATTCTTTTTATGTCTTTTGAGTAAACAAAGATGTCCTTAGCTGACTAAATCCATTTTCCTACAAGCTCAGACCAATGGAGATGGTTGTTGTATTCAGTACGTTTCCTAGCATGACCAAATTATTTGGAGGGTTAGGTGAGGACCACACTGGGCAAGGTCTGGCTAGACCAGAGACACCTGGACACTCACCAGACAGCTGAGGGTGGCTGAGGGTGGTTGATGGGTGGGGTGATGTGGGATAGGAGGATTCGTGAGGGGGTGGTGGTTAATTTTTGGAGGCCAAGTCCCAAGTGCAAAGCAAAATAACTCCCCATGTGGCACAGCCTTGTGGAATTAGGGCCCCTGGGGCCTGGGAGCTGTATGTTCCCTCCACTGTTTCACAGGGATTTCTAGTCATTGGTGAATTTTCAAATGAGTAGAACAATCCAGAAACAACTACTGAGGCCTCATTTTAAATGGGGAGAGGAAGTCTCAGGCAAAGATAATCAAAATAGCAGAGAAGGGGCTGGAGAGATGGCTCAGCGGTTAGGAGCACTGTCTGCTCTTCCAGAGGTCTTGAGTTCAATTCCCAGCAACCACATGGTGGCTCACAGCCATCTGTAATGGGATCTTATGCCCTCTTCTGGTGTATCTGAAAACAGTGACAGTATACTCATATACATTAAATAAATAATTTTTTATTTTAAAAAAGAGCAAATGTGGAGATGAGTTTGCCATTGGTCAAGTTTCTGGCCTGCTGATTGGAAGAGAGAAGTTACTGTGTCAAGAGAGAGCACTGTGGAGAGCCATGCCTGGTCTGTGCAGATGGGGGCAGCAAGTAGCTGATCCTTGAGTAGTCTGCTCCTTTCCCCAACCCCCAATGTAGAAGGTTCCAGACTCCCTTCACCTGAAAAGGTCAGAGGTACAGAGGGCAGAGGTCCCTCTAAGCCCTGTTGTGATACCCAGCTCAGCACCTGCTCAGAGGCCAACAGAAGGAAACTGAGTAAGAGTTAAGGCTCAGAAACTGGAGGGGATTCAAACCATTAATCCTTATTTATCTAGAGGCCTGCATTTAGCCAAGTGCTTTTCCTCTCTTCCCCCAAGCTTTTTACCAGCCCTAAGTACACACACACAGAGTTTGTTCCTCATAATAACAATGTGCCCTGGTTGGGGATTTAGCTCAGTGGTAGAGCGCTTGCCTAGCAGGCGCAAGGCCCTGGGTTCGGTCCCCAGCTCCGAAAAAAAAAAAGAAAAGAAAAGAAAAGAAAAAAAACAATGTGCCCTGAACAGAGGGCTGTGTGCAGAAAGAGGCTTAGGGAGAAGTGGGTGGGGCTACTGGCACAGTTACCTCAGGCAGACCTGAGTCATCGAAACCACTCCCATTCCTGTGGTACTGCGGTCTCCCTGCCTCCCCGCAGGGCCTGGCCCATGGCCAGAAGGGATGTGAACACTTGGAGGAAGAAGTACCTAAGCTCCAGCCAAGAACACTAGCTTTCACTTTCCCAACCCCAGAAGCCACCCCATCACTGCCCCACCCCACCACCACCACACCCCCAACCCATCCCTTCACCCCACCACCTCACTCCCCACCCCACCACCTCACTCCCCACCATCCCACCTCTCTACCCTACCACCCCATTAACCGCCACCCCATCCCACCCCCAACTTACTACGAACCTACCTCCAACCCCCCACCCCACCATCACCCCATCCCCTACCCCAACACCATCCCACCCCTCACCCTACCACCTCACCCCCTACCCCACCACCTCACTCCCCACCATCCCACCTCTCTACCCTACCACCCCACCACCTCATCCCCTCACCTCCTCATCCCCTCACCCCCTCATCCCCTCACCCCTGCATGGAAGCCCCACTTTGCCTCTCTCCTGCTTGCCATCTTCCCCAGACACCGGCCAACCATTCCAGAATTGTTCTTTTTGTAGGAAATCCAATGTCAAGAGGTGACCCACAAGTCTGTGTAATTTCTCTGAGGAACTCATTATTACTTTTTGTTCTTTGTTTTTATCATCCGGGAAACCAAGGGGTTTCGGGAAATAAATCCTCTCTGTCTTAATACCCTCTTTCACTACACATTCGAGGATGCGAATTTGGAGTTCCCTTGCAGAGCAGTGGGGTAGCCTTCTCTATAAGGATGCATATTCTCTGCTACAACCTCAAGGTCCTGAGAACTGAGCGCCAGGGAAATGGCCCTGTTTTAAGGCCAACTTGAGCTAATTTCCAGAGAACCATCAGAGCCACAAGAGGAGGAAATTTCCTTCCTCTGGTGACCAGCCTCTTGAAAAGGTGACCAGCTGTGACTAGGTTCTGTCACAGATGCTGAGCTGACAGATGATTTGGGGTGTGAGTGTCAGTCAGGGTCCTGGGACTGTGTGAGTGAGGGTGGAATTGGCCCCCAGTGACCCCAGGTATGCATGGGCAAATAGATCTGTGGCTTCTGCCTCTTAGGAACACTGGTTGTCCTCACCAAAGGTCAGGGGAAACCATCAACATCAGAAGGAAATGGCCAACTGCTTGGCTTGCGGTCGACAAAGGGCCAGAGCTTGGTATTTATTTTCTTCCCAGTCTGTTGAACAGAACTTTAATCCCCTCCATGAAAGAAGGGCGTGTGTGGTTTGTATAACTTTGACAGCAACGCCATTGACTCAGATGACATCGATCAAGAAAAACAAAATGATTTGGCCACAAATCTATGATATGTGCCTGCTCTCTGGAAACTCTGGCTTCCAGGCAAGGAAAGGCTTTTAGGGATGGAAACCATGAACGAACGGCTTGTGGAAGTCCTCGTGCTGTGTCCCATAGCTAGGATGTGGGCAAGGATGAGGGTAATGGTACCGGGTGCCCCGGGACCCATTTCATGGACCCACACTGCAGCCACAGACCACGGGATGAAACTGAACGCTGGACACCAAATGGGGATGTTTGGGCACAGTTCTCTCTGGGCCGTTTCTTTGTATCCAGTTTCCCATTTCCAGAATCCTCCTTTAACTTCTCCCTTTGGGATCAAATTGCTCTAGCTCAAAGCAGCCATATTTTGCAAGTCTGTTTGGGCCAGTGCTGGGTAGAGCCAGGGTTGCAGCTGGATGGCGCTGGGTTGGATCCTTAACAGTTGGGTAGCAGGAGTTTTGAAAGGCCAAAGCCTGTGCACAATCGCAAACCCAGACTCTGTACTGCCGAGTGGCCTAATAAGCTTGCGGGCATCGCCCCCTGCTGGTGACATTCATTAAGACGGAGGGCGTGTGTTTGTGCTTCTTGGTTAATAAACTGAGTAACTTTGTGCTCATCCACTGTCAAAAGATAAAACTGTTTTTAATATTTCAAATCTGTTTTACCCACAATACTAGACTCAGGTGACTCCAAAACCAAACAGGATGTCAGGACTGTAGCCTGTAATGACTGGGCAGCACTAATAGCTGGGGATCAGGTGTCCTCTCAGCTGCCCGAAACTTGGCACTTTGTCCTTATGTGAGTCAGGTGATCACAGGTAGGTAACAGGGCGACACTTGGCTGCTGTGACCAGCTGAGGCTTGGCTGTATGTTAAAGGTACTTTGCTAAATGAAGCTTTCTGGGACTCCTACGAAAGTAGGTTATAGTTCCGTACCTAAAAACTCCTCTCTGAAGGAAGGCTTAAGTAAAATTAAAACACTTTTAAAAAATATATTTATTGACAAAATTTCGAAGGGTTAGAGAGGTGATTGCAGCTCACACTGGAGATGGAAATGGTGTAAAAAAAAACAAGAAATGACACAACTACTTCTGGTATAGTGGTGAATGCTGTGACTTCTTTTCTTCTTCTTCTTCTTCTTCTTTTTCTTCTTCTTCTTCTTCTTCTTCTTCTTCTTCTTCTTCTTCTTCTTCTTCTTCTTCTTCTTCTTCTCCTCCTCCTCCTCCTCCTCCTCCTCCTCCTCCTTCTCCTTCTCCTTCTCCTCCTCCTCCTCCTTCTTCTTCTCCTTCCTCCCCACTCCTCCTCCACCTCCTCTTTCTCCTCCTTCTCCTCCACCTTCTCCTCTTCCCTCTCTTCTTTTTCCTCTTCCTCCTCATCTTTCTCCTCCTCCCCCTCTTCTTTTTCTTCTTCATAAGCACAGGTCCATTAGCCTAGGGATGGTGCCACCCACAGTGGGCTGGCTCCCCTCACATCAATCATTAAGACAATTCCCCACAGAGGTGACAACAGGTCCGATTACCCCAATTCAGACTCCCTCAAATGAATTTGGGATGTGTCAAGTTCAGTTAAACCTAACTAGGACAATGGACTCTAAGGATTAGAAGAAATAAACACTGTCTTTTTCCCTTTCTCTTCCTCCTCCTCTTTCCTGCATGTGCCTATGTATGTCTGTATCGGTGCAGGTGCGTACATCTATGCGGGCGGAAACCTGAAATTGAGCCAGGTGTCTTCCTCCATCATTCTTCACTATAGTTTTTGAAGTAGTGCCCCTCACTGAACCCAGAGCTCACCAATTTGAAACGAGCTTGCCTCACACATGTTCTATCTCCACCTCCTGGGTGCTGAGATTACAGGCAGCTGCCATGTCAACCCAGTCATGACATGGGTTCTAGGAATCCAAGCTCTAGTTCTTATACTTGTACAAGAGAGCACTAAACCCGGCCAACCAACTCCACAGCCCTGCCACAGCACGGAGGGGGGCGTGTTTGGAGGGTTGAGGGGAAGATGGCTCCTCTAAAACCTCCCAAGAAATCACAGCTCTGTGCTGGGAAGGGTGAGACCCATGCATGACTTTCAGTCTATAGTTCTGTAAGATAAGAGGTTCATCCTTTAAGTGACATGTTCTGATAGCAGTGCATGCCAAATGTATTTAACAATTATTTAAAACTCCTTAATGGTCCGCGTCTCTTGGTTTGGTTTATTCTGGCTCGTATAAACTGAATTAGCTTCAGCTGTCACACAGCACAGCCCACAATCGTGTGAGGGAGTCTGAACTGAGGGATTGCCTAGATCAGTTAGCCCCATCGCAGCATCTGTGAGGGATGGTCTTGATTATTGATTGATCCAGCCCACTGTGGGCAGAACTATCCCCTAGGCTGGTGGGCCTGAATGAGGAAGCTAGCTGAGGAAATCAGAGAGCGAGCGAGCGAGAGCGAGAGCGAGAGCGAGAGAGAGAGAGAGAGAGAGAGGTGTTACACTTCCTAACCTGGAAGTGTAAGCTGAAATAAATTCTTTCCTCTTCCCAAATTGCTTTAGGCCATGGTATTTGTCTTTGTTAGGGTTTTACTGCTGTGAGCAGACACAATGACCAAGTCAAATCTTACAAAGGACAACATTTAATTGGGGCTGACTTACAGGTTCAGAAGTTCAATCCATTATCATCAAGGTGGGAGCATGGTAGCATCCTGAACTGGGAGTTCTACATCTTCACCAGGAAGCTAGGATGAGGATCTTAAAGCCCACACCCACAGTGACACACCCTACTCCAACAGGGCCACACCTTCTGATAGCCACTCCCTAGGCCAAGCATATATATATATATATATATATAGATATATAGATATAGATATAGATATAGATATATAGATATATAGATATATAGATATATAGATATATAGATATATAGATATATAGAAACCATCACAGTATTTACCATAGCAACAGAAAGCAAACTAGAATAGATAAGTGTCCTACGTAGCAAAGGCTGGTCTTGAGCTTAATCCTCCTGCTTCAGCCTCCCGTGTCCTGGGGTTACAGGCATGTAGTCCCTCCCATACATGGACTTTGAAGTCAGCTCTTAAACAGAAACCTACTCAGCTAATTCACACGGCGTGTGACTTTTAAACCCCTCTTGGTGTTTCCACCTCAGTGTGTGAAATTCAGTCTATAACTCCTTGCTTCAAGGTATCTCTGGCCTCGGGCTGTGGGTAACTTCCCAGGGGCTAGTGAGAGCGAATGATAAATTGTCTGACATTAGCCTGGGTCACTAATTTCTCAACACCCCAGTGGAGTGATCCCCTTACCTCAATGAGTAATAATGAAACCAGTAACTCCCTCTTCTCACAAATGAATCAAGAGGTAGAGAGGGCTGGAGGACACATTCCAGGGCTTCCAAGTTCAGTCTTTTTTTTTTTTTTTTTTTTTAAAGGTTTATTTATTATGTATAGTGTTTTACCTGCATGTACACCTTCAGGCCAGAAGAGGGCACCAGATCTCATTACAGATGGTTGTGAGCCACCATGTGGTTGCTTGGAACTGAACTCAGGACCTCTGGAAGAGCAGACAGTGCTGTTCACCTCTGAGCCATCTCTCCAGCTCCAAAATTCAGTCTTACGAACCACCCCAGAGACACTGAGAGCTGTCCACAGGCACACTTCCAGCCTTGATTCTGTGGTCCCTGGGAGTCCGCATTGCCACAAAGCTTGCCCGGGGATTCAATTGCTCCCTGGCCAGCACTCAGTCATCTGCCTTTTCATTTCCAGATCAAATCCTGATGGTCAGGAAGGAAACCCCAGGGCATGTGGAAACATGTCTTCAAGACTTTAATTATGGAGGTTAGACTGGGAGGGAGGGACCTCTGGGCCTGTCTTCCCCACAGAGGTATTCTGTACGACCCCCTCAGAACTCAGAAGATCCTGTTGTGACCTCCACCTCTTCATCCCCAACCTGAACTTCTCTCGGGTCACTAAGTTAATGAAGGCCTTTCATACGTAGTACATAGTACCATGTGTCTGTGTTTCCAGCAGGAAGAAGGATCCCATTGTGGTGGACCCCTCCAGCAACATCTACTACCGCTGGCTGACTGCCATCGCCCTCCCGGTCTTCTATAACTGGTGTCTACTTGTGTGCAGGTAGGCCCTGGAGCAGGGACAGGAGGGGAAAGGGCAGCAAAGCGTAGGAGTGCTGAGTCTCACCAGAGAGAGTTTGTCTCTTCTCAGCCACCATAGAGATCTGTGGCCTTAGGTCAGGGGCTCTCAACCTTCCTGACACCGTGCCCCGCCCCCCAACTGTAAAATTATTTCATCCATACTTCATAACTGTAATTTTACTGCTGTTATGAATCATAATGTAAACATCTGATAGGTAGCGTATCTGATATGCAACCCCTACTGGGGTCATGACCCACAGGTTGAGAACCATCTCGTTAGGTGCTATTTCACAGAGGATTTGGAAGGTGCTCTGAACCACGGGTGAGAAGAGCCCCAAGAGGGTTCGGACACTCTGAAATCTGCATTGGGGTTGTATAAGGAAGGACAGAAGCTAGTCACTGTTCTGAGAGGGTTAGGGAAGCATTTTGAGGGGGCCTGCAGTGAAGATGTGGTAAGAACGCCCCTCTCTGAGGGTAAATTCTGGGCTTCTGGTCACCGTGCTAGAACCGTGGCACGTCCTGCTACTCTTCTGAGGGTAGATGCGGGCTCCAGGGTGCTCTTAGTTAAGCAAGAAGGAGCTGTTGTTGCTTTCTGCAGAAGGTCGGAGGTGTTGGGGTTCCCCTGGGTGAGCTGGTGAAGGAGAGAACACAGCAGAGACCTTTGCTAGCAAATTACGCTGGGCTCTGGGGATGCAGAGGTTGGAGCCACAGGGCTGAGCTATAGTTTTCTAGTAAGCATCCCTTCCCCCACCATGGGAAAACTGCAGTTTGTGGGTATTGGGGCAGGATGCTTCCCCCTGGTGGTTGGGGAAAGTAGCAGGGGCTTTCCTAAGCAACCCTGCGGAGTACGCCACTAGAGGGAGCCATGCAGGCCTTTGGAGCACTCTTAAACATGTTGCCAGGTAAGGATGCAGTGAAGGGACCCCCTCGCTGAGCAGATCTATAGGGTGCAGGCTGCCGAGGAGACAAGGGGAGCCCACTGTTCCTCTCTGAAGGTAAGGTAGGGGTTCAAAGGCCCTTTCTAGCAGGACAAGGATACAGGGGTCATTGTCCCTCCAAGAGGAGGCACAGGGTTAGAGATGTACCCAAGTAAGCCTGTGAGGAAGTCCCACAGAGGCAGGTCTCTCTGTACTTGTGAAAGAAAGCTGGACAGGGCTCAGGGGATCTCCTGAACCAGCCAAGATACGGCCCTTTGGGGGTGACTGCACCTTCTAGTTTACCATGATTCAGGAGAGCGTCCTATTCTTTAAGTAGACAATGGACCTAAGGAATGCTCCTGGGTAAGTCTATAAGGCAGACACGGCTGGCCTAGAAGGCTATGTGGTGACTTTAGGACGTCACTCCTCAACCGGGATGCAGAGAATGCCTGTGCTCCCTGCAATTAGTCAGCTTTCTGCTGATGTGACAAAAACTAAATAATGTAAAAGAAAAAACATATTCTGCCTCAATCTCAGAAAGGTCAGACAATGGCTACTTAATGACAAGACGAGACACCAGGGCAAGGAAGGAGGAAGCATGGAGGAAGGGGACAGGCAGGGACTTAATATTCCTTTCAAAGGCACCCCCACCCCTTGACTACCAACTAAAGGTTCTACCACCTCCCAGGCATGCTATAGACTGGTGACCAAGCGTTTAGTCCAGGAGCCTTTGAGGGGGACATTTGCCATCCAAAGCCTAACGCCACACGGGTGGATATGGAAGCTTGGGGGTTAGGTCTCCACCTCTCTGAGGGTCTGTGATGCTGGTGAATGGGGAGAGCACGGGAGGTCCCCTCCTGGCAAATGGATAAGGTGGCAATGCTGCTCTTGACACATGATCTAGACTCTGGGAACACAGGTGTGAGTCAAGGTTCTACTTCTGAGTGTGCAGAAGACTTGACTGGCTGAGCAGCCCACTGTTTTTCGGGAGGGGGTGGAGGTGAAGAGGGAAGCTTGGTTGATCAGAGCCTCTTCCAGGCGGCAGCTCATCCAGTCTTTGTTTCTTCTAAGAAGTTCAGCTGGTCTCCTCTCTGCTTCTTCCAGGCTGCTTGACTTATCTGAGACTTTTTTTTCATTGCAGCTTGACTTCCCTGAGGGTGACTCTCAGCAAGCTTTACCATTTACATACTTCATGGAGAGGGAGGGTCTCAGTGAATGTGTTCAGTTTCAGGGACTTCCTGAAGCTGCTTTGAGTTGTTCACTTCCTGTCTTAATGAGCATCCATGTAGTATTTCACCTCCCTTTAGAATATCTGTTGCTTCATCTCTCTATAAAAATTTTATCTTAAGAAGGTTTTTTCCAAAATAGAAGGTTTTAATCTCAGAAGAAAGTGCTATGGAACATGTGTAACCCTGCAGGAACAACGACCACTGGTTACACGCCAATTCACAGCACAGAGCAGGGAAGTGTCTTTTGCCCTGTAACTAGGCCATCCTGCCACATCTCACACTTGGCTTCTTCAGGGCCTGTTTTGATGAGCTACAGTCAGAACACCTGACACTGTGGCTGGTCCTGGACTACTCTGCAGATGCCCTGTATGTTGTGGACATGCTGGTTCGTGCCCGGACAGGTGAGTGTGCCTCAAGGACTTGACTGGACCAGGTCACAGGCCATCAGGGATGTGGGGGGAGGCCATAGAGTACTCAGGAAGATCCACGGTAGTGAACTGGATGTTACCTTCCTTTGACCAAGAGGTACCTGAGAGATCTGGAGACCCACAAACACAGAGTGGGTGCTGGTATCTTGATGCTGAACTCTTCAATAAGACTTGATCAGGGGTTAAGACACCTGGGCTCTGTAATCTACTGTCCCAGTGTTATACAAGCAAGTCAAGATGGCTGTCTGAACCTTACTTTTGTCACCTGACACAAGGCTAAGCTGTCATAACAAAGGACCCTTCAGTGGAGGGACATTCCAAGTTCTTCTCCTCAGAAGTATGAAAGGTCCAGGAGTCACTATTCCGTCACTCTCAGAGGAGATTTACAATTTACTTCTATGATTATTTTTGGAGATTTTGTTTTATTTTTTACAAAGTGATATGTGTGAGTGGGTTTGTGCACGTGAATGTGATGCCCAGAGAAGCCAGAAGAGGGCATCAAACCCTACAGAGTTGTAAGTGGGTTTTGTGCACACGGGTGTAGTGCCCAGAGTGGCCAGAAGAGGGCATCAGAACCACCCAACTCCCACTCCCCAAGATTGAGCTTGAATTACAGGCATTTGTAAGCCAACAGACATGGATCTGGGGAACCAAATTCAGGGCCTCGGAGGGAGCAGCAAGTGCTCTTACCTGCTGAGTCATCTCTCCAGCTCCTTGAAGTTTTAACACCTGAAGAAGTGAAATTCAAAACGGGGCCTAGGAAGATGAGTTCTTTCAAACAGCCTCTGGTTGGGGTTCAGACACTCCTGGGCTTAAGAACTGGAGCTGCTTTGGGGGATTTTTTCTAATGTACGTGAATGCATCACCTGACATGTAGAGGCACTTTTTACTGCTGCTAAGATTTTGGAACTAACACCCACACTGCCATGCTCAATGGGAACACACCGAATTGTACCACGGAGCCACAATTCACACATCCTCTTAGCTCCTCTTGCGTTCTCAACATGAAACAGGAAGCAAGGTTGTCTCCACCTTACTGATTCAGAAACCGAGGCCCCGAGTCCATATTCACACCCCAGTCAGGGCAGAGCAGCAAGCCCTGCTCCCTCCCACTGGCACCCAGCACATTAACGTAGAGGACCTCCAACACACAGCTTGAGGGGGTATGAACGACCTCCGTGGCAGTCACAGTGCTCTGTGAGCATCCACTGGAACCCTGCTGTTCGTCTCAGGCAAGCCTCAGCTCTCACTCGGACATCAAATCCACCCCTTCTTGTACTCGGATGCTGTCCTTGGCAGTGCCAGAAGCTGGAGGGGATAGAGGTCAAGAAAGCAGGTGACCATGATCACAGTCCAAAAGGAAAAGATCTTCAGACTCGGAAGAATCATTAAATGATGAGGGATCCCAAAGCCAGGATGCTACGCAAGGCACTCCATAGATACACACACAAGCACAGTGTCTACACAAGGTACACCATAGACACACACAAGCACAGTGTCTACACAAGGCACTCCATAGACACCCATAAGCACTGTGTCTACACAAGGTACACCATAGACACCCACAAGCACTGTGTCTACACAAGGTACACCATAGACACCCACAAGCACTGTGTCTACACAAGGCACTCCATAGACACCCGAAAGCACCGTGTCTACACAAGGCACTCCATAGACACCCACAAGCACTGTGTCTCCATAAGGTACACCATAGACACCCACAAGCACTGTGTCTACACAAGGCACTCCATAGACACCCACAAGCACTGTGTCTACACAAGGCACTCCATAGACACACACAAGCACAGTGTCTACACAAGGTACACCATACACACACACACACAAGCACAGTGTCTACACAAGGTACACCATAGACAAACACACAAGCACAGTGTCTACACAAGGCACTCCATAGACACACACAAGCACAGTGTCTATACAAGGCACTCCATAGACACACACAAGCACTGTGTCTACACAAGGTACTCTATAGATAGACCCACAAGCACAGTGTCTACACAAGGCACTCCATAGACACACACAAGCACAGTGTCTATACAAGGCACTCCATAGACACACACAAGCACTGTGTCTACACAAAGTACTCTATAGATAGACCCACAAGCACTGTGTCTACACAAGGCACTCCATAGATAGACCCACAAGCACTGTGTCTACACAAGGCACTCCATAGACACACACAAGCACTGTGTCTACACAAGGCACTCCATAGATAGACCCACAAGCACTGTGTCTACACAAGGCACTCCATAGACACACACAAGCACTGTGTCTACACAAGGCACTCCATAGACACACACAAGCACAGTGTCTACACAAGGCACTCCATAGACACACACAAGCACAGTGTCTATACAAGGCACTCCATAGACACACACAAGCACAGTGTCTACACAAAGTACTCTATAGATAGACCCACAAGCACTGTGTCTACACAAGGCACTCCATAGATAGACCCACAAGCACTGTGTCTACACAAGGCACTCCATAGACACACACAAGCACAGTGTCTACACAAGGCACTCCATAGATAGACCCACAAGCACTGTGTCTACACAAGGCACTCCATAGACACACACAAGCACTGTGTCTACACAAGGTACTCCATAGACACACACAAGCACAGTGTCTACACAAGGCACTCCATAGACACACACAAGCCCAGTGTCTACACAAGGCACTCCATAGACACCCACAAGCACTGTGTCTACACAAGGCACTCCATAGACACACACAAGCACAGTGCTACACAAGGTACACCATAGACACACACAAGCACAGTGTCTACACAAGGCACTCCATAGACACACACAAGCACTGTGTCTACACAAGGTACTCTATAGATAGACCCACAAGCACTGTGTCTACACAAGGCACTCCATAGATAGACCCACAAGCACTGTGTCTACACAAGGCACTCCATAGATAGACCCACAAGCACTGTGTCTACGCAAGGTACTCTATAGATAGACCCACAAGCACTGTGTCTACACAAGGCACTCCATAGATAGACCCACAAGCACTGTGTCTACACAAGGCACTCCATAGACACACACAAGCACTGTGTCTACACAAGGCACTCCATAGACACACACAAGCACAGTGTCTACACAAGGCACTCCATAGACACACACAAGCACAGTGTCTATACAAGGCACTCCATAGACACACACAAGCACTGTGTCTACACAAGGTACTCTATAGATAGACCCACAAGCACTGTGTCTACACAAGGCACTCCATAGATAGACCCACAAGCACTGTGTCTACACAAGGTACACCATAGACACACACAAGCACAGTGTCTACACAAGGCACTCCATAGACACACACAAGCACAGTGTCTATACAAGGCACTCCATAGACACACACAAGCACAGTGTCTACACAAGGCACTCCATAGACACACACAAGCACAGTGTCTACATAAGGTACACCATAGACACACACACAAGCACAGTGTCTATACAAGGCACTCCATAGACACACAAGCACAGTGCTACACAAGGTACACCATAGACACACACAAGCACAGTGTCTACACAAGGCACTCCATAGACACACACAAGCACAGTGTCTATACAAGGCACTCCATAGACACACACAAGCACTGTGTCTACACAAGGTACTCTATAGATAGACCCACAAGCACTGTGTCTACACAAGACACTCCATAGATAGACCCACAAGCACTGTGTCTACACAAGGTACACCATAGACACACACAAGCACAGTGTCTACACAAGGCACTCCATAGACACACACAAGCACAGTGTCTACACAAGGCACTCCATAGACACACACAAGCACAGTGTCTACACAAGGCACTCCATAGACACAAGCACAGTGTCTACATAAGGTACACCATAGACACACACACAAGCACAGTGTCTACACAAGCACAGTGTCTACACAAGGCACTCCATAGACACACACACACACACACACACAAGCACAGTGTCTACACAAGGCACTCCATAGATAGACTCACAAGCACAGTGTCTACACAAGGTACTTCATAGACACAGACACAAGCACCATGGCTATGCAGAGCACTCTATAGACACATGTAGGCATCTATAGATCCTGCACTCCATAAACTGAAGCACAAGCACCCATGGCTGCATATGACACTCCATAAACACATCCACAAGCACCTATGGCATCCATAGATCATCCTGCCCCTGGAGATCCAATCAACCAAACAGATAATATTTGAAAAAGACGTTCTGAGCTGAACATTTAGAGGTTTTATTTCTCCGGGTCATTATCCCTACACAACACAATACAGCTTTGTGGCATTTATGCTATATGTATTGGACACTATAATAAACTGAGAGAAGGTTGGAAATTATCAAGAGGCTATGCCTAGGTAATGTACAAACATAGCATCATTCTGTGGAAGAAGATACTTAAGCATCTAAGGATTCTGGCTCCCTTGGGAGCAGAGAGATTAAGGGATCCTGGAACCAGTGGCTCTGTGGGTCCCCAAGGGCAATTATTTAACAAGAGCAACCTGAGGAATGGGAGCATCGGAAGTTGTACGGGTCGTATAGGGTGACAGCCTTGTCATTTTTAGCTAAGGTCTTGTGCTAGCAGCCATGACGCCCTGAACTTGTACATGTGCCTCATGACTTAAGCTGTGGGGCACAAACCCAGCACTGTTTCACTGAACTCTGTTTCACGGTGATACCATCTTGGTAGGCTTCAACCTGAGTTTTTGAAGTTTGACGACCAATATTTTCATGGATATACACAACGCAAAGAGAGAATAACGTGTGAGAAAGCTCACATTCTCTCACCTGACCGCAGTGTGCACAATCTCCAATGCGTTTGTCTTTTAAAATGTAATCTTCATTCCTTGCTGTCATCTCACATCCAGTCTATTTTTTCAAAGGTATCCAATTAATTTATCATTTTTAAACCTGAACAGAGACCTGGGAAAGTAACTCAGTCATACAACCCTAGCTTATCTAAGGTCCTGGGTTCAATTCCCAGCAGAGAAAAGAAATTAAACAGAAGAGATTAAAACATTATTTTTTTAAAAAAATGGTGAATGTCTTTAAAATTAGTCATGTCTAATATTGTTTCTCTCATATACACACCACTGTGTCTGTTGTGTGACCATGATGGGAGACATCTTTCTGTACACAGTTTATACCTCTTTGGTGCCCAAGTGACTGTCCCCTTCTCCCTCCTTAGGTTTCCTTGAACAAGGCCTAATGGTCAGGGATACCAAGAGGCTGTGGAAACATTACACAAAGACCTTGCACTTCAAGCTGGACATCCTGTCTCTCATCCCCACAGACCTGGCTTATTTGAAGTTGGGCATGAACTACCCGGAACTGAGGTTCAATCGCCTCCTGAGGTTCTCTCGGCTCTTTGAGTTCTTTGACCGCACGGAGACAAGGACCAACTACCCCAATGTGTTCAGGATAGGGAACTTGGTTCTGTACACCCTCATTATCATCCACTGGAACGCCTGCATCTACTTTGCCATTTCCAAGTTCATCGGTTTTGGAACAGATTCCTGGGTCTATCCAAACACCTCCAAGCCGGAGTATGGACGCCTCTCCAGGAAGTACATTTACAGCCTCTACTGGTCCACCTTGACCCTGACCACCATTGGGGAGACCCCGCCCCCCGTGAAGGATGAGGAGTATCTCTTTGTGGTCATAGACTTCCTGGTGGGCGTCCTGATCTTCGCCACTATAGTAGGCAATGTGGGCTCCATGATTTCCAACATGAACGCTTCCCGGGCGGAGTTCCAGGCTAAGATAGATTCCATCAAGCAGTACATGCAGTTCCGGAAGGTAACCAAGGACTTGGAGACTCGGGTTATCCGGTGGTTTGACTATCTGTGGGCTAACAGGAAGACGGTGGATGAAAAGGAAGTGCTCAAAAACCTCCCAGACAAGCTGAAGGCCGAGATCGCCATCAACGTGCACCTGGACACACTGAAGAAAGTCCGAATCTTCCAGGACTGCGAGGCAGGGCTTCTGGTGGAGCTGGTGCTGAAGCTTCGTCCTGCTGTGTTCAGCCCTGGGGACTACATTTGCAAAAAGGGGGACATTGGAAGGGAGATGTACATCATCAAGGAGGGCAAGCTGGCTGTCGTGGCTGACGATGGGGTCACCCAGTTTGTGGTCCTCAGTGATGGCAGTTACTTTGGGGAGATCAGCATCTTAAACATTAAGGGGAGCAAGTCGGGGAACCGCAGGACAGCCAACATCAGGAGCATCGGCTACTCGGACCTGTTCTGCCTCTCCAAGGATGACTTGATGGAGACCCTCACGGAGTACCCGGATGCTAAGAGGGCTCTGGAGGAAAAGGGTCGGCAGATTCTGATGAAGGACAACCTAATCGATGACGACCTGGTGACGGCCAGGGCAGATGCCAGGAACATCGAGGAGAAGGTGGAGTACCTGGAGTCATCCTTGGACGGCCTGCAGACGAGGTTCGCCCGACTCCTGGCTGAGTACAGTGCCTCCCAGATGAAGCTGAAACAGCGGCTCAGCCAGCTGGAGAGCCAGATGACCAGGAGGGGTCATGGCTTCTCACCTGACAGGGAGAATTCCGAGGATGCTTCAAAAGCTGACTGAAAATGCAGGTGGCTCTGCCTCCTGCTTCCCAGGGCCAGCTGCCAGTGAGACACTTTACAGCCTCGTGGTGAAGAGTTTGACTGTGCTTTTGCCTCAGTGTTACTCGTCCTTTGGTTGTAGGACAGCAAGGGAGAGCCTTCATTTCCTCACCTAGGAAATGGGACTCATGCCTGCCAACCCCATGAAGTTCCAGATTATCATGAGGTCTACTTGATACAAGGACAAGGGTTGCAGCTTTGGAAAGAGTGAAGGGTTCCAAACCAAGTGTATGAATGCACATGCGCGATTCTAATGTTCGTAATTATGTTTGTGTATGTGAATGTTGGGTTACCTGTGGAGGTCAGGAGAGAGTGTTGTTGGATCCCCTGGGCTGTTGTAAGCTACCCAGCGTGGGGGCTGGGGTCGTCCTGTCTTCACTAGGGTTACTATTGCTGTGATGAAACACCATAGCCAAAGCAAGTCGGGGAGGAAAGGGTTTATTCAGTTTACATTCCACATCATAGGCCATCACTGAAGGAAAGTGAGGACAGGTTCTCAAACAGGGCAAGAATCTGGAAGCGGGAGCTGGGATGCAGAGGCCATGAAGGGGAGCTGCTTACTGGCTTGCTCTTTTTAGCTTGCTAAGCCTGCTTTCTTATAGAATCCAGAACCACCAGCACAGGAGTGGTCCTTCCTACCACGGACTGGGTCTTCTTACATCCATCACTAGTTAAGGAAATGCTCACAGGCCTGCCTGCCTACAGCTGGATCTTAGGGAGCCATTTTCTCAGTCATCCTCTCAGCTGACTAACTTGTGTCAAGGTGACATAAAAATTGACCAGCACAGACCCAAACGTGTCCCGTATTTATTGAGGTGAGGGTCCTGCTCTGTGACTCGGTCCAGCTGTCAACTCCCGTGCCCAAGTGCGGTTCCCACACTAGCCTTCCAAGTAGCAGAGACCACAGGCACACTCCACTGTTTGCAGCCCAATTAATTTTTTACAAAACCATGAGATGTTTAAGCCTCTCAGCCTAGCTATCGTATAAATAGACATTTATGGGGCTGGTGAAATGGCTCGGCACTTAAGAGCACTGGCTGCTCTTCCAAGAAGTCATGAGTTCAATTCCCAGCAACCACATGGTGGCACACAACCATCTACAGGGGAATCTGGTGCCCTCTTCAGGCAGGTGGATATATATGCAACATAAGACTCATAAATAAATAAAATAAAAATATATAAACGGACATTATTTAATCTTCTTATTCTCACTTCATCACCATTTGATTGTGAAATGGGATATAAGCCAGTGTTAAAACACTTCTCTAGTGTGTGCAGTGGCTCTGGGTTCAATCCAGACAACAAACAAACAAACAAGAACACAGCAGGAAGCTATAAACACACACTTATAACTTGAGCTCAACTTTACACGGAACAGTCTGGGCTACATGTCTGAACCTGGCCTCTCCCCATACGTGTGCTTACTGGGTCCCTGGAAATGCTGACTTTGTAGTATCACAGCTTTGTAAAATGGAGATCCCTTCAAGTCAGGGAAACAAATCTAGACTGCCCGCCATCTAGCCACTGTGACGTCTGGCCACTTGATGGGACAGAATGTCTCATCTCTCTTCATTTCTCAGTAGATTCAAAGATAGCCTCCTTCCTTATCCTAGAAGTCAGGCATTTGGGTAAGGACTTCTTCTGGCCCCCAATGATACAGAAATTGGGGGATTCCTACAAATTGGCAAGCACTGAGTTTGAGCAGTATCTGAAAAGGGCATTGCACGGTGAGATTTCTCCATGGAGTCTAAACTGGATGCCAGCCCCAACTGTCACTGTAAGAGTATCCAGTTCTTGTGCTCGCTTCGGCAGCACATATACTAAAAAAAGAGTATCCAGTTCTGCTGGAGCCACCTGTCACCACCCATTCTAGCTCTAAGTTAGAGTAGTTTAAGTGGAAGCTCTTAGGTGGGAAGTTGGGGCAGTGGCCTGAGTTTTAAGAGCAGACAACTGAGGCTGGAGCGATGATTCAGTGGTTAAGAGCACTTGCTGTTCTTCCAGAGGTCCTGGGGTTGATTCTCAGCACCCACATGGTGGCTAACAACCATCTGTAACTCCAGTCCCTGGGTATCCAATGCCCTCATCCGACTTCCATAGGCACTAGGCACGTACATCATACAGAGATATCCAGACAGGCAAAACATCCATACACGTAAAATCCATTATTTTTTAAAGTTGAAAACTGAAACTAAGAAGCTGTGACTCATGGCTAACGTCCTTATTACCTGTGCCTTTACCCTGAAAAAGCTTCAGGCCCCCGCAGAACTGCATCCCAGGCTCTTAGCTAGATGAAAGCTTGCATATTGCAAGAACTAATTTTTTTAACTAGCAATCAGAACTCCATTCACATTTTTGCACTTGGGCTCTGTGACTGTGAACCAGGACTTGGGTGTTTCATCCTTTACTGAAACGCAAGTCTGAAGTTCTTCCTTCCCATCTTTGCCCCTCCTTTCTCTTTCCTTCCTTCCCTCTTCCTCCTCCGCCTCCTCCTTTGTTTCTACCAAACAAAATTCTCCCAACCCTTTCTTGGACTTCTTGTCGAAGTCTCGATGGCTAGATGCCATAATCTATCATTGGATCCTAATGTACTTCAAAAAAAAGTTCTGTGTTCAATTATGCATTTGGGTCTCATCTTGTGGGTCACATGACCATTTCTTGTGGGGCATCTGGTGTTTAATGCTTTTAAATGGTTAGGAGGTCTATTAAAGAGCACAGGTTCAATGTCTTATCATCAGCAGAATGTAATCAGCAATGTTATGCATCTTATAACATTGAATATTTATAACAAGGAATACATTTTAACAGCCTCAGCTATCAATTATGCCTGCATCTATATTTATATAGGAAAGATAAGGACCTGGATTAAATTGTGCTAAAATGTGCTTCAGCTCTTGTCATAAGGGGAAGATTCAACCCCAGGGTGTATTCCTAGGGAAACGGCTTTCCTAGAAAGATAAGGTGACAATAACTAGGGATGTCCATCTCATGGGAAGGCACACACACAGCCAAGGCAGAGGAGACAATGCCTTGGGTATACAGAGAAGTGAGCAGATTCTTAATGCAGCATTGGTCCTAAAAGCAACAAAAAAGAGCTATCAGAATGCAAGGACAAAGGACAAATATATGGCCTACTACATGTTCTACCAGAGAGCATGTATCAGAGGGAAGGACTATGTGGACAGACCAACAGAAATGGATGCAGATGTTATTCAGGGATGGTAAGTGGATGAAGGGGATGTCTATACCCCACACCCAAAGCTACATGAAGAAAAGTGTTCAGGAGGAGTCACCCCACAACTAGAACTCACACCTCTCAGGGTGAATTACTGTTGGCCATCTCTGATACCCAGGAACTTAGAGACATCTGCAAACAAGGGGATGTGGGCGATAGTTAAGGAGTGGCATTGCTCTGTGGGTGAGGTTCTAGAGCCTGAAGCTAGAAGCACCTGCCTCTACCAGATCAAGCAGTGGCTGCTGTCACCACCACACCTGGTGGTACTTAGGCTCTATAACCAGAGGGTCGTGCAGACGAGCAGAAGAAAGTCTGCTCACCCTTCCTCTACCTGCTTTCCCATCTTCCCCAGTTGCCTCTTAGGGAATGTTCTAGAAGAATGAGGACAGCAAGAAGAACTTTGAATTTAACTGACAATGTCTTCCACATACTTTAGGTCCCACCTTCATGCACTGGGGACACGTCCAGGAAAGAGACCTAAATAAAGTCAGCAGTCAAGGTGACTATTCACATAAAACATGTACACTAATGTTTATAATAGCTTTACACAGAGAGAGAGGGGGGTATTGCCACTCAACAGGTAGAGAGAAGAAAAACATAGCCCTAAATCCAATACTGCCCAGCAATAGGAACAAACAACCTGTTACACTGGTCCATGTAAAGCCATTCTGATGACTTGGTGCTCTAGAGAAAGGAAATCATAAAGATGGACAGGATCTCGGTGGTCGTCAGGAGCTGAGAGAGGCTCATAGGTGGTTACAAAGGAACTAATCCCTTTGTGACCTAATTTTTTTTACTGTACTGGTGTTGTAGATACATGACCTTATACATTTGCTTGGACTCCCGTAGCTATGTCATTAAGAGTCATCTTTAAGCCAGGTGTAACGTCATATACCTATAATCCCAGCACTTGGGAGATGGAGGCAGGAAGGTCAGACATTCGAGGCCAGCTACATATAGAATCCGAGAGTAGCCTGAGCTATGTGGGACCCTATCTCAATGATAAAACGGACAAGATTTACTGAAACAACATTTTCAATATAAGTAAGGATGTAGTGCCATTCCAGGAAGGAAAGAGGATTCTAACAAATGGATCTCTCTGTATTGCAAACACAGGGCCTGGTTGTATTGAAACCGTAGGGCAAAATGGTGGCTAAGTATCTTTTAAAACTGTAAGGTAAATCCAAAGACAGAAGGAAGTGACACAAACACACACTCTAGTTGTTAATTCTTTAACATGGGGTTGTTGGTGAATAATTCTGAAATTATACGTTTACTATGTATAGGGGGGAGTGGGTAATGGAAGGGATGGCAAAAATGGAAGACAAGCTTACCGGAGAGAAAGAAGTTTCAAATAAGTAAGAGGATGCTCTTAGTTTTATTTCTGTTGCTGTGACAAAAAAAAAAAAGCAACTAAAAGGAGAAAGGGTTTATTTCATCTTCCAATTCCAGATTCCAGACAAGGCAGGAGTTTTAGACAGCTAGTCACATCACATCCACAGTCAAGAGCTGAAAGAAATAAATGCGTGAATGCTTTCTCACTTGTTCTCAGTTTGACCTTGCTATTCTTATACAGTTTAGATTCCCTGCCTAGGGAATGGTGCCACCCACAGTGGGCTGGATCCTGCCACATCGATCAATAAAGACAATCCCCTACACACCACAAGCCAACCCAGTGTAGACAGCCCCTCATTGAGCCTCTCCTCCAAAGTGATTGTATGTTGTGTCAAGTTAATAATTAAAGCCACCATCGCAGGGATCAAGAACAAACCCTATGACATGAATGTGTTTCTTTATATACATTAATACGAACACACACACACACACACACACACACACACACACACACACGCACGCAGAAAGATGGATACAAAGATTGTGTGTGTGTGTGTGTGTGTATAATCCTAGATCTGATTAATTTTTTGCAAAGAACACAGTAAACACCCATCTTAGTATCTAAATATCTTTCTCCAATAAAAGGAACCAGGATGCTTATGTCTCTGGAACAGAGAAAAATACACCTTACACCTAGACCACCTTGTGAAGCTAGAATGTGCTGGAGAACCACAAATGGATATGTCAAAGGGACACAAAACTCTTGCCAAATGGGTTGGCCAGTGGCCAAAATGAAAGCCATCTAGCAGAAATCAAACAGAATTAGATTCTAATAAACTACTACGTGAAGGTCATCAAGTCTGCACTCATGCTATGAGTAAGTGTCTGGAAAATAAACAACCAAATAAGAGAGAGAGAGAGAGAGAGAGAGAGAGAGAGAGAGAGAGAGAGAGAGAGAGAGAGAGAGAGAGAGAGAGAGGTTTACGAGAGAGAATTCCAGGAAACGTTTGTGAATTATTTGATGCAGACAGAGCCACACTCATGTACCTTAGGGCCAGAACTGGAGCCAAGTTTCTGTTTTTTTTTTTTTTTGGGGTTTTTTTTTTTTTGTTCTTTTTTTCGGAGCTGGGGACCAAACCCAGGGCCTTGCGCTTCCTAGGCAAGCGCTCTACCGCTGAGCTAAATCCCCAGCCCCCCAAGTTTCTGTTTTTATAGGATTAAATATATCAGTCTTAGATTTTTCGCCACGTCTGGTATCTGCGTCGAATCGGCGCCCTTTCATTTAAGACATATTTGCCCACACATCACTTTGTTACTTCTAACGGTTTCGTCTCATATCAAGATGCTTGGCCTACAGTTTTGTTCTTGATCTGTTTGGAAGGACTACTTTTACATGAAAGTGGCTGCGAGACAATGAGACTCCGGGATCCAGAGAATGTCTAATTGCCGTGTGACCTCTGTACAGGCAGCTCCTACACCCAGAGTTTGACAGATAGGACATTTAGACATGTCCTCATTACCCAGATCATGGTGGCACAACTCCGGCACTGCAGATGGCTCCCTGTGTCCTTTAGAGACACTAGCACACTTTAAGGTTAACCATATTTTTATTTCAATCTCTAGTGAGTAGTTTTGCCCCATATTTGAATTCTGTATAAATGGAGTCATAGTTTTTTTTTAAAGGTTGATCTGTG
Organism: Rattus norvegicus; assembly: GCF_021556685.1. Taxonomy (NCBI): domain Eukaryota; kingdom Metazoa; phylum Chordata; class Mammalia; order Rodentia; family Muridae; genus Rattus; species Rattus norvegicus. The sequence continues at coordinate 54,668,377 of NC_141542.1, forward strand.
ATGTTCAACATAGAAGAGAAGTCTATGAGAGTCTCATGGCTGAATACTATTGAATGTTGAGCATAGAGGGAATCACCTGTTATGGTTAGGGACATGTGTGCTATTTCCATTCTCAGTCAATCCCAGCAACATTGCTGTAGACACTTTGTAAATGTCTCTGGGAGAGGTCATGCACTAATTTTACTGGGGATATCTACCTATAGACCAAGCACTTGGTTATTTTATCTCATGTTTTCTCACAGAGAGATTAGAGTATTCGTGAGTAAAACCTTTTAGAATCGGGTTCATTATGACTCCAGAGGATTTTTTTTTATCACTGCTTTGAGGAGTTTCTGAGGAATAACTACTGTAGAAACTGTGGGGTTTACTTTGGGGCTACTGGAATGAAGAAAGGCAAATGCTTTTAGCAGAGATCCCCAAAGTTATCCTGTGCTACACCACCCATGTGTCAAAATGCAAAGATTCCACTTAGCAAAACACATTTAGGAAGCAACCCCTAGGATGGTTGGTTCTAATTGTCAATCTGACACAACTCAGAACCACCTGGGGATAGAGTCTCAATGAAGGATTATCTACACCTGCTTGGCTTGTAGGCATGTGAGAGATTGTCTGTGGAGAGATTATGAAGGTTGAATGAGTTAATAAATTTGGGAAGAACTAGCCCACTGTGGGTGGCACCATTCCCTAGGCGGGATGTCCTAAATTGTGTAAGAGTGCACATATCCAGTTGAGCACAAGCAAGCAAGGGAAGAGCTTCCTGTTCCTGCCACAGTTCTCTGCCACTGTGGACTCTTAATGGAAGAGCAACCTCGTAGTGGAAATCTTAGTCACTGTTTCTATTCCTGCACAAACATCATGACCAAGAAGCAAGTTGGGGAGGAGAGGGTTTATTCAGCTTACACTTCCACATTGATGTTCATCACCAAAGGAAGTCAGGACTGGAACTCAAGCAGGTCAGGAAGCAGGAGCTGATGCAGAGGCCATGGAGGGATGTTACTTACTGACTTGCTTCCCCTGGCTTGCTCAGCTTGCTTTCTTATAGAACCCAGGACAACCAGCCCAGGGATGGCACCACCCACAATGGACCCTCAACCCTTGATCACTAGTTGAGGAAATGTCTTACAACTGAGTCTCATGGAGGCATTTCCTCAAGGGAGGCTCCTTTCTCTGTGATGACTCCAGCTTGTGTCAATTTGACACACAAAACCAGCCAGTGCAAAGCCTCACCCCCAGTAAACCCTTCCTTCTATAAGTTGCCTTGGTCATGGTGTTTTATCAGGACAACAGAAGAATAATTAATACACATGTCTTAAAGTAATGACATTGACCTGAAGGTATATTGAGCCCCCTTTAGATTCCAACATATGCCATAATACTCCCTCCCTCTGTGACCTCATCCCCTGAAATGTTTTTTTTTTAAAGATTTATTTAATGCATATGAGTACAATGTAGCTGTCTTCAGACACACCAGAATTGGGCATCAGATCCCATTACAGATGGTAGTGAGCCACCATGTAGTTGCTGGGAATTGAACTCAGGACCTCTGGGAGAGCAGTCAAGTGCTCTTAACTGCTGAGCCATCTCTCCAGCCCCCCTGAAATGTTTTTATGGTGCAAAGGGACACTCGAGATGGTTCAGGCTCCCACACTCTGCACCTGATCAAGTGCTTGCCCAAGGCTTTCTGTCATTACCTGTACGTACCACCACACGTCTTGCTCAGTGTTCTGAAACAGTGAGCTGAAGATAGCCTTCCAAATCACCTCCCCACATCCCCACAGAACACCGTGCAGCTGCAATACCCCTTTGCTCGGAACTCCAGGAAGAGGAGCCTTACATCGCTTCACAGGAGAAAAGAAACCATCTCTACTGCTGAACTTGTGATGGTTCGTCTCGTCAGCTTTACAGGATCCGGGATCAATGAAGAGGAGACACACCTCGGGGAGGGTCTGTTTCTGCCAGGGAGAATTAACTGAGGAAGACTTTTCCCTTTCTAAGGGTGGCCCATCTGTAAAAAGTCTGAGGTGGGCTCTTGCTTGCCCGACTGCCTTCCGTTCTAGCTGTGCATGCATTCATTCTGCTGATGGCGCTGCTTCTGGTGCCACCAACATCCTCTGCAGGCATCAGACTCCACCTTTTCTGGCTTTGCAAGATGGACTGAGTCTCGGCAGCTCTCCAGGGAGCTTCCAGGGCTTCTGTGCCAGCTTAGGACTGCTGAGACCTTCAGCTTCATGGGCCAAGACCCTAAGAGGTTCTTGACCTCTGCAGCATGCAGCCACTGTTAGACCAGCCAGCCCATGGGGTGTGTGTGTGTGTGTGTGTGTGTGTATTATATATTCTATCAGTTCAGTTCCTCCAGACCATCTTGTCTAAAACCCTTTTCCTCCACAAAGGTTACTAAAGTCTCTTGGCATCACTAGCTGGCTGTAAGCAGACAGAATGCATTAGTGGATAGTAAATCACATCTATGCAGATGGTGCTAGCTGCAGGATAAATGGATACCAACACTGGGTGGCGGACACAGTAAATTCCTTACTCTGCCTCCTGCAGTGAGGATGCTCCTGGCTGGCCCAGACCTGGTGCAGCATGACCCTGTGCTTTTTTAGTTTTTGTTTTTGTTTGGGGTTTTTGTCTTTTTTATTTTTTAAATTATTTTATCTACTTACCTTCCAGTCATTGGACCCCTCCCATAGTTCCTCATCCCATTCCTCCTCCCCCTTGCCTCCACGAGGGCGCTCCCCCTTCCCTGGGGCCTCAAGTCTCTCGAGATTAAGCACATCTTCTCCCACTGAGGCCAGACCAGGCAGTCCTCTGCAATACATGTGCCAGTGGCCTCAGACTGGCCTGGGTGTACTCCTGGTTTGTGGCTCAGTCTCTGGTTGCTCCCCGTGGTCCAGGTCAGTTGAGACCACTGGTCTTCCTTTTTGTCTTCTCTTGATTTCTGAGCTCTGCAGCCTCCAGACAGAGCCCGGGGCTGGGGAGGTGCTGCTGCTTCATCATCCGGCCCATGAGATGTCCATACTGTCGAATGTTTGCACATCTAGTTTCAGGGTGGAGGCCTGGGGGATGAATGGGAAGAGGAAAATGAAAACAGTAGCCTTCAACTGAGCAGTTGCTTCCCACGACAAGGACACTCGGTATAGTTGTCAATGCAAAGTAAAATTAAGCATATGGTCCCTTGGGATTGATTTTTAGCAAACCAGTTGTGGTGTTTGTTCCTCCTCTCAAATTTGACACAGCTTTATACAACGGAGTCAGTCCTGTTTTTCTGTTCACTATACCAAGGAATAGTCATCCCCTACAAAAGTATTCCATTTTTTTAAACGAATATTTATTTATTTGTGTATTTAATGTATGCGAATACACTGTCTGTCTTCAGACACCAGAAGAGGGCATCGGATCCCATTACAGACGGTTGCGAGGCACCATGTGGTTGCTGGGAATTGAACTCAGGACCTCTGGAAGAGCAGTCAGTGCTCTTAACCACTGAGCCATCTCTCCAGCCCCCAAAGTGTTCCATCTAGGGGGATATTAGGTGCTATCTTCTGATTGGTCACGGCGTATAGTCCAGGATGTCATTAGGGGCAGCATCGACAGCGTCCCGTACAGGGGCGCAGACTGTTTAGTCTCTGGCTCAGAGCCACAGGTGAAGTCAGCCTCCCTTTAGTGATGGTGTTGGTTCAGGGATATCGCCTACAGTCTAGTTGCGCACCCCACCAAAGCTGTGAAGAGGTTGTTCTGTTGTTTTGATTGCGCTGATCTACCAGCAGATGGCGGTAGAGGATCTCGTTCTAATAAGTGATTCTAAGCAACAAACGCTGTTAACTTCTGTTTTTTTTTTTGTTTTTGTTTTTTTTGTTTTTTGTTTTGTTTTGTTTTGTTTTTTTCTTTTCTTTTTTTTCGGAGCTGGGGACCGAGCCCAGGGCCTTGTGCTTCCTAGGCAAGCGCTCTACCACTGAGCTAAATCCCCAACCCCTCGCTGTTAACTTCTAAGCTACCGCTCTAGCCCCAAGACAGAGGTTCTTAATCACATGTCATGGTTCAAGCCCCCCAGACTGTTCTAATAAGTGATTCCAGGCGACAATACTCTGTTTCTGAGCTCTTTATCATATATTTAACTTTGCCAGGACCAGTTGCTAGTGAATAAATTTAATGTCTCAAAATTAGAATTGGTGTAAAACTCCTTAAGATTTACAATACTGTAAACAAAAAAATATTGAAAATACTGAGCTATCAAAAATATCAAAAATATTGAGCTATCATGTCCATAGACAAAGGAATGACGAGACACACATGCCTGAAAACCATCAAAGGACCTGGGTTCAATTCCTAGCACCCACTTGGTTCCCAATGATCTGTAATTCCAATCCCAGGGGATCTAGCACCCTCATCCGGTCTCTGTGGGCATCAGACACACTCGTGCGGGCAAAACAGCAATATAAATAAAATAAAAATAGATTAATATTTTGAAGAACTCCTGTCTTTATTGCTGTGGGGAAGGGATGCACAACCATTCTGTCCAGATAAGACTTTTTAACTCCTGGTAAAAATTGGTCAAATCGCTTAGACTCACTTAATAGAATGAGATCCTCTACTGCCACCTACTGGTAGATCTGTGTAATCAAAACACCAGAACAATCCTAGAGCAACCATGGGAACAAGGACCATCATTAAAGGGAGACTAAGTTTTCCTGTGGCTCAGAGCCAGAGACTGGACAGTTTGTACCGCTGGAGGGGACGCTTTCTATGCTGCTCCTAATGACATCCTGGACTATATGCAGTGACCAATCAGAAGATGTCCTGGGTAAGCGATGGCGTTCATCTGTGTTTTCAAGAGTCCAAGATCAATTTCAGCAACACAATGAGTTTGAGGCCGAATAGCAGGATTTTGTCTCTGTGTAGTTCAGTTCGGCCAGCCCCCAGGGAGTTCTGGAGCTGCATGGGAAGTGAGTTGGGTTGTCAAGATGGCTCCAGGTACTCAGGGGCTTTGTGTGCTTGTTTTAAGTGTCTGGGAGGGGCTCCCAGGTGCTCAGCGTCCTCAGTGTGATGTTCTGTCTACACAATCTCAAAGGTGTTGTCAGCGAACACTTAACCAGCCACTTCAGGTCCTGTTTCCTCTCAGTGTGAACACGTTTTTAATAGTCTACATAGGTAGAGGGTATCCAGGCTAGCCAAGCCATCATACTGAAAGCCTGATTCCAAAAACTACCTGCGGTCCAGGTTAGTTGAGATGGCTGGTCTTCCTTTTTGTCTTCTTCTTGACCAGCATTTGTTGACCGTTGCCTTCTTGTTTTGAATAAGAGGAAAATTCACAGGCTTGGGGGGCTGTGGGTGAAGACTGGAGGAAGCATAGCAGATGGAGCCCTCACCATGCGCACACTTAAGGAAGTGAGATGCCCCTCATTGGAAGTGGTGGTTTGTGTATGCTCCACCCACGGAGTGGTACTATTAGGAGGTGTGGCCCTGTTGGAGTAGGTGTGGCCTTGTTGGAGTGGGTGTGTCACTGTGGGTGTGGACTTTGAGACCCTCTTCCTAGCTGCCTGGAAGTCAGTCTTCCACTAGCAGCCTTCAGATGAAGATGTAGAACTCTCAGCTCCTCCTGCACCATGCCTGCCTGGATGCTGCCAATGTTCCCACCTTGATGATAATGGACTGAACCTCTGAACCTGTAAGCCAGCCCCAATTAAATGTTGTCCTTATAAGAGTTGCCTTGGTCATGGTGTCTGTTCACAGCAGTAAAACCCTAACTAAGACACTGGATATGAGTTCCTTGGCCTTGGACAACTGAAAGATATAGGTGTCTATGTAACTAGGCTGGCTTTGAACCTGAGATACTGCCCACTCCTCCTCTTTTCCTTCATTTTTTTCTTTCTGCCTTCCATCCTGTTCATTTTGTTTTGTCTTTGTTCTACTTTGATTGTGTGTGTTTGTTTTGTTTTGTTTTGAGATGTCCTCTTGCTATATTGCCCAAGCTGTATGGTTTTTTTGTTTTTGTTTGCTGTTTTGGCATGGAGGAGGTCTCTCTATACAGCCCTGGCTGTCCTGGACCACACTACATAGATCAGAACTCCCGGTGATTCTCCTGCCTCTGCCTCCCAAGTGCCAGGATTAAAGGCCTATGACACTACACCAGGCCCAAGCTGTTCTCAAACTCCCAGGATTGAGTCTTCTTCTGATTTTATTTTCCCAACAAGGTGGGATTATAGGCATGCACCTATATGCACCTATGTTCTCTATAAATTACCCAGTCTCCTGTATCTTCTTACAGCAACACAAATCAGATTAAGACAGAAACCCTGAAAAACGATCTCATAGCAAACCTTATCCCATCTTTGTTAATCCTGCCTGCCTTCATTCTAAGAGGCATGGGTGTGGTAGGAGATGATCGTGGCAAACCTTAGCACCACTATCTTACCTTCTAGGAACCTTCTAGAAATTTTAAATCATAAGCCTGTATTATGTTTGCCATTGGCATTTCATTAGTGCACCTGAGCACTAATGTTTGTTTGTTTACATAAAAACGTATGTTTCCCAAAGACATGAGTAGAACCCTGGACCAGGGACCCTCAGAACCTTCAGTGACCACATCTGGGTCCTCCCCATCTGTCCTGGTCAGTGAGGACACTGTGAATTTGATATTGTTTTAGTCTCCCGGCCTTCTGTTTGACTGCTTTGCCTTAAGTCTGTACTCGTTAGATGTGATTGTGTTTTGAGATTTTGCCATCAAAGAGGACACAGACAGGCTTAAAGGCAAATAGAAAGTCTTTCTTTACAGGCTGGCAGCTGCACAGGGAACTCCCCAAACCTTGCAGGTCTGAGCTTCTGGGTTTAGCTTTTTGTGCACAGAAACTGCATCCTGGTTTGACGCTGTTTAATTAGCAGGAGCAGCTAGCAAAGAGCTGAGATAGAGAAAGCCAGGAAAGCAAGCGTAATTCATTTTGGGACTTGCCTAGAACTGTGGACTGTGACAGATCAGGTCTTTTTGTTTTTATTTTGACGAAGTGTAGGGTCTCCGTGATGGAGTCTTAGGGAAGAATGGTACCTTGAACATGACATCAAGTTGTTTAAAGTCTGGGGGGGGGTCCGTTGCATACCTTACTGGGCATGAGTCTAATTGGACTCGTCATGGGGCAATGGGTTATGTCATCTCTTCAGTAGTGTCCTGGTTGGTTTTGTGTGTCAGTTGACATGAGATGGAGTTATCACAGAGAAAAGAGCCTCAGTTGAGGAAATGCCTCCATGAGACCCAGCTGTAAGGCATTTTCTCAATTAGTGATCAAGGTGGGAGGGCCCTGCCCATTGTGGGTGATGCTGTCCCTGGGCTGTTGGTCCTGGGTTCTATAAGAGAGCAAGCTGAGCAAGCCAGGAGAAGCAAGCCAGTAAGCAGCACCCTTCCATGTCCTCTGCATCAGCCCCTGCTTCCTGACCTGCTTGAGTTCCAGTCCTGACTTCCTTTGGTGATGAGCAGCAATGTGGAAGTGTAAGCTGAATAAACCCTTTCCTCCCCAACTTACTTCTTGGTCATGATGTTTGTGCAGGAATACAAGTAGTAAAAGTTTTTTATAATTAGATAAATCTATTAAAACGGCTAGCTGGGTGGCAGTCTTAAAGTCAAATCAAAGGCGTATGGCCCAGAGGAGGGGTTAAGGGAAGAATTTTTAAAGGCAAAAACCACAATTACTTTAATTTTTCGGTAGAGTTTGAAGCTATATGAAAAACTCTCCCTGCATACGGCTATAAGCAAGTTACAAAAGCCTGAGGCAGCAGCTAATCATTTCACAAATAACACCATTTTGGGGAGGGAGACACAGTGTCAGGAGTTTATTTTTCAAGAATTAAAGTCAGAGGGCAAAGCCTACTAAAATCAGTACCGGGTACAGAATGGAGTTTCCTTAGCCATCTCATTCCCCATGGGCTCTCGATCTTAGGAGTGCAGTCATTGATTTGTGTTGGAGTACAGATTGTTACCAAGCCTGCAGGGCTCTTAGAGCAGAGTGGGTCCTACTTTTAATGCACACCAGTCACCAATTTAAAATGCAGGAGCTGACTGGGATGCCAAGAAGTAGTAAAAGACTGGGCAGGGTGCGGCTGTTAGAGGGGTGGGGTGGTAACCCACGGGGACCAAGAAAAGAGAGACCGGTAGTGAAGCCGCAGCTCACTCCTCTGCCCTTTCGGCTTTTTCTGAGCCCTATCTAATGTTTCCCATGAACTCCCAAGTTACTGACATAGAATCAGTTTTTCACCTAAGGCAGCACAACAAATGTCCTCCCTTCACAATTAAAATCTAGTCCTCAGTGGTTCTGTAAAACCATTTCTGCTAGGGGAACTACTTGTTTTTCAAGTTACCTGATGGAGTCCTATAGGTGCTGTATGTCACAAGTAGTAAATTTAACAGAACTTACTCTCTGACTTACATAGGTGAGTAAGCAGATGAGCAAACACATGCGCGCACGTGCACGCACACACACACGCACGCACACACACACACACACACACACACACACACACACACACACAGAGGCACATACTACAAATAAATAAAATGCAATTTTTAGAAGCAACTTAAGGAAGGAGGGGCTTGAGGGTGCAGCCCACGGTGGTAAGAGGGCATGGAAGCAGGATCAGGAGGGGACTGGTGACATCTACAATCAGGACACAGAGTGACAAAAGCTCATGCCCAGAGAGAGTTCTCCTTTTCAGTCCGACAGTGTCACCCCGCTGAGGTCCACCTCAGCATGAGGAGGGTCCTGAGAAAGGCAGGAATGGGAACTGCACTGACTTAATAATGACTTGGAGTCAGTGGTGGATGCTGTTAGTTCCAGGGCTCTCTCCTTACCTGAGGATTCTCATCCTTCTTCCTTCTCCCCTTCATTCTTTTTTGCCTTCTCTTCTTGAGACCATTGTAACTCTCTATCCCTGATATCTTCATGTTCACCCTGGCTAATTAATGCAGCCCTTGTTGGTACAAATGTCTCCTCATGATTCCAAATTCAAGGCCAAGTCTTATAATGAGCAATTTCTACAAAGAAGCATGTAGGCTTTTGTAGCCTCTGCAGTTATGCTGTCTAGATCCTATCCCAAGGCCCTAAAGGCCAAGTGGAAGGCCTGTCCTCATCCTCCACAGCCTCATAATCACCTCCGTTCCTCATTCCTGAGAACTCAACTGTTTCATTTATTATGGCGTGATTATCTCTGAGTAATGGGGGAAGTGTATTCCCCATAAATCGAGACTGAAAGTAAAATAAAAGAGCCAACAGATCAGCTTCAGGGCAACAACGGTCAGCACACATGGGGATCAACAGCTTGGTGATGTTCCAGGAGCAGGAAATGTGTCACGCTCCCCTTACGGAAGCCACGGTGGACCCAGCATCACCCCAACTGAGGTGGAATATTCCTACCTAGTCACCCAAGGTAACCCTCACAGCCAAGCTCAGAAACTTGTTTCCATGGCAATTCTACATCCCAGAGAAGATGAACTACAATTGCATTTGTGTGTCTGGAAGCTAGAAGTCCAAGTTAGAGCTACCAGCAGGCTCTGGCGAGCCTTCTTCCTGGCTCACTGCATCCATGTGTATGACATACTGGCTACTCACCCCTAAGTATCCGGTTTGGTGTTGAAGGTGTTTCCTTTGAAAAAAAAAAAAAGATTTATTTATTTGTCATATATAAGTACACTGTCGCTATCTTCAGACACACCAGAAGAGGGCATCAGATCTCATTACAGATGGTTGTGAACCACCATGTGGTTGCTGGGATTTGAACTCAGGACCTCTGGAAGAGTAGTCAGAGCTGAGCTCTTAACCACTGAGCCACCTCTCCAACTGTGTTCCCTTTTTTTAATGAGGCATCTGTGGCAACAGAGTAAAGTATGAAAATGTCAAAACTCTTTGGAAAGTCCTGTGAAATAACCTTATATTTTCGATAAGGCAGCGGTGGCTAGATGAAAGTAATTTTAGGAAAATCTTCTCACTTCTGTCTATACTTTCAAATATTAAATATTAAAACCATCATTTGCTTTGTTAAGAGAACTCTTATGTTCCCAGGGAAATTTTCTAAGATAGTGACCAGAGACACATTGTAAATGTCTGTGACATTCCCAGGGCTTCTGGTACAGTTGTTGAAGCATGAGGGTCCTGTTCATTAGGTGTTCCTGGATAAAGCTAGCAATGGTGAACCCCAGGCCCAGGTGACTGCCAGCCAGTGTCAGCACTGACAAAGTGATGGGACTCCTCCAGCTACTTCTATGGCTATGCACAATCCACACTGGTCATACAACTCAGCAGTCACAGATGTGGTGGCCATGCTGCACTCTCTGGTGGTTGAAGCACAGCCCTCACGGTCCCTAAACTTGTCAGAGAAGAGAAACCTTGTGTGTGTGTGTGTGTGTGTGTGTGTATGAGAGAGAGAGAGAGAGAGAGAGAGAGAGAGAGAGAGAGAGAGAGAGAGAGAGAGAGAGAGAGACTTGTGATTATAGCAGAAACAAGACAGGAAAGGAGATCTGTAGACAATGTCTGCTCGTGCTTCCAATGCAAGCAAGGGGTCTGGCTGAGCCATGCATGAATTTCTACCTGAAGCCTTCCTCAGTGTGAGGAACAGGATTGAAAGGCAGGTGGGAGGAGGGAGGGAGGGAGGGAGGGAGGGAGGGAGGGAGGGAGGGAGGAAGAACTGCTTTCCACACAAGTCTTAGGGTTAGAGGCTGGAGCAAGGCATGGCATGGTTGCTTCCTTTAGTAATTAAGTCAGGGCTGCAAAGTAAACATTCAGGCCATGTTCTCTATAGAATTTAAGATGGAATGACTGATAAGAAGTAAATTACTAAGTGTATTAGCCAGCGTTCTCTAGAGTCGCAGAACTTATGGACTGTCTATATCGAGGGAATTTATGGGGGTGACTTACACTCTGTCGTCCAAGTAACCCAACAATGGGCAGCTGTGAATGGCAGTCCAAGAATCTAGTAGCTGCTCAGTCCCACAAGGCTGGTTGTTTCTGCTGCTCTTCTGTAGAAGTGGGTTCCTACAGATGTGCTGGCAAGTAAATGCAAGCAGGCGAGGAAGAGAGCATCTTCCTTCTTCCAATGTCCTTATGTAGGTCTGCAGCAGAAGGTGTGTACCACCACGCCTGGATCTGGGATTTGCTTTGTCCCAGGCTGACCTTGAACTCAGAGATCTGTTTGCCTCAGTCTCCTGGGATTAAAGGCGTGTACTATGCCTAAGTTTTTCATGGCCACTCTGCCTCAAGATCTCCATGCCAAGATCCAGATGAGAAACTTGTGTCTTCCAGCCTCAAGATCTGGATCACAGGTGAGCCCTCCAATTCTGGATTGTAGTTCATTCCAGATCTGTCAGGTTGACAACCAGGAATAGCCACTGCACTAAGTATGTGTCCCTCTCAGTGGATGAGGTGGCTTGTGATGACAGCACTAATGGCCACATCTGTTTGCCTTCTCCCTCCTATGTAGGTGAGGCTGTCCCTCTTCACCCCTCAGCCACCCATGCAGTTAGGCACCTTGAATCACCATCTCTGGCCAGGTGAATATGCGTAGTGTAGGTGTCTCTGTTTGTGGCTGTATGTTATTCTGCTTTGGGGTGGGTGAGTTTGTAGTCCTGATGCTGAAGAGGTGGAATCTCAGAGGCCTCGCTGTAGTCCTCAGAGATGTGTGTCCTCAGAGGCCCCAGATATGGGGCCAGCACAATGGTTTCACAGGTAAAGGTTCATGGTGCCAAGCCTGATGACCTGAGGTCAGTCCCCATTGTGGGAAGAGAGAGTCAACCCCCCAAAGACACACACACACACACACACACACACACACACACACGGAGAGAGACAATAGATAAATACATAAAGAAACATAATAAAAAAAGAATACACATGATGGGGTGGAAAATAAACCTTCACCCTGGGAAGTCAGTCATATTTGCTGTTTGAAACATCTGCCTTTGATTTCCTTTTGGATGCTCATTATAAAAATGTTAAGAGTCACGGCAGGAAATAGGCATGCTTATTGTTTTGATTAAGGTGCTGGCATTACGGGCATGTGCATATATGCAAATGCATCAAAGTGTAGCCATTAAACACATACACTTTTGGAGGAGCCTAAACATCAGTCCTGCTGAAGGGGATTGTGGTGGACAGGCAGCACTTCAGCCAGAACGGCGCACTCAAACTGCTCGCCGGCTCCTCCTACAAGGTGGAGGTGAAGATGGGGCCCACTGCACTGCAGGTTCAGAGCATTTCCATTGGTGGTGTGCTTGTCCCGCCGGAGCTGAGGTGTAAAGAATCTGGTGGGGAAAGAGTTGTCTACACCGGCGTGTATGATTCTGAAGGTGTAGCCTTCAGAATCGTGTAGAAAAAGGTCTACGATTCTGAAGGTGTAGCCCCAACCAAAAGTGGAGAGCGACCACCTGTTGTTGTAAAAATAATAAAAATAAAATGCTGTCTTTTAACCTGCTCCAGGTCCAGAACTGTAGTGCCCCAAGATACCTGCTAGATATCTTGGCAGAAACACATCCCAACTCCACAGCGGCCCAGTCTCTCTAGCTGCCACACACTCTCCCAAAGTCAAATCGCCACTTGAAAGAACACACAGGGTTGGGGATTCAGCTCAGTGGTAGAGCGCTTGCCTAGCAAGCACAAGGCCCTGGGTTCGGTCCCCAGCTCCGAAAAGAGAGAGAGAGAGAGAGAGAGAGAGAGAGAGAGAGAGAGAGAGAGAGAGGAGAGAACACACAACACAATAACCTCAGATCCAATTGATAAGATATAATTGCCTACCTAAACATACAAAGCCTTATAAACGTCCATCCCTTAAGAACATTCATAACAACCTGTAAACACACAGAATGGAATCTTAATGTCAGCTGCCATGTTCTCTCTGCCGCAACTTCTTTCTGTTCCTCCTGTCTCTTCCTCTTCCGTTCCCATCTCCTCCTCTTCCTTCAAACTTTTCTCCCGCCCATCCTTCCTTCTCGTCCAATGACAGGCCTCATTCTATCTTGTACCTGCCTCACCTATGACATCATCCCACAATCACCCATCCAGATTACCATGCAGTCCGTTCACAGACACTGGGACCTTCGAAACAGTGTGCCAAGTCAAGTTCTACAACTACCAAAAGCGAGACCACTGCCAGTGGGGAGCCCATTCTCCATCACTGAGTATGAATGCAAGCTCAGTGAGACTTGGAGCCTCATGTGGGTGAGTAAGGAGTCCTTCCTTTGAAAATGACTCCTTCTGATGTGCTAGACACTCTCTGGAAATCGATGTTTAGGCAAACCAGCACAAGCCTTACCAAGGTGCACCACACCATGGCTGTTTCCCAACGACCTCCTACTGTACCCAGTTACTGTGAAAGTGTGATTCCCTTCTGATGCATTACCTGTGACATCACGTGTGATGTCCTATACCAGAAAGTTCCACAGAAGGACCAGGGATGTTCCAGGACAAGCAATTTCTCCCTTTTGTGTTCATTGTCAGATTAAGATAACCAAGTGCTGGCGTCCCCCATGTGTGCTTTGTAACGTGTAGCATGCAATGTTTGTGAGCATCCAAGGCGGCTATGTGAAAAAGTAGCAACGTGAACAGCAGTAAGTGGGACCCAAATGCTCTGCTTCCTATTAACAACCCAGCCTTTTCAGAGGAGGATAATGAGGAAACAAAAAGATGAGTGTATAAATAAGAGTTTATAATGTATCAATAGTCTTTCAAGTAGCAAGGCACTTTGCTGTGATCTAGTAGAAACAGGGGAAAGACATTGTTGTGGAATGGAAGCTATGGCTCTCTCCTTTGACAAGCTACCGTAAACTTTAAACAGAGACGGCATCTCTACACACCCTTTCACTTGAACTTTGTACAACCACGTATGGAATGGTAATCAACTTTTGATATGTCTTAATAAAGACATTGAAAATCAAAAACAAAAACAAAAAACCACATGCACTGTTTTTTGTTTGTTTGTTTGTTTTTGTTTGCGTTTTTGTTGTTGTTGTTGTTGTTGTTGTTGTTTTGATGGTTGGTTTGACCCCCTAAAAGGCTATTTTTAAAATCTGCCTTTTCACATGAAGGAAAGCACATCCTGTGGCAACCGGGAAAGGATGTATTTAGAGCTGAACAGTGTCATTTTCATGGTTGGGTCTGGTGACTTATTCCTGTGATCTCGGCACTTGGGAGGCTAAGGCAGGGGCATCGGTTCAAGGCCATCCTTGGCTACATAGCAAATTTGCAGCCAGCTGGGCTACATGAGACTCTTCCTCATAAGGGAAATGAAAACAAGCTTGCCTCCTGGACTCTACGGCTCCTGGCTCCTGTGGTACACTCTGGCCATTCCATGACAACTAGAGTCCAGGGACCTGGTGATTTATGGCACAGCCAAGGGTCAGCTGAGGTGTGGGTGGGGGAAACATGGGGTGAGGAGAAGGGAGCTTTGATTGTGTTCATTTTCAGGTAGAGAACTGAAGTTTAATGACTTGTCTTGTCACTAGGATACACCTTCAATGTCACACAAGGGCTCTGGAGCTCAGGTCTGCCACCTCTCTGCTAAATTTTGCTAGATAGAGTTGGATCCACTTCATAAATCTGAACAGAATACATCCATACACTTTGCTTTCAAAATTTACTACAATTCTACTGGAGACTTGAGAAAACAAAGATTGTGGGTTGCCACTCATTCTTGTGTCATGGAATTGCAAGCTTGAAGGGGATACCATAGAAAATAACAGACCGGGTCATCACGACTCTAGAAGGCCCGGGGCAACTGTGTTTGTTATACATGTATACTCACATATGTTTGGTTAATAGATAAGATGCCCTGTGGCTGGAGAAGTGGTTTGGTGGTTAACAGCATTTGCTGCTTTTGCAAAGAACCACGCTTCTGTTCCCAGCACCCACATTGAAGTTCACAACTATCTGTAACTCCAGTTCCAGAGCTCCTATGTCCTCACCTCAGAGAGTACAGACACACCCATGGGGCACACACCACACACACACACACACACACACACACACACACACACATGCAGGTAAATACTCATACATTATTTTTAAAAATGAAAGGCATTAACTGTAGTTCCTGCTCCAAATTATAGCCAACAGAATCTAAAAATACCTCAAGAAGTGTTAGGCTTTACATGTTTGTGCAGTGAGCAAAAACGAAAAATGCGATGGGGGCACAGCCGTGGCTTAGCTGGTAGAGTGCTTTCTTGGCATGCACATAGCTAACCCTGGGCACAATTCCCAGCACCCACAAATCACACATGCAACCCTGACTCCCAGAAGTCAGAGGCAAGGAGACAGGACTTCAAGGTCATCCTGAGCTACAAAGCAAGTTTAAGGTTACGGGACTTGATATGAGACTCTACCTATAAAAAAACAACGAAACCTCAAACCAAAGACCTGACATTGGTAGGCACTTCAGAACGTGCCCCCACCCACCCCGTTCTTTGATTGATGCATGAGTGAACGAAGCTGCTTTATGTTTTAAAGCACCGGTGTGTCAGCACGTTCCCTGGCAACAGGATGGGCTTTCATGTACCCATGGCAACAGGATCGGCTTCTGGGCTCCAGCTCCCAAGGCTATGGCATCTCTCCAGCACACCTGGATCGTTGCAAAGGAACTGAGGATACCGGGAACAGACAGCACCCTTTTAAAGTAACCTGTCAAAGGACTGCCAGGTGCTGAGTCACAGAGGCTAAGAAGTGCCCGGTCACCCCCTACTTGCCAGTTCCCTCCACACTCAGGGATCCTCTCTCTACCAACTCATTCCACTCCTACCTGACCTCTACCTGTTTCAGACCAGAGGTTCCGGTTTTTACTTTAGAAGGGAACGAATTTTGACACACCCTCTGAAAGGAAAGCAAAACAGAGTGGACAGAAAAGGAAATAAAATTTACACCGAACAAGCCATTCAGCATCCATACGCCTTCTGTTTCTCAGGCATGAGCGTACATGGGACTCTGCTGGAGATCACGTGAGCAAGACAGTGTGTCAGAATGACCAGGTAGGGCCTGACATTCAACATTTCTAGCAGGTTTCCTGGTGACACTGCCCCACCTGGAGTAGCTCTTCAGTGCTGAGGTCGGGGCATAGTTGGATCACAAAACTTTAGTAGTGATGTGGCCCTGGAGTCTGCACAGAGCTCACCCAGATACCAAACTCTCAGCATAAAGGAAATTTATTACCTGGGAGGGGTGGGGGGAGGGGGCTGCCTCTAGGTCGGGCAAAGACATCAGCTCTACAGGAGTGGTTTTTAAGGAGAACAGGGGAAGTCTGTGCTAGCATGAGTTAGTAAGTCCTGACTGGACATGTTAACCAGTGCAGCCAAACGATGAATTTTGATTGCTGGACCTTGGCGATGAACCTCAGGAATGAGTTAGGCATAAGTGTTCAAATAAGGGAGTAGATGTTGGTGGCTGGCTTTAGGAATGTGGAAATGTCTAAGTAAAAAGGTCTAATGGTTTAACAAGGGAGAAGGATGTGGGGAGGGCAAGACCTGCCGACACCATGTTTGCCGTGCTTGGCCTGTTAGAGCTCTTCCAATGACGTCTGCAGGCTTGCTCTCAGTATGTTGTTTCTTCTCCTCAGACACTGTCAGTTTTACACAAAATGGACTTATATTTATAGTTTTGGTTTGTTGGTTTTTTAATTACAAATTTTATGTTGTGTATGTGTGTGAGTGTTGTTTGCCCGCACGCATATATGTGTACCAGGTGTATGCTGGATGCTCTAAGAAGTCAAAAGAGGGCGTCACGTCCTCTGACACCAGGGTTACGGATGGTTGTGAGCCCTGTGGGTGGTGGGAACTAAATTCAGATCCTCTGCAAGAGGAATAAATATTGCTAACTGCTGGACCATCTCCCTAGCCTCTGTTATTTAGAGAGAAGCAAGATATCACAAACCGAGTTTACATTTACCTTTGTGTGCATGTGTGTGTATGTGTATGTGATGCTGTGTGTATGTGTGTGCATATGTGTGTGTATGTGAGTATTCGTGTGTATGTATGTGAGTGTGTGTGTGTGTGTGTGTGTGTGTGTGTGTGTGTGTGTGACTGTGTGTGTGTGGGCACATTGCAATGACATTCCTGCAGGGGCTAGAGGACAACTTATAGAAGTCAGTTTCCTCTTTCCACCATCTGAGTTCTGGGAAGTTGGACTTAGGTCATCAGACTTGGTGGCCAATGATTTTACCCACCGATCCTTCTCACAGAACTCCCTTTATGTATTTCTTTTAAGGAGAGTCTGCCAGAAATAAATCAAGCTTTAATCTCCTCCCTGTTTTCGAAGGCTAGCTTTGCTAAAGGTAAAATTCTAGGTTTTCCTTTCAGTGCTTGGACCATGTTTGTGCTGGAGTGTTTAATTTCAACTTGCCACAAGCTGAAGTCACTCAGTTAAGAATATGCCTGGGTTCAATGGGGTTGTAGATCGGCAAGCCCGTGGGGCATTTTCTTAATGTTTAATGGTAGAAGAATCAGCCCATTGGTGGTACCATCCCTGGCTGACGGTCCTCAGTTCTATAAGAAAGAAGGCTGAGCAAGCCATGAGGAGCAAGCCAGTAAGCAGCACCCTCCATGGCCTCTGCATCAGCTCCTGCCTCCAGGTTCCTGCCCTGCTTGAGTTTCTGACCTGACTTCCTTTGGTGATGGACTATGATGTGGAAGTGTAAACCAAATACACCACTTCCTCCCCAAGTTGTTTTCAGTCATGGTGTCTCATCGCAGCAACAGTAACCCCGACTAGCTCAATGTTGCTTCTTAACGTTTCTTCTGGTAAGAAGACAGCTGTCAGTCGTATTGAGAGCTACTTACGTGGGATAAATTGCTTCCTTCTGCTTTCAGAGCTCTCTCTTCCTTCGTGATGCTGCGTGACAAGGTATAAATCTCCTTGACATCGTTCTATTGGCTTTTTTTGGATGTGGGGGGGTTAATATTTTCTTATCAAATTTGTAAAGATTTTAGTGGGTATTTCTCCAAAGACCCCTTTCTCTGCCCCCTCTCCTCCTGAAGCTCCCACTGTGTACAGCTAGGGTGTCTAATGGTGTCCCACCAAACCTTTAAGCTCTTCCTAGTTGATCTTTCTGTATTTCCTGTGTGACCCTCAGACTTATCAACTGGACAACCCTCTCCTTTGCTAAGTCTCTCTTTGGCTGGCTCAGTATCCGGTTGTATTTTTGGAACTGAAGTTTCCATTTCAGTGTTACCCCTGTACCTTGCACTAAAGTACAGTTTCTACTTCTTTATATTCTGTTTTTGATGCAGCATTATTCTTATATTTTCCCTTAGCTTTTAAGAAGTGGTTTTTAAGTTAGGTTTTTTTTTAAACAGTATTTACAACAAGCCATTTAAGATCTTTGTCTAATAAACACAACATCCATGCTATCTTCGGATCCATCTCAACTACCTCTTAGCTTGTGTCCTTTCTTGACCTGTTGTGTGTCTTGTAACTTCTTGTAAAAAGTTGGATATTTAAAATAATATGACAACTCTGGAAATAATACATCCCGTTTCCCCAGGGCCCATTGTTGCTTCTATCTATCTATCTATCTATCTATCTATC
Source organism: Rattus norvegicus (assembly GCF_021556685.1). NCBI lineage: Eukaryota > Metazoa > Chordata > Mammalia > Rodentia > Muridae > Rattus > Rattus norvegicus. The sequence continues at coordinate 54,686,913 of NC_141542.1, forward strand.
TATCTATCTATCTATCTATCTATCTATCTATTTATGTTTTCTGAGACAGGGTTTCTCTGTGTAGCTCTGGATGCCCTGGACTTCTCTTTGTAGACCAGGCTAGCCTCAAACTCAGAGATCCACCTGCCTCTGCCTCCCAAGTGGTGGGATTAAAGGGCATGTGCAACCACCACCTGGCAATGGCTACTATTGTTTTCTGCCTTTTTGCTTGCTTAGTGAGTCTCGAGGGTTAATTCCATAATCTATATATATATATATATATATATTTTTTTTCCTTTTCTTTTTTTCAGAGCTGGGGACCGAACCTAGGGCCTTGCGCTTCCTAGGCAAGCGCTCTACCACTGAGCTAAATCCCCAACCCCCGTAATCTATATTTTTATCACTTGTAGTCATCAATGCATCACTGTGGTCATCCACGGTCTTTGTTGATTACTTTTCTTGTTACTTTGATCAACTCTACCTGACGAGAAGGCAACTTAAGGGAGACAGGCTTTATTTTGACTTATGGTTTGAGAGGCTTACAGTCAGTCTATCATGGTAGAGACAGCACAGCAGATGGCCGGAGTGGCTCATGGATGTGACAGCAGGAACTGTCAGTACTGATGGCTCATGTCTAAACAGCAGACTGGGAAGCAGAGAGGAAACCCACGACTAAACCTGAGGGTCTACGCTTCAGCCTGAAAGATATGCCGTCAAGACACACTTCCTCCACAAAGGCCCATCTTCAGTAAGGCCCACAACTTTCTAAAACAGCACTACAGTTGGGGACTAAGTGCTCACTTATATGTGGTGACATATGCTGGCAGGACAATTGCCAGGAGCTCACAGTCAGCCTGGGATACCAAAAAACCTTTCTAATCAGCCATGGCTGCTGTGGAGATAGGAAAACTGAGTGATATATTTGCTCATCTCCCCCTTAAAGTTATTATTACTGTTATTTGAGGTGGGTCTCACTGTGTAGCTCTGACTGGCCTGGAACTCACTATGTAAGGCAGACTTTAACTGAAGGATTTCTGCCACACAAGTGTAGAGACTATCTCGTGTATTGCATGGATGCATCACCTGTCAATTAAAAAGCCCAGAGCCTATGGCTTAGGCAGGAAATAGAAGTGGGACATCCAGGAGGCAGGGAGGATTCTGGGAGAGAGCCAGGCTGGGATTCACTAGGAAGATGTGAGGAGACAGACACACGGTACCTGAGTACAGGCAACCAGCCACGTGGTGGAATGTAGGTTAAAATAAATAAGGTAGGATTCTAGTCAGAGAAGAGCCTAGCTATATGGCCAAGGTATTTGGAAGTACATTTTGAGGCTGAGTCTTATTTCTGGGAGCATGGGGCTGGGAGGAAGAACCAGGACTTAACTTCAACACCCAAGTGCTAGGATTAAAGGTGTGTGCACCTTCCCCAGTGGCTTGTGTTACGATCAGGCCATCCCCTGAACTTTGTGTAGAAGAGCGATTGTTCACACTGTGCCTTGCTTGACAAGCAGCTTTTGACTCCGGGTTGAGGATGGAGAAAGACTGTGCACCTGTGTGAGCATGTGAACATCTGTCGGTACAACCTAGGTGTCACAGACAGATAAAATAGCTTACTTCTGGGAGTAGGAAAGATGTGGCCCTATAAATTTAGCAGGGTGAATTGGGACTGCAGGAGCACATGAGAGTATTAAAATTATCTCAGGAAAAGCAGGCTTGAGGACTTATGGGACATACCACACTGAGGAAAGAGTAGAAACTCCCTCATGAGGAGGAGACAGCACTTTTTTTTTCTTTTTTCTTTTTTTGGAGCTGGGAACCGAACCCAGGGCCTTGCGCTTGCTAGGCAAGCGCTCTACCACTGAGCTAAATCCCCACCCCATGAGACAGCACTTTGAAGGCAATGTCTCCCGACCTCCTGCCATCTGACCCCCTGACCTGCAGCAGGGACTCACAGGCAGGGAACTCCTGACTATGCTAGGGGGTCAGCCAAGCTTGGTTTCTGCTTTTGACATATCCTATTCTGATTTGTGTCTACCCATCCTCCGACTTGCCTATCTGGGCCTGCTCTCCATCTGTCTGCCAGTTAGCTTCTCTGGGCGTCGTCTGTCCTTTTGCCCCTGCAGATGGACTCTAACCTTTCTCGAACCTGTGACTCACATCAGCCTGACTGGCAAACAGCTTCTTCAGAAGCTTCCCAGGTTTGTCATCTGAAGCGGAACTTCTGGTTTCTTTGGAAAGTCTGTTATATCAAGTGATGGGTTGCCCAGGACACACAGGTGAGAGGATGTCTTGCTAAAGCGGACACATGAAGGGACGGTTTGCTGGAGCAGACACAGGTGGAAGGAGGTTTTGCTGGAACAGACACGTGAAAGGAAGAGTGATGAAGGAATATAAATATGACCCCACAGGCAGTGAGAGCTGGGGCACTGGTTTGTGTTGGGAGATATGCCCTTAAAACCCTCCATTATTGATGTTAATATTATAGTTAGAGTTAAGTATGACTGGTTCATTAAGAGGTCAGGACGATGGAAAATCCCCAGCCAGCTGCAGAAGGCTAATACTAATCTGATGGTCAGGATGCCTAATGATATGACAAACTTGTGACCTTCCTGAGAAACCAACATCCTGCTGATGTCAGCCAATTGCCTGACTACAAAAGCAGTGTCCTTGGCCCGCGTAGATGTTTCCTGCTTCCCCCTCCCTCTGTTACCCCTGTTATGGTATAAATTCAGCCTTGGGAAAAAATAAAATTTGTCGCCTTGATCAGACTCTTGTCTTGGCGTCCTTCTTCGTGTCTCTTGTCCCCCATTCTCTCCGAGGTGGTCCCCAACCTCCACTGACTGCCCTGCAGGTTGGGGCAGGTTTGGTCTGCTCTGCCTCAGTTCTTCACTAACAACATACATGTATTGGTTCGCCTTACATAGCATTGTTGAGCTCCACTTGTGGCAATGCCGACATTGAGAGGAACCAAAGAAATGCTCCTGAGGTTCCTACAGGCTCTTGCCAACTCAGAGGCCTCTGGCCAATTGGGGAGCTTTGTGGTTTCCTCAGAAATGAACTTCAGCTGCTGGTTCATGCCTGGTGTCTGCCTACTGGGAGGACTGGTCTGCAGCTGCTGAGTTGTGTTTGGTATTTGATACGGGACTGAACTGCTGATAAAGAAAATCAAGCTTGGCCCCAAAGAACTATTGCTGAGCAGGTCCACTTCTCCCATATCCTAAAAACTTTTCTCTTCCACTGCCTCCGCTGGGTGGTGGGCAAGAGAGGTTGAATGTTTATTAAAAGTAGATTGCATAAAAATCTATGCCTACAGTCATCTTAATGACTCCGATTGTGGCCACTTTGATTGTCGACTTAAGTACATCTGGAATTAACTAAAACCCCTAAACTGGTTGAGCACACCTGTGAGGGATTTTTCTTAGTTGAATCATTCGTGGTGGGAAGATACACCTTTAACCCGATCTTGTGAGATAGGAAGACATACCAGTCTGGGGCACACCGTCTGCTGGCAGTTTATAGAAAGGACACGGAAGGAAGAAGTCTCTCTGCCTGTTTGCTCTTGCCATCACTAGCAAGCCTATCCCTCACTGGCATTAGAGCCTGTGCTGGCTGGTTTTGTGTGCCAACCCCACACAAGCTGGAGTTATCACAGAGAAAGAAGCCTCTGTTGTGGAAATGCCTTCATGAGACCCAGCTAGAACACATTTTCTCAATTAGTGATCAAGGGGGGAGGGCCCAGCACATTGTGGGTGGTGCCATTCCTGGGCTGGTTGTCCTGGGTTCTATAAGAAAGCAAGCTGAGCAAGCCAGGGGAAGCAAGCCAGTAAGACACATCCCTCCATGGCCTCTGCATCAGCTCCTGCTTCCTGACCTACTTGAGTTCCAGCCCTGACTTCCTTTGGTGATGAACATCAATGTGGAGGTGTAAGCTGAATAAACCCTTTCCTCCCCAACTTGCTTCTTAGTCATGATGTTTGTGCAGGAATAGAAAACTTGACTAAGACAAATTGGTACCAGCATAGTGGGGTATTCCTGGGACAACCTGACCATGTTGAGAAGGACTGTGGAAGGACTTTGGAACTTTGGGCTGGAACAGCCATTGGGATGTTAAGAGCTCTGTGGGATGTTCTGCAGGAGCTTGGAAGATGATGTTGAGAACACGGCAAACAATGGAGGCCTGGCTTGTGAAATTTCACAGGGAAGATTAAAGACTCTTATCAGGGCTATTGCTGTTTTGATTGTGAAGATTCTGTGGATTTGGTTAGCTGGGGCTGAAGAATCAGCTGTGATTAACAAGATACCAGAACTACTAAAGTGAAACCTTTTCATTACTGGGACGATTGATGCTGGTTAGCTGGAGCTAAGAAATTAGCAGTGATTATGAAGAGACCAGCATCATTAAGGTGAAATCTTCTGGGAAGTGTTTCCTGAGAGCTCAGAGAAGCGATATTCCAGAGGCAGTCCCGGTTGTACCTCATGTTGGGAGCCAGATTGGGTAATGTGTAAGAGTCACCCAGGTGGTGCTGGTTTTGAAACATGAAGGGGTAGCAGCTGATGCTTGGAACTGTGAGAGATCAGGAGAGGTCATCGGTGAAGTTGCAGCCCCAGTGGCAGTTGAAGGCCCAGGACTGAAGGGGTCATGCAGAGAAGTTGAGACTTAACACCATGAAATGAGCCGATGAGAGGCTCTTCGTGAAAGCTCAGTCCAGTTGCAGTGGAAGACAGCAGAGTTTTGGAGATGCCAGTGCCATGAGACGACCACCAAGAACAGCAGCAGCAGCAGCAGTGGAGAACAGGCGTCTGGAGCCTAGAAGACAAGGTGTGAACTACAAAGGGCAGAGCTGGAGAAGGGATGCAAGCTCTTGGAGGATCCCAGAAGATCGTGAGTGGATCCCGGACATTGGAAGGTCAGAGTTTGATTTTGCTTTTGATTGTGACTGTGCCTTGATATTTTTCTCCCTTAAAGTATGAAAGTATTTTAGTGAGCCCACAGTTAAGAGACTTTAGATTGTAAAAGGACTTTGAACTTTAAAATATATTAGATATTTTAAAGGGATCGAAATTTTAATATGTAAAGACTATGGGACTTCTAAAGTTATTTAGATCTTGGGGATCAATAAGAAAGTAAGAGTTGAGGCTTAATAGTGATGTTTGTGTGTCAAGTTGACAAGGGGTCAGTTGTACTGACTGGTTTTTGGTCAACTTGACACAAGTTGGAGTTATCGCAGAGAAAGGAGCCTCCCTTGAGGAAAGGCCTCCATGAGATTCAGCTTTAAGGCATTTCTCAATGATCAAGGAGGGAAGGGCCCATTGTGGGTGGTGCTGTCCCTGGGCTGGTGGTCTTGGGTTCTACAAGAAAGCAAGCTGAACAAACCAGGGGAAACAAGCCAGTAAGTAACATCCCTCCATGGCCTCTGCATCAGCTCCTGCTTCCTGACCTGCTTGAGTTCCTGTCCTGACTTCCTTTGGCGATGAACAGCAGTGTGGAAGTGTAAGCTGAATAAACCCTTTCCTCCCCAACTTGCTTCTTGGTCATGATGTTTGTGCAGGAATAGAAACCCTGACTAAGACAGAGCCTACTTACTTGGGATTCTGGAAAATACAGAAGACCAGCTGAGACGTCTAGTCCTGTGAATGACCTACTGGATTCTTGGACGTTCTGTTCATAGGCAGTCATCGTTGGGTTAGCTGGACCACAGCCTGTGAGTCATTCTAATAAAAACCATAGATATATGTTCATTTTATAAGTTCAGTCAGTCTAGAGAATCCTAACAGCCCGTGTTAATTATCATGCTGTCAACACAATTACGACCATCTGACATGAGGGAGCCTCAGCTGAGAAAGCACCTCTATCAGATTAGGCTATAGATACTTCTATAGGAAATTTTACTTTGATGATTGATGGGGGAGGGGGGAGGGGCGGGGGAGGGTCCCGCCCGGTCCCGCCCTTTGGCGGCTGTACTATTCCTGGGCAGGTAGTCTTTGGTTGTACAAGAGAGTGAACTGAGCAAGACAATAAGCAGTGTCTCTTCCTCCAGGTTCCTGCCTAGTGTTCTCGCTCTGCAGCCCCTCAGTGAAGAGTCATGATTGGGTCATATAAGCCAAAGAAACCCTTTCTTCCTAAAGCTCCTTTTGATCATGGTGCTTAATCACAGGAACAGAAAGCAAACCAGGAAAAGCCCCTCCCCCAGCCCTTGCCTTCCTGTCCATCACCCAGGTTTGATTTCTCACGCCTTTTAACCCTCGGTAGCCGTTCCATACCCATATAAGTACATCACATACATCTATCACTGTGGAATATGTAATCAGAGAGTTAATACCAGTCATTAAGACTAGAGTATATGAACGGGTGTTTGCCTCTGCCAGGTCTAGGAAGGAAAACAGGACCGCATGGCAATTTGCTGCCCAGGAAAATGCTGCACCTTGTGAGTTTGCTACTCCGTGCACTCTGGCATTATAGAAAGACATAAGCACACAACTGTCCCTTTCTGACAAAGCACACTCAGGACAGCTATGTAGTAATACCCTCTTGTATTAAAAATAAGAACATTAACAAGCAAGCAGAACAAGAGGAAGTCTGCGTGAGTGTCAGGCCATGTCCCCTCCAAACCATCACAGCTCCTTGCTTGGTTAGGTTCCTGGCACTCCCTGGTGACTGGAGATTTCCTCAAGTCCTTCCTGTGTTGCGAGTTGGAGCTAGCGCTCTCTCTCTCTCTCTCTCTCTCTCTATCTGTGTGTGTGTGTGTGCGCGTGTGTGTGTGTGTGTGTGTGTGTGTGTGTGTGCGCCCGCGCGCGCGCGCGTGCATGCTGGGATTGTCTTCGATTCTCAGGCGGACATTGACAACTTCCTTAAGCTTACATCCCCCTTTCTCTAAGGTTCAAGGTGGAAAACTGGAGACTATTTTAACTCTTTCTCAGGCATGAGCTTCATTGTGTTCATGGGGAAATCCTTTAAGAATTTCAGAAATATTTCTCGTCTTTTCAACCCCTTCTGTCATGGACATCTCATCTCATGCATTTCCTTGTTAAGGTTTTTAAATTATTAATGATCTTTTAATATGCATGGATGTTTGGCCTGAATATATATCTATACACCACACGCATCCCTGGTAGTGTAGGTTAAAAATGGTTGTGAGCTGTCATGTGGGTGCTTAGACTAGGTCCCTGGTCCTCTGGAAGAGCAGTCAGTGTTTCTAATTGCTGAGCCATCTCTCTAGACCCCTCCTTTAAAAATTTTAAACAAGTAATTTTTTAGCATTTTATACATGCATATAATGTATTTTGATTCCCCCCCCCCCCAGTTCCTTCACAGACCCTTCCCACCGCTGCAACTTGCCCTGCCCCTTTAAGTTTTTAAGAAAGCCTGTTTAGCTCAGGCAGCTGCAATGTTAAACACTTGTGGCTGGTTTTTTTTGTTTGTTTGTTTTTTGTTTTTTGTTTTTTTAGATCAGAGAAATCGCTCCATTTTCCAAGAGAAAGTTCTTAGACATGTTCATTAAAGACAAGACAAGTCCTACCTGGGACATTACCAGACAAGTCCAGCTGATGCGAAGTCTTGGGGCATAGCCCTTTTGGTCCTTTCGGTGGACACGGGTGCTACTTTCACAGCTCTTTAGTGCTTCAGAACCCATGGTGCTCGAGTGTACACGTTTCCCAACAAAACTACTCGTGCTTATGAACATTGTGATCTAAAGAGAAAGTCCCATGCAGGAAGGTTCTAGTCCTAGTGATATTCAGCCCAGCCCTTATTTATTTATTATACATAGGTGGTTTGAATTGATAATGCTCCTCTTTACCCAACATAGGGCTTGTTAAAAAAAATAGTTTGCCTCATTTTCAGGGTCTAAAGTGGGCCTTGGGAATTTATATTTGTACTGATTTCTTTTTAATCATGCATATGTACTGCATGTATGCACACACACACATGCGAATACATGTGCGTGTGTGTGTGTGTGTGTGTCTGTCTGTCTGTCTGTGCATGTGTGTGCCACAGAGCATTCATGGGTGGGTGGTGGAACTCAAGACAATTTGCTGAAATTGGTTCTCTCCTCCCACCACATGAAGCATGGGGGTTGAACACAGGTCCTCAGGCTTGATGGTGAGTACCATTAGCCGTTACCTGCTAAGCCCAACTGGCTCCCTCATACAATCTTGAGAAGAAAAATGAAGCTGTTATTAGGGTCAGAGCCTGAGCTCTGGTAACCCTGGTAGACTAGACTCAGCCACAAATTCTTAATAGTCCAATTCAACAACTGATAGTGAAAAAAAAACAAAACACGTTTATACAGTGTGATGATACCAGGCAGAGGGACAGAATGATCTAGTGGCATCCTGTAGTACCTTCAAACCTCCCAATCCATCTTTTCCAGGTCCCAACATGAAGATTCCATTTAAGCCTAGCAGCAGATCTGTCTTGCTGAGCAGACCCGGCCAAGGTCACTCATGTTCTTCCTCATTGTCTAGTCTCTGCTGCAGTGTTCTGACAAGTCTTGAGAGATGCAAGAGGTCTCTTTCTGGGACACAGCTCCCCCTCTGGCCGACACTGGATTTCCCAACCTTTTCTTTCTTCCAGCAGGAGAGATTTATTTGTGAGGCAATTGTGATTTCTTGGATGGCATTATCTCTGTAGTTTGATGGTTTAAACAGGGTCACTCTCGCCTCCTTGGATTATTTCCATTCCCACCAAGATGTTTACATTGCCGGCGTTTGGGGATGCAATGTCAAGAATGTTGAAAGACTGGTACCCTGTGCCAAGGCTAAGTCTGTTATGTTGTCATGTGCAGGGACATGCTCATTGCCATATTTGTTGAGGCTCCGCCTTTCCTTGCTAATCTTCATTCTGCGGTGGAATGGGAGTGTCCGTCAGCACAGTAAAAAGCTGTGGAGACTTTATTTAGTTAGTTATTTTGATCTTGGGGATCATGGTGGTCTTTTCACATTACTCAGAATGTACAAGAGTCAAGGAACAGATACTGGAACCCAGATCAAAGTCTTGAATGGCTGTTGAAGTGAGATTAATGTTTATTTTTAAACTCATAAATTAAAGAAAAAAGTTGGAGGCTATTGGAGTGAAAACCCTCCTCGGCTTGATTATAAATGACGTTGCTATACAGGCCACTCTTTGTCATTAGGTTGACACAGCTAGAATCCTCTGGGAAGAGGGAGCCTCAGTTGAGAAAAGACCTTGGCAGAGTTGCTCTGTAGGCACCTGTGTGAGACATTTTCTTTTTTTTTCTTTTTTTGGTTCTTTTTTTTTTTTTCCCCGGAGCTGGGGACCGAACCCAGGGCCTTGCGCTTCCTAGGCAAGCGCTCTACCACTGAGCTAAATCCCCAACCCGAGACATTTTCTTAATGGTTGATTCAGGAGGACAAGATCTACTGTAGGTGGTGCCACCCCAGGCAGCTGGTCCTGAATTCTATAAGTAGCAGGCTAAGCAGGCTGTGAAGACTTTCAGCTCCTGGCGTTTGCTTCAGTTCCTGCCTCTAGGTTTTTTCCTGCCTGACAATCGACTTGTAACCTGTAAGCCAAATAAACCTTTTCCTACCCAAGTTGTTTCTGGCCAGTGGTTTACCTCAGGAGAACAGAAAGCAAATTAGGACTCCGGCCATAAAATTTATTATCTGATTGTGGAATGCTTTTGAGAGTGAAAGGGGGGTTTCTGTTAATAATGTTACCAGAAGAAAATCAGCTATACTGAAGTCACTTGAATTTTAGAAAAAAAAATAGGACGATATTTTTAATTTTTACAAGCGTGTTTGAGTTTCTTGGTGTTTGGTCTTAGGGTTAAGGTTCAGTCAATATTTTCTCCCGCTCATCTGAAATAAAAGCATTTGGTAATAAGTTACTCTTTAGAAGATAAAAGTGGGTGTGGCGGTGTGTACCTGTTATCTTTAGGGCACAGTGGCAGGATCATGAAGAGATTGCAAGAGATAGGCAGCCTCAGCTACCTAGTGAGTTGGTGACCCTGTTCAAAAAAAAAAAAAAAAAAAAAACAAAAACAAAAGCAAAAGACAATCCCCCCTAAACCAAATCAAGACAGAACAGAACAAGCAACAACAACAACAACAAAGAAGACAAATGATGGATGAAAAAGCTGAAAGGTGTTTTTGTTTAGTACAGTTAAGTTTCCCTTCCTCAGGTAGAAATGTTGTTTCAGCAGAGTTAACACACAAACATCAGAGGCAGGGAGACCCTGTCTCAATGGAAATAAACAAATAATACAATAAAATTAAACAAACGTATCTCCTGAAAGTTCTGACTGGTCTTCCTCCCTACAGGAAAATAGAATTTTGTGGAGGAAGTGTTAAGGACCGTTTTTTCTTGGGTAGTACAGGTCTGGAAGCAAGTGTGTTCAAACGATTGCAGCGCGTTGACGGCCATGCCTACTGAGTGATGGATTAGCTACACCTGCACTTCTGACCTCCACTGCCTTTCTGGAATCACTTGTTCCCTGGGCAGGAGCCTCAGGGCTTGTGAAGGTGGAAAAACCTCCCACTCCTGGGTGACATCACAGGAGAGGGGTGGGACCTTATGGGAGGAGCGGCCTCCCAAGGGCGGAGCCAGCGAGGAGGGGGCAGGGCGTCAGTCAGGGAGTGGGGCGCGCATGCGCGGTGAGGGGGCGGAACCGGGGCGGGGCTGTGTGCCGTGTTCTGAGAGAAGGTGGTGGCAGGATTCGGGCTGCCAGGGAACGGCGGGTTCGGGTCTGGGGTGGACGCCACTGGCCGGAGCGAGCCGGCCAGAAAACAAGTCCCGTCCAGTCTTCAGGACTGGGCAGCAGCCGGCGGGGCGGAGGCCAGGGTGCGCGGCCCGGAGGACGGAGGCTGGGACTGAGCAAGTGTCCGGGCCAGGGCGCGCCAGGTAGGTGGGCCGAGCTGGGCCGTGCTAGGTCCAGTGGTGCCGGGCTTAGCAGAGCCAGCTGGGTGGCTGGGAGCTGGATACACTGGGGATTTGGCCGGGTGGCGCCGGCGGTTGTCATGGCAGTGGCACAGCCTAGCGGTTCTCTGGCCGCGTCTTTGGAGCGCGGTCTTAGACTTGCGGTCCCCTTGCCGCGGGCTTCTCGGGGAGCTCTGTGATGCTCTACATCGAGCCTGCCGGCAGCATCTCTACTGGATCCCACAGGCATCCAACGCTGGAGGCCTCGCGGTATCTCGGGTGTCAACACACCGGGTAAAAATAAACATGCGTCTTGGTGGAAGACACCGACTCTGCGTCCTCCCAACTCTTCGAGCATTTTTCTGTCCGCACATCATCCAAGACAGGATCTCCCTCACCTTTGCTTTATGTATTTTATATTCTTCTGGCTTTCCTAGTGAGCGAATTGAGGCCTGAGAGGTTTGCAGGGATCTGTGGTCGTCTTGTGCAAAGCCAGTCATGAATGTGTAGGCCACGGAAACACTCAAAATGTCAGACACAAATTTATATCTTTGTGGGCGAAGGGAGGGAGCGTTGATGGGCCTTGGTTTCTCTTGCCCCTTGTCGCCTGCCCTCTGACATTACATAATGGTGGGTTCCTCCGGGCTGGAGTTGTCAGTTCATGAAAATGACTCTCTGGGTAAGAAGGAAGTATTGGCCATTGTAAATCTTTGCCTCTGAATGTGTTTGGTGTTGAGAGATTGCCTAAGAGTAGAATGTGATTTGTCACCTGCCAGTTAGGGCCTCTGAGCCAAGGGTATGGGGGTGGGGTGGCATGGAAATTGGGGTGTTGCAGTGATATTCTGCTTGGTTCACTCCTGTGCCCCGTGGGTTCTGTGGACAGTAGGGACATCACAGGGCTGGGGACACAGCAGGCTGATCTGGGAGTAAATCCTGAAGATTCTGTCACTTGCTAACTCAGGTTCTCAACGCCCTCATCTGTAAGAAGTGTCAACAGAACCTCATTTGCTGAGTTTGTTTTGAAATCCAATTGCCGGTGTCAGGAAGCGAACAGTTAGCTATAGGCTGTCCTACTTAAGCCTAGTTGCTTGATGAAGATGGGGAATTTTTTTGCTTTGGATCTGGGCTAGGGCCCTTGTTTGGGGAGTACATTGACAAAAGGCTTCTCCTGGATAATTTGGTTCTTTGAAGGGGACTGGTGCTCATTCGAGGAGGTCTGCCTGTGGTGGTGTCAGGAGATCACAGTGTTCCCCGGGTGGTGCTGCGTGTGGACAGTGTTGCCAGGAGGTGTTCCCTGTCTCTTGTCCACATGATATAGAAAAGAGTCAAAGTCACTAGGATGGTCCTCATAAAGACTGGACTTCCTTGAGTGGATGTTGGGTAAATATAGAGAAACCTAGGGCTGTGTTCCTACTGTGAGAGCATTTGTCATCCTTCCTTAACTGGTCTCTCTGGCTACTTTTCCTTTCAGAATCTGCTTAGGTAATCCCTGACCCTCAGGCAGACTCAGTTTAGGCTATACATTGTAGTTTATTCCATTGTTTTGGAAACTGGGTACTTTGTAGCATTGCTGTTAAAAGATCAATATTGGTTGTCAAAAATCACCTTAAGGAAGTAACACGGGAGCTTTGTATGCATGATGCTGCCTACTCTGGAGAATTCTCAGTCAGCCCCTGAATGCACCAAAGGAAGGGACTAGGCAGCGCTGGGGACCAGCATCCATCTCCACCAACTTCCACTAACTTCGCCACTAACTTCCATCTCTACCCTATGGCTTAGCCGCTCAAGAACTCAGAGTAGAGGGGAGACTTTCCATCTGGGCTGTTTTATCTTAGTTTGGCATTTTAATGAAAAACTCCTCCTCAGCTCCATTTCCAGAGAAGCTCTCAGCATCATCAACTACTTAATGGTGTCAGGAGGCTTCGACCCACACTGTAAACGGCACAGTTCTGCAGCTGGATTATCTCAGGTTGTTCGATTGATGTTCGAGAGACTGGTCCTGGGGGCAGAGGCTCTGGGCAGAGCATGATAGGGAGACGGTATTCACTCCTTGGGGGTTTGCTTCACTTTGCCTGTCTCTCTGTGCTTAAGCAAAAGAAAAGGCTATCATGAACCAGTGCTTAGAAACCCCTGGACTGCTCCCTGCTCTCTTAACTAGTATAAAATATTTTAGATGCCCTTGGTCCAGATTCTCCTAATGTTAGCATCTCACTGTGTCTCTGTTAACTTTCTCTCATGGTCATGTTCTCATGGGGTAGAAGGAGGCTTCAAGATAGGGTTTCTCTGTGGTGCCTTGGCTGTCCTGGGACTCACTGTAGACCAGGCTGGCCTCAGACTCACAGAGACCCACATGCCTCTGCCACCAGAGTGCTGGGATTAAAGACTTATACCACAACTGCCCTGCTATTTTTTTTTAAATAACTTAATCATAACTTGATGAACTTGATGCCTAGTACCCTGTACCTCTAAATATTTCTAGATGGATTTCTTTCTTTTTAAATTTTATTTAAATTTATTATTTTTTCAACATGCTTTCATTGATTCTTTGTGAATATCACATCATGTAGTCAGATTATACTTATTTCCCTATGTTGGCCCCTACCCTTGTGACCTCCTCCCCAAAGAAAATAAAAAATAAAATTTCAAAGTGACAACAAACGACCCAAGTTCAATTTGTGTTGTCTCTATACTCACTGGAGCATGTTCAAACTCCCAGTGGCCTACCCCTTAAATAATGCTTCCCCCCTTCTGTACCCAGGCCAGAAGCCATCAATGGTGGGACATCAACATCTTTATCACACTTTTTAAGAGTTTTGATGGCTTCCTGTTTAGCCTGCTACTTTTGAGGGTTGGGGTGGGGGCAGGGTAGAGGCTGTCACAGAAGCCTGTGTCTCTCTCAACTATGCATCTGCAGTCATATCACTACAAGAGTAGCTTCCTTGTTCTTTCCAGTCAGCAGGAGCACCGATCATGGGCTTTTGAGGTGAATTTCTTAAAAATGAGACATTCTGGGGATGGGTGTGTGGGTGGGTGAGAGAGCACCCTCTCAGAAGCAAAGGGGAGAGGGGGGATGAGGTGAAGAACTCAGGGTGGGGTGACCAGGACATTTGGAATGTAAATAAATAAAATAAAAAACTAAAACATTCTATGCATACAGTACTTAAAATTCAGGAAATGGACATTGACACTCTGCAGTTCTTTAATGCATAGGTCTTATTTAATTCTTGGAAATCGTTCCAGTGATATTCTTTAAAGAAAACCCTACCCTAATGTATTATCTTCTGTGTTTGTTGGTGGCTACAGTCTCTTTTGGTGTTTCTTTGTATTGAATTGTCATGTTTGACATTGACATGTTTGAAGACTGCTGTTTTAGAAAATGCCCCTCAATTTGGGTTTCCTGATACTTGGATTCAGGATTGTGCTTCTTACAGGAACAGCGGACGGAGTTGCAGCCTTGTCAGATGGCAGAGACTGCCTCCTACCTCATTAAACTTGACACTAGGCTTGTTAGCTTTGATACCTGGATGAGGATGCTGTGGGCCTCATTGAGAAGTTACATTTTCCCCTTTGTGGTTAATCTGTATCTCTCAGGGATGTAGGACAGTGTTACTATTACTCCTTATATCCAGCCATAGCTAGAGCCCATTGTTGCCTTTCATGTGAATCTTACTAGAGTTGCAGGGATTTTCTAATAACTGTTTCCTTCTACATGTATTAAAAAGAATATCTTTTTTTTTTTTTTTTTGGTTCTTTTTTTCGGAGCTGGGGACTGAACCCAGGGCCTTGTGCTTCCTAGGCAAGCGCTCTACCACTGAGCTAAATCCCCAACCCCTAAAAAGAATATCTTTTGACCAACAGGCACTTACTTTTTGAGTTCCATCCATGGGCCATGAAATGTTGCCTCATTTATTAGACTTTAATCTGTTGTTGTTATTATTTCTTTATTACTCAGAAGTCCCAGAGTTGGCCTTTGGGGCCTTTTGCTTTGAACATTTTCTCATCATTCTTTTAAGGCCTTTTTTTCCTTTCTGGCTAAAAATCTTTGAGAGTGTGTTTGTATTTTCCTTACCCCAGCCCCAGAACCAGCTGTTTCCAGAACGCTCTTCCTTTCATGGAGAATGGCTTTAGACTCCAGGATGCCAGCTGTAGTTGTTAGTGAAGGTGATGTCATCGCATTTGTTTATGCTTGTATCTGCCACTGAGTTCTGTTAGTTACATGGCCAGTCTTTGGGTCACAGGGCCTCGAGACCTTGTCAGTGGACCAATGCTCTTGTTCAAGCTGGCACGATAGTTCAGCAGGTAGAGGCACTTGTCTGACAACCTGAGTTCCATCCTTGGTGACTCAAAATAAAATGTGACAAGTTTAAATTGCAGCTCACATAAACCTAAGTGTGGTCACATTACATACCATTTCCTCTGATTTGCCTTTTCAGTTTCGTGCGGTGTCCCAGAGTGCTGTCTGTGTACTGATGTGGTGTGCTTATCCTTCTTTGAAAGTAGGGCTTCATATTCCACAGTAGATGTGTGCTGTAAGTCATTGTACCATCTGGTATTGTTGGGCTTGTAGGTCCTTTCCAACTTCTGCTGTAAAAGCCCATTAACTGTAGAGCAGGTCCTTTTAGCGCCCATCTTTCTATCTTGTAGGCCCCTGGTAGCATCAGTAGGACAAGGGGTATTTGTGAATGGTTTTCCAAATTACTCCCCAAGGAAGTCTCACTAACTCAGAGCCCTTCCATTATCTGTTTCCCCTTAACTCTGTGGCATTGACCTCTTAATTCTGCCAGTCTAATGGCCTAAGCAATGTTATTTTTTTTTTACCATGTCTCCCAAATGGCCCAAATCATTGAATTCCTTTTTATGTTAAGGTTTTTAGCTTTTCTGAGTTACCTGTTCATAGCCTTTGCCTGTGGTTTTCCATACTAGGTTGGTCTTGTATTACCAGAGAAGGTTTCTCAGCCTTTTTTGACCACATACATGCCAGACCTAGGCTGTGTGTCCCCAAGCATCCTCTGAGAGGTCTTGTCAACTGGACAGCTTCAATCTTGAAAGGAAGCTAAGAGGAGGTAGGGTCAGACACCTGCCTGATGTCATTGACAGAAGTCAGGTGGGGTCAGAGCCAGTCTGTCCCCCTCTGGTGCCGTTTCTACTAAACTACTTTATTTCCATCCAAGGATTGTAAGATTTCTTCTTAGAACTTCGTGCACTCTTGGCTGAATGTCCCAAGGCCTCCAAGTAGAATATTCTCTCTATGCCCATTTATCTGCACAACTGGGTTGATGGTGTTTGTCCAAAACCCTGACCTGCATTCAGCCTTTTATTATGAGGTTGTTCAGTGAGGATCCCCTGGTCAAAGAGGCTCATGCCCTCTCCTCATAATAAGAATGAGATGTCTGTTTTCTGGGACAGAGTCGGGAAGACAGAGAAGTGTCCTCTGATCTCTTGAAGGAGGGGTGAGGACACGGGTAGAGGAAGTGTTTGTCCCTTCCAGTCCCCATTCCTGGGACCTCTTCCCTGCTTCACACATCTGGGAGTCCTCCTGATCTGCTTCCCACAGCACCCCTCCTGCTGTACCTGATTAGGTGGGGTGCCGAGGTCTTCTGAGAACACCCATGCACTTGCAGCTCTGCACCTCTGGCCACAGCCCTGTGCAGCTGGGTTTGCTGTTACGGAAACTGTCTGCTTGGTTAATTCACTCTAGGGTGTGGGCCACTTTCTTTCCTCCCCTGCATTGCTTGCATTTTAAATGATTTGTTTTCTAATTCACTGACGGTTTTTAAGACTGATGAGCTAGGCATGTAAATTCTGGACATCTGAAGGAGTCCGTTTAGGCAATGGACATCTCTGAGAAGAGTATCCTTTCGGGAAAGGGGGATGCTCTGGATTAGAGGGGATCTGGCTGGGATGCTTTCAGTTGCCAAGTAAACACAGCAATGTTCTGGTGTCAGCAGCTCAGTAGTCTCGGCAGGGACCTAGATTCTTCTCTCCTGTCTTGGGCTGCCTTCACTGCTACTGTTGCCTCGTGATTGCAGGATGGTTGCCAGGGTTGGTGGGACTCAGTGTTTTGATGCTTCTGTCAGGCACAAGGAAGGAAACAAACAAGCCAGGCACTCAGTCTTGCACCCCAATCTTTCTCTCTGCTCTGGGGAGTGGGGGGGGGGTGGCACAGGATCTTGTGTTTTTCCTAGATTAGAATGCTGTGTGCTGATTGGTTTAGACCAAATTTACCCAGGTATTCCTCAGACCAGTAGCACCATAACACCTGAGAGCTAGTTGGAAATGCAGTGTGTCAGCCCCACCCAGGTTCTAACTCGGAGGCTGGGATTGGGACCCAGAAATTCTCTTCTGTAAGCTCCCCAGGTGGCTATACTGCAAGGCACATTAAAAGCTGCTTCCTTCTTTTAACCAAGACTACCCCAGATGGAAATGGGACTGGCTTTCCTTAAAGGGAGAGTAACGTTGGGTGTCAGCCATGATGTGAATGGACAAGTGGTTAGGGACTGCAGGAGCCCTTCCCTTCTAATCCCCTCTGCTCTGGTCCCTGCTTACCCACCCGATTTGCTTTTGCCTCACTTTGTGCCTGCATTCTGCCAGCTCCTGAGTGTGGCCTGTGTCTCCCCTGTAAACCGGGAACTAACTGTAGACTGCATCTCAGCCCCAGGTTCTCTGTCTTCGGCCCAACAAGCATGGAGTCCACTGGGCGTGTCACAGGCTGGCTCCCTCTGCTGACAGACCCCTGAGGGCATTCCTGAGTGTGTTCTAAGATGTGAGGTCCCTTGAGCTCTGCTACTTCTGGTTCTCCAAAATTGAGTCGGCAGTGTGGGTAGCAGGGGCTCGAGAGGGGTTTGGGGAACTGGCCTGGAGGCAGCCCAAGTGATGGTGACTTTCAGTGGTGGCTGGTAGCACTCTGGTTTCGCTTAGTGTGACGGTTGTGTGTCCCTGTTTCGCCAGCACAGTTCCTGCTCATGTCTGGGTGAAGTAACAGCCACCACACTGTGCTCAGAGCGTCCCAACTTTGTACACTTTCCCTGGAGTTAGGGAGCTGAGGATGTCTAGTTCTTGACCTCTCAACTTAATGCCTCATCTTAGTTCACCAAAGCAATGTGAAAAGGAGACTCATATTACACTCTAGGCCCTTTGTACTGATACTAGAAAGAGGTGGCCAGAGAGCCTGGAGGAGGGGCCAGTGTGTCTCAAAGGGTGGCCATGTTGAAATTCACTTGAGGTTGTGGTCAGTACTTTATAAACTTTTTGGAAATAAAGTAGCAAATATTGAAAGTGTTTCCTACAGGAAGGGTAAGCATTTTTTAAATAAAACAGTTATTTGCATGTACATTTTAAGTATTTGGAATAATGTGTCTCTTGCTGGGTTTGGTAAAGAGTTGTCAAACCTTAAAGATGTGTGCAGGGGTAGACTAGCTACAAGGAGGAACAGACTCTGTGTGCACACATGATCCTTTCTTAGGGATAAGACCTTCGACTTCCTGAAAGCATGGGTGTCTAACTCTGTGTCAAGCACAGAGCTAAGAGGGAGGGGCAGCAGGGCTACTGAACAGGCAGGCAGCTGGAGGGAGCTCTGCAGCCTTTAGTCTTTCATTGTGCTGTGGTCTGTGGTTGTTGGCCACTTAGGCCAGACCCTCACAGTGTATGAGTCTATGTGGGCACACATGCCATGGCACACATGTGGAGGCTCACTTTACAGTGTTTTCTCCCCAACGCTCCCCTTTAAAATGGCCTCCAAGGGCTAGTTATGGTTGAGGCAAAGGCAGGCAGATCTCTGTGGGAGGTGAGCCTAGGCAAGTTCTGGGGTAGCTGGGGCTGCATACTGTCTGAGAGAGGGGAGGGGAGTAGAGAGGGAGAAAGGAGTGATGGGGAGAGAGAAGTGCTAACAGGTCTGTTGTCTGTCCTGGGACAAAAATGTTGCGGAAGAGTGGTGTTGAGAAGTGGAGACAGCCAGCAGGGGCCAGGGAGCAAACTGAGTGAAGGAAGGGGAGGAGCCCGGGTCCACCATCTTTCAGTTCAGTGGTTGCTGAGTCAGCTGTTTTTCTGGAACTCTGCTGAAGGCTGTGAGAGTCTGTCACTGAGTGCCGTGAAGTATTCAGCATCTTCACATTTCCCCATACTGCTTTGTGTTCTACACGAAAATGTCAGAGGAAATGGTCCTATCACGTGACTGGGCAATAATGAAATAGGGCAGAGCCTAATTAGGCGAGGCTGCATGATAAGAAACGTCTAGGTGGCTTGGTTTGAAGAAAAGAGCGAGGTGAGTGAGTGGGTTGCTCTTGGGTTAAGCACCCACTGAGACCATGTCCACAGACAGGAACAGGCTTGTGCTTTTGGATTTTGCCCTCAACTTACCTGACTCGGTGCTGTTGTACCTGAACCTCCCTCTCCTCCTGCCTTGCCCATGTAGGGGTGCTTCCTTTGGTTTCTGCCTCCCTCTGAATCTTCCGAGATGACCAAATGGGGTGTGGTGACTGAGGGTTGTAAGGGTGAAGTGTTTGTTGCATGTTCTTGATCCACTTGACAGTGGGCTAATGCACACACGTACCACACGCACATGCGCGCGCACACACACATAAGCACACACATGTACACACTATGTGCGTGCACACACACACCACACAATGCACACACACATACATGCACACACAAGCACACATTCATGTGCATGCACACGCACACACACAACACACAATGCACACAGGTACCACACACACACAAGCACATACATGCACACACTCATGTGCATGCACACGCACATCCCCCCCTACAAGCACACACACATGCACATACTCACGGTGCCCATTTGGGGAAGTACTGCTTTCCTGCTCTGTCTCCCCGGACTCCAGCCTCTTCTCCTTTCACTTTCTCTGGCATCACTTTCTAGAGAAGTTCTGAGTCTTGTAGACCAGGAGTAGCAAGAGTGAGTAGTGGAGAGGGGCGGTGTGCATGGGTCACGGACCGCCTCCCTCCTGTCCCTCATCCCTTCCTGCAGAGGCTCTTTCTTATAGTTCCCCACCACTCGGGGCAGCACTGCTGTCCAAATCCCATGGGCAGATAGGACTGCTCCACCCCAGCCTGCATGCATGCTTGACCTCTGCTGAGGTCTGCTCCCTTCCTGGGGGACAGATGCCATTACCCGAGTTCTCCACTCACCTCTCCGTGACCTGTCCCCTACTTTGGCCTAGGTTACTTCCCTTTTTATTGTATTATTTCTGATTGACGCCAGAGGGTACACAACATTTCAAACAAATTCATGATGATCTGATGAGGCTAATGGTCATGTCTGTCACTGTTGTGTTAGAACATTCGCAGTCTTCCCTACTCGGTGTTTTGAAATATGCAGTTAATTGTTGTCAACATCATGAGCACATTGTGCTGTACAACGTTAGAAGCCGCCATTCTGGGCAACTGAACCCACACATTCACCAACTACACAAGCTCTTCCTAGACTCTAGTAATCATTGGTGTATTGTCTTCTCAAAGACATTTAAAATAGGTTTATCTTATTTTATGTATGTGAGTGTTTGCCTCTTACGTGTCTGTGCACCATGTACAGGCAAAGCCTGTGGTGGCCCAAGAGGGTGTTGTATCCCCTGGATCTGGAGTTACAGATGCTGTGAGCTGCCAGGTGGCTGCTGGGAATAGAACCTGAGTCCTGTGTGAGACAGGTGGTGCTCTTGACCTCTGAGCTGTTCCCCAGCTCCATATTGATCTGTCTGCTTCTTTGATGTCACCTTTAAACTTCCACATAAGAGTGTACAGTATTCTATATATACATAAGAGTATACAATAAGAGTGTGCAATATTCCACATACACATGAGTGTACAATATTGTCCTTCCTGTGCCTGACACTTCATCCAGGGTCCTCTTGTGAATGACAGGGCTTTTTCCTTTTTTATGGCTAAATAATAGCTCCCCACCCCCGTGTTTGTGTGTGTGTGTGTGTGTGTGTGTGTGTATGTGTGTGTGTCTGTCTGTCTGTCTGCCTGTCTGTGTCTGTGTCTCTTGTTTAGTCTTGAACTCCTAGGCTCAGCTGATCATCTGGCCTCAGCCCTCTGAACACTGGAACTCAAGTCTCATTTTCTGCCTGTTTGATAACTAATTGGGGTGAGATGACACTTCATTGTGGTTTTGATTTGCATTTTCTTGATTAGTGATGTTGAACATTTTCTCACATGCTTGTTGATCATTTGTACATCCTCTTTTTAGAACTAATCTCTTCATATCAGTGTGTGTGTGTGTGTGTGTGTGTGTGTGTGTGTGTGTAGCCCAGAGGTCCAAGTCAGACACCTTTCTCTGCTCCTCACCTTGTGTTTTAACACAGGGTCTCTGACTGAACCTGGATCTCACCATTGGCCAGCCTGGCTTTCCAGCATTCTCCCGCCTCTGCCTCTCAGCACTGAGATGATAGGTTGGGTTGCTGTACCTGGCTTTTATGTGGGTGCAGGGGACCTGAACTCAGGTCCTCCTTGCTTGCATGCCAGTTCCGTTACTTAATGAGCCATTCATTGGGCCAGCCCCTGGCTGCCCATCTTTGAATTGGGCCATTTGTTATTGGCTTATTGGAGTCCCTGTGGACATCAGCTCCTTTTTACTGTGAGCTTGCAATTTTTTTTTTTTTTTTTTTTTTTTTTGTCAGCTGCCCATCACTTTCTTCACCCTGCTGAAATGAGGGTGTTTGATGAAATCCCACTGGTCATTTTCATCTCTTGGCATATAAAAAATTGTCCACCCTTATGTTCTGAAGCATTTTGTTGTTTTCTTGTAGTAAATTTTTAGTGTTAGGCAATAAGTGAGTTTGACTCCTTCTCTGTGCATGGGTGTTAAAAGTCTTCCAGCTCTGGTTGTCGGAGACACTCAGCCTCCCCAATTATGCTCTTGCTGCCTTAGTAGGAAGCCTGTTAGCTGCATGTGTGTGGGCTGCAGCTCTTCCACTTGTGTGTGTTTTTATGCAGGTACCATACTGTTTTGATTACTCTAACTTTAGGGTATGTTCAAAAGTCAGGTGTTGAATGATTTCGCTTTGCTCTTTTTGTTAAAGATCAAGATTGCTTTGTGCATTTCGTTACTTTGTGGTTGCCTATGACTCTCACGGTGGTTTTGCAATGTCTGTGAAGATTGTCACCGGTACTTTGGTGACCTAGCTTCTTTCCTGATTCATTGCAAAAGGAGAGTTAAAGCTCTCAGCTACAGCACAAGTGATTAAAGAGAGGCAAAGACCTCAAATGGAATGTTACTAGGTGGGTGCTGTCTCTTCTAGGAGAAGGATCAGGAGCCCAGGACATACTCAGAGGTGAAAACATTAGTCATGGGTCTCTCTCCTCAACACTGCCGTGCACACAAGTCCATGGGCTTTTACTTGAAGTGCTAATAGCCTAGTTCGTGTCCACCTAGCCATCACCTGAGATGTGTTCTGAGGTCATTGTTACAGGTGCCTTGGAAGTTTATGATGTTTTAGAGAACCTTTCTGAGAGGAGGAAGATCTTTCTTTTGAGTCAAATTAATGATTTCATCACTTTTAAAATTAGCCAAATACTAAGCTAGGTGTTAATTATTTGGTCAAAGATAAGAGTCAGGATGTCCTGGCTTTAAGAGAAAGAAGCCGTCAGAGCCAGCAGTGCCCGTACATGGCTTTGGTACTGACCTGGCAAGTGGGTTATCCAGGGTGTCAAGTTATCCTCAGTTTCTCAGAGTCCTGTATAACACTGGCCCTTTGCATTGGGGATTTGCATGGGGATATTCTGACTCTGTCAGGGTGCTAGGCTACACTCCGTGCTGCCCAAGTCTGTCAGCCAGTGTAGATTCAGCCTTTTGGTAACTAAGAGCTCTACGCCATAAGACTCATTTTAAGCAGGATTTACTGTGATGATGGAGGTGGAGGGCAGCAATTACTGCACCTTTCATTCACACTGGGCATTGTGGGGTTTGACCTGTGTTATATACTCAAGGGCTAGCTGACTAAGAAACTGGTAGGAATCATACTGTTTTTCTCCCAGGGTGACCAGCAGCCATGGCTTAGACCGTGAACCTAAGGTCATGGGCTAAGAAGTATAATGACTGAAACCAGGGCCTGTTTGTACCCCGAACCTTGATTTGCCTGCACTAAATAAGCAAGTCAAGCTATGTTTGGGTGGCAAACAAGAGTTTGGTATGTGAAGCTTTTTGGTCTTGCTAGTTAGGCAGGCCAGAACAGGGTTGGCAGCTTTTTACAGGTTTGTCAACTGTGAGTCACATTAGGGAGAAACTGTTTTGTAAAGTAACTGCAACAAAGTGGATCTTGTTGTGCTCAAAGGTCTTAGGGACGTGTTCTTACCCTAGCCTGCAGCCCTGGGTAGACTGAAAGATGCTTTATTTAAAGACTTCTTTGTGGAAGCACGGACCAGTCACCAAGCTTAAGCCTGAAACAGTACTGTTCTCATCCAGCCCTCAGCAGGCAGGCTGTCCATACTTTGTGCATCGGATACACAAGGAGAGTGGGGAGGCCTCTGGGATTTGGCATGGTTGTCTCTGACAGAAAGACTCAGAAGAGAGACTTGGTCAGAGTACCGTTTATTTGTGTTTCCTGTACTGAATGTCGGAGTAGGTGGTCAGAGCTTTTGCCCTGCTGTCCTCAGGAGGAGGAGGCTGAGTATGTAGGATGTGGTTTACGGGAGGTCAGTGTGCAGGCATTCCAAACACTAGAGGTGCAATTCAGTGGTAGAACATGTGCCATGCCTGTCTAGCATGCACGGAGTCATGGTTTCATGCACTGCAGCAGAAGAATGTAATTTATTAGCTTTATTAGCACACTTCTATATCTCTTGACAGGAACTGAAGGTCTGCCCATTCCCAGCTGCAAGGGGTCAGGTAACTCTGTCTCGGGGCTGCTACAAGTTCCAGACTTGTTACTAAGAATCAGGAAAGGGACGACACTGTCCACAGTGCTCTGAAGTCACTGAGCTTTCTGAGTGACTCCAGAACTAATAATGAAAATAGAGAATCTATAATGACTGTTTTCTTAGCTTTTAGGGTCTCCTTTCAATTTTACTTTTACAACAGGCTGGAATGGTCCAATGGCTCTCTAGCCTTTTCTGCCCTGGGTGTGGGGGAGGGGTGCTGCTGACCCACAATGAACAGGAAGATACATCTCTAGCCTCCCAGTTCTTTGGTGCTTGTGATGCCCAAGCAATCATCAGCATTATTTTTAGACCATTCTTTCCCAGTAGAAACATCACCCTCTACCCCCTTTAGAAAAGGAACAAAGCACTTTGCGTGAAGGCTCTTCCTGTCAAACTTGGTGGGAATCCCTCCTTCACCCTGTGGTTATCTCCATGTCTCTCGGAGCTCACTTTGTCTTTGCCTGGTGTCCCAGGTGGGCATTGGGCATTCACGTGTTGGACGCTCTGTGTTTTTGTTTAGTGGTGGAAGCACAGGCTGTTGGGACAGCTAAACATGCATCCTGTATGGAGAAAGTGAGGCTAATCCAGGAGAGAGGTGGGTCTGATGCCCACACTTCCCCTGGTGCTCGTAAGTGAGAAAACTACTGCTAGGGTGCAGAGAGGGAAGTGCAGAGGCTGAAGTCCTTGAAAGTTCCTGGCGTGGCCACTGGTTGTCTGAGACATACCCAGGGCTCGGCAGAGACATACCCAGGGCTCGGCAGAGACATACCCAGGGCTCGGCAGAGACATACCCAGGGCTCGGCAGAGACATACCCAGGGCTCGGCAGAGACATACCCAGGGCTCAGGAGAGACATACCCAGGGCTCAGGAGAGACATACCCAGGGCTCAGGAGAGACATACTCAGGGCTCAGGAGAGACATACTCAGGGCTCAGGAGAGACATACTCAGGGCTCAGGAGAGACATACTCAGGGCTCAGGAGAGACATACTCAGCAGGCCCTTGGAAAGTATCTCGGCTTAAGATGGCAGCCAGCACAGCCTTGATATCAAAGCTCTTGATTTGTAGTGATCTCTGCATGTTTGCCTCAGGTATGATTTGATCATCCATGGGTCCTAGGTCAAAACCATGGCGTGTTTAGGCAGAACATTGTCCTTGGGGAGCCATGCTCCCTTGGGGGCAGGCTGAATGTTACAGGTCTAGATTATCCCAGCCAAGGAGTCCAACTGATGGGTTGACCCAGTCAGGCTCTTGACCTGAGGCCAGCAGTTCCAGCTACAGGCAAGGTCAGCATTCTGGATGTCTGGCCCAGCCTTCTGCCTACCCTTTCTCACCCTGGTGGAGAGGGTATGTGGTACAGTTCCTCCTAATGGGGTTTAATGACCTACTGAGGGGTTGGGGGAGCTGGGGGTGCTGTGGTAGCTCATTGAGAAGCAGCCTAAGACAGAGTACTCTGGCATGGACAGCCAGCAGGTAGTGTGGTGAGGGACTGACTCAGGCACCTATGTTGGAACCCCCTGATCTGCTCCTTCTACTGTGTGACTCTCGAAAGACCACTGAGGACAGGTGTCCCCCAGTGGGATTCACAGGCATATGAAGATTACCAAAGTTGTCTGGGGATACACTCCATGAACATTGTGGATCTAGGATAGGAAAAGGTTTTCAGTGACCTTCAGGGCAGACAATAGCTCGGTTTTCTTGTGTCACTGGAGTGTCTTGCAGTGCCTGCCATAAGTGTGTAGTCAGTGTTTGTTGAGTATTGAATGAACTGAGTTAAGCAGCAAGAAAAGCCTTGCCCTCCTTGAGACAGCCTCTTCTCAAAGGTTTATCTAGAGGTCTCCTTCTCCTCGAGGAAGAGGAAGTTGGGGCCAAAACCTGTGGCCCAGCTCTTGTCTTAGTGAGTTCTCAGGCTAAAACCAAACTGTCACCTTGTGCTACTGTGAGGGTCACAGAAGCCTGTTCTCAGCAGTGGCCTTTTAGCCCTTTAACCTAGGTGACTAAGGCCTGGGAGCTTTCCTGAACCTTTGGGTCAGAAGATGACCTGCTTAAGGGCCGGGCCATCTTACTTTTTAACTTCAATCATGTTAGACTCTCCCTAGCCCCCACCACATAGGTATACAAGGGACAAGAAGCCTGGGTAGGTAAGGTTCAGGGACGGCAGCTACCTCCCTTACTGAGCTCAGGGTGGTCTGTGATCACCACACTTTCAGTTTTGAATGAGTGAGTTTATTAAATTTATAGCAGACCAGAGTAAAATAACAAATAGCAAGTGTGTGTATGTGTGTGTGTGTGTGTGTGTGTGTGCGTGCGTGTGAGTGTGCACACACTCGAGTGAGCACATGTGTTTCCATGCATGTGTGTGCAATGGATAGATAATAGCAAAACATCATCTGACTAAGAGCGAGCTCCAAATCCCCACAGTAAATGACTGGGGAAGCCCACTTGAGCAGTCAGGGAGAGCTCTGGTTAGTGCCGAGTGTCATCTCTGGTGAGACATCCAAGTCAAAGAACAAACAGCAACAGTAGAGATGACATTATCATCTCAGGTGTTCACAAGGGCTGTGGAAAAGTCGCGGACTCTGTCTACTAACTGGGGTGCAAAGTTTGAGGCTTTATTCATCACACATTGGCTGGGTGTGGGTGGTCCGTGCCTTTAATCCCAGCACTCTGGAGGCAGAGGCAGGCAGATCTCTGTAAATTTGTGTACAAATCCTGGCCTACATAGCAAATTCCAGGCTAGCCAAGGCTACATAGTAATTCTCTTGTCAAAATAAAGCAAGCAAGCTGTTTGATATTCATTCTTGTGATTGGAGGAGACCCTTGCTCAAATTGTATCTGTGCTCTCCCAAGATTGCTTCTTTGTCCCTTTCAGGGCTGCCCCTGGCACTGAAGGCACAGTGGTCCTCGATGGCTGTGTCTCTCTCGTGATACAGCTGAGCCGCACCGAAAGGCATCCAGGGCTGTACAGAGTTAGAGGTGAATCTGTCTCTGTGAAGTGGTAGAAGGGGACCTGCTCTGAGCAAGAATAGTCTCCCCCTCCAAGCCATATGTGGAGCACTGCTGACTGAGGAAGAGGAGAACCCCAGAAATGTGGGTTCTAGGGTAGTAGTAACCCCCAGGGCTCACTGAAGAGGGATGGGCAGGTTGTGCTGCTTCGGTAGCACTAGTGTTCTAGTAGCCACACCACCTCTCATGGAGTCTGTGTCCTTGGTGCAGTGCAGGCAGAGAGCACAGTGCTACCTGTGAGTGGTGGTTATGAAGGGTGGCTTCGGAATAAGAGACTATGCGGAGAGTGGTGTCCTTGTGTTCTGCTAAGCCACACTCCAGCCTAAGATTCCGAGACCTTGTGAGTTGGAGCATGGGCTTCGCTATTCTATCTGTGGTGTGACATAGGAATGAGCTCCACTAGGAGCGGAGAAGCACAGAGGGCAGCTGATGCTGTCAGCAGCGAGGCAACAGTGGCCGTTGCTAGCCATCATGGCATGGCCCTTCAAGTCTCTCACCTGTGGAGGTGCCATGGCTCTGAGACGACTCGTTGACAACCACTTGGCTCTCATTTAGTGACTTTGCACTAATGTCGCATTTTGGGAGTTATTAAAACCTGCCCAAACTTATCCTAACTGACAAATTTGAAGTTCAGTCAATAAAGTGCTGCTGTGCAACTCTGGGACTAAAGTTCAGTCCCAGAGCCCCTGTGGCAGTGCAGGGCCTGGTACTGTGCACCCATGATCTCAGAGCCGGGGAGGGAGACAGGCGTTGCTGGGCCTGCTGGCCAGCCTATCCAACCTTTATTGAGCTCCTGATTCAAACACAAGGCACATGGCCTCTGAGGACTGATAACCGAGATTGACATGTGGCCTCCGTACTGCACGCAGGAGCATCTTCATGCATGTGTGCACCCATACACACACCCCTCCCACTTATTTGTCTGCACACACACATACACACCAGTGCGCATGCATGCATATGCACATAGGCACATTATAATATACAGCACAACAGATGGCAAAAGTCTGTCTCACCTCATCCCTCAGCCACAAGATCTCTTCCCTGCAGACACAGTGCCATGTGGTTTGTGAAACTGTGTAAGACATGCATATGTATACATTGACCACTTTTTCACACCCATAGTACCATACTCCATCCTGAGTGCACTCCACTTTCATTACTGTATATCAGTAGAGCACAAGCAGGTTTGCAGTCTTCTCTTTGGGTGTATCAGGCTCTCTCCAGCCTGTGCTTGCTTGCTACCAGTATGTTAGCAGTTAGAGACTGGCCTGTACCCTCTCCCCCTCCTCTGGGCTCAGAGCTCTGTAGGATTGAGCATCACCCCGGCTGCGAGGAGAGTGTGGGCTTGAATTAGCACATCTGCGTTTATTTCAGTTGTGAACCTGGCCTATGACTTTTGGTCTATTATAGAGGGCAGCTAATGGTTAGTTGTTATTCATTCTAGTGTCCTGAATAAACTTTGTCAATGATGTCTTTGGCCCCAGCTTTAGACAGTGGCTCTGAGGGGCTTTGTTCTGCCTGTCTCCAGTGGAGCAATGCCACGTGTGTAAGGAAGGACCTCTTTGACAGCCAGGAGCAGAATGGCCAGGCTTCCTGCAGCAGCGTTGTCTGGCTGAGACTGGTATTGACTGTGTGCTCCTGGTGGATCTATGGCTTCAGTCAGTGTAGACTGTGTCTGAGAGCAAGGGTATCATAAATCCACAGCAGAGCAGTGTGAGGCTGCCATCTTCAGTTCCTGTCCTGAGAGCATGGCGGTTCATGACAGGTGGGTGTGGAAGTCGTCACAGCAGTGTCACGGGAGCAGAAGGTTTCTGTGAGGACCTTCAGGATTGTGGTGGAGGTACTCTTGGACACACACCTGCCCATTACTCATTTGCTTAGCAGGTAGTTCTGGGGGCACAAGGGAAGCCACTCTTGCAATCCTAGAGATAGGCCAGAGAGCAGAATGGATAGCCATCTGCAGAGAACTTACAGGTATACGCCTACGAGAACGCTTTGAGCTCCCCTGGGTGGGACTTAGGGGAGATTGGAGCCGTGCATGCCTGTGGACAAGTAGAAGCTTGGCACCCTTTAGGAATTAGGCCTTTTGGGGCTGGGGATTTAGCTCAGTGGTAGAGCGCTTACCTAGGAAGCGCAAGGCCCTGGGTTCGGTCCCCAGCTCCGAAAAAAAGAACCAAAAAAAAAAAAAAAAAAAAAAAAAGGAATTAGGCCTTTGGGGTCTGCTCTGTGTGGTGCTGGTGATGGGGACACTAAGAATACTGAGCTGTCTCTTAGCCATGCCTTACTCTGTGTACCCACTGTCAGCTTCCTGCCCTGTGAGTATCAGCTAGCTTTGAGCACAAGGTCTGCACTGAGGAAACCCAGCCCTGACCAGAGAAAGGGTGCAGAGATGCCAGGTCAGATGGTGGCTTTCAAGAAGGGAACAACTTTTTCTCTTGAGGTTTGAGGCCCCGCCCTGGGCTTGCTGTGGTAGGGCTTTTGTGGCTCAGTGAGATGTAGGACCATCAATTATCAATCACATTGTAGGCTAGGGCAGAGGGTTAGAGCCAGGTGGCAGATTCCTGGGACAGCACAGCCATGATGTCGAGATTAGAGCAGGCAGCAGAAAGGCTGTCAGGGCCACAAGACCTCATCCTTGAAAACCCAGAGGAAGCTGAGGCTGCAGTCTGCAGGGTGGGGCGACTTGAGAACAGTGTAGGAAGTGGAATTCTTGCACACAGTGGGTTTCAACATGTGGACTCACTCCTCAAGAAAGAAAAGAAGAATTGGGGTGTGTAGAGCACAGGCTAAAGAAGTCAGCAGAGGGCTGGGAGGAGAAGGAAGCTCTTCACATGAGAAGATACTGCAGAGAAGTCTGAGGGTCAAATGCTAGTCAGTGCTGTCTTCTGCTTATCAGCCTGTCACTCCCAGTGGGTGCCCTTACTGGAAGGGTGGGTGCAACTCCCCTCTTAGTGGCTGAAGGACCCGAGATGAGGAGGGTCTGCTCCTTGAGATCGTGGCACAGCTCATCTGTGAACTGTTTGCATTTAATCATAGCAGGCCTGAAGACAAGTGACTGGTAAAATCATGTCCTGTGGAATGAGCTGAGTCGGTAGGCAGCCTTAGGACGCTCCTAGACAAGCCACACAAAGGAGCTTTGGTTTGCAGAGCAGAGCTTGCCACACAGCACCATCCTTCCTTGGAGAGAGACTTGGTCCAGGGAGTGTGGCAGGGCTCTCTTTGGTAGGTGGGATTTCTTGAGTTCCTACCATGTGCCAAGGAGTGTAAGGGTTGCTTCATAGCCACTTCCTGTCTGGTTCCCTGTTTTCATTTCCTGGGGTGGCTTTTACAGCAAATGTGACTTAAACCCCAGGACTGTTTTTTCTCACTGCCCTGAATGGAGGCCTGAAGGTCAGAATTCACATCAGTAGGCGATTGAGGTATCGGCATAGCTATGTTCCCTCTGTAAGCTCTCGGGCATGGTGTCTGAATTCACACTCACACACTCACACACTCACACACTCACACACTTACACACTCAGCTAGAGGGTCTGTAACAATGGGGTGGTTCACTTTTTCTGTTAAGGGCCAGATAAATCTTTCAGGCTTTGTGGACCACTTGGGTTGTCACGGTTTTTCCACTGTGGCACATAAGTATCCTGAGGAAGTGTGTGAACACATAAGCACCCCAGAAGGTGTGTGAACTGCTGAGTGTGGCTCTGTGCACTAGAACTTTATATCACAACCAGTTGCTGGAATTTGACCCTGAACCTGTACTTTATCTGACTCTTTTGCCAAATTATTTGCTTTTTTTGAACATTTATTTTGTGCATGAGTGTGTGCATATGTTTTTGCTGTGTACATGTGTGTGTATACCTGCTATAGCATACAAGTAGAGGTCAGATGATGACTTGTGGGGGTCAGCTCTCTCCTTCAAGCATATGGGGTCTAGACTTGGTGACAAGCACCTTTACCCACTGGGCCATCTTGATGGTCCTAAACTATGATTTCCTTCTTTTTCCTCACCCCTGACATTTCTGACACGTCCTCTGACCCCACAGAACATTCCATACTCCACTTCCAACTGGATGCTCCTCTTCTAGCCTCAGGCGGTTGGGCCTCACTGGTTCTCAGCCCCTTTTCTTTCCCTCAGAGGTCCGCATGGCTTGCTCCTAGCTTCTTTAAGTGGCCGAAAAATCACTGTCTTGATGTAGCCTATTCTGAAAACCAGTGGAAATGGTTTAAAGATCACCAACTGTGCTTTTCCTAGCACTTGGAAGGCAGAGGCAGTTGGATCTCTGTGAGTTAAAGATCAGTCTACAGAGTGAGTTCCCGGCCAGGCATGGCCGCACAGTGAGACCTTGTCTCAAAACCAGCAGGAGCTGGAGAAATGGCTCAGCACTTAAAAACATTTGTTTTTCTTGCAGAGGGACCTGGGTTCAGTTCCCAGTACCCATAGTGTGGCTCACAATCACCTTCAGTTCCAAATGACCCGGTCCCCTTTCCTGGTCTCTGTGGACACCATGGATGTAAAGTGCACCTTCGTTCCTTTAGTGCGTTTGCATACACTCATGTACCTAGAGTAAAATGAAATATGCCTAATAGCAAACAAGGTTTTAAAAAGCTGGTGGTGGCACATGCCTTTAATCCCAGTACTCAGGAGGCAGAGCCAGGCGGAACGCTGAGTTCAAGGCCAGTGTGGTCTACAGAGTGAGTTCCATGATGGCCAGGGCTATACAGAGAAACCCTGTTTCAAAACAACAAACAAGGGTTGGGGATTTAGCTCAGTGGTAGAGCACTTGCCTAGCAAGCGCAAGGCCCTGGGTTCGGTCCCCAGCTCCGGAAAAACAAAACAAAACAACAAAGAAAGAAAAAACAAAAACAAAACAACCAACGATCTTTAAAAGGTGCCCTGCCCGCCCCAGGCTGCCCCGGCAGTCTTGGCTGAGGTAGCTCAGCTGATATGGCACGGATACAGGGTGGGAGTTGCACAAGGCCTGCTGTCATCAGGTTTCTCTTAACAGGCCGGTGACCATGTTTGCCACCAACTGCCTGTGAGTGGAAGCAGGATCTGGTGCAGCTGCTCTGGGTGAAAGTTGCAGCCTAGCCCAGGGCAGGTGAGGGGACCCTGCAGAGCCTGCTTCTTGGTGACAAAGGTGATTTTGTTTCTCATTCGTAGCTTTTTAGTTTTTGGAGACAGTTGTCTTGGAGCTTACTCTCTAGACCAGGTTGACCTCATTCGTGTTTGTTTTAGATGTCTAAAGGAGATAGGCTATAAGGATATTCTGTGTCTGGCTGGTCAGGATTAGACCAACTGCAGCATATAGGATTGTGGCTTCTAGGAGATCTTTATCCCCTACCCCCACCCCAACTTATCATTGTGTGGCTCTTCTCAGGAGACATTCTGCCTGTTCACCCCAGATAATGTGCTGACCACAGACCAGAGAGATGACTCCTCCCAAGTCTAGCACAGTGAAGCCATGTACTCGCTGGAGCTTCTTACAGAGCATGGTAGAGAGTTACTTACAGGAGCGCTCAGCACTCAGAGGCTGCTGCGTCTCTGTAGTTCTCTCGGCACACTTTCCAGGTAGCTCTGGGATAGGCTGGGGAGCCCCCTTTCCCTGGCAAATGGCTAGTTCTTACCCAGCCTTGGGGATGACCGTGTGAACCTTTTACGTTCCAGCTTACTTCCTCGAGTGTTGGGAGCCTCTCACCAGGATGGAATTTTTCAGTTGCAAATAAATTGCTGCCTAGGGTGGTTTTAGTCTTGGTGGGACTGGGCTCTGGCCTCGGTAGAAC
Source organism: Rattus norvegicus (assembly GCF_021556685.1). NCBI lineage: Eukaryota > Metazoa > Chordata > Mammalia > Rodentia > Muridae > Rattus > Rattus norvegicus. The sequence continues at coordinate 54,719,432 of NC_141542.1, forward strand.
AAGCTGGCTATGATGGCTACAGAAGGACACAGAAGCAACTCTCTTCTCTATGTTCCTTAATTCTGGTCTGTAAGGAGGCGGAGGGCACAAGCTGTACCTCAGAATGACTTTCCCTTCCCTTCCCTTCCCTTCTAGTGGGACATAGGGCCCTGTGCACTTGGGCCTTACCTGGGGGGAAGCTTAGTGAATCCTTTTCTCTTGTGGCCTGACACCAAATGGAGACCCGAGGAGGGCGTGGTGGACAGAGTGTGACACTGGCCAGGGTGGTTCAGGGCCGTGCGCTCTAAGAGTTGTGTCTCCTATGTTTCTGTTGGCTGTAGCCTTGCTGACCTGTAGCTTCTGAAATAAGACTGGTTTGGGTCAAGTTTTCCATTTAAAATTACACTAAAATTAACGTTTACTGCAGATGTTAGAGGCACTGTGTGTGAGTTGTGTGTGTGTGTGCGTGTGTGTGCGTGTGTGGTTCCGCTCACTATGGATGACATCTTTACCCAAATTCTTTGAGAAATATTGCTTAATCATTTCCCTTCAGCCCATGTCAGGAAAGAGAAGGGTTGAAAATGTTTTGAAAAAACTTTTATTTAAATTTGTCAAGCACAATCGTATGAAAACATAAAATTAAATATGTAACAGGTGGGAGTGTGTATGTGTGTGTGTGTGTGTATGTGTGTGTTTAAGTTGCACCTATGGTTTTTAGGGTACCCCCTAATGTGGGGCATTGTGATACATGGGGAAATGTAAAACCCTGGTGGATGGATGCAAGTTGCTATAACAGGTTCTGGACTCTCACCGGCTGCTGTTTAAGGCGAACTGGGCACAGACACTTGATGTTTGCTCACTAAGTGGTTTGAGCTGATTTGAAATGCTGAATCTCATGGTTGGGGAGCCTCGGCCCCTCCCGTTAACATCCCTTAAGTGTTGAGGACCTCTAGGATACTGTTGACCTTTCAGACAGATTTACCCTAACCCTCCTCAACGCCAGTGCTGTCCAAGAAGCCCTGACAAGACTGATGTCACGGCAGTGCCATGAGACTCAGGACCATAGACCCGGGTCCCTCGTCCATACCACGCTGGCTGCCAGGGCTTCCAGGCTGGGTGTGAGCTGATGTAAGAAGAAACGAGCATGGGTGGCTCTGGAGAGGCCCTGTAGGTGTGGTGTTGCTGCTGGGACTATGTCAAAGGCCTACAAGGAAGGTGAGAGGCCACCAGGGCCCCGTTCCCATCCCTTGTTTTCATTTTGTGGTCTCTCCTACAGCGAGACACGTTTCTGTAACTGTTGGAGACTGTGGAAGTATGTGTGTGAGCCCATGGGGACAGAGGAAGAGGGTTCAAGGCACACAGCTGGCCTTCCTATCAGCATGCCCCAGCAGTCTCCACGAGGTCATTCAAGGGTCAGTGGAGTGAGCATCACATGGAGACCTGACCCTGTGGGCAGAAATCTCCACTAGCCCTGGCCTAGCATCCCCATGTAACTTCTAGGAGAAAGTCAAACTCCTTGTATGTGTGTGCTGCCTGTGCAAAACCAGTGCACCATGGGCGTCCTCTCCTGTGTGTAGCTTCTCCTCTGGAAATGATGCTGGCTTCTTGAGGGAGACACCAGGCACCCCCTGCAGCTGCAGTTCGGCTTCAGGAGGGTCTGTGGTGGGCCTTTGAATGATGGGTGTTCAGAACAGATCATCTGCAGAAAGAGAGAAGTGCTGAGAAACACACAGATCTACTCCCATTTCAGAAGAGGGAACTGAAGCCTAGAAGGGTGAGGGCCTTGCCCAAGTCTCCAGAGTTAGCCAGGCTCACAGCTGGTTCTTAGGTGCAGGGTTTCCTCTTGCTGAGGGTCTGCTATCTGTTAGCCACAGTAGTGTGGGGATGTGATGGAGATGGGCACAGTTGCAGGTGCCTGCAGAGATGGCTCTGTGTCTGCAGTATCCCAACAACAGCTCCAGCCCTCCAGGTGCTGAGGCCCACTGACGGGGCTTTTTTTTTTTTTTTTTTTTTGTTCTTTTTTTCGGAGCTGGGGACCGAACCCAGGGCCTTGCGCTTCCTAGGTAAGCGCTCTACCACTGAGCTAAATCCCCAGCCCCCTGACGGGGCTTTTTAAATGTTTATATTTAACTAAATTAATTTATTTTAAAGCAGAATCCTGACCTGAAAGTGTGTCCTCTAGGTTGTTAGACTTGGAAGCCCAGTCTGTTTTGTTACTGATATTTCACGGAACCGCCCGAGAGACCTGCTCTGTACCAGTTTTGGTGAGTCGGGCTCTAGCTGGTACCACATGACCCTTCACTCCAAGCTCATCACCAGGTTGAGCACCAGACCTTCCAGGTGGGCTTGCCGAATGACAAACAAGATCCAAATAGGCGTTTTGATCCTGCTCTGGCCCATAGTGTACATGGCTGTTCTTGGAGCTACTGAGCCATTTCAGCCAGGCTGACATCAGCAGGATGTCTTGAGCCTGGCCTGTCTGTTGCCAATAGTACCAGCCTAAGTAAGGTGCCGAAGAATGGGTTTAGTCCTTCATAGTTACAGCTCTTAAGACGCTCTTGCTTATAGTTTACTTTCTGTTGCTATGATAGACAAATCACCAAAGTGACCTGGCGAGGAGCTGTGACTTTTATCTTAGAGGCCACAGTGTCCTCAGGAAAGCCATGGCCTGAGGAACAAACTGTGGAGGAACGTGGCTTCTGGTTTGGCTTCCAGGTTCATTCCCCAGCTTCTTTCTATAGGTCAGGCCCACTTACCTAGGCATGGTACCCATAGTAACTGGGCCCTCCTATGTCAGTTAACAACCAAGAAAGTGCCCCCCAGCACCTCCACAGCCTAAACCTAATGGAGACAAGTGTCTAAGTGAAGTTTCCTCTTCCCAGGCACTTCAAGTTGACAACAGATTAGCCATCATTATTTCATTATAAAATGATTCAAAAAGTGTTAATAATACTTGAGATTGAGTCAAGCGACTTGAGCATACTAGGGATGCGTTCTACCATTTATCTCCCCCTCCTGTTTTGACTCTGTTTTATTATCAGCTTTTAAAGCTTAGTTTATGTACTTGGATGTTTTGTTGCATGCATGCCTGTGTGCTTATGTACCAAACACATGCCTGGTGCTAGTGGCAGCCAGGAGAGTGTGAGCATTTCTTATAATTGGAGTTACTGATGGCTGAGGGCACTGTGTGGGTGCTGGGAGCCAAACCCGGGTTCCCTAGAAGGGCAGTTAGTGCTTTTACCCACCGAGTCATCACTTTAGCCCCTATTTATGTTTTGAGATAGGTTCATTAAGTTGCCTAGGCTGGCCTTGAAGTGACCTTTCTTTTGCTTTAGCCTTCTGAGTAGCTGGGATCACATTTAAGGTCATTTTGCTTATGCTCCAAATCTTTCCTGGGCATTGGTGTTATAAAATGTTAAAAATTTTAAAAGCTTGTCCAGGGTTCCTCTTAGTTTAGGCTTATGCTCAGTCCTGAGGGCCAGTGGTAACAATGTTGCATTAGGGTGGGGAGGATTTACCTAGGATATTACAGGTCTGTTCTTTGGCTGAACGTGCTGCAAAGAGCACAGGGCGTTTCTTCCTTCCTGGAGGGGAGGTGTTTAAATTGGCTGTGCAGTCAGAATAGTCTAAGAGCCGGCCACTCATCCTGGCAGCAGTGGGTGGAGACAGCCTCTGACCAGAGGCTGGGGAGTGTGAGCCCCTGAAGGAGCCTTTAGGGCGTGATCTATAGTGTGGTACTGGGGGAGATGGGCTACAAGGTCATCCTGGGCACACACCTTACGTAGTGGAGATGACCTGAGCTGGGATGTTAGCTCTAGGTTTGAGTTGAGAGAGCCCTTTAAACCCCATGTGCTACATCTCAAGTTCCTAAGGGACCCTGCTTCCCAGGATGTCACAGGAGGTTAGCAGAGGGACCGTAGGCCATGAGTAGACAGGATCGTAGGACAGGCGTGTAACCTTGTTAAGGTTACAGATGAGATCTGTCACCATGTCACGCTTTTACAAGCAGTCGCTGCTTTTCTACTTTAGGTATGAGCAGCTGAAAAATGGTCCTGGTGGCCCTCGTAGGCAGGGTGTGTGGAGCAGGGTGGGCAGGGTGAGGGCCCAGCAGTCCACCCCCCTCTCGAGTCTCTCACCTGGACTCCCTCACAAAAGGGTAGGGCAGGCCTCCACGGGGCTGCCCCTAATTCTAAATAACTGTGACAGTCATGATGATTTAGTTCTAATCCCCTCCCCAGTTTTGTGTCTTCCCGTTTGTTTAGCGAGGCTGTCCACAGATGTTTAATCCTCCTATGGGTAATTCAGATGGACTGGCAGCCTCTAAATCAACTCTGCATGGATTTTTTTCTAACAAGTCTTTTTAGCAAGAGTTTGCCTATATTTTTCTCCTGAGTAAAATGAGTAAAAAAAAAATAAATCTTAAATCTTTAATATTTAAAATTAACTTTGTGTGTAAGGTGGCAAAGAATATACACACAAACAAAAACAAAAACAAAAAACAAAACAAATAAAAAACAAGCCATAAATGGAAAAAAAGGTGAGCATCAGTGAGCTGGCTCAGTGGGGAAGCCTCTGCTACTGTGCCTGGGCTCCAGCTTCTGTGCCTGGAGCCCCATGGTAGAAAGAGAACTGACTGCCTCAAGTTGTGCTTTGACCCCTACACACGCAGTGTGGTATGTGGCACACACACACACACACACACACACACACACACACACACACACACACACGCCAAGCACACAAAGTAAACACACATAGATGAATGTGAACACTGAACTTTAAAAAGATACCAAAGAAGCATACTGTAGACCTTTAATCGATGAAATTCAGTAGACCCTAGAGCTGTAAGTTTGCTGATTGTAGACCAGGTAGTCCCAGGATGAAGGCTCAGCATGTAAAACTAATACCTGGCTCTCCAGTGAAGGTGAAGCACAGCCATGTATGTGAGCAGTCAGCAGAGGCTAGTTGTTTTCTCAGGGCCAAGCCCGGAAGCTCCTTCCTCATGCTAGTTTCTGGGAAGAGCCCACCTCACCTGTCTCCTTCCCTGCACAGGGGTAGAGTCAGGGAAGCTGTTGGCTACACACACCGTGACCCAGCACTGGGTGGTAAGGGTGCCACTGATTGAAGATGGGTGGGCTTCTTGGAGACTTTCTCTTGATGGGTCTGCATCTTACCACCTAGGAATGCTCAAGACTGCTGCGTCTCCCAGACACTCAGTCCCCAACCTGCTTCCTTCCTGGCTTCTGAAGAATAGTAGTACTTGGATTGGGCTTGTTTCCTGTTGTAGAGTTTTCCTGTTCTGTGGCTGCGAAGAGCCCCCTCCTGTTTTTGGTGCTGCCCACTTTTCAGAGCCCTTATTTCTAATATATAGAAAGCTATAGATGTGGAAGGTGGAGAGATGGCTTAGGGGTTAAGAGCACTCACTGTTCTTCCAAAGGTCCTGAGTTCAATTCCCAGCATACACATGGCAGCTCACAACTGTCAGATGCTGTCTTCTGACATAAATCTGCAGATATATATATATATATATATATGTATATATATATATATATATATATAAGAAAGCCACAGACAGAACAGTAAGAAGAGCAGTAGACACCTGCAAAGCAGTCGCACATTTCCATGTGTGCAGGGCTGAGCCGCAGGAGCCTCTTTGTTCCTAACTCTAATGCCATCTGGGGACACGATGAGGAGTGTACAGTATTTTAGTCAGGAGAGCTTACGACCAGTGCCTTAAAATTCATCTTACGTGTGGTCCTTAGGATGGGGCTGGAGTGGGACATGGGTCATCTGGAGTCCTTCTTGGATTGCATGCTCCAGATCTCCAAGCCTCAGGCCTGCTTGGCAGCCAGCTTCAGAGCTGTCTGGAGTTCCTAAAACAGGAGGGGCTACGCTATATTGAACACTTCATTACGGATGTGTGCTTAAAACTAGAGTGTACTTGGTAACTTACGGTGTTTCCACTCTCCTTCTGTCTCAGCCAAACTGGGTAAGCTCCCTTCACCCCAGGAGGACATGGCACACATACTGTACTTGGTGACAGGTAGCTGCCAGAAAGGTGGCCACAGAGAGTAGAGGACTCCTGCCCAGCATGGCTACTCCTCTACCCTGAGCTGCTTCCTGTGCTTTTCAAACTCCCGAGTATTTGGATATTTCTACCACAGCCCAGAACGGGACTGGAGCTGCTGGCAGGGCGTGGTGCTGAGGTGGAGTTGGCCTTGCTTGTGTGGAGGCTTCTCTTGTGTGCCTCCCGAGACATACCAAGGAGCCTTCACTTTGTGAACTGAACGCTATCTCCTAAAGCCGGGAGCTAGTCTGCTCTGTCCGGATTGTTCTGTGTCATCTGTCATCATGGGGCCTCCAAATTCAGTATGTAGTCTGGCCAACAGTGTCTACACATGGGGATTTGAACCAGCTTGTCTCCACTCGGGACCAGAGTGCGGTCCAGCTGTTCAGGAGGCAGCTGAGTGACCTGCGTCAGAGTCTTCCAGGCTTGTGAGGAAGCACAGGGCAACTGTTAGACCACAGTGTCTGCAGCACAGATGGGCCGACTACATGACACAAAAGCCTGTGGAAAGAGTGTTGGCTGTTGTTAGGAGAGTCCCTAGTTGATTATATGACACTCTGAGCTTCTCTAGAACAGTTTGCAGATGGTATTTGGGACACCAGGGACCGTGACAATCTGTTGGAAAGCCAAGCCAGCCATTCCCCTTGTTCCTGGTTAGCCAACACTAAGGGAGTGGGTTCCTACGGGTGATCTCTGCTCCCACTGTGCCTTGGCACCAGCTCCTGCTTTAGAAGCTGCCCTCTATACACTCAGTATGTGACCTCCCCGCAAAGCCTACCCTAAGATGCTGTGGTTACAGCCATAGACGCTGTCCTAGTCAGGGAAGGACCCTGCCTTCAGGGGATGCTGCCCAACCTCACTTTCTCCCATCTGAAGCTGTGGGGCTTCCTCATTGGGCAGTTACCCCTCTCCCCATTCAAGCTGCCCCATTCTCTGCTGAGACTTGAAGTCTTCCTTTCATTCTGTTTCTCAAGAAACCCCAGGTCATCTGAGTGTTCTGGTCCTTTGTCTAAAAATCATGCACGTCTCCTTCATATCACAGTTGGCTTGCCATGCCTGTAGCAGGTGCTGGGCTTTGGCCTGGCACTTGTCAAGGGTAGTTTATTACTCCTGGGCTACTGATGAGTTCATTACATTTGTTTTGCAGAGTAGGGAAGGCCCACTCAGAGTTGAGTGAAGTGTGCTCACTGCACTATAGTGCTTCTCGCTGTAGAAACCACTGTGAGCATCATTACTTGACACGGCTCTGCATTCCGTGCTAGGCATGTTAGGCAGGGCCTGAGCTCTGCTCTCCTTTGGGTTTCTACCCTGTCAGTCATGTAGTCCCAGGCATTGGTAGTACCCTGTGCATAAAGAGCAACATAGCTGCAGGGCCGCCAGCTCTGTCTCCTCACTTCCTTCATTCTTCTTTCCTGGCAGCAGCGTCTGCCAGGCACGGGGTCTCCTTCTCCAGTCCGCTGGGTCACCAGAACAGTAAGTCTTCAATCAGTTTGCCTGGTTGGTGCCTGCTGTCCTTGTAGGCTTGTGTCTGATTTCCACTGTCTTAGTTAGGGTCTCTATTGCTGTGAAGAGACACCATGACCAAGGCATCTTTACAAAGGAAAGCATTTAATTGGGGCCGGCTTACAGTTTCAGAGGTTTAATCTGTTATCATCATAGCGGGAAGCATGACAGCAGGCAGATATTGGGACATAGTGTGGGAGAGGCAGCTGAGTTCTACATCTGGATTATCAGGCTACAGGACTGCCATACTGTATGTGACTTGAGCTTCTGAGACCATGAACCTATCCCTAAGTGAGACACTTTTCCAACAAAGCCACACCTCTTCCAACAATGCCACACCTCTTCCAACAAAGCCACACCCACTCCAACAAAGCCACACCTCCTACTAATGCTACTCCCTACGGCCCAGCATTCAAACATAAGAGTCTATGGGGGCCATTCCTATTCAAACCACCACACCAGACGCTCTCTACTGCTGCTGCACTGGCTAGAGAAGGACAAGCCTGTGGGTAGGAATCACATTACAGGTACAGAAAGGAGATGGTCAGCAGTCCATGCTCGCATGCCGACCAAGCTGCCGAGCACCACACAGGAGCTGAGGCCCAGAGTGGTGCCTGCCATTGACTTTGGGCCACACAGGTGGGCTGCAAGTTCAGTCCTCTTTGAAGATGGCACCCAAGGTAGACAGTTGACTAGAGCATCTGTAGGACCTTTCTTCTTCCCTGCCAAGTGGCTGTAAACTCACTGGTTTTCACTTCACATATACAAAGAATTATTACTGAGGTGTGCACCCAAGGTGTCACAGGCTAGGCCACATTGCTACCATCCTGCAGTGGCCCCAGTCTGCTGCTCCGTGACTTCTTTCTCACTGGGATGGCTCTTACAGACAACCCACCACACCTATCATGTATTGTCTGCTAGTGCTCCCTTCCCTCTCTCGCTCATGCAGAGGATGCTGGCTACCTTATATCTGCCAGGTGGATAGTTAGAGTCTAAGTACGTGTGGCCTCATCCCACCAAGAAAGCCATCGGTGCCAGTGGAGGCCATTGTGTCACACAGGCCTCTGCTGCTTTCCCTACCTGTGGCTGCTGAAGAAAGCCTACCTCACTGTAAGGAATGCTTGAAGGTTAAACCTTTGGTTTAATAATAAGGTGATCGTGCAGCCTTGTTGTATTGTGAGCGTTACAGCCTTGGGTTTCTGTGGGAAAGGTGGGTGCTTCATCTTGTGCCCGCTGGTCTTAGCTGTGTAGGATATGTGCCAACACCTGGCATTAACGTGTGATCTGCTCCGTACTTTTCACATGCTGAGTGAGGAACTGGGGTAGCTATGATTCTTTAAAAACAACTTCTCCTATTGCCCTTGCTCGGCGATGTGGGCTGGGCTTGTTCTCCAAAAGCTCCGAGGGTTGGGTTAGAGTGCGTCTAATGTGCCCCTCACACTTAGGACTGACCCTCACTTAGGACTGCTTGCTGACTGGCTTCTGGTAGTCGGAACCCAGTTGTAGATTCCTTTATTTTATTGACTCTAATATTTGAAAATATTATGCTTTTTATGCTTTATGTTGAGGCTCAGCAGAGAGATGGCTCAGCGGTTAAGAGCACTGACTGCTCTTCCAGAGGACCCGGATTTGATTCCTAGCACTCACATGACAGCTTACAACCATCTGTAACTGGCAAGCAAGATGTACACACACACACACACACACACACACACACACACACACACACATACATACTGGCAGCACATCCATGCACATAAAAATAAAGAAAAATTTAAAGCCTTCTTCCAGGGACCGGTTGTGAGAGCATCCTTCTTCAGATGATCTGCTGCCTAACCGTAGAAATCCCGTAGGAGCGCTGTCCAAGCCCTGAGATGTGGCAGAGACGTGCTGCTTACCAGCCACCTAAGCCAAAGATTTTCATAAACATTGCTCTTCTATTGAAAAAGTTATTGGCACTTCTAAGCTCTCTTTGATGCTTACGAGATAAAGGGCCGCCTCCAGATGAGAAGGCTGAACAGAAGCAGGGCTGTGTTGGAGTCTGAAGCCCAGCCTTCAGTGGGAACTTGAACTTCACACAGTAGGGAATGAGCTGCTTGCAGGGTGCTTCTCACTCCTGATTCCTCCCAACAAGAAGGCTGGTGACTGACTTCCTTTGCCTCCCTCCTGGGTGTCTTCATGGACTGTCACAATGACATCAACTGCCTGAGGTTCTTTCCTGGAAGTCACTCATAAATCAGGTTGGCTGTTATGGAAACGTATAACATTGTGAATATTCTTAAAATACAATCTGTGAGTTATGTGTGTCCTAGTGATAGCTCAGAAAGTTCTATAAGATCTTTGGGGTTATCTCATAAAAAAACAAAAAAACAAAAAACTTCCATGTGCAGTCTGCTGTGTGTCTGCTTTCCACTCTCCTTTCTCTCTCTTTTTAAAGATGCATTTTATTATGTTAAACTCTGTGTGTGTGTGTGTGTGTGTGTGTGTGTGTGTGTGTGTGTAATACCCAGAGAGGCCAGGAGAGGGCACTGGATTCCCTGGAGTTGGAGTCCTAGGCAGTATGAGCCACTCCACATGGGTGCTGAGAGCCATACTTGGGTCCTCTAGAGGGGCACTACACTCTCAGAACTGCTGAGCCCTTCAGCCCCCTTCCCTTCTCTTATTCTCTGTCACTTGCTTTCTCTGCTTTTGGAGATATTCTGAAAGAAACTTCTCTGCCTCTCTCATCGGTCTGTGTATGATGAATCGGCCACTCCTGAAATGTTTGGAACCAGAAAATCTTCACATTTTGGAGTCTATCATCTTTGAAATGTTTGCACAGATAAACCAGACTGGTTGAGCTGGCTTTAGAGTTTGAAGCATTTCCTGTGTTCGATATCCAGATTGGAGTTGCTCAGCCTGTGTTCTCGTCTTCCCAGGCAGTGGTTGACTTCACAAAGGTGCGAAAGTCACTGACTTCCCAGTGGGCTGTGCAGAGCACGTTGGAGTTGCCCAGAAGGCTGTCTGCCGTCTGAGGTGGAGAAGCAGGTTCAGATCAAAGGCTCTTTCTGCGTGGCCGGATTTCTGTGGCAAGCTGCATCAGAAGTGGCTAGAACTCCTAGAAGGTGGTTGCATAAGGCAGGGCAGAGAAGGTTCATAGACACTAACTCTTCTCAGATGTCTGACGGCTCTGCCTCTATAGCCTCCTCCTAAGGGGAGCTGGCTGGGAGACCTGGCCTGCCACTACGTGCCCTGTTGACATCAGCCAGTGGCAGGAGGCCAGCAAGAGCAAGTCTGAAAGCAAATGCAGACACAGGTACCCTTTGGTGGGCTCCTAGAAGGTCAAAGATAGTAGTGTGCTGGAATGGGGAAGATTAAACATGGGTTAGCATCCTCACCTAAGGAAAAGGAAAGGATTAGTTGATTTAGAGCTGGGGTTATTTTTAAATAAATTGAAGAGACACTAGGTGGTTGAGAGCACTTGTTCTTTTTCTAAGGACCTAGGTTAGGTTCCTAGCACCCATGCTGGGGGCTGCACAACTGCCTCTGACTCTAGTTCCAGAGTCACCTCCTCTGCCTGACTTTCACACATGCACACACGTACACACATATACAGGTACACACACATATACACATACACATACACACACACACACACACGTACACACCCTTAATAAAAGAGAAATCTAATTTAAAATAGTTTTAGATTTAGAAGGCTCGCAAAGGCAGCACACGTTTGTCACCCTGCCCTAGCCCCAGTTGTCCCTTTTAACCTCTTAATTGCTGTGCTACATTTGTCAAAAGCCAAATTGCTATTAAGTGAAGCAAATATTTTATTTAGCTTTCTTTAACTTTTCACATAGTGACCTCGTCCACTTCAGGTGCAGTCCAAGTCATTTTACCCCTCCCCAGGCCCTGCTTGGTTATAACTGTTTCTCAGAGTATCCCTGTTGTAATGACACGTTCAGGGATTTGTGCACTGCCCTTCAAACCTAACAGGGTTAAACCAAGACTGGGAGTTTAGGGAGGAAGACCTTACCACGTTAAAGAGCACACGGTCAGGCTGGAGGGATAGCTCAGGAGTTAGAAACACTGATTTTCCAGAGGAAGCACCTATCTGACAGCTCACAGTCATCTGTACCCCCAGCTCCAGGCATCAATGCTGTCTGGCCTCTGTGGGCACTGGGCACAAACACACAGGCAAAACACCCATCATGTTAAATTAACAAGACCGATCACAGCCGGAACAGCTTGCTCACCTGGCCAGGGTAACACTTGTCAGGGGTCCCCGCTGTAATCTGCTCCCAACACAGGGACTTGGAGGGAAGTCACTGCACTTGTGGAGATGCGTGTGTGCATGTCTGAGGGGAGAGCATTTGCTTTGTCAAGACTATTAGGAGTGTTTACACGTGTGTCTCCTTCCCTCCCGTTACCTGTCTACCTGGTACTTTATTTCAGAGTGTGTTCATGGCTGCTCTGTTCTTTCGTCCAGTCCAGGACTAGGTTGTCTCACCGGTCATGTTGTCCTGGCTTTGGCTACCGAGGGCTTGTTCAGGTTGTCCCAGTGGCACTTCGATGTTCCACCATCATTGCATATTTGGACTCTCTCTTTCCTTCCTTTTGGTCTGTCTTCCTCCCTCCCTCCCTCTCTCCCTCCTTCCTTCCTTCCTTCCTTCCTTCCTTCCTTCCTTCCTTCCTTCCTTGACGAGGTTTCTCTGTGTGGCCTTGGCTATCCTGGAACTCACTTTGTAGACCAGGTTGGCTCAAACTCATGGAAATCCACCTGCCTCTGCCTCCTGAGTGCTGGGGTTGAAGGTGTGTACCATCACCACCCAGCTCTTTTCTTTTTTTAGGGTCTTTCTTGCTTTGTGACACTGTGAGGCTCGGCGCTCATCTGTATATATTTCGTCTCAGCTCTAGCACCAGTCATTTCTTCTAAGCGTCCTATCCCTTGTACTACAGTGTGGTGGGTGCCATGTTCTCCTCCTCCTGGATTATCTACTGGACGCTGTCTCTGTAGTGCCGATGTCATTCCTTCTCCCTGGGTCCAGCCAGGATCGCATTACTTGGATCTTGAAGGATTGACTTCTGCGCGTCACCCTCTCTGCTCTGTAGAAGCTCTGGGTTATGTACAGAAAATTCCAAGGGAAGAGAAAATCCATGGAGGAAAAAGTTTCAGAAGCCTGAGCACTCAGACCAGAAGCAGGACTGAACTCCTCAGAGGTAGCAGTTACCTGAGGGTGGAGTTCATAAAGAGGTCAAAGATGGCGTCAGGCTGGTGCCTGGCAGGCTTGAGGGACAGGGATGAGAGTGCTGGACATGGTAGACGCACTTGCATGGATTCTTGCCTTTGAGTGGGTGCAGCCACTGGTGGGGAGGGTATGCTGGACTCACTGGATTGGTCAGCCTCGGTGGCGGCCAGTTTGGATTTAGCAAGTTGCTTTATCGTGTATGGATTCTGGTATAAACGGCAAAAGGTGGTGTCAGAGGAAGGGGCAGACCTCTGTCACAGATGAGTGTGGTTGGAGGAGGAGCTTGCACTGTCCAGCCTCCCAGGAATCATGTTTGAGGGGACAGATGCAGAGTGTTTGTGTGCCTTTAGTAATCCAGCGAGGGGTTTGGACAGGCAGGTCTGGGCCTCCGCAGAGTCCTTAGGATATCTGTAAGGACTCAGATGTGTGACAGTGACCTCGGGCAGAGCAGCAGGAAAGGTGCAGAGCAGAAGTACATGAATGACTATGCCTGGCCCATGGAGTCTCCACCTTCTGTTTGAAAGGAAGAAGCCTCCAAGTGGTTAGTGTAGACTTGGGCCATCAGGCACCACATGGGAGCTGTCTTTAATACACCATCTGCAGACACTGGTGCTGATGGTGCTTTAGAATCTCCCTGTAGATTCAGGGCCGCTGAGCTGGAGACCTGGGGGAAAGGTGTCCCAGATTAGTTTTGCACAGTAAACCCTTGCCTCCCTCTCCTTCCTGATTTGTTCACTGCTGGGTGTGAAGTTAGGGTAGTCTCAGCTTCATAGTGAGTTCCAGGCCAGCCTGGGCTATATGGGACCCAGTCTCAAAAGTTACAAAAAACCAAGGAAAAAAGTTTGCTGCCACATAATTGTGGATGTATAATTTTAAACATTTTTATTCTTTGAGACTTTCACACAATGCATTTTGAACTATATTCACACACCCCAGCTCCTTCCATAACCACTTCTTTACCCTTCCTTCCCTTCCTACACAACTCTGAGATTTCTTTTTTAAACAAATTTATTCCTCCCAGTTCAGTGTTGGCCAGCCAGTCTCTGGAGTGGGGCTGCCCTGGTTGGCCCCTTAGGAGGGCCATTAACAAAACTGATTCTCCTCTCCCAGAAGCTCTCAACACGAGTAGCTCCTCAGCTAGGAATGGATCTAGTGCCCATTTCCTGCCGTCCGCGCTGGGTTGTGTCTGGGTGGAGCGTGTGCAGGTCTTGTGCACACTGTCACAGTCAGTAGCTGTGTGCTCATTTGTGCGGTTGCCTGGTGTCCGGGAAGCACTGTCCCCCTGGTGTCACTCACCACCCCTGGCTCTTACACTTTTCTGCCCCCGCTTCCGTGAAGATGGACGCCTTGAACTTTGCGGGAGGGATATGGTGTGTCTGTCTGATTTAGGGCTGAGCACACTACTTATTCTCTGTGTTAATTGCCGTCCACTGTGGAGAGGAACTTCTTTAATGAGGGTTGAGAGATGATCTGTTCCATGGGATTTGTTTTAATGGTATGTCCATAAGCAAAATAATAGTTTCCAGTTCTCCCCTAGGGCCTATGACCTATTTAGCCTCAGGTTCTTGGCACCTTTGACAGTTCAGGTCTTAGTTCCATCTCACGGAGTAGCCGTAGATGGTTGCAGCCATGGCATTTGCCCCAAAGCCGCACCAGTGGGTGGCTTATTGCTAGGTGGGAGTTGGGGTGGTGGATCTTAAAGTATTAAGTTCTGTCCTTGCATGACATGGTGTTCCATGTATAATTATATATATCCTGCCTTATATAGCTACACAATTCTGACTGTCCTTTCCTCTCTTTGATATGTAATTAATGTCTTTGTACTTCCCATGGCTGTGGGGTGGAGGTAGAGGAACAATCTACAAAGGTACTGGGCGATGGCGCTTACCCAGGACTCCTCGTAACCTCTTCAGATGAAGTGGAGACTAAGGTGGAGACCAGGGGCTGAGCCTTGGTAAGAAAGGTCTGGCCCTGTGAGGCTATATGAGACCCTATAAGGCCCTATGAGGTCCTGTGAGGCCCTGTGAGGTCCTGTGAGGCCCTATGAGGTCCTATGAGGCCGTATGAGGCCCTATAAGGCCCTATGAGGTCCTGTGAGGTCCTATGAGGTCCTATGAGGTCCTATAAGGCCCTATGAGGCTGTATGAGGCCCTATAAGGCCCTATGAGGTCCTGTGAGGCCCTGTGAGGTCCTGTGAGGCCCTATGAGGTCCTATAAGGCCCTATGAGGCTGTATGAGGCCCTGTGAGGACTGTCAGATGGTTGGGAAGTGGGAAGCTGGTACAGGAAGGGAGCCTTGTTCTCCTGGAAAGCCGTGGTCCATCCACTGAGCTGGAGATTGAAGATGGAGAAGGCTGCACACAGGAGCAGTGTGCACGCTCCCAGGAAGCAGCAGTGTCTACCTAAAGGGGCCAGGTTTCTGTTCTGGTTTTCTTTTTCTGACTTTGCTGATTTCCACAAGGGAATCTCTACAGAGGAAAAGGTGGTTTCACAAAGAGCCCATGACTCTAGAAAAGGCAGCTAGATGAAACTGAAGCTGGTTAGGGTAGCCTGAGCCCAAGCCCTATGCCTGTGGTTACACAGATGCAACAGGTGTCTATGGTCTGTCAGCTCTGACGTTTTGTTACCCTCAGGGGTGCCTTCTCCCTGCTCTTCTCCTATGTGAAACTAGGACTCAGCATCTCCTTGCCCTAAAATCGCCACTCACTTGACTGCAGGACCCTTGAGCACTGGGCTTCTAGAATCTAGAGCTGCTGCCTGCCTTTGTCGATGACCACAGGGAGGGAACAGGGCCTGAGTCTGCCCACATCCTAGTCAGAGCTTGGTGCATCCTTGGGGTGTCAGAAGATGTTTTTGTTTGTTTTCTGAAATTACTATTTTAAAATGTGTGGACTCTTTCTGCTTACAAAACAGAGCGTGTTCCAAAGGAAATAGGCGTTCTAATGATAGCTCCCTAGATTAAAGTATCACACTGGGATATGAAATGAGGTTATGTTTCTCTTTGATGGGAATAAATGAAGAAAACTCAAACTGGGTCAGACAGGTTGATTGTAGGAATAGTAGGTCCCACCAGTAGCCAGTTGCAGCCAAGACCCAGTTAATGAAAACAGAGCTGTATTTCCAAAAGGGGAATGGGGCTGGGGCCTGGGGGTTGGGGGTGGGGGACCGGGGACGGGGGGGGGGGCATACGCTTTGTGTCCTTTGGAGAATTTTGTATTAGGGATTGTAATGTAGTCAAGTGGTATGCGCCTTTGAGTTTAGGAAAAGGTTTCAATCTTCAGCATCTGCTTCCTGTTCCTGGCTGACCCCTGACCTGATAGCATGGTGACACCCATGTCAGCAGAGCCTCCTGAGCACCCACCTTGTACAGGGTGGACTTGTGTGGCCTGCTGTGTCCAATTCCTGTTCTCTTTAGAGCTTTCACACTAGCTCTCTGGGAGGCTGATTCTCTGCCCCACAGCCAGGAAGCACCTGGCACATTTCAGTCAACCAGAACATGAGAGGCGGTAACTCAGTAGCTACTAGAGAGAGAGAGAGAGAGAGAGAGAGAGAGAGAGAGAGAGAGAGAGAGAGAGAGAGAGAGGAAGGTTGAAGACAGAAAAGCACAGCAAGCCAGGTGCATTTAATAAAAAAAAAACCCAGCACATCTCAAGAGATGGGCCCTCTATGTGGGCCGTGTTCCTGAGCCACGGCCATCCTTCCAATGGGTGAGTAGGCAGAGTGCTCAGTGAGGAGACTTGGGGTCACACTAGTCATGGGCAGGATGGGATCCGGGCTCTCACTGTCAACTGTTGGGAATCTTTTTTCCAGAGTAGTCTTTAAGATAAGAAAAGGGTCTAATACATTGTTTTCTAGTACGGTATGCTGATTGGTTTTGATTGTTAGCTTGACAAACTAGAGCCTCTCCCTACCCCCAAAAAATGAAGAGAGGAAAAAAGAAAACCCCAATTAAAGAATTCCCTTCTCCTGGTTCATTGTGGGCATATCTGTAAGGAATTGTCTTGATGCTTGCTGGGGGTGGGGACAACCTGCTGTGGGTAGCACCATGCCTAGGCAGATGGGCTGGGCTATATAAAAAGGCAAGCTGAGCAAGTCAGTAAGCAGCTTCTGCTTCAGTTCCTGCCTTGAATTTCTGCCCCAACTTCTCTCAGCGATAGACTGTGACCTGGAAGCATACACCAAATAAACCCTTTCCTCTGCAGCTTACCTTCATCATGATGCCTATCATAGCAACAGGGAGGGCAAACTAGGAAATGTGGTTTGTTTTAATTAATTAACTGTGTGTGTGTGTGTATGTGTGTGTGTGTGTGTGTGTGTGTGTGTGTGTGTGTGTGTGTGTGTGTGAGAGAGAGAGACAGAGAGAGACAGAGACAGAGAGAGACAGAGAGACAGAGAGAGACAGAGAGACAGCGAGAGACAGAGAGACAGCGAGAGACAGAGAGACAGCGAGAGACAGAGAGAGAGAGCGAGAGACAGAGAGAGAGAGCGAGAGACAGAGAGAGAGAGCGAGAGACAGAGAGAGAGAGCGAGAGACAGAGAGAGAGAGACAGAGAGAGAGAGCGAGAGACAGAGAGAGAGCGAGAGACAGAGAGAGAGCGAGAGACAGCGCGAGACAGAGCGAGAGACAGAGCGAGAGACAGAGAGAGAGCGAGACAGAGAGAGAGCGAGACAGAGAGAGCGCGAAACAGAGAGAGAACAAGTGGAGGTCAGAAGAGGCATGGATCCTTTGGAACTGGAATTACAGATGGTTGTGAGCCACCATGCGGGTGCTGGAAACTGAATCTGGAGGAACAGTCAGTGCTCTTAACTGCTGAGTGGTCTCTCAAACCTCCACTGTATTTTTTGAGAGAGCGTCTCTTATTGAAACTGGTACTTGAAGATTCAGTTAGACTGGCTGGAAATGCAGAGTCTCCAGGGATCCTCCTGTCTCTGCGTCTCTGACTCTGGGTTACAGGCGTGTGCCGAAGTCCTCATGCTTACACAGCTGTGCTTACTAAGCAGTCCCCCTCCCCGGCCCCAAGAATGCCACACTGGATCAAACTGTCTAGAAGCAGTGGTCGGATGTTTCCCTGTGTAGCATCTTCATACCTGAGGGAGTTGGCTTTACTGCTGTTCTTCCTTGGATGCCAGGGTATCTGACATTTGTCACTTGTTTCTATTTTACTCAGGCTGTTCGGTCAGCTGATTAGGAGGACATCTGAAAGGGTTCTAGGGGCAGGAGTCTGGAGACTCTGGACCTCTTCAAACATGGTCTGCTTCTGTTTGATCACAAAAGTCCTGCTGCAGTCAGTCCCAGGGGAAGTACAGGGCAAAGCTGACCTGGAGTGGGTGTCTGAGGGCCTGTACAAGGAACACAGAGCTTCTCTGAGCTTGGAACTTCCGTCACGCTTATGTGGAGGCACTTGGATAGGACAGAGCCCACCAGAACCTCTCTCTGTGCAGAGTCATAGTGGCTGTATTTGCTAAGCAGTGATGTTAGACTTTGGCAGTTACTGGAGGTCCCTGTCTCATGGATAGAATTTGGGGACAGAGGGCGTCAGAGTTTGGTCCAGCTCTGCCTTTCTTGCATGTCAGGGCGAGGGGGCATCAGAGTCAATTTCTGATGTCTGTCTGTCCTGCTGTTGTGGACAGTGGCTTCACCTAGAGTTTTCGCCCCAGGGACCCTCCAACTGCCTTCAGATAGGTGTGGTTGGTTCTAGCCGCACTTTCTCAGCTCTCTAATGTGAGTACCAGGCTCTGCCCATGGGGACCTGATAATAGTAGCTTCTGAGAAAATGCTGGCTACTCTCTCACACACGTAGATTAGCACCTTTCTGACCTCCTCAGAGAGTGGCCCCAGTTGAAATGAGCTCCCTGTAGGAGCTTCCTGAGAACTTTTTTTTTTTTCCGGAGCTGGGGACCAAACCCAGGGCCTCGCACTTCCTAGGCAAGCGCTCTACCACTGAGCTAAATCCCCAACCCCCTGAGAACTTTTTCTTAAGAAGGGTGTATGTGGTTGTCTGATCATCCAGCTGACTGATGACCTGTGGGGTACACACTTCATACAAGGACGGTTTTTTCCCACTCTTTACAAATTAGAAAGAATTTGTAGAATTTGTGTCTGAGTGGTTTTCTTTTTAAAAATCAAAACCATGACCTTTTAAGTGCACAGCTTAGCTCCTGCCAGAGGAGAAGGCTCTTCAAGTGTGTGGGGAAGTGCTGTTGTTTCACGGGACCATGGCATGTTAGGCTGTTGTCCCCTTTGGTTGTCCTGACCTCCTGCCCTGCTTCAAAATTATTGTAAGAAAGCACAGAGTTAAAATTTCTTCAAGTGTCCTAGAAGGTACACAGCAAAGGGGAGAGACACGTTTGTGAAACTCTCCTAAGTGCCAGTAAGAACAGCAGCAGAGGCTTTAGCACCAGAGCTCTGGCTCATTCCTTCCTCCTGCCCAGCCCTCCAGGTGGCAGAGGCTGAACTCCAGGGGAGCTTGTCTAGGGCCCTCTTGTAGGACCAAGGCTGAGGTCCTGCCATCTGGCACCTGTTACCATAGTGGTTTGGGAACAGAGGTTCCATATCAGGAGGTGAAGTCTGGAGTGAACCAAGGAGACAGCTTCATGCAGTGTTCTGTGTATGCGTGGAGGAGTCCTTCTGAATGAAGGAGCCACCATCCCTGTCTCTCCCTCCAAAGGTGTGACTTGATAGTTTTGCTGAGTAAGTGCAGCAGGATTTGGAGACTGAAAACACCAGCACTCTACCCAAAGCCTGATAACCTGATAACAGGATAACAGTCCCGGGAAGGCTAAGCATCACTAGTGTGCACACCCATACAGGCATGCGTGCACACACAAGCACACACACACGGCTGATCTACAGCAAGTGTATGCTAGCTCAGATAAAGTTGTCACTCAGAGAGGCTGTTCTGTGCCTCAAGGCTGTTCTCCCAAGGAGCAGCATTAGAGCTGACTGGTGTGGATGGAGATGCAGAGTGCAGAATTCATGAACTGGCCCTACAACACCACTGAAGAGTAAACAAGGAAAAGGATGCCCCAGAGAAAGGCCCAGGACCCACAGTTACTGCAACACAAAAATGTAGGGCAGTTAAAGCAGTAGGTCACAGTTGCTGCCCAAGAGGGCCCAGTTGTTGGACTTAGAGACTCCACACCCTTAAAGAAGTAATGCTTAAGGAAAGGTGTGGTGGTCGTGCCTTTCCAAACAGAGAACGTCATTAAGAAGATAATTAATTAAACAAAACAAAACACCTAAATGGAAACTCAAGAGTTGTAAAACACAATTTCTGAAATGAAAATCCACCAGAGGGCTGCACTAGTAGACATTAATTGACCAAAGGAGAATCGTCAATGAACTTTGTATGAACTGACAACATGGCTGCTCCAGGATGTGGTTAAGGAGTAGATTTTTTTATTGCAGACACAAGGGAGAGGCATCTGGAAGAGTCCGGGGCAGAGAGAGAAGGTACTAGGCTGAACATAGCCAGCAGATTGGACCTGGCCATGAGGGAAGCAGGAATGGGGAAGTGAGTGATGAGAGGTAGAAGAGGTGGGGGGAATGGGGGGAGGGAGACAGAGAACACAGAGCTGAAATAGGGTTTATGAGGGGAATGAGTACTGTGGGGAGGGAAGCCTGTGAGCTGGGTGAGTTTAGAGGAGGGAGGTGAGAATGCTAGGGTGCTCATGGACTTTGAAATGAGGCCTGCATGAGCTTTGGTGAGCTAACAAGGCACCACAGAAGCCATTTCCCTCTTGGGAAAATGAAGTTTCCTTTGTGCCTGACTTAAAGGTGGATTCTGAGGTACATGATCCAGATACTGAGGAAGTGAGTGGAGCCTCATAGACATGTCAGGAGGGGAAAGAGTCAAGGGCATACGCTAAAGAATGCTAGAAACTCCTAAAGCCGTCTACACAGCCAAGAAATACACTTAACTCCAGTTGATCAGACTCAAAGATCTATGCCAAGGCTCATGGTAAAACTGTTGAAGGACAGAGAAAAGGGTCCAACTGAGTAGGAGGGAATCAAGAAAGCTCACACCTGACTTCTTAGAAAGAGTGCTGGTTGACCTAACAAGTCAACCCAGTATCGTACACAGCAAAACTTGTCCTCAGAGATGAAGGTGAAACTGAGACAGCTAAAAGAACAAAAGCCCAAGCCAACAACAACCCAGGACTTGCTAGCACACTGTCCTGTAGGAAGTACCAAAGGTCTTCAGGCTTAAAGGGAATGGCCATGGCAATTTCAGGCTAGCTGGGAACAGAGGCAGTGGAGTGCCAGTGAAGGTAATTATGCAGTCGAAGCTTTACAAGGTGAAGCTCTTCCCTCTAATGATCTTCGAGCAATGTCACAGAGACCATACATAATCACGCTGTTGGGCCTACAACATGTGACACTCGGCATATCCGGCAGGAGGAGTGTGGGAGAGGCAGATGGAGTGAGTGCACTAGAGTGTGGAGATGATGCCACATGGAAGCTCTCATCCTTGGTGAGACCCACATGGTGCTGGTACAGAACACACAAGCTTCTTCTCTTGGAGTCAGCCAGTGAAAGGAATTCATATAGGCTCAGGACACCCCAAGACCAAGTTCTCAGCACAAGGAGATTTATTTACCCCAGAGAAACAAAGAGCAGGGAATAAGAGACAAAGAGATCAAGGATGAGGGGAAGGGGGAGGGGATAAGGGAGGGAAGGGAAGGGCAGAGATGTCCCCCCACCCCTTCAAGGGAAGGGTTGTGGACACAAAGGACTGCCTTTGGATAGAGAGGAGACAGATGTGGGTGGTACATAGGAAAATGGCAGTTTATTATGGTAAAGGGGAAACTCCTTGATAGGATGAAGTGTTTAATTTTAATTGTGCCTGTTAATTGGGGCAGCCAAAGTGGACTTTTGCTTGCTGGACTTCAGTACTTTGGTAGCTGGACCTTGGTAGTTGGCCTTAGGAGGAGGAAGCAGCAGCCAAATAAGGGAACAGACCTTGGTGGCCAGCTTTAGGAATGTAATCTAATGACTTTTTAGCAGAGTGGAGGGAATGGGGGAGAGGGCAAGGCCTGTTTGCCGTGCTGGAGCTTGAGCTGCCCAAGTTCCTTTAGACAAGACATACAAGTGCAAAAAAGCATAGCTATGAGCGCATGTTACAGAATGTAGTGAGCATATGTTAGGGTATGAGCACATGTTACAGCATGTAGTAAGTATGTGCTATGGCGTTTGTAACATGTTTGCACGTAACATGAAGCAACAGCAGATGAACGATGGAGGTGGATCCAGGACTAGCAGGAGTCTTGTTTCTGTATCTCATGGTGCCTGAAAGAACAGAAGTAACACTGGAATGGGGCTCTTAGTGCAAAGGAAAGACTGTAGGGAAACCAGAGAGGCAGGGCACCATCCTTGACACCCCTATGGTGTTTTATTGGCTTTCAAAGATTTGTTTAAATTGTGTGTGTATGGGTGTTTAGCCTCTGTATATGTGCACCATGTGTGTGCCTGGTGCCAGAAGATGGTGTTGGATCCTGGGACTAAAGCTGAAGTCAGTTGGAAGCCGCTGTAAGCATGCTGGGAATTGGACTCGGGTCCTTTGCAAGAGATTCCAGCTCTCCTAACACCTGAGTCCTTTCTCCAGCCCTTCTGTTTAAATTAAGGGCTGAAATGATACTGTATTAAGAGAATTCTACTAGGAAAAATTTTGTCAGCCTTGTGCCTGGACTTTCGCCACCTCTGGCTCATTGTGGGTGTGTTTTCCAATGCGTGTTCAGTGTTCTCTTCAGAACACCATGTATGCCTGTCCTGGGGACTGTAGGGGAAAAAACCTACTGTGTGAGAGGCTCATTTACTGTCTGGGATGGGTGCTCGATGACCTGGAGCTGGTATTGTGGGATTCAAGTGTCCTGAACTGGAGATTGACTGCAGCTTTTCCCCCTCCACATCTCTCTGTAGCCTCATGTGTGAGGGGAGAGAAGGAAGTGAGGCTCCTGCACCCTGTGCACTTCTGGAGTCCTTGGCTGCCCACTGGCAGCAACCCTGCATCAGAGTCTGGACTTGCACAAGAGAATGGTACAAGGCACAGCCCTGAAGGCTGTGGATGGATGGATGGATCCTCCTCAAATTTACATGTTCAAGTCCTAACCCCCATGAGATAGCACTTAGTGGTAGAGTCCATAAAGAGTTAATTAAGATTCGATGATATCTTAATCTCATAGGATTTGTGTCCTCATAAGACAAGACACACACAGAGAAATGTGCAGATCTATTACGGCCCTGGTCTGAGGCCCTTCATTATGGTGGCCTGGGTCTAATTCTTGTCTAATGTGGAGCTGAATTACTAGACAGTCTGTGCTCTGGAACTGGGAAAGCGGTCCCTTCAGACTGATGGAGAAACATGCATGAAAGGTAATTACCAGTCCAAAGGCTGTTTGGGAGAGTGTCTGCTCCTTTCTGTCCTCCTGTCTGTTTGCTGGCCAGCCCCATGGCAGGAGCCATCTGTTGATCTGCTCTGGGGTCTGGCTGGTGTGCACAGTGACACGTGACACAGGATTACATGTCACAGCTATCCTAGAGATGCCTGGTTTGCTGTGGATTCTCCTCTGTCTCACCCCCAGCTGTGTGGTAAAGCATTGCAGACTATTTTTAGTAGAGCCTTACACTTTCCCTGTGCAATCCTCTCCTTGGGTTCAGGCCTTGAGCCTCCTGTGCAGCCTTGTTTAATATCCAGATGCTGTATTTATTTGAAAATTTAGGGCTTTTCTGAACATTGCTCCAAGTGATCTAATGAATTCAAAACTCTAGGATTTATACCTTAAAAGGCAGATGGTTGGAGGCTTTCTTATGACTTACTAATCCCTGCTCTAGCCCATGTAGGGTAGAGAGGCTATAACCCCATAGACTCAATGTCAGAAACTCTTTTTTAGTTAAAAAAAAATCCTTATTTTAAAGCAGTTTTGGGTCATACTAGAATTGACTGGAGAGTAAAGCTCCCTTCATCCAATCCATGCATAGACGTCTGGTTGCGCTGCCGTGTCAGAA
The DNA here is from genome assembly GCF_021556685.1 of Rattus norvegicus. Taxonomy (NCBI): domain Eukaryota; kingdom Metazoa; phylum Chordata; class Mammalia; order Rodentia; family Muridae; genus Rattus; species Rattus norvegicus. The sequence goes on from NC_141542.1 coordinate 54,743,216, forward strand.
GGGGCTGCAGAGGAGCAGTGTGCTGCTTTCGGTTGACGGCCTTCTGTGTTCAGAGGGGGCAGGTGTCAGGCCGCCTTATACCTCAGTAGCCTAGCACCCAGTCTGACAGAACTACATGAACCTGTGGGCTCAAGGCAGCCACAGAGGAAGTGGCCAGACTTTTATGGCAATACTCTGGTACTCTGGTATGCCAGCCGGTTAGGCTCAGCCACCTGTCCCAGTGAGACAGCTGAGTAGTGGTAAGGACAGAAAGTCGGTTCAGGGAAAAACAGAGAGGTTTAGTGACTCCAAGTCTGTCTACAAGAGATGGGTGGTGGCTTTGAGATTCTGTAGACAGGAGAGGGCTAGGATTTGCACGGTTGACAGAGGATAACTGTGGTTGGGTTAGTGGGCGGATCAATCCATGGTCCTAGTCCAGGTCTGTGAGGAGTTTTGGAGTAGTTGTTGACAACAGGGGACTGACTGGCTGTCATTGTTAGTTGACTAGACTTAGAATCACATCCTTCTCAGTGTGTCTTGGAGTGTTAATGGGGATGTTAACTGAAGAGAGAAGTCGTTTGAATGTCTTGTTTGACCCCTTCTCAGGCCTAGGATCATTCAGTGTAGATTAGTGACTTGTGCTCTGTAGAACTCTTAGAAATTCTCACAGTATTTCCTTAACTTTTTCTTAGATTTAATTTTATGCGTATGATTATCTTTCCTATATATTCATATATATACACACACACATATGTATGGATATACATATGTGTACACACACACACACACACACACACACACACACACACAGAAGTCAGAAGAGATATCAGATACACTGGAACTGGAGTTAGAGATGGCTCTGAGCTGCCATATAGGTGCTGGGTACTGAACTTGGGTCCTCTACAGAGACAAGTGCTTTTAACTGGGCCGTCTCTGCAACCCTGTACTTGCTTTCTTACCTGAGGTCCTGCAAACACTGAAGAAGGGGATCTCTCCTCCACTGTGTGACTGTGAACATGGCATCAGGGTTAAACTTCCCACAGCCAGACAGTTGGGATGAGGATAGCATGAGTACTCCATGTGATCACTGCAAGGCCAGTGGCGTCCTGAGACCCACACCTGCTGCTAAACAAAGGGCATGTGTGGATATCCGTGGAAGCGTGGTAAGGAAAACTGACTTAGGGCCTTCTCAGTAGGTACAGCGACCATTGAGAAAAGGTCTTGTGGGGCAGAAGAAAGATTGAGGCTCTGAATACAGGATGGACAAGAGAGGATTTATAGAGAGAGTAAGTCGGACTTGAAAAGTTACCCAAGAGGGGACATCAGGGTTTGGGGATTCTGACTACAGTGACCTAAAAGGGCTCTTGCTAAAGATGGGTGGGGCAGAATGAGAAGATAAGTCCTGGGGTAGAGAGGGTGGGGGTGAGGACTCTTATCAGATGGTTGTGGCTGCTCAACTCACTTAGCAGTACCCGTGAGTGAAAACTGCATTTTTAAAGGAAGTGCACATGTGGGCATAAGAGAAGCTGCGGGATCTAAGCTCGGCCAAGGGCAGTGTCACTGCCAAGGTGGTGTGACTGAAGATATGAGTAATTAGATCTGTGTGCACACACACTGAAGTTACAATAGTTCATGTAGTAAGTTTAAGATGAAAAAGTAGAGAAGAGTGCTGAACAGTGGTGGAGCACATCGTTTGATTTCAGCACTTGGAAGGCAGGGGCAGGTGGATCTCTGAGGTTGAGGCTAGCCTGGTCTACACAAGGTTTCCAGCACAGCCAGGGATACACAAATTTGTTTTTTTTTTGAAAAAAAAAAACAAATAAACAAATATAAAAAGAAATAAAAGAAGGGCCAGGCAAGGGGGGGCAGACCTTTAATTACAGTACTTAGGAGGCAGAGACTGCTGTATCCCTGTGAGCTCAAGACCATCCAGGGTCACACAGCCCAAAACCAAAGTACAACTCGCCAGTCCTGAAAACATTTATAAAAGGAACAGACTTGACTTGAGCAGGTTCTGTTTCTACATTTAGAGGTGTGTGTGTGTGTGTGTGTGTGTGTGTGTGTGTGTGTGTGTGTGTGTGTCTGTCTGTCTGTCTGTGTGTGTCTGTGTGTGTGTCTGTGTGTGCGTACATAACGTGCGTGTGTGTGTGTGCGTGCGTGTGTGTGGGTGTGTGTGTGTATAACAATAATTATGGAAAGATAGATTTGAAAGAACAAGGTGAGGGATACAAAGGAGAGCTTGTGGGGAAGGGAAAGGATGTAATTATAATCTCAAGACTAAGACCCACAGTTCAAGGTTGTGGAAGTGACTCAGGAGGCAGCAGTGTTCACAGCACCTGTGTGGGATGGCAGCAGGGACACCACCGTCCTTCCTGTCTTCGCCTTGCTGGTTGCACACAAAGTGACTGGAACAAGGCACCTTCTTAGTGTGAACGTGGGTGTCCTCATGGCAGTAGGAAGTGGTGACTTCCTCACTGTGGGCAGGCTTTGCTGTGGACACAGGACAAACCCCAGGGAATGTAGTTGCTTTCGTTTGGCCGCCTCCATTGATGCAGAGTACATCCCCAGGAAGGAGGTGAGATTTAGGCGTGAGGGAGCCACGTCTGGCAGGGTAGCCTAAATTGCCCAGAGTTCGTGATGGGACCAGAGATCTAAATAAAACCTTTAGTCATACTGAGAGCTAGGCCGTTCTGACATTGTGTCCCATGTGTCGACCATGTGACCACTGTGTTTCTGGCCTCTCATTTGTGGTTGAAACTGTACCCTGCACGGCTGCTGAGCAGCAGCGGCGTCAGAGTGTTTGACGACACCATTGGGATCTTTTGTTCAGGGCGGGGTGTCTGTCTTCTGACATCACTTCACATCCCCTCTGCACACTGTGCTCTGGAACAGTGTGTCTCACACCTACTCACCTGGGTGTGCGTGCCTCTAACAGCCTATCCTCCTGAACCCCAGGCAGGGGGCAGAGGTAGTTCCAGCATGGTAGTCAATGCCTGTGCTCTTCTAGGCAGCCTGCGTTCTTCAGGTGAGAGAATATTTCACAGGGTGGAGGCCCACGCCTCCTGCTCCACTGCCGGTACTCTACCCAGAGTCAGGGCTCAGATGGCCTGGTAAGGGGGAGGCTCAAAGGGCCCAGAGGATATGTCTGCTGCATGCTATTCTCCAAGGTTTCTTTTTTCTACAGGTTTCTTCCAGTTGGACATGAAAATAGTTGTTAAAAGTGAATAGTGAATCTTAAGTGGGAGAGAGTGTGTAGAGAGATGGCTCAGTGGTTACGAACTCTTGCTGCTCTCACAGAGAACCCAGGTTCAGTTCCCAGAACCCACATCAGGAAGCTCACATCTGCCTGTAATTCCAGCTTTAGGAGATCTGCCTGCTTCTGTAGGCAGGCAGGCAGACAGACAGAAAGACAGGTACACACACACACACACACACACACACACACACACACACACACACACACACACACACACGAATCTTGATGGTACATTTCCTCCAATCCCTTTACCACCCAGCTGCTATCCATTTTTAAAAATGTAGAGGCAGGCAGAGATTTTAATCGGTGTTCACAGTCGCTGCTGTGGTGACAGCTAATCTCCATTACTTTGTGCGAGATTATAGTTTCTCTGCTGTCCCATTTCAGAGTTCAGGTCCAGATTGTGGAGAAAGGGATGGTGGTAAAGTGCCTCATGACACCATTCCTCTTACTGGCCAGTTTGCAAACAATGTACAACCAACCTGTGGATCTTTCCGCAGCGAGGAAGACTTTGGCAGTCACATTGTTGAGCGGCTCCACAGCTGTGCCACTTAGGAGGAGCTAAGAGACCCAGCACAGAGGTAAAGGATCCTCCCCCACCTCCTCCAGAAAGACATGGCGCACTGACCTTAAAGCCTCTGAAAGTCTTTAGTTCCTGTTCCTGTTGGGTTTCATTTATACAGAGTCAGTGCGACCCTAAGAACTCGTGAGCATGGGCTGATCTTACCTTTAGTTATGTTGATGCCAAACCTATCTGTGGAGCCCCTTGGAGACCCCTGGGTATGCCCTGCCTCTGTTGCTTGGTAGGCACCATCTTGGCCCATCCATACCCATCCTGAACAGGGCGGTTTCCTACAAGGTGTGTCCCAAGGGAACAAAGGTTTGTGCTCAAAAACCTGTCCAGGGCAGAGTTGTTTAAAGAATTAAGATCCTAAGAGGCTCCTCATTGCCTCTGAGTTGACCCTTTCTGGCATCTCTGTCCCTAAGAATGCTGTCAGTTACTGTCAATATCACGTCAATTACTGCTTCCCCTAAATATGCACATGTTTAAAGTTGCTCTGTCGGGACTGGAGAGATGGCTCAGCGGTTAAGAACACTGACTGCTCTTCCAGAGGTCCTGAGTTCAATTCCCAGCAACCACATGGTGACTCACAACCATCCGTAATGGGATCTGATGCCCTCTTCTGGTGTGTCTGAAGATGCTACAGTGTACTATATGAGTACATAAAATAAAATAAATTTATCAAGTTGCTCTGTCCACCCCTCACCTGCAGCACTGGTTTCACCAGGTTCAGGCTTCCTCCTTGTTTCCCTCATAGCACAGGTCCACTGTACAATGACTTAATACTTTCTTACATCATTGACTCAGTTGTATGCTCTCCAGAAGGACCTGGTGTGGTAACAGCTGTTCCAGCTGTCGGTGCAGAGCATATTCCAGGCAACTGAGCCAGGTGGACAGAGGGGAGCAGAGAGCCTACCATAGAGCCCACCAGAACTACTGCCTTTGGGCCCTCTTGTTGGTATGATCTTTGACAGTGCAAAAATTGTCATCTGTGGGGAAGATGTTGAGCCTGAGAGCAACAAGGGCCAGCTAGTGCTATCTTGCCGTGTCGAGATTGGTCAGCAGTAGCATTGGAAGGTCAGCTCTGGAAGTTTCCTCAAAGAAGTGCATCAGCCTTAATCACGACTCAAAAGCTGTTTAAAATTGTTTCTTTCCTTCATGGGTTTCCATCATTTCTGCTGCTGTCAGCTTTGCAGTAGCCTGGCCACCTTGGGATAGACCCTAGAAAGGGTCCTGTGCACCTGCCCTTCGTGTTGTGATAAAGTGCCCAGCAACAGCCTAGGGGAGGGCCATTTGCTTGAAGTGGACACAGTCCATATGGTCAGAAGGATGGCAGCAGGAACCCGTGGTTGGTCCTCACCTCCTCATGTCTGGGAGGAGCAGGAAACAGAGAAAGAGGTATGCTGAGGATCACCTGCTCTCCCTGCCCTTCATTTAATCTAGGACCCTAGGCCATGCGATGGGACCACCTACATTGACAGCAAGTCTTCTTGCCTCAGTTAAATCTCTCTGGAAATATCCACAAAGCCATGCTCCAGAGTTGTGTCACCTTGGTGACTCCCAATCCAGTCACATTGTAGATGAAGATTAAGTACCACAGGCCCGGTTCACCAAACATAAAATGATATTAACAGCCGATTGGCTGAAGCTGTAGACCAAGTCTCCAGAGATGTCCTATGTAACAATCCAGACCACTGCCTCCAAGTCCTCAACGTCCACCCCTCCCTCTCCCTTTATGAGAACATGGAAAGAAGTCCTGTCTGTCTGCCAAGTGTTCTCTCCAGAGTGAATTGCTCAAACACTGTAGCATTGTTAGAGCTGAAGCAAGTAGACAACACACCACTTTGCTAGAGATCTGTATACGTCAACACGCGTGTGGCTGGAGTTCTGTCTTTGCTAGAGATCTGTATATGTCAACACGCGTCAACCGTGTGGCTGGAGTTCTGTCTCCATGCCACGTAAGGAGACAGCATCGCTCCTCAACCTTTCTGTGTTGGAGAGGAATCTAGAAATTGGATGGTTTCCCATTTGGAAGGCCTTGGGCAGACCATCCCTGGTCTCCTGGCTTGCTGCCTTGTTTCGAAAATAACTTTGTCTTCCTGGCACTTCATTGATCTGTGGTTGTTGCTTCGAATTTAGAGCCCTTTATGGAATTCTCTTGATACTCAGGAAATGTCATATTTCCTCATGAAACCCGCTTTGACAGTTGTGAATTAGAAAGTTAGTTTTCCTAGTGATTATAAAAAGAAAACCTGAGGCTGGCAAGATGGCTGCTTAGGGGAAGACTGGCAAGATGGCAGTCAGGGAAAGGTGCTTGCGCCAAGCTTGATGACCTGAGTTCAGCCCCTCCTCTCCACATGATGGAAGGAAGGAATCAACTCCCGAGTTGTCCTTCGATGGCCACACACACCAAAACATACATGTGCACATGCAAATTAATAAGTAAAATGTAATAGCATTTTTAGAGATTTTAGGATGGAGAGAAGTCAGTGAATAAGAGCATCGTCTCTCCTTTCAGACAACACAGGTTTGGTTCTCCGCACACATATGGTGCCTAACAACCATCTCTAACTTCAGGTCAGGGGGTCTGACGCCCTCTTCTGGCTTCTTTGGACACTGTATGCACGTGGTGTATATACCCTAAACCCCCAGGTGAAAGACCCATACATGTAAAAAAAAAATTCTTTCAAAACAATTACAAGATTGTCAAAATGAACAAATGCTATCAGCTCTCCACTCCCGTCTTACTTGGTGCTCCTATTGCTGTGACAAAACACCATTGACCAAAACCAGCTTGTGAAGAAAGGGTTTATTGCATCTTCTAACTTCCAGGTAATATAGTCATTACTGAGGGAAGTCAGGGCACAAACCTGAAGGCAGGAGCTGACTATGGCAGAGACCATGGAGGAGTACTGACTATGCCTTGCTCAGCCTACATTCTTAAAGCACCCAGGACCAACAGCCCAGGGGTGGCCCCACCCAGGGTGAGCTGGGCCCTCCCACATCAGTCATCAGTTGAGAAAAGGCACCACAGACTTACCCGCAGCCGCAGGGCATTTCTTCAGTTGAGGTTCTTTTCTCCCAGGTGCCTCTGGCTTCTCTGCTGGAGTCAGCTCAGTGCTCAGGTTTGCATATGAGAGACAGCTCTGGGTTAGGAAGGCCTCTGGCTTTCCTCTGTGAGCCATGGCTGTGAGGGAGGGGTCCCCTCCTACCTATCCTATCACTCAGTGATCACCACCTTTGTTCAGAAATGTAGCCCAGGAGCAGAATGGTTCCTAGGTTCCATTCCCAGCACATTAAGAAGAAAAGAGCAAGACAGTTGCCATTTTTTTAAAAAAAATTGATGTTTTAAATTTACATTTCAAATATTATTCCCTTTCCCGGTTTCCTGTCCTTAAACCCCCTATCCCATTTCCCCTTCCCAACCTCCCCACTCTGACACTCTCCTACACTGGGGGGTCCAGCCTTGGCAGGACCAAGGGCTTCTCCTCCCATTGGTGTCCAACAAGGCCATCCTCTGCTATATATGCAGCTGGAGCCATGGGTCTGTCCATGTGTACCCTTTGTATGGTGGTTTAGTCCCTGGGAGCTCTGGTTGGTTGGCATTGTTGTTATGGGGTTGCAAAACCTTTCAGCTCCTTCAATCCTTTCCCTAACTCCTCCAACGGGGGACCCTGTTCTCAGTCCAATGGTTTGCTGCTAACATTCGCCTCTCTCTGTATTTGACATGCTCTGGCTGAGCCTTTCAGGAGACAGAATGCATGCACTTCTTGGCTTCATTAATATTGTCTAGTTTTGGTGTCTGTATGGGCTGTATACCCAGGCTCTGAATGGCCATTCCTTCAGTCTCTGCTCCAAACTTTGTCTCATCCTCTCCTATGAATATTTTTGTTCCCCCTTTTAAGAAGAACTGAAGCCTCTGCACTTTGGTTGTCCTTCTTGAGCTTCATATGGTCTGTGGATTGTATCTTGGGTAATATGAGCTTTTAGGCTAATATCCACTTACTTGGCTCTCTGGAGTCTAACCTCTTGAGTTCTTTGTATATATGGATATTAGCCCTCTATCAGATGTAGGATTGGTAAAGCTCTTTGACCAATCTGATGGTTGCTGTTTTGTCCTAATGACAGTGTCCTTTGTCTTACAGAAGTCTTGCAGTTTTATGAGATCCTATTTGTCAATTCTTGATCATAGAGCATAAGGCTTTGTTGTTTTGTTCAGGAAATTTTCCCCAGTGCCCATGTGTTTGAGGTCCTTCCCCATTTTTTCTTCTTTTAGTTTGAGTGGAGGTTCTTAATCCACTTGGACCTGAGCTTTGTACAAGGCAATGAGAATGGATGGATTTGCATTCTTCCAAATGCTGACCTCCAATTAAACCAGCACCATTTGTTGAAAATGCTATCTTTTCCCCACTGGATGGTTTTAGCTTCTTTGTCAAAGATCAAGAGACCATAGGTGTGTGGGTTCATTTCTGGGTCTTCAATTCTATTCTATTGATCTACCTGCCATTCTTCACTGTCCTCTTTGCATCACAGTGATGGTTGTGGACCAGGGAAGGCATTTGCAAGCTGTCTTATGGTTGTCAGTGCTTGTACCTCCTCCCTGGCGAGAAGCCAACAGAGAGCAGCCAGAAGGGACCACAGGCCTGACGTCTTGGTCCAGTTGTGTAACCTTTTCCCTTGTCATTTACATGCCAAGGAGCACTCATCAGCATGGAGCACTCATTAAGTCCTGAGCAGCTATAAACAGACGGAGGGAGGAGTGATGGCTGATCTTCACACCAGAAAGGAGTCACAGGCAAAATCTTGAGTGTGCTACTTCTCGTGGCTACAGCGTAGAGCTCCATTAAAGAAAAGTATTGGTGTAGGAGGTGCAGCATTTTTAGGGCTGCGTTTTAATTATAGCAACTCAGAACGTTTTGCTTTGTTCCCCGACCATCATGATTTTTCTTTAAACACTAACAACAGCTACAAACAATAGGCTGATATGCAAGCTGTTTGGGATCCTCTGACTGACTCCAGCAGCTCGCTGTCTGGAGAACCAAACCTGAGTTGTGGAGTTACCTGCCTTTGTTTCGTTAAAGTCACCAGGAAGGAGACTCTTACTTAGCTGCTAAGAGTCATAATGAATTGAGGTGAGTCTCTCTAACCACCTTCCAACCCTGGCAAAGACTTGCCTAAACCTAAGCTCATGGTTGGTATGGGAACCATTTGATGCCAGCCCCACAGTCAGGCTCCAGCTGAGCCTGAGACCATGGAAAACCTCCCTTCCCTGGAGTGTGCTGAGAGAATCCATGCAGCCAGTGTCGGGGGCGAGCACTGCAGAGCTGAGGGTTGGGGATAGCTGCTTATGTCCTTGCTGAAGCTCATCCATGTTGAGTCTCCTTCCTGCAGTGTGGCGTTCTAGCTGTTAGCTAGTAGTGTTCTCTGAGTTAGGAACACAGTCTTACTACATATGACCCCCAAGGGAACTTCAAACTATGGGTAGTACCCACCCTTATATACCTCAGTTTTTCCTAGACACATATATTCATGGTAAAATTTAAACTTCATAATTCAGGCTAAGTAAGAAACAATAACCAATAGCAAGACATGGCAATTGCTGTTTGTATATACGGTTGCTGTATTAAGGAGGATAAGATTTATGGGAACACATGCTGTGGTACCATGCAGTGGGTCTCTCCATTGACATGGCTACTGAGTGCTAACAGGAAAGTAACATAGATGTTGAGGTGGCAGCAAGACGAAACAAAGACATGATTCACGCCATGAATAGGACAGTAAACCACTGAGATATTATCATGCTTGTCTCAGTGGCAGATAATTTCAAACTTAGGAGATATTTCTGAATTTATTGTTTTCAAACTATTGTTGGGCGTGTGCACCGGAAACCCCAAAAGATAAAGGGTCCCAGTGTAGTGGTGAGATGCCAAGAGTTTTAGTGCCTACCTTCATCATGACACCCCGTCATTAAACCCCCAGAGAGTGGGTGATATAAGGCGCATGGACAAGGCAAGGGGCATTACTGGAGTGTGCTACTGCCTAACGGGTGCCCCCTCTTGCATTGCTGCCCTAGGAGGCAGCTGTGACTTTGCCTCACCCGAGGGGAAGGAGGCGAGAAGTAGAACTTGGGATAGGGGAAACCCTGGTGTCTGGAGTCTGCCTTCCAGTGCCAGCTCTGGGCAGGGAGAGGTGGAAGCTGTTACCAAGACAGGCTCCTAGCTCTGAGTTTTGTTGAAAGAAGCAAAGGAAGGGGAGGCCTCCTGGTGGAGAATGGACTCACCTAGCTGGCTGTTGGTGTGCAGAGCACCCTACCCAGCCACAGGGACCGGGTAGGTTAACGCTTTAAAGTCTCTCTGCCTGTGACTCCTGGGACCCAGATTGAGAACATACTACCTTTATCATTGGCTGGCTGGCCCTCTCCGATGTCCTGGGTCACAGAGCAGCCACTGTCCTCTTCTCTTTGCTTCTTAGCTATCTGGCAACCTCCTGTCTCAACTGGTGTGTGAGAGTTCATAAAAATTAATATTGGCTGGTTTCCATTTTCGTGTTCAGAGCTGGAACGTTGTGTGCCATTGAAATTTTAGCAGTCAAAGTTCCAGGAAGCTTCAGTTAATTGTGTGAGTTTCGAGTGGCTGAGCTAACAAAAGTGAAAGAACAAGGCTTCAGTCATTGACGTTAGGAGCAAGAACAGCACTCACAGTGGCAGTGTGTCCATTATCTTCCCAGTGCTGGGAAATGTGTCGTGTGTGTGTGTGTGTGTGTGTGTGTGTGTGTGTGTGTGTGTGTGTGTGTGTGTGGTTAATGATGACTGGAGCTTAGTGGGTGGGAATGAATGTGTGAGAACTGTGCTGATTGGCTCCAGGAAGCAGCCTCCACAATCCCTGGTGCTGGCACTCAGAGAATGGCTGCTCTGTTTGGAAAGGAGCAGACTAGCCCTCATGGGTTCAGATGTTTGTCCAACAGCAAGCCTGGCCGTGAGTTTTTGTTCTGTGTTTCCATCTTGTGTGACATAGCTCCCCTCTCTGTTCATCTCTGCGTCCCCAAGGCATGTTCATAAGGGACCCTCACCTTCCCATTGCAGCAACTGCCAGTCCGTGGAAAAATAATATGAGGTGCAGAAGCAAAGTGTAGGTGTTTGAAAAAAAGTTGGTTGAATGTGAAGTTTTTTTTTTTTTTCTTTTTCTTTTTCTTTTTTTCGGAGCTGGGGACTGAACCCAGGGCCTTGCGTTTGCTAGGCAAGCGCTCTACCACTGAGCTAAATCCCCAACCCTGAATGTGAAGTTTAAGAGTTGCTTACAGCAGGGGAGCCTGAAGACTCTCCACCACCCCACACTTGGCCCTGGCATTCTGCCTGGCACCCATGTGGCTCAGCGAGGACTGTTGTTATTTTCATTCAGTGCTTGGGGCTCAGAGCCTTCACATTCTGGCAAGTGCTTGACTTCAAATGGTATTCTTTGCCCTTTGTTCCTTTTGGGTCTTGCTAAGTTGTCTAAACTGGCCACAAACTCATTCTCTAGGCCCAACTGGCCCCAAACTCTCCACCCCCCTGCTTCAGCCTGGGCACAGAGGGACAGAGGGGAGGGGTGCCATTGACTGAGGTGGGAACGCAGATGGGCTGGAGTGCAGAGAGTCAGCTGAAGCAGTCAAGACCAGTCGTACTCTGAGATAAAGGAATAGCCAGGCTTTTTAAGTATCCAAGACCAGGCAATTCATAAGTATTATTTCCTATGTTCTGAATGCCACAATCGGGGCGCCAGCGCTTGGTATCTGGTGAGGCCGTCTCATGCCCTCACATGGTGGAATATAGGAATGTGAAAGGTTAGGTACATTTAGCCTACTTGTAGGGAGGGCACCAATCCTACCTGTGAGGATGGAGTCTGTCTTCTAAGGGTCCACCTGGTAATACCATCCATTGACCACTGAGTTTCAATACATGAATTTTGGAAGGTTCATAAAGAGACTGATCTCTGAGAAGGGGATACATACACATGTGCATCTGGGTTCAAACACCATATTGTATCAGTTACCATATGCATTATGTCTGTAAGACGTGCTACTTAAATGGTGTTGAGCCATTACCATCATTATTTACCTATTGCTATTAGCAGGAAGTGGGAAGCAGGAGGTAAATAATTGAATGACTCCAGGAGAACATGCATGTGCACGTGTGTGTATCTGTGCATGTGTGTGTGCTTGCGTTTGGGTGAAGTTGTTTGTGCTATGGATGACAAGGGATATACACTGATTGCTCGTACTTTGTTTTTGCGGGTGCTTGATTTTCTAAAGCACCACCCTCCCTTGTTTTTTCAGCACTAACCATACTGAACTGCTTTGTAGAATGGCTGCACTGAGTCAGAACTTTACACCTTGTGATGTAGAAATCAGTCCTCTGAGTGAAACAGTGCCGTTTGCATGAGAGCCATGGTTCCTACTTTGAGTGTCCATCATCACAGTACAGTTGTTGGCTGTGGCCTTCACTGCATAGAAGGAGGGGTTGGTGCAGGTCAGGACCCACCTGAGATTCCAACCACTCCTCCTAGACATCTGAATGCAGTTCTGCCCTAATTTCATAGACGGTGGGGAAGATGAGATGGGGGTTCCTAGAGGCTGAGAGCCTCCCTCCATCTGTTGGCTCATGCTGGGTTAAGACTTTCTAGTGGAGCTGTTTTGGGGTCACCTATGCCCCTTCCAGCACTCTCTCACCAGGTTCTGTATACCCTGCGAGCTCATTGGCCCCACAGGGTGAGCTCTGACTGGGGCCTTCTAAGAAAGTGGGCAGATGTTTACAATTCTCCCACGGGAAGGACTTCCCCACTCCTCGCTATCTTTCTAATGCTGGACTCTTACCCAGACTGCTTTCAGGAGCTGAGAACTGGCGGGAAGACATTTTGTTCAAGAGTCAACATCCAGGCTGCAGGACCCTCGTCTCCTTTGGTTATTACTCATTGTAATTTGTGTTGCCTGCGAGTGGTGACATCGTGGTAATTTATGATTTTAGCTACCCTGGACTTGGGGTTTAAGGGAAAATTCCTTTTCCATCCTCTGTCGTAGGCTGGCCCTCAGGGACTGCTGGCTCGCTCTGACTCACATCTTCCATGTCACTGTCTCTCAAGTGCCCAGTGTGTGGAGACGGTGACATGGGGAAGGCTCAGTGCTGTTTGTAGACAGGTTCAGCATAGGGCTGTGCTGGGCAGAAGAGCCCCCACTTGTATTTGGGCCTTGTTCCCTTCAGATATCTTTCACTTCCTTGTGACTTTTGAGAGGATGCACCCCTCTATATAGTACTCCTGCCCCCATTTTATGAGCTTGTTTTTAGCAAAATGTCAGCCTTAAGATGGACCTGAACAGCTTTTGTGGCTCACCCTCCTCCTTCAGCTCCAGCCTCCAAGAGGCCACAGAGCCCCCTCTCAGCTTGGGACAACTTAGCTTCAGCAAGGACAAGGGAAGGAGAGCCTCTCCCAGGACTGTCTCTCAAGCTTGAGATGTCTTGCCATTTCCTCATTCCATTCCTTCCCCGTGAGGGTCCTGATGCTCCCTTATCTCTCTGCCTTTGTCGTCAGTGCCCCACACCTCCTTGGGCTCGGGGCGTTGGTGGTGCAGCACCTCTCTCTGGTGAACTTCGCTCTCCTGACACAGGGAGACAGGCTCCTCTGTGGAGGGGGAAGGAGGCAGGCTCATCAGATGCTGCTTTCTTCCAGCTTCGTAAGCCCCTCCCCCACATTCTTGCTCCTCCTTGATCAAAGTGACGTTTTTCTTTTTCCTAATGAACTCCAGTCTTCAAATAGAACTGGGAGCAAAATTTGGGACACTGGGAATTTAGGGCTCCTTAGTGAATTATCTTAAATTAATGAGGGAAACTAAGTTCAGCTTAACAAATTGCCTTGCGTTCTGGGACTTGATGATTTAAATTAGAGATTATAATTAAATGCCCCCCAAATAGAATGAGAAGTAACTGCTAAAATCTTTCGATCTAAATGTTCCTCTGACCTATGAACTAGTACAAAATTAGTATGTAAATACCCCCTTCTGTGAGTTTCAGCCTTTGGAAAACCCCCAATACATATGACACAAACCACCCTCCTTAGAGACAGGTGAGCAGGTGGAGTGGGCAGGAGGAGGACACAAGAAAGAGAGGGTGGCTGTCAGCCATGCTGGGGCAGGATGTCAGGGCTTAGATAGGGCTGTTTTTTGTCGCGTCTGCTGTCTTAAGGGAAGGGCTCCCTTGCGTCTTCACCATTATGCTTAGTTTAGAAAGGGAGTGAGGCAGGGTGTGGGATGCTGAGATAACACGGAAACCAGGATCGAGAGACAACAGCTCTTCCACACACTGAGTCATAGCCAGTGTTTAGTGCAGCCGTGGGACATGTGAAGATGGCAGTATGGAAGACAGGACAGTTCCCTGAGACTACACCAGTCCTTGCGGCCATCTCGCTGCAGCCTTCTTGCTGTGTCCTGTTTTTTTTTTTTTTTTAATTGTGACTAAAGAACAGGTGTTGAAAAGCTGATGAAGGGTTTGCTGGGCTGTCCCTGGAACCATCATTAAAAGCATCGAGGGGGCTGGGGATTTAGCTCAGTGGTAGAGCGCTTACCTAGGAAGCGTAAGGCCCTGGGTTCAGTCCCCAGCTCCGAAAAAAAGAACCAAAAAAAAAAAAAAAAAAAAGCATCGAGGATACTTCTTACTAAGGCATAACACCTACCTGTGTATGGCACAATGGCTTGTCACTCACAAGCTCACCCAGGGAACCTGCATCCCAGCTGAGGACAGAATGTCCTCAGCCCAGGTGCCACTCCCACCTTTGTAGTGGACACCCAGCCCTACATGATCTCTTTCTGACTTCACAGCACGGATTTTGAGCCCTGTGCCTGCCTGTACTTCATACCAGTCAACTGCCCCGGGTGTGGTTGCTTTCCCAGTAACTAATCTGTTTTGTTCTGTACATTTTACAGATGTTGAACTACTCTTAATGTCTGTCACTGCTCTAAAACATCTCCATGGTGTGTGTGTGTGTGTGTGTGTGTGTCTGTGTCTGTGTCTGTGTCTGTGTCTGTGTCTGTGTGTGTGTGTGTGTCTGTGTCTGTGTCTGTGTCTGTGTCTGTGTCTGTGTCTGTGTCTGTGTCTGTGTCTGTGTCTGTGTCTCTGTGTCTGTGTCTCTGTGTCTGTGTCTCTGTGTCTGTGCGTATCTGTGCACACATGCACGCTGGTGTATGTGTGTGAGAGAGTGTGTGTATGTGTGTGCGTGTGTGCATATCATATATAAATGTGCCTTTCTGTTTCCCATGTTGTGTCCCTAATTGTATCCCATGTTTCAGATGGGTCACATGTGCTACTTGGGAAGGGACTTACAGCTGCCCAGCATAGCTACACCATCTTTCTCTAGCCCAGCACAGCTGGTTCTAACCCTCCTACATCCTTGCCAGTTCTTGGCTCACTCTTCATCACTGTAGCTATTTAAGTGGTAGTTTCAAGCCTCATGGCTTCAGTTGATCTTGTGCATGACGTCTGGGTGTTTTAGAATGATTATAGCGGGGGTTGGGGATTTAGCTCAGTGGTAGAGCGCTTGCCTAGGAAGCGCAAGGCCCTGGGTTCGGTCCCCAGCTCCGAAAAAAAAGAATGATTATAGCGTCTCATTGGTGTTCCTGACTGTATTGTCACTGGGCACTGAGATTGATTCTAGTCTCCATTATTTACAATAAGCAGTTTTGGTGCATGATTCTTTTCCTGTTTGATTGCTTGCCATGGTATAGAAGGGCCCAGGTCTGCCAGCATTATATATTTTGGAAGAACAGATAGGTGGGTCAGGTGGAGTTAGTGTTACTTTGCTGGAGTTTGATGGGTTTATAAAATATTGTACACACTCCTGTTTCATGACTCCTTCCCTTGATGTTTGTATCACCCAGGAGCTTGGTCCACTCCTACTGCGTCTGTCACAGATTTCAGGAGTTGTCCTAGCTTTGTCCTGCTACTGTGACACATGCACTGACAAGAAGCAACTTAGGGAAGAAAGGGTTTCCTTGCCTTACAGTTCAAAAGTCATCACCCTGTAGGCTGGGGTGGGGATAGTCAAAGCAAGAGCTCAGGCAGTCTGCTGGCTGCATCACACCCACTGGCAAGAGCAGAGAGAAACACGTGCGTCCATGCTCAGGGACTGCTTTCTCAGCAGCTGGCTTCACTTGTAAGCAGCTCAGGACCCGCCAGTGGGAGGTGTGAGACATTACACTGCCCACAGTGGGCTGGGTCAGCTAGCCGGCAGGACTGCTTGCCACAGACCAACATGAGCTAGATAATTCCTCGGCTGAGACTCTTTGTGACATGACCAGCCACTGAGGTAGTCCGAGCTTTCTAAGTTTCAATATTTGCCTTGCAAATTCTTGGATAACAGCACTGAGTAACTTCTTCCTTTCAGCAGTTTCTAGAGTGGCTCCCCAACCAGTCTATGAGTCTGAGGCTCATAGGTCAGAAATCTTTGGCTGACCCAAGTGGGAAAGTTAGGAGCACAGCCTGCAGAAGGACATGATCAGTTCAAGGTCTGAGTGCACTGCCCTGCTGTGCTCTCCTGCTCACTCTCACCAAGTTGGTGGGCTGGGCCCCGAGTCTTGCCCTAACAGCTCATGGCTCCCTGGCCTGAGTGTTCCATTTTGCAGGGAGGAACCTGCTCAGCCTGTAGTGATGGCAGGCGGGGGCCCAGTGGAGCGCACTGAGCCCGCTCTCACTAACATGCATTTGGCTCTCACTGTGAGAGCAGTGCAGCCAGCCTCTCAGACAACCAAGAGCAGAGTCTCAGAGCCGCACTCCAGCCCTCCTGGGGTCTGTGCTGTGTGAGTGGGCAAGCCAGGACCCAGCTTCTCTCATTTTCTCCAAACCACATTTCCTGCTTGGATCTTGGGGCAGGCCCAGACTCCCTGGCAGATACCCCTTGGCGTGTAAGGGAATGCGCATCTTCCTCTCTCAATCTTCGGAGTGAGAAGTTAGAGGAGTAACTGTTGACTGTCATGCTCTGGGGAACTTGATATTGGTGAGCTCATCAGGTTGTTCTTTTCTGTCTCTAGATGATGGATCTGTTTGTCCTTCCGTGACGCAATGCCATGTAGTCCAACGGCAAGCATGTATGGTAAGTCACTTGTCAAACAGACTTGAGCGGTAGCCCGGGTCTAAAGGTGTGAGCAGGAGGTGGTGTGTTTGGGTCTATGGGCACTTCTGAGAGGGTTCTCTTAACAAGGCTCTGTTAGCCATCCTAACTTGTGAAGGATGTTCCCTTCTGTGGTACACGGGGTCGGATAAACCTGAAAGTCCCTTCTTGCTGTTGAACCTGAAGCAAAGTGGGAGGTCTGCACTAAGCTGGGCCAGCATCATTCACACTCAGCTGCGGGGCTTTCTGTCACAGCTCCTTCCATCCCCAGCATGCTGCTCCCTGGTGGTTAAGGGTAGATTGTCACCTGACACTGTGGAGAAAGCTTGAGACTAAAACACAACGGAACTTGGTAGCTGAAGGGAGTAAAAATCAGGCTGAGGCTTCAAGCTTTGTCTGTTGCTCTGGACAGCAGAGATCTTCACAGAGTCTCTGTCCTTCTAGCAGAGGTTGTGCTGTGGGATTGATGGAAGATTCTGTGAGACTTGCCAATAGAAGAGAGCTCGAGAGCAGTAAGAAACGCATGAATGCATCACTCTATGACTACAGTTAGGCTGTCTTGTTTTGCAGCCTGTTTTGGTAGAAGCGCATCCTCGGGTACATCGTGTAGAGGGCGGGGAAGAGGAAGATAGGAGAAGGTGTCAGACATCCTAGCCAGATTCCACCTGTCACGAGACACTGCTCTTAGCATCTCGACAGGGTTAGGTCCTGCTCTCTTTCCACAGGAACCGTCTCTCCATCATCAGCCTCTAGACTCTCACTAGTGTTTGCTCCCATGTCTCAGGGATACTGCCATTGTAGGGATCCAGGGCCTGGAGACGGCTCTGCTTTGGGGAATCAGGTGAGGTGACCAAGGAACAAGAAGCATACCCTCACCAATGACATCATGACAGCAAGAGAGCACAGCCCTCGCCATGGTGCCAGGGCCCGTGCGATGCAGCGGGCTTCCACCATTGACGTGACAGCCGACATGGTGGGCCTCTCTCTGGCAGGTGAGTCTCCCCCACTATGCTAGGCATCTGGTCATGAACATGAAGCATGCAGGCCCCCTGCTGTAACAGTGTTGGAAGGGCCAGGAGAGAGCAACCAAGCCTTTGAGAGGTGTCCTGGCGTGGACCCTTCTGGTTGAACTAGGACTCAGGATAGCTAGTGCTCCTAGAACTGGGGACTGGTCTGGTGAAACTGAAGATCATGTTTTTCTAGCTCTGGTGGGTATCTGGGCCTGCCTTCCAGTAGGCAGGATGGAAAGAGGTCTGAGGGGTTTATAAACCATCTACTGTGATATTTTGGGGTGGCCTATAGGAGTTAGTGTTTCTTGTTTCTTTCTTTTTTTTCTTTTTCTTTTCTTTTTTTTTTGGTACAAAAATACAATCTAAATTCTGTGAAGGATTTATTTTGGGTGACTTTTTCTGTCATCTCTCTTCTACCAGGAAACATCCAAGACCCAGATGAGCCCATTTTAGAGTTCAGCTTAGGTAGGTACTTCTGTCTTGATTGTTACTGCTAGTCTGTCTTTAAGAGCCAGCTGTCACCACCACTGCCGCTTCTGAGGAGAAGTAGCGTCTCAGAGGCTGCTTCTAATAACCGATGGAGACCAGAGCTGTGTTTGGGGGTGGGCTGGGGCGGGGGGCTATCTTGAATAAAGCTGCAGTGCCATTCTTTATGGAGGCAAATGCCCATGTTAACAATGGAGTGTTTGGAAGGCTGTGGTGCTGTGTCCATATGCAGAGCAGGCTAAGTGAGCTCCACACAGGTGCTTTGTGGCTGGCCACACCCTCACATCTGCTCAAGTTACTTGTCTCTTTGGAGGGAGGAGAAGTGTCACTGGGCAGGGGGCATACACCTGGCAGAAGGAAGATGAGGGCAAAGGAGGGAAGAACCAGTTAGACTCAGGTTCTTTTACCTCTAGGGATGGTGGGGGAAGTGCTCCATCTCAGCACTGGGAATGGCTATATTCATATAGGAACTTATAAAGCCCATCGAGTGGTACACTTAAAATGGGTGTGTGCGTAAGAAATTTATATCTCAAAAGTGACTTTAAAAAACCAAAGAAGTGAAAGACCAGCAGCCCTCACGGCACATCCATAGCATGAAGCAGGGGAACCTGGATGAAACAGGTGTCGCAGGAGTAGAAGAAAGTACCAAAGAAATTGTGACTTCCACCTCTAAGAAGGAAGGGTGCACCCACCCAGTGCGTCCCTAACAGCACTGCTTACAAGAAGCAGCTGGAGAACAAAGGGCAGCCTCGAAGTTTACCTAACAGATGAAATTTACAAATTCAGGAGAGCCTGGAAGACATCCAGGAAACTGTCTTGGCAAGCAACATAGGAAACGGGAGAGAGCTGGACAGTCCCGGATGCCATCATTTAAGAGAGGAGATGGAAAAATGAACACAAAGAGGAAGTTTAAAAATAATACAAGAAATCCTGTAGACCTGAAGAATGTGAGTCCGTTTAAAAATACCTCTCAAGGCGTCGTGTTTTCCATCACATCTGGCAAGTGCCTGGCCACCATTTTCTCAAGTGCATCCCCACTCCTTCCAGAATTCTGATTAAAACTGGCTTGGTGACGTTGATGAACTCTGGGGACTCTGTCAAACTGCCCCCCTTCTTTTTCTTTCTGTCTGTTCTTCAGACTAAATAATCTTAGCCGGCATCTCCCAAGTGTGCCAACTCTTCCTTTGTCTGTCTAGAGTTGAGCCTCTCAATGATTTTTTTCAGTTCCGTTATTGTACTTTTGAATATTCTCCACATGGCTAGGTTTATGATTTCAGTTCCTTTACAGGTAATTTCTATTTAACAAGACATTCTCCTCATACTTTACCTAGTTTCTTAGTAAGTCAGACATCAGTGTCCCCTCAGGGACAGGTACTGTTGACTTTTTTAGGTTTTAAATTGATCTATGTGTGAACAGGATTTTCTTGTGTGTTTTGTTTTTTCATGTTTTATAAATTATGGTTAAAGATGACATATTTTGAAGAATGTGATGTTGTGACTTTGGAAATCACATTCTCCCTTTCTCTGTTTTTTTTTTTTTTTTTGTTTTGTTTTGTTTTTTTGTGCTGCCATTCTTGTTAGTGCTGTTGCCAATGGCTGAGGAACAGCATCTGTCATGTGGGGCTCCTGAGGGTACCTGCTGGCCACTTGGTAGTCAAGTTAAGTTGAATATCCATAAATCCCCAATATATCCGTGTGTGTGTGTGTGTGTGTGTGTGTGTGTGTGTATGTGTGTGTATGTATGTATGTATGTATATATATGGTATATGTGTGTGTATATGTGTATGGTATGTGTGTCTCTGTGTAGGTATGTGGTGTGTGTGTATGTAATGTGTCTGTATGTATATGGTGTGTGTATGTATGTATGTGGTGTGTGTGTAGGTATGTGGTGTGTGTGTAGGTATGTGGGGTGTGTGTGTAGGTATGTGGGGTGTGTGTAGGTATGTGGGGTGTGTGTAGGTATGTGGTGTGTGTGTGTAGGTATGTGGTGTGTGTGTGTAGGTATGTGGTGTGTGTGTGTAGGTATGTGGTGTGTGTGTGTAGGTATGTGGTGTGTGTGTGTAGGTATGTGGGGTGTGTGTGTAGGTATGTGGGGTGTGTGTGTAGGTATGTGGGGTGTGTGTGTAGGTATGTGGGGTGTGTGTGTAGGTATGTGGGGTGTGTGTGTAGGTATGTGGGGTGTGTGTGTGTAGGTATGTGGGGTGTGTGTGTGTAGGTATGTGGGGTGTGTGTGTGTAGGTATGTGGGGTGTGTGTGTGTAGGTATGTGGGGTGTGTGTGTGTAGGTATGTGGGGTGTGTGTGTGTAGGTATGTGGGGTGTGTGTGTGTAGGTATGTGGGGTGTGTGTGTAGGTATGTGGGGTGTGTGTGTAGGTATGTGGGGTGTGTGTGTAGGTATGTGGGGTGTGTGTGTAGGTATGTGGGGTGTGTGTGTAATGTGTATGTATGTATATATATGGTGTGTGTGTAATATGGGTATGTGGTGTGTGTGTGTGTCTCTGTGTAGGTATGTGGTGTGTGTGTCTGTATGTGGTGTGTGTATGTAATGTGTGTGTCTGTATGTGGTGTGTGTATGTAATGTGTGTGTCTGTATGTGGTGTGTGTATGTAATGTGTGTGTAGGTATGTGGTGTGTGTGTATGTATTGGTGTGTGTAGGTATGTGGTGTGTGTGTATGTATTGGTGTGTGTAGGTATGTGGTGTGTGTGTATGTGTTGGTGTGTGTAGGTATGTGGTGTGTGTGTATGTGTTGGTGTGTGTATGTAATGTGTGTGTCTGTATGTGGTGTGTGTATGTAATGTGTGTGTCTGTATGTGGTGTGTGTATGTATTGGTGTGTGTGTAGGTATGTGGTGTGTGTGTATGTATTGGTGTGTGTGTAGGTATGTGGTGTGTATGTATTGGTGTGTGTGTAGGTATGTGGGGTGTGTGTGTATGTATTTGGTATGTTGTGTAGGTATGTGGGGTGTGTGTGTATGTATTTGGTATGTTGTGTAGGTATGTGGGGTGTGTGTGTATGTATTTGGTATGTTGTGTAGGTATGTGGGGTGTGTGTGTATGTATTTGGTATGTTGTGTAGGTATGTGGGGTGTGTGTGTATGTATGTATGTGTGTAATGTGTATGTATGTATATATATATGGTGTATGTGTGTGTATATGTGTTGGTGTGTGTGTCTCTGTGTAGGTATGTGGTGTGTGTGTATGTATATGGTGTGTGTGTATGTAATGTGTATATATGTATATGGTGTGTGTATGTATCTATGTGGTGTGTGTATGTATTGGTGTGTGTGTGTAGGTATGGTGTGTGTATATGTATGTGGTATGTTGTGTAGGTATGTGGGGTGTGTGTGTGTGTGTGTGTGTTGGAGACAGTATCACTTTATAGCCCTGACTGGCCTAAACTCAGAGATCTCCTGCTAGGCTGCATAGAGAAATTTTAAAAGCTCAAGAACTAGAGACCTTTGGTGTGATGTTTGCTGAGTGTCTGTGTGCATGCTGGCCCAGGTCTTTAGGGTTCACTTCCTGCTTATGCTGAACACCAGAGGTAAGTAGTCTGAGGCAATCACTCATTGCCTCCTCAGTTCTTCTCTGAGCACACACACATCCTCAGACATATGTTAATGCTTGTGCTGGCTTCCTTTAGTGTGAGAGCTTTGAAAGGCCCTGGTATTGCTATTAGCGCCCTGCTCTTACTTCAAGCGCTCCTTTTCTGTTGAGCTTTATGTCAGCTTGTTTGTCTCACATGTCAGCCCCGCCTCTGCCGGCTGCGGTATCGTAAGAAAACACTATTGACTGGGTTGTGCTGCCATAGTTGTCCTGGTAAGCGTGTAGTCAGGGCTTCATATATTTTAGCAAGTGTGTGTGAGTGTGTATGTGTGTAAGTATGTGTAAGTGTATGAGTGCGTGCGTGTATGTGTGTGTGCTTGTGTGTGTTTCTCCGGATGCCAGAAAATGGTGCCAGATCCCTTAGATTCTGACCTTTGAGAGCAGCCAGTCATGGGTGCTTGAATCTGAATTCTTGTAGCCATGTTAGAGCAGGGAGCACTCTAACTGCTGATCTGTCTCTCCAACCCCATCTTGATGACTCTAAGATCTCCATTTTATTCCCCATGTTCTGCAGTGCTATATGATAAAACTTACTAAATGTCCTTTTCAGTCAGAGCTGAGGTAAACTCTGAAGAAAGCCACACCTGGAGTCATCCTAATGAGACTGTTGAAAGTCAGGGACAGAATGTAGAAAGAAATAACAAACTGTGAGCTTTACATTTTTTTTTCTTTTTTCTTTTTTTTGGAGCTGGGGACCGAACCCAGGGCCTTGCGCTTGCTCGGCAAGCACTCTACCACTGAGCTAAATCCCCAACCCCTTACATAGCCACATTCATAAGGTAACTATCATTACTTGACCATTTTCTGAAGAGAAGAGTGTGTGTGTGCGTGCATGAGTGTGGGTACCTTACTTATAGGGCTTGACTTCTCTTTTCTTTCTTTCTTAATTTATTGGCCAAAGCCAGAGTTTACTCAGTAGAAACAGGTTTTATTGTTGTTGTTGTTGTTGTTACTACTTTACTGCTTGCCCTCCCTTCCTTCCTTCCTTCCTTCCTTCCTTCCTTCCTTCCTTCCTTTCCACTTTTCCCCTGAGAATGTCAGTCAGAAGCAATCAGGCTTGAAGCTCAGTGGTAGATCATCTGCCAGTACATGTGGAGAAGCCTTGATCCTTAGCAAGACGACTATGGCAGCACAACCCAATCAACAGCATTCCTTCCCTCTCCCTTCCTCCCTCCCTCCCTCCCTCCCTCCCTCCTTTCCTCCCTCCCTCCCTCCCTCCTTTCCTCCCTCCCTCCCTCCCTCCCTTCCTTCCTTCCTTCCTTCCTTCCTTCCTTCCTTCCTTCCTGATTATTTATTTACATGTCAAATGTTGTGATGTGTTGAGAGTCTCCCCTCCGCTTTGCCTCTGAAAGAGTACTCTGTCCACTTACTCCTGCCTCACCCCTGTAGCATCCCCCTTCACTGGGGCAACAACCCTCCACAGGACCCAGGGCCTCCCTTCCTATTGATGCCAGATAAGGAAGTCCTCTGCTACATATGTAGCAGGAGCCATGGACCCACCCATGTGTATTCTTTGGTTGGTGGTTTAGTCCCTGGGAGCTCTGGGTGGTTCATTTAGTTGATACTGTTGTTCTTCCTATAGGGTTGCAACTGCCTTCAGCTCCTTCGATCCTTTCCTAACTCTTCCATTGGGGTCCCTGTGCTCAGTCCATTGTTTGGCTGCCAGCATTAGCATCTGTATTCGTCAGGCTCTGGCAGAGCCTCTCAGGGAACAGCCATACTAGGCTCCTGTCAGCAAGCACTTCTTGGCATCAGCAATAATGTCTGGGTTTGGTGGCTGCATATGGAATGGATCCCCCATCAGGCTCAGGCTCTAAGACCAACAATTGATAAACGGGACCTCATGAAACTGGAAAGCTTCTGTAAGGCCAAGGACACTGTCATTAGGACAAATCGGCATCCTACAGATTGGGAAAAGACCTTTACTAACCCTATATCTGATAGATGTCTGATATCCAAAATATATAAAGAACTCAAGAAACTAACCTCCAAAAAAAAAAAAAAAAACAAAAAAACAAAAACCCAAATAACCCAATTAAAAAATGAATACAAAGCTAAACTAAGAATTCTCAACTGAAGAATATCAAATGGCTGAGAAGCACTTGAAGAAATGTTCAACATCCTTAGTCATCAGGGAAATGCAAATCAAAACAACCTGAGATTCCACCTCACACCAGTCAGAATGGCTAAGATCAAAAACTCAGGTGACAGCAGATGCAGTCAAGGATGTGGAGAAAGGGGAACACTCCTCCATTGCTGGTAGGATTGCAAGCTGGTACAGCCATTGTGGAAATCTATTTGGTGGTTCCTCAAAATACTGGAAATAGTTCAATAGCACCTTCTTACAATACCACAACTGTTGGAGGCAGGACTGACATGTGAGGCAAACAAGATGCTGACAGAAAAGCTTAACAGAAGGAACCTGAAGGAAAAGCAGGGCGGTAATGCCAGGACCAGGCCCTCTCAAAGCTCTGACTTATTCATGGAAGTCAGTGCATGTAGAGTTGGCATAGGAAACAAATGAGCACTAGAGGATTGGAACGTAGAATAACTCAAGCTAAAAGCCTATGGATTTTTAGGAAAGCCAGATTGACAAAATTGAGGAGAAATTGGTGATTCTAAGAGTAGGCCAAAATGAAACGTCCAAAATGAAGATGGAGAGATGAAGCAATAGAAGAGTGAGAGTATTAAAAACCATGGCAGTGGGGGGCATGGCAGACACACCTTTAGTCCTAGCACTTAGGAGGGAGAGGCAGGCCAGGCTCTGAGTTCAAGGCCTTCTTAGTCTCCGAAGTCAGTTCCAGCCAGCCAGGGCTATCAAGTAAGACCCTGTCTCAAAAACAAGCTAACGATCCCATAAAATCTACAGTAAGAATGTTTAGTTTATTTGGATTTTTTTAAAAAAAAAAAAAAGGAGGCGTAGAGAGATGGCTCAGTGGTTAGGATCACTGACTGCTCTTCCAGAGGTCCTGAGTTCAATTCCTAGCAACCACATGGTGGCTCACAACCATCTGTAATGGGATCCGAAGCCCTCTTCTGGTGTGTCACTATACTGTCAGCTATAGTGTACTTATAATAAATAAATCTTTAAAAAAAGAGAGAAAGGCTCAGTATTTATAGTTGAGTATTTCTCCCAATCTAATAAAGTAAAACTGAAGATACATTATTCTAAGCACATCATAGTAGAGCTATTGAAAGCCAATTTTGGAGAAATTATAGGAGCTACACTCAAGCATGTGCATGCATGCGCGCGCGCGCGCACACACACACACACACACACACACACACACAAAAACAATAATTAGCCTTGACTATCATTTTTATAGCAGGAAAAAATAGAAACCCTGAGACAATATATTTAGAGGTCTTAGAGAAAATAACTACCTAGAGAAAATACCCTTCAATCATTCAGGCGCTGTAAGATATTTTTAAGCCGTACAAACTGAAGGGATACGTCAGCCCCTACCTAGCCTTGCATTCTCAACAGTGCTGCGGGGTGCTCCTCAGGGGCAGGCAGAGAGAGATTCACACTAGAGAGGATGGAGACTGTGCAGTCAGGAGGACCGTGCGATAGCTGCGTGAACAGTAGTGCTAACAGGGTATGTGCATGCATGTGTGAGAGGGAGAGGTGACTGGTAGGGCACAATGAATGCAGTCACTGTATGATTAAGCTAAAAAGAGGTGTTGGGCTTGGGCAATGTGTCCGTTACTTTTCTATGGCTGTGGTAAATACCATGACCAAAGCGTCTTACAGACAAAGGAAGGGCGTAGGCGTCTGCGATGGTGGGGAGGCATGGCAGCAAGCAGCAGCGATCTCAACTGGAGCATAAGCTAAGAGCTCACACTGTGGACCTCAAGCACAGCAGAAAGAGCAGCTCAAAGTAGGGAGAAGCCTTGAACATCAAAGCCCACTCCTCGTGATGGACTTCCTCCAATGAGGCTACAGTTCCTAAGCCTCTGCAGACAGTGTCACCAGCCTGGAACCAGATGTTTGGATGCCTGAGACTATGGAGGGGGGGTACTTCAGGGAACAATGATCATGAGGCGTTAATTTACTTAATGTTGCTTGGAGCAAGCAAGGCATTCCTCTTTTCTAATCTGTAGTGTGTAGCTCCTCCTCCCTATTTTCTGCCTTTTGAATTCTTTCAGGGTTTCCCCCATTTCCTTCTGTCCTTCTTACTATCTTCTTTCATCCTGTTCTCTGCATGTATCTTTCCTATTGTGACTGTGAGAATGCAGTTTGGCCTTAGAGTTGATGCCCTATGTTTGATGATGACAGAAACACAGATAGTATGATAGCTGCCACTTTAATTGTCGTAAGTGTACATGGTGGCCTTAGATGCATTTGCACTGCTGTACTGTCATCCCTACCATCTAACCCCAGGGCTTAAGTACTGAAGATTTAGTGCCCTTATTTTTCAAAGATATTTTATTTTATGTGTATCTATAAGTACCTACATGTATTGTATTATATTGTATTATATTATATTATATTGTATTATATTATATTATATTGTATTGTATTATATGTCACTATGCTGTTACACGCTGAATCAGAAGACCACGCTATCTACTGGTGATGGAAGAGGGAAGAGAATGAGAAAACAGGTTTTTAAAACCTTCTGTCTTACTGACGGTGTGACCATGACATCTCTAGATGTATTATTTTAAGCTTTCTTTTGGGTTTGTGTAGAGGAATGTGCTAACTAGAACTCTATCCAAAAGGATTCCTTTTTTTCCTGTCTTGATTTTATAGCTTGCAGTGAGCTTCACACTCCATCGCTAGATCGAAAACCAAATAGTTTTGTGGCTGTGAGTGTCACCACCCCTCCACAGGCATTCTGGACGAAGCACGCGCAGACGGAGATCATCGAGGTAGGTGCTGCTGGGCCCTCTCTGCCTGGGAGGCCTCCTGCTCACGGTAATCTGTGGCCCCAGCGGAAGGGACGTTCAGTTCCTGTGCAGCTATGGCTTCTCTTCCATTTCAGCTCACTTACCCATTTTGCCAACAGTCCTGGGGTGGCCCTTCATCTGCCACACCGGCCTGAGCTTTGATGGACTATTGGTTAAGGAGGAACCTATGTGATTGGTTGACTTAAAAGAGGGGAGACCTGGCTCTCCCTTGTCACTCCCAGTTGCTGCTGTGATTAGAGAATTCTGCTCATTCACCAGTGTTTGGAACATGTTTACTGTTAGTTTTTTGCATTTTTTTGTGTTCTGTATTGTGTGCTTTTAAAAATAATTTACATAGCTTTACCTAGGGAAGTTTACAAAATCTTTTAGATAGCCAAACACTTTATATGAGTTATAGCACAGATCATAGGAATGTCTGATATGTGACTCCACAGAGTTTTATTTGTAATATGAATAATTACCAAATTGAGCTTCATTTTAATTGTTTTATGTTTCTGTGCTTTTAATATGAACTCATTGATACATAATTTTATATCAACTTTTCCATTTTGGAAGCTAGCCCCTTCTAAGTGAGGTTGCCTATGGTATAAGCACTTGTTGAGCATTGGCCTCAGGCCAAGCACTGTGTTGAGTGTTGGTACACAGTCCTTGCCTTCGAGTTTCCCAGGGAGGAAGGGGCTGAAACATACCTGATCACTTCATGTATTAGAAAGCATGGGAACCAGTAGGGTAGCAGGGTGAGGACACAGGAACAGTATCCCTTTAAGCAGACTTCCTAGGCAGGACTTGACTGCAAGTCCAGGTGAGGTCCTGGTTCTGCATGTCTTTCAGGTAATGCCTGTGCTTCCAGTTTAGGACTGAACGTAGTATGTGGGGCCGGGTGATATAGCAGAGCATCATGGGATTTAAGAAATAACTATATCTGCTTAGTGTGCGTGAGAAACTGACTTTGTAGGCTGAGCAGGGTGCTTGTGATAGAGCACAGTAGCCAGCTTTGCAGGACTTCTGTAAGGAGGTCTCCTGCCTCTGACAGGTGTCTGGGGGAAGGACGCAGGATGACTGTAGCAGAAGAAAGGAGTGGGGACAACAGGTGTGTGGGAAGAGATGCCGGAGGCAGACTTTGTAGGAAGGGTTTGAGCTCTCCCTCCCGGTCAGCAGATGCTCAGCAGACAAGGGGGCACCAAAGTTGAATCCCAGACCTTTAGCCTGCTTTAACAGATTCCCATGGCAGGAGGAAGGAAGATGGGGGAAGGCTCACAGACCCCCTAGGAGGGGCTACCTAGCAGGCACTGAGAGGCCAGACCTAGAGCTGCTGAGAGAGTGCAGTGGAGCTCTGGGGCAGAGCTGCCAGCAAACAGGCACCTGTGATCCAGAAACTAGACCCGGTCCTAACGAGGACAGCTCTCGAAAGGTCAGTTTTAATTATTCCAGACACAGGATGCTAGGATAATTACTGAGCCCGTCCATTCCTCTTTTGTCTGCCTTTGCACACACTGAGAGGAACTCCCCTAAGTAACAGTCTAAGAACACAGCACATCGGAAAATACTGCGAGAATGCCATGCATGTTGAGCCTACGCTCATTTCAGGAGCGAGCCCTCTGCACAGCTTCTGCAGGGCCTGCTGCTCTCTGGTCAGGTCGGTGATGATCCTGCCAGGATTTCTTTCCCTCTTTGGAGAGCAGGGTTCTTTGTTCTTGCCTGGTGCTGCCATTTGTGTTTGTGCTGAGCAGATCAGTAAAAAAAGAATGTTGATTTCCTCGTTCTGAAAATGTGTAGGACAGTGAAAACGAAGCCCAGCTCTTGTGTTCTGTTCTAGGGAACCAACAACCCTATCTTTCTGAGCAGCATTGCCTTCTTTCAAGACTCTCTCATCAATCAGATGACCCAGATCAAGCTGTCAGTGTACGACGTCAAAGACAGATCTCAGGGAACAGTTAAGTGATGTGCATTCGCCTACAGTCTCCCTTCACTTCGAGTTGGGTAACAGTTCAAGCAGGTCGAGTTCACTACTGGCTTATGAATTAGCCTGTGTGGAGACACACTTGGCCCTGGGAATTCTCTTCTGACCATTGCTATGGGTTCATGGGTTAAGCAATGGTGGGAAGGTATTATAGGAATCACTGACTTCCCGGGCTCTGGTACGTGGGTCAGAGGGACGCCAAGTGTCCTACTGATCCCCCGTCTCCCCCCAGATGTACTTGCTGGGCTCTGGAACATTCGTGGTCAAAGACCTGCTCCAGGACAGGCATCACCGATTGCATCTGACACTGAGGTTGGTGCTGGCTCCATTCCTTTCAAAGGGTCTAAAGGTTTGCCCCTCCATGTTCCCAGGGACTGTCTAGGGGAGGCAGTGGTGCCTGCCAAGGGCAGGTAAGATGGACGACTCAGTGTGTCAGAAGGCCTGTCAGATGCTACTACCTTCCTTGATGCTCCCAGGACCCTGGTGACCCAGGGTGACTGAGCTTTGCCTTGAGAGGAAAAGCAGCTGAGGTAATCCAGAGCTTGTCACGGCCTGACGCTTGTTGCAGGTCTGCAGAGAGTGACCGAGTCGGTAACATAACTGTGATCGGCTGGCAGATGGAGGAGAAGTCAGACCAGCAGCCCCCTGTGACCCGGTCTCTGGACACTGTCAATGGCAGGGTGAGTGGGGGCCTCTCTCTTCTCCCTCAGAGACATAGGATCATTGATTCTCTTCACACGGATATGTCTTTGCAAGGGGCAGGACTGCTGCTTGACACTGCCTTCCATTGGGACCCTCGGATACCCTGAGGAATGGGAGGGCTCCTGCTCTGACACACAAAGCATCGCTGACTTGCTCTGGTCTCTGCTCCCTGAGCCACACTGGGCCCTTCTGTGACCCAGGGTTGAGAGCAGAGTATCTTTGCTAGAGTGTATGTGGGGCAGAGCGGGAAGGTGTGAGCGAAGAGGTGATGGAAACCTAGGCCTTCTATCACATCCTGGCAGTGACTGACTTTCCTGGTCACCTTCACACTCCTCCCAACCAGGACCCCCTCCCTGTCTCCTGTCTCCTCATGGCCCACACAGTCTCTCACCCAGACAGTTACCACACAAGAATGCCAGTTTAAGAACCAGTGCTGTCGAAGACGCATTATAAAATGATACCTCATTTTGCCCAAAGTATACTCAGAGCACTTGCACTGAGGATATTCTTGTATTCTTGATGGCTTCTGCCCTTCTGTTTCATTTTGTGTTCCACAACCCTGATACTCAAGGTGCAGTGACTCAAAAGAAAAGTGTCTGTGCAGTAGGACATTGATTGTGTGTGTGTGTGTGTGTGTGTGTGTGTGTGTGTGTGTGTGTGTGTGTGCGTGCGCGTGCGCGTGCTGGGCAGCGTGGGCACTGTTGACCAATTCTTCGAGTTCAGCTTCCAGGTCTTGTGTAACACACAGGTCCACGTCTGTGGCCTGGCTTCAGTCTCCACACCCAGCGTTCTTGTCCTTTTCCCTAACTCTTATCAGATGGTTTTGCCCGTTGACGAGAGCTTGACCGAGGCCTTGGGAATCCGATCCAAATATGCTTCTTTGCGAAAAGACAGCTTACTGAAAGCGGGTAAGCAGGTTCCTCTCAGTGACTGGCCACCCTTTACTCCTGCCTACTTTGACTGGCACACATATGTCCCAGTTGGCACCTCTCTGCCGCTGTTCATCAGTATGGCATTTTCTGCAGTGTGCAGAGTCACTGTTTGCCCTGGCTCTGGTGCTGGCTCTGCTCCTTGCTGTTGATTGACTATCCTCTGACAGCGAGGCGTGCCGGACAGCTGCCTGGTGGGGCTGGCTTTATGTGGCTCTTGGGTTTGTTGTTGCTCTTCGCTTGCTTATCCGTTCTCTTGGGAAAGCAGCTGTAGAGTCACTGAGGGCCCGAGGAGGAGCCGTGCAGGTGGGTCCGCAGCCATTTCACCCACAGCCTGTCTCCTTCATTCCCACCTCAGTGTTTGGTGGTGCCATCTGCCGCATGTACCGCTTCCCAACCACCGATGGCAACCACCTACGGATCCTGGAGCAGATGGCAGAGAGCGTCCTCTCGCTGCACGTGCCTCGGCAGTTTGTGAAGCTCCTGCTGGAAGAAGATGCAGCCAGGTGAGCCGAGTGGGCAGGATGGACCCCATGAGCACACACACGCCTTCCACAGGCGGAGTGCGGACCTGGGCTCTCCCCTTGCTGGCCCTGTGCCCCAACCATCCGAAGCCTCACTGTGCTCCTCGGTCTCGCAATTTGGCGGGCAAGAAGCCCCAGAGGCTTGGCTAACATCAGCACATCCCTCCTTCTCTCTCTTCTTCTCTTCCATCCTGTTTGGGCTCAGAGGATGACCCTTCAGGGTCCTCCCCTCCCACAGAGCTAAGCTTTCATCCTGAGGCCTATTTTCTCAGTTCCAAGTAAGGGTCAGACGATTTTCTGTCTGTCAGACACACAACTGAGCCACCACAACTGACAGCTGTGACCACCACAGCTTCTTCTAAATCGGCATTGGTGATTAACACCATGCATCCAGAAACACAGGGCCCTAGTGTCTTAGTCAGGGCTTCTATTCCTGCACAAACATCAGGACCAAGAAGCAAGTTGGGGAGGAAAGGGTTTATTCAGCTTACACTTCCACATCGCTGTTCATCACCAAAGGAAGTCAGGACTGGAACTCAAGCAGGTCAGGAAGCAGGAGCTGATGCGGAGGCCATGGAGGGATGTTACTTACTGGCTTGCTTCCCCTGGCTTGCTCAGCTTGCTTTCTTATAGAACCCAGGACCAACAGCCCAGGGACGGCACCACCCACAATGGGCTGGGCCCTCCCCCCTTGATCACTAATTAAGAAAATGCCTTACAGCTGGGTCTCATGGAGGCATTTCCTCAAGGGAGGCTCCTTTCTCTTCAATAATTCCAGCTTGTGTCAACACAAAACCAGCCAGCACACCTAATGTGGATGTTTTCAGTTTTCACCCTGAAAAATTCAGAATTTGAGAAAAATAGCAAGAATACAGTGAGGACCACATACCACTCATCTAAATTTACAAACTATTGTTTTGCTGTTTTATCGGTTTATGTACATATTTGTTTCGTAATTTTAACTTAAGAGCCACTGTCTTTATTTGCACATGTTTATACTGTAATCAGCACCTACAATTTTCAAGTTTAATTCTTAGTGTACAGGGCTGGGGCATATGTGCATGTGTCATGTAGGAGGTCAGAGGTCAGCCTCGTGGACTCCGTTCTCTCTCACTACGAGGCTCCTGGGATCTAACTCAGCCACTTTTAAACCCTGAGCTGTCTCCCCACTCTCTTGCTGTGAGCTTTGGTGTGCTTTCTGTGTGCTGCTGCTTCAAAGAGCCCCTTCATCGGGCAGGTCCTTTAGAGCCAGTTAAGGTGTTGACAACAACTGTATGTGCAGGGCTGACACCCAGTGTGGGCAGCAAGGATGCTCAGATGGGAGATGGGCCCCCCTCCCAGAAGTGTGAGACTGTCGCTGTGTTCTTGACCCAAAAAGGGAGTTGTCGGAATGAGGGTGGGGAGGTGAGTGGTGTCTCCCATCTCCTGTCCTTCTGGTCTGGAGTAATGCATCATCCTGCAGAGAACTGGAACTGAGCGACATTTTCAAGGTCACCAGACAGAGCCCCTCATCAGCTGCTCCCCCGCCCCACCCCACAACATTCGTTGGCTCCTGTAGTTGCTCTGTGTGCTCAGTGATCTCTCACATCATCCTGTGAGGATGGATGGCAGTGGTCCCAATTGCAGGGAGGTGAACCAGCCAGCCCTGCAACCTGATGTGTGTTTTATTTGCAGAGTCTGTGAGTTGGAAGAGTTGGGGGAGCTGTCCCCTTGCTGGGAGAGCCTCCGGCGCCAGATTGTCACCCAGTATCAGACTATCATCCTCACCTACCAGGAGAACCTGACTGACCTCCATCAGTACAAAGGTGGGTGTGGCCCTGTCTTCCCAGGTACCTGCATCTCCCACACTGCTAACCAGGCACTGAAGACCTGGGGTGCTCAGACTTTCGGATCATCTTGAGTGGGTTTTAAAATAGATTCTCAGGTAGGTGTGAATTCTTTCAACTCTGCGGTTTTCAGATCTTAGTTGAAATGATAAATCAGTGAATTGCAAGAAGTCTTTCTCTGGTATTTTCTCCTAAAACAACCCGGGAATTGAGGTTGACGTCCCAGGTTTCCTTGGCCTTGTTGTTCTTCATTTTCGCCTCATACCCCTGAAAAACAAAAGATAGGGACTGTTTGCCTGAAGCAAAGCAGTTTCCCAGCTTAAATAGTCGATGGCATTTTTAGTGAGTGGGTAAGTTGTCAGAGTGCAGTTCGCTCTTTTAAACTCAAAGGAGAAAGTGAAGTTCGGACACTTGAACTTTTCCTCCTCTTTACTTGCTTCTCCTTTTCCCCAGGCTGGAGTCTGGGGGTCAAGCCCAGACTTAGTGCATGCTAGGAGAGCGCCCTTCTTGGTCAAACCTCTTTTTAACTTCTTTTTAACCCATTTTCTATTCCAAGTGGGATGATTATTTTTTATTTCTTAGTTTAGTCTTTTAAAGTACTCTTTTTTTCTTATGATTTATTTCATAAAGATTTATTTTTGAGACTATAATATAATTACATTTCTGTCTTCCCTTCCATCCTTTCTTTTTGTTTTTTGTTGTTTGTTTTTATTTTTTGCTTTATTTATGTATATGAGTGCTTGGTCTTTCTATATGTCTGCACACCAGAGGAGGGCATCGGATCCCATTACAGATGGTTGTGAGCCACCACGTGGTTGCTGGGAATTGAACTCAGGATCTCTGGAAGAGCAGTCAGTGCTCTTAACCGCTGAGTCATCTCTCCAGCCCCACTCCTTTCTTTCAAAGTAGTCTTTATCTTTGGTTTCTTTCCTTCTATATACTGCTTTGTCACTTTAGGGAAAATCATGACCCCTCACCGTGATTTTCACATACAATATGGGAACTTGTTTTTAAACTTAGCAAGGTGGTAGTGTGTGGGACTGGTCCAAGCTTGAGAAGTCTAGTGCATCACTTAGAAAGATGCCAGCATTTGCCTGAGGGGTTGAGGCACCGGCACATGCTAGATAAATGCTCCTGAAAAAGTGTGCAACTCATGCAAACTTGAGTTTTCTAGGATAGAGCTTTTCAAATGTCAGAAGCATCCTTATTCTGAGACTCTCAGTTAAACACTGGCCTTGGCTATATTCCTTACAGTGTCCAAGACAGGCACCCTGCAGGTCTGAGAGTCACAGTGTGTCTTCTATACTCCTGTAGGCAGAGCACAGTGGCAGTCTACCCGAGAGCCATCGCTCTCCTCTTGTCACTTTCACCTTAGTTAGCTCTAGATTCTGATTCTAGAAATAAGACTGTGGCTGCTGGTTATGCTGTCAACCTCTCTAGGCCCCTGTGTGAGGGAACTTACTGAAACGGGTTGGAGAGGGCAAGCAGTGCCATGGAGCCTGACCCAAGGTGAGGTACAGGTCTGCTCTTCATTTCAGATTGAGGTGTGCTGTCACAGGAAGGCAGTTTCGAGGCTCTGAGGTGATGGCCGTCTGTAGACTTGGCAGGCAGTCTCTGGCATGGACCACTGCTTTCTGTCATGGTGGCACCACACCACCTATGGTCACATCTGTATAGCATGTCTTTCTGAGCTGAGCTGTAGGAGGAATGGCCTCCTCACTACTCTAGCCTTCTAAGAGCTGATTATCTCTGGCTCTGCTCACCAGAGAGCATTCAGAGCCAGTCCCCTGCCTGCAAGCTGTCCTCCCACCTACTGTCTTGAATGGCCACTCAGAATAGTCCAGGCCTCAGTTGAGATGCACCTGCTTCCGTGCTGCTCCAGGCGATTTCTGCTTGTGTACGGTGCGTGTTGATGGTCTGTTTTCTTGTTTTACTGCTTAGGTCCTTCGTTTAAAGCAAGCAGCTTGAAAGCAGATAAAAAGTTAGAATTCGTTCCCACAAACCTGCACATACAGAGGATGCGAGTTCAGGACGACGGCGGCTCAGGTACCTGCCCTTCTCACCCGTTGCTGGGTGCTGCTCTGCTTCCTTCTTTCTGTGTACTTGGTCCTTGAATTGCCCTTTATATGGCCCATTTTTCCTATATTCTGGGCAGCAAGAGACACCCCCCCTACCCCCTACCTCTCTCTCCCTCATTCTTCCAACGCCCAAGGACAAAGTCCAAACCCCTTCCTCTTGGCTCTTCAGCTTCCTTTTGTTTTCACAGCAGAAAGTTGCTGGTCAGTGACCCTTTCCCAAGAGAAGAGGAAGTGAGCACTTAGTCCAGGCGGTGGCGTTGCCTTTTGGCTTTCTTACTGAATAGTTAGTGTTGGGTCCAGCAAGCCCTCTTTTGGCCTCTGGATGTTGGATTAGGGAGCCACATGGGCTGCAGGTCCCACAATGCTATGCGGGTTGCCATAACTAGCTTATCTGTCAGCCTGACCCCAGAGTAATGGAAGAAAGCTTTCTGTCGCTCAGATCAGAACTACGACGTCGTCACTATTGGAGCCCCAGCAGCACACTGCCAAGGTTTTAAGTCAGGAGGTCTTCGAAAAAAGCTGCACAAGTTTGAAGAGGCCAAGAAGCAGTAAGTGAAGGAGGGTCTTTGTGATCCTTGTACAGTTGTGTCTGACGTCTGTGAGTTAAAACGAGAATCAAAACAGAGCTGCAAAAGCATCCAGCCATCTGATCTGCTTCTGCGTGGCTGGAGGAGCTGCCTCAGGGACCCTGTGCTGCTCTGTGTGCGTTGGGCTGAGGGGAGGGAGTGGTGAAGCACCTAGCCACTAGTCTAGTCTTTCCAGGGAGCTGCATACAGAGAGCCGCCTCTGAGAGCTGTTTCTGGCAGCTAGCTGCCTGTGTACGGTGCCTGCTGTCTCAGCGTCCTGCAGTCTCTGGTCAGTTGGTGGAGCACCCGACCCGTAAAGCCTCTGACAAGACAACACTTTCAGGGATCATTCTGTAGTTCCTAAAGCCCCAGCACTCTGTTCTTTCCTAAAGGACAGCAGTGGCAAGTGTTCTCACAACTGGAAGGATCTAGAGGGTTGTACAGTTCTGCTCCGAGCAGGAAACTGAGGCAGGGTGGGCAATGTCACCTAGCAAAATGTAAATGTGGTTAGAAGGTGTGAGTGTAAAAATGAGCAGGGTGACGCCACGTTGAGGCCCTTGGGCAGAGTGTGCAGTGGAGAAGCACCAGAAAGGAGACTGCTCAGAGTCTGATTGCACCTCTGTGGAACATGCATGTGTGTAAGGTGAGGGGGAGAGAATAGAGCAGCTCTCTGATCTCAGAAAGGGCAAGGCAGCAGGTGGGTTAGCACAGAATCCACCAGGTGAGAGGGGATAAGACCAAATATTACTGGGAGGCCTCAGCAAGATGTGCTCTTGATCTGAGAGTGGAATGCTCTTAGAGATAGGAAGCCACAGAAACTCCCACGTGCTGGCAGGTAGAAGCAGGTGGAGGAGGGTCCTCGAACAAGTAGGTGTTGGTTGGTCATTGTCCAGTTCTGCTGTTGTGGCCAGAGGGAGGGCATTGTCCACCGGATCAGGATGCTGCACAATTAGACCAGCAGCCCATGAGGAGCCCGTGGAGTCAGGCAGGTAGACCAGAGTGCCACGCTGCCACCAGTGCCAGAGACTGAGCAGAGAGCAGGAAAGGACATTCTCACAGAGCTTGTCCTGCCAGTGTGTCACCCAGCCTGGGTATGGGGAGGAGGAGCATGGAGAGGCTGGGCTCAGCAAAGCCATTTCAGTATCTTAGTAAGTGTCAGGTAGCCTTCATTCCATCCCACCGAGCAGACAACCTGGGTGCTCAGCCTTTCCTCATTGTTGGCATCCACAGCACCCTGGGGAGTGGGGAGAAGGGCAAAGCTCCTATCTCAGTTAGTGTGTGTGGGAAGAGTGAATGTGTGAGGTGACATGCTCCTGACAGAGAAAGTCCATTCATTTCAGGTGGCCAGTCAGGAACCTGGCTGTCCCTTGTCCATGAAAGGTTACAGTTTGTTATCAGACAACTATACATGTTAGCTTCAGACTGGTTTCCCCAATGCCTCTTTGGCCTTTCAGGTATTATAACCGATTTGATTAACGTAGTAGTAATGTCCTAAGCCCACCTTCCCAGCAGTTTGCACTCTCTGAGCTTTTCTTTACATGCAGACGCTTTTGTGTTCTGTGCCCTACTGGGATATCCCTGGGGTTTGAGCACAGCCCTCAGACTCACTCCGGGAAACAAGCATTTTTGACTCATAGGTTTGCTTATCCCTGTGGTTGTGGTCTCAACAAATTACATCCAAGTATTTAGAGAGAAAACAAACCCAGTCAGCCTTTAAACTGTGCTTTGCCTGTGGTATTTGCTAATAATTGCTAATGCTTCGTTTGGTTTCTTTTTTTTTTTTTTCTTTAGCAGTTTTGAGGAGTGTTGGTGAGTTTTCTGTCTGTGGAGAGAGTGTACGTTGATTCTCGCTCTTGTGTAGAGAAGCCTGTGCTGTCCTTCATCTGGGGTGGCTCCATCCCATTTGCCGCGTGGCTCCCGGTTCCATGTCCTCCCAGAGGCGGAGCTCTCCCTTCCAGCTGCAATGTTCTTTGACAATGAATAGCCAGGCTGCACCCTGCAGCCTCCTTTCCTACCTGACAGCAGTTTCTTCCTGCACTCAGTGGAGGCAGGGCCCAGTTTGCCTCCTCCCAGCTGCACAAGAGCCCTGGTGGGTCCAGGTGCCAGCCGGGGCATCACATCAGCCCCCTTACATTTAGCTGCCTACCTTTACACAGTCAGCTGCCTCGTCCAGCCAAGGCCATTTGGGAACCGCTCTTTGTTTTCAACACAGGGTAGGCAAAGCTTTATCCCTGCACTCCACCTCAGCCATTTTAACATTTTTTTTTCTTTTGAGACAGGGCTCACTAAGCATCCCCAAACTAGCCTTGAACTCATCCTGCAGCCAAGGCTTTTCTCAAACTTATAATTCTCCTGCCTCAGTCTTTAGTAGCCAGGATTACAAATCTGTGTCTGCTCTTCTTCAGCAAGAAGTGTGAGGCCTTTGGGTTTTCGCTTTCCCTTTGTCTGATAGAGCCAGTTTACATTTTTGAAATACTTATAATTTGTGCTGGTTTTAATGATGGTAATTTTAAGGTCAGTTTTCCCATTGGGTAGCAGAACAATAGCTGAGAAACCTTTTCCTCCAGAGAATTACATGGGGCCAGAAGCTACCATGTCTGTTTAGGATCTCCTCAGTAGTCCCAGACTGGGAAACCAGCAACTCCCAAGAGAGGAGGCCCCACAGTCCTATGGGAAATGCTGCTATCTTTCTTTTTTTTTTTTTCTTTCCCGGAGCTGGGGACCGAACCCAGGGCCTTGCGGTTGCTAGGCAAGCGCCCTACCACTGAGCTAAATCCCCAACCCGCAATGCTGCTATCTTGATCTAATGACCCATGAGGTTTTCGGGCTGGGGCTAGACCGTCATTGGCATGCTAGAGCTCTGCTGGAGACACAATGACAGGAAGTCCTGAGTCCCTACAAACACAGCCAAGAAGGTGCCTCACCCACCAGCTTCCCTTGAGGAGTCCCTTCCCTGGAGTTCCAGGGAGGGAAGACAGCTTCTGGGAGGGATGCTGCTCCCCCTTCCTCCTCCACAGCTGTGATCTCGGTGTCCCCTCAGAACATTATTGCTTTTCTCTCCTCTGGCTTTCTGAAGGGAGGCCTACTCTTTCCCCTAGCAGGATGAGTCAGATCCCTAAGAGCCTGAGGGATGAGCAGCAAGTGGAGCATGGAGAGCCAAGGGCCCCACTGCTTCTTGGTAAATTCCAACCCAGGTGCTTCATGTGAACCTTTTCTGGAAAGTTCCTCAGGTTCCATCTTAGTTGAAGACTCTGGATCTCCCATGTCAGGAAGGGCTTGGTTACTCCTGGGATTCCACTCTCTTCTCCAGGTTACCAAGCATTTGTGAGACCGCAGGGAACCTTCCAGCCTGGGAGCGAGGGATCACCCAGATCTCAGAGATCTGATCCTACCCTAGGTTCCATGAGACTGTCATCTATGCAGTGGCAGCTTTACTCTCTGTAGCCAGAGCAGGTACACGTTAGGCCTCCACTCTGTTGCTCACATGGCTCTGTGCTCAGCCCATGGCCTCCACTGTGAGTAGGGATGGGTCAACAGACCCAGATGGGAGTCTAATATGAAGCCCAAGGATCACACAATAGGCCATTGCCTCCTGAGCTGTTGCAGGAAGAACTGAGAACCCAGACAATGAGTAGAAGAGAGAGGCCCCTCCCATGGAGGCCTGTTTGCCACAAGGCAGTATAGCCTCTGCACCCCACCCATTGCCTTTGTGTGCCTCCTGATTTGGGAGTTAAGTACATAATGTATGTATTCCTGATGTCCCCAAGAGCGGTTCTTTGCCAACTTGTACTGCCAATTTCACAGTGTACTTCCACGTGTCCTGTGGATGTTGCTGTAACAGTGTGCACAGCCATGGGCATATGAGACAGTAGACCTACACACAGCACATAGTCCATGTAGACTCTCAAGGCTGAGGACCAGAAAGAACAGACTCTACTTTCTGACTCTTCTTTGGAATGTATCCCTGAGACCTGACTGTCCCAGGTAGCAGCTATTCATTTGGGAGAGATTGCAGATTGGAAAGTAGCTCCTGCAGGCGGTGCTGTGCAATGGCTTGTGCTGCCCAGGCTCCGTCGCCATCTGCTGCATGGGCTTCTGGCAGATCATCGTGTCCGCTGTGCTGTGTGGGCTTGTGGTGGTGGTGGTTCCCTCTGGGGCAGTTTGGTTTGTGGTGTTTGCATGTTTGCCCTGTAGTCAAGAAAGAAAGGGCAGTGGTGTTTTCTTCCTGACTTGCTTCTGGACCTCCCTGGAAAGGTCTGGGGTGATGCTCATCTCCAGCAAGTGGGGGGCTGTAATGAGAGTCACTCTGCTCTCTACAGTGCCCTCCTCCTGGAACTCAAGGCCAGTCCTTCATTTCAGAAGGGAGAGCATTCCCTCCCTTATCCATACATCCCAGAATCACCACCTCTGCATTGGGGACTTTTATGTCTCCTCCTCATTTTCTCAAGCATCCTCAGATGGCCTCAAATACAACTTTATGATGCTTAGTTGGGACCTGAGCTAAGAAATACAAGCTTAGTATTGGTGCCACCTTAGATGGCCACACATGTGGCCCACCTCTGAAGCTAGGGCATATGGACCTGGCCCCTCACAGGTTCCTGACTACCTGGGCAGCAGCTGGCCTGGCCCCTTGACATCTGGTTCCCAGACACTGCAGCTGCACCACAGTGGTGAGGAGGTGGGAAGGAGGAGGGGCTGTAGTTTCAGAAGTGTTGAGTTGTTGGGCCTGCCTCTGGCTGGCTCAGCCTCGGCTTTCTCTAATTCATTGTTGTCGGCATGAGGAAGTCCTGAAACACAGGAGAGAGAAAGGATCCCACTGTTGGGAACTTGCTCTGGCTAATACATGTGAGGACAATGTGAGTCTGCTCACAGGAAGCCTTGAAGGCCCTATTGGCCAAATGGAGAAGCAAACTTTAGGGGATGGTTTTTGTTTAGTTTTTTTTTTAAAGAAAAAATATATTTGAGTATTTATTATACTATGGTAATTGGTCCCTTCTGGTGTAAGTTGACCCCATATCTGAAGGACCACTTATAAGTTACTGGATGAAGTTCCTAGGTAAGATCCCAGCATTGTGTAACTATTGATAGTGATATTCCAAGGTACTTATACACATGTACATGTATGTGGTAAATATAGAGACACATCCAGGTACAGGCACACATAAAAGTCTTATATACATTTTATACTTCTCCTTAGATAAAAATTGGTCTTCTAAGATTGACCTTGGCCCATCACATCAGTGACTAAACTTCCCAAGAAAACACCTCCAGTGTGGGGATAGCTGAGGGTGGATTGGATGCTCTGGAGAGCCCCTTAGGACCTGTTGTTCCTTTTAGTACATCTTCTACCTGCCAGTCCATAATCTACATACCACAGGATGTCGTCCGGGCCAAGGAGATCATTGCTCAGATCAACACCCTGAAAACCCAAGTGAGCTACTATGCAGAACGGCTCTCAAGGGCGGCGAAGGACAGGTCTGCCACTGGCCTTGAGAGGACTCTCGCCATCTTGGCAGACAAGGTAGGAGGGGGCTGCCCAGCTGTGTGTGGGGTGCAGAGGTCTCTCGAGTTTCTAGAAGCTACTAGACCACCCAGAGCGGCCCAGAAGTGCCCAGAGCTGTACAGAGAGTGGCATTGTGGTGACCTTGAAGGCTTTTCTTTTAAATTCATGTTATAGGGAAGTCTATGACTTGCTTGTGGTGAGAGCCCCACGTGGGAAGCCCCAGTTGTGAATTCAGGCCAACAAGTTGATGTGTATCTTCCAGCAAGTTAAATGTGTATTCATTTTCCTGGAATTCACACAGACTACAGCTTTCTTAGTGACATCTCAGTCAGCATCAACAGAGCAATCATTTATTCATAAGAAATGAGCTACTCTCAGGGGCTGGAGAGACGGCTCAGTGGTTAAGAGCACTGTTCTTCTAGAGGTCCTGAGTTCAATTCCCAGCAACCACATGGTGGCTCACAACCATCTGTAATGGGATCTGAGGCCCTCTTCTGGTGTGTCTGAAGACAGTGACAGTGTACTCCATACATACATAAGTAAATAAATCTTTTTAAAAAAGTGAGCAATATAACCTTATTGGCTTAGATATAATTAATTTTAAAAGTTCAGTTTAACCATAGCTCAATCCTGACTTAAAAATATATAAGCATTGCTGCATACTGAGAGAGTGGCTATGCCACCTTTGATGCATGGTGCTCTTTCCCCTCCGACACATTCTCATTGCACCTCTCCACCCTCACCTGACTTGCTGGTGGGTGGCATTGTTCCTGCTCAGACTGTGTTATAGCCTTCACATGAGTCCCCACGATCTAAAGACAGACCAGGATCACTGGGAGAGGAAGCAACGGTTGTCAGCAGTAAAGCTAGGAACAGTGGAGCTCCTGTTGCAGTCTCCAAGGTGGGAACTGTGAGCCTTCTGCATAAGACATGCTCAAGTAATTTGCGATCACTGGGGACTACCCCCAGAGGCTGGGCACAGTGCCCGAGTTGCCAAGGAGCCTTTTTTTCCAGTGATGTAGGGTCAAAGGCAAGCAGAGCCAGAAAATGTCAGATAGGATTCTTCAACCCCTTCTAAGCTTCTTTGACCCCTTCTGGGATAAGCAGGTCTCAAGCAGACCCCTGTGTCCTCTAGTCTTGAAGGAAAGCTCTTGCTGAGATTACCCCATGTTGCCTTTGTATTTAGATATCCTTGAGAATGCTCTTCTAGCAGGCTGTGTGGAACAGGATGGGTGGGGGGACTTTGGCCTTTGCCTCTCTCCTTCTGTAAGAGAGCACACTTAGCAGCCCTGGTTTGTGTGAACCTGCAGACTCGGCAGTTGGTGACTGTCTGTGACTGTAAGCTGTTGGCCAACTCCATCCATGGGCTGAATGCAGCACGGCCTGACTACATCGCTTCCAAGGCCTCCCCTACCTCGACTGAGGAGGAGCAGGTGATGCTTCGGAATGACCAGGACACCCTCATGGCCAGGTGGGCAGGGAGGAGCAGCCGGTCTTCCCTGCAGGTGGACTGGCATGAGGAAGAGTGGGTGAGTATGCCCCCTGCCTATGATCCTGCTGCTGGACTGTAGAACTGCTGCCTGTGTCTTCCCTCACGAAGTGTCAGCTCCTCTGTTAGCAAGCTCAAGGTCTGCTTCCCAGATGGCTCTGGGCACCTGATGTTCAGAGGTTGGCTGTTTTCACACCATAGTGTGTGTAAACTGTACTGGGAGCCAAGCCTCTCCTCTTACTCAGCACCCCTTCTCGTCCTTCACCCTTTAGGATTCTTTGTTGTTTGAATGCAGAGGCTCAGGTGCCCAGGCTGCCACTGCCCCTGACACCATGTCACTTCATTGTTCCAGTGTGGGCCCTGAGCTGGACCCTTGTCTCTTTAGAAGGGGTCATATCCTGCAACCTGTCGTCATTTGTCGGGGCTACTGCTCAGAGGCACCCTGGGAAGCACTGAATTATTAATCAGCAGCAGAGTGCTCACTAGCTCTGGCAGCCTGTGATCTGTGTGGGTTTCTGCAGCTCCTCCCAGCCTCACTCTCTTCCTTCAGGCCCCACCTAAGCCAGATGTTTTCACTGCTGTCCATCAGAAGGAAACCTCAGTGTTTGTGATGGTTGTAGGGAGCCCGCAGTGGAAGGAGGCAGGGATGAGCTCTTAGTGCCCTGTGACCTGTCAGGTGAGGCCTGTCTGGAAGGCCATCTGTCTTCCAGAGCTGGCAGTGGGTATCTGCCAGGCTTTCAGCGAGTGACCACAAGGCTGTAAGTTGCCTTAGAAAAGCATATCTGAATTGAATGGCAACTTGGGCATCACTGGTCTGGAAGTGGGGAAGAGATGGAGACAGGCTGGGTCTGTTGTTCTGTTGACAAGCTGACCCAGACAGTCTTGTTGGTTTGAAGGAGAAAGTGTGGCTGAATGTGGACAAGAGCCTGGAGTGCATCATTCAGCGGGTGGACAAGCTGCTGCAGAAGGAACGTCTGCATGGGGAGGGCGGCGAGGATGTTTTCCCCTGTTCAAGCACCTGTTCCAGCAAGAAAGGTAACAGGGACAGCCAAGCCTACTGGATCAGACCGGAGGACCCCTTCTGTGACGCCCCCTCCTCGACATGCCCCTCCTCCATGCCCACTGCTGCATGCCATCCTCACTCAAACACACGTGCGTATGCATCCACGCTTCCCATGCCACCTCAGCCTGTGCCGCGTCACCTCTGTATCTGTGTCTGACTCCATGTGTGCCTCCCCAGTGCAGACTGCAGGGGGGCTAAAGGCAGCACA
Source organism: Rattus norvegicus (assembly GCF_021556685.1). NCBI lineage: Eukaryota > Metazoa > Chordata > Mammalia > Rodentia > Muridae > Rattus > Rattus norvegicus. The sequence continues at coordinate 54,787,001 of NC_141542.1, forward strand.
GGGTCAGCACATACATACAGCAGATAGGCAGGGTGGGGCTCCTGTTTTCCCATGCAACTGGAGGGACTGAGTCTGCATCATCACCACCATGGGCCGGTGGGCCCCCCGGGCTCCAGTGCCATGGTGGGAAGTCTTCTCGGGTTTGTAAGCCGACCTGAGAAGCTGACGGGGGATGATGCAGATGCCTCTGTGGTGTTTCTTTCATTGTGTTGGGAATGGGTGGACTGGTTTTCAGAGGGCAAGTTGCGTAGGAACTCTGCTGGACGAGGATGCGTGCAGCCCTACAGGCTCTCATTGGCTGGCACACTCTCACTCAACAGAAGCATGGTGCCTGGTCTTGTAACTCAGTCAGATGGCACCTAAGCTAGATTGACCTGTCCGACACCTCTCTTAGAGGGAGACCTTGGGCACAGAGCGATGCCGTGCAGCAGCACACTTCAGAAGGATACAGGGCATGGTGAACAAGTGGCTGCCGGTCCTCCTCATTGGGCCTTTCACTCTTTCCTATAAGAGGCGGGAGAACACTTGGTCAAGTCATCTGAGCCCTGGCTGAGTACCCAGTTCCTGCCTCCCTCTCATGTCCATGGGGAGCTTCAAGCCAAGTCCAGCCCCGAAGTATGTAGGCCAGGCTTTGTGTGATGAGGGATTCTCAGTTAGACATCGGCCATTGAGCACAGTCGTGTGTCTCCATCAGTCTCCTGGGAAATGTCATGAATGGCATGTCCTTTGCCTCTCATCTGTCTGCAATGTCCACGTCGCCTACTTTCCATCTCGGGGAGCAGCGGTTACAGCTGTCACCCTCCCACGCCTGTGATGGATTCATGGAACTAGTTGGTGCTTGTTTTGTTCTCATTTTCCTGTTTAATTTTCTTCTCAAAGTTCATTACTTACTTTTCTTTAATGTGAACTTGTTGTAGGTCTAGGGATGTAGTTAGGTGGTAAGTTATTTGCCCACCATAAATGAATGCATGATTTTTTTTTTTTGTAACTCAAAATATTTTCTGCAGATACAGAGGAAGACGGTTAGATATTTTAAAATTGAGGAGCTAGTATGTCATGTGATGAAGCTGTTTGTCTTTGTGGCTCACGTGTCCAGTGTGCTTTTTCCAGTTAGGGTTTCCATGGTGGTGATAAAACACCATGACCAAAAGCAACCTGAGGAGGAAAGGCTTATTCAGCTCACAGCTCAGTCCATCAGCCAGAAAAGTCAGTGGGAACTGAAGACAGGAGCCTGGAGGCAGAAACGATTCAGAGGCCATGGAGGAGCACTCCTTACCAGCTGGCTCAGCCTGCTTTCTTCTATACCTGCCCAGGACCCCATGCCCTGGGGTGGCACCGACCACAATGGGCTGGGCCTTCCCACACCAGTCACTAACTGAGAGAATGCACCACAGGTTTGCTGACACTAGCCTGGTAGGATCTTTTCTCAGCTGCCTCTGAGAGGGGCAGCAAGGCTGGAGGGGCAGCAAGGCTGGAGGGGCAGCAAGGCTGGAGGGGCAGCAAGGCTGGAGGGGCAGCAAGGCTGGAGGGGCAGCAAGGCTGGAGGGGCAGCAAGGCTGGAGGGGCAGCAAGGCTGGAGGGGCAGCAAGGCTGGAGGGGCAGCAAGGCTGGAGGGGCAGCAAGGCTGGAGGGGCAGCAAGGCTGGAGGGGCAGCAAGGCTGGAGGGGCAGCAAGGCTGGAGGGGCAGCAAGGCTGGAGGGGCAGCAAGGCTGGAGGGGCAGCAAGGCTGGAGGGGCAGCAAGGCTGGAGGGGCAGCAAGGCTGGAGGGGCAGCAAGGCTGGAGGGGCAGCAAGGCTGGAGGGGCAGCAAGGCTGGAGGAGTTTCACATTTAGAGCTATCTTTCGAGTCATACAGCTTTTACATCGAGTTTCGTTGCACTTTTGAAGGTTCTGTCGGTGTATTGGTTTTATCACTGGGCCTTAGCAGTGTGGAGCTCAGCCGTAGACATTGAGCCCTGGGTTCCTCTGTCAGCCAGGGCGGTGGCCCCACAGTTGCTCTGCATGCTTGGTTGGTTAGTGTCTCTCCTTGATGTTGAAAGCCAGCATGGGGCTCCACCTCTGCATCGTCATCAGTGTGGCGTCTGGCATTGTTGTGTGCTATCAGCGTGGCGTCCGTAACATTGTGTGTTGGCTCACTCGGCTTGAAGAACATCTTATGTTGAAGTGTTAGCCACATGGATGTTGACTCTGGTGAATAGCGTTGTTCACCACTGAGAGGGCTCAGTTGCTCCCGGCAGCAGAAAAGCCCTGGGGAGGCTGGGGAAGAGGCCTGAGCCCGGGCCTCCTCTCCCTGTGCTTAACCACTTGGCTGCTGGTGCTGGTGCAGCAGCTCCAACTGAGCTGCTCATGTTTGAACTGTGTGCTGCTCCTTAATCACCCCTGTCGCCCTCCATTTCTGTGCAGATTGCAGCCCCCCTCCTGAAGAGTCCAGTCCAGGTACGTGCTTTGCGTTCAAGCCTCCCGCTGCTGACATTTAAATGCTCAGGTAGTGCTTGTAGCTCAGTTATTGAAGATTGTTTTGTGTTCCCAGAGTTAGGAGAATATTTCAGTACTTCCTTTGTTTTGAGGTGTGGTGAGGGACCTGTGGGACTTAGGGGGGATATGACCTGAAACGGGCCACCAGGCACGTTGTGGTTTTCCTTCTGTGGCCTAAAACCTTTCCACGTGGTTTATTTCTGAGTGCATTGGACTTCCTGTGGTGGGTAATCTAATTTGGAAAGGTACATGTTTGTAAACACTCCTTGTTTACCGTCACATAGGCGCGTGTAACTTTTGAAGGCACAATTGGATGATCAGTGTCCACTGGGAATATGGTGGACAGCTTCCTCTGTCAACTTCTGTAATCGACACAGCTTTAGAATTCTAACCCACTTTAATCTGGGCCTTAGTTGGGATTATTGTTAAAAATGAAATCTTTCTGCCACATTTCCATGGAGAACCTAAGGCCCCGATTCTACCTCAGGTGTGTGTGGGCTTCTGTCTTGAGCTAACTCCTGTCCACAGCCTGCTTTATAACATTATAGTGGCTGTCACCTGTTTTCAGTTAGTGCAGCAGAGACGCTGTGGCTCTCCTGGACTATAAAGACTACTGTAAGGTGCACCGAGCCCTGATCTAGTCCCTGACAAACCTGTTTACAGCTTGTGGTGTTCTCACAGTGTGCATGCACCTTTCTCCCCACACAGATTGTTACTCTCTACAGTCAGCTACACGGCCATACCAGTGATGGATGTTTGTGCGTAGACATAAGATGGAAAGACACCTGTGGCACATCTAGAGCACAGCTAGTGATGGGTGCCATGAGTCCATGCTCTGTGTGCACTGAGCCAGTGTCTACCCAGACTCATTGTTTCTCCCTGTTTGCTTCAGGTCCCTTAGTAGTCCTCCTCCTCCATACATCAGTGTAGCAGCCTGAGTGGGTCTTAGATCCCAGTGTCATGGAGGAGCCCTCAGTCACTGAGCCTGGGTGGATGCCCTTTACTAGCCTGGTGTCTTACGTGTGGCAGACCAAGGCCTACAGTGAGAACCAGAGAAGGTGGCCTGGGAGCCTGTGGAGGGAGTTCAGGCTTCTTCTCCACTCCGGTTTCTATCAGCACGCAGAAGATGCCTGGTTTATAGAACTCTTTCTTCTTCCTCTTGGGGAACACTGGCAGCTTTTCCACAATTGATGTTAAAAATGGTTCCCTGCTGGGGTCCGGTACTGCATATTTAATCTGTATTAAACACACAATCCAGAGGCTGGAGACATCGATTCTTTGATGGGAATAAAGTGCTCGCCATGTACTCGTGAGGATCTGACTTCAGGTCCGCAGCACCCAAGTGAAAAGCCAGGAGTGGCAACGCATACCTGTAATCCCAGCTCTGCGGAGGAAGGCAGAGACAGGCTGGTCCCCAGAGCTTGCTGGCTGGCCAGGAGGGAAAGCAGTCAGTGTGCATCAGGCCCACAGAGAGAGTCAGGTGGGGGCGATAGAAGAGGATGCTGGACATGAACTTCTGGTCTCTACCCATGCACATACGGATGCACACACCTACATGTGAGCACATATATGCATATACTATAAACATACAGACACACATGCATTCTATCTCTCATCCCTTGTTCATACCAATGGCTTAATTTTTAAAAAGCAGCCTGTAGACGAAAGAGCGTTTGAAGCCACCAAAAGTAGTGTGGGCCATGGGCTGTCGGGCAGCAGCTGCCGCTGGGTAGCAGATAGCTGAGCAGAAGTGGACATCTGTATACATCTGACTGACTCTCAGAGCATTGCTTAGCTGACCTGACTCAACAATAACAAAACAGTATAAACAGTAGTAGTCCTTGCCGTCTTTCCCTCTGAGGTAGCACATTGAAAGCCCTTCACCAGCTCCAGCACCCAGCCAGCTCTGGGTAGATACCAGGTGCTGCTGTTGAAATCAGTTTGGCTTAGGATTGTTCTAAATTGTGTTTCTATGCATACGTAAAACACGTAGTACCCTCAATCTCCTACTCTCTCCTCAGCAGAAACAGGCTGACCACTAAAGACTGGCTCTGAGAGTCAGTCAGATGTGACTTGTGGCTTGGGATGACTCTCAGCTCCCACCCCCATTTCCTCTCTGTGTGGATAGGACAGGAAGGTGTTAGAAATGATGGCAGTGGGGGTTGGGGCTTTACTGGACTCTGGCCATCCAGCCTTGCCTGAGACTACCTGGGAAGATGTCGGATCGCCCTCTTGTAGGTCCGTAACACCCGTTTTCCAAGAGAAGTACTGAGTGCTTCTCACTCAGCCATTTCTTCTTTTTCTAGTTCAGCAAATTGTTACATGAGCTTCATTTCTGAAAAAGAGTAGTTAAAATTACAAAGTCGTATGGGGGAGGCTCGGCTTGGTTGAACAAAATGACTCGTCTATGCGGCTCACTTTCAGGGTAAAATAACCATGGTTATCCTGTGAATTGTGAGTCTGCTGACTGGGAAAGCAAAGTCAAGATGGCACATTTGATCTGAGCTCACTCCAGTGGACTTCAGTGAGTCCAGTGCTCACTGAAGGGAGCAGTAAGGTGGTGCTAGGTGGTTTTTATTTTTTGAGGTTGGATAATAGTATGTAGCCCAGGCTAGTCTTGAACTTGTTAACCTCCTGCGTCACCCCTACCCCCAGGCCCTGAGATTGCAGGCGTGCATCACCACACCCAGCTATGAAGCAGGCTCACTGACTTTACCTTTCCCCAACAACATGCCCTGCCCCCTGGTTTTTCACTGGCCATTTTTGGCAGAATCAGAGTTCTTCAAAGAAGCAGGACACTTGGTGCCTGAGGAGTTCAGAGGAGGAGTGCGGTCTGGGCATCTATCTGGCGCTTCTCTCTGATTTTCCCAATAAGGTCCCGTGTGGCTGAGGGGTCAGGGCCTTGCCTGTGTCTCCCACTGCACAGCAGCCAGGCCTGGGACTCATATTTTCCACTTCTTAGTCCAATGTTCTTTGTCACTGTGTCATATTTGCTCAGACCTTTCTGCCTTAGATTCTAAATTTAAGCCTGCTCTTTCTCCCTTGTCCACATATAGTGTGCCTGCATATCCAGTTAGATCATTTCCAACCCTGGACTGTTCTGTGTAGTGAGGCCAGCCGCTGAGGGTGGCTAGTTCTCCATACATGCTTGGAGTTGACGTGCTAGTCAGATGGCAGGTGAGCAAGCAAGGCTCCCTTCTCTTCCTGCCCTCAGACTGTGTCAGACAGAGGCTCTCTCTGGCAGTGTAGTTGCTGGTCTGAGGGCTCTGCAGCTTGCAGTCTATCCTTCAGGTGCCCACTGCCCTAAGCTTGTCTGGAGGGACGCTTCCCCAAGTAGACACGCTGATGCCTGTTTTTGGACAGGGCATGTCTTCTCCCTTAGATGTCTTCCAAGAAGGAAGGAAACAAAGGCGGAGCCAAAGCTGCCCCTGCTCTGCGCCTTCCCTCCGGGCTCTATTTTAAAGGGTTGTTTAAGCACAGGGTTGAAGTTCCTGTCCATCCCTAAAGAGAGCTGAGCTGGAGGTAGTTGATAACAAGCAGGGCAGTGAGTGACAAGGTGGAAGGCAGTTGCTCCTCTTGTTTCCGGTCCTGCCGAGACCTGCAGAAACTTCACTGCTGTTGTCCTCAACAGCTCTAGTTTGGCACATAGAAGGATCCCTGGTAGTAAAGGGTAAATGCTAAGTGCTGTATGTGGATGACACCAGAGCAGAGCTGATCTCTTACTGAGCAGCGCATGTAGAGGGACGGACGAACAAGGGAACAGCATTGGCTCTGGGCAGAACCAGGCTCTGTGGTGGGGGAAGCAGGTTCGGGAGGTATAGAGGGGCTGGGGGTGCGAGAGGAAGGTTGGAACAATGGTTAGGTGCAGGTAGTGTGCTGCCTTACAGTGCCTGCTTCTAAGCCTTTCTTCCAAACTCTAATGAGTCCCTCGCTCATGTGCAGGTGAGTGGAGCGAGGCCCTTTACCCTCTGCTGACCACCCTCACAGACTGTGTGGCCATGATGAGCGACAAGGCCAAGGCAGCCATGGTCTTCCTGCTCATGCAGGACAGCGCCCCCACAATCGCCTCTTACCTCAGCCTGCAGTATCGCCGTGACGTCGTCTTCTGCCAAACCGTAAGGCCAAGAGACACAGGGTGGTCATATACACCTCCTTCCTCGGAGAAATTGGGCTTGGGGAGCTCTGCCCATCCCCTTCACTTGTGAAAAGAACAAGTGGCCATGTCTCCTTCATCTGTTGCTTTTAGGTGTACTTAATAGAGAGGTACAGGAAGGAGCCCACCTCATCGATGACAGGATTGCCTGCCACCAAGCAGGGCAACAGCAAATGCCCCTTTGTCACCTTTTTCTTTGTCTGTACAAGGAATGTCATCTAGGGCCATGTAGACTGGTCAGTGCAGTTGACAGAGCAGGCGCTCAAGTTCTGTGGCTTGTCAAAGGGCTCCATTTAAGATTTCAGTCACCACTCAGTGTGGAGATTACGATTGCTCTGAGTCAAAAGATGTCAGCAATAAACAAAGGATGAGAGCAGCTGGTGGCTGGCACTCTGGAGCTCCCCTGCTGATGCTTGGAAGCCTGTTTATCCCACAGAAAACCTCCCTAGGGAAACCAGACAGCCACATTCACTCTTGATTCCACACAGGGTTGGTGTGGGTCTGGCAGGCTCTCCCTGTGGGGGATTGATTCTAAGCTTCCAAAAATTACAGTTCAGGAGTGACCTGGGTAGATTTTGTCAGAGGCTGAGCCCAGTCCACACCCACCTGTGTCAGGCGCCACAAGCCTGTGGTTTGTTACCACTTTCCTGTAGCCTTGGATTATCGTGGTCTTACAGCCAGGGTGTCCCTGGATCCCCAGCCCCGCACCCCAAGGGATGATAAGACGTTGCTGATGTCCCTTAAGTGGAAACAAAGAGACAGGGCATGTGCTGGTAACTGGTTGGGGAGAAAAGGCTCACTCTTCTGACATCACCCCGTGCCTCTCCACAGCTGACCGCCCTCATCTGTGGCTTTATCATCAAGCTGAGGAACTGCCTGCACGATGGTGGCTTCCTACGGCAGCTCTATACCATCGGGCTCCTGGCCCAGTTTGAGAGCCTGCTGAGCACCTATGGTGAGACCCCCAGCTTGGACGTGACCCCAGGGCCGCAAGCATGGTTCTATCTGAGCCTCTCCTGGCCCTTCCTTCCAGATGTTAAAGAGTTCAAACATCACCAGGATATGTAACTGTTTAATTTCAGGAGAGGAGTTGGCCATGTTGGAGGACATGAGCCTTGGGATCATGGACCTGAGGAATGTGACCTTTAAAGTCACTCAGGCCACTTCGAATGCTTCTAGTGACATGCTGCCAGTCATCACAGGAAACCGGTAAGATTGTCATCTAACATTCCGTCAACAGCGGGGCTTCCCTGTCTCCATCCACAGTGGGGCCTCACTGTGCCTGTCTCTGTTCTTTGCTTTTATTTTTACTCTTTGGAACATGGCCTACAGCCTTCCCAGACCCATGTCAATTTTGTAATGTAAGGTGTTAAATGTCTGAGTGGGCATTGAACGGCCCTAGCCAGAGCATCACCCAGGGCTCTAAAGTGTGCTTTGGGTGTGTCCTCCACCACCAGCGTCCTGACCTCACCCCGTCTTTGCGTTTTCTCTCTCCACCAGGGATGGCTTTAACGTGCGGATTCCTCTGCCAGGCCCACTGTTTGACTCTCTCCCCAGAGAGATCCAGAGCGGCATGCTGCTGCGGGTGCAGCCCGTCCTCTTCAACGTGGGCATCAATGAGCAACAGACACTGGCCGAGAGGTGTGTGCTGACGCCTGTGCGGCCGGGTGCTCGGTGTCTAGGGAGCTGGGACTGTGAGCCCACCCTAACTAGGGAAATACACCTTGGGTACTGGGAAACGTCGGACAACTTTTAGTGGAGCGGGGCGCGATCAGAGTAACATGTTCTAGTCATACTTCTTTCTGGCCGTGGGTAGAAAGGATTCGAGGGAAATTGGATGATGTTGCTGGTGAGGCTGGGCCACAGTGCTGCTGAGGAGCTGCTCAGCTGGAGCATGGTATCGTGTCTGAGAGAGGCCAGCAGGTATGTGGAGCAGAAGTAGACTGTGGCCTGGGCTCCTGGATGGGACAGTGGGTCGGTGCCTGCCCTGAGATCAGGACAAAGTAGAAGGTCAAGTTCAGAGGAGATGGTGACTGGGCCCAGGCTGAGGCACCAGCCCAGGAGACAGAGCCTCCCTGAGGCAGGAGTTAGAAGAAGCTATTTTGAGGAGAGTGGGCTCTTGTGGAGCTGCAGCTGGAGGTGTCCCAGGAGAAAGAATGGCATCCCTGCATCCAGTCGCTGTTGAGCAGTTTCTGGACAGGACAGCGACAAGTCCCGTCTGTGTTGAGCAGGAGGGAGCACTGCCTTTGAGGCGAATGCTAGTAGGTCATAGAGCAGTGTGGCAGCAGGCTGGGCTGAGGGTCCAGGTCTCAGACTACACAACGGCAGGGCCTTTTCATCCTTTGTTTGTTTTTCTGTTTAGCACTTTCCATGCACGTAGTATCCACTGCTTACCTCAGGCATTTAGAATGGTCTCTCTTACAACTGGTAGTGGGCACAGGCCAGACACACCTGATGAGGAAAGAGGTCCCAGGCCAGCCCAGGGGATACTTAGTGTTCACAGCAGAGTGACTTCAGACCCAGGCAGGATGTCCTTGGTCCCTTGACTAAGCCAGCTCAGACAGCCAGGCAGGTCTGGAGGGAGGGAGGGAGGGAGGATTAAAGGGGAAAAAAAAAAGGTACAGACAGCATTATGGTATAACCTCAGCAGATGCTAAATAAGGTGGGTTTAATTTTTTTCCAGTCTGCCTTTATATCATTCTAGATACATACAAAGAATAGGGTCGGTCCTGAGGTCACTGTTTCTAGGGACTTATCAAGATGTTCAAGATACAAAGAACCCATTCCTTGGCTGTATTTTTCTTGAACTTTCATCCTTTTTCTAGCCCAGTGTAGAATATTCCTGCCAATTTCCTAGAAGCAGCACCAAAAGCTCTCCACTCCCTCCCACCCCTGCTGCCGTCCCCTTTCCTAGGTGCTTTTGAGGGAGGAGGGCACATGAACTCCAAGATGAGAGCCTGTGACATACAAGTTGGCCTTTCAGCCTCTGAGCCTGGTGCCTTAGGCCACTTCTCATTGCTGTGACAAAATAACTTTAACAGGATGAAAGACCATAAGAAGTGAGGGCTGATTTTGGCTTGTGATTGCCGAAGTTTCAAGCCATGGTTGCTGGCTCAATTGCTCCTCAGCCTGTGCATGGCAAGGCAGAAAATCTTCGTGTAGAAACCACACAGTGGGGCAGAGAGCACAGCTTACCCCACAGTGTGCAAGAGACAGAGAGGATGGAGACAGTGTGCAGAGGACAGAGATGTATCCCAGTGTCTGCCGCCTCCAACGAGGCCCTGGCTCCTGCTAGAGATGTAACTGGGAACTGCATCATCCATCAGTGAATCCACCAGGATCCAGTCACCTCCCACTGGTGCTCAGAGCCCAAGCCTTCCACATGTGAACCTGCGTGAGGGAGATGACTCACGACCCCCCCTCCAGTGTACTTAGGCACGCCCGTAGAGAGTCTCAGTGGCTTCTGCTTGTGAATCTGCCCCTAATACTGTAGGGATGGCTTCAGGAAGGAGAGAGACGTGGGGTTTGGGCTTGCAGGTTATGTACTCTGGAGAATCCATCCTCCAGGTTTCCTCAGCTTTCAACTCACTGGTGATGACATGGCCTCTCCTGCTGCCCGATCCTCCCCAGGTTTGGAGACACATCCCTACAAGAAGTCATCAATGTGGAGAGCCTGGTGCGGCTGAATTCCTACTTTGAGCAGTTCAAGGAGGTTTTGCCAGAGGACTGTGAGTATTCCTTCCCTCCTAATGTGATCCACGCTGCCCTGAAGTCTTCATTTTGGACGCCTGAGTTCTGGCTCTCTGTTTTCCGACCTGAGCGCTGCCCAGCTCGTCCTGCTGCAGTGTTGTGCACAAGTCTTCCATGGTTGTGTTAGAGGCTCCCTTCTCTGCCTCACACGTGCCTGGGACCCCATTCTCCATGGTTATGTTAGAGGGCTCCCTTCTCTGCCTCACACGTGCCTGGGACCCCATTCTCCTGGCTTGAGCCCCACCCTGGAAAGCTGCTGGGCTGTTGCACCCCGTCTCCCCCCTTCTGCAGTTGGATCTCTTCCTCTAGACATGATGTAGTGCTTTCTGCTACTTTGCCCTGCCCCTCCCCAGACATGTCCCGACAGACCGAGCACCTGCTGAGAGCACCCGGGGGACTTGGAGGCAGTCCAGGGGTTCTGTACGAGCTGTCCATGTATTTCTGTCCCTGGCATATACAGTAAGATTCAGAAAAGATACTTCCTACTGAGTATTTGTGGGCACGATGACCCTGCCACAGTCCCTCAGAGGCAGTGGAAGTCCATGTTGTGCTCACATTGCAGTTCTCTGTCCTCGACATAAGGACACTTTCGTCACTAGAAGTCCAATGCGCTATCCATTGCGCCACAGAGCCACCTGACATAAGGACACTTAAGAGAGGGTTCTGGCAGTCACAGCACCCGGGAGAACCCCAGAGCTGCTCAGCAAAGTGTTTAGCTGCGAAAGTCCTCTGAATTCATCCCAGCGAACCCCCTGAGCCTCTGCTATGCTTAGCCTGTGAGACAGAGCTGCCTCTTGGGGCTCCACATAGAGCATAGGCCTGTCCCTGACTGGAAATTTTTCTCTTGTGTGTGGGATGGCCCCAAAGGAAACCAGTATGTGGACTGGGAAGATAAGCAGGCTGTCTTTGCGTTCTCTTAACGGCGAGATGGACCCTAGAGCTGAGAGCCAATGAGGAAACAGTGCAGAGGGCACTCGCGGGTCACTGAGGAGGAGTACTAGGCCAAAGACCCCAAACTGTTCCATGCTCACTGAATCCTGAGACATCAGCATCGTGTGTGTCCCATCAGAGAGCGGAAGGGCTGGGAACCTAAGTGTGTACAGTTAAGGACCCAGAGAGGATGGGCATTCACTTGGCAGTGCTTATGCTGCCTCTGCTTGGCCTCTCTTGTTAGACTGCAGGAGGGGACCCAGGCCTGAGCACTGCCCAGCTTGTCCTGCTGCAGTGTTGTGCACAAATCCTCCCCAGGAAGGATGGTTGTCAGCGGCAACCCTGCTTCCTCTGTGAGCTGATGACATGGCATGGTCCTGGGCAGAGGCACACTGCAAGGTTCTCACTGAGCGCCAGGTCCACTGAAGCCAACACTTTGAGAACTTTAAGCATATTGACACTTTTATAGTGTCCTAATTAGGGCATCTATTGCTATGATACAACACATGACCAAAAGCAACTTGGGGAGAAAAAGGGTTATTTCAGCCTATGCTCCACATCACAGTGCATCATCAAAGGAATCAGGGTAGGAGGAACTCAAGTCAGGAACCTGGATTCGATGGCAGGGTAGGAACTGAGGGCAGGAACCTGGAGGTAAGAAGTGATGGAGAGGCCATGGAGGTGTGTAGCTTATTGGCTTGTTCCCCATGACTTTCTCAGCCTGCTTTCTTATAGAGAATTCAGGACCACCAACCTAGGGTGGCATCACACAATAGAGTGAGCCTCCCATAACAGCATCAGTTATCAACAAGAAAATCTACCACAGACTTGCTCTTCCAAAACAACTCCAGCTGGTTTGATTTGAAACTTGCCAGCACACATAGTGTTCCAGGAGCGTCTCTGGCCTTTAGTCCCTTCCCAGACTAAATTGTAATGAGGTGTCCTCCAGTTCTTCCTCAGAACTCCTGGGGAGCCACACCAATCCCAATAGCATCTTGTTTTTATGCTATAAGGGGAGAGACCGGCTGTGGACTTGCAGGGAACTGGACCACTGATGGTGGATAGGGTTGGGGTAATGAACGTTACCAAGGGTAGTTCTGTGGCCAGCATTTTCAAGGTGGGCAGTTTCTAGCATTGCCAGTACCGCCCCCCCAGGAGGCACAAAAGCAGATGGACTGAGGGTAAAGTCCAGGGAATAAGAAGGCCTGTAGACAGAGGCCAGGCAGCCAGGGAGAGGCAGGCCATGTGCCCATGAGCCCCAGGAAAGAATCCGTGAACTGTGGTTCCCAGAACCCTAGTGTCCCTCCACCTGCCTACACTCATGTCCACATGACCCACCAGTGGGCAGGTAGTCACTAAAATGAACATTGCAGGCTAGGCCAGGGAGAGGCTGCAGCTGACGGGAGGTCGGGAGGTAAGACCATTTCGTCTCCTCTGGGTGGTGAATGCCCTGATCAAGATGAAGCGATGAAGCTCCCCTTCCTACAGCCTCGTCACGCACCGCAGGCCTCGTAGGCTGGAGGCTTCTTTTTTTTTTTTTTTTTTTGGTTCTTTTTTTCGGAGCTGGGGACTGAACCCAGGGCCTTGCGCTTCCTAGGTAAGCGCTCTACCACTGAGCTAAATCCCCAGCCCGAGGCTTCTTACTTGTGTGTTTCTGCTTCACATTCTCCAAGTGAGGATGGTTAGTGGCTGCGGGAGTCATTCCTGTGCCACCAAAGGAAGGCTGCACTTGAGCTGGGGCCTCACCTGTTTCCTCAGATGTGACCTTGAGGCCCTTCTCTTTAATGTTGTGTGTATGAAAAATCCCACAGCCTTCAGAAGTGCTTGCCTTGTCTTTGACTTTTGTCTCAGGTTTCTTAGGTGAAGCAAGATGTCCCAAGGGTTAAGGAGGTCTTCCAAGGGCTTGGACACTTCTGCAGTGGGATTAGTGAAAAGGATGAGTGGGGTTAGGCATCCCTGGACCATTCAGAAATTCTTCCTTCCAAGTGTGGGCTGAGGTCTCTCTTAGGAGGCTACACTTGCAGAATCTCCCAAGGTTTCCATCTTCTTGCTAGTCAAGACCCATTGTTCCGAGCATTCTGCATTCCCTCACTTCTTGCTCACTGTCCCTTGCAGGGGCAAGAGACCTGAGTAATTGTGTCCTTTGGCACTCCTTTCTCCAGCCTCTTGAGAAAGCCAACAAAAGATAAAGTCTCTACCCTCTGACAGTGGCACTAACAGCTGGGAAGGAAATTTAGGGCTCAGCCTGGCCATGTCCAGATTTTCAAACATCTCCCTCCCTCCCCCTGTTCCCTGCCGTGAAGCAGGAATGCTTCCTCAGCACCAGTGTCTCTGAGTGGCCCCTCTTCCCTCTTCTCCTCCAGGTCTACCTCGATCTCGGAGTCAGACCTGCCTTCCAGAGCTGCTGCGGTTTCTAGGACAGAATGTCCATGCACGCAAGAATAAGAATGTGGACATCCTCTGGCAAGCTGCTGAGGTACCCGTCACAGTGCTGAAGTGTCATGGTTCTCCTTCCAAGAGTCATTATAGTGAAGACAGACCAGGAAGGGGAACACAGACTTCTCCCACACAAGGCCACACGGAAAGGTCATCATTGCATAGGTTCAGCAGTTTGGGAAGACTCTGGACTCCATTGCCCAGGTTCCTCCAACACCTGGTGGTAGACACAAGGGGAGGTCACCGAATATGAAAGGCCACTGCATAGGAGATTGTCACTGCATAGGAGAGGCCACTGCATAGGAGATTGTCACTGCATAGGAGATTGTCACTGCATAGGAGATTGCCACTGCATAGGAGAGGCCACTGCATAGGAGAGGCCACTGCATAGGAGAGGCCACAGCATAGGAGAGGTCACTGCATAGGAGATTGTCACTGCATAGGAGATTGCCACTGCATAGGAGAGGCCACTGCATAGGAGAGGCCACTGCATAGGAGAGGTCACTGCATAGGAGAGGTCACTGCATAGGAGAGGTCACTGCATAGGAGAGGTCACTGCATAGGAGAGGCCACTGCATAGGAGAGGCCACTGCATAGGAGAGGCCACTGCATAGGAGAGGCCACTGCATAGGAGAGGCCACTGCATAGGAGAGGCCACTGCATAGAAGATTGTCACTGCATAGGAGATTGTCACTGCATAGGAGATTGTCACTGCATAGGAGAGGCCACTGCATAGGAGAGGCCACAGCATAGGAGAGGCCACAGCATAGGAGATTGCCACTGCATAGGAGAGGTCACTGCATAGTTTCCATGGTGCTAGAGGACCCTGAGTACCATAGCCCAGAAGTTCATTCTGACAGGGTTACCTAGATTCCCACAACAGACGTGGAATCTGTTCCTGGAGCATTTGCCAGCCGGGCTGCTGTGTTGTCTCTTAAGAAGCCAGTATAGGGGCTGAAGAGATGGCTCAGTGGTTAAGAGCACTGACTGCTCTTCCAAAGGTCCTGAGTTCAAATCCCAGTAACCACATGGTGGCTCACGACCATCTATAATGAGATCTGAGGCCCTCTACTGGTGTGTCTGAGGACAGCTAAAGTGTACTCCTATATGATAAATAAATAAATTTAAAAAAAAAAAAAAAGGAAGCCGGTATAGCCATGTGATCCCAGCTGAGATTCTGGTACCTGGGCATGAGCGGTTCCAAGTGGGACCAGCAGTCTCTCGTAGCTTCTTGAAGAAGTCCTACTCTGCACTGCTGTTCAGACTTCCTCATGGCCCAAGCACCTGCATTGCTAGTATTTTCTCAGAGCTTTAGTCAGGGAATGCCAGGGCTCCACTAAGAGCCAGGGTATCTGAGATTTCCTAGTCAGTCCCTCATGTGCCCCTCATGGCAGTATGTCCTGGCCAGGTCTGGGATTCGGGGATGTGAGGCACTCCCTCTGACATTCAGCCTCCCTGCCTGGGTCTGACAAGGATGGGAAGGAGCACAGGCAGATGCCGTTTGACTCTTCCCACTCACAGTGGTGGGAGATGCTAGTCTGTCAGGTTCTTCCAGCCCTGACTTCCGTGGCAGCAAATATTCCCTGCCTAGCCTGGTGCTTGCTAGACCATTCCCAGTTGTTGTTAGACCCCGATTTAGGGTGTCTTTGTGGTGGCCAGCTGTTTTCTTGGATGAGCTTAGTGTTTGAGTTGCTAGCGGTGTGGCTGCTGAGCTGCTTGTGGAATGGTGTTTTAGAAAGCAGACCTTCTCCTCTGCGTATCGTCTCTTGTGTTCTACAACAGGCAGCTGTAAGACCTTACCCCATGGGAGATGTGGGGCGGGTCCACCCTTTGAGCTTATAATTACATTGGAACATACTCTGAAACACTAAGTGACGAAAGTCTTAGCAAGATTCACAGACTGCATTTTCCTGTTTCTCTTCATTTGGGCTCTAGTTTGGCATTGTCATGCTGGGTCCATGAAATGGGACGGAAACACAGAAGGAGAACATGCCTTCTCTTGGGTCTTTGCAGCAGAGCGGGAGTAGGTAGTGCCCCTTACTGTTAGTCTGAGGGGACAGCTATGAAGTGATGGCCCCTTTCACAGGGAGACAGCCTTTGCTGCAGTCAGAGGGGGCAGACAGATGCTGAGCAGTGGACTGGCGCCTTCCCTCCCTGATCTGTTCTTAGAATAGTGTAATGACTGATGGCTGTGCAGACACACACGCCCATGCGTGTCACTGTTTAGAGACTGTGGTTCTGTCTACTGCACACCACAGAATGATCATCAGTTAGATGTGGGGACAGTGATTTTCCTGTCAAGTCAGAAAGCAGAGCTTCCAGTCCTGTCGGTTTTGTTTCTATCAGAGTTCCAATCATAGAAGTTCAGGGATGCAGAGTTCCCAGGGACCTTTGTATAACCCATTTTATATCCCATCCCATATGATCACCTGTGGGTGACAGTGAATTGGGGCAGCAAAGCCATGCCACTTAGACACCATGTCCCTGAAAGCTGTTCTCTTCTGAATCTTCTTTTCCTTTCTGTATGTGAGTAGAGTCCCAGCTCATCAGCAGAAGACCCCATCACTCCTAGCTTCTCATTTCATAGGTGGGGAGGCCTAGCCAGAGTTCCACAGCTAGCTCAGATGTGGGCTGGGAACCTGGCACGCAGATCTCTTCTCGTGCCAGGGACTACTGTGTCTAGGAGACAGGAATCTAGGAATGTATCTAGAAATGAAAAGGCATGACCCCAGTGTTCTTGTGGTGGGAAAGGAGTTACACTAGTATGTCCAGGGACGGGGGGTGGGGAGGAGGGCACACTTGTGAGTGACAGTAGTTTTCCCTGGCTGAATTATCCTTTGCTCCCATTCCTTGGATGTGCCAAGAAGGTCTAGCATGGCTTAGAAGGGATAGCTGGTAAGAGTCATTGTGAAACAGTGATGCCCAAAGATCTCTAGAAGGAATTTCCCTTGGGAAAACACACACAAGGGACAAGTTCTGAGGGATGGCAATGGTGGGCAGATGAAGCTTGGAGGGGTTAACTTAGGCTCTGATAGCATCTCAGCAGGACACGGAGCTGGAGAGCCGGGCAAGCAGGCCAGGAATAGTTACTGTTGGGGTACCTGCCAGACCTCTGGCCAGCTCCCTCCCTTGAAGGTGCTGCCTTTCTGCTGGTTTTTCCTCTCCTAAGAGCCTGTTTCCTGCCACAGGTCTGTCGCCGCCTTAATGGGGTCCGATTCACCAGCTGCAAGAGTGCCAAGGACCGCACAGCCATGTCGGTGACCCTGGAGCAGTGTCTGATCCTGCAGCATGAGCACGGCATGGCCCCGCAGGTCTTCACACAAGCCCTGGAGTGCATGCGCAGGTGAGTGAGGCTGCTGCCAGGCTGTGTCTGCCCAGCCACTTGCTCTCCCTTTGCTGTGTAAACTGCAGATGAGCCATGGCTCTGCTCCACCTGGGGCAAATTTCCAGCACACTTGAGTTTGACTCCTACACAAACTACTGGCTCTGTCAAACTCAGTATTCTCCTAGAAGGCCTGGGGTGGTGGAGTGGGGACAAGCCAGCACTCTGAGTAGAACTGAACTGACCTGGCTTGGGTCAGACCGTTCACAATGATGGGGAGTCACCTGGCTGTGGGTGGGTTCAGGGCCCCCGCTTTCTCAGCAGGCAGCTGCTTTTACATAGTATATGTGTATGCACTGTATACTTCCAAACTCCAGGGAAGGAACTGTGTCTGCAGGTTGCACTGGTTTGCTCTGCTGCCTCTCTAGTAGTGGACAGAGATTGCTCTCCCGAGCAAAATGTCCAGTGTGAGTGTTTTATGGTGATAGCTGTCTGTGTGCCCTGGCCACCTCCCCCTAATGATGTCCTGATTCTGAGGCAGCAGATGTGTTTGCAGAATGAAACCCAGAATTCAAATTGTCTTCTGTTGATGGATGCCTTGTTTCAAGCACTGCTGGGAAGCTCCCTACCCTGCATACCAAAAGAAAGGATAAGAAAGTGGTCCTCCCGTCTCCTTTGATGTAGTCACCAATGCTGTTACAGTCTGTTTCCAACAGTCACGTCTCCTGAGCGTTCTGCACCATCTGTCCTCTCACTGAGTCCTTTAACGCGTATGATCCTCTTATCCTTTCTGTACGTTTCTGCACTTGACCTTCTCACAAACGCACAAAGGGATACCTGAGCTCCTCGTGGCTCTTGACAGGAGCAAAAATGGTATCATTCCACTCCTGTCTGTCTCCAAGTTCATTTAAACCTCTCTGTTAAAGTTACTCATGCCATGCCTCTGTCCCTGGTGATAGAAAAACAACAGAGTCTGTATCCAGAATATTTGTACCCTTTTAACCTCTCCCCATGTGATCCTGGTTTTGAGGGTGGCAGCTGTTCTGTGCCCCATTAATTGCGCAGTGTGGAGGAAGCCTGACTAGTGAGCCACAGATGTTGACTACTGAGGATATGAGGGCAATAGGCCGGGGTCCCTGTGGTGGCACAGTAAAGGCTAGGACCAGTGTCCTTCAGAGGCATATATCCCTAGGGACCACCATCGGGTCCCTGTGGTGGCACAGTAAAGGCTAGGACCAGTGTCCTTCAGAGGCATATATCCCTAGGGACCACCATCGGGTCCCTGTGGTGGCACAGTAAAGGCTAGGACCAGTGTCCTTCAGAGGCATATATCCCTAGGGACCACCATCGGGTCCCTGTGGTGGCACAGTAAAGGCTAGGACCAGTGTCCTTCAGAGGCATATATCCCTAGGGACCACCATCGGGTCCCTGTGGTGGCACAGTAAAGGCTAGGACCAGTGTCCTTCAGAGGCATATATCCCTAGGGACCACCATCTGCCATGGTACCCTCCAACTGTCTCTCAGTAGTAATGCAGTAAATTACGGCTTAGTCAGTGGACAAATCTATTGATAAGAGCAAAGGCATCATGTCCCTGACTCCTCTCAGTGGGGCACACTAGCTGGGGCCCACAGCAGCAACACAGGAATGAGCTCCAGTCGCTTTAGAGGCTACAGTGTCCTGTCCCAGATTTACCTGGGCCTCGGACCTTTTGTTCTCAGTTCTTACTATTAATTGGTTAAAAGCAGCCAGTAATGCCTGTGCAACAACTTAACCAGGGGCTGCTCTGACAGCTTTCCACAGGGCAAGGACAAAATACAGGTAAATACAGGAAAGCTCTTTGCTAGAATGGAACATGGACGGCCTCTGGTGCCCTTTAGACTCTGCTTATGGCCTTTGAAGATTCGTTCAAGTCGCTTCCCCAGACTTTTCTGAATTCCTCCTGGGTCTGATGATCAAAGGGCCACGATACCCCACTTCCTCAGGTCAGATTTGTGTGTGTGGCTCAGTTTCCCACTGCAGTGACAGAACCTGAGAATGGAGTGGAAGGGAAGAGGGTTCCGCTCGCAGTCTGCGAGTTTCAGCTGGTTTGTTTCTTTACTGGGGTGAGGCAGATACCTAGCATGGCTGGCCAGCCGAGCACAGATGCTCACACAGAGCAGGACCCAGGGAGCAACACAGGCCTGGGACGAGACCCACCTTTTAAAGACACATGCCCTTGCTCCAGTAAATAACCTCCCATCCACACTCTGGCAAGAAACTAAATCCAGTGGGCCTCATACAGAAGGAACACATGAAAGGAGAAAGGACCCTTGTGGAGAAGCATGTCTACAGGAAGAGGAAGAGGCTTGGGGTGAAAATGACTAAAATTCATGATATAAATGTATGAACCTGTCAAAACAACTTTAAGGGCTGTTGAGATGACTTAGTAGGTAGAGCCTTGCCACCAAGCATGACCTGGGTTTAATCACTGGGACCCACATGGTAGAAAGAGAGAACCAACTCTTGCAAGTCACACAGCCCCCGCCCCCAACATGGCACATGCCTATGCAACAAATAAATGTAATTTAAAAAATTTAAAAGCACATACCGTACTGATCTGCATCCTCCAACCGGTCCCCATCTTCCACAGTTACCGTCTCTCAATCTATTAGTTTACTGATGAAGGCAGGGCCCTCGCCAGCCACTTCAAAGCAATGAGCACCTTTGTTCATGTTGAGCTTACACTGGGGCCCGGCCCAAGCCTTCAACGTGACCCTTTGGAGGAGGAGACCTAGAGCTGGACTGTAACCTCACACCTGACACAGCTCTTTTGGTTCCGCCTCTGTATATCTCTAGGGATTTGAACACAGGTTGATGAGTTGCACCTGCTCAGTGTCCTGGCATATGATGCGTGTTGAGACTCTTGGCTCAGAGGCTGTTAAGTTAGGGCTGTTTTGCTGTACTATTCACAAAAGAAGGACCCCAAGATAGTGAGGAGGACTGAGCTTCCAGGGAAATGAGCACACCTCCTGCTCTCCCTTCTCTATCTCACTCAGCCCACTCCCTGTCTGTAACTGCTAGAAGATAAAATTTCTACGGTGGGTACCCTTAACTTCAATTTGCTAGCAGACACACACACACACACACACACACACACACACACACACACACACACACACACACACACACACAAGCACCCACATCCACACCCTGGTAGAAGTAGCAATAATAATTGATCTGGAGTGGCTGCCCACACGTGAGACGTGAAGTCTGTATATGAACGTGAAGTTGGGTCTCCTTTCACCTACTCAGTTCCTGTAAGCCGTGCGGGCTAAGCCAGCACCCACCTGGCTGAGGCTGAACATAATGACACAGACAGAGGTGGCCCCTGTCCCATATTAGGAACTGAAATCCTCAAAGGCAGGCCCGCCCTCCTAGGCAGCCTCAGTGGCCCCACCAGGCAGCCCTGGCAGACATTGTGATCATCAGTCAGTGCTTGCACAGTGTCCCCTTGCTTTCACAGCTACAGAAGGTGTCTTGAGCCCCCGCCTACTCACTTCCCCCTTCCCTCAGAGTGCCAGCCACGTCCCCGAACGGGACATGCGTCAGTGTTGCCATTTGCTAGGTAGGGATGCCGCTCCTCAGTCCTGTGGTTCCAAGTACCATCCAGCTTCAAAACCTCATGCTAATTAGCATAGCTTACCACTGAGCCACAGTCAGCCCCCAGGATATTGATTCTTTAGCATTAAAAGAAGGGAAAACCCCCAATTTCCAGTATGAATTTTGCAGACTCCATTTGAAGGACCATCTTCTAGAACAGTCCATTACAAAGTAGGGGGACAAGATTGCTTCCCCCTCTGACACACCAAGACTTGAGGCAGGCGTGGGAGGATGAGGCCTGGGATTGACACCCAGGTGAACGACTTGTTTGTGTGGCTCAAGAGGCAGCTTTGCACCCAGGCGTCTGTGAGAAGGTCAAACCCCATGGTTCTTCATGTTCAGCTTGCTTCTCAGAGATGCTCATCTGCAGCATGCGGCACGGCAGCGGGTGGGCGGGCGGCATGGAGCTGTGCTTGGCGAGCTGAGAGAGGGTGAACATGGAAAACCATCCTTCAGCCTGTGTGTGTTTACTTTGGCGGATGCAGTATTCTTTTCTTATCTTCACTTCTCTTCTCCCCTTCTCTTCCTGTAACTGTGCGGTTCTGTTTGGTCTTCTGTTCACACTTCTCTGCATCTCTTTTTTCTTTCTGTTGTGGCTCATTCCATTTTTCTTTTTAAATCTTATCTTTTGGTTCTCCTTTCTCCCCATACTTTTGGGTAAACCCATCGCATGTGTCTTTTTCTTTCCTTTTTTTTCCCCTTTCTTTTCTTTTTCCCTTTTCTTTTCCTTTCTCCCAACTTTTCCTTTTCACAGCATTGGAACACGGGAGGTAGTCACGCAGAAGAACTTGAGCGGCCTGGTGCCCATCCGAGACCTAAGGCTAGACCCCAGCCTCCTTTGTTCCATTCCTCTATTAGCTCTGAGCCCCAATTTACTGATTGTGTGGCTCTTTCTGAGCATAGCATACCTGGTGACCAAATTGCGCTGCAAATAGATATTTGAAAAATTAGTCACAAGACAGACAAAAGTGCCCGAATATGTCCAGCCACCGTGTACCAAACTGGACAGAAGGAAGGTGTCAAAGCAAGGTCTGCCAAGAAATATCTCATGCCTTACAGTTTGCCGTTTTGTTCTTCTGAATTGTATATACCTGCCAAATTCTTTCATCAAGAGGACTTGTTCATTCCGATTGTGTGGTGTCTTCAGTGCTTGTAACATGTTCTTCTGGTGCCTGTGACTGCAATACTTAGCTGGCCTGGGATTACTTGTACCAAATATCTTCTGATGTGTAACTATTTATTACCTGTACATCTTGTGTGCCCTGTTCCAAGAGAAAGGGATGCTGTCTGAAAAGAATTTGTACATTTGATACTATTCCTGAAGTGTATTGCTAACCTTCCTTGCCTTTTGACGAGAAAAAGATGCTTATCCACTGGTTTACCTAGATGCCCCTATGGAATCGGACTGCACTTCCTGCTTACCTTTCACAGCGTAGTCCTGGGAGTGCAAGAGCAAATAGCTTGCAGTCACACTTCTTTGCTTCTATTTCTTTCCATTTGGTGATGACACCACTGTGGACACAGGAGCACATGCCACCGAGGCCAATACCCAGATTACATGTTGCATGTGACTTCAGGGTTGTTCTTAATACAAGTACTAGTGAGAGGTATATGCTTTTTCTTGAAATAACTTTTTTTTTAATTTAAAAATTATGTGTTTAGTTCCAGATAAAATCTAGATATCTTTTTTTCTTTAACTAATAAAATAAGGTTAATAATGAACAACAAAAAAAAGCAAACTGTTCTAAAAGAATGAGGCTTAAGTTTTGGCAGTTTTGAGACTTGGAGCTGTGAGAAGGAGGGATCCCTCTGGGTTTTGCCACTGTTGCTCTTAATTTTAACATGGTACTGCTCCTGAAACAGGATGGCCAGTGACCCGGACATTTATATGTGGCAGAGAGTAATTGTCTTCTATAAAAGTAGCCAAGTTACCTAGGAATCAGTCCACAAGCCTTGTGTAAGACATAGTGAATGGCTTCTCCGTTGTCTGGTTCATATTAAGTCATGTTTCCGGTGTTGACCTCCAGTTGGATGAAGGGGAATTTCTTTTCACAAGTCTGGTGGAAAACCTGGAGTGACTTAGAGAAACCAGAGTTTCTAGTATCTTGCTATTTTTCATGTTCACAAACCCACCCCCCACAAATTTAGCCCTTCTGTTCTCTCCCCAAGACTTCTTGACCATACTTGGAGGATTTTCTCTGGTTTGGATTCCACCAAAAGAGTAAGGTCTAGGAGTTGCAGAAGCAGTTCGTAGTGAATACCAGATGCCAGACCGGATCTGTAAACTAGGCTGAGTAGGCCTGTCCTTCTTTGTAGATCCTAGCACTGCAGGATCTCCAGGGTAGGCCTCACCTCTGTGTCTCCACATAAGCAGGTCTATATGTCTCTCCTAGTAGAAGCATGGTGACAGCTCTATGGCATCTTTCAGTTTAGTGTCTCACCCATTGTTAGTCACCAGACAGACATTCGATGGCTCTTTGAAAGAATACTTCCACCTCAAAGCATGTGCTGCAAGCCTCTAACACCATCTGTTTGCCTCATCTGAATGGGGGAGAAAGCACCCATAGCCTCCTTCCATGCGCATTCCACAGCCTCCCATCCCTTGCTCCTGGTCCATACCCTCCTGATACCATGGAGGTGACTCAGGAAGGCATCATTTCCAGGGTTGTGCTGTGGCCAAGCAGAGAGAGACCATATACAGGTGAGGGCGGTCTACAGAGTAACTACAGAGACCGCACCCTTGTCCCCTAGTCTATTGCAGGGACTCTCTCTCTGGACCATTATATACCCGAGAGGAGCAATGGCTGGTTAGACAAACCCCCGCCCCCAGCCCTGAGCAAGAGGCTCCTGTCAGGGCTCCATGGTCTGTTATGGGCGGGCCAGCCACCCTTCTGAGGGGATAAATGGGTCTGAAAAGCAAGCACTGAGGTTCCTTGTTCCTCCTCCAGGGCTTAGCAGAATGCAGAACCCCACCCCAAAAGGCTGACTTTGGGGTAAACCCCAGCACTGGGATTTGAGGTTTGCATTTCTTTTTTTCCTCTGACATACTAGGGAGGCCAGGAGACCAACCTGCAGTGTACTCTTCTTTTATGCTGTATTCTGATGTCATTAAGGCCTTTTGCTCATGAAATGAAGCCAAATAGACATTCAGAATCTTGTCCGCTTCAGCGAGAAATGAAGAGAGAGCATGAAGAGAAGCTCCGAGCTAGGTCACTGTTGGTGCTGGGTGATGGCCTCTGTGTTGCTTCTGAGCTGCACTTGGAGACAACCAGTGACTGTTGCACCCTCTGCAGCAGCAGCCTCGGCACAGAGACCCAGATTCACAAGGGGTTCGGTGCCCTAGGAAATAGCTGTGCAAGTTCTCTGAGCCAGGCTGACTGGCACTGCTCCCCATGTGTCATTCAGACCGAGACACTGAAGCAGAGACATTTCTTCCACACAGTCACGCCCCATGTCTGCTATGGCATGGCCTAGACATGGGGCCTTTAGATGAACTCTGAAGTGGAAAGCCCCCAGAAAAGTAAGAGCAGAGGTGTTTAAGATTGTCCTTCATAGTTTCCATTCAAGCTTCCAAAGTCCATGTCCTTCAAATTAGGGAGAACGAAAAATAATCACTAGTTATACAGTAACTAAATTTTTATTGCTAAAATCTTCCAGAAGCCTCCTCATGTATTATTGTCCCTAAAGTCACTGTAGCAGTGTTGTCAGTGAGGTGTTCTGCCTCAGGCCTCCATGCTGGACTCTGGAGACCTTGTCCCAAGCCTTCCAGCCAGGTCATGGACACCAGCTCATGTCAGCAGTGGTGGCACTCAGAACAGGCATGCTAGCCTGCACATAAACACAAGTTGAAGGCACAGTCTAAACTGTAAGTTCATGTATTCGTGTACAGCATATGCAGCCAGCTAAATGCAGTGTTAGCTCTGTGTGTGAATACAGGGACTGTCAAAGTTTTTAAGTTACCGTTGGGCATTTATTGGGTAGGTAGGTGGGTTTGAGGACCCTTCCGTATAAATGCAGAAGCCATGTGTGAGTAGGGAACCTCCAAAGGCCACAGCAGACCCACTGTGCTCAGGAGCCCACGGCTCTGCTGTAAATACATTTCTATTTTATCCGATCCCTGAATGTTCAGCTGATGCTGTCTTTGGCTCTGGATGGCCCAGGCTTTGCTCAGCTGTCACATGCGGCCTAGGGCTTGAGGCTGTGGAACAAAGATGTGCACATGTGTGGCTGGAGCAGTCAGTGGCTGAGCAGTTGCTTTTCTAGCCTGCCTGTGCGCACTCTTTTGAGTAAGCACTTTGGCTCACCAAACCCCCAGACATGCCCTTAGTAAGGGACTGTCATCTTCGTTCTGAAAGGCTTCAGCGTTACTTTTTTTTTTTTTTTAAATATATGCCTCATGGTCTTCATGAATTTTGAAATACTTTTTCAAACCACTGCTTCTTGGTAACTGCAATTTTACATCTCAGGAAGGAATTTTCCTGAACTTGATAACTGCCTGATTTCATTGCAACTCTGCTAACATTTTGAAACAGTAAGTTTCACTGCATGTAGAGAGGCACTCGCAGTCAGCATCACTTTTGGCTGTCAGTGTCAGACCCACCCCAGAGCTCTGCCCAGAACTCCCTTGAGGCTCCTCTGTGGCCTCCCTGGCTCCTCGTCCTCTCGGGCACCATTTGTTTAGCCTCTGGGTTGCTATGACATCCCTCCATCAAGTGCAGCTGGGATCCGTGTTGGTGACGAGTTCTCTCAGGGCAGAGTGGCTGTGGGCTCACATTGGACTCAGAGGGTCTTGTAGGAGAAGCGGCCACAATGGAAGCAGCCCACGTGGAGAGTGGTGGCATTCGAGCCCCTAGAGGTCAGGAGAGCCTGATCAATAGGCTGGGAACCCGGTCTGCAGACAGCCAGCGAGCAAGCGAGCGTGTGGGCCCGTGTGGGTGCTTTGCACTGGAACACTGCCCCTACCTAGGTGTGGAGACTGATTGATCAGAGCAGCCTCCTCAGCCACAGGATTTTTGATACCAGTTGAATTCTTCGAGGAAAATCAGCATGTGGAGTTTGCGATGGTCACAGCTTTTGCTAACATACAAAAGGTACAGTGTTTCAGAGGCCATGCCAAGAGTGAGATATCCCGTTCATTCAGTTTGCTGTCGAACAGTCTTTGAGCCACAGGTTATACTAGAACCCCAGATAACCAAACCCAAGATACACGCAAAATCATGTCTTTTAAAGACTTGTGTCTGCTTAGATACAACGCGGCTCTGGGAGTCCCAGCCCACAGCGGCACCCAGCATGTGTCTGTGTCTGCTTCTTAGCTGCTTTGTTCAGAACCTCCATCGTGTGTGCTTGTTGTAAACGAATCCAGCAGCCATTTTGATTAATCTTTTTTTAATGCTGTGGAAATGATCGGTTCATTTCATCGTAGTTGAAGTCTTTTCTTTTTTCCTTTTTCACTGCTGTCATTTCTTGTGCTTGTTTTTCCCCAGTGAGGGTTGTCGGCGAGAAAACACAATGAAGAATGTTGGAAGTCGCAAATATGCATTTAACTCCCTGCAGCTGAAGGCCTTCCCCAAGCATTACAGGCCTCCAGAAGGGACTTACGGAAAAGTTGAGACATGAACACACGGTGTCCTCTAATTAGCTGTCATGTAATCAATGTGGGTCCCTCTAGTGTCACATACGATTCTTCAAGAAGACCTGAAGGATTGGTTTTTATTTCTGTGTTTTTAAAGACATGTCACTGGAGAGTCCACGGAGCATGATTTTGTGCTGGAATCTGTAGGGTTACGTGTGGGTCGATAGCGTGGATAGCAACAGCCGCCCTCAACCACAGCTTTCAGCTGTAACTGTACAGTTAATGTCATAGTTCCTAGAAGATGCCAGCTAGGTCTCATACAACTCCAGCAGGCTTTCTCAAATAGCCACTTAGGCCCTGCTCACCCCCTTTACCTTTCTATTCAGTAACTCACAAGTGAGCACTGACTTAAAATCTTCTTTCAAAAAGACTGACTATAAAGCAGGAAGTACCTAACCTGTGCACTTCAGGTCCCAGGTAGAGCAGCAGGTAGAGCAGCAGGTAGAGCAGCAGGTAGAGCAGCAGGTAGAGCAGCAGGTAGATGCTGACTCAGCTGGGGGAGAACCTCCATGCTATGACAGGCTGGTGCTCGTGGCCCTAAAAGGCCACCAAGCTCTGTGAACCGAAAGTGGAAGGAAAGCTTGGTTGGTCACACCAGGAGCTCACACACCTGGAGCCACACTGTTCCTGCCCCTCACAAGTCATGGATGAGTGTCTGCTTAAGATGTAAAGCCAGTATTGAGGTCCCTGGACTCTGCCCCCACCCCACCCCCACCCCACCCCACCCCCACCCCACCCCCACCCCACCCCCACCCCACCCCCACCCCACCCCACCCCGGATGCTCCGTGTATGTTTAGCCCTACCCCACAGGGTGTTTCTCCCTTTGTTCTCCAGCAGTCAGGACCTTCAATGTGGCTTGTCAGGTGTCTGGGATTTAGGGCCAGAGAGACAGTAGAAACTTAGATATTTTCAAAGTAGATGTTCTTCTGGGAGCTTCGTAATAGTCTTCTAGAAGACCATAAATCATGTTTGAATGTCTAGAGAAAGCATCTTAGTTTCTGGTTTGCAATGATGGTTACGGTCCCCCTTCTGTTTCACGGCTATTGATAAACAGTTGAAACTGTCCCCTACCTTGAGAGTCTGAGATGAGATTATGGAACAGGGAATGAGGGATTTTGTAGACACTGTAATCTGCTCATCTTTTACAAGGTGACGGTGAGTCTTGTCTGCACGTGGCAGATTTTTTTCCTTAGAGATTTATATGTTTATAAGTTCTGTTCACCGTAATTCTGTTTACATGTTATTTAAAAGGCTGTAAAAAGAAATGTATATGAACTGTATTC
The DNA here is from genome assembly GCF_021556685.1 of Rattus norvegicus. NCBI lineage: Eukaryota > Metazoa > Chordata > Mammalia > Rodentia > Muridae > Rattus > Rattus norvegicus. The sequence continues at coordinate 54,814,622 of NC_141542.1, forward strand.
GTGACACTGATACTAATGACCTGTGACCACCATGGGAACTCGTAGGCAAGTCTAGGTAGTTTTCTTTTGGCTCCTTTAGAAAAACAGCTAACAGCTTGGATCTGAGGCATTTGAGGTATCAATAGGACCAGTCTTGGCAAGAGACAGGGAGGGTGCGGGCATCCCTCTACCCCAGTGTGCAGACAGCCTCCTGTCTCTGGTGCCTGCTGGGAGGAAGATGTGCCCTGCTAAGGGGTGGTGTGGCTCACTGCCCCACCCTCAAGGCAAGGCACTGTGGAAGGTGAGTGGCTAAGCTCTCTTTACCCAACCCTTCCCTCGGGTCTGCTCTGCTGGTCTCACATTGTCCTGAAGCCTCAGGCCCTGATCAAAGATGGCTGAGTCTCAGTGCGGCGGGCTAAGCCTTTTAACTTGTTGTTGGTTCACTTACTCTTAGCTTTTAGTTTTTGTTCGTTCATTTTTTTCTTATTTTGACATCACTGCCTTTTAAAAATATTTCTTCAGATTTTAGAATGAAATGTTTCCCATGTTCTCCAGCGTTCCTTTCTGTCCACAGGGCATTTGACTTGTCCACAGGGCATTTGACCTGTCCACATTTATAAAGGGAACAGGCGAAGCTGACTTATTTGTCAGCTTCTGCATGTGAATTCTTGTCTCAGTTTCTGTTTATAATATGAATCACTGTAAAACTCTAAGACTTGGCTAATCACGTAAAAGATTGTGGCTTCAGTGTTTTCTCTGAAGGCATTGTGACTGGCTTCCAGAGCATCACACACGCCCCAGAAGGGTCATCTCGCACAGCACAGGCTCAGCAAGGCCCTGGGCCGCTCACAGGAGGCCGAACTGTTCCCTGTGGGAGGAAAACAGTTCTACAGCTTTCCAGTGAACAGACGTTCCGTCCGGCACCTTTCCCCATTTAGGAAGGAATGTGCAGTCTCTGGGCGGTGGGCATGCCGTGCGGATCCTGTCAGAGCTCCTGCAGCACATCTGCCTTTACTGTCCTTTAAGGATGTATAAATGCTGTACAGTGCTGTTGTATCTCCCGACACGTGTTTTCGCTCAGCTTAGTGCATTTAAATACTTGTATTTATTTATTTGTTTGGGACAGTATTAATATATATGAACATATAGTTACTGTTTTATATATTATTAGCTTATTCAAAGCCATGTATGCTGTAAATGTGCTTGTCTTTAGAATGATAAATAATAAAAACTGACAAGAACATTGAACTCAGCCTCACTGGATTCAGTCTCCTACACTGGAAGGATGTTCTGTAGCCGGCGCCAGACTGCTGTGCCATACCTAGGCTTGGGGGCCAGAAGTCATATGCCTGCAAGTGGTGGGGGTCAGGAGAGACTACAGTCTTTTTAAACATGTTTTTAGTGAGTTTGAATTAAAGTGTATGGTTAAGAATGGGAACATTGTCAACTGGGGGACAACGGTAGGGGTATAGGAGGCAGCTCCCAGTGGCTGGCTCATTCTAAACCTGCTCTTAAGGATCCCAAGAGGGAAAGATAGCTTCTTATAGGTCTCTGTGACTATGTTTTAATCTGTTTTAATGCTACTTACTTATTGTGGTATGTGATGATATTTATGCATCTTAATACTATTTGTCTATTTGTATGCGTGTGTGTGTTGTGTGTGTGTATGTGTGTGTATGCATGTATGTGTGCATGTGTTGGGTGTGTGGAATGATGTGGGGTGTATGGGGTGGTGTGTGTATGCACACATGTGTGGGGTGTATGGGATAGTGTGGGGTGTGTGTGTGTGTGTGTGTGTGCATGTATCTGGTGTCCCCATACACTCATGTCAAAGTCAGAGGTCAGCTCCTAAGAGTCAGCTCTCTCTTCCTCCCACGGAAGTCTTGGTGAGCTCAGGTGGTCAGGTGTGTCAGCAGCAGTTGTTCTGTCACTTAAATACACCCTCTCCTTAAAGGCCCATGTGACCCAGTATGTAAGATCAGGAAGGAAGACAGACAAATATACTACTTTTTAAAAGGAGAAACAGACCAATTGGGAGTTCTCTCCCGTGAGCTCTGGGCAGGTGAGACGGTAGACATGGAACCTTGTGTGTATCAGGTTCTGCCTTCCCAGTGAGATCCTCGCATGTAGAGTGGGTCCAAGCAGGATTGCCTACCCACAGGTGTCAGCCCCAGTCATACCGTCCTCTCAGGGGCTAGTGGGTGACTCTAGTGGAAGAGCAAGTGGGGGCTTTACCGTGCTCTGGGTTGCAAGGACCCCTCTTCTCCCGTGGCCTATGGAGGCTTCTCCAGCAGTAACCACACTGCTGTCACCACCCAAGTTAGGACACAGGTCCCTGAGGAGTAGCATAAGAATACTGATGTCCTCGCTCCCCACACCTCACCTGTGCATGCACTCTGAATCCCTTATGGGCCTAACAGCAGTTTTGTGATAATTACCTGGAGCCTAGAAGACCAGTGTCTGTCAGTGAGGGACTCCTTTGTACCACTTTAGATTAAAAAAATGCTGAAGAGAACACTTAGCTCCCCTAGCAAGTGGGAGGAAACTGGCAAGTGATGGCTGCGCTCTTCTCCCTCCTTGCTCCTGTTGCTTCTCAGGCCCCTGAGAGCAGAATATCTAACTCTCCTGTTCCTTAGGATAACAGTCCTATAGAATAAGGACTTACATGCTGATGTCTCCTGCATATCTAGATCATCCCAGACTTGTTGAGAGTATAGATTCCTCTGGACACCCGGCCAGACCTTACCGGTCTGCTTGTGTGCCGCATCTGTGTGTACCTCAGGCACAGCGTGCTCTGACAGACCTGTGGACGTACTTCCTCCAGCTTGTCTGAACAGTGACCCCCGTTTCCATCCCGGATTACCCTCCCCCCAGACACTTATGGTCAAGTTCACTCTTGGAGCCTATGACTCCCTCCACTAACAGGAAATCAAGGGATTCCATGCACTACCAGCACCCCCACAAGCACACAGTAAGGTAGGCTGGCTATTTTTTGATTCATATTTTGGCTAACCAATCAGATAAATAGTATCTTTCCTTTTGCTACCTGTGTAAACCCAAAATTAAACCAAGAATGTCTATTTAATGGATCTGTATTGGTCAACCCAATCTGATTTAGCTTTGTTCTCTTAAAAATAAGTTTTAAAAAAGATTTATGTACTTATGTATATGAATACACTGTAGCTGTCTTCAGACACACCAGACAAGGGCATCAGATCTCATTACAGATGGTTGTGAGTCACCATGTGACTGCTGGGATTTGAACTCAGGATCTCTGGAAGAGCAGTCAGTGCTCTTAACCACCCAGCTACCTCTCCAGCCCCTTAGCTTTTGTTCTTTCTGCTTGTGTCCCAGGCCTTTAAATTATATCCCTGCACATATTTGCCCAGACTCTGCTTTATGAATTAGAAAACTTAAGTTCTTCAGTATAGCCACCTTGGGGTGACACTGTGTAACTCACCAGACTGTAGGTCTCTAAGTAAAAATGTGTGGTGGAATGGCCATAATGTCTTTCTCAGCAGCTTCTTCAGGGAAGGTCATTATTATTTCTACACACAGTGTAGACTATATCCTCAGACAGAGGGTAGGGATGCAGCTGCATTGTAGAGCAGGGAAGACAGTCCTGTCAAACTTGGAGAGTTCAGTGTCCCCAGTTAGCTCATCTCCACCAAGTTACAGGATCCCATTCTTTGCCACCTAGCACCCTCACTTTGAATGATGTCCTCCGAGGAGGAAAACTTGTGCATTGAAGACAACTTGTCTTTGTTTTTGGCAACTTCAGCCATGGACCACAGAAAGGTATATGTGGTGTGTGTGTGTGTGTGTGTGGTGTGTGGTGTGTGTGTGTCTGGTATGTGGTGTGTGTGTGTGTATGTGGTGTGTCTGTGTATCTGTGTGTGTGGTGTGTGTGTGTATGGTGTGGTGTGTGTGGTGTGTGTGTGTGGTGTGTGTGTCTGTGTGTGTATGGTGTGGGTGTGTGTCTGTGTGTATGGTGTGGTGTATGTGGTGTGTGTGGGTATGGTGTGTGTCTGTCTGTCTGTGTATGGTATGTGTGTGTGTGTGTGTATGGTGTGGTGTGTGGTGAGTGTGTCTGTGTGTATGGTGTGGTGTGTCTGTGTGTCTTTGTCTTCTTACATCATTCTGGAGAGGCTGAGAACATGCTGGTGGCAAAGCTAGAAGCCTCAGATACAAGAGCCCAATGATGTAGCCTGCGTGTGGAGCTGAAGACCAGGAAGCTCTCTAGGCACTTGCTGGTCTGAGTCTATCCTGGCAGGCAGTGCAGCGGTAAGAGACGCTTGCCAGAGCCTGTGGCACTGTCTGGCTTTCTCTGTCTCTGGTTCTCTTCTATCTAGGGCCTCAACCTACTGGATGGTACAGCCCACATTCCTGGCCTGCCTTTGCAGTTCCTCTCCTATGTCAGTCCTCTCCAAAGTGTCCTAACACACTCAAAAGAGGTGTTTTCTAACCCCGGGGACCCCTTAGTCAGGTCACTTAGATCTGCATCTTACCTTTCCCCTCTACCCTGGTCCATCCATCTGGAACACTCCTCTCCCTCCTGCTATTCTCATCATTTAAATTTCAGTTTATCATTTGCTTGTGAATGTATTTCATCTAAAGGATAGGTCATGTACATTTGGTCTATCTTGCCATTTACCTTTGTATTCATAAGGACATGGGGAATTCTTGCAATAAAGGAGCTACTCAGTTTACTGGATGAAGGCTGGCAGGACAGCTCAGCATTTTAAGAGCGCTTGTCGGGGCTGGGGATTTAGCTCAGTGGTAGAGCGCTTACCTAGGAAGCTCAAGGCCCTGGGTTCGGTCCCCAGCTCCGAAAAAAAAGAACCAAAAAAAAAAAAAAAGAGCGCTTGTCATTAAGCCTTATGAGTTTGCTCCCTGGAATCCACCTGGTGAACACCTCTGTGTTCACCCCACCCATGCCTCCCCACCCCTCAGTTTACTAAATGAAGATGAATAAATGATGAGTTTGTTGTGTTTAATAGAACCTTCCAATGCTTGCACTGTGTTGTCTCTTTCATTGTTACCACCAGTTATTTTAGAAGCAACAGAAGAGGACAAATTCACCAAGTCAAAGGACAGGGCAAACTTCGGACCACATTGTGGCAGCAGGAGCACAGTAAGTCTCTCTTGGGAACAAGTGAGAAGGTATCTTAGAGTTTCTATTGCTGTGACAAAACACCATGACCAAAAGCAAGTTGGGAGGTAAGGGTTTGGCTTACACTTTCATATTGCTATTTACTGAAGGAAGTCAGGACAGGAACTCACACAGGGCAGGAACCTGGAAGCAGGAGCTGATGCAGAGGCCATGGAGGGGTGCTGCTTACTGGCTTGCTCAGCTTGCTCTCTTATAGAACCAGGACCACCAGCCCAAGGATTGCACTGCCTACAATGGGCTGGGCCCTCCTCCATCAATCACTAATTAAGAAAATGGCCTACAGCTGGATCTTATAGAGCCATTTTCTCAATTGAGATTACCTCCCTTCAGATGACTTCAGCTTGTGTCAAGCTGACATAAACATGAGGTATGATGGGAGTCAGGATGAAGGTGACATGCCTTAAGTCATTTGATGACACTAAACATTCTATCTCCTTTCCTCTATACTGGTTATATTTAATACTGAAAATTATTTAAATCCAGCACTAGAAAGAAAAATCTGAAAATGAAATTTAGAAAAGTGGGTCAAGAAGATAGATGAGTGGGTGTACGTGCTTGTCACCAGGCACAAAGGCCTGAATTCCACTCCAGGACCCCTACTGTTCTCCAACTTCCACATGTGTGTGGTTGCATGCATATCACACTTCCTCAAAAGTGTAAAAACAACTGACAAAAATGTATCATCAAGGAACACGATGCTTAGGAATAAACAACCAAAAGGAGAAATGTAAAACACTGAAAACTTTACATTTTTGCTGTGATTAGACACCAATAAATGTATCTTGTGGGTTGGAGGAGTTAATGGTATTCAGATGTCTGTACTCAGGAGGTTAAATGAAGTCTCTATTCAAATGTCAACAGCACCTTTTCCTTTTAGAGATAGAAAAATATATATCCTGAAATACAGATTTCCAAAGAGTCCCATGTACATCAAATAATCTTAGAACAAATACTTTCTGATTTCAAATTTTTATTATAGAACACTTTCTGATTTCAAATTTTTATTACAGAACAAACATTTTCTGATTTCAAATTTCTATTATAATTCTCCAGTAATCAAAGCAGTGGCGTTGGCATGAAGGCAGACAGAGGTCATGGAAGAGACCAGGCTCAGAAACAGCCCCACCATGCACAGCGGGATGTTTTCCCACCAAGGGCAACATGCAAAGCCAGGTATCCACATGGGTAGAGTAGAAAGTCAGACCTTACATCTCACACACAAATGAACTCAAAATATACCAGAGAGCAAAGCTAAGAGCTAAAATCAAGTTTCCTAGGGCAAGCTGTAGTAGGCTCCCTTGGGTGGGTTAATGCTTTTGTGGATGTGACTACCAAAAATTCAACCAGAGCCAACGACCCAACTATTAATGGGCAGTGGACCTAAAGAGATTTCTTCAAACGATATATAAAGAAGGCCACCAAGCATATAAAACATGTGACATCAGTAGTCAGAGAGATGGGAAGCAGAAGCACTAGCAGATCTTAACACCTACTAGAACAGCCACTAAAAAAGAGTAAGACTCACAAGGACATGGGCACTTCTAATCTCTGTGCACTGCTGCCAGGACATACAATAGTGTGGTCACTATGGAGACTACGGCAGTGCCTACTAATAACAGCAGAGTTACCCTAAGACATACAATCTGCTGCGTGTATGCTAAGCAGGATCCGAGGGATATTTGTATATACATGTTCACAGCATAGTCAGGAGCTCCAGGGTGGGAACAACTGAGGTACCCACGGCTGGATGAGTAGGTAACAAGAAACATACAGCATACATACAACACACACTAAAGTCTAAAGTACTATTTGTCCTTACAAAGGAAACTCATACATGATACAAGCCTTCACGGCATTCTGCTACATGAACACGCACGCACACACACACACACACACACACACACACACACACGCACTGAGAATCTATGTATACCAGGCACTTAGGGTACTCAAATTCAGAAACAGGACAGAGAATGGTGATTGCCATGGAGAGAGAGTATGCCAAGACAGGGCAGGGAGGGAGGACCTGGCAGGGGCTGGGAGTCATTAGATGGGCTCACTGGGCATTTTCTGAGGTGGATGCAGAACTGGGCTGCAGGCCAACTGCACTGCACTGTGAATGTGCTCATCACGATACAGGCATATCTACATACTCACTATTTCTACTTAATTTTAAATATGGCCATGAATAAAGGTGTGTAACATTTTGAGAGCACAGGCCTACAGGTAAGAGGTAAAATTTAAAAATTCTTTAGTGAAGACATAAGCTTCTGTAAGTCCAGGTTAGGAATGGTTTCTTAGGATACACTGAAAGAAAAAACACATTGTTATTTTCCAATATGAAAACTGCTCTAGGCAGGAGCAGCGCCGTGTGCCTTCTGGGAAGTGAGGCGGTGAAAATGCTCACTCTGTGTACAAGGCTTTGGGGATTCCTGGCCAGCCTGGGCTAAGACGCAGAAAGGCAATATATAAAAATAAAAACTGTGCTTCAGAGAGCATCAAGACATTGAGAAGGGCAAACCACAAGTTGAGAAAAAAAAAATGCCAATTAATCTTTAAGAGATGAGTTGACCGTAAATAAAAAATCCTACAGAAAAACAGAAAGATAACCCAGCTGAAAGGCAGACTGTAGCCTGAAATAAACATTCTGCAAAGCAGCATAGAAAGCCAATGAACACATGAAAAAAAGCTCAGATTATTAGACATTAGGGAAATGCAAACCAAGATCCCAATCAGATGCCTCTTCATCTCAGGCAGAAAGTTGTGAGGGATGCTGGAGCCTAGATCCCACGAGAGCAGGAAATGGTGGTAAAACCACTGTAGGAAGTACAATTGAGGCTGTCATAATATGACCCCGGAGCTCCCCACTAGGGTCTGTACTAAATCAAACATTTCGAACTTTTTCACAGATGTTCATAGCATTAGTCAAAAGCCCCAAAGTAGAAACAGCTCAGAGTTCCTCTGCTCGCTGGAAGAAGACACACACGGTGTCTGTATACACGGAACACTATTCAGCAGTAATACATTACGGACTGATGCTACCTGAGAATAAACCTTTAAAACTTAGTAACAGAACTCAGAAAAGACCGGACTATGTAATTCCACTCGTCTAACAGATCTGGAATAGAGGAAAGACAGAGTGTGGGTTTCTGGAAAGGATGAGACTGTTCTGGAAGTAGATAGTGGTGACTGCCACCTGCTCCAGGAGCACTCTAAAATCCACGGGATTGTATAATTCAAAGTTCAATTATGTTATATGTGACTTTCTCCAAATAAAGCTCTATCTAGTCAAATGGAGGCATTTCATACAAACACATTTTACTCTCGGTTGACATTGAAGCACTAGTGGGAGGTGTGGCTCAGTGGTCAAGCTTTCTAGTATAGAAGGCGCACTACAGGGGTTGGGGATTTGGCTCAGTGGTAGAGCACTTGCCTAGCAAGCACAAGGCCCTGGGTTCGGTTCCCAGCTCCAAAAAAAGAATAGGAAAAAAAAAAAAAAAAAAAAAAAAGAAGGCGCACTACTCCACACTGCACGCAGACACCATGTTTGGGACACAGGCGGCAGGATTTAAGGGTGCAGTACCGTGCACTCCCAGTGGGGGCAGTATACAGAGCAGACTTCAGTGACACCCTAGGGAATCCTCACAGCTTCAAAACTTTTAACAGCAAGTGCACTTTCCAGTGAACTACGGAACAATATGGAAGCTATAATGACTTCAATGGCAAGAATCACACCAAAGATTTAGTCCTGATGGCTCTCTACTGTGTTAAGTGGTAAAAATAAAATGATCAGGGTTCTAAACTTTCCTAGCCACTTCATGTCACTGACATTTGTTATCTAGAGTGAATATCTGCTACATCATTTGCTGCAAGTTCCAGTGTTTAGGGATGAGGCCCATAACTCATCCTATGTTACTGTGAATGGTGTCGGCACAGTACGGGAAGACCATGATCTAGCCAGGATCACCAAGGGTGGGGCAGGAGCATATGACCAGAAAAGACCAGAGTTCTTCAGGAGGGTATGATTGTGGCCCAGCTCACACTCTTCTTTTTGGAGACCAGACCTTGAGGCTGTGGACTGTGGCTACTATCACCCCTTTATGAGGAGAGGGCTGGCCTAAAATTGAAACCAAGAAACAGACACGAGTTGGAGGAGGCTGACAACAGATTCTATGTTACTAACTATGCTGATTTCATGTGGCCTCCTGGATGCACATACTGTGTAATCTGATCAAGAGTCATCCTTGAACACACTCTCTCCATTGGGCAATTCACAAAACACAGTAAGTTCTTAACCCATAGTTGTTCAGTATCGTGAATCTTCTATAAATGACTTTAACCAGCAGAATCATTCAGAAACAGCATTGATCTGTTTTCTCTGGTGTACTTGGGAGGCCCAGAGGTTGAACAGATGTGGCAGCTACTGTGCTTCCTACTTTGATTCTTTTCTGTTAAGGACCAGAGAAAATTCTGAGTGGTTTTCATCTTCGTCCAACATGACATTATCAATATCCTTTTCTTCCTCTGAATCTTGATCTGGCATCCAACTGAAAACAAGCAGACAGACATTTACTCACATCTGGAATAACAGACACACTCTGGTAAGGGATGTCGGTAACTTTATGAAAGGAAACAAGCTTCTAGAAAACTCAGCTGAGCATGTGGTTAATGCTACAGCCAGCATTCAGGAGGCAAAGGCAGAGAGACTGAGAGCACACAGCTACGAGAGCTTGTACTAACAAAAGGAAACAAAACGTGCAAGCCACCAGAGAAAAGTAATGGACGGGGCACTACAAACAAAAGGCCAGCCCCAGTGAGGGCTGGCCAGTAAAGACCGACCTCCTGTGAAACTGAGCTTCCATGTTTGTTTCAAGTACACTCAATGCATGTTCTAGCAAGCCTACCTTTGCAAAGTCACATGTACTGGGTATTTTTAAACAGCAACTGGAAATATTCATGACACGATCATGGGATTAAAAATCCTCTGTTTCCTCCTCCCAGGCTGACCCTGAGTTCCTTTAAGCTCACAGTGGAGCCACTTCCTTTCGGGCACAGGTGGAGGAGAGTCTGAAGCTAGTATAAGGCAGAAGTCAATAGAGCTGTTCAGAAATATTGTAGCAAGGAATTATTTGAGACAGGCCTTATCAGTGAGTCTGACAGAGCACCACTTACAGCACAGCATAAAGCACCTACAAGCCTTTGTAAGAATATATAAATTATCTCTTTTTCTATACTACATACTATATACTATACTGTATTGTACTGTACTGTAATATACTATACATCAAACCCAAGGCCTTACCCACGCCAGGCCAGCACTCAACTGCTGAGCTACATTCTGTCCTTTTTATATGCTTTTTTGATAGGATGTCAGGAAGCTGTCCAGGCTGGCCTTGAACTTACTTGATAGCCCAAGAAGGCCTAAAACCTATTGTTCTCCTGCCTCAGTCTCTTCAGATAGCTGGCATCACATTCTGTACTACGGGCCTGACTGAGAGCCCTACTTTCAAAAACAAAATTCTCAAACGTGGGCTCATACGAGGACTTGTGCTCTGAAACAGAAGAACTGACCACATGGCTCAAAGGCATGTTCTCAGCTTCTCTCATGCCCAAACAGTGGCACTCCAATAGCTAAGTGTGTCACGGGGCACTTCGGAAGAATCATGGTATGTGTGATGGTTTGTATATGGTTGGCCAGGGAGTGGCACTATTAGAAGGTGTGACCTTGTTGGAGGAGGTGTGTCACTGTGGGCGTGGGCTTTAAGACCTTCACCCTAGCTGCCTGGAAGTCGTCTTCCACTAGCAGCCTTCAGATGAAGATGTAGAACCCTCAGTTCCTCCTGCACCATGCCTGTCTGGATGCTGCCATGCTCCTGCCTTGATAATGGACTGAACCTCTGAACCTGTAAGCCGGCCCCAGTTAAATGTTGTCCTTATGAGAGTTGGCTTGGTCATGGTGTCTGTTCACAGCAGTAAAACCCTAACTAAGACACATGGTCACAGCCTGGAAGAACAGTGTGAGAGTATGATAGAAGGCCTGCCTCTTCCTGACATTCAAGTCACTGACATTTTAAATTCAGAATTATTACAATTACTCAGAAGTGGCCATGTCTGCCAGAAGACCAGGAGGCTGCCCACAGACTCTCAGCTTGCTCTGTTCCCCAAGACTCAACTCCTCAGATCATCCGTTGCTCTGCAACAAAACAGCAGCTGCAGCCTGCCTGCCCACTGACCACAGCTTCTGTGGATCCCACAGACCATTCCCTCCTAACCTCCCACTTTCACTGTCATGGCCCTAGCCTCCAACACCGACAGGCACTCACTCCAGTGAACACATCAACTGAGCAGGCTGGGAGGATGCTCTCTGAAAACCCAGACAGGACACAGAAACCAAGGAACAAAACACTCAACAAAGACAAACACAGAAATCAGCACCTAGACCTACAATTACCCCAAACTCAGATGCCTAGATGTCTGCATAGAAACACAGTAACTGCCAGGGCAATATGTCTCCACTAGAGCCCAGCTGTCCCATCACAGCAGGCCCTAAATATTCCAGCATAGCTGAAGCACAAGAAAAGGACCTTAAAACCAACTATATAAAGATCACAGAGGTCCCTAAAGAGGAAGCAATAAGTCCCTTAAAGATATCCAGGAAAGCAGACAGTTGAAGGAGACAAAACACTTCAAGACTGAAAATGGAAACAGAAGCAACAAAGAAGACACAAACCGAGGGACTTCTGAAAATGAGAAATGTAGTCATTTGCACAGAAACTACTAAGGCAATAGGATACAAGAGATGGAAGAGAAAAATTGCAGGCATTGACGATCCAATAGAAGAAATGGATACATCAGTCAAAAAAAAAAAAAAAAAAAAAAGTAAACCTAAAAAGTCCTAACACAAAACATCCAGGAAATCCAAAGTGCTGTGAAAAAAACCAAACCTAAGAATCATAGGAATAGAAGAAGGAGAAGAGTCCAGCTCAAAGCCCAGAAAATATTTCAACAAAATCATAGAAGAAAAATTTCCTAACCTAAAGGAGATGCCTAAAAAGGTATAAGAAGCAAACAGAACACTAAATAAATACCAGAAAAGGAAGTCCCCTCAGGACTGCCCCCGAATCTTTTGCCTGCCTGTGGATCCCATTCCCATTGTCTGGCCTCGTGAGAGAGGAGGCACCTAGTCTGCAGTGATTTGATGTTCAAGGAGATACAGGGGGCGGGGGCTCCCCATTCTCAAAGGAGGAGAGGGGAGAATGGGAGGAGAATCTGTGTGAGACACATCACTGGGAGATGTGGGGCTGATGCTGAGATGTAAAATGAATAAATCCATTAATCAGAAAAAAGATCCCTCGCTGCATAATTAAACACTAAATATACAGAACTAAGAAAAAAAATACTAAAAAGCTGCAGGGTGAAAAGACTAAGTAACACAGGCAGACCTATTAAAATTATACCTGACCACAGACACCAGCCCAGACTACTATACCCAGCACAACTTTCAACCAACATGGATGGAGATTGCAAGGTGAAAAGACTAAGTAACACTGGCAGACCTATTAGAATTATACCTCCTTTCTCAGTGGAGACTCTAAAGCCATCAGATCCTGGGCAGATGCGAAACAGACTCTGAGACCACAGATGCCAGCCCAGACTATTATACCCAGCAAAACTTTCAACCAACATGGATAGAGAAGAGATATTTCAGCCCCAATGTGAAGAAAAACTCCAACCTAAGGAGGTTAACTACACCCATGAAAACACAGAAAGTAAATAATCTCGTACCAGCAAAACCAAAAGACAGGAAACATATATATACACCCACACAACCACCACAAACAACAATAACACTAACAAAATAAGAGGAATCAACAATCACTGGCCATTGATCTCTTTCAATATCAATGGTCTCAATTCTCAAATAAAAAGACACAGGCTAACAGAATGGATGTGAAAACAGGATCCCCCACTTCTGCCGTACCCAAGAAACACACTTCAACATCCAGGGTAATGGATTAGAAAATGATATACCAAGCAAATGGACCTAAGAGATAAACTGGTGTAGCCATTTTAATATTTAATAAAATAGACTTCAAAATTAATCAACAGAGATGGGGAAGGACACTACATACTCTTCAAAGGAAAAATCCACCAAGATGACATTTCAGTTCTTAACATCTATGCCCAAAATATAAGGGCACTCAAGTTTGTAAAAGAAATACTACTATTGCTGCTTAAATCCCATATTGAACCTCACACACTGACAGAGAGAGACTTCAATACCGACCAAACTTCATCCAGACAAAAACTAAACAGAGAAACCTTGGAGCTGAGACATTATAAACCAAAATGGACCTAACAGATATTTTTACACATTTCACCCAAACACAAAATATAGCTTCTTCTCAGAACCTTGTAGAACTTTCTTCAAAATTGACCACATACTTGGTCACAAGACAAGTCTCAGCAGAAACAAGAAAATTGAAATAACTCACTGTATCCTATCAAACCACTGCACATTAAAGCTGGATATCAACAACAAACAGAAAGCCTACAAACTCATGGAAACTGAAGAACTCTCTACTGAATGAAAAATGGGTCAAGTCAGAAATACAGACTTTCTAGAATTCAATACACAGCATACCCAAACCTAATGACATAATTGGTACAAGGCATTGTATTGGCATAAAACCAGATATACATTAATCAGTGGAAACTCTGACATAAACCCAAACATACATAGACCACTGATTTTTTTATAAAGAAGCCAAAAAATACACACTGGAAAAAGGCAGCATCCTCAACAATGTGTAGCACAATGAAAGCAATAATAGAAAAGTTCACAGAACAAAATGCCTACATTCAGAGAGAGAGAGAGAGAGAGAGAGAGCCCTCATACAACAACTTAACAGCACACCTGAAAGCTCCAAACAAAAAGTAAGCACATCCAAAAGGAATAGGCACCAAAAAATAACCAAACTAAGTCAATAAAATAGAAACATAGAGAACAATACAAAGAATGAAACAGAGTTCTTTGAGAAAATCAACTAATGGCAGAAAGAAAAAACATCAAAATTAACAAAATCTGAAATGAAAAGGGGAATAACAGAGGACACTGAGTAAGTCCAAAGACTCATACGGATGTACTTTAAGAACCTGCACTCTGGGGGTTGGGGATTTGGCTCAGTGGTAGAGTGCTTGCCTAGCATGCGCAAGGCCCTGGGTTCGGTCCCCAGCTCCGAAAAAAAAAAAAAGGAAAAAAAAAAAAAAAAAGAACCTGCACTCTGGGGGTTGGGGATTTAGCTCAGTGGTAGAGCGCTTGCCTAGCAAGTGCAAGGCCCTGGGTTCGGTCCCCAGCTCCGGGGAGGGGGGGGGGGCGGGGGAGGGGGGGTGGGGGGGGGGGGAGAAGAACCTGCACTCCTCCAAATTGGAAAAATCTAAAAGAAAATGGATAGTTTTCTCAGTAGGTACTATTTACCCTAATCAAGCCCTATTTACTTAAGGTGAGAAAAGCAATTTAAATAGACCTATAACTCCTAGTGAAATAGAAGCAGTCATTAAAACCCTCCCAACCAAAAGGAGTCCAGAACCAGATGGTTTTAGCACATAAGTCTACCAGACTTTCAAAGACAGGTTATTGCCAATACTCCTCAAATTATCCCACGATGCAGAAATGGAAGGAATATTTCCCAATTCATTTTCTGAGGTCACAGTTACCCTGATACCTAAACCACAGACTCAAAAACATATGATGAAATTATGAACAGAGATGCAAAAATTTCCTAATGAAATACTTGGAAACCAAATCCAAGAACACATTAAAAAGATCATCAAGTAGGCTTCATTCCAGAGATGCAGGGATGGTTCAATATACAAAACTCAGTAAATGTAATCCACCATATAAACAAACTGGAAAAAGAAGACATGAAAAGGCCTCTGATGAAGGCCTTTGAGAGATCAGGAGTACAAGGGACACACCTAAGCATAATAAAGGCAGTGTACATCAAACCTATAAAATCAGGGATAAGAGTTAGATGTGTACCACTCATAAGTGGACGTTAGGCATTAAGTAAATGATAATCAATCTACAATCCATACCTAACCTACAATCCTTAGGCCCAGAGAGATTAGGTCTAAGGGGATGAATGAATCTCCCTGGGAAGGGGATATAGAAGAGGTTTTATGGGTGGACAGGGGTGGGAGTGGGGTGGGAGGGATGGGATGGGATGGAAAGGTAAGATAGGGTAGAATGAGAAAGGGCAGGGAAGAGAAGCTGGAATGGGGGGGTTAGTATTTGGGGGATGGTGTGGAAACCTAGTGCAGTGGAAATTTCCTGGAATCTACACTGGTGGTCCCAATGGGTACTCCAGGTAATGGGAATATGAAGTCCCAATTAACCATCTCTTCTAGTTAGGCAAGGCTTCCAGCAGTAGGTCTGGTTACATTTAACTGGGTTGTTGGCCGAGAAAGTCCCATGGAAATCTCCAAACCACCCAGGTTGATGCTAAGATAAAGGGCTGCTCTCCACAAACTGATAGCAGGACACCCTCCCTCATTGCAGAGGACAACACCCACACAACTGACTGAACATGGAGGTGTTGTGCTGGTGCCTACACAAAGCCTTCAACCCAACATTCTAGTCTCTTTGGTGCAGGAAAGTACTCCACAGGCTACGAAAGAAACATAGTCACCAACCAGTCACAAAGCCTTCAACCTAAAATCTATAAAATATGTTAGTGCAATGGTGACTCAGAACTTGTGGAAATAGCCAAATCTTATTTGACTTAGAGCCACTGCATAAGAAGAAACCCATGCCCAATGCTGCTTGAGTAACCGAAAACCAGACTAGATAGCCCAAAGACCTAAGGTAAAATCAGACATGACTGGCAAAAACAAAACACACAACAACAAATGATTTCTAATGGTCTTCTGCTCTACTCATAGATTGGTGCCTTACTTAGTCATCATCAGAGGCTGCCTCTGGTTTCCTTCTAATTTGGAAATCTCCATCAAATCGCTCCCTGAGAACTCAGGGGATCCACCGGAAGAGGAGGAAAGCTTTTGAGTCAGGGGGATGGGGGACACCAGAAAAACAAGGCCTCTGAACCAACTGAGCAAGGTGCACAGGACCTCACAGAGACTGAAGCAGCAAGCACAGGGCCCACACCAGGTCCCCCGTGCATATATTCTCGCAATTACCTCAGTGCTTTTATGGAAGACTCCTGACTGTAAGGAGGAGTGGGTCCCAACTCTTTTGCTTGCTCTTGGGATCCTTTCCTCCTGTTGGGTTGTTGTGTCCAACTTTAATATGAAAGTTTTTGCTTCATCTTACTATATTTTATTTTGTCATGTTTGTTTGCTGTCTTAGAAGCCTAATGAGAGACAGAAAAGAAGTAGATTTGGAGGGGAAGGGAGCTGGGGAAGACCTTGGAGGAGTGGAGGGAGGGAAAACCATAAGGCTATAGTGTAAGAGAAAAGAACCTATTAAAAAACAAGTACTCAGAAGGCAGATAAAGTAATTATAAATATGAAAAAAAATGTTTTAGGAAGGAGAAAGAATGCATGCCCAAAAGTCACTGAGGAGATGAATGTAGGAGACTCTCCACGTCAGACGGGTTACACACGGCCAGACGTGGCAGCACACACCTCTAATCCCAGCACTTGTGAAGCAAAGGCAGGTGGATCTGAGTTCTGGGCCAGCCAGATATACATTGTGAGACCTTATCTCAAAACGAAAGAATAAAGGAGGAGTAGAGGAGGAAGAAAGAAAAGAAAGTAGTAAAGAATGTAAAATTGACTGAGCTATGGGTGAGATTTCAGGCAGGTGCCTGACATTTATGCCATGACACAGAATTAGCATTAACTCCTTTACTAATCTTTATGCCTTCCCAATGTTTGGACCATACTTTCAAATTCCTCACAAGCCTAAAAGCTGGAATCTTACACAGCTGACGTAACACAAGGGAAGATAAGAAAACTACACAGGGACAGAAAAATGGTGGAGAGTTACCACTCGGGAGACACAGCAGCATGAGAGCTTGTACTAACAAAAGGAAACAAAATATGCAAGCCACCAAAGAAAATGGATGGGGCACTACAAACAAAAGGCCAACCCCTACATCTCCCTTCTACTCTCCCTGGGTTTTGGTCTCCATCGTGCTGAACTTCTGTTCCGTCAGTTTCTTTATGAACAAAGGGAGCGAGCTCTCGGTGCAATCCCAAAGCCAGCAGACGCAGGCCCAGACCCATGCATGTGCCTTCTTTCGAGGAAAGCTCACATTTCTGGTTCACACTTTTTTCCTTGTAAAGTCTGTTTCTATCAATCTGTTTCTATCCCAAAGACCTGTGTAGACCTTGGTTGCACAGGGTCCCGGGCACTAGTGATGTCATTTGGGGTGCTCCTGCCACCACTTTCACTCCAAACCTCAAACACTGATACTTCCTCCTGGTCATGTAAGACAGAAGTGCCCACACTGTCCTCAGCCTGCTCAGCTTGTGTGCTCGAGGCAGCCACTCCATCAGATAACAAGGTGTGCTGCCCCCGGGCCCCACCTTCATCACTGGAGTCTCAAAGCCCTCACCCAAACCGTATCACTTCGACCAACTTCAGATCATTAAATCATTCACATTCAATTCTATGTCCGGCTAACATAAGCTTTCAAAATGGTTCACTTACCATTGATCTCTTACACTCAAAAAACGAGTACTGCAAAGCTCTACAGTTGCCTTCCTTCAAGCACTGCCGTGGGGACTTTCCTTCCTGTGACAGACAAACCAATATGACCATCTGAAAAACTGTCACACAAAGCGCAAGACCACTGTTCTTTGGAAAGTAGTTCTTTTCTTTTAAAAAGTTGATTTAAGAAAATTCTTAATCCCTTTTTGTTAACCTTGGTGGTTAAAGAAAAACAAATGTAAAGATTATCAAATAATGGAGTACTTTTGAGTCTGTTTTTAAATTTAATTTTATGGGTGTTTGCCTGCATGTACAGGTAGGCACCACATACAGACCTGGTGCCCATGGATGTCAAAAGAGACTACCAGATCCCTGGAACTGGGAGGTATAGAAGACTGTGCACCACCATATAGGGTGCTAGGACCAAATCCTGATCCTCTGTAAGAGTAAGTTGGCTTAACCACTGAGCCAACTATCTTTCCAGCCTCAGAACCTAAGATTTTTAGAACAAATCATTGATGTTTGTATAAGCCTTCCTATGGATGGGAACTGTGAATTGGATGCGTTAAAATAAGGACCTTTCAGTGTTGGTACTAAACTCTGTTTGAGTGTTAAGGGGGAGGGGAGCGCTGGAAAAATGGCTAAGTAAGCAAAGTTCTTGCTGTGCATGAAAGCTCCGGTTCAGCACCCACACAAAGAACGGGGCATGGTGGTGGCAGGAGCCTTTAATCCCAGAACTGGGTAGTGGAGACAGGCAGATCGGGTTAGTCTAGTCAATCAGGTTCACTGACATGCTTTACCTTATTAAAGGTGGAGGGGCTAGAAAGATGAGGCAGTGGGCTCTTCTGGGATCAAGGTCAGTAACGGGAAAACCCTGTTGAGTTCCCTCTGGAGTTTCAACTTTTCTGGCTTCCCAAGAGTCATGAAACCTAGTTCTAAACCTTCTCCCCACTCCCCTTTCTCCTATCTCCCACTGGGAGATATATTATGACCATCTAAGTTCATACCCTAAGTTTCTCTGAGCCCCTATCGTTCCTCGACTGTTTCCCGTATCAGCACATAGTATAAAGGCTTATGTTGAATTCCTCCCAGAATGCAATGCTGCAGGATTAAGATGGGTTAAAGATCGGCAGAGAGAAACTATGGGATACCATAAGATATTTCCATACTCCAGAAGCCAAGGAACCAAAATCTCCACCACAGATCAAGTAGCTATGCAGCGCAGGCGCAGGCGAGTCTCTGGAGGAGAGTGCCCAAAAGTGAGTGCCAGCACTCGGGAATCGCTTCTTGAACTGAGATAGCTGAATGTTTACAAAATCCTTAGGTGGGTAATAAGTTATCTCCCATTTAACACCAGTGAGAACTGGGGATGAGAGCTCAAGAGACCTGTTCAAAGTCAGGAGCGGACGCGCGACCTCTACCCTCGACATGACCTCCCTGGCAGGCCAACATGGAGCCAGTCTCGGCTAAGCTCTACCACCCAGATTCGCTACCTGGAGCACACAGGCCGACTGCAGCAGACATGCACCCAGATCCTCCTTCACGCCCGCACACGCGCCGCCCTCCGGCTTGTCCTCATAATACCGGGGCATGGCGGGGCCCACCGCCCTCACCACACCAGATCACGGCCTTCGGTCACCCTGGACCGCCCGAAAGGGCGTGGGCTACGCCCACTGACAAGCTAGAGGCGAGAGTAGGAGAAATCCTCAACTTCCGGCGGGATTGTGACTCTTCGGGGTATGCGCGTGCGTGGCGGAAGTGCGTGTACGTGACGTAAATACAGAGCGCCGCAAAAGTGCGGGCTACGTAGAGGCAAGGGAAGTGGCCCCAGCGGCGACTGGGCTCCGTACCCGGCTAAGGTGGCGGTAGTCTTGGTCCCAAGGCGAGGCCTCGTGGGCCTTCAGGTGCGGCCTGCTCTGTGTGCGCGGGGTGGCGTTCGTGCCGACGGCCGTTTCCACGGTCAGTTCGCAACCTGGCATCTGAGCGGCTGGGGGTAGGACCAACCAGCGCCCCGCAGCTCAAGTCCTAGGCCCGCCGTGAAGCTGCTGGGTAAATCCAAAGACGCCCGTTTACGTTGGAATCGCAGGATTAGAGCCGTTTTAAGAGTTCTAAGGAGGTCTAGAATTTTGCACAGGAATCACACACCTTGTCACCGCTTGTTCTTAACTGAAATGTCACTGAGCCGTCTATATTTTTTGTTGACAGAGGCTTGGGGTAATGGAGACCTGCTGGCGGGGCGGGGCGGGGCGGAGTGCCGCGGTGTGCTGGTAGGCTGGGCGGTGACCAGCAGTCACTTAGCTTTGGACTAGTTGGACTGGACCCTCCCGCGCAGTTATTCCTCCTACCTGGCTATTCTAGGAGTAAAACCATCAAGGAATGGAGTTTGCTTCGTTTTTGATGTCACATTCTGAATAGCCAGGAGCTTGCTGGCCATCGCTGATGGACTTGTACAAATCAGCTGTGTGTCTTACCTGTTCAGTGACCCTACTTTTAGCTTAGACTTTTTTGTTCTTGTTTTAAAAATCTTGGTCATTAAAAACATGGAATTTTTGAACCAGTGTTCCAGTCATCACACATCCCTATATTGCTTTTATCTTGGCCTCCATTATCAGTAGTAAGCAACTACAGCTGCCAAAGGCTTGATTGACATGAAGGTTGGGAAACCGTGGACTCGAGTTAAGTAGTTTCAGGAGATGCAAGAGAGCATGATACTGCCTTGATGGTTTTAACACTTGGCTGGTCCTTAATCCTTTCTGAAGGTGACAGGAGAAAATGTCATAGCTCTGAGGAGTGTTAGTAGCTAAGCATTACATTTAAGATTGCATCTAAGAGAAATGTTTTCATTCCATCTAGGAAGATGCTACCAAGTACTTCTTTGAATTCTTCGATGTACGGGAATGGAGCTTTAAATTCCAGGGATGCAGCAAGACACACAGCTGGAGCAAAACGCTACAAGTACCTCAGAAGGCTTTTTCGCTTTCGGCAGATGGACTTTGAGTTTGCGGCATGGCAGATGCTCTACCTGTTCACCTCCCCTCAGAGGGTTTATAGAAACTTTCACTACCGGAAGCAAACGAAGGATCAGTGGGCCAGAGATGACCCTGCCTTCTTGGTCCTCCTAAGTATCTGGCTCTGTGGTAAGTGTGTCTCAATTTACAATCAGTATAGTTGAAAAACAAATTGGGGTTTTGGATGAAAGTTTATCTTCTGTGATAATGTAGAATGGGTCAGAATCTTGGGGTGTGTGAAGCTATGGGGTTTGTCTTTTCTAAAACGTTAAGAAGCTGGCAAGAAAGAAAGTGTTCTTCCTAGTGCTGGCTTTGACACACGCCAGAGTAAACTACTGTACCGGGGTGTGCAAAAGTAGGGGATGGGATTCATCCCATAGTTGGGTTTTTCCTTCTCTTTTGAGACAGCTTCTAGATGGGTGGGTCAGGCTGACCTGGCACTTGGGATGCTCTTAACTTGGCCTCTTAATGCAGGCATGTTCTACCACATTGGCTGACTTTAAAAAAAGACTAATATAACCCAAACCCAACTGCGTGCCAAGAAATGTTAGGATAGGAACTATGTTTCTTTTTTTTTTTTTTTTTTTTTTTATGGTTCTTTTTTTTCGGAGCTGGGGACCAAACCCAGGGCCCTGCGCTATCTAGGTAAGCGCTCTACCACTGAGCTAAATCCCCAGCCCCAGGAACTGTGAGGCTGGGAGGTTGTTGTCTGTCTTGTTTGATTTTTGGCAGGAGGAGGGGCACGGGTTGGTTGGACCAGCAATAGAAACCAGTGGCTTGAATAGACCAGGCAAGTGCTCTACCACAGAGCTGCACCCGCAGCTTTCAGAGTAGGGTTCTGAAAATACTGATTGAATTTGAAAAGAACCTTTAAGTTCTCCAGGACATCAACTGGAGTACAGCAACAGTCCCAGTCAACTAGAGGGTGTTGAAGTATATAGTAGGTACCTTTCACATTTACCTGAACTTTAAGTTGAGTGCCGTCTACACAGGTGTTCTGAGTCCCCTGTGTCCTGGTGAACCAGTCCTTGAGCCCTGCTCCTTTCCTGCATTCAGAGGTGGCATTTATTTCGACATCAGTTGCATGTACCTTGTGAGGGTTTTCGTCACTATGTACCACCTCTGCTACACTGGGCGTGTGGGTGCCAGGGACTGCCTAGTACCCAAGAGCCTGGCAGTGAATCTTGTAACTCTTTGTTTCAGTGTCCACCATAGGATTTGGCTTTGTGCTGGACATGGGATTTTTTGAGACAATAAAGCTGCTCCTGTGGGTTGTGTTCATAGATTGTGTAGGTGTTGGCCTTCTCATATCAACTTTAATGTGGTAAGTACCATAAGGGGGTTCATACATACTGCCGAGCCCGTTTGTTTACATCAGAAGTACAGCAGCTAGTGAAAAATCGAACCCAACATAGAGTAGCTGAAGTGACTGGATTGACTGCCAGGATTATTGTAACTCGGCTCCTGTGTCTGTACTAGGTCAGAAAATAATCCGTGCTTACTGTCATTGTAGCAAATCCCAAAACGGTTATACCCTGCTAAATTCTGATTTTCTAATATATATGATTCCATTTGCGTCTGGTTAGCTTTGTCACTACATTTGTCATGGGTACCATTTCCAGCCGCATACGTGCTTTGGTAGTGCTGAGATCCATTTAGATCTAGGAGGTTAGCCTTTGCAGTTTTACTTAAGCATGTTTGAAAAGGGTTTCGTTTTCAGTGTGGCTCCTCTGTGCTGAGGAGAAAGCACATCCAGAGGTCTTCAAAGGCCCACAGCCTGCTTTTCTCTGGGGTTGAGTGAGCAACCATAGTTGGCTATGTCTACACAGTAGGCTAGAGATCTGGTGTTGAGCTTGTCACTTCTCTCAGAGCATGCTCCTGTGCACTTGGCCTCCTGGGCAGAGGGTGGTGATGTAATGAGTGGCTGCACAGAGGATAGAGACTGAGGAGGAAGCAGAGAAAGCACAGTAATCTCAAACAGGTCCACATGCCAACAGGCATGTCAGTGGGCTTCCTTCATAAGCTGGAGTTATTCCATTGATGGTTTTAGGGTAGCAGGATGGTAGACCTTTGGTACCTAGATATGATCACTATTACCATTTTAAACAAAATCACCAAGGCTATAACCTGATGAAACCAGCCTTGTAGTTCCCTTTGTGACTTTTGACTAATAAAGTACAGGGTCTGTGGGTACTGGATACTTAATAAATACTACTATGTCATTAGTCTACATTTCTAAAATCTAGCCTAAGATTAATATTGCTGATATAAATCTAATACTCATTGTCAAGCTACTCATGGGGAAAATATGTAAACTTCCAAGAACAGTTGTTGAAAGTGTCTGCCGTGAGTACAGTGACCTAGATGGCCACAGAGCAAGGCCTGAAGCTGAAGCAACTTTTGTCCCCCAGAGTTTGATTAAGTAGGAACTGGCTTACTGTGCTCTGTACCCTCACCCCAAACATCCCAAAAGTGCCGTAGGAACCAGCACTAGCCATGCTCTGGGGAGCTGTGAGACACGGGATTCCTGTTTCAGAGTGCCCATTTGCAGAGGCTTGTTTATGTACAGCAGCATGCGAGGCCTGAGGACAGGGAACACGAAATGACTGTGAGGAAAGGAGACTTAGAAAGTAGCCTTGATGGAACTCAGAAAAAAAGGACTTCTGTGTTCTTACATATAGTGCGGGCTAGAGGGCAACAGAGAAATGCAGAGCTAGGAGGCTCAGAACAAACAGAGTCAGGTTCACTGTGGGAAGTCCTCAGCGTGGCAGTGACGGTGTAGAGAGGTGGGGTGCCTGGTTCAGGCAGGGGCTCAAGTGAGAGAGGATGCCCAGAGTGGTGTGGTGATAATATAGTGAGGAGAAAAGGCTTCAGAGCTTCCTGTGGGAACAGGATGTGATGGCTAGGAAGTTTGGGCTTAGGAAACTGGGAAGTGAGCCATGCCAACTCAGGCTGGTGGGATGCTTACAGCAGAGGTGAGCAGAGGGAGGGAGAGGACTGGAAACTACAGACTGGCCTGAGAAGTGTCCAACATGGAGATGGGAAAGTAGCCAGTTAGTTGCCTTGACGCTCTTCAGGAGCCAGTGTCTGTCTGTTCCATTGGTTTCAGGGTTATGCAGAGGTGAGGCAGGAGAGTAGTGTTTCCATAGAGAACTTGTGAGCAAGAGAGCACTGGCCACATAGAGTTGTGGAGAGTGAACTTCAGGCTCCCTGCAGTTCCGTTATCATTTGCCTTTAAATGTTCTAATTTATGAAGTTCCTTGTGATTGTTTGTGCGTACAATGAGTAATGATCAGATCAAGGTAATTAGAGTTTCCATCTTAAACATTTACATCTTGTTGGTGTTGGGAACCTTGGAAGTCCTTGCTAGCCAGCACTGACTGTACTGTGATCATTAGAACACCTTGCTTCTCTGCTGATAGCCATAGTCCAACCTCATCGCCCCTAAATCCTTAGCTTCAGGTGACTGTGATTCCATTTCCTGTTGTTCTGAGGGCAGGGTTTTGTTTGTTTGGGTTTTTTTGGTTTTGGTTTTTAGTTTTTGTTTTTTGTTTATGCCACATGTGGGTCCGTCTTTGTGTTCCTGGCTTGTTAAATTGATTTTGTAAATTGAGTGGCAAACATTCTTGGCTAAAACAGTGTTTGGTGAGTTTCAGTTTGTTCAAGTGAAGCACTGTTGCTCTGATGGGGTCTCCTTGGTGGCAGACTCCACAGAGAAGGAGATGACAGTCACCCCCTGTCACTAGAGGTGTGCAATACTAGTTGAAGGTGAAGCAATTTTTGATAACTAAGTGCAGAGTGTTTATTATACTCTGTCATGCTCTCTTGATTTAGTCTGTTTGTCTTGTTTTATACTGTTTAAAATAGGGTCTAAAGTCCAGGCTAGCTTAGGACTCACCATGTAGCCCTCAAAATGTCTACCACCTGCATACTGGAGTCAGAGGCTTCACCACCCGCAGCTGGACCCTGCTTTCTGTATTCAGTATGTACGTGACACACTTGCCCACTTTAACCCCCAGGATTCACATGTAGAACTGACTCCACAAAGTTGTCCTCAGACTTCATACTTTGGCATGTTTCTACATAAATATAATAATAAAAATCATCTAAAATCCACTGACATAAACGACATTAATTTCCACAGATGTTTATAAAATTGTTCCTTCGTTGAGGATCTGGACACTATAGTTTTCTGGAAGATTGGGTTGTAGAGCAGCGATGGAAGTGCACACATGTTCACACACGCAGTATGCCTGGGTGTACCCTTTCCTGTGTTTGTTCTGTTTTTCTCACTTTTTAATGGTAATGGCAGTTGACCCAGTGGGCTTTCTGTTGCTTGACTGGTTTAGATGTCATGTTTTTGGTGATGCCAGTTAGGCTTTTAATGCCTACATATTTATTACCTTGGACCTTCCAACTGCAGGCTTTCTGTACAGTATAATCCATGATTCAGCACATCTGTCAGAGCTACCCCCAATCCTGAATCATCTTCTCCTCCATTCTCAGAACCAATCTTGGTGTCACCAGCCTGTCCTCACCTTCCTACATGTATGTGTTCAGAGCAAGACTGTTGTCCGACTTTCTGGCCTCATGGCCAACATCTTAATCCTTCACCTTCAACTAGTGTTGCATATCTCTAGTGACGGGTGACTGTCATCCCCTCCTCTGTGGAGTCTGCCACCAAGGAGACCCCATCAGAACATTTCAATCAGGCATTTCTTGCATCTGGCAGTGGCTTTTTTATCATGAGTTTAAGGTTGAAGTCACAAAGTAGCCACAGGCACCCTAAGACCTCACTTCCTGCTCTCTCCCTTGCTTCTTGCAGGCACACACAGGTCCCGAGCTGTGCCTTGGGCCTTCACATAGACATTATGGTTTAAAATCGCACCTCAGGTCTCCATTCTCACTGTCCTGTCACAGTACCATACCGGCTCCCCCACTAGAGGCTGTTCCATTCACTGCTGTCTCTAGGATGTCAGTAACATGCTGCAGCAGGAGGCTGGGGACTGAGAGGACCAGCACGCTGCGCAAGACGTTTTCACTTTGCCCTTCAGGTTCATCTCCAACAAGTACCTGGTGAAACGCCAGAGCAGAGATTACGATGTGGAGTGGGGCTACGCCTTCGACGTGCACCTGAATGCTTTCTATCCGCTCCTCGTCATCCTGCATTTCATCCAGCTCTTCTTCATCAACCGTAAGTGCTCGTGTCTCAGTGCTCTCAGAGTTGTTAGCGTGGAGACACTCACTGGGTGCTTTCTCTCCCTGGCAGATGTTATTCTCACAGACACGTTTATTGGATATTTAGTTGGAAATACCTTATGGTTGATCGCGGTTGGCTATTATATCTATGTGACCTTCCTGGGATACAGTGGTAAGTTTTGGTGGAACAGAGAAGGGTGGAGACATTGACAGACACTGCCTGAGGTGTTATGGCTCATTCTTATGACCTCATTACATAAACGCCTCACCTTGTACTTGCCTACTGCCCAGAAGTAGAGTGGACCAGGTGGTGTGTGACATTTGGACATGTAGAAGTCCCTGACTCCCTGACTTACTGTGTTACATGGATTCAGGCTCCATATTATTACCATAGGGTAGAGAAGAGGCCATGGTTATGGCCCTGAAGTAGGTAGAAACATTTCTTAGGAGATGATCCCAAATCAGGCCCAGGGTCTGCTGATCCCAGGCCAGATTTGTAAACTTACTGCTAAATTTCTAGATTCTGTTTCCTGATATGAATGAAGAGAGTCTTAGGCTGTTCATTTAAGAGATGATCTCAAATCAGGAGTCCAACTCAGTAGAAAACCTGCCTGCTCTGTGCAAAGTCATGTGTTCAATACCCCAAACCGCTAAAAGTCTAGTGATGTTCAGACCTCACAGAACTTTCAGCTCTTCACCCGTGTGGATAACTGACTGTCCTTTCCTTCCCCCCACCCCCGCCCCAGACCAGTTTCCCAGGGATCACTTAACCCCACTTGCCTGGTCTTTCTAGTGACTTTTCACCTAGCTGGAAAGTTGTATAACCCACAGCACTGAAGCACTCGCTGGGTCTTGGTGGGCTTTTGGGTGCTCTGTCTCAGAACTACTGAGCGGTGTCACCTTTTGTAGTGGAAACACTCAGATTGTGTGTGTGAAAACAGTGATTGCATAATGAGACAGATCCATTACCATGTGTGCTGACGTAGAAAAATGGAGTCCTGCGGGGGAGGGTGCTTTTTCTAGGTAGTAGTGTTCATCCCTCTGCTCAGGGTGCCTATGAGGTGCTGCTATAGACCTGCAAGCATCATCACAGACAGCACAACGTGCGCTCCTCCTTTGGCCAGTGTGCTAAAGAGAGCTGCTTTCGAGTGTGTACGTCTGTCAGCCATGGCCCTGTTTCTTTTCCAGCATTGCCATTTTTGAAAAATACAGTGGTCCTGCTCTATCCATTTGCACCTCTCATTGTGCTGTACGGACTATCACTGGCGCTGGGATGGAACTTTACCCACACGCTGTGTTCCTTCTACAAGTACAGAGTGAAGTGACAGTGCCCTTAGCTGTCCTGTCTGGTGTTGGGAAGGGATGAGTTCTTGTAAATCTGTAAATAGCTTCAAGATGTAAAGTTTTACAAATTCGAGGTGATATTAACACTTGTCTAGACCATTCCTTAAAACGAATTAAATGTACATTTCTAATAAATATTTTTAAAGTAAAGCTGTGTTTAATTATTTTCACTTGAAGCGGTGTATAAAATATCTGGGGTATAGTAGTGGTGGATAACATACAGCATCTTGTTGGTGAAATGTACAGTCTGTCCCGTTTTTAAAGGCCTTTACACAGACTTGCCTTCAAACTTCAGCAAGCAGTGTGGCTCACACAAGCCCACAGTCCCCTGGGGGACTCTTGACTTGAGAACTGCCTGTGTGCATGTGTGGCAGTGAATGCATGCAGAGATGTCAGCCACTCTTATCAGGGTGGCGGCATTCTTGCCTTTTAAAAAGATCCAAAAGCTCTTGCTCCTGCTTCTGCTTCCTCTTGGCTCTCTTGCCCCTCTGTCCCTTCTCTCTACGTGCTCATGGCTGGCCTCTACTCTATTTCCCTACTTCTCTCTTTCTCTGCCCTACTACCCTCTTAACTCCCCTCCCCATGCCCTGAATAAACTACCTGACTGAGTAAACTATCTGAAAAGCACTGAAAAACAGACTAAACACCAGGTGTAGTAATAGTGCTACAAAAATTCTGTCCACTCATTTGGTTTAAGCCATTTTTATTAGAAGGAATCTTGATTCAACATAGCTTTTCAAACATCTTTATTTCAAATACACATGGACAGTTGTAGCACAGAGACAGTTATGAAAGGCACAGTCAACAGGACATTATTAGGTTTCGATTATAGCAGCAAACTTAAAAATAAATAATCTGCCTTTAAAAATTCAACAGGTACCTCAAATATTACTGCAGTTAATGTTCAACCCATAAAGACATTGTGAGCAGAGGAAAAGAGGACCTGGTACAACCTAGCAAGACTCCAGAACGTCCCCCAGTGTGAAGACAGCCTTGTGGAGGACGTGCACCAACTGAGCGTCTTTGACTCCACTGGGGGAAAGAGGTGTGAGCTTAGTGGACTGGACAGTACTGTCCCAGCAGCTCTTTGTAAGGCTCAAGAGAATGCGCTTCAGGTCCTCTTACACAGCGCTGGAGCATTTCCAATAAAGGGTGGAATGCTACGCAAGCTAAAGGACCCCACTCTGTATTTTGGGATAATTGCTAACTCAGCAGCAGAGCAGCTTCAAGAAGCAGCCTCCTTAGTATCACAAGTACCTAGCTGTTCCCACAACACATGTGTTGAGAGCAGCAAGAATCCCTCTGCAGTCCAGGGGTTCCCGCTGCACTCGCAGTGGCCGCCTGTGTGCCTGCACGGACACTTCCAGTCCTTCTCCGGCCCCTGCTCACACAGGGCCACCTGCTGCCTGTCTGCTCTCACACTTGCATCCTTAGGTAGTGCAGAAACTGGAAAAGGGAGCATTTCAGAAACAACAAAGGTCTGTTTAGCTAGTGATAGAGTACAGGGGCACGAGTAACAAAACCCTTGGGTGGGTTGGTTGGTTTTATTCTTTTGCTCTTTGTAAAGACTGTGGTCATCTTTGTAGCATCATATGTTCACATGCATTAAATTTAGCATATTAATTAGCATAGCATCTATGTTAATATTAATCATTTAAGTCCTCACAACTATCACAGTTTAAGTTTTACAAGCCGTAAATGTTGCTACGTGGCTTGGGAATGCCCTTCCCTGAAGTCTTGAACTGGGACTCGATCCCTCACCATGCGAAGATGACGACAGTGTTTAACCTCTGGGTTCCTTTCCTTCAGTTCTGTTTATTTCCCTCAAGGCTACAGCAGCATGGTTGAATAATAGCAACAATAAGCATGGTATTTTGGGAAACATGTAAATACAAAACCTTGGAACATACAGGGTTTGACCCGTGAGCTACTCAGCTAAGTGATCTTTTAAAAATTACAGCTGTCGTAGCTGAAGCTCTTGCAGGTATGTTCAGCCTGTGGCCCAGGACAGCAATGAATGGCACAATACAAAATTGTAAACTTACTCAAAGCTTTTTAACAGTTTCGTTGTTTTTGTAACTGGACCGTGAGGTTCTTGAGCCTGGACTCTGTAGAGAACAGTGTCCCACTGCACTGTCAGAAGGTTGGACACACCAGCAAATCGACATGACGGTGGGAATTTTTCTTCTTGTTGATCTGATCTAAAATACTGTTCCTCATTCTTCCCCCTACTTCCGGCAGGCCTTTAAGTCAGTACAATTTAGGAGTATCTAGGAGAAGATGCCTACAGCCCACACCTTCAGCTTCATCCTGCCAGTTTTACACAACAAAAAATAACGCAAGTCTGGCTAGTAGTGGAGACGGGTCCTGGCACCAAGCATCCTAGCAGAGAGCCAGGAATAGGGCTTGCTAGGAACAAGTTTATTCTTATGTCAAAAGCCATCAGTCAACTGGGCATGGTGATGCACATCGACACTTGAGGGGCAGAACTGGGAGAACCAGCCTGGGGTGCAAGATGAGACCTTGTCTTAAAAACCAGTCACTGCAGGCAATCACATATGAAGCCTTCTCAGGACTGAGATTGTTACTTTTTACAAAACACAAACCTAGCCACGTACAGCACTGCCAATTTCTTACCCACTGCTGCACATCAGAAGCCTAGGTAGGGCCCCGCTTACAAAGCTGCAGGGAAGGTTTACCCAGCTGACTGCTCGCCCAAGCATTTCCATGTCCAAACCGGTTAAGTGTCTGGGTCAAATGGTCCTGTGGCAAAAGGTCTGCAGCTCCCACTCAGTGGGTAACAAAGCCTCTGGCTCCTTAAGGCAGGCCCAGCAATGCTGTTCAGAGTTCTACTGCTGCTGTCTCTCACTTGTACCAGCCTGACATGACTCTCAACATTGGATCAGCCACTGACAGGTAATCTCCCTTTTGTTAAGTAACAAGACATGACATGGTCACAGTTGTCGCTATACTCAGAAGGGGAGGAGGATATTATACAAAGTCATGGGAGGGGTCATTCTTAGAATCCTGCATATGACAGATACACACTTATTAACTGGAAAAACCTTTGCTAACAACACCTCTTTCCACATAAGCAAACTTCCTTGAGAGACAGCACTGTTGAGAACTATAGTTCTTGTAATTCTGAAAGACTAAAAAGAACTCTAATCTCTCAACTTTTCCTGACAGCTTTTGAAATAATCTTTTGCATGTAACCAATGACATTTGTTCAAACACACTCTGACGGACATAACACACATCTAGGCTACAAACTAAATCATCCACCTGTATTCACTTCTCATGCTTTTCAAATGTACCTCTTGGGGACACTGAAACAATGCATGCTGGGAAGAATCATAATGCTAACATGTAGCCAGGCAATTTTGGCCGTCCCATCAAAATACACACCTTCACCTGTACTACCATGAATCCATAGGTCTACTTTTAATCACAGCAGCAGGATGCATCACTCCTTTCTAGAATGCTTATATTTATGACCAGCAGAACCATGATGTCAGTGTCCCATATTTCTGGGATCCAATATGGTGGCTGCTGGCCATGTGGCCGCTGACCACTCCAAATGCTGCCAACATGGGCACAGAACTCAACATTTCATTTCAACAGATGTGTGGCTTCTGTAGAGGCCAGCACCACTCTAGAGTCTGGAGTATCTGAAATACACTGGTACCAACCACCATCTACTTCACAGAAATAATTGGTACTGTATTTGGCACTTTTCCCATTCACTGTGGGTGAAGGTCCGTTGGTTGCCCACAAGGTGGACACCTTGCAGTTCTAAGTACTCTGGCTTCACCTCCTCTAGTCTTTACCTTCACAAATCTCCAGGGCTCCCACAAAAATCTTGCTTGGGCCAACCAAACTGTTTCTGATAGTCTAGTGCTGAACTGGGCACAAAAGTGAGAGCAACTAACACTGATGGATCAAATGAGCACCTGACGTGGAAGACAGGAGAGCTGGCCTCCAGAGCTCGGAGTGTGTTGGAGAACACACACCACACAGAATGAAGACTAGACACGGAGTGTGTGTGCCCATGCATGACAAGATAGCAGGCAAATAGTGCTCGGAGAGAGATGTGAGCAACCTGGCTAGTTAATCCACTCATCCAGATGCTAAAAGAACCTGCCGAGGCTCAGGCATGTTCTAGGCACTGGGAGTAAGCGCACAAAGGGAAAAGGGATTCCTGGAATGAAGGAAAGGACTTGGCTAAGAGTCCCTACAGGCAAGACAAATGAGAGGAGCCTGGCGGGAGGACAGCTCAAAGACCCACGCAGGAGACAGTCAAGTGACCCACTGGATTTTCAAAGCTCTGAACTTGCAGCCACTGAGAAAGCAGAGACCTAAAAGGGCCCCTGCATCCATCCGCATGGTTTCAGTCTGTTACCCTGCTGCACACTTGAGTGTGGGAAGATAGTGCTTAAATTTTCTAAGGATGTGCTTGTGGGCACAGGGCAAAGGAAATCAGAGAAGAAATTAAAAACTTGAATAAAACACCATGTTTACAAAGTTTACAAAACACCAAGAAAAGCTTCAGCTGGGCTTTGACATGCACAGTAGTGTTTATCTACGTTTCCCCAGTCAGAACATACAAAATGGCTGCTGCTTTGTACTGTGTTCCATACACTGGGCAACTGAGAAAGTTCCAGGGTGGAGGCCACCAGCTGGGAACTTCCACACCTAGGCCCCCACACCTGCTGGGCATGCGCAGCTCCTGGAGAGCCAGAGAAGACTGGCAACTTGCCCGGCCTTCCTAAGTGTAAGAGTAAAGCACGTTTGCCAACTAGCCCTTCTTGGGACTGCACACGCGTTCACCCTTGCATTCAGGACATAGCAGAGCAAACATGCTGTGGAAACCTAGAAGCGCTACGGTTGTCTTTCACCAGAGCCCCACATAACAATGTTGGTTGTAAAATTATACCCAATATGACTCATCCAACAGCATTACCCAGGAAACATTATCTGAACGTCAAAACCCACCACAGGTCTATAAAAGGACCAGGGAGAAAAGAAGACAGTGTGTCTAACTACTGATTAAAGACAGAGCAAAAGGGAAAGGAGTCTCGTCACCCACATGGAGGGAACTATGAGGGGGTGAAGGAGTGTATGGAGACGAGGCAGGGCCTCCCACCCGACACTGACAATCACACGGGTTTCTGTGGCTACACACCACACACAGTACAGTAATATAACCCTCCAGAGGGCTCTGGTCTTTTAAAATCTTGATTGTTTTTTTAGGAATGACAAATGCCTCTGAAAATATTTTGTTCAGAATTGCTGTGATTATAAAAGTACTTCAAGTTAAGAAACCCATCTAGAACCAATCTGGAATGGCAGTGCACTGGAAAAAAATGGCGTTGATCTAGAATGTCTGCATCTACAAATAAAAATATAGAAGGAACTTAAAAAAGCCAGGAACCGCTTCTTCAAAAAAAGGTGTTGATTCAAAACTTTACTGCACAAAAATATGTACTTCTTAAGTACTTCTAATAAATTAACTTCATAACATCTTCATGTGTATTTATATATTTATATTTATATATATATAACATCCCTGATCGTCTATAAAAGAGGGTCTATAATAGTAAAATAAGTGAACTTCAAAAGTACCCCCTTCACAAAATGTATTTAACATCAGTTTTCTCAAATTTTAAGGAATGTAACAATATGTACAACTCTTGTGTATTAGTATAATACCAAAATAGTCTCAGGCGTGTTACCAGGCTGTCAGAATTGTAAAATGTTTGTGTCAAGTTCAAATTTGGAGGACAGCCTCGTTTCAAATGAATGCAGTTGTCGGTGGGAAGGGTCCCTGCCCAAGTGGAGATGGTAATCATCTTATCTACAGTAGGCTTCACGAGAGGTAGTGTTCAAGTCAGAGCAGAAGAGGACGGCGTGCTCAGTATCTTTAATCAAGAGTCACAAGAAAGGACGTGTTGGTTTCTAAGCAGATCAACTGGTGACTTTCTTAATATGAATCTGAAATGCAAAATAATATAAGATTTGAAGAAACAGTTAATTCCCAACTCCCACGAATCGTCTTCATTTGCAAAATCAAAAGTCAACAGAAACCCAAGCAGCTAGGTGGCTCCCTGGCTGACCGGACTCTTACCTCATTGAGAATGGCCCAGACAGCAGAGTTCTGAATAACCGACAGTCGAAAGGCTGAGATAGGGTTCAGTCCAGGATCCACAATTCCCTCTGCAACTCCGTACTCAAATTTCCCTTCAAAACAGCAAGTAATTTTTTGTTGTTTAAGAATTGTTGGAGAGTCTGAATGCATAAAGTGCCACTAAAGGCAAAGTATTTTTGGTACACAGGAAATACGAGTGTTTCCTTTAATCTGTCTTGACTCAGCTTCCAAAGTTCTGTGACTTGATGTTCTTTTAAAGACATTAAAAGCAGCCTGTCTAAAGTAGGAGCACACTTCTGCCCACTGCAAACTCAAAGCGTGGTGAAGAACCGTTTGTTTTGACATCAACAGCAGAAAATCTATAGGATGTCCGCAGATTGGCGCACTACTCAAGCCTGATCACCGGGAAGCTCAGCTAGTCCTATAGAGCTTCACCACTTCAAACTTCAGGGGTCAGCCTGAGGCAGGGGCTCTCCACG
The DNA here is from genome assembly GCF_021556685.1 of Rattus norvegicus. Classification (NCBI taxonomy): domain Eukaryota; kingdom Metazoa; phylum Chordata; class Mammalia; order Rodentia; family Muridae; genus Rattus; species Rattus norvegicus. The sequence continues at coordinate 54,848,628 of NC_141542.1, forward strand.
TGTATCTTTCCAAGGCTCTATTAAGACAAATTTAGGTGTTTTGCCTGCTCCATACAATTCCCATACACCACTCTGTTAAAAACGAGAGGCTAATTCATCCGACGGGTTATTGCTATCCAGAATATATACACAAAATGACAACAAAAATAACCAAAAATCAACTAATCCAATCAGTGGCAATTAAGTTGAACAGAGTAAGTACAACTGGCCAATAGATACATAGAGAAAAATATCCAACTCGATATTCCTTCGGCACCAGAAAAACATAAATCAGAACTACTGCAAGGGGCGTGAGAGATGGCTCAGTGGTTAAGAGCACTTTTGCTCTTGTACCACTCACGTGGTCACAACCATCCGTAATTCCAGTCCCAGAGGACTTGATGCCCTCTTCTGACTTCCACAGGCACCAAGTGCACATATGGTGCATACACATACACGAAAGCAAACACTCAGATACATTCAACAAAAGATACATACAAAATGAAAAAAATCTTTAAAAGAAAAATGTTGCAACAACACTGAGAGCCTATCTTGCCCTCATCAAGAAAACAATCAATTCTGGGCAGCCGCTGTGGAGAAGGGAGCGCTATATACTGGTGGGGAATATAAGTTGTGCAACTACACAAGCAGATACCTCTATATAAGAGAAGAACTACTGTATCAGCCTCCTCCTGGGTGCATAACCAAAGGAATCTATGCATACAACATAAATGCCCAAAGACAAAATTTAAGTTATTTCATATACAGGATCTAGATTTAAAATAAGACAAAAAAATATCAAAAAGGGCTCTATTTGGGAGAGCAATGGCGCCAGTGAGAAGGCAGAAGAGAGGCAGCAATGGAGGGTCGGTATAATCAAGGTACATTAGAGACACATCTAAATATAGCAAAATGAAACACGCTATGTAGGCCAGGGAAGTAACTCAGGATGAAGGCACTTGTCACTGAGCCCGATAAGTTCAATCCCTGGAACTCATTTTGTAAGTTTTCCTCTGATCTCCACATACTTACTCTGGTGCATGTGTGTGTGCACAAAAATAAACAAAAATATATATAATTAAAATCAATTTCCTATAAGAAATACACACTAAAGAAAGAAGGTTAGCAGAAAAGGTCTGCTACAGGAAGAAACATGACCTTCCAGAGGTAGCAATGCCCTTCATCCATCTTCTCCTGCTGTAAAGATAATGTCCTTCTTAAACTAGAACTGAAATGATATAAGGAAAATGACCAAAAAATTAAATTTTAAAAAAGAAAAGAATGGAAGGGAGGAGGGAACGGAGGAAGGAAGGAAGGAAGGAAGGAAGGAAGGAAGGGAGGAAGGAAGGAAGGGAGGACAGAAGGAAAAATATAATCTTTCTGGGGCAGAGTTCTCCAAGCCAGCAGTTAGCCAGCCCTTCAGTGAAGGGCATTCTTTGTAGACCACAAGGACAAGAAAGAATATTGGATAAAATGAAGTTCAAGAAGTTGGAAGACCAAAGAGTGAATGCTTCAGTCCTTCTCAGAAGGGAGAACAAAACATTCACAGGAGGAAATACAGAGACAAAGTGTGGAGCAGAGACTGAGGGAAAGGTCATCCAGACACTGCCCCCCTAGGGGATCCATTGCATATACAGTCACCAAACCCGATGCCAAGAAGTGCATGCAGACAGGAGCCTGGTATACCTGTCTCCTGAGAGGCTCGGCCAGAGCCTGACAAATACAGAGGCAGATGCTCGCAGCTAACTACTGAACTGAGAATGGGGACCCCAATGGAGGAGATAGAGAAAGGACTGAGTAGCTGAGGGGGTGTGCAACCCCATAGGAAGAAAAACAATATCAACCAACCAGAGCTCTCAGGGACTAAACCACCAACCTAAGAGTACACATGGAGGGACCTCTGGCTCCAGTCACACATGTAGCAGAGGATGTGCTTATCAGGCATCAGTGAAAGGAGAGGCCATTGGCCCTATGAAGGCTCCATGCCCCAATGTAGCGAGAGCCAGGTCGGGGAGGTTGGGGGGGATGGAAGGGAGAGAGTGTGTGGGTGGGGGAACAACAACAACAACAAAGGAATACTAGATAAAAAGGATTTCTGCCTCATTCCTATAGATGAAACTCAATACACGTTAGCGCGTGTGCTCTAGAACATGGCATGCTGGGAAGATGAATGCAATTCCTTATGCTTGAACAATACTCCACTTAAATAAGAGGCCCAAAGTTTGTTTTTCCGTTGTCATCAGAACCGACTGCAAACACTGCTGACCTACTAGTGATTGATGTTTTCTCCACTCTATCCTTGTGACATCCCCTCATCCAACCCAGGTACCACCAGGCACCAGTACCAATCCACACGCACGCAGTTGTTTTAAATCACATTTGTCTTCTGTTTGTGTGGGTGTGCATACCACAGCCTGTGTGTGCATGTGTGGGTGTGCATACCACAGCCTGTGTGTACATGTGTGGGTGTGCATACCACAGCCTGAGTGTGCATGTGTGGGTGTGCATACCACAGCCTGTGTGTACATGTGTGGGTGTGCATAACACAGCCTGTGTGTGCATGTGTGGGTCTGCATACCCCAGCGTGTGTAGATGTCACACAGATTTCAGGAGCTGGTTCTCTCCTTCCACCATGTCGGTCCAGAGGATTGTGCACCAGTCTGCAGGTCGCGGTGATAAGCACCCTCACCCGAGGAGCCATGTCGACAGCCACAGACACACGATTGCAGCAGAGTATGCCGTCAGTTGGAAGTTATTTACCTATTTACTTTCTGATATTCACTTTCTGATTTGTCATACTGTGGACGAATCACTGCCTTAGAGCAAAGAGCCTGCCCTGCAGTTAAAATGGATTCTAAAACACAGCAATTCTTTATCTGCACCGAAGCATCTCCATTCTCTGCTGCCACCACTCGTCTGGCTTGGAAGAGGTGTCCTCTCTCCCTCTCTGCACCCGTGAACTGTGCTCTAGAGAGGCTGATTATACTATTTGTTGTTTATTTTCCTCAGGAAATGAGGTTAGATCTGATATTAGCTTAAACGAGTCCCAAGTTTCAGTAGGCTTTGACTTAGACTCTTTCTCCGCCAGTCATCCACAGTAACTTTTGGTGTCTGGAACACTTACTCCCAAAGTCCAGCATCAGCTATGGGTCTTTCTTCAAATAGCTCTTTTGTAAATTTTCTTGTATTCCTCCTTTCTTTTCTTCCTTCCTTTTTCTTCCAGAGTTTAGCCCAATAGGTAAGTATTAAATGATCGGAGGAGAAAATAGGAGAGGCAATGCCAGAGTGGGTGCTAGCCACATACAGGGTAGTACCTTCAGGTAAAATTTAAGAGGCAAAGTGAGCGTACCAAAGGCACTCCTGCCCACCATGCTAACCTTCTGAGCATATGCTTCATGACCTTAAACTGAGCATGCGCAAAAAGGCTTAATCCGTACCAAGATTTATGCTGGCTCGCTAAGTAGATACACAACACGCTTCCTTTTTTATAAGAAAGCACTGCTTTGGGAAGACCACGACTGCCACCTTGCCTGCTGCAGGTCATCTCCATTTTCTTCTGTCTCGGGATTGCACTCACCAAGAGGGGAACCCACTGCATTTGGTCATAATTAATATCCCTGACTATGAGCACAGGAAAGGACTTCAGAGGTCCTGTGGCTCTCCTTCCACACACTGGCCAGCGGTCCTTTTCAGGGTTCTCTGCTACTCTGTCAAAAGTTCTTTCTTCTGCCTTCTCATAACTTTAACCCGCTGAAATAAATCTATTTCTTTTCTACGACCACGGCACTTTCCATACCTGCCCCCAATACACCCAGCAGGGGGTGCAGTAATTGCCTGCAGTCTAGCTGCTTCCTTTCAGCCTTGCTCTTTGGCTTAAATAGAAACTCGGTTTGACAAAATTCAATTCTAGCTCCCTACAGGTTATATTCAGGACCTGTCTCTTTCCCTGGCTTTCCCCATTAAACATCTAGCTGAACCCTGATTCCATTTACCATCCCTAAGACCCTCCAAGGCTCTCCAGGTGCCAACATCGGGCAGCCATCATCCCATCATAGACAGCAGCACTCCCCATGGGAGGATCAGAACCCCAGGCAGACCGGCACGTTGACGCTAGATAAGGACATGAGAACAGTGAAGACCATCTGGAAAAGGTGGACAGACAGAGCCAGCAAAGGAAAACTCCATATCACTGAGATACAGACGTGACACAGGTGACAGAGAAAGCCAACCAAATAGGGAATCCCCAACCCCACCCTGAGATCCAAAATCCTGTCAAGATTGGAAACCCTTTTTGACAGCTGGGGCGTGTTGCTGACTGAAATTGTCAAGCTTAACGTCTGACCAGAATTCAAAATGACTTTAGGGTTCAATCCAGGCAATAAGGGCATGTTATTAAGTAGACATTACCTATTCTGAAATAGCCATCTTCTAATCGTTTGTCTTTGGTTTCTTTGCTGATCTCCAAACTGTCGCTCTAAAATAAAACAAAGGCAACAAGAGTATAAGTAATTAAGCCTGTTAAAATCAAATCCAACAAATGCTCTAAGAGTTGTGTTTGTGGTTTAGCTATGAAGAAAAATGGCAACAGTGAAGAACTCTGAAAATCTGTTGGTAGGAGTTACTTCAGCTATGTTGAAAGAAAATGAAAGACTGTCAGGAAGATCTAAGTGTTCCTTACAGAGCGGGGAATTAACGGTGCCTCCCTCATCAGGCACTCAATGTGCACTTGGTATCATGGGACTCAATAGACACAGTAAACTCTGTGCTAAGATATGAACCCTGTTCCTAATATAAACAACGATATTTTCCAGAAGAAAGCAGAATGAGAACTAGGGATGAAACAAATGGGTACATTAGTATCAGATATTCAACATTTTAAAAACTTAATATTGCCATCCACCATTAAAGTCCCATACCACATGAGAGTTCTTGTTTGTCTAATAAAAACAACCTCCTAAGTGTCCATTGTGACAAATGGCATTAATTGGCACAAATAGAGATCACCTGAGAAAAAAGCTTCATTGAGGTGCTATCTATGTTGGGTTGGCCTGTGAGCACATCTGTAGAAAGTTATCTTAATTAGAAAGACCCAACCTACCAGGGGCAGAACCATTCCCTACGCCCTTACATAGTTCCCGAACCATGTAAGAGTGAAGAAACTGAGCAGAGCAAAAGCATGCAAGTGTTCATTTCTCTCAGCTCTTGAGTGAGGACATGATGTAACTTGATATTTAGAGTTCCTGTCTTGACTTCCGCCACAGTGATGACTAAAACCTGGAACTATCAGATAAGCCTCTTTCTCTTAAAGTGCTTTGTGTCAGGACATTTTATCCCAGCAACGGGAATGAAACTAGACCCTCAGAGGCAGCAGCAGCCATACCTTAAGAGGCAGAACCTCCACGGTCGTGTTCAGCAGGATGTCCCCTGGGTGCTCTTGATTGCCGCTGTGGAACAAATAACTGAAAATACACACCAAAGAATGAACACCAAGAGTCAGACCTGAGTGTCAAAGACCCAAGAGCACAGCCTCTCACCCCAGAGTGAGCTCTTGGGAGGTTTCTGAAGTCTGACCATAGCAGAACCTGCAACCACCCAGCTGACTCCCAAATGTTGCAGGAACCATAAGACTGAAGGGTGCAGCCCTTGGCTCCAAGTTCTCCCCATCAGAAGCCACCGTACTTACTACTCAACTCAGCAGTCACCAAACTGACCACAGGCTGACTGTCTGCAACCCCTTCCACCACAGTGCAGTGCCTTGAGTCACAGAGTTTTCAGGAGGACGGCCATGGGCCATGGTACGTTCGAAGCCTACCCTCGGGGTTATGAGTTTGGAGCAGTGGTAAAGCACATGGCTATTGTGTGCAAAGCCCTGGGTTCAGTCCCCAGCTAGAACATACAGACCATGCTTCGCAATAGTCAGGCGTGGTGGCGCATGCCTTTAATCCCAACCTGTGAGTTGGAGGCCAGCCTGGTCTACATTGTGAGCTCCAGGCTAGCCAGGGCTATACAGTTATACAGTAAGACCCTGCCTCAGCAAACAAAAGATAATTATACACCATTAATGCAGAGTGGAGTCTAGAACTGTGTGACCAGTGCAAGAGTCAAAAACCAATGTCAGCCATCATGCTAATCAGCTAAGGAGAAAACACAGAATCTTATCAACAGATGAAGAAAGGGCATCTGGCAAAATTCAAAGCTGGAACTTCCAAGATGGTTCAGTTGGTAAAAATCTTTGTTATCCAAGTACAGGGACCTGAGTTCAATCCCAGGAACCCATGTAAAACAGTCAGCCTGGTCACACCAGTGAGTTCTAGGGAAAGAGAGAGATCCTGCCTAAAAAAAAAAAAAAAAAAGGTGGAGCTTGAGCAAGAAGATGCCCAAGACTCATCTCTGGCCTCCATGTACACACACAAAATAAAAATGGTAATGGTAACACCAAAATTCCAGCCCCACTGATGGGATCTGTGTGCGAGAGGCAGCAGGATGAGCAAGCGTTCCTTCACACACCTCTGGGTGTGTGAAGCCACACACCAGCACAGTAAATGTGCCTTCTGATAATGGAGAACTGAAGGGACCGTGGGTATCAGATTTAAAAAAAAACAGAAGAAAACAGTCCCACGTTTTATAACATGGATGTGAGCCCCACAAAACCTAAAAGGGTTGCCAATGCCCACAGGGTGCTAAAAATGACCTGCACCAGCAGAAATGCTGACTGGGAACAGCAACCAATTTAACCAATCGCTGGCCCAATAACCCACTCTCCCTGTGCGTGGAGATAGTCTAGGAAAGAGACGTGGAAATTATGAGATTTCAGGAAGACATCTAAATGAGAGTAACAAAAAATCACAGATTAAGTTCAAGTCTAGAAATAACGGAATCTACCAAATAAAGGGCCAGCAAGATGGCTCATAGACACTTGGTACTAAGCCTGAAGGCCTAAGTTCAATCCTTAGCACCCACAGGGTAGAGGGAAAGAACCAGTTCCCACATGTTCTCTGGTCTCCACACACAGATAAATGAAGTACTTTACAAAACATTCTGTGTTCAGAACATTAGAATAGATGGCATGCCTGAAGTCATGCATTTCTCGTACTCAACGATGAGAAATTAACTTATAGCCAAACAATTTGCGACCTGCTCTCTCCACAATCTACTATGCACAGAGCACATGGATCAGGAACCACACTACAAGCAGGTCTGGATTCTAGAAAGGAAATGCACCAGTCACTGACCTCTCCACATTGACCGGTTTATCAAATTTAAACAAGATGTAGTCTCCAGCTGTGGGGGTGATGGCCCAAAAGAAGTCTTCCCCCATGTAGGTCTTCTCCAGTGTGTGCCCTTGGTACACCTTCAGGGAAGTGGAGACCTCTGCAGGCGGGTTCACGTGGATCTTGAGAAGCAATGGTTTCATGTAATCTTTATCCTATGAGGACACATGCGGGCCATGATATAACATGGAGCTTATCTACACACTACACAGCAACCTGTACAACTAGGGAAAATTACATTAAATCACCAACCGTAAGTTTCTGAATTTTCCCCGACAGAGATGAGTGTAGACCCACGTGCTGGAAGAGGGAGGGTCGGAAGCGGATTCGTAGGTTTGCCTTCTGTCTGTCGCAGTGTTTCTAGACATGTAAAAAAAAAATCTGATTTTACTGTCCAATGATGAGAAGCAAGGTAGACACCCAGAGTCCGGTTGGATGGCACATTGACACCACTGCTAGTCAGTCCTTACTTTAACATGTGTGTGCTGGGGTCTGACACTGCCAAAGGAATTAGACAAAGACCACAGACAGACAGCACAGGAAGAGAGTAGTACGGCCTCCACAAGCCCGGTCTGACGACGCTCTACAGCCAATGGTAACAGGAAACAAAGCTTCAAGATCCCACCAGTGTTTCTCAGCCATGCCAGGGGGAGCCACTGCTTAGAAACAGGCTCTGCTTTAAGGGGTCACCTACTGTTTTTTTTAAATACATGATAAATTTGGTGGTGCCTGCCTTTAATCCCAGCACTCTGGAGGCGGGGGCAGGCAGATCTCCGAGATTTTGAGGCCAGTGTGATCTATAAAACAAGTTCTGGGATAACCAGGGCTACACAGAGAGATCCTGTCTCGAAAACTAACAACAAAACAAGACAAAAAAACCTCTAGAAATGCATCATATATGCATGCGCACATATCGTCATGCCTGGAGAATGAACCAAGGGCCTTCACTTGTGCTGTTTAAAGAACTCTACCACTGTGCTATCAACGAGACATGGAGGGAGGGAGGGAAAAAGGGAGGAGGAGGAGGAGGAGGAGGAGAAGGAGGAGGAGGAGGAGGAGGAGGACAAGGAGGAACAACCTTTCTAACATTAGAACTTTAAATGAAGCCAAGCACATGAAGAATGGAGTAGAGGAGACAGTTTCCTGCTGTGGCTTTATTTAACATACTTAGCTCCTTAGAGAGATCTGCTACATACACACAAAGTTACTTCATAAACTAAACATAGAAAAGAAACTTCAGGCCAGGTACCACAGCACAAGCCTGTAATCAGCACTCAGGCAGCTGCTGAGGCAGGAGGATCTTCAGTTCTAGGCCAGCCTGGAGCTACACAGCAAGGCCCAGTCTCAAAAGAAAAGAAGTCCACGGACCCCATGAAGAGTGAACTTACGGCATCTTTTTCGGGGTTGCAGACCTTCACCCAGAGAATGTGGTCCAAGAGCCAGTCAATGGGCTTCTCCTTATAGAACATGAGAATGAACTCCACAACCAGAGCTAGGTCCGGCGCCTGGAACATCTTCCCTGAAAAGACATTCCCAGTCAAGAGCCGTCACAAGGAACCAGTCTGGGGACACCTTCGGAAGTGACCTCTGTGCCAAATAGATTGAGGTTTCACTCTCATCATCAAATAAATAAAAGTTGCTTTAGCTGGACAGTCTGTTGACTTGTCATCCGGGTTTAAATGGAAGTAGCCACCTCCCGCTGTTGTGTCGCTTAAAGGACTCAGAAACCAGATCAGATCCCCCATATTCAGACTATTCCTATGAAGAAATTTGAGAGATTTACAGTTTAACAAAAGTCTGTAGGACTAGAATACAGCTCAATGGTCTCACTTGTCTAGCATGTGTGACACCCTAAATTCAAAGAAAGGGAGGTCGGGGGAGAGGGACAGAGGGAGAGAGGGAGATCATCTAAATTGATAAACACAAAAAGAAGGGGAGGAACGGATGCAGGAGGAGGGGAAAGAAAGGTTTACTAATTTTGTTGTCACTGAAACTTTCATAATTTTTTTCTGAATTTTAAAACAAGTTTTTAGTTAAATGATAAACAAGGTCAGAGATGAAGCCAATAGCTTGGGGGTTGGGGGTAGGTGTGGCAGGGGTGGGGCGTGGCAAGGGTGGGTGTTGAACCCAAGGTCTGAGCCTATAACATCCAGGGGGTTGGGCTGAACCTGAGGTCTGAGACTATAGCATTATGGGGGGGGGGCAGTGGGGGGAGGGTAGGGGGAGTTGGGAGTTTGAGAAGTTATTTATAAACCCCGTAAATTTCCTTCATTCACTCAACTTCAAAGATGTTTTTTCATTGACTGTGGTAGGGACATTGTTCCCTCAAAGGCTTTAAAATAAGCACCCCAAATGGTTCATGAAAGAAACAGATGAACATGAAGTCATCGCTGGACGAGAGCTGCACGCTGCAGCGCCAATAAGAACCCATCAGTGCTGTGCTTCCGGGATGAACCCAGTGTTGTTAGCCTAAGAGAGCTGGAGGTGTCAGAGAAGAATCAAACATGTCCCCAGCTCCATGGCAGCCATGGCGTGGCTCTCTAGAGGAACGGCTGTTGCAAGATGTTTGAAAAACACTGTGAACCCTGGAATTGCGTTATTTACTGGAAAAACCTGTTTTTAGTTATGGTATAGCTTGGTCTTAGCATACACCTTTAATCCAAGAGCTTTCTCCTCGAACATTTTAAACAAGATTAAATACAGTCAACCATAGATCAGGAGATGGGCAAGCAATCAGTTAACAGGAAGTGAATATAGGAAAGAGTAAGGGGGAGTCAAGACAACGGGTAGAGGCACACAGAGAAGAAGGGAGGGACACTGAATTTGAAGGTTTTTATGTGATGGCCTGAGAGACGGGATTCCTGGTGGGATGACTGCTGAGGAGGAAGGTCAGCTGGGTGCTTTCTCTGCCTCTCTGAGCTAGCAGACTTTCACCCCAGCACTGTTTCCTGAGTCTTTATTGGTAACCTCAAACTATTGAAATTTTGTTACAAAACAACATGTTCCACCTCAGAAGTCAGAGTCTACAGGAGTTCATGATCATCATCTGATTGGCATAAGGAGATTTACCTAAGTTTTGTTTTCTCAAAACTAATCAATTTCCCTGGGAAAAGGTAACTTTCTGGGGGAAAAAAAAAAAACAATTGGTTTAAGAGTCTGAGACTTGGCTGCTTTATAAAACAGATAAATCATCAAATGCTCTTCTTACCAATGAAGCCCAGCTGGGAAAACTCTAGAATCATCCATTCTTCAGAAGAAAGTTGAAGTGCAAAATTTTTTATGGTATTAAAATAGTTTTGCTTGACAATAATATCATCTTCAAGCTAGAAAAGAAAATCGAATGGTCGGATTTAAGAGTCAAAAGGGGAGGAAGTGGGTGAACGAGCAGTACTACGGAAAATCCCACACGCGCTCACGGAAACCGTGATAACGATGACTAAAGTCAATTAAAACATAAGATGCCGTCAAAACAAAGATAAACTGCAAGGATCAACTCCCTAGGGTGAGGTCAAAGGGAAGCCAGCGTCTTCCTTCACCTATCCCACTCCTGACCAGATGAGAGGAGCATGAAAACTGAGCACACAACCGTCCGACACCTTCTGTATTGATACAGATGCCTCAGCAAACCTCTGTCTCTGTCTCTCTCTTTGTCTCTTTCTCTGTCTCTGTCTCTTTCTCTCTCTCTCTCTCTCTCTCTCTCTCTCTCTCACACACACACACACACACACACACACACACACACACACACACACACACACACGGGATAGAACCCAAGACACAGCTCAAGCCAGGTAAGGGCTCTACTGCTGAGTCACACCCCTAGAAACCACTTTTATATATAAATTTTTACATGTATGTATATGCTCTGTGTGAGTTTAAGCATGTCACGTGTGCAGGAGCCCATAATATGCAAAGTACACTGAGAACATTGAGACAGGAAATGTTCACAAAAATGGGACACCTGAGTGGAAATCCGAAGGTTTAACATCATACCAAATAAGGGAAATGCCAGTGATAAGTGTCAGAGCCCTGGGTCATCGACTGTGAGAGCTCAAGCTGATGTTGGGTAATGCAGCCCTTTAAGAAATGGTTGGGTCACACGGCCCAGCTAACTCAGTCGGTAGTGCATGAGACTCTCAGTCTCAGGGTTGTAGGTTCAAGTCCCACGTTGGGCATAGCTATTGGGGCTAAGAGATGGCTCAGTGGTTAAGAGCACTGACTGCTCTTCCATAGGTCCTGAGTTCAATCCCAGCAACCACATGGTGGCTCACAACCATCTGTAATGGAATCTGACGCCCTCTTCTGGTGTCTGGTGTACTCCTAAAATAAATGAACAAATCTTTAAAAAACAAAAAAAAGAAGAAGAAGAAGAAATGGTTGGACCAGGTCATTGTAAACCACCCCAAGGCACAGGCGTAACCCCGGGCTGGGTGGCGTTTTCTTCAAGCATAGACCCTTGATGATGCAACTGACCTGACTCTGCTCTTCTTTTTTTTTTTTTAAAGTACCTTGTATTTTTCCACTGCTGGGAAATGAATGCAGGGTGGTGTGGGGACTGGCCAGTGCTCCCCACCTGGAGGACCACCTCCTGCCCACAAGCATCCTTTAGAAACTGTGGACATGAACCCCCCTTGTTTACAACCATGGAGCTGCATCGATGTGGTGTGAGAGAAATTCCTTTGATTCCCCACTTTGGCCCTGTTTTCCTTGGATTTCCCGGGGAGATTCCTTTCCTCTGCAAACATTTCAAGCCCTCCATCTGAAGGCTTTTGAGCTAGTGTGGTGTCCGTCCTAATACTCTGTAGATAGATGGCCATGAATTCATTGAGAGGATTCTCATGCGGTCCAACTACGAAGACCAGAATATATTGCACCTCTATTTCCTGAGGAACAAGCTTTGAGGAAATGGACCATTTTTAGAAAAACATCATTAATCTTTGGAGAGCTGAAAATTTAGACACAGTCTAAATGATCATCAAAGGGCAATGGCGCAGAATCAAGTTATTCCAAGAAATGACTAAAAACTACACCCATTCCCATTTAGTAGCATTTAAAGCTTTTGATAATATTCTGTGATAAGGAAACTGGTTTTGAGGCTGTGTGCATGTGTGTGTGTGTGTGTGTGTGTGCATATGTGTGCGTGTGTTCATGCATATGTGTGTGAGCATGTGTGTGTTCCTGTTAAGAGATTCAGGCCATCAGCAAGACAGACAAATGGCAAACTCCAGACCCTCCTTTATCCCCAGAGATATAGCTTTAAAACCATAGCATAAACAGCCAGAGCCCTCCCCTGGGTATGGCTCCCTGGCTCCTGACTTTCCCCCTCACCAGAGAAATTAAATTAGTTCCAAGTCTCCAGAGTCATTGACTTTCTGGCCTGATAGTGTTGTTTCTGTCCTGATTCAAAGCATGGACAGGAACAAGGCAGGCACCCAGCAGAGGCCAGGAACGAAGGCCAGGACTTGGTGCCGGAGACTGCAGTGCCACAGAGAAGCATTGAGGCGCACTCCATCTGAGCAACCCACAGACACAGGATTCCCACGCACACCCCCAAAGAATGGGGTGTGCATACCAGCAAATCTTACTTGGGTTCTACCCACACAAGTCCAGAGAAAAGAGAAGTCCAGAAGCTGTGACTATGAAGCATGTACAAGACCTGTATAAGCTCCTCCCAGACAAAGGACCCCGGTAAAGGTAGGGCAGGCCTGACTCCCCTAACCCATTACCACTAGCTAAGGAGCTGCTGGCATTCTCTAGCTGCTGAGAGAGAATGTCACTTCCTTTGATGAAGTGGCCTCCAGGACGTCCACTACAGGCCCTACTCCCAAGACCAGTTGGGCAACACAAATTAGAATCCATGAGTTTAAAAAGAAGGCTCAGTTGGGGCATGGGAAGGCAAAGGTAGAGAGGGTGGTTAGGAGTAAAGGCAGGGGGTGGTACGTTCGAAATACACTTCATGAAACTCAAAGAGTGAATAAAAATGCTTCTTTTAAACAGGGCTGTGCTATATAGATGGGTCAGTGATGTAACCCACTTGCCACTCCTCCAGAGAAAAAAGGCTCAGTTCCCGGCACCACACGGAGGCTCACAACCTCATAACTCCAGTTGCAGGGGGCCTGATGCCCTCTTCTGACCTCAGATGGTACCAGCAACACATGCAGAGCATGCATATACATGAATGCACTCATACGAAGGAGAAAATATTTTTTTTAAAAAAGTAAAAGGCTCTAGAAGGTATTGCTGACATCAGCAGCAGCAGCAGGTCTTCCAGTGCAACACCAGACCACAAGGATGGGGCTGGGGCTGGGGCTGGGGCTGGGGCTGGGGCTGAGGCTGGGGCTAGGGCTAGGGCTGGGGCTGGGGCTGGGGCTGGGGCTGGGGCTGGAGCTGGGGCTGGGGCTGGCTGTTTTCCCAAATGCCAAAATTCAAATGGTAACAACAACGATCCTATGATAAGGCTACATAGTAACTCACAAAGAGTGGGCAACTAAATAAAATGTACAAGGGTTAAATGAAAACACCCACAAAGAGACAGAGCTTATGGAGGCGAACCAGACAGACAGAAAAAATACAAAACCTGAATGGGAAATTTCACAGCAAACCTGGCCAAGCAGAAAAAAGTCAACAAAGACAGAGTCTTCCAAACCAATGGTGCAGCTTTAAAAAAGGACAAAGGACGATGAAAACGGCCCAAGGAGCCTGCAGACACCATGAAGAGAATAGCGTGCACATTTACTTCAAAAAGGGCAAAGGAGCTACTTGAAGAAATGCTGGCTGAAAACGTCCCAGGTACAAAGGCCAATGAATGTCCAAGTCAGCAAGCTCTGATAAATGAGAGACAACGCACCAAGGGACAACGGCACAGTCAAGCCGTCAGCATCCTCGGGGAAAGGAAGGCTACCGCAAGTGGAGAAGTAGAGAGGTCACATGCATACATGCTCACACATGCGCACACGTGTGTGCACACACATACACACATTCAGTTACACACACAAATGACTACAGATGTACACATGCTCACACTTGTGAGTGCATATACACACATGCATAATCATACACTCTCTCCCAATCTCACACACACACAGACACACACACACACACACACACAAGCTCCTACCCGACTATCAGCAGATTTCTCAGCAGAGACATTGCAAGCTGGTAGTGGATTTGAAATTGTAAAATCGAAACAATTATCCACCTAGAATACCATACTTACCCATCAGAACTGCCATTTGAAAATATAAGAGAAGTTAAGACTTTTTTTATAAGTTCAACATTACTCTTCCTGCCCAACCTGCTGAGGGGAAGTCTGTCATCTTAGAGTGAAAGGGTATAAAAACCAACGAAAGACCACACAAGGATATAAAATTATCTGGTAAGTGAAATGTTCTGGCACTATAGAATCCTGTAGTAAGGTAATATTTGTAAGTCACTTTGGTTTTGGGGTAATGACACCAGGGCCAACCAGCAGCCTACATACAGAAATGTGGGCCCCTGAAATATCTTGTAAATTGTACGTTGTCACGCATGATAGAAGCTCGGTTGTCCGGATCACGTTTGGGTTACACTAGAACCCAAAGCGCACAAAGCAATTATAATTTATACCCATGGATATGCAATATGAAATGAGGCAGGGGACCTAGGGGCACAGATCAGCTGACACAGGGCTCTCCTAGCATGTGATCCCAGCACTTGGGAGGGTTGGGAGTTCAAGGTCAGTCTAGACTATGTGAGACACATAAGAAAGTTTATAAAGAGGCGATTTGTGTCAATAACAAGGTAGGGACAGGGAACAGATGTAACAAAGGTCATGAAGGTAAGTGATCAGTTAGATACACTGTTGTAAAGGCGTGCATGTCTCCAGTAACAATGATCAAAGAAAGCTGAAGTACATGAGTATTAAAAACTCAGAAGAAAAGTATGTTTCTGTAAGTATGCAAGTAAAACTTTGGTATGAGTAACACGGGAAAAGAGAGAACTCAGAACTAGACAGGAGAGGACATTAAAACCCATGGCACAGAGTAAGGGCATTCATTACACATTGTGAGAGGCTACCACAGGTACGTGCCAGTGGTCTAAACTCACTGTAGAGGAACAATGCATTCCAAGAAAGATGTAACCCAGACGGGAGTACAGGAAATAAGTTTACACATGGCTGTAACAACTAAGACAAAAGGGGCTAGAGAGATGGCTCAGCGGTTAAGAACACTGACTGCTCTCCTGAGTCCAAATCCCAGCAACCACATGGTGGCTCGCAACCATCTGATGCCCTCTTCTGTTGTGTCTGAAGGCAGCGACAGTGTACTCACATACATGAAATAAAAACAACTAAGAAAATAGAAGCAAAAAGAAAAACAAAATAAAACAAACAAACAAAAACATCTTGAGGTCAGGATGTAGCTCGGTTGGTAGTCTGCTTGTCTGGCAAGCATGAAACTCTGGGTTTTATACCCAGCACCACATAGAAGTGTGTGGCTGTTAAGGCCCATAATGCCAACACTCAGGTTGTGGTGAGAGAAGGATCTGGGTTGCAGATCATCCTTGGCTATCTGCTAAGTTCAGGGCCAGCCTAGGCTACATAAGACGCTGTCTAGGATGATGACATTAACAAAACCCTCCGTGACTTCCTTACAAGCAGAGTAGAAAGTCCAGGATCAGAGAACATCACTGAAGAATTCTGAGTAACATTAAAGATTTAACTGATTTTTCTCAGTCTCCCAAGAAAACAACATAGAGAGAATTCCTTCAAATAGCCTGTGAGGCCAGCGTTCCCCTGGGTTGAAAACCAAAAGCTTCCCTCTGTGCTCACCAACAGGCAGGGCTTCCCACTAGCTAACTATCAGCAGAACACTGCAAACCCCAGTTGGAGCCATCAGACATCTTGTAAAACATGATGCTGGTGTCAGTTCCCTGTGACATGCCTTATATAATTACGCGCACACACACACACACACACACACACACACACACACACACACACACACACACACACACACCACTATAAATAATGATTTCAGCAAAATTACAAGATTTAAAAATAACAAACAAAAACACCAACACTTCTACCTAGTAACAATAACCAATGCCTCAACTCAAATTTCATTTTAATCTCAAGCTGGACGATGGTGGCGCTCACCTTTAACCCCAGCACTCAGAAGGCAAAGGCAGGTGGATCTCTGAGGCCAGCCTGGTCCACAGAGTGAGTTCCAGAACAGCCAGAGAGCTACACAAAGAAACCCTGCCTTGAAAATACAAAACAACCCCCCCACACACACACATACACACCATGCACTCAAAGAACAAAAACAAAACCCCAAAAACAAAAAAATCATTCAGTAGAACTGCTAAAAAATACTTAGGAATAACTTAAGGAAGCGAAAGGCTTATGTCAGGCAAACTGTAAAATCTTACTAACGGAATCAAAGAAAACAAGTGCCCCGTGCTTAAACCCCACAAGTGGGACAACCTTGAATTTGAGGCCAGCCTACTGTCCAGACACAGCTACCTGTGTTTAAGCCCAATCAGCCCTGTCAAAAAGCCAGTCGTGGCAGGAGGAACTCAGGGGTTGCTCCAGGTTCTGTGAGAACTTATCGGCCTCAAAAACTAAGGTAAAGGTTAAGTGAGGAAGACCCCAACATTGACCTCTGGCCCCTACCATTAAGCACACACATGTACCCCACACACATTCGAAACCTATACATACTCACACATATGAGAGACTCTCAGACCAGAAGAGATGCTCTCTAACCTACCTTCCGGTCTTCCATATTCACATGAACATTTTCACATAGACCTCTGAACCCAAATACTGTTAAACTATATATACAGTGCCAAATCTACTCTGACCGATGTAGGCCTGACTTTCACATTTCAAATGTCTAATAAGCTAAGTACACTGCTTTTCTATTTTAATAAGTGTATTTTACTTTTAAAAAAAAGAGAGAGAGAATTGAAACCAACAAACAAAACAGCTGAGCGAGACAAAAGAAACAACCCAACCACACTGTAAAACCCTGATCCGTACCTGAATGTAGTAAATGCCCTTCTCCTGAGCATACATCATCAGAAAACAATAGTCCAGGTTTTGCTTCGTTCTCCATCTGAGATGAACAGCATCGGAAAATAAGTTAGGACTCAGACTCAAAGTCAGCAAACTCAGATCGTACATCTGAGCCTCGTGTCTGCTGTCACACACACACGGATAAACTCCCACACGAGAGGTGGTCAAAGGGCAGCTTCCTCCAGGGCAGCGTCTATCACCGTGTGCCTTAAGTAGACTAACCCTCCTGACACCCCAACCCCCCCTATCCCCCAACCCCACCAGAGGCTCTCTGCTGAAGGAAATGTGGTCAACACTGCACACACAGCCCCTTCTAGAGACAGCACAGCATAAAAGATGCTAACACATCCAGCGGTGCACATGTTTGCTGCAATACTGAGGATGGGGCCCATGGCTCCATGCACGCTCTGCTAACACTCTGCTGTGCTGCAACCCAGCATCTTCCAGGCTGTCTTGTCTGCAAATCTCTTCTTCAGTAACATCTTTATGTCTCCCTGAACTAGAGCTTGGCAAAGTCTGCTTTAGGAGCTTGAGGCCGGTGTCTATTTTGAATACTGCTAGAGATTGGTACTGCATACTGAATGTAAACAGAAACCAATACTATATATTAATGCTTTTGAAACCATGTTTAATGAACAGTCATAATCTGTTTAGTGACTCCCTAGTGGCTAAGAGAAACAAAGAAATTAATGCTGAGCACGAGACACAAAGAGTCCCAAAATAGTTCAAGAAAGTACAATGAACAGCCACCCCAAGCCTAGGCCAACTACACAAACGTCTCAGAATCTGTGTCCTGTTCTGTCACGAGCTGAACAAGATGCCCTAGACGAGCTCACCAGGCAGCCTGACATCATCTAAGTGTGCACTGGGTATCAGCGGTGCTTACCTTACTCTTTCCTTGGAGTCTCCGAACGTCTCCTTCAGGTTTGTTAAGTCGGGGTAATAGCTTTCAGGAGGAGAGATTACTTCTAGCAAGCCGGAACTAATTTCTCTAGAAAATCTACCAAGAGAAAGGTTAGCTGTATTACTGTTAGCTCTGTGGGATGCCACTTGTCTTAATGATCAATTTACTGGTGTGACACGTAGCGGAGATCCTAGGCAAACTGCAGGCAGTGCCATCTTACAAGCAATTGATTGTCAAACTTAAGCAAGTCAAGATCCCACAGAAAGCAGGGAACTGGGGATGGAGGGTGGGGTGGAGCGAACAAATGAATCTGTGTGCTTACCCAAAATATATTATTTATGAAAAAAATAAATCAAAGCCTTTCATCTTCTGGGCTGGTGGACAGACTGAGTCCAATGCCCAGAAGCCACACAGTAGAACTAGAGCCGAGCAAATGCCTCTCAGGCCCCCACATGCACACATGTGGGCACATAAAAACAACGAATGAATGTGAGTTTTTCTAAGTCAGAAACACAAAGCTCTTCGGTATTCAGGAAGCTTTAGCTCTATGTCATTCCAATCCGGGGTTTTTACGCTGAGGGCAGCTTGATCCCTCCTGGGAATATTCAGTAGGGCCTGGAGACATTTTGGTTGTCACAACATATAAGGGTCCTGACACATGTCCTCTTCTGCCAAGAACCTATGACCAAGAATCCCCTCGCCCGATCGGTGGTGCCTGGGCTGAGAAACCCTTTCTCGAGTCAGTTTTCATTAACTAAGTGTGGTTTCTTTTTATATTCCCCATCTTGTCTCATTCTCACAAACCTTCACTAGATGCTCACGGAATGCTGGCCTTTGCACAAGGGCATGTGATTGCCCTTACTTTCTGGCCTTGGTTCCTCTGCACACCAAGGAAGCCTATAGCACTAACTGTCCCTGAGGCCCATGGGAAGGGGGACGAGTCATTATCACCCTGCTTTGAGGAGCCTCCACCAGCCTGTCTCTACAGACTGACAAGAATATAGCGCTTGAGGACATTTTAAACACATTTAAACACTTTACCCCAAAGTGTGCACAGTGTCTTTTTAAATCTCCAGCTTTCATATTTTGATTGACAAGGAGAAATAGTTTTGAGCAAATAACTACTGCTTCTAAGTCTTTTCTAAGTATCTCTAGTATTTGTAATTATGTTTATTATGTGCGGAGGGAGGTTCTGGGCCAGCAGAGGCGACAGATCTCCCCACGATGGTATCAGGGATGATGAATGGAACCCAGGACCTGAACTCAGGTCGTCTGCAAGCACGGGAAGCACCTTTAACCACTGGACCATCTCTCCAGTTCCCTGAGTCAAAATGTGCCCCCTAGGGTCAAGCCAGAGGAAATTCCCTGAAGAGAGCCTTCAGGTCTAACTTTAACACCAGCAGGTGAACAGCATAAAACACAGCAAAGCCTAAAACTCCCTAGGCTTTGCAGTTGTCTCCTGCTCGCAGCAAGCCGGGCTCCACTCCTGACAGGACAGGAAGGCAGGCTGAGACAGAGCTCATTCTAACGTCTGTCCTGACATCAGGTTCGCTTGGTGAGTAGCAGTGGAAGACTCGAACAGTTCTGTACAACCGTAACTCTCTCCTCCCTTTCAACACTAAAGGTGACTAAGTCATCAGTGCTCCCTCCATACAGATGCTGTCCAGAGCCTTCCTAGGAGGAATGAACCAAGTTACCCAGCAGACACGTGGATGCATGCGCAGCTATGTAATGAGAATGCAAACAGACAGACACCAACGAACAGAGAAATGAACTAGAAAAGGAAGAATTTTCTCTCAACAGAAAGCCAAAGGTAATAGCTGTGAAAACAGTTTCATTTCTATACTTTAGAAAACTTACTCTTTCTCCAGGTTGGCAACAACGCTGTGAACATAATCAAGATCTGTCTGGGAAAGAAAGAGAAATATTACGGTTTTTATTTCACTGTACAAAAGGCTTTTACTTTTGTAAAAAGTGTATTAGCCTGCCTCTGTGTGTGTGTGTGTGTGTGTGTGTGTGTGTGTGTGTGTGTGTGTGTGTGTGTGACATGTGCAGTTACTCTTGAAGGCCAGAAGAGGGCATCAGATTCCATGAATCTGGAGATGTTTGTAAGCCATGGAGCAAGTGATGGGAGCTGAACTGGGATCCTCAGGAAGAGCAGCCAGTGCTCTTAACTGCCAAACTGTTTCTCCAGCTCCTTATACTTCACTTTTAATGCCAAACTCAGAATGGGCCAAATGATGAATCGCACATCGGAAATACCATTTCAACTTTTAAAGGTCCTTAGGTACTATTACAGTAAGCAAACGGTGCATTTTATTGTCTTCAACCACTGAATTTGACCAATTCAATTTACTAGACAAAGTGAACATGAAGCAATTCTTGTTCTGAAGCATCCAAGCCTTTAAGCAGTGTATGTGCAGAGCAGCAAAGCAGCCACCTGTGGTACCTGAAACCATGAAACTGAAACCAAGAATCAAGATAAAAAGTAGCACCATCCTGTATTATTATATTGATACCGAGGACTCAAATCAGGAGGATGATAACTGCAGTTCGAAATAAAGGTTATGTTTCAATTATAAGCAATTAAAAATCTAGCCTGAGGATGTAGCTCAGTGGTAGAGCCTTTGCCTTACATGAGCCAAGCCGTAGGTTTGATCTGTGGTACAACGGAAGCCAAACACACACACACACACACCCCACCTGAAAAATCCAATATTCTTGTCTTAGTCAGGGTTACTATTGCTGTGATGAAACACCATGACCAAAAGCAGACCAAGGAGGAAAGGGTTAATTCAGCTTACACTTCCAGGTCACAGTCCATTACTGAAAGGAGTCAGGGCAGGAACTCACACAGGGCAGGAACCTGGAGGCAGGAGCATGGCAGGGTGCTGCTTGCTTGCTTGCTCCTCATGGTTTTGCTCAGCTATTCTTACAGAACCCCAAGATCACCAGCCCAGGGATGGCACCACCCACAATGGGATGGGCTCTCCCACATCAATCACTAATTAAGAAAGCACCTTCAGAAGGCATTCTGTCAATTAAGTTTCCCTCCTTTCAGAAAACTCTAGTTTGTATCAACTTGACCTAAGACTAGCTGGTACCACACAGCCTTTTTGCATTTTCTCTTGGCCTTAGGTAACTTATTTGGAGACATTCTTTCAAACATTATCTTACTAGATCTCTGTTTCTCTATTAGTAACTGTTTTCTTTCCCCCCTCCAAGAGGCAAAAGGATATGTTTCTGTTTACTGCTCTACTGTCTAAGCAAATTGACAGATTGTTACATTTATAAAAACATATGCTTTGTTAAAGGCATACTTTGTCATCATATCTTAAGCAAATGACGGTGATGGGACTCTTAAACTACCAGGAGAAATGCTAAGAACTCTACTTTCTAGAACTTTGAGCCCCTTTGACGAGTCCTGCTTTACAACTATTCCAGAGAGTTTACTTACAAACCAAGAAGTTACTCTTTAAGAGGTCCCTGCTTATCAGGTCTCCCAGGGTGTCTGTGTGAAAGGGGTGAGTATATGTTTTAGGGCATTAAGGAAACTTGTGGTCCCTACTATTTGATAGCCAGAGTTGCAGTTGTCACACACTGCCTCTGAGAAATGACATGTTCCACTTAATCTAGACTCCTATTAAAGTGGTATGCCAGTTTGTCTCTGCCTGCTCATTTCCTAATTTAACTTTAATTTCTGTTAACTGGATTCCAACTTTTATTAAGCTTTTTAAAAGAGTAAGTACCAATGTAATACCATATTCTTCAAACTCTTAAGGAACTTTAGAGATATAGCACAGGAACACAGATCAAACACCCTTATCGATAGAATGTTTGATAAAACAATTGTGACTAGTATCCTTTAGGATGGAGAATTGAACCTATCTGGTATCTACCGGAGATTGGGGGACAGGGGGAGCCTCTGAAGAAAGCTCAACCCGTGAGCAGTCTGAATGCACCGGACCATATTAGCTAAGCCTCTGCAGTGGGGTTCCTGGCCCCTCCCTCTGTGGCTGGGGTCAAATGGCTGGGCACTCAGAGCTGCTCATTAAGTTGAGCATTTTAATGCCTGAGACATTTTAAACAGTGTGTGGAAATTGTAATAAAAGAAGAACACCTCTCTCCTCTAGCCGAGCAAGATGCCCAAAGGAAAGAAGGCCAAGGGGAAGAAGGTGGCCCCAGCCCCCGCTGTGGTCAAGAAACAAGAGGCCAAAAAGGTGGTCAATCCTTTGTTTGAGAAAAGGCCTAAGAACTTCGCATTGGGCAGGACATCCAGCCCAAAAGAGATCTCATGCGCTTCGTCAAATGACCCCGCTACATCAGGCTGCAGCGGCAAAGAGCCATCCTCTACAAGCGGCTCAAAGTACCTCCTGCTATCAACCAGTTCACTCAGGCCCTGGACAGGCAAACAGCGACTCAGCTGCTTAAGCTTGCCCACAAGTACAGGCCAGAGACAAAGCAGGAGAAGAAGCAGAGGCTGCTGGCCCGCGCTGAGAAGAAAGCTGCTGGCAAAGGGGACGTCCCAACTAAGAGACTACCTGTCCTCCGAGCAGGGGTCAATACAGTCACCACTTTGGTGGAGAACAAGAAGGCTCAGCTGGTGGTGACTGCCCATGATGTAGACCCCATTGAGCTGGTGGTTTTCCTGCCTGCCCTGTGTTGAAAGATGGGGGTGCCCTACTGCATCAAGGGAAAGGCCAGGCTGGGGCGCCTGGTCCACAGGAAGACGTGCACCACTGTTGCCTTCACACAGGTGAACTCGGAAGACAAGGGTGCTCTAGCTAAGCTGGTGGAAGCTACTAGGACCAATTATAATAACAGATATGACAAGATCCGCCGCCACTGGGGAGGCAACGTCCTGGGTCCTAAGTCTGTGGCTCGCATTGCCAAGCTGGAAAAGGCAAAGGCTAAAGAACTCGCCACTAAGCTGGGTTAAATGTACACTTAAGTTTTCTGTACATAAATATAATTACAAAATTAAAAAAAAGAACAAACACTTGTCTGTGAGCTGAAAACTGGGATATGCATGTCTCAGGAATCGGTATGCTTAGACAGTAGAGAACTAAATAGGCATAAAGGCAAAGAAGGGCTGGAGAGGGCTCAGTCAATAACAAGGACCAAAGATTCGATCCCCAAAACAGGGCAGAACAGGTATAGAAGCACTTGCCCCAAATCCCAAAGCTGGGACCGAGGAGGCAGGAGGTCTCACTAAATAACCAGGCTAGTGAGCTCCAGGTTCCATGGCAGACCCTACCTGTCTTTAAAAGCTAAGCTGGAGGGCTGGAGAGATGGCTCAGAGAGCACTGAGTGATCTTCCGGGGTTCTGAGTTCAATTCCCAGCAACCACATGGTGGATCACAATCATCTGTAATGGGATCCGGTGCCCTCTTCTGACATGCAGACAGAACACGGTGTATATAATAATAATAATAAGAGGAGGAGGAAGAGGTGGAGGAAGAAGAGGAATAAGAGGAAGAGGAAGAAGAGGAGGAAGAAGAGAAAGAAAAGGAGGAAGAAGAAGAGGAGGAGGAGGAAGAAGAGGAAGAGGGGGAGGGGGAAGAGGAGGAGGAGGAAGAAGAGGAAGAGGAGGAAGAAGAGGAAGAGGAGGAGGAGGAAAAAGAGGAGGAAAAAGAGGAGGAGGAAGAAAAAGAGGAGGAAGAGGAAGAAGAGGAAGAGGAAGAGGAGGAAGAAAGGTGGAGTCTACAGAGGTCCTGGCCAGATAGGACCACAGTGAAACTTTGCTGAGGGGAAAAGGGGGAAGATATCAAGCAAACAAACAACTCAAAAAGAGATATCTCATCTATGTGTTGAAATACAGTTGAATCCTGAAGACACAAAAGAAATCACAATGCAAAGGGCCGTATATCGTGTACAATTGCATTTATAAGAAATATCCCCGAAAGAAAACTATAGGAGCAGGAAGCAGAGTGACAACTGGTTCGGGCTGAGGGAAACTGATGAGCGGGTTTCCTTTTTCAGGTTGTGAAACCATTCAAGACACTCGGCATGACAGCACCCAGCTTGACCGAAATGAGGGAGCCGAGTACAACGTGCACTGCACATAGAAACGCAAAGTATAAAGCATCAGGAAAACCAGCGTTTCATGCTGCGCACACAGCAACAAGGAAGGTCAAGGTTGCTCTTCTTTGCTCAGAGCAGACATAAAAAAGCCAAGTATATGGAAGGGTGGGGCCTAAGAGGCCATGACATCAACAGGAGCCAGAAGCCGCAAGCCGCAAGCTCCTTTCTCCACCAGGAAAATTTCAACGGCCAATCTGAGAGACCCCAACATTTGGAGAATTACTAAAGTGTGACCCCGCCTTTACCCCAAGGCCATATGGAGAGGAGGTCCCTAGGTTCAGTTCTCTAGAAGAATGTTCCAGGATGCCCATTCTAGTCCCACCTTGGGGACACTTGCTGTAACACCATAACTACAGCAGCTAAGACGAAGGGATCAGAGAAAGGAAGTGGAGTCACAGTGGCAAGCACTCTCATGGTGTCATGGTGGTGCCCCCGTGTAACTGCCGTCTGCAGCGTCTGATCCAACAGCTGGCATGGCATCCTGCTCACAAAGCTGAACTAGTCACTTTCAGAGGCACTGAGGAGATTCAGCTTAGTCTGAGTCTCTAAACAGCTGGCCTTCATGCCCATCCCAGCAGCCCTACTCCAGGAGACAGACACTCACCTCTGTATGTCACTTGCACACAGCTCACATGCTTGCCCCAAAGAGTCAAAAAGCAGCAGCTCCTGTCAGCCAAAGGCCTTGCCAAGGGACCACAAGATTCCCAGCTCCACACTCTACACAGTAGCTCTGGGATATAGCCATGTGAACTTAGTGTATACCAAACCACACCACAGCCACACCCTAGACTCCAACTTCAAGTACACATTTTTTAGGGAGCACCAGCTGTTCTCCCACTCATTCCAAACAGCAGCTCTGCCTAACCTGGGATCTACACCTCTCTCCAACTGCAGATTTCAATTAGTTTGATTATGAGTGATTGAGCCAGATGTTGCTGCAGGACCAACTTGCAAGATACCCAAGCAAAGACTCTGGCAACTTTGTTCACACTGTCACCAGATGGCCCATGCTAGCCCAAGTAGTGTTCATCCCTGCTAAGCAACACCTAGAATGGCCAGAAGAGGGAGCTGTTTCCAAACCACAAAAACTCCAGGGACAGAGGGCTCAGGGGCGGGCTTTTCCACTGCCACCCCCTGGCGA
Source organism: Rattus norvegicus (assembly GCF_021556685.1). Classification (NCBI taxonomy): domain Eukaryota; kingdom Metazoa; phylum Chordata; class Mammalia; order Rodentia; family Muridae; genus Rattus; species Rattus norvegicus. The sequence goes on from NC_141542.1 coordinate 54,874,067, forward strand.
AGGCTATGACTGTTCCAATAGTGAATTCTGAAGAAAGAGATCTACCAAACTGTCAAAGAATTCAAAAGAATCTTCACAAGATTATACAGAAATAAATCTGCCCATACATGGTGATTCAGGTCTGTAATTTTAGTTACTCTGTAGGCTGCCTAAGTTTAAGGCCTGCCTAAGGAACTTAGCAAGACCAGGTCACAGGAATTCCAACCCCAACTATCAAAATGCAAAATCAAAGGAAAAATCCTGAAAGCAGAAAGAGATAAGAAATCCAGCACATATAAAGAATATTAACACAGCTATTAGTAGACAGGAAAATGAAGTAATATATTCAAGGAATTGGAAGGGGTGAAAGGACAAGAACATCCTGTACATCTGCCTTTCAGAAATGGAGAAACAGGACTGGCAAGGTGGCTCAGTGGTAAGGCAACATGCTACCAGGTTTGAGTTCAATTCCCAGGAACAGGAAGAACGGACTCATGGAGAACCCATTCCCAGAAGCCATCCTGTGATCTCCACGTGTGCAAAGGTACAAGCATGCCCACCTTACCCTGTGCACAGCACAAATGTCTAAAACCTGTATAAACAGATGGAGGGGAACCCAAGTCCATCACTTTACAGCACTTGCTAGAGAAAGTTCTTCGAGCTGAAATGAAAGTCCTCTGATCTTGAGGGGCTGGAGAGGGGCAGTGGTTAGGAGTGCTGGCTGCTCTTCTGGGAGACCTGGCTTTGACTCCCAGCACCCACATGGTGGCTCATAATTGCCTATAACTAGTCCTAGGGCATCTGACAACATCTTTTGGCCTCCTCGGGCACTAGGCATGCAAGTAGTAGACAGACATATTAGCAGACAAACACCCATACACATTTCTTAAGGCACAGAAGATATCAAAGGACAAACTTGGTGGTAAACAAGATGCACAGAATGCATTCTCTAGGACTGGGCTGGCGTTTATAAAGCAATCAGCCCTTAGCACAAAGTTTTTCAACAACATTGAAGGCAAACCATCCAGGAAACACTAGGAAATGGTGGAAAGTCTCCAATCAGAGGCACATGTGGGAGGGGCGAAGGCGGAGAGCTGTGTGAGGTCTGCCAACCTCAGGCTGTTCTATGGGAGCCTCACAGAAACTGCAATGCAAAACTTTTCAGAAGAGGCAGGAAACACAACCAGACAGCATTCAAAGCGCTCAACTACATGAAACCACAAAGGCAGGCAGCAATACAGAACAAAGTGCAGGATGAGCTAGAAAACCACGAGAAAACTGGCAGAAGGAATCCTTACCTACCAGTGAGTGCTGTGAACATAAATGAACTGGGTGGTTCCCCAATGAAAAAGAGTGACCGAGTGTATACACACACACACATACACACACTCACACATTCTCTCAGACATACACACACACACCAGTATGCTGCTTCATGTTATCTTCGATTACATATACAGAAAGTGAAAGTGAGGACATTTAAAAGATGCTCCAGGCAAACGGAGACCAGCAGGGACCAGAGACTACCTGTACTTCAGTAGTAAACTTAGGAGTCAAAGTAGGCTGGAAAGACTGATTACCAGTCAAAGGTCACCATCGAGGCAGAGACGGGTGGATCTTTGAGTCTGAGATCAGACTGGTCTCCACAGCGCAGACCAGCCAGTGACACCCTGTCTCAAAGAAAGGCCGGTACGTAATGAGAAAGTGCATTGGTGTACAGCTTTAAATACTCATGAATTTCATGTCAGACCACATACCACACTAAGGATCTGAAGAGGCCACTAGGGCCGGTCAGCTCAGCTCTTATATGACTTGAGCGCTGGAAGTGTTGGGCTTCATGCTCTTCGTCCTCCAGCCTCGGGTGTCTCCTCTGAGCCTAGTGTCCTGACACAGTAAAGGCTGCCACAGGGGCAGGGGGTGCTGTGTAACACCCTCCTTTCAGAACCCTCATCGGAGATTTTTCCAGCAGCTCAGTTTGGTATTCTCCCTTCTGTACTGACACAGAATGTGTCACCAGCTAGAAGCCAGGGCTCACAGCATCTATTTCTGTCTCTTCGACAGCCTTACCCTGAGTAGTCTACTGTCTAGGGCCTCAGAACAGTCAATTGAACATTTTCCCATCATTCTAGCTGCTTGTGTCACAAGGTCCACCACCGCCAGAAACCAATAATTTGTACCTGACAATCGGCAGAACCAAGAGGACAGACGACATGTTCAAACATAGGGTTGAGAGCTTACGGAAAAAAACAAAACAAACAAACAAAAACCAAACAGACCTTATTTCCTGATCTGAGACAAGGGTACTATTGCCCACATAAATACTTCAGTTTTTAACTTCAAACAAAGGCAAACACATAACCACAGTATTTCTGTGAGCTTTACTAGTTTCTAAAATGGTCATGTACTATAATATAGTGAATCAGAAAGAGGAAGTTAAAAGGCTAAAAAAAAAAAAAAAATGACTACCTCATTTGAATTACCTGTCCCAGCCTTTTAGTCTCCTCCCATCTGTGGATGACAGAAGACATTCCCTCACAGGACCCAGCACTCCCCTTGGTTCAAATCCATTCGTTAACTGACCACTTCTGGAAGCTCTTGGGTAGCCTAGTCCAGAACTTGCCTGGGTCATGACAACGGTCCCTGTCCTTACCAAAGCCACCAGTGGAGACTTTAAAATGGCAGGCCGTGACAGCTCAGCAAGGCCTGTAACCACGGTGCAATGGTGAGAACATGCCGGAGACATTCAAGCTGGGACACTATCACCCTGGTGACCAGGATAAGATTGGCCAGATTCCTAAGGAGCTGTCACTGTGAGAAGAAGCTGCAGATTCGGGATTCCTGGATGCAATCCCGTGCCTGGGATGCGGAAACACAGAGTGACCACAGCAGTAGCAGCAAGGAATCCAAATGACAACCATTTGGCGTCTATCGGGAGACTGGGTGTGGTGCGTCTCTATTCCCAGCAGGGAGGCAGAGATAGGTAGATCTGTTAGTTCAAAGCCAATGGGCCTACATAATGAGACCTCATGGTGGGGGGGCAAACAAGAGTGCTGGGCCCACAGGATGGCTCAGTGGATAAAAGCACCTAGCAAGGAACAAAGTATTTGGCTGTACTCTGACCTCTGTGTGACACAGAACACACACATGTATACAACATCTCCCCCACAACACACACACACAACATACACACTGCACATACACCCCTCCCTCACAACACACACACATACCATACACACTGCACAAACCATACACACACATACATGTGCATTCATGCACACACAACTCATACATATACTCACAAGAAAGAGAGAGAGAGAAAGAGAGAGAGAGAGAGAGAGAGAGAGAGAGAGAGGAGAGAGAGAGAATGTAAGAATGTAACTTTTTAACATTTTTTTTAAGTTAACTGTTAATTTCTAATCTTGGTAACTATTGTGGCTAAAGTTGCAGCAATACAACTGAGGAGCACCGTACAATTTTTTAAAGCCTTTCTCTGTCCCTGCAGTATAATGGGGGACCCTGGGCTCCCTTCTGGCCTCTGGGGCACCATGCACACAGATGGCTTGCATATATGCACACACATAACTTTACAAAAGAAAGGTATTACAATATGTCAAGGGTCTTCTCTACTTGAAATTTTCAAGGAGCTTTCCACGTTGGAGCAAGTTCAGCAAGCCCGACCCACTGCCCGCTGGCCTGAATCAATGTCCCACACTTCCTTAGAGCACGAGCGTAACCTTCACTGTGTATGATCCACGGCTATCTGCACGCTAGACATGGAGAGTTTAATAGTTTTTTTAAGTTTGTTTTTTATTGGTTATTTTATGTATTTACATTTCAAATGTTCCCCTTTCCCAGTTCCCCCTCCCCCTGCTTCTATGAGGGTGTTCCCCCTCCCACCCACCCACTCCCACTTCACCTCCCTGGCATTTTCATTCACTGGGGAACCAAGCCTTCATAGGACCAAGGACCTCTCCTCCCACTGATGCCAGACAATGCCATCCTCTGCCACATATGCAGCTGGAGCCATGGGTCCCTCTACGTGTACTCTTTGGTTGGTGGTTTAGTCCCTGGGAGCTCTGGGGATTCTGGCTGGTTGATATTGTTGTTCTTCCTATGAGGTTGGAAACGCCTTCAACTCCTTCAGTCCTTTCTCTAACTCCTCCATTAGGGTCCTCATGCTCAGTCTGATGGATGGCTGTGAGCATCCTCATCTGTATTGGTAAGGCTCACGGACCGAATGACTCACAAAACAGAACATATTTACCATTGATTATTACAACAACAACAACAACAACAACAACAACAACAACACCCAAAAAACAAAAACAAAAACAAAACCTGCCAGTCCCCTTGACCTGGAGCAAAAGCAGAGCTGTGTGATGACCTAGAAAGTCCCATGTTCCTTCATCCTATCCTTCTGGGCGCCCCACTACTGAGCTCCAGACCGCCCCCTAGAAAACTCTGGACCACCCCCGACTGAGCTCCAGCCACTCACAGGCCTCCTCCTGAACATCTCAGGACCGCTGTGGTCTCACGCTTTTGCCCTATGACCTCTGCACCAATAAGACCACTCCACAGCATCCACGTATCGTCCGTCTCCCTTTCTTCCCTCCCCTGACCCATTCACCTTCCAAGGAGCAAACATCTGCCACGCTACGCAAACGAGCTGCATCATCTCCAGAGATTTCAATGGAAAGGTTGCATTTTACTCCCTGATGAACCCACCACGATCACTTCTTCAAGGATCATGACCGAGCTCCAAGGGGATATGAAATAAATACGTTTTCCCAGTCAACATTTATATGATTTATAACTAACGTGTATATAAATACCTTAGGGGTTTAACAGGCCAAGATACTACAGATGCCCCAGTATGGTCATACACAGTTTAAAATCTAGAACAGAGGCTGGAGAGATGGCTCAGCAGTAAAGAGCACTGGCTGCTCTTCCAAAGGTTCTGAGTTCAATTCCCAGCAACCACATGGTGGCTCACAACCATCTGTAATGGGACCTGGTGTGTCTGAAGACAGCTATAGTGTACTCATATACATAAAATAAATAAATCTTTAAAAAAAATCCAGAACAGCTGACTAGATTGGCACAGAAACAGAGCAGAGCTCCACACTATATGAGCTCCGGATATGGACTCCCTCCCCACCTGCCCCATTCTCCCTCAATTTTGCTGCTTTAACTACGTTTCCTCCAGACTCCTCCTCTTAGCAGCTACATTTGACACCAGAGGCCACAGAGCTGATCAACGAGTATCTTTATGACTGGACTGAAACTCCCCCTCACCACAGGGCAAATCACCCCTCTATTGGAGGCAATTACTTCAGATTCTGAGGCTGAACCCCATAGCAGGAACAATCACATCTAGAAACCAAACTGCCCCCTCAACTGATGACAGAGATGGCAGTTTCTCCTGAATGCCTTACAGATTCAGAACTGAGACACAGATCTCAGAGCACTGGCCTGACCCAGATTTCCTGTCAGTCAGTCAAGCAAACTCCAGAGCCTCTTCGGTTTCTCTTCTCTACCACATCTCCGAGTTCTGTCAGCCCCTGGAGACAGACTTGGTGTTCTAAAGCCCTTCAAATTGTGCTGCCCTACATGGCCACATCCTTTCTCTGCTCTCATCAATGATAATCTGGAGGCATGGCTGAGGCTAGCCCATCAATGATCATCTGGATTTGTAGCCGAGGCTAGCCCACTGGGACTCTGGAGCCAGGACTTTAACCCTAAACTCTAGTAATTTTACCAACTTAATCTACTAAACATCTCTATGAAAATATGTCACATGAGCACGCAGGATCCTCTGGGCACACACAGAGCACAGTAGCCAATAAACAAGTACTGAGAAGGTTGGAAGGGCCAACACCATATAAATGGTGTTCTCTGACTACAATGGGGTTGAAATGGAGATCAGTTAACAGTGCGGATTGTAAGAAATTCTCAAATAGGTAAGGATGTAAAAACATTTCTATATAACCCATGGGGGTCAAGGAAAACAATTCTGTAGGAACTTAGAAAGTATTTTGATCTGAATGAAAAAACAAAGGGGCATGGAGTGTAGGGGCTGGGGAGATGGCTCAGCAGTTAAGAGCACCGACTGCTCTTACAGGGAACCTGAGTTCAGTTCCCAGCACCTATACCAGACAGCTCATATCAACCACCTATAACTCCAGCTCTGGGGTGATCTGCCACTTCTGGCCTCTGCAGTACCACACATGTGTGCACACTGCCATTCCTGTTCATTCATATCCTTCCTCCCTCTAAGCTTAAAAAAAACAAAACAAAACAAAAACAAAAAAACTTGAGATACAGCTAGTGTGGTACTAAGAGGGAGCTTATAGCTTTGAATAGCACTGCATAGACCGCTCAGCAATCTGTACATCAAACTAAAAATTAATCTCCCCTCCAAAACAGAGCGCCAATGTTACAGAAAGAGATACTCTTGTACGAACTTCAGTTTGGAGAATTTATCTGTCATCCTCCTCAGCACCTGCTTCGCAGTGGTACTTCAATAAACACTCGTTCAGCAAGAGAGAGTCTGGGGCTGGAGAGATGGCTCAGCGGTTAAGAACACCGACTATTCCTCCAGAGGTCCTGAGTTCAAATCCCAGCAACCACAAGGTGGCTCACAACCATCTGTAATAAGATCTGATGCCCCCTTCTGGTGTGTCTGAAGACAGCTACAGGGTACTTATAGATAATAAATATATCTTTAAGAGAAAGAGTCTGAGAAACATATTCTCAGTGAGAACCATAGTGGAGGCTGGCAATACGTACTCTAGGAGAGGAAAGGTTTTACACAGACAACTCCCTCACCAAATACACACTCACAAAGCGAGTATCTAACGGGAAAGATGGACCTCACAAAGCTTTGGCCTGGATAAGAGACTCAGCAGCATCTCCCACGTTCCTTCCTGGAAGTCACACACCATTATCAGTGAGACGCAGAACCAAGAACCACAAGCTTCATTTTGAAATATTAACAACTGAAATTCTCAGGCTCGCAAGGCGGCGTGGACGCAGACCCAAGAACCACAAGCTTCATTTTGAAATATTAACAACTGAAATTCTCAGGCTAGCAAGTGTGGCTTGGTCTCAGTAACCATAGGGGACAAACAAGAAGAGTTTTCTGGCTGAAGGAAAGTTGGCAAGTTTGTTTTTGTAGTAGTAATTAAAATAATATAATCATTGCCTAGATGTCTAGAACACATCTTTATCCCCCGTCAGCTAGTAGCCTAAAAACCCATACCCCTGATGACTCATAAAAAAGCAAGTAGAATACAAACTAATACAAAAAAATACAAATACAGAAACAAAAAATAATACAAAAAAAAAAAAGGTTTCTGAGTAGAGTCAATCAACGAACTTATGAAGAGAAGACAGAAGACAGAGGGAGGGGTAGAAAGGGACAGGAGGAAGGAAAAGAAACTTGCCATGACTTGCCCATTAACTTAAGGAAAAGAACAAAGGAAAAAAACCACACTCAACTGAAGATGTTGCCACTGAGAAGCCACTGCAATGACTCTAAAGGTGTTTGGAAACACAAAGGGCTTCAAACGTCCAGAGCAATCCTGGGGAGACCAAAACTGTAGGACAGGACTGTGGGTCATCAATGCATGCAAACCTACAGGAGGCAGTGAAGCGCTGGCCTGAGATTTAGCTCCAAAATGCAGCACGAAGCCCAAACAGAATGAATGGGAAGAGGAGAAGGAGGGGTCGGAATACATCAGGCCCCGTGCAGAAAGGCCAGCAAACCAAACAGGGCAGGGCCTGCATCAAGCAGCTTCCCACAGACATCTCACCCTACAGCCAAAGGGCAGCCCTGGAAGCAGATTAATCCGGTAACAGACACGGAAGCCTGTGTGTTAGTACCGTGGAATGCACTAGGCAAGGTATTCCCTAGTAGCAAACTCTCCGATGACCACCTAGGAAACCAGAAAGATCCACAAAGGGCTCAATACAATGTTGCCAAGGTATGTGTATATATAAAACTTTTCTCCAGAAGCAGAAAAATAAAACACACACACACACACACACACACACACACACACACACACACACACACACACACACACCACACACAAAGCAGAACAAACAGACCGCACAATGATAAACAAATCCTTTTAAAGCTGGAAGATGCTACTTAGCCCCGCCCCCATCCCTGCCCCCACCAGCTCTGTAAAAATAAGAGGAGGAGAGACGACAGCTGGAATGGGGAAGGGCAGGTACTAATGCGCACCTGTGGGTCCAGCCATCTGTCAAGCTGGTGCAAAAGGATCACTGGCTCAAGACCTGCCAGGCACCTCTTTCAAACTAAAGGGTTTCCTTTAAAAAGCTGGTCATGGGGCTGGGGATTTAGCTCAGTGGTAGAGCGCTTACCTAGGAAGCGCAAGGCCCTGGGTTCGGTCCCCAGAAAAAGAACCAAAAAAAAAAAAAAAAAGTTAAAAAGCTGGTCATACTTACTACTCCTCCTAGCAAGCCTGAGGCCCTGAATCCAACCCCCAGTCAGAGAGAGGGGGAGGGGGAAGGAGGGGAGGGAAGGACAAGAGAGACCAGGCACACATTCATCTGGAAAGAGAAAAAAAAATCTTTTCAACTCAAGCTCAGAGATAAGCACATTTTGAAGTGATTCAGGAAGGAAGAGAATCAAGTGTGACAGATACTAGACAAGTCAAAAGAGAGCACAAGTCACAATGTTGCTATCCAGTGAGGCTGAACTCACTCAACCCTGCCCCTGAAACACTAATAAATGTGCCAGCGAATTCAAGAATTCAGGCTGAAGCCCCGTATGGCAGCATAGGCCTCTAAAATCTCAGGATTGGGAAGGCAGAGGTGGGTGGATCTCTGAGTTTGAGCCAGCCTGGTTTATATAGTGAGTTCCAGGTCAGCTAGGGCTACATAGGGAGACACTATCTCAAGACATTAACTACATTCATTAATTTAATTAACTAAAATTTTAGCTGGATAACTGACCATTAAAATAAGCTTTGAAAGAACCTACATTCCAAATGATGTAATATTGTCATTTATAAAATAAAACTGTGAGAGAAGAATTAAAAACATTAGCGAAGATACTTAATTCTCCTCTCAGCCCAAATAGGTCTTTCTGAAGTCTTGGCAATCATTATAGTTATCCCCAACGTCCCTGCCTGTCAGTCATGCAGGCTGAATTGTGCCTGATACTGCCTCAAAAATCCATGCACTTTCTAATCCACTAAAAGATCATCTAACTGCCAACACAGCCAGGCAACCACACCGCCAACTGCCTGTTCTGTTTGATGACAGTCTATAAAATTCAAGTATTTTCGTTTTAATTTTTGTTTTTTAAAAAAAGATACAGTCCCATCAGATAGGATCTTAGCTGCAACCAGCAGAAACTGCAGGAATATTGGTGATTGATTTATATATGCTTGGCCCAGGGAGTGACACTATTAGGAGGTGTGGCCTTGTTGGAGTGGGTGTGTCACTGTGGGTGTGGGCTTTCAAACCCTCATCCTAGCTGCCTGGAAGCCAGTCTTCTCCTTGCTGCCTTCAGGACAAGAGGTAGAACTCTCAGCTCCTCCTGCACCATGCCTGCCTGGATGCTGCCATGCTCCTGCCTTGGTGATAATGGACTGAACCTCTGAGCCTGTAAGCCAGCCCCAGTTAAATGTTGTCCTTATAAGACTTGCCTTGGTCATGGTGTCTGCTCCCAGCAAGAAGACCCTAAGACAATAGCCAACAACACCAAAAACAACAGAGCTACTGAAAGCTGGCTGGGGTGAAAGCACACAGCTGGGGTTGGGTTGAGGAACCAGACTGGGAAGATGCACAAAATGGCACAGTGAAGTCAGGCATCACAGAGCAGTGAATAAAGGCAAGTCAATGGCATCTAAGATACAGTCTGTCCCCAGAATGTCTGTCTGAGCCCCATTCCCTTATACTTCATTTTTAATATGTATGTATTTACTTGGAGAGAGGGGGACATGCCATGGTGTGTGTTGGGAGGTCAGAGGGTAACTCTAAATACTATAACTAAACTTTAACAACAACAAACACACAAAAAACCCCGAGAATGGTCCAACCACTTAGGTCACACAAAGAACCTCTCAGAACAACTAGAGCCCATCCCTCTCTCTAACCCTTCTGAAGTTCTGAACCGAGAGAAACAAAGGACAAAAGAGTAGCTAAGGATTGCTCTCCCAGAGATAAACATCTTTTGGTCCTCTCAAAAAAAAAAAAAAAAAAAAAAAAAAAAAAAAAGGCTGGAGAGTTGAATGGGTGCTTAGGGGCACTGGTTGCTCTTTTAAAGGACCCAGTACCCAGATGGCAGCTCATAACTGTCTGTTAACTCCACTCCTGTGGGATCCAACTCCCTCTCCTGGCCTCCACTGATAGCAGGTGTGCATGCAGCACCAAGACACAGACGCACAGACGCGAGCAAAGCATCCATACACATAAAAATACTTTGATCTTTCCCTGGGGTCTAGCCAGATAAGAGTAGTCCTCACATCCCGGAAGCTTCTCTTTGCAACGGACGGAGAAAACCACATCGACATTACAGAAAACCACATCCATCGATGCGCAGAAGTGTGGAGCCCAGCCTGTCTACGATACAACTCCTGTTCCGAAAGCTCAGGGATCTTTTTGAGAGGAATGGAAGGATAAGAGGTAGAGAAATGGAGTTTACTCTGAGGTCGTGTCTCCTAAGAACGTCAGAAACCACACTCACAAAGTCTCATCAGCATGGCCGCCTAAGCCTGAGCAACAACAGAGGTGGATGGGGACGGCCCTCAGGCTTTCACCTTGCACCAAGAGCTGCAGGCCACTGAGGAAGGCTGAGGTCCTGAGAAAACGATCTGCCCCAGGGAAAAGCACACAGATATGACATCTAATACCACATGGTCAGCCCTGAAAACACACCTGAGTGACATTATACACACTAAGCAGGCTGTATTTATGTATCCGGGGTACACGCAACCTATAGAACACATGTGTATATATAACAATTAATGAAACACAAGGCCGTGAATTTGAAAGAATGTAAGAAAGGGTATATGAGTGACATTGGGAGGAGAGAGGGATTCTCAAAACTCAAAAATGATTTAAGAAACAGAAGTGAATACTTTAAATTTTAAAATGAAAGCTAAGTAATAAATAAGTAAATAAAAATACAAAGAAGAAAAGGCGACATTAGAGAAGCAGAGACGATCCATGGTGACCTACACGTTCTCTTTACAAACCAATACTTCAAAAAAACAGTCTTTTGTAGACCTGGCTAGCTCTGAACTTCCAGCGATCCTCCTGTCTCAGTCTCCTCAGGTCTGAGTTTATAGGCATGCACAAACATGTCCAGCATCTCCAGAATCTTTTCATTCTTATTCTCTCCTCATATATATATATATATATATATATATATATATATATATATATATATATATATATATATAAGCTAGAGATAGTCATGCCTTTGTAGAAATCCCTGATTTGCCTGAAAAAAAATTTTTTTTCATATTTGCCCATTAGTGCTATCACTAATGTATGTAACTGGGAGACCAGCAGTTGCCTCACAGAAGGTGATCAGCTGGGGTGGAGGAAGAAGGGAGTGGAAAGGAAGAGGCAGACTTTGGAGTAACACACACAGAAGGGAGGACACACAGATCTGTACGAGACACTGGGCACAGGATTAGCACTGAACAGAGAACTCCCGGGAGCATGTGGAGATCTGCAAGAGCTTAAGGAGACAAGGTTCACTAAGTTCTGACAAATTAAGAGTTGCCTGTCTTAGTCCCTGTTCTATTACTGTGAGGAAACACCATGACCAAGGCCAATTATTATAGGAGAAAGCACTGCACAGGAGCTGGCTTACAGTTTCAGAGGTTCAGTCCCCTATCATCACGGCAGGAACATAGAGGCATGAGAACAGACCTTAGAACTATATCCTGATCCACGGGCAAAAGGGAGAGACTCTGGGTTTGGCATGGGACTTTGAAACCTTAAAACCCACCCCCAGTGACACACTTCCTCCAACAAAGCCACACCTCTTAATCCTTCTAATCCTTTTAAATAGTGCCACTCACTGGTGACTAAGCCTTCAAACACTATGGGAACCATTCATATTCAGACCCCTACAGTGCTCACTAGACATTCCTATGATGTTATCAAGTAGAAGACAGATGCTGAGGAGTCTGGAGAACCCCAATCATCCTGTGCACAAATCATGCTCAAGGCCACCGAAGACGCTGTTACTGGTGCCTGATGAATGCCTAGGGAAACACTCCTAACTGACTCATCGAGACTCAGACTCAGCAATGACTTTAAACTGCCTGGTGGCTGAATCCAGAGAAACATTCAGAGTCTTCTGTTCAGGATGGACTTTCTGAATTGATATTCTATGGGGAAACATGGACAAACCCTGCCGTCCAACAGAGAGCCTTTTGGAAACAGGAACACTGTTGACACAGCTTGGCCTGGCCAGTCCCCAGCTTCTCCCCATGAATGCTCACAGTGACTCCCTGAAGGAGTGCTGAGCACTAAGGGGCAAAAGAACGATTACTGCATGAGCTGAAGGGAGTGGAGGATCAGGACAAGGAAACAACTTCCTCAAGAGGCAAGATGTACCCCTGAACGCAGGTCCTCTGATCACAAACACAGAGACGTTGCCTCAATGAGCAGCTAAACAGCAGTGACAAAGGGAGACTCAAACACCTATTTACACTCATCTCTAAACTATTGTTCAAGTGTATAAAGATGATCCTTTTAGTCTTAAGCCTTTCCCCATTAAGATTAATATTCTCATTATAGATTAATTCTAACTTTATAGAATCCTTTCTGGTAGCAAGTAGGATCACCCATAATCCCAGTGCTCAAGGAACGTGCTAGTTACTAATAGTTTGATTATATCCCAAGACATAGTTCTTGTTTCATTAATGCACACTGAGGGGTTTTATGTAAGTGTTTATCTGCTTAAATATATTTCTGAACTTGCAAACGTCTATGCTGAAATTTGGTTTTAATCGCACAGTGCTGAACCAAGAGCATACTTCAATATTCATAGTCACTGCTCAACTGCTTTGCGTAGGAGAGGCCCACCCTCGGGGCAGACATATATATATGATTGGCAGGTTTGGTTGCTTAAAATTTGAAAAGAGGTAACTTAAAAGGAAAAAGAATCATAATAACATTAATACAAGTAGCAAATTGGACAAACTACTTCAAAGGGAAGTCTGTTCCTCATGTATGAAAACTTCTTGCAAACCAAAGCATTAAAAAATGAGCAAAGTTTATAAAAGCAATTACAAATGCAAATGGTCAGGAGTCACACAAACCAGCATTTAGTTCCATGCCGTGGAGAAATCCAATTAAACAAGAGCAAGAATTACTTTCCCGCCCAACAGTTTCCACACTGAGCTATTTTGGCAAGGGCCAAATTGTTACTTTTTACCCATCAAATTGAAAAACAAAATGCCGTAGTTTGCTTTTCTATTGTTGTAATTAAAAAAGAATCTGACAGCCAGGCAGTGGTGGCCCACACCTTTAATCCCAGCACCTAGAGGGCAGAAGCAGGCAGTCTGAATCTGAGTTCAGGCCAGCCTGGTCTACAGAGTGAGTCCCAGAATAGCCAGAGCTACAACAAAAAAACCCATCTTGAAAAAAAACAAAAAACAAAAAAATCCCACTCTTACCAAAAGCAACTCAAGGGAGGGCTTATTTGGCATATGTTTCCAGGTCACAGCACATCACTGAGGGAGGTCAGAACTGCTTGCTGCTTTGCTCTCTGACTCATGCTCAAGATTTCTTATACAACCCAGGACCACCTGCGTAGGGATGGTGCCACTCACAGTGGGCTTGGCCACCCCACATCAACACCAATCAAGACAGTCCGGCCCAGATATGGCCACAAACCAATATGATCTAGCTTGAGGTTTCATCGTCCCATGTGTATAGACTAATATCACCTGGGAAAAAAAAGAAACAAGCTCTTCCACAGACTGTAGGAAGAGGAAGTAGCTCAACTCTTGCAGAGCCTGCTGGTCACATATGAATATTTTGATGTGTTTCGACGCTGAACTTCATTTAGAAAATAGTGTCAAGCCAGTAACCATACAGCTACACAGCACTTCATTTACACGAATACTTAATGTTGTCGCTGATCACTGCAGGAACTCAAACAACTTACCCATGGATCATAAATTGAAGGAAAAACAAAATGACTCTGAAACAAGACTGCAGAATACTTGGAAGCCAGAAAACAAAATGATGTTGGTACCTTTAATTTTTTAAAGTCTTTATTCCACCATCACTACCGCCACCACCCCTCGCATGAAAAAAACATTCACTATTCAACAACATAAGACAAAACAACTGTCTGGTATATGTGTATACAAGCCATAGGAAGAATTAACTTTCTGAAAACTAATGTTCCTACTTATATGAAGAGCAGGCAAGTTCGTTATATGTTTCATGACTGAACTTAGTGGTCCGTATGTGTTTGTTGCTGAGACCATATTCATTTGATAGGAAATGAGCTCTGAAGCAGTGGGACTTGGGGTCCTGAACTGGCAATGCAACCTAAAATCCTTCCCATGTAAGGGAGAAGGTTAAGGACTGACCCCGGATCTCACCAGTGCCACAGAAGGGCTCTGTACCCTAAGTTCTGTGCCCAGCGCTTCAACATTCTAAAAACCAAGGGGGAACAAACTGATCCTCTACACTGGTTCTCAACCTTCCTAATGTGTGACCCTTCACTACACTTCTTCATGTGGTGGTGACCCCCACATTGCTATTCCGTAACTCTAAGTTTGCTACTGTTATGAATCGTGACGTCAATATCTGATACGCAGGATGTATCAGATCTTCCACCCCCATAGGGCCACAACCCACAGGTTGAGAACCACTGGCTTAAATGCTTATAGAAACACATGCGGATATTTGGTGAGTCTCTTAACCCTCGGGTCACACAAGGTGAAAGAAATAACAAGCGATTACCTCTCCTATGAAGACAACTATAACACAGTCCAGCTTCTCTTCAGGATACAGATTATCAATAAGGGAGTGAAGGGTCTCTATGAGGTAAGATTTAACTTCTCTCTTCACAGTAGGAATCCCCATGACTATTGAAACTGCAGGAAAAAAAATACAGTAATTATGTGAGGAGATCTTATAATAATAAGAAAAGACTTTATCACAACGATACAGACAACTTTATAGGGGTAATTGAGGGGTTCGATTTTAGAGAGAAGAAATGACAAGGAATAATTCCTATAACACCATAATTCTCTGCCATGTGGCTAGGCCAGGGGCGTGTGCAAACCACACAGCAACTAACTGGTGCTAATAAAAGACCATGCCAAGCCAACTGCTGCAGCTCGGTACCCTACAGGCCAGGCTTAGAAACCCTGAGACATCTTGTGAGTGGATATCTTGCGTCTCAGAAGCCCGAGAGAACCAGGAAGAGGCCTTGGGCAAATAGGAAATCTGGGGACAAGCCACAAAACACCCGGGCTCATTACCCTCATTTCACCACACAATTTAATCTGCCTCAGTGATTTTGAGGATTCCATATATCATGCCACCAAACTGATTTTATTTCGAAGTCCTTTTAAAGTACTCTTTTATCTTAAAACCATAAAAGCATTAATATTCTAGGCACTATGTATATACACCGCAGCAAGTGTTAAAAATAACCTGAAACCAGACATGACGGCGCACGCCTTTAAGCCCACCCAGTGCTTGGGAGGCAGAGGCAGGCAGAGCTCGTTGAGTTGGAGGCCAGCCTGGCTCCAGAGAAGCCAAAGCTACATAGAGAGTCCCTGTCTCAAACAAAACAAAAGGGAATCTTAATCATAGAACAGCTTCCTGGAGATGCCAAGAAATGCTTAGGATTCCGAGGCCAGAAGGCAGTTTAGAGGCCACGCATGAGCTCTATCTTCCTGTTCTGTAGCTGAGGATGCTGAGGAAGAGTGGTGGAAGGAACTGCCCCTAAGATCCCTCTCTTTCACTTTAGAGACAGTCGCCAGTGCCTCTCAGATGTACTCTACTTGTTCTGCACCTATTGATAAGAGACAGCGTTCCAGGGGTCAGGCATAAAACAGCAAGCAACCTAAATGATGCCTGCACTTTCTCGAGACGTAGGAGAACTGAGAAAGAACATTCCAGAAGAGGAAGCGGCAGCAGGAGGTTGCTGAAGACAGAACAATCTTGACGTAATCAAGATTCGCCAGGAACAGAACAGCCCTAAGGCAGAACGAGCCTCCGAGGGGAGAGTCCGCCATGGAGTTGAGCGGAACAGACAATCGAACAGAGTTCGATTCTGAGTGGAGGAGACACTCATCCCGAGGTTTCCATTGGGGAAGTCACACCCCAATTCTAGAACTTACTTACTGTAAACCAGAAAAAAACCTAGAAACTCTCTAAATGTAGCATCCCCGATCTTTGTCTACCTTCTGTTAGCGCTACGTCACACCCTGCTTTTGGCATTCACTGTTAGTCTAGCCTTTGTTTCCTTCAGATGTGAGGTTGGTCAGTTGCTCCTCATTCCTCTGCCTCTCCTCCTCCTCCTAGCTTTAGCTTCCTCTTTCACTGGGCATTAGCTGCTGGTGAACTCGAGCCCTGGATGATCTCACTTAGACACATTACTTCAGCCACTTACCCATCATGACTCGCAGAGTCAAACCTAACATGACTTCCCCTGTGAGTCCCAGCTCTAACTCCCTGCTTGGCATGTCCCTGTGTCAGCAGCTCAAAGCTTCCTCAAAACTTAACTTGTCCAAATTTAACACATTCTCTTCTCTTGAAGACCAATGCTCCAAGCTCCAGAGATGGCTCGATGGTTAGTACTAAGTACAGGTTCTGCAGAGGACCTGAGTTTGGTTCCCAGCACCCACATTGTGGCTCACAATGGCTTATAACTCCAGGGGATCTGACACTTCTGACCTCCCTGGGCACTACACTCACACACAGACACCACCTAATCAGACACATGAGTTCCATAGTTAAAAGACAATACAAATAAATCTTTTTTTTTTTTTTCGGAGCTGGGGACTGAACCCAGGGCCTTGCGCTTCCTAGGTAAGCGCTCTACCACTGAGCTAAATCCCCAGCCCCGACAATACAAATAAATCTTAAACAATGCTGCAGAACTCTCCTGGGCCTCAGCAAACTGTCTGCCTCTGTTCAGTTACTCCATCTGGAATCTTAGAAGTCTCTATGGTCATTCCCTGGAGCCCAGCCCCGTCAGTCCTTGTGTGCTCAAAAATCCTCCAAATCCTCCAAAACCCACCTGATGTCTCAAGTGGATACATAAAAGAGCTAGGGGTGAAACCCAGGGCAAGTTCCCTGCCACTGATTGAGCCACTCAGTTCCCTCCTCACTTCTGCTTTGGAACAGACTCTTCTAAGTTGCTCAGATTGGTCTTGAACCCAAGGCTGTTACCCAGAGTGGCTGTGACCTCAAGTTTCCCCCTTCAGCCTCCTGAGTACTTGGGAGCACCTACACTCTTGACCCAGCTTTTGGATTGACTCATATACGGCATATCTGAGTTCCAACCGTAACTACTAATGTGAAAAGCAAGCACTTCTAATTGATCTCTCCTAGCAGTTAGGTGCTGTTTTATGGGTGTGATTTCCTTGCCCATCCCTCCAAAATAAATCATGCCATTTGCTCCACCAGTTCAGTTTTATAGATGGCCAAGTTACAGGCCTTCTTATTACTGGTCATGCCGTACTGGCAGATGCCTCTGCTTTGCCATCTGGGTTGGCTGTGCCTGGCTACCTCACTGGTGTGTGGGAGGACCCAGGGGCTGTGTGTGAGAGCTGTTTCTGAACTTCGGAATCCCAGCCTGTCTCTTCGGACCAGCCAACACCTGAAGCACTGTCCCTCTCCCAAGCCTGAGGATGGCTTTGCTGCTGCTCTGGGATTAACCAGACTGACTACTGAAAAACAGACCCTCTAGCAGCAGCAGCTCTGCTTGGATCTAGACAATGGACGTTCTAGATGCAAAATCCCTACACACTACATAGGTTCCGGGCTTCCACAAAACATGAATCCCAGAAACCATGCGCAAAATAATGTTTCTAATGTATGTTTTTCTAAGCAGAGGTCAATGGCTTTTTTTTCTTTAAGGACATCCTAAGGGTTCTTACTTAGCTCTAGAACCACTAAGGATTGTCTAAAGATTTAGGAGAGTTTTTTTTTTAAAATTAAGTAAGGATTTTCCCCATACTTCAAGCTGACTGACTGCTTTTTCTACATATTAAAAACAGAACCCACTTTATTAAGAGTGTGGACTAGTAAAAACTAGATGGTCAAGATCTTGCAGTGTTTATAATGGATAAAATGAATGAAATTAAGTAAGTGTTTGAAAGGAATACAGCATGTCAGCCATCAAACCAAAAAAGAACTAGATAAGAACTTGCTAGAATGGGGTTGGGGATTTAGCTCAGTGGTAGAGCGCTTGCCTAGCAAGCGCAAGGTCCTGGGTTCAGTCACCCGCTCCGAAAAAAAGAAAGAAAAAAGAAAAAAAAAGAACCTGCTAGAGATCTTCAACATTCCAAATGACTTGGGGGGACTGAGTTGAGGGGACATCAATCCCTCTGTGGAGTCCTGCTTGGCCTGGAACTCATGAACATCTCCTGCCTCTGCCTCTCAGGTGCTAAAAGACTTTTAAAAACACAATCTTCTTTTCATTTGTTACTCTCATTAATGAAAATGCAGCCTAAATTGGCTATGGAACCTTACCCAGAATGGCTATTAAAGGGAGAGATCAATGTTACCTTTTACAAGTAATTAGCAGTTGAAGTTCTAAAGAAAGTAGCTAACAGTGTTCTATACATATCAGATCTTCTATATTCAGCCCCTGAAGGATGGATCCCTTGCCTCAATAAATAGTTATTGAATTAATAATAAAGAGTTCATCTGAATGGGCTAGCATAAGACGAACAACTTTTATAGGAAGATCATACGTCATTGTAAATTATTTATAAAACATAAAGATGGAAGAACCAAAGGAAGATGGATGCAGAGGCTTAGAAACATAGTAACACAGTAACACAGTAACACAGTAACACAGTAACACAGTAACTAATAACGTAATAACAGCTCAAATGACAAGAGATGAAGAGAAAGATGCTTGAGGTTCCCACTGAGTCAAATATTCCTCAGAGATGTGGGCCCTGGGTACAAACATGAGAACTGCACAAAGGAAAAGCCAACTAAAGCAACTCAAGGGCTGGGGAGATGGCTCAGCCACTAGGAGCACCTGCTGCTCTTGCAGAGGACCTGGGTTCTATTCCCAGTGCCCACATTGTGGCTCACAACCACATCTAATCCCAGGTCCAGGGGAGCCAATGCTCTTTTCTTAGGTCTGAAGGTGGCAATCCTGCTATCATACGGGACATGGTTCAACACATAAAATAAATCTGAAAAAACATTAACACAAAAATGAAATTCAAACCAGCAGCATGGCGCACACCTGAAATCCCAGCTACTCAGTGAGGTGAGGGGGAAGGAGCTTGTGTTCCAGGGAAGCTTGGGCTACATAGTGAAACCTCATTTAAAAACAAAATCCCCAGTGATGAAGGAGGAAGAACTTCTAGAATTATTGTTTCATTGATTATAATATTTTGGCCCCTACATTTTAAATCTGTGAAGAAAAAGTCAACCTAAAATGTCCGAGTTCAATTCAGTTGAAAATTGTAAAGTCACATAGCAGTGAAGGACTAGAAATATGAGGGTCCTAGGAGGGGAATTCAAGGAGTGACTTGGTAGGAAAAACCACAGCAAGTGTTACCCTGTGGGAAGCTCATGAGAGCAAAACAACAGTCTGCCCCATGTGTCTAGGGGAAAGCAGGTCCAGCTTAAACCCCTCGGCAGGCTTGGGAAGAGCCATTAATGCTGGAATGAGACATGGGGGTCATCTCTCTACCTCCCCGTTTTTAAAATAGAAAGTGGACAAAGGTTCAAAGTTTTTTTCCCCTAAACTACATGCTCGCCGATCCCGTTTTGATATATGGAAGAGATGCCCATACCCTTCCTTTTTTTTTTTTTTCTTTTTTTTTTTCCGGAGCTGGGGACCGAACCCAGGCACTTGCGCTTGCTAGGCAAGCGCTCTACCGCTGAGCTAAATCCCCAATCCCCATACCCTTTCAATAAGCAGATTACACTGAGCCCCAAGCTGCTGCGCAGACACTAAATACATATACTTAATATATAAATATAAAAATATTTTATATTAATAAATTACATATCATGATTTAATAATTACAATTTAATATGTTATAATTTAACAATACCAACAATTACATTATTAATACAATGGCTTAAATATGGATATTTAAAATATATTTATATTAATGTGTTAATATTAATACTAATTGGATTATATTTTAATTTACATTTAATTTATTTAATTTGGTTTTAATATATTAATTACATTAATATTTATATATTAAATATATTCTTTTTTTTTTTTCCGGAGCTGGGGGCCAAACCCAGGGCCTTGCGCTTCCTAGGTAAGCGCTCTACCACTGAGCTAAATCCCCAGCCCCGGCTATTAAATATATTCTTAATTCTACTCCTTTGTCCTGCTAGACATCTTCCTAGTGGTCAACCAAACCCTCCGAGTCACCATTCAGATAGCAGGCACACAGTGAACACACCTCCCGTTCTTCCACTGCCAATCTGTACGGCGGGCTGAAGGCTTCTTTCATTTTGCAATAGATGAGGCAAATGATAATAAATACTTGGCACTTGAAGTGATTTTTTGCTTGTCAACTCTTTTAGAAGCTTTATGGTATTATCTGAAACACAGAAAAGACAAGTAAGTGGCCAGAACCCCTTACCTTCCGGAGTCTCTCTTTTGAAAGTTAGCTGAGAACAAACACAGAGAAATACAACCAGGCAGGCTCTGAATATGCTTTCTACAAAGGAAGTCAGCAACAAGCACGCTGGCCACCACTCAATTTCACTTTCCTGTCTTTTTTTTTTTGTTTCCTTAATCACAGGTTGCTGAAACATAGCCTAGCCCACGTGGGTTTCTGCCATGAAGCCACATTCTTCCATCCCAGGCACGTGCCGCTGTCCTGTCTAACTTTCAGTGTATTAACATTACATCAAACTTTTATACAGAAGATATGTTTCCTTAAAATAAGCATTGAAAAGACTTAGAAGTTGGGAACGCTCAGCACGCGTCAATCTAAAAGTGGTTTTGGTTTCATCTGGACGAGCCCATGAGTCACTGAACAGGCTTTGGAGTAAAAATTTCTGTTTATTAGATGATACTGCTGTAAATTTTCATCCAACTGAAATTTCATTTCTAAACAAGGCAATCAGCATGATGGACTTGTGGTCACAATGCCATTAAAGATATGATGTGGGGGTTGGAGAGATGGGCTCAGTGGTGACCTCTTTCAGAGGTCCCGGCTCACAGCCAACTGTAACTCCTGTCCCAGGTGATCCAATACCCTCCCCCTCCTTCTGGCTTCCTTGGGTACCTTTCACATGTGGTACACAGGTATAATGCAGACAAAAACACCCATATCAAACCCACAAAAATATATCATATATCATACATAAAATTAAACTTGAATCCCATGTGTAAAGAATCTTATTCCACCCAAGCAGTCAGCAGCAGCTTGAAGGATCTAAATGTCAGTCAGAGTGTGATGACTGTCCTAGAGACTCAGCAGAGTCAAGGGCCCCAACGCAGTCTGTCCTGTGACTCAGTCATTTCCTCTCGATTTTAGCTTTCACTCATTCCACAAATACCTAATTGCTTTCTGTCTTGTTCCAGAAATGGTGTGTTTGAAAACCGCCTGCCATCAAACCATAATCTAATGAAGATCACCAGGGCTGCCAGAAACGCAAGCGAAAGCTATGCAGAAAACGTTGCTCACAGAGCTGTGATTTGGAAGGGTAAAAGTGACCCAGGAAAACATCCATTTGCTAATTATAGAAGGAATGCTTCATTTGCTGCGGTCTATGATTAGCACATTAGCTAGGAAAGTATTTTAGTCGGTGTGGGGAGTGCACACGGTCAGTCCTAAGCACTCGGAAGGCTGAATCAGGAGGCTCACAAGTCTGAGGCCAGCCTGGGCTACATAGTTACTTCTTGACCAGTCTCTGCCATAGAGTAAAATCTTCCACCATTAAAATAAATTTTTAATAGCATTTTGAGGAATAGTGATGCCAGACATTTCAGTGTGCACCTTTTATCCCAGCCTCCTAGAGCCTGAGGGAAGTGGATCTGTGAATTCAAGGCAGTCTGGTCCACATAGCAAGAATCTAGTCACTGTCTCAAAAACCAAAAAAGGTAAAATGATAAGGTAAAAATGCTCAATAGTATAATTTCAAGAAGTATTTGTTTTAAAAAGAGGAGAAGGAAACAAGAAAAGGAGAACAGCAATCACTAGGTGATTTCCTTTTAGTTGTATCATTCTGTAATTTTAAATGCTACACTGTGACAAAATACACCAGTGTTCTCAGCAGGAGAGGGAGAAACACAGAACCGTAACAATAAGGGCAGGTGTTGATACTAAGATAAAGGCATGCCTGTCGGGCTCTGTGCAGAGAACGTGAAGCTGAGTCTAAAGCACGGATGTAGAAAGCCCTGGAGCCCCCGCACTGGTATAAAAACAGGGAAGAAGTCCATCAGCAGAGGCAGGAGCACCAAAGCCCAAAAGGCCCAGGAAGGGAGTGCTCAGACACTCTCCAGGTTTGCCCTTACTCAGCTTTCCTCCCAGTTATCATTCAGATGCAAGAACAAGGATCGTTTGAGCAGCTCACAGATTCCCCAGGGGCCATCTAAAGTCAAGCATTGGTTATATCATAAGCATGCTGAAATAAAAGTTAAAATGTATTTACTTTACAACATTTATTCCTGTGTATGTGTGTATATGTTTGTAGGTCACAGGACAATGTGGGAACTGATTTACCCTGTACACCATGTGGGACCTGGGAATTGAACCAGGGCTGTTAGACTTGGCATCAAGCTTCTTTTACCCACTGAGCCATTTTGCTGGCTCAAAAGTTAAAATTTAATCCCATATGAACGCTTTCAAATGATACAGGTTCTTCTTCGCCTCTACTGATAAAATGTATGTGCAGCTGAAATGTATCAGCACACGCTGTCAAAATCAAATCCAGCAATTAATAAAGATGCAATTATAATCCACCAGAATGGCAAGTTTGGTCTTTCTTTCTGAAAAGGGGAACGCATGCTGGCTGGTAAACCACTCACGAAACTCGCAGGTACCGCTCCAGGCGGACCCTTGAACACGTGCACCTCTTTAAGTACCTGAGAACGTACTCAGACCAGCCTTACTTCCATTAGTCTCCGCTCCAGCTCGGCGGAACTGTTGGACAATGGTGTTTAGCTCAGAGGAGCGCTGAGATATCCTATGTTCGGCCACTCGAAGACGTTCTTTTAAAGCGAGGAATTCTCGTTGGTAAGCAATTAATTTTTCTACAAGAAAAACAAACAAAAAAAGGAAACCATTAGTGTGATTGTTTGTATATGCTTGGGCACTATTAGGAGGTATGGCCTTGTTGGAGTAGGTGTGTCACTGTGGATGTGGACTTTCCTACCGTAGCCCTAGTTGCCTGGAAGTCAGTATTCCCCTAGCAGCCTTCAGATGAAGACATAGAACCCTCAGCTCCTCCTGCACCATGCCTGCCTGGACACTGTCATGCTCCTGCCTTGATGATAATGGACTGAACCTCTGAACCTGTAAGCCTTCCCCAATGAAATGTTGTCCTTATAAGACTTGCACTGGTCACGGTGTCTGTTCACAGCAGTAAAACCCTCACTGATACAGTTAGTATGCTTTGTCTTTAGTATACGTATTTAAAATTAAATAATACCCTCTCCCAGCTTACAGTAGGAGGATAGGCATGGAGCCTAGAGGAGAAGCCATTACTGCTGCCTTCCCAAAGCAATAGGATTTCTAACTGTCCCTCTCACGCCTCATCCAAGAAGCTTCTTGTGGTAACAGAATGATACTATTGCAGTCAAACATGCTCAAAATACAAAGGACAATGACAACAGGGAAGGAGGTCAAAACGACGGTTAAGACCAGCAGACCACGGAGCCTGCTGCTACTGTCTTTTAGATGTGACATGGAGGTTTGTCCCCGTGAAATCTCAATTATATGGCCGTCTAAATGAAACCTACATAACACTACCAGCTGATGTACCAATGTGCACGGGTTTGTACCAATACCACCTGTGTCAGGTCGAATTGGATAGCCTTCTTGACTCCCTCAAAAGGTTACTCCACTGACCATTGTGGTCGCAGAGACCCCCAAACATTTACATATGAGCAACAGCAAATGGACTCAGCAGACTGCATGATCATATATATAAACATGTATGTATGTATGTATGTATGTATGTATATATATACATATATATATATTTTATATGTAACCATGTTAGAGAAGAGGATGTCATGAATTTTAGAGGGAGTTGAGGCTGACACAAGAGGAACTTCAAGAAAGAGGTGGGAGGAGTAAAAAGGATATACAATATCATGCATAAAAGGACGAGGACGAGGACGAGGACGAGGACGAGGACGAGGACGAGGATGAGGACGAGGAAGACACATTCTGTAAAGCTGGGGCTAAGACTAGGGAAGGCACTGCTTACTGTTCCTTCTTCAGGTGCACACAGCAAACTCTCCAGAAGCCTGTGACAGTAATTAGCCGGCACGAGTTCCCCCGGCAACCTCTCCCCCCACACTTCTAACACCACGAGGCAAAGCCAAGTAAGCCCACTGTATCCCCTTCCCAAGTCTGCTGCAGGAGGACAGAAATCAGATAGTACTGTGCCCAGGAAAGGATTCTAAGAAAGTTCAGGATGACACTGTGTCCCGTTTACTGACGTGAATGAAGTGACATAGTTCACCCATAGTCTGCATTCCTTGCGTAGGCACCACTCTATGTAAACTCCTAAGAAAACAAATGCCAAGACACCGTTTATAAACACAAAACTAGAAAGAGCTAAACATGGTGATGGGAGCTAAGCTCCCAGCTTCTCAGAAGACCGAAGCAGGATGTTCACTGGAGGCCAGGAATGCAAGACCAGCCTGCCACCAGAGCAGGACTCCAGCTCAAAACAGAACTGGAAACAATAATGTGTAATGATTATCACAGGAGGCAAGATTTATGAACAACTAATACTGACGGCAATTGGGGGGTTAGAGGAAAGACAGATATCACCTCTTATTCCTGAATGGGAACACCCAGGCTTGTAAAACAATTTCCCTCTAACCTAAATAACAATGTGAGTCAACACTTTTCAAAACAACAACTGGGGAAGGAAGGCTTACATGCATTCTGAAATTTATCTGCAACAATAGCACTTTTTAAACTGTCTGGAAAACAATATGGAGAGTGTGGTCTGATATCAGATCCTATCCTAAGGGTACAGATGTGTGGGTCCCTGAGTCTGGGGACAGTAGACAAACAGGATCAGACACAGAATTGTCCAAACCCACAGGTTGGCCACTCTCCACATACACAAGCAGAGAAGTGTCCCACCCTTTAAGACCCAGGCAGTGCCTATACATTGGTTTCTGAATACCGCTGGCACTCCAAAGAACTAGAACTTATTGGAGAAAAATAACTTCAAGGTAATAATATTAAATCACACAAAAAAAGCTAGTGGTGTAGCTCAGTGGATAAAGGCACCTACTGTCCAATCATGGAGATGGATCCAAGTTCAAGTCCCAGAACCCAAGTAATGGCAGAAGGAAAGAACCAACTCCCCAAAGTTGTCTTCTGCTTTCCATAGGCAAGCTAGCCCAGACACTGCCCACACATACACACAATAATACTTTTTTTTCCCCTGAGAGACAAAACAGACCGGACATTGACAAAAAGATACAAGTTACATAAGAAATTCTCACTAGCTACATGGGGTAACTTAAGTAACAAAACTCAACTACTGATGGTAACAGATTATGACCCCATTGAATAAAATTAGAATCGAGGGGTTCATACCAGTAATAGACTACAGCGGCTCAGATGAGGGGCTGAGGCTCTTACAGGAGAATGCCAGTTACTGACATTCGGAGGGAGGGATGTCCAACAGCAGAGGATAGCAACTGAGTCAGGCAATACTGTAACTACCAGGTACGAGTCTGGTAAGGAGTGAGGTATTTACATCATCTCAAAGTATCTCCCCACCAAGTACTCATTTTACACAGGAAAAATGCTAATTTGAGAGTGGAGAAACTTGGCAGACATCCCTTTAAGGGAGCGGCCACAGTTCACATCAGCAATCACAGGGCTGGTACCAGCACCTCCCGAGAGCCACCGAGAACAAGACTCATTACATGGTGCTCCTGCCAAAACCACGTAATCTCAGGCTAATCTGAAGGAAACAGAAGACTCTATGAAACCGAGACAATGCACGAAGCACATAGCATGTACCTCAAATGGCATGGAAGGTCACCAAGATGAAGACCAAGGAAATGCCCAAGACTAAAAGACATGGAGTCTAAATGCCAGAACAGTGCTTTTAGAAAATCAGCATAGAAAAAAACCCACACTTTAGTTTCTGACCTGAACGCTGCTCTCAGTCCAAACTCTATGGTGAGGAAAGGCTCCAGGTAAGCCTCGTCTGAGTGGCCCCCTGCTTCTGAATCTACTTTCCATACCAAGGAGCTCCCCACATCATATTTGATCTAAAAAGCCAAGAACTTTCTAGACGTCTTTTGAACATCCTTAGAATTTTTTCCTATTTCTATGTCCTGGAAATAGTTCAAACTTTTAATAAACACGAAGACTCCTCCAAATGTTTATACAATCCCCCATTTTCATCATCCGCAGCGAAATCTCTGTACTTGCTTTGTGGAAATGGCAATTTTCATGTGATTTAATAATTTAAAATAAGTTTTGGACCCACTGGGAAAAAAAACTGATGAGTAATATAAATGGCAAGAGTATGTATGCCAAAAATAGAAAAGAAATTTAAATTTTTAAAGAAATGGAACCAGGGTTGGGGATTTAGCTCAGTGGTAGAGCGCTTGCCTAACAAGCGCAAGGCCCTGGGTTCGGTCCTCAGCTCAAAAAAAAAAAAAAAAAAAAAAAAAAGAAATGGAACCTATTTAAGAAGATAAAGAGGTTTACCAGTGAATTTTGTGAACACTAAAGTTAACAAAAATTACACCATATTTTTGGTTTTGTTTTATTTTAAGAAATTAAGATTTATCAAACTAAAATTATGGTTGGAAAGAATGTTGGGTACTTGCTTTGTCCCTGAATAAAATTATTAATTAATTGATTAATTAATTAATTCCATAGAGAAGGACATGACTGTTCCCAAAGTACAGAGAGTTATAATGTAGATACAAGGGGCAGTCCAGGCTGACCATGACAGGCAGACTAAACTGGACTATGGGAAGAACGAGGCAGAGAGATAGGCAGCCTGGGTAAAGTAGCCAAAATGACTGAGTTAATATAGGGATCAGGCTGGGGGAGGGAAGTAGAAGCCTAGCCCCTGGGGGTGGGGACTGGAGTGGGGGCAGAGGGGAAGTGCGGGGGGGGGGGGGGGGTGGTACTGAGGGATGCTGGGAGAGCACACAGGTACTGAGTGAGACTGGTCTATGTCCTACCTGGCATTCTTCACACATATCACACACAAACACACACACAGATGAACAACTCAGAAACACCACTCTTAAGCTTACAGACTTAATTTTCAGGAACCCACTAACGCTGAAAGGTAATTATATTTCACTTTATTTAAAAAGAATTCACGGGGCTGGGGATTTAGCTCAGTGGTAGAGCGCTTACCTAGGAAGCGCAAGACCCTGGGTTCGGTCCCCAGCTCCGAAAAAAAAGAACCAAAAAAAAAAAAAAAGAATTCACATTGGTCGTTCATATACAACCAACTTAAAACTGAAAGGCAGGCCTCTGGAAGAAACTAGAGGTGATTTCCCACTGACAACGTTCTCAAACATGCTGAAGAAGGGGAGGGGGGGGAAAGAGGGGAGGAGAGGAGGAGGAAAAGGAAGAGGAGGAGGTGAGAAGAAAGAGACCCCGTGTTCCAAAGACAGTGTGGGGAGATAAAGCCCACTGTAAGCAGAATCCCAAATGACACAATGGAAAGAGTAAATGTGTGTATTTAACAGACCCTCCAAAGCTGCCTTGTCTAAAGACGCCTCACAAGCCCACAGCATAACTTGGAGGAAGATGAGTGTTACTAGAATTTTTTTTTCTTTTTTTCAGAGCTGGGGACCGAACCCAGGGCCTTGCGCTTGCTAGGCAGGCGCTCTACCACTGAGCTAAATCCCCAGCCCCTTGGAGAAAGATGAAAACCTGACCCGGTCCGTCTACTCTGATCAGATTCCAGTTTGATTCTGTCTCTGTCTAAAGACCAGTGGCGCCTTTCTCTCAGATTGAAGGTACACAGATAAACATCTTTTTTCCTACACCTGCACAACTCTGAGTTGGTGGAATGGCCTACTTGGCACAACAGAAGGGTCGTGACACAAGCAGCAGGCCCACGCTCTAGAGGAGAGTACACTTACAAACGCCAAATCGGTCCGATTTAAGCAATAACAGCCCTGACAACTCCAGACCGTCTCGCAGGACCGGATCTACCTCATCTTTTACTGGTATATACTGGACTGACTGACCGGCCAAGCAGGCTAGGCTGTTAGGATTTCCGGAGTCCTGACTTTTGCCCTAAAAGCCCAGTTACATACAGACAATCTCTACCTAGAGCATGCAGGCAATGCTCATAAAAATACCACCTGTCTGCACTTCCCTAACATCAACCTCCACATAAGACAGCTGGAAGGGCCGTTAAATCCAGATTCGAAGACCCTTTTCTCCAGAAATGCTGGTTCTCTAGGTGACAGGCAAGGCCTGAGATTTGCTGGGGTTTCCCACCATGATGTGAAGGCTGGAAGGCCAGACCACTCACGCAGAAGAGGCCAACATTGTCCTAGAACTTAGACCCAACAAGTCCAGAGTTTATGGAGGCAGCTCTCTCCCCTAGCTCTTTCTTTACCTCCTTCCTGTTACCTAGGAGGCACACAAGCAGAAACTGACTAAAACTAAAATGTGTAGGGCCACAAAACACAAGATAGCACAGGGAGGTGCTCTGAGACTCTCTGGAACACAGCTGTTTCAAAGGTGTCTTCTAAGGGTTCCACTGAATTACCCTGGAAGACACCTGGAGGACATCACATAAACAGGAACTCTGAAAAGACCCATCCAAGTTCACAAGGAAAAGCAGAGCTCATAAATGCATGCAGTCACGACACTTTTTAAACTTAATACAAGGAATGAGATTAACTCATTTCTGATTTCTCTACACCCCAGAACAAGATCCTTATCAGCTCGTGTCATGACCAGAAAAGCTCTGGAACACAAATGTTCTTTCTCTCCAGTATCAGAGTATCGTTAACAGGGTGATTCAAAACTGCACTCAGGTATAGGTATGGTAAGCAGCCGAAAGGGAAAACTAATGTTACTGTATGGAGCTACAAGACTAATTTCCTTAGAAATACAGTCTTAATCTAAACAGATTTGCTCATCTTCCTTGGGGAAGAAGCAGTATCTTTTTCGTAATTTCATTTAAAGACCTATATTCCACTATCATAATGAAACTGGGAAGGCCAGTTTTGTAACTTAGGAGGGTACTCATTTTAGTAGACTTAGCTTCTTTACAAAGAAAAAGAGAGACAGACAGAGACAGAAAGACAGACAGACAGTGTGGGGCTAGAGAGATGGCTCAGTGGTTGAGAGCACAGAGATCTTCCCAGCACCCACATAACAGCCTATGATTACCTATAACTCCCATCTATTTACTGAAAATATGTGTCTATTTGTGGTGTGGTTCACCCTTAACACACACCTTTAATTCCCTCTGGTCGGAACACAAACACGCCTTTAGTACTCACCTTTAATCCCCAACAATGACGGTGAGGTTAGTTTATAGAAGGAAGCAGCGATGTTTGAAAGTGGTGTCCAACTGAGTGGCTAACAAAGTGACAAATGACAGAAAAATTTGACCGAATAGGATACGCCCAGTTCTCATGAGAAGAGAGAGGAAGATAGAGGCAAGTTTACCAGGAGAGTTGTACAGAGATAAGTTTAAGAGAGCGAGCTAGCCACAGGGAAAGGCAGAGTGAGGCAGGGAATGAGAAGGAGCCAGAAGATGAGAAAGAATTGCCAGAATTAGTGTGAGGCCAAGCAGAGCAAAAAAAAAAAAAAAAAAAAAAAAAAAAAAAAAAATCAGAGGCTGAGAGAGAAGCCAGATTGAATCAGTCAGCTTGGAAAGGAGTTTGGGCCAGAACAGTCAAGTTGAACCAGCCAGCCAGAGTTCAGAAAGAGCTGGAAAGGGAGAGCTTATTCAGCAGCAAGTCACAGAGGCTGACACCATTCTAGGTCTAGGTTAGACTGGACAGAGGCAGAAGCTTCCAGGATGAGCAGAGGGAGGCAGTGAGCCTCCCAGACAACAATTCCAACAGGAGAATAAAAGTTACTTTGACAGAGGGGGGGCGGGGGGGCAAATGATTGGGATTGGGGTTCATACTGTGAAATTCACAAAGAATGAATAAAAAGAGCAAAACATTAAAGGATAAAATTCAGTCTGAGAATTACCATTTGCATTCACCAGACTCTTTATAAATCCAAGATAATGCAACAGACTCTAAGATGACTTGGTGATCCTCCCCATCCTGGGGTACCCAGCCCAGCACAAGCTCCTCACCTTGAGCATGAGAAGCAAACAACTTTGTTCTCATGAACAAAACATATGATAACACAGATGGATGGGTCTCCCCTTTGGGATAACAGACTGTAGAACACCGTCTTGCTAGCAAACGTCCTCTCTGTAAAGACCCCCTCCATCTCCACTCAAGGCTGGCTTTGAAGAAACAAGAAGCTGGACTTCAAGGCCCATGTAACCAAGAGCTCAAAGCTACCTCCAACCAAGAGCTAACAGGAGACTTGGCTTCACTCCTACAACCATGAAGAATGAATTCAGCCAACGACCTCAAAGATTCTGGACACAAACTCTTCCCCCAAGTCTCAAGATGGTGGTACAGGTAGATGGCACCCTCGGTTCAGATTTCTGAGACACCTCCACACACACACACACACACACACACACACACACACACACACCCCTCAAGAAAAATCCTGACCCCATTCCCACCCCACATCAACCACAGCCAAGTCTAAAGCTTCACTCTTTCCAACTGTCACAAGGTCCAGGTCACATGAATACACAGGATACATTTCATACAACTCAGGGTTGAGGACTTTTACCCTACTCCAACAGTAGGATCTCCCCAATGAGGGGGTCAGTGGAGAGACCACAGGGAAGGATAATGAGGAACTCCTTCTGGTCAGGGAGTGTCCACAGAGGCCTTCTGAAGTACCCACTCATCCACACAGGAGTGTCTTCCTGCTGGGAATCAAAGGTCACATGAGGCTCCTAGATTTCCCACCCATCCATCCCTACCTGGTAATAAGGAGTGTGAGTGAAACTCTCAGAAATTCCTTGGGTCTCATATATCTGAGAGGACTCTGGCCTCCAGGTTCTCCCCCAAGCATCTCTCTCAGTCTCTATCCTTGTGACCTTGTGGCTGGCATACCCCACCCTCTACTCTAATCTTCTCCAATCCAGGGACAGGGACAGGGCTAGCTCCTCCCCCCAGACCTCCATTAGCTCTTCCCTACATAATCCAGCCATTTTGGCTACTCTGATTCTTTCAGTCTCTTGGTCTCTTAGTCTCTTCCTCCTTCCCCTCTTCTATCCCTTCGCATAGCTAGGTCAGTCTGCTGGTCATGTCCACTCCGGATTCTTCCAGATGCGTCTGGCTGTCTTCTCCCTTGAATCTACAGTGAACCTTCTCCTCCAGCATAGCCAGGAGCGGGCACAGCCTCCTTTTTACCTCTTTTTTCCCATTCACTTGGCACTCCTCATCATTTGCCTCCCTCACTCCAACCCTTCAGCGTTCATAAACTCTGGGATCCACTGGCTGACCTTGATGCCCTGCCAACTTTCTCCTCTACAAAGATGCAGCTATGAGCCCTTAAAAGGCTCCTGCTGACAACTCTGAAATGACCTCTAGTGTTATCTGAGATCGTTCCTTGCTGCAGCATGACCAAACTACTCAGAATTCTCTAAATACACTCAACAGCTACAATGTAGGACCATCCTCACAGACAAACTGTCTCCATCTTCAGTTTTGTTGGGCCCAACCCCCCTCCCCCAACCCCCAAAATCATCCCAGTTGGGTCTGTTGACTGTTGACCGTCCCTCACAGATGGAGGGTACAGGAAGGGTCATGAGACTATCTCCTTAGTATCCAGCCACCCCTTCCAGTATATGTAATTCTGCCCTAATTTCACAGTGACTGGGGGAGTAGGGGAAAGATATAGGTAAGGAAACACGAGGAGAGGGTGTTGTATATATCTACACAATGGCGTCCCTGCTGGGCACACTTTCTAGTGTGGCTGCTTTAATGCCACTTCCTCTCTTATCCATAACCCCTGACCCACCATTCTGTAAGGAAGCTTAATACATTTACTGGTTCCCTTAGGTGACCTCTGAGAACTGCATCTCCTTCATTTGTTAGGACCTTAGAAGGCGGGGTACATGCTGTTCCTGTGTCCCCCAGGGAAGGAACTTTAGCAACAGCATTGCACACTTAGTTCAACCAACTAACTGCCTTCCAGCCTCACCCTTCTTCCTTCATTTCCTGAAACTTTTTCTACCTCTAAGATCTACCTCCTGGTGGATCTTAGAAGCAACAGGTGGTCTTGGGAACATCTGCTGACAAAAGCTCACAGTTAAGTAGGGCAAAGAGCTAGGTCTAATTATGCTATGGTGCCTTAGATACAAAGTAGCTAGACAGAACAAAGGTCTGGAGCGCTTCACATCCCGCAGCAGGGGGTTGTCTCAGCAAAGCAAGAATCCAGAGGAAACAGGTGCTGCCTGCAAGAACTGAACGGCAGTAGAATTGTACAGAGCACAGCTAGCCCCTCCAGCAGAGGGTCGGACAGCACAAAGGGTTGCAAGTCCATAAGAGACTTAATGCCCAAGGCTGTTGGGGGACGGGGCTATCAATATTAATATTAATATTAAAGGTTATGCTTAGTTAAACCACACAGCTCATAGAATTAACTCAGGTACAAGCAGCTATTTAAAGTTTCACACAAGTTCCCAGATGCCAGCTAAGGGCTAGCCATGCAGGTGGCCTTTCTCACAAGTCCTAGGTGAACTATGCCAGCTCTTTTTTGTACATTAGGAATCCTGCTTTAGTATTTCTTCACTTGGCCCCAAATGTCAACAAAGGCAGATCTGCTTAGATTTTTTTCTGAACTGTGAGAAGGTGATGAAGGCCACGGGGCCCAGCTCAGGGGTTAAGTACTAGTTTAGCGTGCACGAGGCCCTAGGTTCAACCCCAGCGCTAACAAAAGAAACTGATCAATAATTTATGGAGAACTTATCAACTATTACATAGCTAAACTAATTATGATAATCAATAGAATACTGTGTACCAGATAAAACTCAACAACATAGGGAGCATCTATCCTACAGTAAACAATAAAAGTAAGCTATGGAATGTGCCCAGTAGGATGGCCATTTTATTTTAAAGATGATACAGGATGGGCTGGCAAAATGGCTCCCTGGGTAAAGGTGCTTGCTACCAAGCCTGAGGACCTGAGTTCAATTCTCTCTTTTACATGGTAAAAGGAAAGAATCAACTCCAAGTTGTCCTGACCTTCAGACATACACATACAATACACACACATGCACGCACACGCGTGCGCACACACACACACACACACACACACACACACGCAAGCACACACACACACACAGAGTAAATCCTTTTTTTTTTTAAATTTAATACAAGGGTCTTTGTGTATATAATTCTCATATGATTTTATTCTGTGGTGTGCACGCTTGTGTGAAGGCTGGCGATCAATGCTGGGTGCCTTCCTCTATTGTTCTTTATCTCATTTTTTAAAAAAAGTCTCTCACTGAATACAGAGCTTAGCATTGTGGCTAGACTAGCTAGTCAAGCCCCCATGAACCTCCTGTCTCCCTCACCACCAGAATTACCAAAAGGAAAAAAAAAATCAGCTTTTTGTGTAGATACTGGGGTGTGGGGGTATCAGAACCAAGTCCTCATGGTTATGTAGCTAAGGCTACCCCATCACCTGGAGTGAACCATAGCCTAGACTATAGTGCTCAGACTTTTGTTCTCAAAATAATTAGTGAACCTTAAAGACTTTATATGTGAATTGTATATATCAATACTTATATTAGCAATTAATGTTAGGATCTATTAAAAAAAAAAAAAAACGGCTAAGCTGGGCATGGTGATCCACGTGTGTAGCCCCCTACCTGGGAGGTTAACACGGAAGGATTATGTTGAGCTACAGAGTGATGCCCCTCCCCAATAACACAGAGCAAACAAAGAAAAGAGTGATGCGTTCTATCCATTCTCATTCATGTCTGGCTTAACAGAAAACAGCTTGATTCTCATAACCACTCCTGCTCTTTTACAACAGTGAATCAGCCCCTCCATTACTGTGACAGCACAATCTTATACTCATGAGCCTCCCAAAGAGGCTAGACATCCTGGTTCCTTCCAGATTACATTTTTGGGAGCCACTTAGTCCAGAAAAATTAAGGCCCAATGCTGCAAATGTCACTGTTTCTGTCAATTCCTCTCGCTGGCATTTAATGCCCCCCCCCCCATCATTTCCATCTTACTAGGCAGGCGGAAGTAGCCAGTCCTCCTGCTTTTGTGTGCCTGCCCTGCCCACTGAGGCTGACTGACAGGTGCTTTTATCCAGACATCCAGTGGATCTGCAGCTGCGCAACTGCGTCTATCTCCAAGATCGACTTGGCAGTCTCTGTGAAGTAGCACCAAAAAGCCAGTTAGCTAATGTTCTGTAATAACCCAATGTTCTCAATTTAGGCTCTTCTAATATGTCACCCATGAATAATTTCCTTCCAGAGTTAAGAATACATGCAGCATAGATTTCAGACAACCCGGGGCACAGCGGAAACCTAAACAGGTTTCCAACCTGGAAGAATTCGATTAGGAAACTGTTTTAGAAAATGGCCACCAGCCAACTAAGCTGAAGAGAAAATAATAATACCATTCCCAGTCCAAGGGGCCCAACAAGGGGTCAACGTGAATACATAAACAAGACAGGCTGCTGGCCAACTTGGCAGAGCCATGCGAAGTCCACACTCTGGCCCCTCTTAGGGCTTGTTTTGAAATCAGGTTCTTATTGGTAACGCCTAACGCCCCTTTTCACATAGACAGGCAGCGTGAGGCAGCGATAGCAGTGATCCCAGAGCCCGGGGAATTCATCCTGGGGTGATGCCCCCCCAAAAGCTGCACTTCACAGCACCTGATGTGACAGGGGTGTCTGGCTTCTGGCATAGAGTGGGGGCTCACAAATCCTCTCCCCACGAAAACAACTACAAGGTGGGGGTAAAAAGAGCCATTTCTGTTACTCTGGAAAATAAATCAGAGTCAGTCGATAGACTGGCAAGTGTTTATCCATTTAGGAAAAAAAAATGCCTGGATTTGGGTTCTAAAGAACAGCACAAACCTCCCCCTCCCAGTCTTGTGGAAGCTGCCCTCATCCCTCCCCAGTTCTCTCCTGTCAGAAAGTGAGCAAGGGGTGGGGAGGCAGGCCTTGGAAACTAACTTCCCTGATCCCTCAAAGGGCTCACCTGATACCTGGTAATGCCAGTGCACTTAGCAATCAACGGGCTGGACAAAGACTAGCCCCAGGCTCTTGCTCCATTTGGAGTGGGCAATGGGCTGGCAGACCAGCCAGCCACTCAACATGAGTGCCCAAAAGACAGCTCTGTAAGGCTTAAAATGCTCTTTACAAATGCCAGATTGACCAGGGGCTGTGAGCATGCACAGCAGCCCACACCCGCACACACACACACACACACGTACACACTCACACTCAGGGGCTGTGAGCATGCACAGCAGCAACCACAGCCAGTCTAAGACACAGACACAGACACAGACACACAGACACACAGACACACACACACACAGACACACACACACACACACACACACACACCTGGCCAATAGAACTCAAGCACGTGAGCACACACGGAGAAGAATCAGAACAGCAGCCAGAGGGAATCCATGCTGGGACAGATGGGGAATGAACAGCCCAGAATGCAGCTGTCCACTTGGCCCCACAACTGAGACATCTAACCGTACCGGATGATTGCCTTTGCCCAGGACCGAGCTGAACCCCACACTGTGTGGACACCAGTGCCAGTATAACCCCTCCAGGAAGCCATAAGCTTAACAAGAAAGGCAAAGTAGAACCCAACTACCAAGACACTCAGATACAGTGGGCAATACAAACGTTGCGATTTAATCAAATCCGGATACTTAAACAACTGGGCTAACAGAACAAGGGTAGCCAGCACCTTCAGGGGTTTTAAGTAAGAATCTTGTTTGCATCGATGTACAGAGTATTCTATACATTGTATACAATGTGTACAGCATTCATTAGACCTGTAGAGGGAAAAAAGGTCGGGCCTAGGCCTACAGGAAAGCTCAGCTGGTAAAGCACTTGCAGCCAAGCCTGAGTTTGATTCCTGAGTTTGATTCCTGAGACTCACATAGTGAAAAGAAAGGTGTCTCTGTCTTCCACGTGCACCCCAAGTGAAGAAATGAAAAAAAAATTTAAGTGTGACCTAAAGTGGGGTTCGAGGCATAAGGAGTCATCAATAGAAATGATCCTGGGGTGGGGGTGGGGCTACAAGCTTCTGAGTTTAACGGTCTTCAAGACAGCTACTCTAAGTATGCTTTAAAAACTAGATAAAGCTAAGCCGGTGGTGGTGGTGTATACTTTTAATCCCAGCACTCAGGAGGCAGAGGCAGGTCTCTGAGTTTGAGGCCAGCCTGGTCTCCAGAGTGAGTTCCAGGACAGATAGGGTGACATAGAGAAACCCTGTCTTGGAAACAAACCAAGTGGATGAAGCAGACTCCAAGGAGAGAGACAATAAAGAAAGGTAGAACAAAATGGAGACCAGAGCAGCAGCAGTACCTAAAGTGAGAAAACTCACCAGAGAGGGTCAACCATGGACAGACAGACAGAGCCAAGGACACGGATCGGGGAATAGAAACGAACCAACTGAGGAGCAGGCGGAAAAACAGATCAAAGAAACTTGAAGGGAGTTTCCCAACATGAGCTAGGTCCAACTGTGCTCAGAAGAGAAGAGGGGGAAAGAAGGCAGGGGGTGGGCAGAAAGTGGGACAGAGGGAAGGAATAAATACATGTGTTTCTACAATGCAATTGAATTCTACAAGCTATCAACACAGGGGCATTTCCTCAACTTAATAAAAAGAAAACACACCTACAAAAAAGCCCCACAGTTGGGCCTACATCACATGAAGATCAGAACCA
The DNA here is from genome assembly GCF_021556685.1 of Rattus norvegicus. Lineage (NCBI taxonomy): Eukaryota > Metazoa > Chordata > Mammalia > Rodentia > Muridae > Rattus > Rattus norvegicus. The sequence continues at coordinate 54,911,476 of NC_141542.1, forward strand.
TTTAACGCTGCGCTGGAGACCTCACGAGGGCAAACAAGACAACAAAAGAAAGGCTGCACAGACTGTGAAAGAAGACAAACAAATGTCTTTGCAGATGCCATGCTCACGTAGGAAACCCCGAAGAATAAAACAGCCACAAGATAACCTGGGATACACAATTTGAACAAAGCTGCTGGGTAGAGGTGAATATATAAATGAACTATACAGACTTGTTGGGGGCGGGGGGTACAGCTGGGGCAATCGCTTTCTCGTATTACAGCAATGAACAAACGGATGTTTTTAAAGATGGCACTGTTTACGCTAGCACGCAAGCACAGACATACACACTCACAAAACTCTAGATGCAAACCCAACAAAGATGTACAGAAAAACTTCAAAATTACGGTGAACCAAAGATGCAAATATTTAGATATTTCATGGTATTAGTTCTTCCCAACCTTATACAGAAATACCAGTAAAACCAAAACTGAGTTTTGTAGTTATCTTCACACACGCACACACGCACACATACATAGAATGTAGGCTCACATAACGATGAATACATGGTTGGGTATTACAAGTCAATTAAACCACATGACATGGCCCAGCATTCGCCATTTTTTAATACACTATCAACCAATTAAGAACTTCCTACATCCATGAGAGGCAGTTCCCCAAGTGATAAAAGGTGCCTATTACTTTTAAAAGGTCTGAGCTGAAATTAATTCACACCAGACCTCTTAGGAACAAAGCAGGTTCTGGTCACTTCTGCCCATTATGCTAAGTTTCTAGCTAGTGCTGTAAAGACAAAAAAGAAAGAACATAAATAAGAAATTTGAAGCTTTAGAAGTTTCTAGAGCTAGGGCTGTAGCCGAGGACCGGTGGCCGAGCACAGTTGTTCAGCATGAGCAAGGGTCTTAGTTCGATCCTCGGCCCTACAAGAACAAAAGATGCTAAAGGGCAGATGGGTCACACACAAGGAACATAGTACTCGCCTCGATAATCACCAGAAGACAGTGCACACACTCTTCCAAATCGTCAGGGGACAGCCAAGCATGCTAGTGCGTGCGCACGCCTGTACCTCCTTAACCTAGGGAGATTGATACCAAGGATCCTGAGTTCACAGCAAGTTTGGGCTACGCAACAGATTCTACGTCCAAATCCTGGAGACACTATTCTCAGTGGTTAAGAGCACTTGCTGCTCTTCCAGAGGTTGCAAGGTCACAGCACCCAGGTCAGGCATCTCACAGCTATTCTCATCTCCAGCTGCACAGGTTCCAAGGTCTCTGGCGTGTGGCCTCTGGTCTCAGCTGGCACCTGGATGAACTCACATGCCTTTGCGCACACCACTCACAATTTACAATTATACACACAGAGAGGGCTTGATTTAAAAAGCATTCGACACGGGGCTGGGGGGATGGCTCAGGGGATAAAGCACAAGGCATACAGGCGTGAAGGTCTGAGCTCAGATATAAAAATAAAGCCAGCACACCTGGGGTGAGGTGTGACATGGGAATAGGCAAATCCCCAGAAGCTCATAGGCTTTTGAGCCCGGCTTATGAAACAGTAAACAAAGAGATCCTGCTCGGTCAGAAAGTGAGGACTCGAACCCTTAAGGTTGTCTGCTGACCTCCATATGCACACACACACACACACACACACACACACGCACGCACGCACGCACGCACGCACACACACGCACGCACACGCACGCACACACACACGCACGCACACGCACGCACACACGCGCACACATGCATGCACACACATGTGCACCCACACTAACACACATACACACATGTACATGCGCACACACCGGTGTGGCGGGGGTAGAGGAAGAGTTTCCATTCAACAAACACCCAACAACAGTAAGCTTTCCCTGAAGGCTCCTGACCTCCTGTCTAGAAGAACCATGCTTACCAGCAGTGCCAGAAGAAAACGATAAGAAAGTAATGTAGAGATGTCTTAGAGGTTAAGAGCACTGACTGCTCTTCTAGGGGTCCTGAGTTCAAATCCCAGCAACCACATGGTAGCTCACGACCATCTGTAATAGGATCTGATGCCCTCTTCTGGTGTGTCTGAAGACAGCTACAGTGTACTTATATATAATATAAATAAATACATCTTTTTTTTTTTTTTTAAAGGAATGAGTGTCAAGTCAGGGCCACTGAGAGTACTGGGAGAAAGAAAGGAGAGAGGTCCCAAAACACCAGCAGCCCTGGGGGATGGCAATAGAAAGGTGACAGAATTACACAGGGTCCACAGATCTGTCTTGGTGCCATACAAGCCGGGACAGAGAGGCATTGTGGGAACGAACCCTGAGAACTTTAAGGCAGAACCAGGCAAACAGGTAAGGCTGTGCAGACAGGGCCAGGGGATGAACGTTGTAGACATGGTTATTACATCAGGAGTGAAGGTGGCCATCAACATGTTGGTGATATTTGATATTCACAGATCTGAGAGCTTAGAAGCTGAGGTGAGCCCTGAGGGCTGAGGTCAGGAGCCTCTGGGCTGTGAGCAGGACTCATCTGTCTTCACCTCACACCTGCCACCCTGTCAGCAGCACCCCTCGCACCTCCCTCTGAGCACCCCCTCTTGGCCTCCAGTTTCCTGGCTTTCCTTCATATTGATGCCCTCTCACTGCAGAATGAGCTCAGTCCTGTTTGCTGTTCTGCCAATGCGACCCCTCCTCACCCTGCTTCATTGGCCTTCCAAGATCAGTCTGCCTCCTCAGGGGTTTTCTGACTCTCTCTGCCACATACCCCTTCCTCCCATCTCATTCCCCACCACACCAGCTCGCTTTACACCAGTTCTATCTGATAGAACAGCTCGGTTAATTTAGCTGCTCCCCCTGCCCCCTCGCCATCTCCACAAGCAGCTCTATGACAGCGAGGATATCTCCTGTCTTACTTTGCTGTCCACCACCAGGACCTAGTACCCCGGCACCTAGCATGCTCTGAATAGATAGATGGAGGATGAGCGAGTGAACTAACCAAGCAGAAGAGAGGAAAGGAATGTCAAGAAGAGCACTGTGCCAATAAACCACTAATGTCCTCTAAGCAAATGTCTCCCAAGACCTGAGCCTTTATCACGGAAGTTTCAATTAGAGTCATTGTTCAACGACTGCACTAGTTTAGCGGAATCTCTCTGGAGACCACAGCAACAGCAGCAGCGGCGGCGGCGGCGGCGGCGGCGGCGGCGGCGGCGGCGGCGGCGGCGGCGGCAGTGGTACAATTCACACACACGTTGAAAGACACTTTCCTTAAGGTAGGTGACCTTAAGAGGCATTCTCTGGCATTCCCATGGACACCTGACTTTTAATGCCACGTACGATAAGGAAATCCAGGCTACCTTGACCCCTGGGTCCCATCAGGGAAAAAGGAGCAAAGGTCATTTCCCTTGAGAAGACTGCATGATGTTCAAGACGTGGCCTGACCTCGCTGACCTCAGCTGTTCCAGCTTCCATGCACTGACCATGGCGATGACTCTCCTGGGGGTGTGCTTTCAGGGAGCAGGGAAGCCCTCCCCAGCCCTGGACACACTCTCAGGTACCCAAGATGTTTCTGTTCAAATAAGTGCATTTCCACAAGCTGGACCAGTGTTGGCAGGACTTTGGAAGCTTCCGACCCAGGGCAGTGAGGTTTCTCTCTTCAGTGATGCCGATCTCCTTTCTCAGAACCAGCCTGAATGCTAGCTTGTCTTGGCACTTCCTTGTCTAAACTAATTCACTGCCTTCAAACTCAACTGCTCAGAACGTGTGTGAATGCAGCCGAAATGGCACACAAACAGGCCCATCCCACTTCCTGATAAGAGTCCTTGTTCTTCTCCGAAGCCTCACGAACCACACCCCAACTGACTTCACTTCTCCCAGAATTCTTGTCTTCCAAGCTCCCACAATAACGGATCCATAATCCCACCATAAATTCTGCTAATAGCACTCAAAGATTTTTTTTCTTTAGCCCCACGTTTTAAATTCTTTCAGCACTATTTCCTCAAACCATTTCCAGAGGCTTGAGAATCACAGTGACAATTTATCACAGCAACAGCTCCACATCTCAGACCAATTTTCAGTCTTGGTTTTAACTCTTCTCCTGTTGCTAGGATATGAGGAAAAGAAAAGCATTCTAACAAAAGCAGCAGCGTAGGGGAGAAAGAGTTTATTCTGGCTGACAGCTCGAGGGGAAGTCAAAACAGCAGGAGCTGGAAGCAGATCATCACATCCACAATTAGGAAGCAAAGAACAATGCATGTGCGCTGCTGCTCAGCTCGCTTTCTCCACTTACATGGAGCCAAGGAATGGTGCCGCCCACAGTGGACAGTTCTTCCTACTGCAGTTGACACCATCAAGATAATCCCCCACAGGAATACCTACAGGTCTATCTCTTGGGGAATTCTGGTGTCTGTCAAGTTAACAATTAACACCAATCATCATAGAATAGCTCCAACTTACAACTGACACCCCAGGGCAATGGTTAATAACAGTCCCTTTGCCCTCAAGTACCCTGGGTAATAAATTATATATGATGACTCATTGTAGAAGAAATAACAGCCACTAAAAGTTATCTATAATGACTCACTGTTAAGGAAATAATAACTACTAAAAGTTTATCTATAGTCAGAGATCATTATGTGAGCGCCACGAACTTAATGAAAACCCACCGAGAAACATTATTATATACTACAGTATAGTGTATACTAACAAACACTAAAAAAAAAAACAGTAACTAAAACCACTAAACTAATAACCACTAACAAATAATACTATGCACTATAGTATCTATATGCTATATGTTAATATATTACTATATATGACATACTTCTATATACTATATACTACTATATTCTATTACTACAATATACTACTATATCCTGTGTACTGTATACTATATACTACTATATACTATATACCAAAAACAGCTAAGTGTCTAAACTTTGAAAATGGCAACTACAATGTGGGTGCTGGGTAGACAGGCAGCACAGGGTCTAATACTGCACTTCAAGTGTTACTACCGCAGACAGACGGAAAGCCCAGGTCTGTTCTCTGACCTTCTCTATGGCTTGGTATGAACCGTGAGCTACTTGTGTGATGTTCAAGATATCACACATTTCATGACATCAGAACAAGAGTCCCTCTGATGAATGGGTCAAAGTTACAGGTTCCCACCACACAGCCACATTCCCCACCAGCCTATGAATGCTCTGCACTGCCTAGGTTTACCTCAGCAACTGTAGCAGATGCGCCTGTAAGCCAAGCTCATGCCATCTCCACTGGGAATTAAATACCAAAGGTACTTCAGTATGCACAGCTGACAACTTATTGGGCTTGTGATAAGAGGAAACTTATAAGATTAGTGAGGTTTTTCTAAATTTGACAGGCAGATCCCTGGCACTCACCAGCCAGTCAAGCCCAAGCGATGCTGGAGGTTTCATGAGAGACCCTGTCTCAAATAATAAGGTGGAAGACTAGAGAGACGGCTCAGCAGCCAGAAGCACACAGTATTCTCTCAGAGGACCCAAGTTCAGATCTTGGAACCCAGTCAGGTGGCTCACAACTGCCTGTAACTCTAGAGGATCCAATGCCCTCCTCCAGCCTCTGTGGGCACTGAATTCATGTGTGCATAGCCACACACAGGCACACATGCACATATACAATTAAAAATAAATACGAGGGCTGGAGAGATGGCTCAGCGGTTAGAGCACTGATGGCTCTTCCAGAGGTCCTGAGTTATATTCCTAGCAACTGCATGGTGGCTCACAACCATAAGATCTGCTGCCCTCTTTTTGGTGTGTCTGAAGACAGCTACAGTGAGTATACTTATATATAATAAATAAATAAATAAATAAATAAATCTTTTAAAAAATAAATAAATATGAAATAAGAGTGAAGCGCGAATGAGGAGAGCTGACAGTGACCTTGACAAGAATGTACATATGTGTGTGCATCTATCTACTCACAGGAAAACATGTGCGAGCACACACAACACACACATGTAGACACACAGACACACACATAGGCACACACAGATACAGACACATACTGACACAGACATACACACTGACACACAGATACAGACACACATAGACACACACACACACACTGACAGACACAGATACAAACGCATACATAGACACACACTGACACACAGATACAGGCACACAGACACACACTGACAGACACACAGATACAAACACACACATAGACACACTTACAGATACACACATACATACACACACACACACACACACACACACACACACACACATACACCAAGACAGACAGACAGACACGCAGAAAGAGGAAAAAAAGCAGAGGATATGAGATCTAGCTATAGGGGAGAAAGGGGGGAAACCCTGAGATAAAATTCAAATTATGAGCTCTTACACCATAAATCTGAAGGTCATGTCCTCCAGCTTACCTTCCTTCGGCTGAAAGAATGTCAGGGAGAGTAAGGGAAGCCTAGCATCTAGCTGAGAACTGGGGCAACTCCTGAGACACTCAACTCTTTGTATACACAAAGTTTCTTAGGGGTGGGGGAGAGTTACTTTGGGTTACCATAGAAACTTGCACCAAAGCTTGGGGCTACAGAGTGAGTTCAGGTGACAGCTGGCCCTTGCAGCCTGCCACCTGTGGAGAAGAAAACAAAGTAGCAAAGCCTTGCTTTTCCACCTGGCTTTTCACATTCCAGAACCCTCAGCCTGGCCTGACTCTTCAAGGAGCTGAGGCTCCCTGATGAAGAGCAAAGCTTGGGGGTGAGTAGCTCACCTTAAGGGTGGGGAGAGCACAGCAGCCATGGCTAAAGTGAAGCCTGCCATTACCAAGTCTCAGACCCTGACCTGTCAGAAAGTTCCTACGGAAGAGCTGGAAGAGCTCGGATACCTGAGTCCACACCTTCTGGAAGCTCAGATACAGAAAGAGTAGGCTGGGATATTCAGGGATACCTAGGAAGATATTTAAAAACACAGAAAACAGCCCAAGAGGACCCTCAGTGGCCAAGTTGCCTTGTTAATTTGAATAAAGGGATTCTTGATATACCTACCTGGGTTCTTCTTTCCCCTAATGATCATATAAAACAATAAGCTTAAGATGTAGGTGTGAACCTGTATCTATTTGTGTATCAAAAGCGGGTGGGAACAGGAAGTTCTGCTTAAGGTCTGAAGTAAGCCACAGGAATGAAATACGAGAACAAGGAAACGAAGACCAGTGCAGAGCTCACTCAACAAACTGGACTGGGGGCTGCGGATATGGCTGGGTTGGTGGAGTGCTTACCCTGAAGCCCACCCTGAAGGTTTCATTCCCAACACCACGTAAATCAGGCGTGGCACTCCACACCTGCGATCCTAGCCTCAAGCCTCGCAAGCAGACAGATCATACGTTCAAAAGTCACGCTTTAGTTACACAAGTCTCAAGGACCAGCCTGGGCTACCCACGACCCTGCCTTAAAGAAGAAAAAGAGAATCTACCAATATCTAGCCCACGACGATGAACATCCTCTTACCTCAAGAAAACTCTAGAAAACGAGAAACATCCGGAAAAGAAGCACTACATTTGCAGCATCTATTAGGACAAGGGAGGAGCCAGAGAAGTCAGTTTCCAAGAGAATAAAAACCAACATGGAAAAAAAAAAAAAAAATGGCCTCATTCATTAAAAAAAAAAAAAAGCCTCATTCAAAAAAAAAAAAAATTTAGAGCCTCATTCATAAAAACAAACAAACAGGGGTTGGGGAATTAGCTCAGTGGTAGAGCGCTTGCCTAGCAAGCGCTAGGCCCTGGGTTCGGTCCCCAGCTCCGGAAAAAAAAGAAAAGAAAACAAACAAACAAACAAACAAAAAATGAAAAGAAAACAAACCCAACAGATAAAGACCAGAAACTTCTCTGCCTAGTGGAAACCAAAGGGCTCAGACACCTAGTAAGTCTTGGGAGAAAAGAAAGAAAAAAAAAAAAAAAAAGGACTAGTGTCAGCTTTATGCTAATAAGCACCTGGGGTAATTAATGTATAAAGAGGAAAGGCTTGTTTTAGTTCAGTTTCCAAGGTTTCGGTCCATGATTGATTGGCATTTGCTTTGGCTCCGGGCAAACAAAGTATCATGTTGGGGAAACATCACACTCACTGAAGAACGAGGAGAGACAGGCCAGTGTCTTACAGTCCCCTTCAGAGCATGCCTTTAATGAGTTACCTCTCACTAGACTTAGTGTCCACTACTCTTCGACAGTGTTAAGCCTTTAATGTGTGGGTGTTTAGGGACACTCAGGAGCCTGACCCTATAGACAGCCGGTATGAGACTTTCTTGAGAGGGGTAGTAAATAGGTGTCTGTCTCCAAAACATTCCCTTAGTGACCCCCAATCCTGCTGGAGATGGAGGTCTGTCTCAGAGACACTCACTGTTTGTTTCCTGACTATTAGCACCCCTCCCCAAAGAAATAAAAACTATAATCACAATCACACCTTAGGGAAGTTAAGAAACAAAGGAAAGAGCTGTGTGTGGTAGCTTGAACCTGTGACTCCAGCACCCTGGATGCTGGGACAGGAGAATCAACGTAAGTCCTAAGGCAATGTGGGCTTACACAGTGGGTAAGTTCAGGACCACCAGAGAAGGGCCTGAAAGATGGCCTGGTAGCTAAAAGCTCATATATTCCACTTGCAAAGGACCTAACGTTGGCTTCCAGATCCCAACAGCAGCTCACAATCACCTAAACTTTTCTTTCTCCTAGAAATAATTGTTGTCTCTGAGGCTTACTGCCTTGTCTACCACCCTAGGCCCAGTCCTGGCGGCTTCTAGCCTCAGTACAATCTAATCTAGGCCGAGAATGTTTTCCAACTCTGAGACTTGCTGCTGAATAAGATAACCCTTTCTTGTTCTTTAATGACTGATTCAATCTGACTCTCCCCCCCCCCCCTCTCTCTCCATGAGAGTTCAGCATATCCGAGTCTTTCAAACCTTTCACTTTGTCTGCCACTCAATTAGACCTCACTTTCAAACATGGCTGCTTCTTAAACTTCATTTTGAGAGTAAAGGTATGTACTAAGGGTGTGTCTGCATTCCAGCCACAGGGATTAAAGGTGTTTGCCAAGGGTTGAGCCACACCACATTTAGAAATAAAATCTCAGGGTTCACAGTGTAATCAAATATCCTGCAACACTTTCTAGTGCCACACCCTCTTCTGACCTACGCTGGTTCCCACACAGGCACACAAGCATACACATAAATATATATTATACAATAATTTATATTGCATATAAAGGGAAAAAAATACATGCATATTTATGGAAAAGGGCCCCATTAGAATCAATCCCGTGTGTGTGTGTGTGTGTGTGTGTGTGTGTGTGTGAGAGAGAGACAGACAGACAGACAGACAAACACACACGCCATTTTCTAGGAAGTAAAATGTAGGCCAGATAAGACAATGACACTTTCTGCCCCAAACTCCACCAGGGTCCCTATGACCTCCTGTCTACCCAGGTCACTTCCTGTTCTCATCTATTCTTTGTATTGTTGGTCCTCTGCTGCTGGGTCACACAGGTCACCAGTCAGCCCTCTACCTCCAGGGCACACATAGGTCCAATCCAGCATCTATATGGAAGTGAAACCTTCCCCTTTATTTCTATCTCCATTTGAAACAGCTCAGAAGTCACTTCCAGTAAGAAGCTTTTCCAGACTCCCCTCGGGAAGGAGCTGTTTCTAGAAGATGTCTCAGACATCCAGCCCCAGGCATAGGTGAGTGAGTGACTGCCTCCCAACACTCACCCTTCGTTCCTACCTCTTTCCTTCAGGGAAACAAGGCTGTGTTTTCCTCCTGTTCACCTTCTTACCACTCAGCGTCAGAGCAGACAGACAGCATTCTGCACACATGAGAAAGGCAGGCAGGAGGCTAAACACAAACTTCATGAAGAAATGAAACGTAAGACCGGCTTCTTTCTGAGAAGGGCCACAAGAAAACTTCAGCAATTTCCAGATAGAGTGTCCAGAGTCACCTAAGGCAGGGAAAAGTCACATTTGCCTGGTACCTAGCTGTTCTTGTGGGAGTCTGGCCAAAACCCATTTCCTCTGCCTAACAAGGAAGTGTTCAGACAAGGGCAAAGTAAGGCAGGGTCTTTAAAATAACACCAATAATCCCAAGTCTATGCTGAAGTGTCCAGTAGCAGAGTTAATTTTTTGGTTTAGAAAACTGTGCTCTGGGGCCAACTTGGTTGCTTAATGGGTAAAGTCATATGCTGTCACGCCTGGTGCCCTGAGTTCAATCCCCACAGCCCACGTACTGGAAGGAGAGCCGACTCCTGACCGCCACACGTGCACACACACTAAGAAAGAAAATGTTTAAAATGTGTCCTCTAAGTTGTTATAATGGTGGGTGGGGCTGTGGGGGAGTGTGAAGGAACTCTGTAGACTAGGTTTTATAAATTGGTTGCAAATAGAAAATCATTTTGCACTAAAAATGCTTCAAGCAAGCAGCGGTTGCTTGCTGTTCAACTTTACCTCTATACTGCATTTCCACCCCCTCCCCCTCTCCTCCAGTGCAGCAGGGTGGGAGTTTTTGTGGGACAGGCTAGACAATTAGACCCAGGTTGAGCCTGACAAAGCCCAGCACTCATTAGATATGCAACGGACTCAACAACCATGGGATACTACAACCCCCAAGCTCACCTTTAGTTTCTCCTTCTACTCTGCTCTACTTCCCTTGCTCAGTAAGAATTTTTTTTTTTTTTTTTTGGTTCTTTTTTTTTTCCGGAGCTGGGGACTGAACCCAGGACTTTGCGCTTCCTAGGCAAGCGCTCTACCACTGAGCTAAATCCCCAACCCCAGTAAGAATTTTTAAAAAATCCAGGGGAGAGGAGATAGCTCAGTCAGTTAAGTACTAGTCTTGGGAACACACGGACCAGAGCTGAATCTTCAGAAACCACACTGGATAGGCAGAGATCGGAGAATCCCCGGGTCTCTAGCCTACCAGGCAAGCTCCAGTAAGAGAATGTCTTTTTTAAAAAGTGACTTGTTTCCAAAAACCATACCCTAGGTTATTCACGGGCCTGCGCACTTACCCATGCTTGCTTGCTTGCTTGCTTGCACACACACACACACACACACACACACACACACACACACACACACACACACTGAAAAGAAAAAAGCTTTAATTGAGAGGCTGGAGAAATGGCTCATGCTAAGAACAGTTGTCATGCTTTAAGAGGATTCAAGTTTGGTTCCCAGCAACGATACTGAACAAGTCACATCCCCTTGTAACTCCAGCTTCGGAGGATCTGACACTCTCTTCTGGCCTCCAGAGAGTTCTCACATGGCATGTGTGTACACGGATACATGCAAGCATACACATAAATTAAATCTTAAACAAAAAATTAACTGTTTTTGTTTACAAGTAGAAGAGACAGCTTTTGGAGCTAGAGAGTTGACTCAGCGGTTAAGAGTACTGGCTGCTCTTCCAGAGGTCCTGAGTTCAAATCCCAGCAACCACATGGTGGCTCACAACCATTTGTAATGGGATCCGATGTCCTATTCTGCTGTGTCTGAAGACAGCTACAGTGTACTCATATACATAGAGTAAATAAATCTTAAAAAAAAAAAGAGAGAGAGAGAGAGACAGCTTTCAAATAAAATGCTCCAATGTTCACAATGTGTCCCCTCTTAACATCTTCTCTACCAGGACGAATGTTTTCTGCTGGGCCTGATGACTACACAGCCAAGACCTGAGGTTTGCAGAAGCAATAGGTGCATAGGAGAGCTCTCAAAGTCAAACAGCCAACATTGACCTCGGAAGGAACCACACTTTGAATGGTTAGGAGCTGGATGTATTCTCCAGGGCATTGCAATACCTGAACAATAAAGCAATAAACAACCCATAAAGCAATCAGCGGGGAGCAGAAGGGGGTCCTGGAGCAACTATGTAACCAGGGAGAGGATAAGCAACACCAGAGGCGGCAACATCTAATGAGCCAGCAAGACCTTAACAACAGAGCCCAGCCAAAGAAGTCAGCAGCTCCGGAAAGGTGGGAGACCCAGCACCCAGAACCGCTAAGATCCATTCACCTGAAATGTCTAATAGCCATCAGAAAATAAATAAAAAGAAAAACATGGAGGTGTGCAAACAAACAGGAAGGCCCATACATCTGAAAAAGGCAGGAAACGGAAACTACCATTAAGTGTTGCCAGAAGATGGTTTGCAGGGTTTGCTCCAACTTGAAGGGGACTAGAGAGAGCTCAGCAGTTAGGGGCATGGACTGCTCTTCCAGAGAACCTAGGTTCAATTCCCAGCATCACACAGCGATTCACAGCTATCTGTAACTTCAACTCCAAAAAATCCAATGCCTTCTTCTAGCCTGCAGGATCCAGATGTGCGTGCAGTATACAGACCATACACGCGGCCAAAATCCCAGGCACATAAAATAATGAGTAGACAGGAAGGAAAGGCAGAGTGTATCAATACCATGCACACTTTTAATCCCAACACTCAGGAGGCAGAGGCAGCCAGATTTTGAGGTCAAGGTTAGCTCAGTCTACACAGAGAGTTCCGAGGTCAGCCAGCCAGAGCTACAAAATGAGAACTTACCTCAAAATTACACTGACAAAAACAAAAGAACTTAGCAACAGTGTAGTAAGTATCAAATCCCAATAGGAGGAGAGAATTTTAAGAACAAAACTAGAGTTGAAAGTACAAGACAAGGAAAAAAAAGGGAGCCTCCCAAAGGGCCATTTTAGGTATCAATTTGGCTAGATTAAGAGACCCCAGAGAGCTGAAAAAACGTTACTTGCAGTGTATCCACCTGTTTCCGGGAGAGATTCCCACTTGAACTGATAAAGTGAGGAGAGGGGAGCAGCTTGACCAACGTGCTTCGCACACAGGACCAATGTACACTGATCCCTTTGCCTGGAGAAGTAATGCGGGGCAGAGAGAAGCAAGTCTCTTTCCAAGCAAGAACATTCTGCCTTTGGACTTCCTGGTTCTCAGACCTTCCGGCTTAGACAGGGATGGGAGCTTATCCTACTCTTAGGGATTTGGACTTTTACTAAATTAATACCAGTGGCTGGATGCACTGACATCAGGTGACTCCTGGGACTTCCTGTCCACTGTAGTCTCAGGAGCCAATTCTTATAGTTAAGCTCCCTAGGCTTCACTTTAGATCCTAAATGTCTCTTAAAGGTCTTCACAGTAAAACCTTGTCCCCACTAATGGGCTCTTTAGGAGGCAGGGCCTAGAGAGAGGAAGCTCAAAGTCAGACACCAGGACCCCAGCCCTTCTTCTCTTTGCTTGGAGGGAGGAGTTTAGGAGGCTTGTTTTTATTTTTGAGACAGTCTTGATGTGCAGTCCAGTCTGGCCTTGAACTCACAGGGATCCTTCTGCTCCAGCTTCTCTACGGCTGGAACTATGGTCATGCAACACCAAGTTCCTGTCCTAGCTTCCTGCCTGCAATGAGGTGACAGCCACATTCACCTTACATTCCACACCACAGGCTGAAAGGCAACAGGACAAAAAAAGACCCTGAACCCAGACCTCTGAAACCACGTTACAATCTCAGTTTCTCAGACATCACAGAAAACTAGCACATCTCATATATAAAATAGAGAAAAACATTTCACCAGAGAGTTTTAGATATGAACATATATGTACATTGACTGTACATATACTTCCTATAGAGATGCCCAATACAACAGCAGACATGAGCAGAATAAAGAATTAGCAAACTCAAGCTAGATCAACAGAGGTGACATAAGCTGAACAACAATGCCTCAGAAAAGGGAACCCCAAAGGTCACACTGTGGTACATGCGTATAATAGGAACAAGAGGAGAAGAGGGAAAAAGAAGTTAGAAAAATGTTCTATCAAATCAAGGCTGAATACTTACTAAATTTATTTAAAAACAGTCTAAGTATCCAGGGATCTCAAAAAAGAAAAAAAAAAGGGATGGGGGAGGTTAACACAGACTCCAATTTATACTGTGTGAAAATGATAGAAGGTTAAACAGACAATCGTCTAGAGAGCAGTGAGAGAGAGCACGATACAACATCTATGAGAGCATCCAAACAGGTCAACAGCCAGCTGACTCAGCAGGGATAACACACAGGCACGCAAGCACACACACACACCACACCACACCACACACATCAGGAGGCATTCAAAACCACAACAAAAACACTGCCAACCAAGACTCTCCAGTCCACGAAAGATACCTTTCCAAATGAAGTTGGGGACTGGAGAGACACAGTGGTGAAGAGCATTTGCTGTTCTTGCCAAGGATGGGCATTTGGACCCCAGCAACCACACAGCAGCTCATGACTGTCTACAACCCAGTCTCAGGGGCTTTGGTGCTCTCTCCTGGCCTCAGGCACCAGGCACGCACACAGTGCACATACATAAATTCAAGCAAACACTCATATACATAAAATAAAAATAAAAATTAAAATGTATATACTGCCCTTGCAAAGGTCTTTCTTGAGTTCAGTTCCCAGCACCCAGTCAGTCTGCTCAAAACCACCTGTCATTCTGGTTCCAGGGATCTGATGCCCCTTTCTAGCCTCTGTGGGCACCCACACTTGAGGACAAATACACACAGACAGACAGACAGACAGACAGACAGACGCACACACACTTTTTAAAAATCTTGTTTAAAAATGAAGAATCAAATAAAAATAGTTTAGAATAAACAAAAACAGAATCCATTACTAGTTGATCCACCTAACTAGAAATCACAAAGGGCATCCTCTAGTCTGACAAAAAAAAAAATTACCTCAGAAGATAATTCAAATAACCCACAAAGAGCACTAGTAATTATGCAACTATAAGAGACACTATAAATATCTGTCTCTTTTTATTAAGCAATTTTAAGTATATAAAATAACAGACATAATTATTGCTGGGCCTGTAATGTTGGGAAATGCATGAGTAACTGCCAGTAACAGCACAAGAGGGGTGGGGGGTAAGTGGTGATCAAACTTCCGCAGGCCGAGGAAGGAAAGACAGATGGTAACATAATTGTAACAATACATAATGGCAGATGTGAGATCATAATTACAGCGCATTGTTGGGTTTGTAACATTAATAGATGTAAATATATGTAACAATAATTCCAGGCAGAAAGGGTAAAAGTATACAGAGGTACCAAGGGGTAGTATTTCTTTTTTAAAGTTAATTGTGCATATGAGAGCAGAGGAGCGCATATGTGGGGGTCAGAGACCAACTCTGCGGAGCTGGGTCTCTCCATGCACCTTTGTTTGGGTTCGGGGGATTGGACCATACTCACCAGGCTTGTGTGGCAAAGCCTTTGCCCACTGACCCATCTTATTGGCCAACAAGTAACATTGCTATATTAGATTAAAATTAAGAAAATAAAGTCTAAAGTTGAGTTTGAGATGCTAATATATATACACATACATGTATAACCTAGAAACAGTGAAAAATATAAATTAATTTTAATTGCTACATTAGAACTTGATTAATGAAAGAAATGTAGAGGGAAAGGACCTGAAAGCTGGAGAATAAAAAATTAGAATAAATCTAAGTATATCAAAAGTAGCATTAGATACGAATGAACCCACAAAACAGCTACAAGATGGTCATCAGACTGGGTGAAGAGGTCTAACCATATGCTGTGTAGAGACAGACTGTAGCTCCAGACACACACAGATAAAAATAAAACAATGAAATACGATGTATCACGGTTCAGCCACTTTGACAGTCTGATGTTCCTCAAATGACTAAGTGGAGTTACCACAGGACTCAGAAATTCCACTTTTCAACAGATATCCCCCAAAGAAAACCTAAGACAAGTTCCTGTTCATTATCACAAACAGCAGAAAGGCACAGACAGCCCAAATATCCATCAGGGACGAACACCAACTTGTTACATTTGTACATAGACATCATTAGGGACTGAAAAAATGGCTCAGTGGGTAAAGTGCTTGCTCTGTAAGCTGCAGGACTGGTTCTGGATCACAGCACCTACATAGAAGCCAGGCATTGCAACAGTGTCTATAACCCCAGCAGTGGAGTGGAGCAGATAGCTGGATCCCTGGGGCAGCCAGGGACTCAAAGACAAGGTGGAGAGGACCAATTCAGTACAAGCATTAGAGTGTGGCCGAACTTCCGAGAAGCTCATAGTCCTAGCAGGGTATGCAGGGTAGCTCAGTCACCTGTAACTCCAGCTCCCAAGGAGCCAATGTCCTCTTCCGGCCTCTCCACACATGTACACATGCGGACACACAAAAGTAAATTAAAAAAAAAATCAATAGCGGAAGATACAGTCATCAAATCTGTGTCCTACACGCATGCCTGTATACATAAGTGCACAGACACGCACACGAAACACACGTGCACATGGTAGATAGGTGCACATACACACCATTCATTTGAAAAAAAAAAAGAGAGAGAAAAGGCTGTTCTATGCCACATCACAGTTAGACCTGAGCATGCTAACGGGGGGGGGGGGAACAGTCATCAAAGACCACACATTACACAGCTCCTCTAGTGAAGAAGTTCTGATAAGGGAAATCCGTAGGCAGGAAGTGGATTCTCGATAGCGTAGGGCTGGGAGGAGAGATGCTTTGATAACTAATAGGTACGGGACTCTCACCAGTGGCCTTATGACTATTCGGCAAGTCCTCCATCACTCAGCTAAATCCGCACCACAGCGGGTTAACCATTTTTAGTGTAGACACCCTACCCCAAATGAATCATTACTGATCAGTACATTCAGTGGTTGAAGTGTTTAGTGTGCAAATTATAACTCGATAAAGCTGTTTTAAAACTCTCCAGACACATTCTTGCTGAAGCTATTGCTGCACAGGCGTTGTGTCTTAGGGGTGTTGACAAGCATGTGGCCCTGAGTCAGGCATGTGGACACGGTCCAACCCGGTGCAGCGATCTGTGATACTTGGTTTTCCGGTTTTCTGCATTGTGTTTGACCATGGGGAAATTTCAATGGTGCGCTATCCACACCAGCACATGACACTCGGAATCATTCTGGTCCTATTCTCCCAATACCCGCCTACAACTTTCCCATCCCATTCCAGGGACCTGAAATTCTCTCTCGTGTTTTATGTGGGAATCCAGTATGCCCTGATGAACTGGCTCCCTGCCCTGGATCCCAGATTCCTCTCAGCCTGTGCCATTTCATGGGCTAGCTCTGATTCTTCCAAGTAGTGAATGTAGACTATACCAAACTAGCACCCCTATGGAGCTGTACACTGTGTAGCCTCCGTGTGCCTGTCAAAAAGAGCAGCTCCTAACTACAGCGTGAGCATGTCCTAATCCCTTTCAGAAATCAGTTCTGCACCCGATGTGCCCGCTTCCGGCCTGGCTTTCATACTGTCCCTACTCTATAAAGTGCCATGAAGAATCACGAGCCTCTGCCCGCACTGTTCTGGGCAGCAAACCTTTAGCTAGGAGCATGAGTTCCAAGTTACCTCTGCTACAGAATGAGCACAAGGCCTAGCTAGCTAGCGTCTCTACCACCCTGCTTTGATGTCTCCAACTTCAGAGCAGAGGCAGTAACGCCCCTGGGGTCATGAGGTCTAAGCGGCTGATGTATAAGGAACAGGACAAGTGCTCTTATTATCTCTCTTTCCTCCAGATGACCATACCATATTTATTGCCAGTTCCTGCTCAAAGGCATGAAGATTCTTCTCACTCTTTATTTTCATGGTTTCTAATATCTCGTGCTAGGCATGGGACAGACATATGTAAAGGACCATATATAAGGGATCATGCATCCAGGTATATATAAAGGACCACACATCCAGTTATATATAAGAGGCCATACATCTAAGTATATGTAAGGGACCATGGTTGTATGTAAGGGACCATATATATGGGTATTTATAAGGGATCATACATCCAGGAATATGTAAAGAATGAATGAAAAATTATGCTTCAATTAGTCCAGCAGTGTCAGGGATTTTAGAAATCTTTCAAAATAAAAACCAAAGTACATGGTCCCTGGAAATACTAGACTGAATATGTGGAATCAAGTCTCCCTTGGAAATTCCAGGCTGTCTCACTGCCTGAACTAGAAAGAATTCAAACACTCAACAGTTAGAGTGATTACAGACAGCAGCAATCAACATAGGGGCTTTACGCAAGCAAACAGAAGACCTGGGTAGACCCTTGAGCCTGAGCAAAACAAAGCAGAAAACCAGCATGGGAAAGACTGCACAGCCGCTCGGAGGGCTATGGGCGAGCGCCCTGACTACATGTGGCACTGCAAGGTGAAGGCACCTCTTCTATCCCAGTTCCCCTCCATGCTAAAGATAATCATATAATCATAAATCGTAATTAATGGAGCTTTAAGAAAAATTGCTAGTAATGCTAAGACCTAAGAAATGAGGTCCAAAGCTGGGACTCACTGGGGAGAGCCAAGTTTCTGTATTATTAGAACTCTCCCAAGAAGTAAGTTCCTTGAGAGGAAAAAGAAAAAACCCAAGTACTTGTGTTATGGTCAGGGTTTTTTTTGGTTTTTTTTTTTTTTGTTGTTGTTGTTGTTGTTGTTCTTTTTTTCGGAGCTGGGGACGGAACCCAGGGTCTTGCGCTTCCTAGGCAAGCGCTCTACCACTGAGCTAAATCCCCAACCCCTATGGTCAGTTTTCTTAACGGTGAGTCATTAGCTTTATTTATGTCAAGAACAATCATCTCTTTGACTCGAGCTATTCTAATTACGTCCTCATTAGGTGCAATCAAGAACTGAAACCAAGCCAGCGAGAAGGTTCAGTGAGTTAGGGTGATTGCCCACAAGCCTATGCCCTGAGTTCCATACCCAGGACCCAAATGGTGGAAGGAGTGAGCCAACTTCTGAAAACTAACTTCTTGACATCCAAATTATGCCAAGGTGGCACACAGGCAAAATAACTAAATGAATACAATGTATTTCTAAAAGGATTTTAAGTTGAGACTTTAAAAGCATACCCAAAGAACTTGCCTGTGGCAAAATTTTCACCTGTATTTCTCCAGTGCCTAGGCTAGAGCTCAACTCAGAGAAAGACAGAAAGTAGGAAAAAATGTAAGACTTATCTACAGCATTAAGTATGTTTCTCTTCTACCTCTATTTATCATATACGAGCAGATGCATGTAGCTGCGATTCAAATGTATACAGTATGTATGCTCAGAGAGGTATGTATTACTAACATAGGTATATAGATACAAATGCACAGGAAAGCAATTATCTTCATGGGCGAGGAAGGCAATGTCAACAAGACAAGCTTCAAATACCCCAGGTGATAAACATGGATCTAATGATGACCATGCACCCTCCCCAACACTTCCCCCTCTTTCTCTACTATCAGTGCTTCTTAAATCAATGCCAGAAAGAGAAAATAAAAAACAAAACAAAAAGAACAAAAAACCATCACCCCTTTGAGCAATTCTGATCAACATACAACAGTTCTAGAGTCTACACGCAATTACAATTTACGAAACTTCTAATATTCCAATGAGAATTTCTCCTCGTTACCGAAGGAGCAATCTGTCCAGGCGTGCAGGTCTAGTCATTAGCAACACACTACCAAATCAGCTAGTATGTGTTTCCTGAAGGCCCTGATCACCCCCTTCTAAGTGTTTTCTACAACACTTTTGGCATACAAAACTTTGGTTTGGCACACCGAAGCTTTGATTGTGATGACTGGTTTTTTAAAAAGGCAAAAGGTAAAAAAAAAAAAAAAAAAAAGTCTTTGTTAAACAATGTAGCTTTCCAAAGTGTGGTCATAAGATACTAAAACAAACCGGCTGAAGTTAGAAGTCTGTAAACAAACCAGCCCAAGTTAGAAGTCTGTACCGGTCTATCTAAGAAAACTGTTTCATTTTTTTTATCAAAAGAGGCCGCCAGATCAAAGACTGAGGTGTGCACTGCCCCACCTGCAGGCTCAATCTATTTCCACAGGCTCACCCCTGCTGGCAGGGTGCACTCTGTCACCACCATGGTTCAGGGACCTCCTCCTTACCTTTCCCATTTTGCCATGTGGTATACCAGGACAGGGTAAGGAAGGACGTGACAAACACCAGCGCAGTGGCCACAGTTCCATTTCGGAGCCTCATCTCATTTCACCATCACACTGGTTCACAAGTTGGCAACAGCAAGCAAGACCAGTCTCTCTCCAGCCTCAAGTCAACAGAAGGCAGAACGCCTTGGACCTGGGCCAAAAACAAAGCAATTGATGATTGAGGTTCACTTCAGATGCTGGGCAGAAGGTGTCAAGCAGCAAAGCAAGCGTGGGTATTGCTATTCCAGATTGTCTTCGAGGTTTTCAGAGGCTGAGGGCTAAGGGCTGCTGTTTCTTTTTCTTCTTTCTGTCAGGGAAAGAAGAGAAAGGAAAACTAACTAAATAATGCAGAACAGAGGTTTCTCCATTTATTATTCAGTGTCAGAGGCAGACTTTTGTCGAGGCTAAACTGTACTTATGAAGACCATCCCCATATTAAAATGATTCTTTTTGGGGTTGGGGATTTAGCTCAGTGGTAGAGCGCTTGCCTAGCAAGCACAAGGCCCTGGGTTTGGTCCTCAGCTCCGGAAAAAAAAAAAAAAAGATTCTTTTTTTTTTTAATAGCAGAACTATAATTCCTCCAAGGAAACAAGCTTCAAACTGTATTTCCTCCTGGCTGGTTCTGTCTGTGGAAAACATAAAAAAAATTATGGTTGCTCATTTAAAGGGAGTTGTGGGGCTCACAGATTCCCAAAGTGATCTCTAACAACTGAGTCTAGAGCTTCACTCCTCCCAGTTATTACTCAGCTGCACAACAGCAAGCAATGGTTAAGAAAATAAATAAAAATAAGGGAATGTCCAGCCCTGACTTATGACATAAGGTAAGTGCCCCCAGCACACCTCTTTTCATCCACGCCTCCGAGTTTCATCTATGAAATAAGAAAGCAATGGGCCCTGGTGTCCCACATATCACAAAAAGCGTACGACTACCATTATCCTCATCTTAAGTTTTAGAGAGAAAGCTGGAAATATTTAGGCATTCAGAAGAGGCACTAATCTAACCCATGCTCTCTCAGCAATAGCCCATCATCCCGTTGGGCTCTTACACTCAAGAAATGAGGAGGACCACTATTCATCGGACTAAAATTCTGAAGAACTGGAAAGACATGTGGTTGCTAAGAATGCCCAGCACAAGGATAGGTCTTCAATAAATATCAACTGTATCGAAAAGAAAAATAAGCCAGCAGATGCAGCCACTCTACACGTCACCGGTCTCACCCCTCGGGGCTTGTCAGGCAGTCTGATATGTGCATTGATGTCTAGTGGCATCAAAGGGTGGCACCGCATCCTGTGGTACACTAAATGCGCCTCCAAAAACAACTATCGAACCCAAGAGACACATCTCTCAGTGGAAGGGCACGCCTGATTAAAGCAGCCATTTGCAGGCAATTCACAAACTACAACCTCAGCTATTTCTAGCACTGGGAATTACTGGGAATCCCAGTCGCCAAGGAAGACCACACAGGGATAAATGACAAAGAGTGACAGCAAGGGTAGTCACTGTATTTTACTGGCTTCCCCCCCCCCCTTCTTTCTGAGCCTGTTGCATAACTTAAACCTTCACTAAGTCCTTACAGGGCAAGTGCTACCAACCCTATTTTATACACAAGGAGATAAACTCAGCGAGAAACCCCAGTTTAAATAGCTTCTAAGTTTAAGTTCTTTTTCTGTTTGTTTTTCGAGCCAGGGTTTCACTGGGTAGCTCTGGCTGTCTTGGAACCCACTCTGTCCACCAGGCTAGCCTCAAACTCACAGAGCTCTACCTGCCTCTGCCTCCCAAAGTGCTCGGATTAAAGGTGCGTGTCAATACAGCCTGGTGGAATTCCTTTCCACGGCCTTTTGTCCCACAGATTGACCAATTACACCACAGCAGAAGGGAGAAGCTGCAGGAGATGGTTGGCCACTCAGCTGAGACTAGAGAGCCTTTCTGAGTGTTAATTTGGCTCAACAGAAAACATACATTTTCAAGATTTATTACATTTTTAAAAAAAATGTTTTCTCTTCTGCAGTAAGCCCAAGCCTGTTGTGGTATGAACTACAGAATGAACAGAAAAATTTCACAGTCCAACCGTGCAACTCTAAACAAATTCCTCACTTCCTGCAGTCTTTGGCTAATCTGTCCCTCCTGAGTCCCCAACAAAGCATGCCTGTTAGTTTCTCTGGCCAGGATCTCTCATTTCCATGCAACATTCTAGAGGGGCTGCATTCCACTGCATCACTTGTGACTACCTGAGCACAGTGCATTCCAAAGTGGTTCTCCAAGTGGCTAAGCCCTAATTCATTCACCTCCCATGGTTAACTTTATCACAACTATGCCCATGTTGACTGCCTACAGCCAAAATCCTCACTGGGGAAACAAAATCCAATAATTTTAAATTCCACCAAATACCTCACCTATTAACCCAATAAAACACTCGACAGTGACTTCCGGCTATAAGGACAGGGGCACTATCTCAGTAAACTGTAACCTGGGATTTGTAAGCCTGGCATGACATTATGCAAACATGGCTTTCACTTTCTGTCCTTATATAATGTAGTCACATTTTTTATTCAGATAGGATTTTGTTGGGGGGGGCAGTAGAATAAATATCTAGCTGACATAAATCAGGAAGCAGAGACATGCAGAATCCACTTAAAAATTATAATTTAAAAGCTTTTATTTATTAATGGGGTTGGGGAGATGGCTCAGCAGTTAAGAGCATTGGCTGCTCTTCTAGAGATCCTAGTTCAATTCCCAGCAACCATATGGTGGCTCACAACCATCTGTAATGGGATCCGATGCCCTCTTCTGGCCTGCAGGGATACATAAAGGCAGACCAATGTATACATAGTAAATAAATAAATGTTTAAAAAAAAATAAAGTTTTTATTAAGCTAGGCAGTGGTGGCCCATGCCACAAAAAAAATAAAAGGAAAGTTGTCTTATTAAATACAAATGAAGCCTATATAAATGTATAAACGCTCTAGATTAACCATCCATAATACCTAAAAAACATATGGAATACTAAATACTGGACCTAAGAAGTTAAGTAAACTCTGGTTTAGAGAAGATACATAGAATGAATTCTACTAATAAGTGCTGACATCTCAAAAGAAAGAGGAGTGTTATCCTCCACCAGAATGCAGCTTGGGTTTCCAAACGAAGCTTCATCGTGAAGCACATGTGAATGAAATCTCCAGAGCGGAGGAAACAGAATAAGCCATGGACCCTTAAACCACCCCAGGCAGCTACGAGGCTGGCTCATTAGACACAGGTGACCTACATTTGTATCCTAAGCCACATATGTGAACACTTATATACCACCGTTACTGTAAGACTGTCCTGGGTTATCAATTGACAGAACCGAGTCTTTAGACAAAAAAAAAAAAAAAAAAAAAAAAAAAAAGGCTACATTATTACTAGCCATTCCTCCATCCTCCAAAAGACACTTTCAACTCCAGACCTCAGGATGAGGAATCTGTTTTGCTAAAAGATTTAACAACCTTGCATCTTAATTCTTACATTACTGGGGTTTTTTATTATTAAGTTTTTAAAGTGTTCTCTGAAATATCCCATATGTTCCATGGCTAAGAAC